>NC_137161.1:64295384-65495384 GCF_951394435.1 Stenella coeruleoalba | reverse complement strand
TGTCTCTAGGGCTCTGAAAGAGGATACAAATATTCCTCAGCTGGAGACAAGGCCTTCTTGTTATTGTAAATTAATCTTGTAAATATCTGATTTCTAAGAAGCTGTAAGGAAATGACTCCCTCCTGCTACATGTGTGTGCCTCTTAGTGTATCTGATTGCTGGGACATGGTGATGTGTTCTGACATTGCTGTCCCAGTGAGGTCTGCAAGGGAAAGGCCACAACCATGAGGGGAAAGGACAGGGCCTTTTCCACAGATGAGGTCATCATAGCATCAGTCATCCAGGGGAGAAGCAGGTCATCAGACAGGTGAAAAAGAAAATGTGCCTGGGAAGGTAGGAGAAAGGGCTCAGATTCTCTGTCTTACCTTGGACAGTCTAGATATCAGCAGTAGTTTTCTCGGGGCAGAGATGTTAAAGATAGGGCTTGAAGCCAGAAGAAAAAGGACTGGGATGGGCCATTTTTCCTGAGGCCCCATTAATGAGAAAGGTATACCTGGAGAAGCAGCTCTACTTCAAGCTTGACCAGATCCTTAAGGTTCTGTTTGTTAGTTTCCTGCTATAATCCCAGGACTTTAGCAAAGCCCTGTTTAAATATTCCATCTTGTCTCACTTGAACTGACATGTTAAACAAGAGAGTACCCCCAGTCAAGGCCAGCACAGCTGTAGAACCTCCCTCCCAAAGAGAAAGTGAGACAGGATCAGATCTTATGATAAGAGATCTCCTGCCTGGGGAAGCAGCAGTATCTTTGAGAGATTAACTTTTCCCTTTGGTTTACACATATGCTGCTAGGGTTATAAAAGGATTGAACTGACGACATATTATCCACAGCCCAGAAAAGGGTAAAACGTTTAATAATCCAAATATGCCCCTGCCTCATCATCTTACAGACACACAAAGAACTACATCGAGATGTTCCATTAATCAAATTGTTTATGCCTTGCCTCCCTGTGTTCACTCAGGTCCCTCCTTCAATATTTCTGGGAGTCTCTGCAGTCACTTCACATGTTCTCAGTCTGTCAGCTATTGTGTCCATGTGGGGTCCCACCCCCCCCATTCCTCTTCTCTTGTCCCAGGTCCTCCTTGTTGATGTCTCCCAATCATGAAGAACTTCAGACACCTCATTGTTGCCACTGCTGACAGAGGCCACATGAAAAGGACAACAAGGAGCTAGAGTAGGGCCCCTTCCTAGCAGAGGTGGGAAACTGTCCCTCTTCCTGGTCAAGTCACCTTGGCACACATTTGGGGAAAAAATGGATGAAAGTTCTGACTATGAATAGGCAGTTCATAAAAGAGAAACCTGGATGGCTAATAAAAATAAAAAGCTTTCCTTAGTTCACTAAAAATCAGAAATGTGAACATTAAGATATCAACAATGTTCACAACTATCAGATTGATAATAATTAGAAGAAACAGACAACCTCAAGTGTTGGGTGGAAACGGAAAAGACAAGGACCTCTGGTGAGAGTGAAAGTGGATACAGTCACTTTGAAGAGAAACTGGGCAACCTACAGAAAAATTGATGATGCGTTACCTTACAACCAAATGATTCTATTTCCAGGTGTATGCTGGAGGGAAAGAACCTCACATGTGCTCAGAGAGGTAGATACAGCAATGTTTATTGCACATTGTTGTGTTAGCAACAGCTTGGAAGCAATCTATGTGCCCATCAAGAGGAGAATGGATAAATAAATAGAATACTGTACCACAAAGCAAATGGATGAACTAAGGCTACAAGGATAGGCCTCAAAAAGGGAATGTTGAAAGTTGACACCTATGTACAGTATGATTCCATTTACATGAAGTTTCTCTGCATACATACATACCTTTGTAGAAACAGTATAAAAAACATGAACAGAGATGCGAAATTCCAAATTTCCGAGAGTGAGTACTTCTTGGACAAGAGAAAGAAGTTAAGAAGGGGACAGATATAGCAGGAGCTGAAACTCTATCTGTTTCATTCCTTTAAAAAACTCTGAAACGAACAAGGCAAAATATTTAAGATATTATATAGAAGAGTGTCCTTTCTGTTATTTCCTATGACTTTCTGTGCATTTACCATATTTTATAATAATGTGACAGATATATCCTAACGTAACCTTCAATGGGTCAAGTCCTTACATAATTCACTCCCTACGAGTGCAGGCAGAACCTGTGACTTGATTCTAACCAATAGAACACAGTAAAGGGGATAGATTGTCATTGTCGTCATTAGGTTATATCTTATGGCAAAGGTGGTAGGCTGTCACTGTCATGATTTCATTACATTGTATAAGACTCTGCCTTAGAAAACTAGAGTGAGTTACTCTTGCTGGCTTTGACAAAGAAGCTACCATGTTGTGGGAGAGCAACATGGCAGGGAACTGTGGGTGGCCCTCTAGGACCTGAGAGCTGCCCCCAGCCGGCACCCTGCAAGAAGCATGGACCCTCAGTGATATAGTCACAAGGAAATGAATTCTGGCAGCGACTTGACTGACCTCGGGTCTGAATTTTTCCCCAGCCAAGACTCCAGATGAGAATACAACCCAGCCAATCTCTTGATTCCAGCATGCTTGGATCCAAGCAGAGGACCCAGGTAAGCCGTATCTGCACTCTCGACCCACAGAAACTGAGACCATGAAGGTGTGTTGTTTTAAACCTAAATTACTAAACTACTAAATTTGCAGTAACTTGTTACACAGTGGTAAAAAGCTAATACAAATAAAATATTCATGAAAAGAAACAGAAGTTTAGAGGAAAACCATAAAATGGTGATGTCGTAATGCTCAAGTTTCAAGAAGGAAGCAATTAGCTAAACAAAAGCTCTCAGGTTAAGGTAGGGGATGACCAAGACATCTCCTTGGCATTAGCAGTTTCCAAGTGGTGGATGGGTCGGAGGCTGGGTGCCAGTGGCTTGAGAAGTGAGTAGGAGATGAGGAACTGGGGACAGCTGGCCAACAAGTGTCAGGAAGGAAGGTTGAGAGGGACGGAGCTGCTCACTGCAGGGAGTTGTGAGGCTGAGGGAGATTTGCTGGGTTTAGTTATTTTTATAAACCAGGAGAAACTTAAACATGTTGACTTGGTGTCTCAAAAGTTCTTATGTATGACGGGATGGTGTAGTACAGGTATACCTCGTTTTATTGCACTTTGCTCTATTACACTATGCAGTTTTGTTTTTTGCAAATTGAAGGCATGTAGCAGCCCTGCATCAAGCAAGTCTATCGGTGCTATTTTTCCAGCAGCGTTTTCTCACTTTGTGTCTCTGGGTCACATTTTGGTAATTCTCAAAATACTTCAAACTTTTTCATTATTATTATATTTGTTATGGTGATCTGTGACCAGCGATCTTTGATGTTACTACTATGACTCACTGAGGGCTCAGCTGATGATTAACATTTTTTAGCAATAAAGTATTTTTTAACTAAGGTATGTACATTTTTTAGACATAATGCTACTGCACACTTCAGTATAGCGTAAACATAACTTTTATACACACTGGGAAACAAAACAATTTCATGTGACTCATTTTATTGAGATATTGGCTTTACTGCCAACGATGGTAGTAGTCTGTGTAGTTTGGTAGTTTGGTTCCAGTGGTCTGGAACCAAACCCACAGTGTCTCTGAGGTCTGCCCATATCTGGTGTATATCCATGCTATAAAGTACTATTCGACAATAAAAAGGAATAAAATATGAATACATCCTACAACATGGACGAACCTCATGAACATTATGCTAAGTGAAGGAAACCAGACACAAAGACCACACACTGTTTTATTTCATTTACATAAAATGTCATATACACAAAAAGGCAATTCTATAGAGAACGAAACAGATTAATGGTTACCTGAGGTAGAAGGTGAAGGTGGTTATCAACTGTAAACTTTTTTTTTCTTACCACTGTTGCGTTAAAGAGACTTTCTCATCTCATTTGTTCCCAGGTCCTGGCTCCTGGGGG
This sequence comes from Stenella coeruleoalba, assembly GCF_951394435.1. Taxonomy (NCBI): domain Eukaryota; kingdom Metazoa; phylum Chordata; class Mammalia; order Artiodactyla; family Delphinidae; genus Stenella; species Stenella coeruleoalba. The sequence continues at coordinate 65,491,450 of NC_137161.1, read as the reverse complement.
TCCACCCTTCTATTGGGGTAACATCCTCTCTCCAGATGATCCTCGCGTGTGACATGCCTTTGAGGATGACCCATAGCCAGCTTCCTTCCATGGGTAAGGTGGGGGCACCCTTGGCTGTGAGACTCAGGGGAATACAAAGGCAACCTCATCTCATGCTCTGCTCCGAGCTGGCATCCTGGCTCTGGATGGCTAGGAATGCAACAGGTAACAGTTACTGTACTCCTCAGGTTTCAGGGGATTTAATTCAACCTATCCAAGCAGATATCTTTAATTCCACTACCACCCTCTTCTGCCCCATGGTTGGAAGAGGAGGGAGAAATTGTTAGATCAACAGTCTAAAACTTCTCTCCAAATACACCTTCACTCTTTGGTTTATTCACGCTCTACAGTCTACAACTGCTGAATGAAATTTTAGCCTTTTCCCCTGGAGGCTGGGGATGAGCTAGTGCTAGAAAACTCTATTTGGGGGCCTGCCAAAGTTCTCTCAAAGGAGTCTAGCACCTCACTTTAAAATATAAGGATCCTTGGTCCCCATTTATCTCAGCTTTGGGGACTCATCCGAAACTCTGAGACGAGATGACTGACCCGTATGAACCATCTATTTCGTCTTTGTTGGCTGTCTGAAACATCCAGGTTGTGTGAGGACCCAATTGTAATTTGAGTGTGTGTTTCTTCCAGGTAAAGGCACAAGTGAATGGATGTGTTACACTGAAGGGAAAGGTGTGCTCAAGGTGTAAAAGCATTGGGTTTTAACTCGGACATCATTCAGATGGCTGTGCCATGATTATCGTGCTGAGTGGGTGTGGGCTGCTGTGAAATATCATCAACCTCACCCAGCTTTGCTCATTCAGAACGACACACTGCCCCAGTTCACTAACACAGGCAAAAGTGCAAGAGTTGGATTGGCCACACTCCACATCCAGTGTGTGATCCAGGCCTTGATCCATCAGACTATGGTTGTTCTGGCCTGTGGCCACATTTCTATTCAGGCGATGGTTCCAAACATGGGACAAATTTGTAGCAGCCCACATCAATTATTCATCTTGAAATACACATTGGTTCTTCTCTAGCACAGGAGTCAGCAAACTTTTTCTGCAAAGGGCCAGAGGATAAGTACATTTTGACTTTGAGGACCATACCAATTCCATTAAATTACTCAGTTCTGCCATTGCAACATGGAAGCAGCCATAGATGGTACATGAATGAATAAGCATGGCTGTGTGCCAATAAAACTTTACTTACAACATACAGGCAGAGGCCATACTTGAGCCATGGGCTGTAGTTTCCCAAGTCCTGTTCTAGCAGATTGTCAAAAGATAGGTAATCAGGGACTCCAAATAACACAGGAGATATTTTGCCAAATAATCTTGTTTCCTTATTTATTGCCCAATAAATTGTACATTTATGGGAAACAACTTCTGGTGGAAAGGAATCAATACAGGAGAAAAGTTGAAACTACTGGAAAAATTGGGAATAATTGATGGAGCATAGACCCTGAGAACCCAAGAGGGGGGATTCCAGAGCACAAGTGAGACACCACTTTGACCATACGAAAGAGAAGGAGAAGATGCACAGTTGGAAAGGAGGGCCTCCCCTTGACTGATGGCTTCCATGAGCATCTGCTGAGGGATGGTAGATGGTGGGAGGAGTAAGAACAGAGAAGGTTAAATTGCCATCGTGGACGATGGACATGAAAGCTGGACAGGGACGTGGAAGGCATGGGGGCCAACCACAGTGAGGCTCAAATTAGCTCATTTTTAAAGTGAAACAGTGCCACCTGCCTCACCAGATGATGGCGGCAGAGTTAAAACAGCCATCTAGGTATTCAAGAATCCTGGAATGTCTGACCAAGAAGGGACTTTGAAATCATGGGGGCTTCCCCAAATGAGTCATGATTATCACTGATGAGGGTAGAGATTGGTTTTTAAGTGGTACCCAGCCATGACATTAAATAATATCAATTCATATGCTGGGGCAGTACTTTCCTTCTCTGTTCTTCTTCTACCTTCCTAATCACCTCACACAGACAGTCTCCATCTGGTTCCGGCATGTCTATAACACCTCTCCTAAACGTGCTATTTTCCTATTTAACAAATCATGGCAGGCGCCAGATTCAGAGCTTGCAGTGGGTGATGGCATCTGAATAGAATTTAATAGTGGGTTTTTTTCCTCCTATTTATTTTCATAGTTGTCTTCTGCTTACGGCAATTGATTGGCTTTTCATTCATGATATAAAGATTATATAATTTTTCCTTTTAAAGTAAATGTAAGGTGAGTCATTTTAATAGAAAAAAATTCAAATAACTCAGTCTCAAGGTAGTACACAAATAGGGAAACATAATGAAGATGTTGCTAGAATCAGACATCACAGATAGGGCTCCCCAGAGGAAAGGAATTGCTCCCAGGTCACACAGCATACTAGAGCTAAGCTGGAATCAAACACCAGGTCTCTCCATCCTGAGTTTCTTAGTCTTGCTGGTAAACCAGGCCTCACTCTCACTGAAAAGTTCTCATGTTTTGCATTGTACAGCCCCAGGCTGAGACCCCATCAGTAACCCTTTCATGCTCTCTTCTCAGAGGCGCACCTTGGTAGGATGCAGTCACCAGTCGACACGGTGGACAAAAATGTTCTTGTCCATCAGCTCTGGGCTTTCATGCAGGTAAGAGGAGCAGCACCGTGATATGTGTGAGGAAGCAGCTAGTGAAGGGACTGGAGCTCAGGGAGCTGCACGCTGCTTTATCCCAGTCTCGTGAGGAATCAAGATGCTCCGGCAGCCACTGGCGCTGATGAAAAAATGTAAGGGAGAATTGGGAAGGATGCTGAGGGTCTGGAGGGGACAGTGAATCTTGATCAAGGTAGCAGGCGTTTCTGGAGGCCAAGGGGCCAGACCCACTCAGAACTCAAGGGCAGAGCCCCACTGCCCACATCTTAAATGAAAATCGCTGCTGTGCTGTTGGTCACGAGTGCTCTTTGTTTTGTTCTCTGCTATATCCCTGTGTCCTGGCACGTATTAGACACTCAGTGAAAATCTGCTAAATGTCTAATGAAAGTGAACCTTGAGTAAGAGTGAAAGGAAAGGGGGAGGGAGACAGGAGAGAAAGAAACACAAAGGGGAGGAGAAGGAAGAAAGAGGAGACTGCAATTTCCGTGCAGGCAGGAACTGTGTCTAATGTCTTTCACAACATTTCCGCAACTGGTAAGACAGTACACAGCGCAGGGGTAACTCTCAATGGATACCTTTTAAAGAAATGAATGAATGAATGAAAGCAATATAAGAAGCATTCATAAATAACCATGATATAATTACGAAGTGGGAATAGTCAAAACGATTCTAATAGATAGCATTTATTGAGCACCTACTATAAGCACTCAATGGATATTAATGATGTTAACTGTTGCTACTATAACTAGTCTTACTGAATACCAGGCACAATGCTAGGAGCATTTACATGATTATCCCAGGTAATCCTCAGTATTCCTCGAGGCAGGACCTCTTATCAACCCCATTTTACAGGTGAGAGAACTGAAACCTAGAGAGGCCAAGTATCTTGCTCAAAATCACTCAGCTAATAAAGAGACTGGTGGAGGCAAGACCCATGTCCAGATCTATATGGCCCCAAAATCTGGGATCTGTCCCTTATATGACACCCAGATTAGTAATATGACACCCAGAAGGCTGGATAGATTTGACAGGTGTTTGAAAAGAATCGATTAGACACAAAGTAGAAAGAGGAAAAGAGACACTGTGGGAGACATTACTAGGATTCACCAAGATTTGGGGCTCCCCTTTCTTTCTGGGCAGACCTTTCTTAAGGTGAGGCATAGACGTATGACTTTCTTTGGCCAATGGAACGTGAGCACGAGTTACATATATCACTTCCGGGCATTTAAGAGCTACTCGGTGATCTGTCTGCACTCTCTCCCTGCCAAGCCATTGTTGAACAAATCTGGGATGAGCCAATATATGGAGGTTGGGCACGCAAAGCCACAGTGAATTTTAAATGAGTAAGAAATGAATTTGTATTAAGCAACTACACTTTTGGGGCCGTTTGTCACTGCAGCATCACTTTGCCTACCCTGAGTAATACGGTGATAACTATGAAAGAGTTACAAAGCAGTGGTACCTGTAAAAACTGAAATGTAGGAAACAATGTTCGCATAGAAGAATCTATTCATGGATGTCAAATCAAAGAGAGAGGTTTTCAGTCTGCTTAAAAAATAAAGCAGCAATATCAACCCGTTTGAAAAGGTTGTACAATGTGGTAGATAAGTGGTGTCTGATCAACCTGGGATTAATTCCGGTCTTGGACACTCACCAGCTGGGTAGACTCAGCCTCTCTGAGTCTGTTTTCTCATCAGCAACATGGGATTGACAGTAACATTAACCTCATAGAGTGGTTACAAATTTTAAGTGATACTTTACCCATAAATTACTCAACGTACCTGGCACAGGGTAAGCCCTCAAGAAATGTAACTATTATGACTGAAGCAGGAGGCAAGAGTTACTGGCAGGAATGAAGAGTATGTTTGCCCCTCCCAACAATGCCCCATGAGTCCTGCAGGGCTTAGCCCGAGACACACACACACACACGCACGCACACGGTCACATGTGCAGGTACATGCAGCCGCACGCACTGCCCTATGATTCCTCTCCCAAGGCAGGAATGGAGATGAAGTCTGCCAACTGTGCAGACTTAATTGCATTTTCTTCCTGAAAGAGGGTCTGGTGCAGAACACCTGCGGTCCAGCGCTACGTGACCGCCAGGCTGTCGTGCAGGCAGCAGTGGCACAGGCAGCGTGCAAATTTGGGGCCTCTGGGACCTGAGATGTAGCCTGACCCCTGGATGCCCTCCCAACCGCTGCACCCACCCCGGAAACAGAGCTTCCTGTGCAAGGCTGGGGGCAGTCTGGAATTTTGCAACTAATCCCCCTTTCAAGGGCCCTCAGGTGGAGAAAGGGGAGTACAAACCTTTCCCCGACACCCTGGAAGGCAGAATACAAACGTGGTGTAGAGAGCAGAGGGATTCGAAAGGGAAGAGTCAGACCCCAAATCAAGCTCTGACATCACTAGCCGTGCAACTTAAGCAGGTGTGACACACTCTTCCAGAACTAGTTTCCTCAGCTGTAAGACCTGAGATGGTAACGTTTGCAGGTCTGTGTGGGGCGATGTATCTAAGGTGCTCAGCCAATACCGGACATGTAGTAGGTGCCCGATCAACTGTAGCCATTATAATTAGGATGATTCATTCATTCATTGGACGAACATTTATTGAGTTTTACCATGTGTCAGGTACAGTTCCAGCTCAGTGGTTTGCTAAGGCAAACCACTTAGACCAGGTCTCTGCCCGTGCAGAGCTTACAGGGCAGAGGAAAATAATCATGCAAACCAATTAGATAAATTTAGCCCCGCATAAGTTCTCTGAAGGAAATAACACAGGATAACAGGATAGAAGATAGCTGAGAGTAGAGAGCCCTACTATAGCCACACTCTCCAGGGAAGTCTTCTCTGGGGCACCTGAAGGAGAACATGTTGGCAACTATGAGAAGATGGAGGGTAGTGTGTTCCAGGCAGAGGGAACAGCAAGTACAAAGGCCCTGAGGCAGCCTCTCAGTCATCATGTGGAGAGGTGGCAAAGAATGTCTCATAAACCACAGCTACCAGCACTCATTCAGGTTTACAAGAACTGGGATCCATCTAGAAGGTTTTCAAATGTTCCAAGGTTCTGAAGCCCAGAGCAGAGGGGGCAGATTAATATTCCATAAAAGGTAGTCTAAGACTGCTTAGACTCTACAAATATTTACAGAGCATCCTCCATGAAGCAGACAGTAGGCTGAATACTGGGGAATACAAGGGTAAATCGGGATGGCTGTTGCCTCCTATACCTGTGACCTCCCTGTATCCCAAGCTCGAAACCCAGGGTCTGGAAGATAGAAAGTAATCGGCAAATATTTGTTGACAGAAGCAACAAGAATGATGACATTTGTTAAGTTCTTATTCAGCTCTTCTACACCATTAACATATTGGCTCATTTAATCCTCCTAACTCTAATATTAAATACTATTATTATCCCCATTTTACAGAAAGGGAAAGTGAAGATCAGAGTGATCAAGTAGCTTGCCCAGAATCACACAGCTAGTAAGTGGTAGAGCCACGATTCAAATCTTGACAGTCTGGTTCTACAGCCCATGCTCTTAACTGGCAGCAGCATGCCCAACCACCCTGATTTGCCTGGAGCAGTCCTGGGTTTAGTGCTGGAAGCCCCGTGTCCTTGGAAACCCCTCAGACCTGGGCAAACCAGGACACCTGATCATTCTACCCAGTACTGCCTTTCTAACAAGATATATAGCCATGAAATAAAATAAATTTCAACGTGGTGAGCCAAGTAGAACAATAAATGCACGTACACCTCCAGACTAGCAAAGAGAGGGAACCTAGACTCCTTCTGGATAGAAGGGAGGTTTCGTATAAGACTCCTTATACGAAAGGAGCTGGGGTTCCACAATCCCGCCTGATATCCGGTTTGCTCCTGTCAAATGCCTCTTCTCTGTATCTGAAGGACAGCATCACTCACTAAAACTAACTGTTCCCAACTTTACCCACTTGATCACTCACACAGTCATCTAATGAACAGTACCTACTCTTTGCTAGGCACTGTACTAGTCATGGGCATTGAGGATTTGCAGCTAACCAGACAGATGTGGTTCCACCCTCCTGTCATTCTTAGTCTAATGGGGACACAGGTACTAAACTACCAAACATAATTAACTAAAGAATTCTAAATTGTCAGAAACCATGAAGTAAACCAATACCCATAAAGTACCAAAGGAGAGAATAGTCCCCGTTTAAACTAGGAAATCAGGGAAACCCTCCCTGACCCCAACAATGGTCAGCAGTTAGCCAGGTAACAGTAAGGCAGGTGAGAATTCTAGGTAGAGGAAGCTGTGTGTGCAAAGACCCTGAGGTAGGAAAAGGCTTGGCTGGGAACTTCAAGAAGACACATGTAGCTGGAGCAAAGTGAATGAACTGGTGAGAGGCATGAGATGAGCTGGAGAGAGGGGCAGGAGACAAATCATTAAGGGCAGTGAGTTTGGATTTCATTCTAAGTGCAAAGGAAAAAGCCACTGGAGGGTTTAGTTCACACTTTACAAAGATCTTTCTGACTATTAGATGCAGAACGGATTGGAGATGAGCAAACGTGGCTGCAGGGATGTGGGTGAGGAGGGAACTACAGGGGTCCAGGCAAGAGATGATGCAGGTTGAACCAGGCTGGTGGGTGTAGACACAGACATGTGGGTACAGTGGAGAGTTATTTAGAGGAAGGTAGAATCTACCTATTTTTAAAGATCACTTTGAGAGGAAGACCTTAACAAATGGCACTACCCTCCACCCGGTTTCTTACGCTGGGAACTTAGGTTGTCTTTTTCTTGAGAGGTGGCTCTCCACTCATGGGAGTTAATCATGGCTCACATTCCCCTGTGGCCCTGATTTCTCATGGAAAATAAAACCATTTCCCAACACATTGATCTTCCTCCCCTCCTGTGATGGGTTGAATTTTGTCTCCCAAAAAGGTATGTCCAAGTCCTAAACCCTAGTACCTATGAATGTGACCTTGTTTGGAAATTGGATCTTTACAGATATCATCAAGATGTAAATTAAAACAAAATTATACTGGACTAGGGTGGGCCCTAAACCCAGTCACTGGTCTCTTTGAAGAAGAGACACAGACACAGGGAGAATGTCATGTGATTATAGGGGCAGAGATGTATTTACAAGCCAAGGAACACCAAGGATTTCTGGCTACTACCAGAAGCCAGAAGAGACTTCCCCGTCACCCTCTGTTGGTTTGCAAACTGGCCGCTGTACACAGAGGACAAGGAGAGACCAAAGAAAGAGACAGTCACTCCAGATTGGTAGGGTGCAGGTTTAACAAGCAAGGGAAATTACAGTAATATGAGGCTTGTCTTTGGCACCACAAGACAAGTATACATCTCCGCACGTGCCCACCAGAATCTTCACGGTTTATAGAGAGGCCTTAACAGGGTCCGGTCACATTTACAAGTCCAGATGGTCTCATCAACACATTACTCTCTCAAGGCTGCATCCTTGAAAATGGCCCCAGTGTGGGAACAGTGGGCGGAGTATACATTCCAAGGACAGGGGAGGGGCGAGGAGCCTCCCATTGCCCAGGTCCGGCTCAAGAGTCAGCCAGCGGCCACGTCCTCTCCATGACCTCCTCCAACCCCCTCCAGAGCTCAGGAAGGCACCCCTTTTGACTACCTTAAATACAAAGAAACTGAAGCAGAGAAGAGCTCTCATTAGACATCTCACTGTCTCAGAAGACAATGGCAGGATATACTATAATAGTTGCTACCAGTAAGGGTCAGGGGCTGGCAAACAGCCAAATTCAGCAGGCTGCCTGTTTTTGTAAACAAAGCTTTATTGGCACACAGCTAGGAGAGATGTTGTTTAAAGGCACAAACTTGCAACTAGTAGATAAATAAGTTCTGGAGATCCAATTTCAACGCACAGCAGAATGATTATCGAAGTTGCTAAGAGACTAGGTCTTAATCTCACCACAAAAAAGAAAGGATAATTATGTGGCATGATCAAGGTGTTAGGTAACACTATGTGATAATCATATTACAATATATAAGTGTATCAAATCGGCATGTTGCACACCTTAAACTTACACAATATTACACACCAATTATATCTAAATTAAAAAATAAAAATAAATAAAGTAAATAGGAAGGTCCTTCTTTTTCCTCTCTCCCCTCTGGGATATATACAGTTTCTCACATGGCCTTCAAATCATTTTCTACACATAAATATCCTTTAAATACACACACACACACACACACACACACACACACACACACACAATGATCGCATACTATACCTGCTGACAAAAACTTGCTTTTTTCACAGAGTATGTCCTGGATATTTTTCTATGTCAGCACGTATGGGGTGACCAAAGTATTCCGTAGTAAGGAGGTACCATAATTTATTGCTAAACTTGCAGTGGCTTTCGGTATTTTACTCTCCAAATGATACATCAGTTGGATTGGTTTTCTCCATGGCCTTCAATGAACAGCATTCAGGCAACAGCTAATCTAACACCTGATATGAGCCAAGCACTGTGTTAGGTGCTGGGCTCCAGAAGTGAATAATCCATGGTCCCTGTCCTCAGAGAGCTCACAGTGTCTTCCAATGATAATGTTGATAAATTTAATGAGCATCTACTATGGGCCATTCAGTGTAATGATACTGACCTGCATTATCTCACCCAATCTTCACAACAAAAGCAGCTTATGAGGCAGGTACAACTATGAGCCCCACTTTACAAATGAGACTGAGGCTCAGAGAGGTTAAGTAACTTACTTGAGGTCACACAGCTAGCAACAGGTTGAGCTGGAATTCAAACCCAGGCTCTTAAGCACCCAGCCTACACTCAGGAGACAGAATTAAACTAGTGCAAGTGAGAGCTTCGAGGAAGGAATGAAGGACTCAATTAAGGAGATCAGGGAAGGCCCCACGAAGAAGTGACAACTTAGCGGCATCAAAAAGAACAAGCACTTTCCAGTGGACAAGGAGGGACTGGGAATCCCAAGCAAAGAGATTAGCATGCACAAAGCCATGGAATTTCTGGGAACCGGTATATTCAGCATGATTTGGGTGCAAAGTGAGGCGGATGAGGCTAGAGAGAGGCATGGCAGGATCACAACTCCTCATCCTAGCTGAGACTCTAAACTTTATCCTAAAAGTTATGAGGAGCCATTGAAGGGTTTTTAAGCAGGAAATTCAAGATCAAAGTTGCTGCTGGCTGCAGCATGGAAGGTAGATCAGAGAGGAGGGAAGGAGTGGAGGCCAAGGAGACTGATGAAGAGGTGGCTGTACCTCCGTGCTGTACATGGAGAGTTTGTCTTCTCGGGGCCAGCTTTTACCCGTATAAGACAGCACGGTGGTAATGAGGGCAGGACACGCCGATCCAGGGAGACTCAGGAGCTCCTGGCAATGTTAAAGGCAGACTGAGTCCCTGTTTTTCCCTGGGATACGAGAGCTGATGGCTGACTGCCCAGTGGGGGAATCTGACTTAACCCTGGACTATTTCACTCCATGTTCAGACAGCTTCCAGCAGCCGAGAGACTTCCTCGGGTCGCCCAGTCCTGGTGAGAGGAGGACATCTTGAGCAGTGGCCCGTCCACTTCCACCACCCCCTCAGCTGGCACCATGAGGCTGTGGGCCTGCAGAGAGCCAAGCCACGAGGCCACCGCATCGTGAGTCATCCCAGCTGGTTCCGGCTATTTTCCCTGGGATGCAAGAGAGCCAGCGGAAGCATGTCCTGGCGAGGCCAGGCGGGAGACCAGTGGCCAGCCTGCCAGGGGCTGCCAGGCATGGCCGTGGCCTAAGGGGAGGATGGATGCCTACAGCCACCCGCTGACCTTGTGGGGAGGAAGAGAGCCACTGGGAGGGCCTTGCTCACTTCCACAAAGCAGGCAGAGCCATCAGCAGGTCTGGCTCTGAGACACAACATACACCAAAGGACCCTGATCAGGGCCGGAGCACAAAGCGCGAGGGAGTGGCGTCAGGGTGGCAAATAAAACAGCTAACTATTTATTGAGCCCCGACTCTGGTCCAGGAGCTGTGCTGCACACTTTACAGCATCATCATATCTGCTAAAATACTTTATAGCTATTACTTCATTGAGTCCACTACAACAGGGGTCAGCCAAAGCCAGCTTGTGACCTGTCTTTTTATGGCTCACGAACTAAGAATGGTTTTTACATTGTTAAAGGGTTTTAGAAAAAAAAAATATGTGATAGAAACCATCTGTGGCCCACAAAGCCTAAAATATTTACTATCTGGTCCTTTAATGAAAACGTGTGCCAATTGCTGCACTAGAATATAAGCTCCAGGTGGGCAGGTAGGGTTTGCATTGTATGTGTGCTCCACTCCTCTATTCCCTGACACCTAGAAGAGTTCTTAGCACATAGTAAATGCTCAATAAATGTCAAGTGAACAAATGAAGGCATGAGTGAATAAATTTTATTATCACCTAATCAGATAGATACTATCATTAGCCCCATTTTACTAATGAGTAAACTGAGGCTCACAGTGGTGAATCAACTTGCCCAAGTGAAAGAGATTTGTCAATACTTTGGAAAAAAGTGGATTGAGAACTAGGGAGTCAGAGAAGGGAGAACTGATTCCTGGTAAGAGCACGATCACGTTGCATGTGGAAATCCAGACTACACGAGGCCAAGACCCAGACACACCTAAAACAGAGCTTGAGCATTTGGGTACAGAAGATCTCCACTGGGGCACAGAACTTGCCTAACTGAGGACATTAGGGGGCAAAAGTCACAATCGTGAGCCACACCCCACTTAAAAGCAATTTAACTTAGTTTATTGTGTTTTTCTTCTTAAGTCACTTTGTTTTTAAATCACCAACAGATTTAAGTCATTCAGTCAACGTAATCATTACAATTAAGCATCTCTTCTTTTTACAGCAAAAACAGTGAAAGTAGAGAAAGGAAAAGGAATCTAGAAAAGAAAGCAGACTGGGGCAGAGAGCAGAGAAGCCAACAGGAAAAAGGCTGACAGCCCACCCACCTAGACCAGACACACAAGGAGAGCAGAGAGGCAGAAACCAGGGAAGCACGGGGCCTTTGAGGCCACACAGACCTCGTTCCACCACTGGCCAGCTCTGCATCCTTGAGCTGGGCACTAATTTCAGTCAGAGTTCAGTGAGAGGAGCCAATCTATAGATATGATGCAGATGTGGATGTAGGTGCAGATACCGATAAGGATACAGATAGAGTTAGACTTGGGGGAATCGATGTTCAGCAAACATTTAATTTGCACTTTAGTGGGGATGCAAAGATAAAAGTGCTCCTTCACGCAAAGAAACAAAAATAGATACTCATGAAATAATATAACTACTTATAAACTATTTTAAACTCAGTGGTAGAACTGTGCACAGGGTACAGTGAGAGCAGTGAAGAGAGTCCCTAACTCATATGTTGGACCATAAGATTAGAGAAGGTTTCTTGGGGGGAATAGAGGGGATGAGCTTATCCTTAAAGAATGAATAATTGTGAAGGAGACACTGAACCTGCCAGGACAGAGTAACTCAAAACATAGATGCTGTTGGTGAAGAGTCAGGGCTTCAGATTTACCAGCAAAGAAAATATTCTTTTCATCACATTGACAAACAGGGGAGTCAAAAGTAAAACCTTTTTTGGTGAAAATATGTGAATTTGAGATATTAGCACAATATCCAATTAGAAAAGCCTAGCAAGGACAGAGTCTGAAATGAGTATAGTTTGAAATGAGAACACAATTGCAGGTAGATTTGGGAGGCAGACACAGTCACCTAATTTACTATTCTTCTGGCTGTGTTTCTCAATCCACTTCCTATTCCCTGCCTGTGTATTGAATGCTTATGCCTTTGAGTTCTTTCCTTTACTTCTTTTCTTCTTACATTAAGAAAGGAAGGGAAGAAGGGAGGGAGGGAGGGAGGAAGCAAGGAAGGAAGGAAAGAGAGAAGGAGAAGGTATAGGGGGCTGATCAAGAGCAGGCTGGAAGCCACAGGCACCAGCCAAAGCCCATGTCAGTTCCTGATGGCTCTCACCTTGGTAACTTCACTGTGGAGGTGAACAAACTCCTGCCAGGAGAGGGAGAAACTAAGGAGGAGCCGAGGGAGGGGGGCAGCTGTAGGCAACAATGTGGGGAAGCTACGAATAGCTGCTGCTCCCCACCGGCCTCCACGTCTCCCACCAGAATCCAGAAACATGCAGGAAAGAGGATTCTGGGAAATGTAGTTCAGTCTAGACAGTCTTCACATTACAAAGCCACCACAGCCCTTAAAGAAGTTTCTTCTGTTTTGGGAGCTAAGATGTGAGGTGGGGAGCTGAGCTGTGGTTTCTTTCTTTATGTAATGGAACAAAAATAGCACAAACTATTAAAGGATAATGTTTTTAAAACAAGTGAAATGTTGACTCTCATACAAATATAAACACATGTCAAAGATTTTATGTAACTCATTCATTAATGAGAAAACCAGGAATATGTTAGCAGTGGTTCAAAGGAGAAGCCAAAGAACAGATACACATATAGGTAATCAGCATTCCAGAAATAAAGTTGGCTTAATAAATTCAAATCTGGTCAATATCCACGGAACAGTAGTTAATTGCATTCTACTAGACACAGTTCATTTGCCTTTCTATGGACAAGAATAATTTGCATTATCGGTTTTCTGCAACTTACAAAGGTGTAAAATAGATCAAAGACAATGAAAGCTGGAGAAAATCCAGAAAAGTGCACTAGCTAGGACACCCAGTCTTATCTTTTTGCTCATCCCAAGTCTTGCACAATTTTCCTGACACTAATAATAGGCAACGTTTGTTAAGTGCTTACTAACAGCTCCAAGTAAATGGCAAGTATAACTTGTATAAAGCTACCAACAACGCCTGAAGTTGTATGGTACTCAGTTCACAAGTGGGAAAACGAAGGTTCAGTGAAGTGGAATAACTCACCCGAGGTCACACATCTAGTAAACATAGGAGCTGGGATTCAAGCCTGGCTGTCCCACTCTGGATTTAAACATTTTCCCTTCTCCGACTCCCTAGTTCTCAATCCACTTTGTAGTGGCACTGGCATGTGGGGAGGGGAAAGTGTTTTATCACAGACATTGCTTAAAATTTCTGGCCAATGCTTGTTGATAATAAAAAGGAAAAAAGGATGCCCACTTGTCGTTTCAATATCGATTTGAATTCTCTGCTGACAATGACACCCCTTCCCCTTTCTTCCTGGGGCAGACTGCCCCATCACCCCTCCCCTTGATAAGTCATCTTCACCTCTGCCCCTATCCTCACCCCCACCCCTGCCAAGGGTGGCCTTTACAGCTAATCTCCAGCTTTTGTCCTGCTTAAAGGGGATGCTGAGTGTGGGAGTAGAATTCCTCAGGACACCAGAGGGGCTTTTGGAGGTTACAAAATGGGAGAGGAAGAGGAGGAAGAGAAGGGGGAAAAGGGGAAAGAAGAGAACACAGGTGGGGAGAGATGAGCCCCCTGTTGAGAAGAAAATTTGGTGGGCAAAACACAGATGTTTAATGAGGAATCTGGTTGGGTTTCTGCAGAATGGAGTGCAGTGTGAACCACCTTCCCTACGTCCATGACATCTCCAGGAAAAAAGGATGAAGAACCCAACGCTTGGCCCCTGGGATCCAGAAGGAACAAAGAGAGGAAGGAGAGAGAGAGGAGGGAAGAAAGAGGGAGGGAGGGAGCCTGGGTGGCTGTTGAATGAATGACAAATTCTACCAAGAATAATGGTTGGCTGCAGGGAGAAGGTGGGCTGAGAAAGTTTCTCGAAGTCTTGAAGTAAGATTAAGAGCTGGCCATGGACAGGATGGGAATAAAGGCGCAGACCTACTAGGGAATGGACTTGAGGACACGGGGAGGGGGAAGGGTAAGCTGGGACAAAGTGAGAGAGTGGCATGGACATACATACACTACCAAATGTAAAATAGATAGCTAGTGGGAAGCAGCCGCATGGCACAGGGAGATCAGCTCAGTGCTTTGTGACCAACTAGAGGGGTGGGATAGGGAGGGTGGGAGGGAGGGAGACACAAGAGGGAGGGGATATGGGGATATATGTATAGCTGATTCACTTTGTTATAAAGCAGAAACTAACACACCATTGTAAAGCAATTATATTCCAATAAAGATGTTAAAAAAAAAAGAGTTGGCCACGGAGAAAGGCAAGCTGGGATGGTCAGCTGCCTCAGAGGAAAGCAGCTGAGTGTCTATGAAACTGAGGCCCCTAAAACTGACTTTCCCTGCCTTTATAATTAACCTCTCTACCCAAAACTTTAACCCCTTTCGTGTCCTGCCCCGTTCCCCTCAGGATTGAGGACTCTCCAAAAAAAGGAGGGGGTGGGGGGGAGCGAAACCAAGCAGGACCCTGTGGGGACCTCCTTGGTCCAAAAGCCCCTCCACGTCCCCCATTTCTTGTTCGTAGAAAAAAAGTCTTTAGTCTCAAGGCCTTCCCTGAGTTCCAAAGAATAGCCTCAAGCAGTTAATGATGAGGACAAGAGTCACAAGACTCCTAGTTCCTGCTGAAGGGACACAGATAACAATCCGATGCACATCTATGAGCTGCTCTAATAGAAACTAAGACTCCCACCCAGGTGGAGGACAGTGACTACATGCCGACCACGGGCACATAGACCACAGGCTGGCTGGAACCAGAAGGTTGAGACTCCTGAAACATCACCCTGTTACCTCACCACCAGCCAATCAGAAGAAGGTCCACAGCCGATCACCATGCAATGAACTTCTCCCCTAACAGTCTTTAAAAACTCTTGCCTGGGGCTTCCCTGGTGGCGCAGTGGTTGAGAGTCAGCCTGCCGATGCAGGGGACACGGGTTCGTGCCCCGGTCCGGGAGGATCCCACATGCCGCGGAGCTGCTGGGCCCGTGAGCCATGGCCGCTGAGCCTGCGCGTCCGGAGGCTGTGCTCTGCAACGGGAGAGGTCACAACGGTGAGAGGCCCGTGTACCGCAAAAAAAAAAAAGAAAAAGTGCAGAGAAAGCACGCGAGGTCTCCTCCCCATGAGCTCACCTCCCCCTGGCCCAGCACTTGAGCTCCTCGTCCTTGCTAATGATCCCTCACCACAAGTGAATCGACTCTGCCCACAACAGCTAACAATGAGCCGATGGTGTGTTTGCCTGCTCCGGGTGTCCAATTTGAGGAGTGTATTCAGGCTAAGGGAGCTTGCAGCATCCTGACCGTTCAGGATGTGAGGCTTTTATGAGGGGTCAGACAACAGCTGCTTCTCCAGAGGCAACTGGGCAAACAGCACATCGTCCTCCCGCCCTGCCTTCTGTCTCCAGCATAAAAGCCTCAAGAACCAGGTCCAGCCTGAATCTAATGTGTCCCTGAGGAGACTCCTCTTCCTTATAAATATCTGTCCTAGACCCAGGTGTCCACTGTCTGCAGCTCTGTCATAGACAGCCATTGTGCACCGGTGGCCCCCAGCCACAGGGTGAAGCGCAAACCTCAGCCAAAGGCTCACAGGGTCTGACCCCTCGTCAGTTTCCCCCACACTGAATCAGTTTCAGATCCACACCTCTCTTGCCTCCTGGGCTGTGCACATGCAGATCCTTATGCCAAGAATGCCCTTCCGTGACAGGAGGTTGGTTCAATAAACTATGGTACACTCTTACAACAGAATGCCATGAAGCCATTAACAGCAGTGATGGAGAAAAATATTAGGTGCCATGGAAAATGTTACAATATATTAAGAAAGTCCAGTTATGAGAATCATAATAGCAGCTAACATTTATTGAGGATTCACTCTGTTCTACAATTCTAAGCACTTTACACGTAGGAACTCAATGAATCCTCAGAACAACCTCAGGAAGAGGATACGTTCTTATCCACCATTTTACAGATGTGGAGACTGAGGCTCAGAGAGTTTACATAACATGTCCAAGATTACAGGCCCTGCCCGTGGCAGAGCTGGGATTTGAACCCAGGCCATTTGTCTTTAGTGTCTACATTCTTAACCACCACACAGCAGTGTATCAAACAAAAAGCGTTTGTGACCCTGGTTTTATAAAAACAAAGCAAAAAAGTATACACGTAGTAAGATGTCGAGTTTTAAAGCAACACCTTGATATGTACCAGGATGTTCACAGTGGTTATCTCCCGAGAATGAGATTGATGAGGGGCGATGTTGCTGGTGGGTTCCCCAGGAAGCAGCCTCGGAGGTGGAGTTTAGCAAGAAGCATGTTTATTGAGAAGGACTCTTAGGACCAACACCTTTGGGAGAAAGAGACAGGAAGCGGGAAGAGGGCAGAGAGAGAGCGTGGGCTTTGCTGCAGGGAGCTCTAGCTCTAGAACAGTCCTTCAGAGTGTCCCAGGTTGGGCTGAGGTAGCCAGACCTTTACGCCTCCCACATTCATCAGTCATTTGACGGTGCTGGAAGGCTGGCCGCTAGCAGCACGTCCAGCATGTGGACAACCTGTGCTTCCTTAGGAGAGTCTGAGGGGTGCAGTGATTTTAGTTTTCTTCCGTTCGCTTGTCTATATGGGCTATGATTAATCCGTATCACTTGTGCAGCAAGGGAAAGAAGCTACAAGAAGAAAAGAAGTCATCAATCCTCAACCGCATCGAGGCCAGAGGCAAGCTTCGCTCTGGCTTTAGAAGTAAACAAGGCCCAAGTGGAGGATCACGCCCGCGTCAGACAGTAAATAACGCGTGCCTTCTGGGATTGCTTGGGTGTGAATATTAGTTCAAATACTGCACGTGAATTAACTGGTAGAGAGTTGCAGAAGCTGACTGGTGAACAAGAAAGACTTTGACCAAGAGCCTGGCTGATTATCTGGCCTTAGGGAAGCATGTAGCAGCTGTCTCCTCACCCCAAAATGCCGCGATGGTAAACAATTCCATCGCGGCCACCAATGGACCACACTTTTTGGTTTGTATCTTTGGTTTTGGAATTGGTCATGGGGCTTGCATTGACCAATGGGACCATAGCAAGTGTAATGCAAAGAGGTTTAATAAGCATTTGCACACTGGGCTTATCTTCTTGGAACACTCCTCTTGGAACCCAGCTGCCATGCCGTAAGGAATTCCAGGCTGTCCTCCACGTGGAGGGGTCCTAAAAGGGGAGACATGTGCTGAGAGAAGCCAGGTACAGAAGAGCCCAGTAGAGCTCCCAGCTGAACACACCACCATGAGTGACCCAATCAACACTATGTAGAACAGAACTGCCCAGTCAATTCACAGAATCATGAGAAATAAGAAACTGTTACTGTTTTAAGCCACTCAATTTGGGCTTAAAAGCAACAGAAAAGTGAAACAGCAGGGCTGGGCTGGAAAAGAGGTCACTGGATAAGTCTGATCGTCCCAGCCTGCCACAGCCTGGCCCGTCCTGTAATCCATGTGCTCAATGCCTACTTTCAAACCAATCCAACCTGCCTGCCTACCACATAGCCATTGACACATAAAGACAAGGATACCTCAAGGATATTCAGAACAATATCCTTGAGGTCTCTGTGTCCCAGAAAGGCAGCTGAGAACATGAGCTCTGGAGTGAGTCTGCCCGAGTTCAAATCCCAGTACCCCTACCTACAAGCTGAGTGATCTCTCCGAGCCTCAGTTTCCCCCTATGCAAAGTGGGTTCATAATAGTCTGTATTGGGTTGAATAGCATCCCCCGTAAAATTCACGTCTGCCCAGAACCTGTGAATGTGACATTGATTGGAAACAGTCTTTGCAGATGTAATCAAGCTAAGATGAAATCATACTGAATCGGGGTGGGCCCTAAGTCTAATATGACTGGTGTCCTTATGAGGAGAGGGAAATTTGGACACGAAGACATCAACAGAAGGAAGCTGGCCATGTGAAGACAGAGGCAGAGATTGAAGTTATGCTGCCACTAGTCAAGGAGTACCAAGGATTGCTGGCAACTACTAGAAGCTAGGAGAGGCAAGAAAGGATTTTTCCCTGGGGTCTTTGGAGAGAACAGGGCCCTGACAATACCTTGATTTCAGACTTCTCGTCTCCAGGACTTTGAGATCATAAATTTCTGTTGTTTTAAGCCACCAGTTTGTGGTCATTTGTTCTGGCAGCCCCAGGAAACTAATACCCAGTCCTTGCTGGGTGGTGATTGAATGAGTTAATATAGATAACCTTCTCTAGCAGAACTCTCACTATGGAAACTAAGGAAATAAATAGATTTGGATAGTGGGGGACACCTGTAAGGTACACTTACTATCACCCAGCACCCAGTAAGTGCTCAAGCAATGGTAACCATGACTATTGTTGACCAACTGTCCTTCTAGTCTTGTCCTGGACAGTCTCTGAGCTTAGGGCTCCATGTCCTAGATCTGTGATTCTAACTTCAGGGTATTCAAAATCACCTGGAGGAGCTCACTAAAAACACAGCTAATGGGACCCATAACTCTAGAGTCTGATTTAATCAATTGGGACTGGACCCATGAATAGTCATTTTTTAAAAGTACCCCAGGAACTACAGAAAAGGATGGTCCATAGACTATACTTCGAGAAATGCTGCCTGAGGACTCGGGGTATACACCCATTCTCAGGATGTGCTGTTGACTTGTCCTAAGGGATTCCAATGTGGCCTCACCCTTCTGGCTCCAGTCTATCAAAAGTAGAATGTTCTACCCTGGCACTAGCTAGATGCCAGCAGCTTGGCCAAACCTCCACTCCCTGACACCACCCAGACCCTAGGACATTGGAATTGCTAACACTTGGGCAAAAGGCTTGAGGCTGCTGAATAATAACTACAATAACACTTACCACTTATTGAGCATCTACTGTATGCTAGGTTTTTACACATATTATCCCTAATTTTCACAATAATTCTGAAAGTTAAGTTTTAGACATTATTATTGCATTTGAGAAGACGGTCTTTTGTAAATGCAGAGCTGTTTTTTGTATATACTGTTGGGTTTTGCAGTCATGCAGCCAGTAACCATGTCTGACCCAAAGTCCACATCTTCTCCTACATACCATAATTACTTGGTCCCTCTCTCTTCTGCCCTCATCTTCCTTCTAAAACAGAGAATAGCTGGCAGTATCAGTCAGGGTAGTTGACAATTGCTGCTATAACAAACATCTCTGAAATCCCAGTAGCTTAACAAACGAAGGTTCATGTCTTACACACACCACAGTCTGATGAAGGTTGGGAAGCTCTTTTTCACAGGTCCTGGCTCATTGCACAGTATAGTGTCATAATCTTCCAAATGTGGCTTGAACAGTCACTACCAAAGTCAAAAAGAGATCATGAATATTTAATAGGGAGGTTTGTGGCCAAGCGTAGAAGAGGGTCAAATCCCTTTAACCCACTTTCATTGGACAGAAACCAGTCATATGGCCCCAATCTCATTGTATAGGAGTCTGGAAAACACTCTTCCTGTGCTCCCAGGAAGAGGAAATGAGATGGGTATCTAGCCAGATTCAATCATACCTTGCAGGGGCTCCCATTTTCTAAGCCACGTGCCAGATAGTATAAACCATGTGCCAGGCAAATGCTTTACATGCATTTAATCCCCACAACAACACTATTATGTAGGTACTAATATTATTCCCATATGTGGTTGAGGAAACAAAGCTTTGGGGCAGTTAAGTGACTTACTCAATGTTAAATACCTAGTAAGTGTATAAACCGGGATTTGGATCCAGATCTAACTGCACAGTCCATGCTGTTAACCACTACTCTATACTGCCTCCCATTGGCCAATAAAAGAAATTGCACCTGTCTCAGTTAAACTGTCCCAGCCATCAAGTTAGATTCCCAAATCTAACTGTACCCCATAGGGAAAAAAATTTTTTTAATTAAAAAAAAAAAGTAAAACCATTGAAATCAGAGTTAAATTAGGTCCAGTGGGAGGATAGGAAGTTGCAATATACAGAACACACTCGAGAATAGATCCAAATGAATAAGAAGAATCCAAGCACATCCCCAGTGAATGCAAATCTATATAAATGAATGTATTTGGCTATGCCAGTCTATGTAAGGAACAATGTCCTGAAAAGCAAAAGTGGGTGGGGGTCAGCTTTTCGGAAGGCAGTGCCCCTGCTCTTGTCCTCTCTTGGTATAAGGGTCACCACTGGGCAAAAGGGATAAACCTCCATATTGAATACTGTAAAGAAAAGATGTACCAGGGGTGACATCCAGACCTTTGCAGGAGTTCAGATACCTGAGAGGAGGGAGGCCCAGCTTATCCAGCTCCCGGTGAGCTGCCACATTCAATAAATTAGTAAAAATCAGTAAGGAAACATCCTCTTTGCAAACAAGTGCCCATTTTCTTGTCCCAAAGGTAAATCAGCAAAAGCTGAATTGGAAGTCTATCCTTCCAATGCAATCATCGTCAAACTTTGGTGCGCATTAGAATCACCAAGGGCTCTTACTTAATGTGCACAGCTCTGTGCCAGTCCTCAAGACCTCCTGAGTCAGGCAGGCTGGAAATCTGCACTTTTAAAACACATCCCTGATGATTCTGAATCAGGAAGCACCTGGATCACCCTTTTAGAAAGCTGCCACTTAAAAAACACAGGTTTCAGAGCAGATAGACCTGGATCTGAGTCTCAGCCTGACATGTACTAGCTGTGGGACCTTGGCTAGTCGAAAAGGTGTCACAGCCCCAGTACCCTCATTTGTAAAATGGGTCTAATTTTTTTCTCCCTTTCAAAGGATTGCTGTGATGACTAAATGAGATAATTCATTTAAAAGGCTTGGCGCAATGCCTGACACACCGTAAAAACTCAGTAAATATTTGGTATAATTACGATGATCATTCCCTGATAAAAGGCTAGAACTAGAGTCTCCTTCACCCAGTGTCCAGGTTGATTCATGAAATAAAGAGCTGTGTACCATTACTGGGTGAATAAGTCTTTACTTTCCCTTCTGCCTCTCACTGACTCCTCCCCCTGAGAGGCGGAGCAATGACCTGATTGGTTAGTTGACAAGAGTCTGCAGTCCATTGGTCCATTGTTACCTTTTTTTTTTCTCTGTTTTTTTTTTTAACATCTTTATTGGGGTATAATTGCTTTACAATGGTGTGTTAGTTTCTGCTTTATAACAAAGTGAATCCATTGTTACCTTTTGACATCAAGTATCCCTCTCCCTCCTCCTCCACTTCCTCCTCTCTCTCCTCTTCCCCTTTCATCTCCCTCCCCCCCTTCACTCCCAGCTCTCCCTATAAGAGGGTTTCAAATTCTAGACCAAAGGAGGAGTATTAAGAAGGTTGATTAGAGCCACAGGTCCAAGCTATATTCTTCAACCCAGATTAGCCAGCAACAAGCTTGATATTTTTATCCCTGTCTCACTCCTGTGTCTATTAGTTTCTCAGTTGGTCTGAAACCCATAGAACCAAGGGGTGACCAACCGCCTAAAACCCCAGCACCTAGTGTGTACTTTCTGGGTGCTGTCCTCAGCGCACAGTGGGTAAGTTCCCTTGATATCCATTGTCTAACGTGGCAGTTTCCCACTGAGACCAGTTATTCAGTCACGATTAACCATGGCAACCATACTCGTGCACTAATTTCATGGTGGTCAAGATTTCCTCTCATAGAACAACCTTTATTTGCTTGAATTACTATTTTTCATCAATTCTTAATCAAGTGGGTTTATGTGTGCAAAATCAACAAACAAAACAATCATCATAAATGACACCTCAGAAGGAGCTCCCCAGACTCAGACCCTTAACAATTAATAACTGGGTTTTGAAGAACCTTTCAAAAGCATGGAATACATGTTTATAAACAATGTCACTGCCCAGCCAGCTCCCCTGAAAACAGCAGCTGCATCCATGGGGTGCAGACTGCTTGCTGAGCACTCTGAGCAGCCCTTTACATCCATTCGTTATCATGTTTAATCCTCACGACAACCCCATTTGCAGATGAGAAGACTGAGACTCAGGAAGGATCACTGGAGGCAGTGCCCTGTGTCATACAGCAAGAAGTTGCAGGGCCAGTATTCAAACTTAGGTCTCTTGCCGCTAACATCCTCTTCTCTTTCCACCACACCAGTATGCCTCTTTGAAACACTCCCATCATGGCCCCTTGTATTTGAGAATATGTCAAGCAAACCTCAGACTGAATGGCCTATTTTAATGCTTAAACTCAGAATAATTCCTAGATTCTAATCCTGGCTCTTCCTCTTGCTGGCTGTGTGATTTTAGGCAAATAACCTCTCTGAGTGATTCCCACTTCCTGGTATTCACCCCCATATGTAAACTCCTGCTTTTGAGTGTACATAGGACCCGTGACTTGCTTCTAATCAATAGAACACAACAAAAGTGACAGAAAGTCACTTCCATGATTAGGTTACAAAAGATTGTAACTCCTGTTTTGCTAGAAGACTCTGTTATCTTCTCAGCATGCACATTTTGATAAGGCAAGCAGCCATTTGGAGAGACCCATTTGTCAATAGACAAGAGGAACTGAAGCTCTCATTCCACCAGCCATGAGGAATTTAATCCTACCAACAACCACATGAGTCTGAAAGCAGACCCTTCGCCAGTTGAGACTTGAGACCCTTGAGCCCCCATTGACACCATGACTGCCACCCAGGAGAGACCTGAGCCCCAGGATCTGAGCTCTGCCTGAATTCATGACCCATCAAAACTGTGCAATAATAAACGTGTGTTCTTCTAAGTCACTAAGTTTTACGGTAGTTTATTAAGCAGCAGTAGAACCAATACGTCACTCAATCATTGATTCATTTAAACATTGGCTGAGCCCCTACTACACACCAAGCACAGCTCTGGTACTGGGGGTACAGGAGGAACTAGGTCACAGTCTGTACCCCCAGGCTGCTCAGCCTAGTGCGGGACCAGACATGCTTCTACATAAGGCAAGACACACGGCCCACAAGAAAGGATGCAGCCGACATGCGTCCTTTGTCTAAACGTATCCTGTCTTTAAAAACGTAAATTTTTAATTAAAATGTAAAGGTAGGGCTTCCCTGGTTGCGCAGTGGTTAAGAATCTGCCTGCCAATGCAGGGGACACGGGTTGGAGCCCTGGTCTGGGAAGATCCCACATGCTGCGGAGCAACTAAGCCTGTGAACCACAACTACTGAGCCCACGCGCCACAACTACTGGAACCTGCGCACCTAGAGCCCAGGCCTTGCAACAAGAGAAGCCACCGCAATGAGAAGCTCACACGCCGCCACAAAGAGTAGCCCCCACTCATTGCAACTAGAGAAAGCCAGCGCGCAGCCACAAAGACCCAACGCAGCCAAAACTAAACAAAAAAAATAAAATAATACAAATTTTTTAAATTAATTAATTAAATAAAATAAAATGTAAAAAATTAGTTTAAAATAAAGAAGAAAGGAAAAACCTAAATGTCTTCATAAGCAGGGTAATGACCAAAAAAAAAATCCATGATTATATTTGTAATCCACGAAGTCCATGAAGTGCTTAACAGTCATTAAAGATAATGAAGTAAGTCTACTTCGATTGACATGGCAAAAATTCTAAGACACATTGCTGGTTGAACTTGAAAAAAAAAGATGCAATAGCAGAAAGAACAATTTGATAGGTAAATGATACCACTTATGTTTAAAAAATAATCCACTCTGCACACACATTCTCATGGACACACACAGCATTTATCGTCAAAGAATATGTAAACAAGTATGTAGAAAACAATACAACAGGGGACTTCCCTGGTGGCGCAGTGGTTGAGAGTCCGCCTGCCGATGCAGGGGACACGGGTTCGTGCCCCGGTCCGGGAGGATCCCACATGCCGCGGAGCAGCTGGGCCCGTGAGCCATGGCCGCTGAGCCTGTGCGTCCGGAGCCTGTGCTCCGCAACGGGAGAGGCCACAACAGTGAGAGGGACGCGTACCGCAAGAAAAAAAAAAAAAAAGAAAAAGAAAACAATACAACATAACACTTAAGGGCAGGACTCAACTCATACTTCCAGGACTCACCTTCCAATTATCTCATTTACTGGTCGTGCGACCTTGGGAACATTTCTGAAATCCTTTGAGCCTCAGTTTCCTCATCTGTAAAATGGGGTTGTGAAGATTAAATGAGCTAATATAAGACTGGTATATAATCAGTGCTCAGTGGATGTTTGTTATTATCAATACTAATGCAATGGGTATTATTATTACTATTATTCATCTGGAAAGATGTACACAAGAGTAAAAACAATGACTGCCTTAGAAGGGTACTGGGATGAGAATGGAGGACAAAGGGGTCTTGAGACCTATCTGTAATTTTCTATTTTTTTCAAGGACAGTATTTCAGGTATCACGTAACAAGCCATCCCCATGGATAGTCAAATAGGTACAGTGAAGCAGGACAGGCACACAGCAGGAAGTAGTCTGTTCCCTCCAAAGGTGGAGATGGTGTCAAGGCAGCCTGCATGGAAAACACGACATACTCCAGATCACCCCTTCCTCTGACATTTTCTCCATATACAAGTTTTCCTCTGGCAGTTTTTTTCTGAAGACCAGGATACCTTCCCATACATCCCCCGCCCAGATTGACGAAGGTCCTTGCGAGGCTGGGGAAGGGGCCCAGAGGCTGCTGCCAAAGTTCCCCAGGGACCCAGTGGGATGGCTGGGCCATTTGCCAGCCTGATCTGACTGGCCTTCCAGGACACCCAGTGAACTCTTCCAGCCCCACTGAACCATCCATTAATAAACTCATGATACCGAGCTGTCTTCCCATTCACGGATGCTACTGCTGATTGCCGCTAAGGGAAACCTGTGTCCTGTGAAGGGGGTTGGACAGTAGTGGTGATGGGTGACCACCTCCCTCTGCCTGCCCTCCCTCATCTACCCTGATCTTCCAGCTCCCCAGGTTGGCAGTGGCTGCTGACTGGAGTGAGGAAACTCGCTGCGGGGGCTTCTGAATATAAACAACTAAATCCCCCAACGCTTTGGGGATCAAACCACAATTGGGATCTCATTAACTACACATCTTAACCAACTGAACTAAATGCCTACTGTGAATGAACATCTCCTTTCAAAGCAACAGATTCACCCAGAGGAAGCAATTAACTGGATCAATAAAGGTAGGAGGGAGCAGAGAAGAAACATTTATCAAGTCTCCTAATCACTTGTCTATTTCCCCTCCCCTCCCATTTAATTTCCCCAATAGCCTTTTTGTAAATTATTTTTTAATTTTATTATATAATAAAAATATATTACGATGTATTATTATTATAAAAATATTATTTATTATATGATAAAATAATTTTATTATATAGCCTCATAATGTCTTCACTACTGTTATTGTCCATTTTATTGATGAGAAAACTGAGGTTCAGAGAGGTTCTGTGATGTCCTGAATACTACATAACTAGGAAGCTAATGAATTTGGTCCTTGGCACGTTATTATGTCCACTTTACAGATGAGAAAACTGAGGAGTCCAAGCTCGAGAGATTAAGTGGCTTTCCCAGGGAGGGGCATGTGGCTGGGAAGTGGTGTGGTCATTATTTCTGATCTCAGATGCAGAGTTCTATCCTTGATTTGAGGCTCCGAGACAGAAGCAGCATCTCACCCTCTTAATCACCCACTTGGAGGCTGGATCAAAAATTTCCTGATCCCCTATATAGCACTGCTTCTTGAAAGGTGCTCCTGGATTCACTCACAACAGAATCAAACCGGGGTGCATGTTAAAATGCATATTTCTGGGCCCTGCCCAGGTCTTTGGATCAAATGCTCTCACCACAAGATCAGGAATCTGCATTTTATTTATTTATTTTTTTAAACATCTTTATTAGAGTATAATTGCTTTACAAGGGTGTGTCAGTTTCTGCTTTATAACAAAGTGAATCAGTTATACACATACATATATCCCCATATCCCCTCCCTCTTGCGTCTCCCTCCCACCCTCTCTATCCCACCCCTCTCGGTAGACACAAAGCACCGAGCTGATCTCCCTGTGCTATGCGGCTGCTTCCCACTAGCTATCTATTTTACATTTGGTAGTGTATATATGCCCATGCCACTCTCTCACTTCGTCCCAGCTTACCCTTCCCCCTCCCCGTATCCTCTCCCCTTCCCCGTATCCTCTGCATTTTAAATAAACATCCCAGAAAAAAAGGTCTTATGCACACTGAAGCTTGAGAACCACATCACAGGCATCCTTCCCTAATGCCTGGTACATATTGATCCAAGAAAGGACAAGGCAGCTTTTGAAAGAGCAGTGTTTTATACAGTTGAGCCAAATTTTTTAATCTGTCATCATTTCACATTTATGAAGTTCAGTTCTGTCCCCTTAATCAGAGGTCTAAACTTGGCAACCTAGAGTCTTTCTCTGGCCAGCTGTGTAGTGTGCCCCCCCACACACTCCTCACCTAGGGTTTTGTAAAGAATCTGGTCAAGGTCCCTAGGTTCAAATCCCGGCTCCAGCTGTACCTCTTACACGCTCTGGATCTCAGTTTCCTCAAATGCCAAATGGGGTAATAATAGTTATGCCTCACAGACACCTGAGAGTGTTGAACACACTCATTAACATAAAGCTTATAGAAGAGTGCCTGGCAGAGAGTAAATACTCAGTGAAGGTTAGCCGTCAATATGAAAATGCAGAATTCTAGATTTTCTTGATTTACCCACGGCTGCATCCAGGTGGTGGACTGGAGGGTGCAGTCAGCCCACACAGCACTTAGTCACCTGGCCATCCCTCATGAGGATTCTTCAGCTGGCCCTGCCGGCCCTTGTGTTGGTGACACTGAGGGCTTAATTGAAAATACATGTCCAGTGCCCATCATCGGATGCATGGATAAAGAAGATGTGGCACATATATACAATGGAATATTATTACTCAGCCATAAAAAGAAACGAAACTGAGCTATTTGTAATGAGGTGGATAGACCTAGAGTCTGTCATACAGAGTGAAGTAAGTCAGAAAGAGAAAGACAAATACCGTATGCTAACACATATATATGGAATTTAAGAAAAAAAAATGTCATGAAGAAACTAGGGGTAAGACAGGAATAAAGACACAGACCTACTGGAGAACGGACTTGAGGATATGGGGAGGGGGAAGGGTGAGCTGTGACAAAGCGGGAGAGAGGCATGGACATATATACACTACCAAACGTAAGGTAGATAGCTAGTGGGAAGCAGCCGCATAGCACAGGGAGATCAGCTCGGTGCTTTGTGACCACCTAGAGGGGTGGGATAGGGAGGGTGGGAGAGAGGGATACGCAAGAGGGAAGAGATATGGGAACATATGTATATGTATAACTGATTCACTTTGTTATAAAGCAGAAACTAACACACCATTGTAAAGCAATTATACCCCAATAAAGATGTTAAAAGAAAACACATGTCCATTATTGCTCCCCACCAGGAGTCGGGGGCTCCAACACCCTCATCCCAGAGCACCAGGCCAAGCCACACCCAGCCAGGGGCCACCCCAGGACTCAGCACCCACATTCCTGGGGATGGACCTGGAGCAAGAGACTCCTTCAAGCCCTTCAAGACAAACCCCTCCTTTCCTGCCCTACCTCACGGCTCACGGCTCTCCATCCGCAGCATCACCTCCAGTGGGACTGGTGCAGGTACCCAGCCATCACACCATCCTGTGCTGCAGGGAAGTATTGTAATACAAGCAGAGTGAGAATTCTGGGACTGGTCCTTCTAAGGTCTTTTCCCCTGGCTAACTCACCCTCTCTCCTTCCGGTTCCAGCCTGTCGCTTCCTCCGGGATGCCAACTCCGCCTGCAGAGGTTGCTCCCACTTCCCGGGGTTCCTGCTCTCCAGCAGTTATTGCACTGGGGTTGGGTTACCTGTTTATTGTTTCCCCTCATAGACCAGGAGGTCCTTGAGGCCAGAGTCTGTGTCTTGTTCACCACTGAATCCTCAGTACCTAACAAAATATTTAGCATCTAGTTGGTGCTTAATAACTGTTGGTTGAATAAGTGACTAAAAACAGGGATGCTGTTGAGATTCAGAAGAGGGACCAGAATTCTCTTTACAAAAGAAAAAGAGAGAAACGAACAAGCATTTATTGACCTACCGCCTGTGAACCTTCACAACCACCTTATGAAGAGGTTGTTATAAATCCTTTTACAAGTAAGAAATCTGCGTTTCAGAAAGGTTTAAACTATTTGTTCAAGGCTATAAGCCAAACAGGGGTCACCAAAGTCTTTCTGTAAAGTCCCAGTTCATGGTCATTTTAGGTTCATGGGTCACACAGTCTCTGTGGCAACTACTGGACTCTACAATGACAGCACAAAAACTACAACATGTAAACAAACGGGACTGTGTCCCAATCAAATTTTATTTACATAGCAGGCAACAGGCAAGATTGATAAACCCCTGAGGTAGGCACTGATCCAAGGAAGATCTGAACCCATGTTTGTCCATTACATACTCAACGTTTCAGACAGAAAGTTGGAGAAAGAGGAGTAGTACAAATGGTGAAGGTCCAGGAAGAGGTGTTTGCTTTGGAAAAGGCCAGAGCAAACTGAGCAGGTCGAGCAAATCTGATCATGGAAGCTCATGTGATTTAGTCCCCAAGTAGGTCCTTATCGAGCACCTACTGCTTGCTAAGCTTTCGCTAAGTACTCAGGGGACCCAAGCATGAATAAGACTGATCCCTGGCCTCTCCTAGCCTGCAGAGTAGTAAATGAAGCGATATGTATGCCCTTTCCTTCAGTCATTCAATATTGAGCACCTACTGTGTGCCGGGAGTGAGACAATAACAGTGGGCAAATCGAGGCTTGGTCCCCTGCTTTTAGGCAGGTTAAAGTCCAGCTGCAGAAAGAACATGAAATAATAACCACACAGATAAATATTTAATTACGAATTGGGACAAATGCCACGAAGGGAAAGAACATGATGCTATAAGAGAGAATAACTAGAGAAAATACATTTAGGTTGAAGGGCAGGGGGATGGTCAGGGAAGAATTCTCTGGAGAAATGGTAAATGCCCCAAAACTGAGACAGCAAACAGTAGAGGCAGTTCAGAGGAGGGGTTAGGAGAGGCTTCTGGAAGGCCGTGACATTTGAACTCTGCTTGGAAGGATGAGTGGGACTTGGTGGTGCAGGAGCCAGACCGCCATGGACAGCTGTGTAGACTGTACATAGCACAAGTCCCAGGGATACCGCCACATAGACAGGGTGGGAGGGGCACCCTCTACTGTTGTGCGGTTGTACAACTGTATGCAGCAACCTGTGCTGGGGCAAGGAGACAAAGGATTCCTGTGGGAGGGAACAGGGAGCAAGGTGATGGCTGGGAGCCCTTAATTTCACGAGGACCATGGCCCTGGCTTGAACACTTCATGTTCTATCTTCTGTCTCCCCTTCTCTTCATTGGGCTGCAATGTGGGCCTGGTGGGGTGTTCTCAGGTCTCCTCAGCAGCTGTGATGGATGTCTTCTCCTTGCCTGTATCGATTTCCCCAGTGAGGCCCTTGTCTGCTTCCTCATCAACCCTCCTTCTGCCTGCAGTGTGTTAAGTAGGTACTCAGCCCCACACTTATTACTCCTGTTTAATGAGCTGGCGGCAAAAACTTGCTGATATAAAATTCACATTTATTTAATTTGATTGTCCCCGAGCCTGCTCCTGCACGTCTAACCTGCTTGTCCTAGTGGCGGGGACAACTCTGGATTATTGTGTTACAGTTTTATTGATGGGCAGTCTATCTGCTCATTTCTTTGGACAAGAAGTCACACCCCCCTCACCACCACCGATCTCTGTTGGTTGGATACCGGAGGGGTTTCCGCCTAGCCACACTCTAAGCTGAGCATGGGAGAGTTAAGGCGGGGGTTTAATTCATATGCCTGCCAGGACCCGGCGGGTATTGGGCTGGGGGGCAGGAGGGGATGAGGAAGCACCATCTAAAAGGGATGGCCCAACTCAGCCCCCATCCCTTGTTGCCACGTGCAGAATGGGATCCCAGTGTGAGCAGATCTGCAGTGTTCCAGGAACTTGGGAAAGGGGGATTTGTGTGTGTGTGTGAAATCTCTCAATTTTAAATACCTGCAATTAATCTTTAATAATGTTTTTAACACTGAGAAAGCCAAACAAATTACATCTAGAGGTCAAATCCAACTCTTAGGCCACCAGTCTGCAATTTCGAAGCAAGGAGAAGCTGAGAGTCTGAAAATGAGACCACTTCTCCTGGTGGAAACCACAGATCCTTTTGCAAGGCAGTAGGACTTAGTAGTTAAGAATACAGGCTTTTGTCAGACAGACCTGAGTTCAATGCAAGATCCACCATGTGACCTGCTTTGACCAATGAAAGGTGAGCACAGTGGGGTGTATCACCTTGAGGCAGAAACTTTAAGAACCAATGCCCTGTTTGCGATATGCCCTTTCCTATACTGTGACTACATGCCCAGATTGGAACCTCCATCATCCTGGGTCCCTCAGTAACTGTGAGGAACAGATTCCCCTGTTGAACCTGAGCAGACACATGGCATGAGTCGACTAAGTTCTTAACTGGAAAAAACCAGTAAGTTCTTAGGGAACCACTGAGTATTTGGGGTTTTTTGTCACTGTAGCAAAACCTACCTTATCCTGACTGGCATGTACTTCATAAAGTCATTATAAGAGTTAAATTAATTAACAAATAAATACATGTAGAACAGTACCTAGAACATGGTAAGCCCTTGTATTAATCAGCTTTGTGAGATCTCAGATAACCCCCAAATTTCAGTGGCTTACAACCACAAAAGTTTACTTCTCAGTCTCATGAGGAAGGGCAGCCCTATCTGGAATAAGCCCTTAGAAGGCCATCCCTGTGGCAGAAGAAAAAGAACAAGAGAGCTGGCAGAAACAGGGAGCAGCCCTAAAGCATCAGACGTCCATTGCATCCACTCACATGCCATCAGTCAAAGCAAGTCACGTGGCCAAGCCCAGTGTCAGTGGGGCAGGAATATTGTTCCAATGGAAGGAGCAAGTAATAGGGAAAAAATATAAAATCTAACACAGCCCTCAGTAAAAGTTAGCTGTTAAGCTTTCCAAATGTGGCAGAAGGGGCCAGCAAGGAGAGGTTGGGCTCTTAGGGGCAAAGATATATGGAAGGATGGTGAGGATGGCTTGGGGTCTATCCCCACCTGGTCCCTTGGAGATAAGCAGTCAAAAAATCCAGTTTCGAATGGGGTCTCGGATACAGAGACCCAAACACAATTTTATGTCCACAAAATTAAATATGATCCAGAGCGCTGAGAAAGACCTTCTCCCTGCATTGTGACCAGGACACAGGAAGAACAGACTCAGAGGCCATGCTATTGCAGCACCTCAGGGATTTTTCGGGGGGGGGAGGTTGGGCAACACCTCCATGACCGGAGGCTGGCATTCTTAGAGGTACCAGCACAGCAGCCGCAGTGAATGTCCCCTCCTCTCGTGCCCTGTCAGACAGCCAAGATGAGCCAGAGGACACAGGGAGGCAAGCGAGAGGACAGGTCAGGGTCATGTGAGATACCCCTGGGACTGCAGGAATGATGGGAAGACCCGGGAAAAGGCCCACGGCAATTCTGTGCTAAACAGGTAAAGCCGTGAGCCAGCAAAAGCCACTGTCTCAGTAAATAAGGTTCCATTGGTCCCCAAAGTCTGCTGAGCCCTGTAAAATCAGGTCACTAGGAAAACTATACATTGGTATGGATAAAATATACACAAATGAAAAAAAATCATCTCTACGCAGAAAAATGCAGAAAACACCACTTGATGCTTGCAGGCTTTTTCTTACCTTGGTGGGCTTGAGTAAGGGGGCACACTGCAAAGGTAAGGCCAGGGTGGCAGCTGTGACTGCTGGCTGGGGTCAGATGGGATGGGTGAGAAGGTGACTTTTCCCCATGGGAGCCCCCTGAAAACAGCCATAGCAAGGAGATGAGTAACTATGATTTGGAGATGAGGGTTAACATCAACATTATTCAATAACAATTATTAAAACCATTCTAAAAGCTTGTTATTAGGTTGAACCATATGAAATATCTGATATCTGAACAGTTCTAAGCTATCAGAATGGCAGTCTCATGTGGTTCAACCTAATATATGCCAGGCATTGTACTAAGAAGTTAGCATGTATCATCTCATTTAATACTCATTCCAGCTCTCTGAGAGGGTCCCATTATTATCTCCATTTTAGAGGAGGAAACTAAGACCAGTGAAGTTAAATTATTTACCCAAGGTAAAACATTGCAGACCTAAGACATAAACCCAGGGGGTCTTAATCTAGGAACAAGGGCCTTAGCCACTGGCTACTCAAAGTGAAGTCCAAGAACCAGAAACAGCAGTACCTCCTGGGGATTTGTTTAAAAGGCACAGTCTCGTTTGCATGCCCGCGTTCATAGCAGCATTATCCATAAGAGCCGAAAGATGGGAAGAACCCAAAAGTCTATCAACAGATGAATGGGTGAACAAATGTGGTATACAAGGGAATATTATTCGGCCTTTAACAGGAAGGAAATTTTGATACATGCTACGATCTCAGTGAACCTTGAAAACATTATGCCAAGTATGTCAGTCGGACACAAAAGTACAAATGCTGCAGTCCACTTATATGAGCACCTAGAGTTGTCAAATTCATAGAGACAGGAGTAGAATGGTGGCTTCCAGGGCCTGGGGGAGGCGGATGGGGAGTTGTGTGATGAGTGCAGAGTGTCAGTTTGGGATGAGGAAAAAGTTCTGGAGATGACTGGTGGTGACAGTTGCACAACAGTATGAAGGTACTTAATGCCCCTGAACTGTACGCTTAAAAATGGTAAATTTGGGCTTCCCTGGTGGCACAGTGGTTGAGAGTCCTCCTGCTGATGCAGGGGACACGGGTTCGTGCCCCAGTCCGGGAGGATCCCACATGCCACGGAGCGGCTGGGCCCATGAGCCATGGCTGCTGAGCCTGCGCGTCCAGAGCCTGTGCTCCGCAACGGGAGAGGCCACAACAGTGAGAGGCCCGTGTACCACAAAAAGAAAAAAAAAAGGATAAATTTTATGTTGTGTGTCTTTTACCACAATAAAAATAATAATTATTATTATCCCTCCAAAAATGCAGTTTGGGGCCACACCCAAGACTAGCCCAGGCCCTGCCCTTTTTTTTTAAATATAAATTTATTTATTTTATTTATTTATTTTTGGCTACTTTGGGTCTTCACTGCTGTGCACAGACTTTCTCTAGTTGGGGCGAACGGGGGCTACTCTTTGTTGCAGCAGGTGGGCTTTTCATTGCGGTAGCTTCTCTTGTTGTAGAGCACGGGCTCTAGGCAAGCGGGCTTCAGCAGTTGTGGCACGTGGGCTCAGTAGTTGTGGCTCGCGGGCTCTAGAGCATAGGCTCAGTAGTTGTGGCGCACGGGTTTAGTTGCTCCACGGCATGTGGGATCTTCCCAGACCAGGGCTCGAACCCGTGTCCTCTGCATTGGCAGGCAGATTCTTAGCCACTGTGCCACCAGGGAAATCCCAGGCCCTGCCTTTCTAACAAGATCCCCAGGTACACGTGTGCACATTAAAGTCTGAGAAGCACAGCCACCAGACGCAAAGAAGCACTTACAGGGACGGCTGTAAACAGGGTAAAGTACAGTGTCGACCTAAATGCAGAAAATAAGTGGGAAGAGCTCTGAGCACTGCTTCCCCCTCCGTAGGCCCCCACCCACCCTCAGGATGTGATTTCTGTCCAGCAGCCTCCCAGTCCTGCCCAGCACCAGGGAAGGTGCTTGTGACTAGTGGGGTCCTGGCATGCTGGCTGTCAGCCGGGACAACAGAGCTCACCTCCCCACCATGTTTAGCTTGGCTGTTTTGAGCCCCTTGGTGGCCAATAGGAATCACTGTGGTGCCTCAGAGCTCCGCTACAGATGCAATTAATTCCTCCAGAGCAGGGGGAGCTGGGCGGGCAGGGAGCAGTCACAGGGATGGTGGAGCAAACTATTTTGGCAACAGCTGTTCCATTTGGGGAACTAATGAGACTCAAGGAAATACCTGCTGAGGGATGCCTGATACTTGTTTGCTCCTGGAGCTGATACAGCCTTGGCCAAATTGGACAGTGATGCAAAAGTGTCCATCATTTTTTGTTCCATTTTGTGGCTCCGTTTTGCGTTTCAGAAAGAGCAGGATTAAAACCATATCTGGGGCTTCCCTGGTGGCGCGGTGGTTGAGAGTCCACCTGCCGATGCAGGGGACAAGGGTTCGTGCCCCGGTCCGGGAAGATCCCACATGCCGCGGAGCGGCTTGGCCCGTGCGCCATGGCCGCTGAGCCTGAGCGTCCGGAGCCTGTGCTCCGCAACGGGAGAGGCCACAACAGTGAGAGGCCCGCACACCGGAAAAAAAAAAAAAAAAAAAAAAACCATATCTGCTCCCAGGCTACCCCTCAGTTCTACAAAGACTCAGGAAAGACATGCACTTTGGGAACACAATGTTGGGTGAACACAATGTTGGGTGTTCCTAGGGTCATTTGTCGGGACCCCATACCGACTCACTCACCACGAAGCCCTGACTCCACCACCCCCTTCAAACTGTGTGTGTCTGTGCTGCCTTTTGTAGCCAATGCATCTCTCTCGGCTCCAAGAGATAGCCAAGAGCTGGTATAACATTTAAAAGTCACAAGCCCAGGGGAGCAAAAGTATAATCTTTCTTATTTCCTTATAACTGGATTTTATCATTTTCCAGAGTCCCCACTCTATCTGGCAGCAGTAAACCTAATCCTGTTCACTTGAGGATAAACTTGGACAATTCAGGAAGAACTCAGCAACTTCAAGGTTTCATTGGTTATTTCACGGTCTGCTCCCTTCTGCCTTCTCCTTCCAGTCGCATCTAATTTCTGAGCGGCTTACATAGCATCATGGCGTTGGTGGGGTAACTCTCTGGCCCTCTGGTATCCACTAAGGAGTACCTTGTCTTGTCTGGTCTTTAATCAGCATCCTTACTCCTTGTTGACACCACAGGGGCTTCTTAATGTTCCTGGTATCCAGTCAGTGAGGGCCATTCCCCCTCACTCCCACTGCAAGGCTCTCAGTGCCTTAACCATGCCGACCTTGGATGACCTTGGGTACACAGAGTGTGTTCTGTGCTCCCTGGGAGATGCTGGGGACGTTAAGGACTCAATGAGCCCGCCCCTAACCAGTCTGCTCAGACAACACTCACAGCCACATCTTAGGCACCATTCCAAGCCAGGCTGCATTGGAGCTTCTCTATGAGACTGAATAGATGAGGCTCAGCTCCCCTAAACCTACGTAGAATTTGTTCAACATCCTCCCCGTTGAGGCTCAGTGTGGGAGGAGACAAGGGACAAGGTCCCTTCTCTAAAATACTTGTGGCTGATTGGCTTTCCCAAAGAGTGGGCCAGCAATGGTCTCTCAACCCACATCTCTACTTACAGTGTGACCTTGACAATCCATCCACTGAGCAGTGGCTCTGCATCCCTTTCCCTTGAAGCTGAGCAGAACTTTATGACGGCCTCAGCCAATAGTGTAAGGGTAAGAGAGACCTCATGTGACTTCCAAGATCAGATCATCTAAATGCTATGCATTTCCACTTTCTTCTCTTGGGACACTTTGCTCTTGGAACCCAGACCCCATTCTATGAAAAGTCTAAGCATCCCAAGAAGGGGTTCATGGAGAGGAACCAGATCCATGGACGTGGTCCCGGCCCCAGATGAGCTTCCGACCGACAGCCGGCACCAACCTGCCAGCCATATACATGAACCATCTTGCAAATGGATCCTGCTAACCACCCTCAACCTTCCCCACCCACGCCATATCAGCTGAGGAGCTTCCACACCAGACTTGCAGAATTCTGACAAAATAGATGAGTACTATTGCTTTAAGCCACTACGTTTTGGGTTGACTTGCTATGCAACAATAAATAACTGATTCCATACTTATCAGCACCTATTTTTTTTCTCTTTGTTTCTCTCTCTTCCCAGGGAGATTTTTTATCACCTCTGTAGTGATAAAACTGATTCTTCATTTACCCTTTCCAATTGTTTTCATATGGCGTAAACCTTACACCTCAAGCTCTTCAGGATTCAGGCTTTTGAAACTGTAAAAAACCTAACTCTTTCAAACCAAGCCTTGGCCTTCAAAATCATTGTCCCGTGCCAGGAGTTTCGAAAGCCTGTTTGGAAACTCAAAACCTAAGCATTGTCTTTTTTTTTCTTCCTCTGTGCATTCCTGCTGTTATGGCCTTTCCCTGAGGGTGATAAGGATGGAATGAGGTGGGAAGGACAGGGATATAAGGAATTTCCAGGAGGGGTGGAAAGCACAGAATAGCATTTTATCATATTATCGTGCCATTTTTACCAAAGCAGAGGCAAATCTTCAGTGTGCAACATTATCCCATTCCTTTGTTCTCCTTAAATTAACTTAAATCCAACCCTGGGTCCCCATCCTATTGTATTGGTAGGAAAGTTGACCTCAGTCATTCTCAGAACACCTTTCCTGAGCACTACAGCCCACTAACCCTGGGGGTCATACAAAAATCCCGAGGTCTCACTCAGCCCAAACTCTTCAGGTATTATGCGCTAGTTTTTTGGCCTATGTTATCACTGCCGGCACATACATTGTCCAAGCTAGTCAGCACGGATTTTTGTGAAGGGCTAGATAATAAAGACTTCTGACCTTTCAGACCACACAGCCTCTGTTGCAACTACTCAGCTCTGACGCTATGCTGCAAAGGGAGCCATAGGCTGTATAAATGTATGGTCACGGCTGTGCCCCAATAAAACTTTATTTACAGAAAACAGGCAGCAAGCCATAGTTTGCTGACTCTGGGTCTAAACCAGTGTAAGTCCCTTGAATTCCTGTGTTTCTCGGATTCTGGCCGAGAGAGGGGCATAGAAATCTTTGCCAGAGCTGGAATCCCAGGCACTTAGGGTTCAGAATCCCAGGTGAATTGTACATCTGTGAGGTGTTGCTTCTGAGCGAGGTGGAAGTAACAACTGTATGGTTTTGTCCAGAGAAACAGAACGAGTAGGACATACAGAGACATACAGAAAGAGATTTATTATGAGAGATTGGCTTACACAATTATGGAGGCTGAGAAGGCCCATGATTTGCCGTCTGCAAGCTGGAGGCCCAGGAAAGCTGGTGGTGTAGGTCCAGTCCAAAGCCAAAGGCCTGAGACCCAAGACTGCTGATGTCCAAGGGCAGGAGAAGATGGACGTATCAGCCCAAGTAGAGAGCAAATTCACCCTTCCTCCACCTCTTTGTCCCCTACAGGCCCTCAGTTGATTGGGAGATGCACCTCCACAGAGGTGAGGGCCACCTTCTGAACTCAAGCCACAAAGTCAGAGGCTAATCTCTTCTCAGAAACACCCTTACAGACACACCCAGCAATATCGTTTGACCAGCTCTCTGGGCCTACTAGACCAGTCAAGCTGACACACATACATCACACCAACTCATCAAGTGACCGGCCAACCTTCAGCCTTCCCAGACCCCAGGAGCAAGTCGTTTCTCTAACCTTTGCCCTCCAGTGCCCTCCCTCCTCCCCCCTCATCTCTTCAGTGAGTTTAGGCATTTTACAAACGACAGGAAGAACCACTGACTTTAAACAGGTTCTTCTTTTAATCCTGTCCACACCTCCAAGGGTTAGAAATGCATGTCTAGCAAACCACTTGAAACAGCAAAAGAGAAAAACATAACGGTACAATGAACACAAATTAACACACCATGCATTGTCAAATAGTGTGTTACACTTACCTGTTTACTTGACTTTCACACACACTATGAGATCCTAGAGGGCAGAGACCAAATCTCACTCAACGCTGTCCTTCAGCTCAGCCCCAGCACATCATAAGTGCTCCATACATAGTTTTTGAATTAAATAAAGTATTCATACATCCTGCAGAAATATGTGGTGGTTGAGTCCCAGAATCCTTCTCTGTAGCTTATTTAACAGTGAAGTAGCTGAAGTCCTCCCTATTTGCAATCTCTAAAATTGTATAAAGCAATTCTGGTGAGCGCTGTTAATTAAAACATTAAATAAGAGGGCTTCCCTGGTGGCACAGTGGTTGAGAGTCCGCCTGCCGATGCAGGGGACACGGGTTCATGCCCCGATCCAGGAGGATCCCACATGCCGCGGAGCGGCTGGGCCTGTGAGCAATGGCTGCTGAGCCTGCGTGAACGGAGCCTGTGCTCCACAACGGCAGAGGCCACAACAGTGAGAGGCGCCCGCGTACCACAAAAAATATATATATATATATATATATATATATATTAAATAAGAGAGTGTTAGGTTAGAGGCAGATGCCCTGCACGCAGTGTTAGGTAGCTAGTCAGACATGAGCGGGTCCCCACCCCGCCCTGGACACGGTCATCCTTCCCTCCCACACCTGGACACTGGTGATCAGAACACTCCCAGAGATCTTTTCTCCTGCGGTCAAGGACCACCGCTAGGTTTCCAGCCATATCATGACCAAGTGAGATAAAATTGCCCGCACAGGTTGGCGCAGGTTCACCAAGACCTAAAAGGTAACTCAAAGTAACCCAGGGTTTATTATGCAATATTTAATTTAATAAATTAGCATTGCAGTTTTTGCCCCACCTCCCACCCCCCCCCATGGGTTTCACTTGGGTACTTATGGGTAAAGTGCCTGCACACTAGGAGAAAAGTTATATAACCTAAAGCTGTCAATCAACTTGTCAGTCAAATGACACAGGGAGGGACCACTACTACTCTAAAAAAACCAACCCTTACCAAATGTAAAATAGATAGCCAGTGGGAAGCAGCTGCATAGCACAGGGAGATCAGCTTGGTGCTTTGTGACCACCTAGAGGGGTGGGATAGGGAGGGTGGGAGGGAGACGCAAGAGGGAGGAGATATGGGGATATATGTATACTTATAGCTGATTCACTGTGTTGTACAACAGAAACTAACAACATTGTAAAGCAATTATACTCCAATAACGGTATAAAAAAATTTTTTTAATAAATAAATAACCCAACCCTACCCCCATTTCAGGCTGCTTCTGGTTTCCAGACAGCCCACTCTCATCCTTTCTCGTGAGCATACTTTCACTCTGCTTAGTAAAACTCTTGCTACTTAAAACTGCTCTATGTCTCTCGACTGAATTCTTTCTCTTTGAGAGGACCAGAACTGTGGGATCGCCATTCTGCTGGTGACAACAGTAGGATGTGCATCATTGAGGAGGGTGAAAAGCAGGTTTAATTCACAAGATGACAGAGAAATCAAGGGAGGCATTCGTGTAGATCCTGAACTCAACCCTGGGCCCTTTCAATGGCTTTTGAGGTTGACAACGTGGCTCTCCGTGATGTTGCTACTGTCAGTGAAACACTAGATTTTTCATCGAACTCAGAGAAGCAGAGTGTGGAATGGAGGGTGGGAGAGATGCGAGATGCTGGTCAAAGGTGAAAGCCTTCAGTGACAAGATGAATAAGCTCTGGGGATCTCAGGTGCAGCGTAATGACTGTCATGAGTAATACCGTGTTGTGTGCTTGAAGTTTTGCTAAGAGAGTAAATCTTAAGCATTCTCACAATCAAAAAAAAAAAAAAACTAACTAAAGTTTTTCCTTCACCCTAATACAGACATATCACCCAAAAAGCTCTACCATTTTAGCAAGTCTGTTTAAGTAAGACCTTTTGAGGCTGTCAAGTGAAAGGAAGAGAGTAAAAGGAAAGAAAGGAAGAGATTTTTCTAAAGCAGAAGAGTGTGGTGGTTATTTTTCTAGAAAATAACTAGAGAAAGTCTAACAAAGGAGTACTTATGTGGTGTGTGCACCAAGGAAATTCCTGTAATAGAACTGAGATCTGTGTTCAAAGGCAGAGGGCAAGATTGTACAAAAATCCCCTTGTAGAAGAAAAGAAAAGCTTGTAAGACAAAAGTGTCAGACAATCCCAGGGTGGCCACTAGTAAGTGCTGTGGATAATACAGCTTGGGTGCTGTCCAGAGTTTTGTTGGGAGCCAAGGGAACATTATGGTCAGCGTTGGAAATCGTCCAGCCACCCGTGTATCACATCTCCAGTGTCGCCTGGTATACCGTCTTGTCTCACTGAATGGCTCAGGCTAGATGCATTCTGTGTCCAGGGGTGGCCCTAGGCAGGAAGCCCATGACAGTCTCCAACACTGAAGAACAGTCTTAAGGTCAACCCTTTATTATTATTACCTGCTTTTCACTCTGTGTCCACACTGCCCTCTCTCTGTTCTTTGATTAGGCCAAGTTAGTTCCCTCTGCCTGGAAGGCTCTTGCCCAGATCAATCCATGGCTGGCTTCTCTTCATTCAGCCTGAGCTCAAATGTGATCTGACCATCTTGTCTATGGTCATTTCTTTAGTCACTCTCTATCCCATTATCATGCTTTGGTTTCTTCATAATACTTACCAGCATCAGGAAATATCTCCTTTATTTACTTGATTATTTGTTTATCATCTGACTCCAAGAGAGTGAGCTCCAAGAGGACAAGGCCCTTTTCTGTCTTGTTCAATGCCATATCCCTGGATACAGCCCTTAGAGCAATTTTTGGCCCTGAAAAATGATTTGTTGATGGTGAATGGATGAATGGGGGCTGAAGGGTCCAAAGGACTAATCGACTTAGCTACCAGGAGCATCTGGAAGCAGCAGAATCAAAATCTCCTATTCATCCAGTGAACATATAATCGGCAGGCAGATACTAGAAAAAGTCACCTTATGCAGGGCACCATTGGGCCATGAATCAGGCTTGGTCCTGGATGTTACTTGACTCCCATAAGACACACTTCTGGCCTGATAAAATTTCCTATGGCTCTGCTGGCCACTGGCCTCGTATTAACTTAGTACCTTGCCCCGAGGACCCTGGAGGACCCACTGGAAGACAGTGTCCTTGGGAATGGGGACTGATCTGGTAACCAACGATCACGACCAAGCTGAGTCCTTGGTACCTTCCGTCTGAGTTACTAGGCAATTCTAATCACTGCATCTCTACCCTTGGCTTTCATGAGACATAAGTCAGTGGCCCGAATCCACCACTTTCTCTGACTCTTCTGAATATATTCATCACATTGATGTGTGTCAAACCTTTCAGCATCACTCAGTTAGGAAGGAGAGAAGACAAGAAATTGGATGATGGGGATGAGGGGTAGCAGTAACTCAAGGACAGATGAAATTACAGTTGCTGTCCAGAGTTCTTTCTCCTGCTCCAAAAAAGGTCTACCAGCTCATCCTGCCAAGCTCTGTCTTTGTGCCACCTGGGCACAAACACCTTTCCAGGAACAGGACTGAAGTGGAGGGACCAGAGGGGACAAGAAAGAGAGAGACCCTCCTGCAATGGAGGTCCGGGGAATACACTACTCTTTGACCTTCTGCCCTTTGGATGACCTCTACTGCTGTGATCTGTGAGCTGGGTGGAAGGAGTGTTAGCTGCTCAGTCCCTTCTCTTCTTTCAGACACAATGACCTCATCATTTAAGAAACCACGCCTCCCCCTGAAACTCATTCCCTTCCTGAGAACCTAAAGCCTGGAACTCTAAATTTTCTTACAGCACACCCCATTAATAAAATATTTTCAAGCATGCACCCCCAGTATACATACATGTATATGTAGATTATATGTATGTCCTATTATATGGAAATGTGGGATGATTCTAAAACATCCATGGTGGGGGGGAGGGGGCAGATTTTCAAAGGATGGAATGAAAAATAACTAGAAAAAGTCTAATTTTTCTCCCCACACCCCATGAGATGTGTCAGTTTAGAAGTCCATTGCCCTAAACAATGAAGGCCCCCTAAAGAAAATCTGAATATGTCACTGTCATTTATGCAAAACAATATTCCTCAAGGGGATTCTGAACTACCTAACCCCCAATAAATAGCCTATGCAAATCGGCAGCCTCTTAAATCTCTTATGCAAACTAATGTATTCTTAAAGACCCAGCAGTTTAGCAACAGCAATCGCCTAGGTGTGGTCTGTGAACCGGCAGCATGGACACCTGGGAGCACAGGAGAAATGCAGAATCTCAGGCCCTATTCCAGACCTGCTGACTCTGCACGTAAGATACCAAGACGAGTCTTGACGAGGACTGACCTAAAACATTGTTCCTCAAATTTCCCTGATTATAAGAATCACCAGTAACGTGTGAACAAATTTACATCTTTCAGTCCCACTCCAGACCTCCCGAACCAGAACCCTCGGTGCAGGGCCTGGGAATATGTATTTTTTATAAGAGCCAGCTAATTCTCAGATCAGAACTGCTGCTTTAAGGGGGTTCTAGCTATGGGAGAGCCCCTTCCTCTTTCAGAATGAAGAGTCTAAAGGGGCAGGTGCTCAAGAGAAGGCAAGTATCAAGCCAGGCAGGTAACAACCATCCTCTGACCTGTGCACACACCCAGCAAAGCTCAAGGTTACAGGGCGGGAAAGGATGACAGGCATGAACACCATCTAACCTGGGCATTTGCCATCGGTAGGTGGAGGCTCACTTCAATGATTACCTTCACTTGCCAAGGGGGGAAAATGTTTTCTTTCCATGATCATTGATTAATAGAATGGATATGGTATGAGTTTTATGTAAAGAATCTGTCCTATCTTAAATGGAATGAAATCACAAACTGGGGCTTGAAAGGAAGATGGAATAAATTATTCACAAGGGAAGCTTCAACTTGAGAAGTTTGAGCTGGGGTCTGCCATTCACAGAGCCTGATTGGTGAGCGTGTGCTGCTTGTTCATTCTAATTGGATGCATCCAGCCTCCCCCGGAAACACTGTTGTGTAGATCAACATCATTTAAGTGGGTAAAGTGAAATCCAAGTAAGCCACTGTCTGACATAGTGATCAGCTGCTGCTGCCCCAAAGAACTTCAAGATTCCCAACGAGTGAGCTGTGGAGTTATGGGGAAGGTTTCCTCTGAAGAATTTTGTTGCCTGGTTTATTGCCTCAATTCTACGGTGCAGCAGCATCTCCATTTCACAGAAAAGAAAAAATGAGGACAGGTTCACCACCCAATCATAATAGCTACCATTTTTTGAGGGCCTACTATGTGCTACTATGTGTTGCCTGAAGATACTATTATTACCATGATCACCCTGTCTTAACCTCTGATGCTCAGAGAGGTGCCCAAATTCATGCAGCCAGTAAGCAGCCGGAACTGGAATTCATACTTGCTGATTCCAAAGTTTGGGTTTTTAACCCCTGTGTTATGCTGCCTCCTTTTCCTAAAAGTCACACAAATGGAGATGCCAGGTGCTGTCTTCATGTGATGATAGATATCTGGAAGCCCTCCTTCCATGAACAAAGATATACTGAGTGTTTACTAAGTGCTGTGTACATGCCAATTGCCAGGTACCTATAACCTCCTCCCTCAAATATTCACAGCATTCACAGATACACAAGCACGTAAGTATATTACATGTGTAGGCACATAAGTATAAATTAAATGAGGTACAAAGAAGAAAGCTGACAACTCTGGAGTGGAGAGACTGGGACAGCTTCATGGAGGAGACATGCCTGAAAGATGAGAAAGTGAGTGCGAGTTAGAGCACAGACTACATTTGGGACCAACATGCCAAAGTCTGAGCCTCACAAGCGTCCAAGAAACTCTTTTTGCTGTAATGTCTGGGTAGGAGGACCAGGACTGAGCATGGCAGATAAGCCCATTGTAGAGGGGATCTATTATTCTGTTTCCCCCAGAACTCTCTCTTCCGGTCACTCTTCCTTTCCCAGCTCTATCCATAACATTTCAACAAGAGCTACCAAGTGCTTCTTTGGCCTCAAGCCACAATCAATTGGTGGGATAGGAACTTGACCCAAGTTGTGTCATTCAGAAGCCAAGAGGCGGCCCCTCTCTAGTTGGTACAACTGTGATTTGAAAAAGTCAACACCTGTGATCGCCATGTTTTCCTGCCACAGGGAGTAGACTTGTCCATCACGAGAGAGGGAAGCTAACACTTGCAGAGGA
The DNA here is from genome assembly GCF_951394435.1 of Stenella coeruleoalba. Taxonomy (NCBI): domain Eukaryota; kingdom Metazoa; phylum Chordata; class Mammalia; order Artiodactyla; family Delphinidae; genus Stenella; species Stenella coeruleoalba. Next base: position 65,447,126 of record NC_137161.1, on the reverse strand, counting down.
ACCGAAACTGCAGAACAGTGGTCCTGCTTCCAATGGTTCATCAGGCCCATTGGATGGGCCTCTGAGGCAGCCCTTCCTATGGTTGTTCAACCCTTGCTTGGATTCCATGTGCCAAAATCCCCTATGGGCCTAGGCAACTTCCAGTTGGGTTTCTGTCACTTTCAACCAGAGCAAGGCATTCATGCTTCTAAGTTTCCAAAACATAATCAGTTAGTGCCAATTATGGCTTCTCCTAGTCCCTCTAGATTTGACTCCTTTCTGAAATATCTGGTGAGCACCTAGCATGTGTCAGTCCAAGTTATATCTAGGATGAGATGATTGAGATTTGCTCCAGAGCACTGAAATTTAGATATGAACTTCAGTGGATTAAGAGGGCCTTGAAAAATTGGGTGAAGTTCTCAAACTTTGCAAAATAAAATAATAATAATCTTTACAATCATGTTGTCAGTCAAACCTGAAGAGAAGGGTGTCATATCATGCCGTCACTTAATTTTGGTTGAGAAATAAGGGCAAAAAAAGGTGACTCACTTTTTGTTTATCCCAAGATTTAATGCAGAGTTGTTAGCAAAACTGAAATTATATTAAATACATCCAACCTAATACAAAATTTAGCTTTTCCAATTTTATAACTCTATCTTTCCATATTTTTCCTTCACTTTTTCCCTTCTGTCTACAGTGAAATTTTGGTCCCCTTTTAAAGGAGATGGACTTTCAGTAGGCTGACCCTAGTGTAAATTATCTTTGGATAACTAGGGCCTTGTGCAGTTGAAATAAGCAATTACTAGATGGTGCATGATGGGAACATTTTGTTCCACTTCCCAAGGATGAGAAATGACCAATTTCAGCCAGTACTAATGGATCCTGGGGTTCCAGAGTCCTTACCCTGATGGAACTCTCAGTCAAGCTGGAAGACTCAAATCCCTTCCAATCAAATCACAGCTTCTGTGGCCAAAGCTAGTGACAGAGGGAGAGATTCTCCAGGCCCACATTCATCCTCTCTCTGCCTTCCCCTACAAGTCCCCAGGCCCAAGCAGCTGCCCTCCTTGAGGAGGCATTTTTACCATAGATACCTTCCCCTAGAGCAGAGCCCTGCAAACTTTTTCTGTAAAGGGCCAGATAGTAAATATTTTAGGCTTTGTAGACCATATGGTCTCTGTTGCCACTGTTCAGCTCTGCTCTTGTAGCACAAACACAGTCATAGACAATATATAAACAAATGGGCTTGGCTGTGTGACAATAAAACTTTATTTACAAAGACATGCTGCAAGCTGGATTTGGCCCACAGGCCATAGTTTGCTGGCCCTTGCTCCAGGGCATTTGAGGGAAAGGGGTGGGCTGGTCTTAGGCCCGTTTATGACAGAGACACCCCTCCCCCTCCCCCTGCAGGCTGCGTTTCCCAGGCTCCTGAATCAGTTAGCAGCTGGCCAGGTTAGCAGGACATGGGACGGTGGGAGGAAGAACAAAGCCAGAAAATTTCCCTCTCCCTGTCCCCCAGATTCAGTCAGCCTCTCAGACAGATTCCCTGCCTTTTCCGAGGCTCCAGCCCCTACAAGACATATGTGCCATGGTTTCCAACTTCTTCTAGAAGACCCAGCCCTGGGCTCTGCCAACCCCATTCCCTCCCTTTTTCCTTCCAGCCTTCCTGCTTTGGGTTTCATCACAGGCCTCCACTTGTCTCCCAAAGCTCTTCCTTCTTGTGTGTTACCAATCCTCTGTGTATATAAATTCCCTCAGTTTAAAAAACTTGGAGTAGTTTCTTTTCCTTTTTTTTTTTTTTTTCCCCTCTGATTGGACCTTTGCTGATCCAGGAGGCAATGATTATGCCCTTGCTCTCCAAAAGCAAAGAGTGCTGAGAAACATTGCTGGCTGGGCCCGAGCAGGCTTTAAGGATGCTATCCTTTCCTGGCTCTGTTGGAAGAAATGAGAGAGAAAGCGCTTTGCTTTGAGAGTGAACCTTTCAGCGGTGCTTGACCTGAGCTGATGGATGGTGTGCGGTGGAAAGCCGCACCGTTTGGCTACCGTGGAAGGGACAGAGGAGGGGGGTGAGGAGGGAAGGGGGGGACGGAGGAGGGAGTGCTGTCCATAGGAGGCTGCATGGACTCCCCCCACGGCCAGGTTCTGTTCAACGCAAAAAATAGTAACTACCATAACGCTATGTGTCATGTGCTAACATTTAAATGGTCATAAATACACTGAAAGCTAAGCACTTCACATACTTTCTTGGTGTTTCCCAAAACTTATTTATCAAAATTACCAATTCTCAGACCCCACTGCACTTTTATTGACTCAGAGATAAAGCCAAGAAGTTGCATTTTGAAAAACAGCAAAGTGACCAGCTGACCAAGGAAGCTGGGGACAAACTGTCATTTCATTTCACATGACATCATATTTGCGAAGCGCATACTCTGTTCCCCATTTTATAGATGGGGAAACTAAAATGCAGGGAGGAAAAGGGGATTCAGAAGGGCCCCGCGGCTAGGGAGTAACAGAGCTTGATTCAAACCCAGGTCTGTTTCATTCCAAAGCCCAGAGGACTCAGCCAGGTTCATCGGCAACTTCTGACCAGCTGCACGCTTTCTGCACGTCTCTGTCCTCACAAAAACCCTGTGGGGTGCGGGTTATCCTGGGAATAATAGGAGATGGAACGGGGGTTCCTGCCCTCACCCACCCTTCTTTTGGTCCCTACTTCTCACCTGTGTTCCTGCTTCTCTGCACTTTCAGGTCCACGCCCATCACCTAGTGGATCATGGCCCAGGGGCATTGTCGGAACCCCGCCCTCTCCTGTGTCCTGGGACAGGAGACTAAGGAAACAGGAATGAGAGGATTGTAGGTGGGTGCTAAATCTCCCAATCTTCCCAAGCCCATGAAGGAAGTACAATCAGCCGTCTCATTTCACAGATGAGGAAGCAGAGGCACAAAGTTTTCAGTCACTTGCCCAAGGTCACACAGCTGGGATTGAAACCCAGACAGACCAGATGCCAAGCCCACGCTTAACACTAGGGTGTGATGCCCTGGGGGAGTGAGGCAGTGTCTGAGCGAAACCAAGGTCAGCTTTCAAGCTCCCTCCATGTCTCTCTGTCTTTATGGTGGTTCCTGAGCCTTTCATAAAATCTCTCCTAAATATTCCAGCCTCATCTCAGCCACACTACTGGGGGTATAAGGAATAGGGTCTCCAAGGTAGAAACTCAAAAGAAAGGAAGATATACATCAACACAGACTTCCCGTGAATGTTCACAGAAGTACTATTCATAATGACCAAGAAGCGGAGGTGACGTAAATGCCTATCATGTAGTGAATTGTGGAAAAAAATAGATGAGCTACGTACACACACTGGGAAACTACTCACGATGAAAAGGAATAAAACACTTATGCTACATGAAAGAAGCCAGATAAAAAAAAAAAAAAAGAAAGAAACACATAACTGTGTGATTTCATTTATCTAAAGTGACCAGAAAAGGCAGATCTATGAACACACACTAGTGATGGCTGGGGCTGGAGATGAGGATTAACTGGAAATGAGCAAAAATGATCTAAAACTGCACTTTGATGATGGTTATCAGTGCTGTATATTCGTTTAAAATCATTGAATTGGGCTTCCCTGGTGGCGCAGTGGTTGAGAGTCCGCCTGCCGATGCAGGGGACGCGGGTTCGTGCCCCGGTCCGGGAAGATCCCACATGCCGCGGAGCGGCTGGGCCCGTGAGCCATGGCCGCTGAGCCTGCGCTTCTGTAGCCTGTGCTCCGCAACGGGCGAGGCCACAACAGTGAGAGGCCCGCGTACCGCAAAAACAAAAACAAAAAAGTAAACTAGATTGGGTATGAGGTATGGTATATATGGGGGAAAACATAGTAAGGGATAGGGATAGGAAACATGGGGATATAATGGTAAATAATCAGTCAAGTCTTTGCTGAGAAGACAGCATTTCAGCAAGAGTAGAAGGAGGTGATGGCATGAGCCTGGTTAAAATCTAGGCACAAAGCCTTCTGAGCAGAGAGAACAGCAAGTGCAAAAGCCCTGAGGTGGGAGCAGGATTGGAGTGTTGAGGACCAGGAGGGAGGCTGGACTGAAGCGTGGAGAAGGTGACAAGTGATGACTCCAGGTGAGATGGGAGCTGCTACAGGCTTTTAAGGAGGGAGCAGGCATTGGATGAAGCCCCGTCACAGGGAACCCCTGAATTCTCCCACTCCACTCCGCCTCCTACTCCTGCCAGGAAGGGTGGCAGGGAAGGCTGGCCGAGGTCCAGACAGCCAGCTGGGCCCAGGCAGACAGGAGCGCATGCAGGACCAGGCACTTCCAGAGGTGGCCTGGGTTGCCTTGGCAACAGGGGCTTCCAAAAACCTCCCCAGGGACTTCCCAGGGCAGCAGCAGGCTGGGCTCATTTCTTGTAATCCAGCAGCATGAGGACATAAAGAAATCAATTTGTTAGCACAAACAGTCCTTCGTGCTCGCGCACTTACTCTCCTTAGAATTCAGTCTGGCACAGAGCTCCCCAGACTTCCGCATGGAGTGGATTCGTGAGCGTTAACTTGGTGGGAGTGGGCCGCCCTGAAGAGGACTGGACCGTCTCCCCAACACTCCATGCAATAGAGCCGAGGCTCTGTGGTGATGGCTCTGGGGTCAAATTCAGCCGTCACCTGCTAGCTGTGACCTCAGGCCAGTCACGTATCCTCTTTGAGCTCCACGCTCCTCTAGGTCCCGTGTTCGGGAGGATTGAAGAAGTTGCTGTGCATCTTGTGCCCAGCCCCTCCTCCCATGTAGGACCAAAGCCCCTGTGTGCCCAGACCCTGACCCCCCACATCTTCCTCGTGTCCTTCACATGTGTGCCCAGCTGTCACCTCCTGGTGAGGCTCTCCCCACACTCCACATTTAAACTGCGACATCTGGAATATCCAAATGTCTTATCAATTGTAAAGAAGGGGCTAAGCTTCCTCAGTGACTAAGGAATTGCAAATTAAAACCGCGAGGCACACAGCCCCTTTGCCATCTACACAGTTTTCATTTTCTCCCCTCTCGTCCTCTCCTCGGCCCCTTGCAATCTTGCTGCAGGCTCTAAAGCAGCCCTTCATGAAGACCACCAGTGACCTCCAGGTCACCCAAGGTTACTGAGCCACATTTGAATCCAGTTTAGATCCTGCCTTTTCCATATCCTCACACACAGAATGAGAGACAGATTCTACAAATGCTTCACAAGGGATCTCTTCCCAAGGCCAAAGTGAAAGTCATGTGAAGGTCATAAGCAAACTCATTTGGGACCATCCAAGATCTTTCTCTGTTCATGCCCCCACCATACACACCCCTGCACGCACATGCACACCGACACACACACACACACCCTGCTCCCCAGCCCTCCTAGAAACCAAACATCTCTGGATGGGGAGACACCCCAGAAGTCCTCAAGCTGGGTTCGTTCTTGATCAGACACCTCCTGTGGAGCTTCACAGATCACCACTGTGCGGTCTGGTTGGATTTCCTCAGATAGCTGCCTGCCAGAGCTCACACACAACGAGACAGAGCACCACAGCCTTCCCAGCCAGCCTCCCCGGGGGCTCTCCTCACTGTGTTCCCCTTGAAACCCCACTCAGGTCTTCCCCCGAGGGTCTCATGTTAGATGAAACAGACCACATATTAGTCCCAGGAGCTGAAGTCATCTTTCATTCAGCAGTTATACCCAACTGACCCAGGATGGATACTGGAGCTCCAGAAATGGATGAGACACAGGCCTGTGTGCCTGAGTTTCTCTATATGGAAGTGGAGCCAATGACAGTGCCTGCTTCACCAAGTCCCAGTGAAAAAGATTAAATGAGATTTAGCACAATGCCTTGCACATAGTAGGTGTTCAATAAACTGAAGTTCTGGTGTATATCCTTAGATGGGACAGGCTTACAACATTAGTACATTCTCATAGGGTGTCAGCTGAAGCTAAAGGCACACGTGGGCAGCACAGCTGGCTCTGTGGCTGTGGACCATGACCACTGCATCACCTACCAGGTTCAAATGCAATAATAGGTACCAAATGCCTCACACAGGGTTTGGCACTAGTCATCACTTTATTACTACTGCTATGACTTTTAACTAATATTTATTAAGCACAGTTGCCCAGCACTGTTCTAAGTACTTTATTAACACATCTAATCCTCAAACAACCCTATGAAATAAGTATTATTATGATTTATTTTATTTTTATTGTTATTATCATAATCTTCCCCATTTACAAATATGGAAATGAAAACACAAAGAGGTTAATTTCTGTATGTATCTCAGAGAGTTACACAACAGAGTTGGGGTTTGAACCCAGGCAGTCTGACTCCCAAACTCTCAGTCATAACCACGTGTTCTGCTGCTATTTTTACACACCCTGCCTACCTCATTAGGTTGGGCAAGGATCAAATGGTAAAATCCAAAATCACACGGACATTCAGTTGAAAAATGGAAAAATCAGTATTTAAGCAAAATTCATATTTTATCCAAAATTCACCTTGCAAATCCCTTATATCATCCATAAAACATGGTTCTAAGTATGACTATACTACCTCACCCAGCCAGTTTTTCCTCCAGCATTGAAATAGAATGCTGATCCTTCAGTTAAACACCTAAGAGACACCTGGTTGGGGGTTGTTTGGCTGGGAGATATCTGGTCTAAGCCTGCACAGTTTAATTCCCACTGAATTGAAGGGGTGTGTGTTGCAGTTCCACCTTTCTGTGTGTGGATTTGCTGCTCATGACAATACCGCCTAACCCTTACCTGCCTCTTACCGGGTGTCATGTCTCATTCTGTGTGTTTCGCCTGTGTGGATGCACTTAATCCCCCCGTCAGCCCCAGGAGGTAGGTACTGTTATTGTCATTCTCATCTTACAGATGGGGAAACTGAGGCACGGGGTTTCAAGCACTTGTCCGACATCATCCAACTGGATTTGACCCCAGACACTCTGGCTCCAGGGGACATGTGACAAGTCTTCTCTCCAAGGATCCCAAGGTGGAAAGTGATTATAACTCCCCTCCCCCACTTCTCGCCCCCAGCCAGCTTCCTCCCTGACCCAGTTGCCTCCAAAGAGCCTGTTGGTCTCTGCAAAGAAGCAGTCTTGTTGAATCTCCTCTGAAAGCTAATTCGGCCATTTACTCTCAATTTGTAGCAGATGCTGTCGTCTCTCAGATTTCAAAGAAGATGAATGCATGGGTCAAATTGAATTTAAAAATTTAATTGAATAAGACAGAACCAGACAGCTTGATGGAAGACTTTGATCCGATAAAGGGAGAGTAGAAATACGTGCTCCTAAGGCCGGGGTGTGATGGGGAGCTGTCTGGACCTTGTCTAGCCTCTCCTCATCTGCAGGAAAACCAGTTATGCCAATTAAGGGTGAGATTGCCCTGGGGTGGTGTAGGGAAGACTGTTCCAAGGCATTTACCAGATTACATGTCCCAAAACAGGCTGGCAGCTCTCCCACCTTCCCGTCCACCCCGTCTCCAGACCAACCCAATTCTGAGCCCCTGCAAGTCAGGGACCTCGTCTCAGACCTCACAAGACCCCTGTGTCCTGGCCGCTATAGGACCCTACAGAAGAGATATTAAGAAACAGAGAGAGAAAGATTAAGCCAGCAGCCCATGGGGAGATCCCCAGCCTACAGACCTTTTTCACTATGCATAAAGGTTTGTTTACTTTTTTAATTAGGAGATTTCCCATTTTAAAATCCATATTTGCAGCTTCTCTTTAAACATTGCTACTCAAAGTGAGGCCCACGGACCAGAAGCATTGGCACCAAGTTGGAGCTTGTCAGAAATGCAGAATCTCAGGTCCCACCCCAGACATTCTCTACTGGAATTAATATGTTAATGTTAAGGTTTGAGAAAAACTTGCTTTAAAACAGTGGTTCTCACCCCTGGCTGCACATCAGACTCACCTGAAGAGCTTTTTAAAAATCCAGATACTCAGGTCACACTCCATCCCTTTCCTTCAGAATCTCTGGGGGTGGGCTTCCCTGGTGGCGCAGTGGTTGAGAGTCCGCCTGCTGATGCAGGGGACGCGGGTTCGTGCCCCGGTCCGGGAAGATCCTGCAGGCCGCGGAGCGGCTGGGCCCATGATCCATGGCCGCTGGGCCTGCGTGTCCGGAGCCTGTGCTCCGCAACGGGAGAGGCCACAACAGTGAGAGGCCTGCGTACCGCAAAAAAAAAAAAAAAAATCTCTGGGGGTGAGACCCAGGTATCGGCAGTTTTTAAAGCTCCCAGGTGATTCCAATGGGTGACCAAGCTCGAGAACCAGTAGATTAAGATGAGAATATCCAGCAACATTGGGTTTCTATTCCCACATAGTAAAAAGGGGCTGGGGATGAGGGGCCATTCACCAACCCCTCCTGGCCTCGACATGCATTTTCATAACCTGCCAGGTACCATGTGCCTGTGATGCCCGACCTAATTACATGCTTGAGGTTCCTGAAGCTCTTCTCCTCCTGGGACCCGCTCCCTACCTTCCCCATCCCTCCTTCTTTTAGGAGGGCCATTAGCAAGATGCAGCCAAGCAGCTTCTAATAAAGTAAGTGTGCATGAAATACATGCCCCAGCAATTCCACTCCTAGATTTACAACCAACAGAAGCAAATGCACATGCCCACAAAAAGACTCGTACAAGAACTCATAACAGCATTTTTCGTAATAGCTCAAGCTGGAAACAACCCAAATGACCATCAGCAGAAGAAAGGATAAGCAAATCATGGTACATCCATTCAATGGAATACATCTCAGCAATAAAAGGGAACAAACTATTGATCCATGCAAAACACGGATGAATCTCAAAAACTTTATTTATGTAGAGGGAAAAAAAGCCAAACACAAAAGCATACATGCTGGAGGATTTCATTTCTATGAAACTCTTTTAAACTGCAAAACAAAGATATGGTGAAATAAACCAGAATAGCGGTTGCTTCTGCAGTGGAAGGAGGGTGTTGACTGGACAGGGTCATGACAGAACTTTCTGGAGTGGTGTTCATATTCTGTACCTCAACCTGGTGATGGTTACATGGGTGGATTTATACACATTTCTCGGAACTCATCAAGCTATACTGTTAAGATCTGTGTAGATTCCCTATGGGAATTTTACTTCAATAAAGAAAAATATTTAACCACTAATTTTTAAAAAAAACTGTCAAGAGGCAGTGTGAGGTGGTGGAATGCGTGTGAGCTTAGGAATTTGAGTCTTGACTCCTCTACTTTCAGCCTTAGAGATCTCAGGCAAGGGAGACAAGAACTGGGAACAATATCACCATGTGAACACAATTGCTTAGCTACCCAGTTCCTTTCTCCTTTGCTGACTCTGAACAGGGATGAAAACCAAATATTCACTTTCCCAGCCTCCCTCACAGCTGGGAGTGGTTGCTACGTGAGATAGAGTCACCTGGGCATCACTGGTTTGAAGAGGGAAGGGGCCACAAGCCAAGAAACGTGGGCAGCCTGGCTGGAAAAAGCAGGAAAACAGATTCTCCCATAGAGCTTCCAGAAGGAATGCAGCCCTGCCAACCCCTTGACTTTAGCTCAGTGAGACCCATTTCAGACGTCTGACCTCCAGAACTGTAAGTTAATAACTTCGTGTTGTCTTACGGCACTAAGTTTGTGGCGACTTGTTACAGCAGCCATAGGAAACTAATGCAGCGTGACTTGGAGGCTGAAATGAACACAACAAGCAACTCCTGCACCCAGCAGGATGGAAGAACTTCAAGTGTTCCAGCCAGAAAAACCTTCTAAATCTTGATCTGTCTGGTGGTGTAGACATATGTTAACATATGTAAATTCTCTTTACTACATTTGTATTATGCATCAATTAAAAAGTCAAAAAGACACAGTGAATGTCATAACCATACCTTTTTCAGACAGTTCCGCCTATTTCCCGCGGACATGTCAGCAGGCTGGAAGGGGGCAGGATGCTGCCTATATAAGAGGAGTGGCCAAGCTGTACCACCAGACAATAGGGACCCCGCAGAAGCCAGGTTCACTTATGAGGCCTCCACCCTTTGACTCTCCTCTCTACATGCCTGTCAGTCTGACTTTCATCCCACTTCTTCTAACATCTTTTCACAAGCATGTTGCCACTATTACCTAGGATGATTACACAACTCTGCCCAGCAAAATCTTCAATCTGCTCCTGTTGTCTCAGTGTAATTATCAACAGCGTGTCCCAGTTTGGCAAATAAATCATATAGCCGACTACTTTGAAAAAACTGTTGAAAAAGTGGCATCTAGGGCTTCCCTGGTGGCGCGGTGGTTGAGAGTCCACCTGTCGATGCAGGGGACACGGGTTCGTGCCCCAGTCCGGGAAGATCCCACATGCCGCAGAGTGGCTGGGCCCGTGAGCCATGGCCACTGAGCCTGCGCGTCCGGAGCCTGTGCTCCGCAACGGGAGAGGCCACAACAGTGAGAGGCCCGCGTAGCGCAAAAAAAAAAAAAAAAAAAAAGTGGCATCTAAGGAGATCGTACCCAGGGGAAGAAATCTCAGCCCCTGCTACACCCCATCACAGTGCTTAACGGGTTACGGTGAAAGAGAGAGGAACAAGAAATCCCACTCACTGTTTGGGTCTGACCATGTGCACACACTCTGCCCCACTGACCACACTGGCCTCATCAGCACCACGGATGAGCTCAGAACAGCCGGGGATGTGGATCTATAAAACCTCACTCATGTCCTGCCCCTGGCCCAAACCAAACTGCCCGCTCCATCCTCCGTGGGCAAAATCCGCGTGCTTAAGAGCATCACGTGGGACCCATTCAAAGTAATTAACAACTTGCTCAATATCATAAACCAGCTCCACTCCCCGGATCTCTCCCCAACCTTGGGACTTAGATGAAAGGCAGACAAATTTGGTTTCCGTTTGTCTTTGGGCTGAACTTTTTTTCTTGAGCTGGTTAAATGACATCCTGCCTTCTCAGGCTCAGAAAACACAGTCTATTTTGTGTTCAGCGACTCTTGAGTCCCTGGGAGAGTCACCTTGCAGGAGCGGTCTGGCAAATTTGGCCCTGGTTTCCCAGTGGCATGAGGGTGATTAGACTCTGGTCTGTGGCTCAGCCACCTCCTGAGGCTAGAGACACACAATAGTGGCCCGTTAGGCTCAGCTGACAGCCAGCATCAACAACCAAATCTACGGGGGTATGATTCAGATGGTTCCAGTCCCCAGCCTTCAAATTTTCCAGCCAAAGGCACAGACATCATAGAACAGGGACAGTGTATCCCACTGTGCCCTGTCTAAAGTCCTGACATACAGAAACCGTGAGAGACAATAAAAATTATTGTTATTTAAGCACTGTGTTCTGGGGTAATTTGCAGCAGTGGATAACTAGTAGAGAAAGAACCTAAATGATGCCATCTCACGCAGCATCCAGACATAAAATCTTCTGGAAGGACTGGGATTGGTACTGTCCGAGGTGTGCAACCACCTCTGGACCAATCACTGAATCCAGGAGAAAGCTATTCCATGATGGGTCCAGCCAGTGGCCCAAATGGGGCACCATGATGACAACTCCACTTGCAAGGAAGCAGAGGGAGAGAGGTCCTCCCAAGTAAATAATGCTGGCAGACAAAACAGTGTCAAATGCAGTGACCTCACTGCTTATCTAACTCCCACTCCTGTTAGCTGCAGTGATGTCTTCTGCTGATGTCAAAATAGTTAGCCCATTACTATTAAAGATACCTCTTGGGCTTCCCTAGTGGCGCAGTGGTTGAGCGTCCGCCTGCCGATGCAGGGGACACAGGTTCGTGCCCCAGTCCGGGAAGATCCCGCATGCCGCGGAGCGGCTGGGCCGGTGAGCCATGGCCGCTGAGCCCGCACGTCCGGAGCCTGTGCTCCGCAACGGGAGAGACCACAACAGTGAGAGGCCCGCGTCCCGCAAAGAAAAAAAAAGAAAATTTCACTAGTTTGAATTATGAATTTAAATTTAAACTATTACGAATTTAAATTTCACTATTTAAACTTAAATAGCCACACGTGGCTAGTAGCTATCATGTTGGACAGCACAGTACCTGGATTTAAAGCATGCCAAGTTCTTTACCTCTCAGGGCTTTACAACAACAATTCTCTCTGCTTGGGATTGGACGTAAGTGAGAAATGTTTCCCCAAAGGAAATCAGGGGGAGATATTCCCAGATTAGGAGGTGGTGGAGAGGTAAGAGCAACAGGTGTCACCTCACTGAGGGGGAAATCAAGGATAACTCAGAGAGCAAATGATAGGGAATGGTGAGGGGACAACCCCAAAGGCGGAGTTCAAATCAGAGCAGTGCTCAAATGTGAATTTGCTTCAGGGTAAAGTGGAAAAGCGAGTTGTGGAGAGATACACACAGTTTGAGTCCATTGATACAAAATCAGAAATCAGCACGACTAAGCAATACATTATTTACAGCTGCAAACATATTAGGCAAAACCAAAAAATAAGCAACAGAACGATAAACACAACATTCACAATAAAGGTGACTTCTGAGGGAAGAGAAGGAGATAAGGGAGGGACAGTGCAGCCCACCCTGGGCGCAGGTGGCATGGGGATCACTGCTGTCGAGAACGTTAAAACAATAAAACAAGTTAAAACTCAGTCAGTCTGTTTTGTAATTTCACCAAGCTCCAGCGATTGTAAACAATGTCAGTGATAAAATACTCTTCCCTAAAAAAGCTTTTGTTGATTTAGGTTCTAAAAATTGCTGCAATTACTAGATAGATAGACATAGATACAAATACAAATAGATATTGTATATACATACACATATATGTATATGTGTAAACTTCAAATTTTCATATTTTATTACTTATAGTTTGTGCCAGGTATCAACTTTTCTGTCTCTCAACTCCAAATTCATTCTTCTCTCACCTGCTTTGAGATTTTGAAGCTGGGCCTGCAAACATTTCTCCTTTGCCAGCTGACATAACGTTGGCTGTTAGCAGAGGGTGCTGGAGGGACACTGCAAAGGGAAGGGGCTTCTCTTCCCTGGTTCCAGCAGGAGGCTTCCAAGGGAGTTTCACAAGCACCCCAACAAGAGGCTTCCTAGTGAGTTTTGCCAACATCCCAACTGATTGTTTGCTGCCCACCAGCCCTGTCATGCAAGTACTTCAATGAACTATGCAGTGAACCTCAGCTCCTCCTCTCCCACAAGGTCTAATCGCAGCATCTTCCAACTTGTTCTTTCCCTGGTGCGGTAGGTAGAATTCTAAGGACTTCCCCTTGTGTACCTGCCCTGTATAATCCTCAGGATTTAGCATATCATAAATTCTAATCCTGTTGTTAGATAATGTTTTATGGGATAGTTTACTTGAAGAAAGGGCTATTATCTGGGTGAGCCTGACCTAATCACGTGAGCCCTTTAAGTCTGGGTCTACAGATTCAGAGACAGGAAAAAATAAAGATTCAAAGCACAGAAGGATTTGACCTTCCATTGCTGGCTTGAGGATAGATGAGGCCACTTGGCAAGGAATGTGAGTGGCAGCTAGGAGTTGAGGGTGGCTCCCAGCTGACAACCAATAGGAAATAAAGACTTCAGTCCTACAACCACAAGGAACTGAACTCTGCCAACAACAAGAATGAGCTTCCATATGAGAACTCAGTCCTGCTGACACCTTGATTCAGTCTTGTCATACACTGAGCAAAGAACTGATAACCTACAGAACTGTGAGCTAACAAATAGGTGTGGTTTTTTTTTTAATATTCTTTATTGTGTAAAATATACATAAGATAAAATTTACCGTTGTAACCATTTTTATTTTTTTATTTATTTATTTTTTTTATTTTTTATTTTTTTGCAGTACGCGGGCCTCCCACCGCTGTGGCCTCTCCCGTTGCGGAGCACAGGCTCTGGACGCGCAAGCTCAGTGGCCATGGCCCACGGGCCCAGTCGCACCACGGCATGTGGGATCCTCGCGGACCGGGGCTCGAACCCGTGTCCCCTGCATTGGCAGGCGGACTCTCAACGACTGCGCCACCAGGGAAGCCCCCCATTGTAACCATTTTTAATTGTACAGTTCAGTGTTAGTAAGTAAATTCACATTGTGTACAACCATCTCCCCTGTCCACCTCCAAAACTCTTCTCATCATCCCAAACTGAAATTCGGTACCCATTAAATAGTGAATCCTCATGCGCCTCTGGCAACCAATATTCTTCCTGCCTCTATGAATCTGACTACTAGGTACCTCATATCAGTGGGACCATAGAGTATTTTTTCTTCTGTGACTAACTTATTTCACTTAACGTATTTTCAAGGTTGATTTATATCGTATCATGTGTCAGATACAATGGCCTTCCTTTTTAAGGCTGAAGAATATTCCATTGCATAGATATACCACATCTTGTTTAGCCATTTATCTGTTGATGGATACTGGGGTTGCTTTCACCTTTTGGCTACTGTGAATAATGCTGCTATGAACATAGGTGTACAAATATCTCTTCAAGTCTCTATTTTCAATTATTTGGGGTATATACCCAAAAGGAGAATTGCTGGATCATATGGTAATTCTGTGTTTAATTTTTTGAAGAACCACCATACTGTTTTCCATAGCTGCTAAATAGGTATTGTTTTAAACTGCTAAATTTGTGCTAATTTGTTACTCAGCAATAGAAAATTAATACACTTGAGTATTCTGTCTCAGCCTTAGAAATAGTAAATGCTTCCTACATCTGCTACTCCCATATTGTTTAGAGTTTCTTTACCTCTCTTTGTAGCTAATCTCGTCTTCTAGTTAATAATTTTTCATAAAATTTTCCCTATTCAAATTACTGGTATGGTATGTGTCACCTGAGTGGTCCCTGATGGATAGATCTTTAATAAATGTTGTGTTCTACATGGAAATTAATTTGTTTATTTTTTATCGAAGTATAATTGATTTACAATGTTGTGTTAGTTTCTGGTGTACAGCAAAGTGATTCAGTTATACATATACATATTCTTTTTCATATTCTTTTCCATTATGGTTTATTACAAGATATAACAAGATATCCCCTGTGCTCTACAGTAGGACTTTGTTGTTTATATATATAGTAGTTTGTGTCTGCTAATCCCAAACTCCTAATTTATTCTTCCCCTATCCCCTTTCCCCTTTGGTAACCATAAGTTTGTTTTCTATGTCTGTGAGCCTGTTTCCGTTTTGTAAATAAGCTCATTTGTATCATTTTTTAGATTCCAGATATAAGTGATATCATATGATATTTGTCTTTCTCTGACTTACTTTACTTAGTATGATAATCTCTAGGTCCATCCATGTTGCTGCAAACGGCATTATTTCGTTCTTTTTTATGGCCGAGTAGTATCGCTCACTCTATATATCTATCTATCTATATCTATCTATCTATATATATATAGATATACCACATCTTCTTTAATCATTCATCTTTCGGTGGGCACTTAAGTTGCTTCCATGTCTCGGCTATTATAAATAGTGCTGCTATGTACACTGGGATGCATGTATTTTTACATGGAACTTAATTTGGAGAACAAGTTACGCAGCCAGCCACTGACACATACAGCAGATTCGGCAACATCTACTAATTTTCAGTTGTAAATTAGTAATAGTCTGAATTAGTTTGGGTTTGTCTTGGGTGCATTTCATATCTCTAATCTTTGTGATATTACATATTCTTGTGTTTAAATAGTGTATTGGAAATAAACAATGATAACACAGTGATCTAAAGGAAAAGAGAGAACTTGAGTTTTGTCACTTCTGTCATTCTATCTGACCACCTGGAGTTTTCAATTTCTGTTTAAAATTTAAAACAATGAAAAAAAATTTTTTTGAAAAGAATTTACAAAGTGTAAATTTTTGGTAGTTCCAATTTTTAATACATATATTAAGTATTTTTTTGAATTTGAATAATATATTTAAAATAGAAATGTATACGTCTTTTTAAATTGTTTATTTTAAATCTAAGTATGAATCAAGAAAATAATAATTTTACTGATTAGTAAATAATCCTCGGGCTTCCCTGGGGGCGCGGTGGTTGAGAATCTGCCTGCCAATGCAGGGGACACGGGTTCAAGCCCTGGTCTGGGAAGATCCCACATGCCACGGAGCAACTAGGCCAGTGAGCCACAACTACTGAGCCTGCGCGTCTGGAGCCACAACAAGAGAGGCCATAACAGTGAGAGGCCCGCACACTGCGATGAAGAGTGGCCCCCGCTTGCTGCAAATAGAGAAAGCCCTCGCACAGAAACGAAGACCCAACACAGCCCCCAAAAATAAATAAATAAATAGCGTTCCCTTTAAAAAAAAAATCCTTACTGAAAGTAGTTTGTTGTATAAAGGGGGGAGGTATTAAAAAATAATCTACCCTGGGTGTAAGGTACTAGGAGTGCCACTGGGGAGTACACTCAGTAATGATAACATTAGATTTGTACTCATTGTATTGTTATAAATATTGCTCTGTCTTTATTCAATATATTAAAGCAATTTTAAATCAAACAGTGCAAAGTAATACAGAATAGGTCTAATTCTACTTTCTAAATTCCCTTCTCTAATCTTGTCCTCCCTAACTTAATTTCCTTCAACCTTTCTGTGCAGACTCTTTGTTTCAAGCTTTCCTCTTACGACAGAATAGCAATACTGGGAATTTAAGTTTCCTAAACCTTCCCTTTTCTGGGTGCTTCTTCTAAAATAAAATGATGGAAGCAATAAATTACCCCAAAGAGAAAGAGATGAAGAGTGTAGAGGGAACTTTTCCTTCACACAGCTTTCAGCCATGGTCCCTTTGACCCTAGGGGTTACCCCTCCTGGGTCTGTCCTGCAAGATCTTTCCGAAGACCCACTGTCTGTCAATCACACATCCTATCAGACCATGAACCCCAGGGCAGGCACACAGGGGCGCTGCTTCCCAACCAAGTGCCCACGTATTGACCAGCTACCATGGCAACGAGAACTGAGCCGCATTAGGCCCTGAGCTGAGTCATCTGAAAGCCCCACTGGACCCCACAGGGAGGAGGGTTATCGACTCTCTCCCTGCCTAGCTCTCCTTCCTGCCACTGCTGCATATTTACTCCACATCAATACTGAGCAGAAAAGAGCCCCTGAATCATCGATGCCTGGATTCGTAAATAAGGGAGCACATTAGTGTCAGCTCGGCTGCTCTTTAGAATTGCCCTGACTTGGCACGAAAATCCCCAAGGCTGGGGCTGCATTCAAGTATTTAAAAGACGTCCCACCAGGTGAGTTTCAGGCAGAACCCCAGTTAAGAACCACTGCTGTATAGACCATGAGCAGAGTTTACAGAAGGACACGCCAAAGGACTTCAGACACAAGATGCTAACCTCACCCAGAGACAGGAACCCCGCCATACAATCGTATTTTTCTCCTATCAGATTGGCAAAGAGCAGAAGTTTGATACTCATGGACAAAGGGCTAATCCCTCTAGTTTATAAAGTGCTTCTACAAATAGATAATGAAGAGACCGATAATCCAATCCAACAGAAAAAGGGCAGGGGAGATGAACCGATAGTTGACAGAAAGGGAAATACAAATGATTCTTAAATGTATGAAAAGATGATTGTTTCATTTATAACAAGAAAATCTAATAAAACAATCCATCCGAAAGTTTGGTAATACACTGATAAGGTCATCTGGGAGCGGCAGGCTGGTGAGAAGGCAAATTGGTAGGGCCCCCAGCAGGCAGAATCTAGAAAATTACAAGCGCTTTTAATCTTTGAGTCATCAATTCCACTCAGGAATCTAACCATCTGATGTAATTGTACATGTGTGAAAAGATTTAAGTACAAGGATATTCATTTTCAGTGTTGTCTGAAGATCAGAAATAACCAATTTCCCAATAGGAGACCAGTTAAATCAATTAGAGTTGATTACTCTGCTGGACAACCATTTAAACGAAAGAAGAGGTCAAATCAATGAAACAATCCCTAGACATTTTATTAAATGTAAAAAAATTACATGGTGTAAAATAGTGTGTGATTAATGACAAAATTATTTTTAGTAATGATCATTTAATAATCACTGTTTTCTCAACTCATACTTTAGATTTAAAATAAATATCTAACTATTATAAAAGACTAAATTTCTATTTTAGGGCTTCCCTGGTGGTGCAGTGTTGAGAGTCCGCCTGCCGATGCAGAGGACATGGGTTCGCGCCCCGGTCCCACATGCCGTGGAGCAGCTGGGTCCGTGAGCCATGGCTGCTGAGCCTGCACGTCCGGAGCCTGTGCTCCACAACGGGAGAGGCCACAACAGTGAGAGCCCTGCGTACTGCAAAAAAAAAAAAAAAAAAAAAAAGATAGCTGTTTCTATTGTGACTATTGCCTAGGACAGTAGACAGCTCATCAGAATTTCTTCCTGCCTCTTTCTTGACTGCTTCCCTCCATGCCAGCCAACCACAGATCTATCCAATCGTCAGGTTACCCACCTCAATAGCAAACCAGAAATGAGGGTGCCAGGGTGGGAAATGCCACCCCAGGGAGCTAACAGACCCCCGTGTGCTTGGTTAGAGCCCCAACAGTCTCTCTCTTGTTCAGGCTCTAAGAATGAATCAGCTCACCCCTGCTGCAGAAATGTTTACTGCACTGAACTTTAATAAAACCATGCTTAGACTCGAGGAACCATCGCCACTTATATCCTCTTTGACTTTCTAAGCCTATTTTTATTATCCCCCTTCTCGGTGAGGGTTGTATATATTTGGGGGCCGCGTTCCTTTCATAATAAGTAAACATGTTGGTAAATACTAATTAGAGTTAACATGCATTAAGTGATTGGTATGGGGCCAGGGATGGTGCTGGGGCATTGGCCTCCATTAGGTTACGCCACCATCACAAGAACCGAATAAGGCTAGCACTCTAATGATCCCCATTTAACAGAGGAGGAGACCGAGGTGCAGAAAGATGAGCAGAGTAGATGCTATGGAAACAGTCTGGTAGTTCCTAAAAAAGTTAAATACGTGGTTTGCCATATGACCCAGCAATTTCAGTCCTAGGTATACACACAAAAGAAATGAAGACGTATATCTACACAAAAACGTGCCCAGAAATGTTCACAGCAGCACTACTCACAATAGTCAAAAAGTAGGAAATATCCAAATGTCCATCCACAGGCCTAGGGATAAACAAAATGTTATATATCCGCACAATGGAATTTCATTCGGCCATAAAAATGAATGAGATACTGATTCAGGCTGCAACGTGGATGAACCTTGAAAACATGATGCTCATTGAAAGAAGCCAGACACAGAGGCTACACACTGTATGAGTCCATTGATATGAAACGTCCAGAACCGGTAAACCCATCGAGACAGAGAGCAGGTTGGTGGTTGCCAAGGGCTGGGGATAGAAGGAAATGGGGAGGGGCTGCAATGGGGTGATGGGGTTTCTCTGGGGGTGATAAAAATGTTCTGGAATAGATAGTTATCATGGATGTACAATTCTATGAATTTACTAAAACCCACTGAATTGTGTACTTTAATATGGTGAATTTTATACTAAGTGAATTATATCTCAGTTTTGTTTTGTTTTGTTTTTTTGCGGTACGTGGGCCTCTCACTGTTGTGGCCTCTCCCGTTGCGGAGCACAGGCTCCGGACGCACAGGCTCACCGGCCATGGCTCACCGGCCCAGTGGCTCCGCGGCATGTGGGATCTTCCCGGACCAGGGCACAAACCCACGTCCCCTGCATCGGCAGGCGGACCTCCAACCACTGCGCCACCAGGGAAGCCCTATATCTCAGTTTTTTTGAGAACGAGGCAGAGCAGGAATTTAACCTCAAGGCTATCTGACCTGAAGTCTCAATGACCACGTTCTGAGAATCTCATGTGGCTACAAACCCAAACTCCACTTCACTTCCTAAATATCTTCCTTCACTCAGTCCCCACTAATCGAGCTTCTAGAGTTGATGTCAGGCCAGGCAGGGAAACGCTAAGTGCCTGAACAGAGCCAATGATTTGGACATGCCAATAGGCCTTCATTTCTGCTGACCACCAGAGCCTGGGGCCGGCTCCTCCCAGGCCTGAGACCCACAGCAGCATCACAGACAGGCTGCGTTAAACAATGCTTTATGGCATTCTCAGCAGTCAGCAAGTTAATCACAACTGCCCCGAGTGAGGCCCGCTCCCCCTTTAATACCACCGAGCCGGTTCCCGAAGGAGGCGGCAAGATGGCTGGCGCGCGTGCATTTTGCTTCACTGATACAAAATAATATTTCTTCTCCTGCAAGTCTCCTCAATTTCCACCCAACATCTGCCCAAAGAAGACCCAAAGCAAAAGGCAAGGACACAGACCTTAAAGGACACAGACCTTAAAGCTTCAGAAATCTGGGGTCGGATCCTGGCTCTGCCACTTATGACGGTGGCCTCAAGGTGGAGCTTCATTTCTCTGAGCCTCAGTCTACCCACATGTCAAGTGGAGCTAATAACTTCCACCCTTTTCATGGTTATCCTGGGAACCAGGAGATGCTGAATTTGAATGTTCCAGTTTTGCACTGGGGGCTCAGCGCATAGCAGCTGTTATTGTTAATTGTCTTCTTAGATGAGCTGGGTTATTCCCACATCATTTCCCCCAGCACACTGAATTGTGGGGATGGCAGCAAACATGCGGCCCAGGAAGTGTCTCAAAATTTCAGTGCACCTGGACGCTTGTTTACACAAAGACACAGCCCCAGAGTTTCTGATTCAGGAAGGAGACTGAAGATGCTGCCTTTATGATAACCAACTCAGGGTTTAAGACTTTTGGATAACGATTTTCAGTCCTGGCTGCACATTGAAATCACCTGGAAAAGGTTAGGTTTCTTTTTTTTTTTTTTTTTCATGCCTAGACCCTACCCCCAGAGATTCTGATTATTGGGGTTTTTGCATGGCCAGGACATTGGGATTTTTTTAAGCTCCCAGTAATTGCAATGTGCAGCCAGGGCTGAGAACCCCTGCCATGAGCCAGGGCTTCTCACAGTGTGGTCCAGCATCCCTGGGAATTTGTTTAAAATGTAGGGCTTTCCTCGTGGCACAGTGGTTAAGAATCCACCTGCCAATGCAGCGGACATAGGTTCGAGCCCTGGTCCAGGAAGATCCCACATGCCATGGAGCAACTAAGTCCGTGCACCACAACTACTGAGCCTGTGCTCTAGAGCCCGAGAGCCACAACTACTGAAGCCCGCATGCCTAGAGCCCATGCTCTGCAACAAAAGAAGCCCCCGCAATGAGAAGCCCGCGCACCACAACGAAGAGTAGCCCCCGCTCACTGCAACTAGAGAAAGCCCGCGTGCAGCAACAAAGACCCAACGCAGCCAAAAATAAATAAATAATTTTTTTTAATGCAAATTCTCTCTCTGTCCTTCCCCAACCCACTGAGTCAGAAATTCTGGGGGTGGGACCAGCGCTCGGTGGTTCAATAAGCCATCTGGGAGATTCTGAAGCACACTCAAGCATAAGACACCCCACTACAAGGCACGGTCTCCCCTAACTTGCATGAGGATAAGAATTACTGGGTGGGGGTATCATTCCTAGACACCTCCCCACCCAGCCTCTGATCCTCAGAGGCTGCAATAGGGCCTGGAAATGTGCATTTTTACCAAGCACCCCTTTACTCTCCTGCTCAGTCTCCCAATGATTCCTACAGCCCTTGGAATTAAATCCAAAATCCTCTCCTCAGCCCATCCCTTCTGAGCCTCAGGCAAGTCAGGGCAACACTGGCTTAAAGAAATGCCAGGTAGGGAACCAGACACCCTACCCACCCCTACCTCCACCACCAGGCTTTCGCCTCATGGTCTTTATCGTTCTGTTACAGAGGCTGTTGAGAGCACTGCACACAGTTTCCCTGAAGAGCTTCTCTAACTAAATAATTATTTTTACATCCAAACCAACATTACCTCTGTCACCTGTTTACTTAGACAAT
The DNA here is from genome assembly GCF_951394435.1 of Stenella coeruleoalba. Taxonomy (NCBI): domain Eukaryota; kingdom Metazoa; phylum Chordata; class Mammalia; order Artiodactyla; family Delphinidae; genus Stenella; species Stenella coeruleoalba. The sequence goes on along the minus strand of NC_137161.1, from coordinate 65,425,311 downwards.
AACCTAAATCAGAGAATATTAAAATATACATATACACACCACACATATATATACATTTACATACCAGGCATGCATATACACACCACACGTGCATATGCATACAACATAGACATATATACCATACATGAATATGCATGCCACATATACATGTGGCTCCACCTCCTAGAGTAATGAAAATAAAAACAAAAATAAACAAAGGGGACCTAATTAAACTTAAGAGCTTTTCAACAGCAAAGGAAACCATAAACAAAACGAAAAGACAACCTACAGAATGGGAGAAAATATTTGCAAATGATGTGACTGACAAGGGCTTAATTTCCAAAGTATACAAACAGCTCATACAACTCAATAACAAAAAAACAAACAACCCAATCAAAAAAATGGGCAGAAGATCTAAATAGACATTTCTCCAAAGAAGACATACAGATGGCCAAAAAATGCATGAAAAGATGCTCAACATCACTAATTATTAGAGAAACGCAAATAAAACTACACTGAGGTATCACCTCCCACCAGTCAGAATGGCCATTATCAAAAAGTCTATAAACAATAAATGCTGGAGAAGGTATGGACAAAAGAGAACCCTCTTAAACTGTTGGCGGGAATGTAAGTTGATACAGCCACTATGGAGAACAGTATGGATGTTCCTTAAAAAACTAAAAATAGAGTTGCCATATGATCCAGCAATCCCACTCCTGGGCACGTATCCAGAGAAAAACATAATTCGAAAAGATACGCACACCCCAATGTTCACTGCAGCACTATTTACAACAGCCAAGACATGGAAACAACCTAAATGTCCATCAACAGATGAATGGATAAAGAAGACGTGGTACATATATACAGTGGAATATTACTCAGTCATAAAAAGAATGAAATAATGCCATTTGCAGCAACATGGATGGACCTAGAGATTATCTACTAGATAAAGTAAGTCAGAGAAAGACAAATATCATATGATATCACTTATATGTGGAATCTAAAAAAATGATACAAATGAATTTATTTACAAAACAGAAATAGACTCACAGACATAGAAAACAAACTTATGATTACCAAAGGGGAAAGGTGAGGGGGAGAGATAAATTAGGAGTTTGGAATTAACATATACACACTAATATATATATAAAATAGATAATCAACAAGGACCTACTGTAGAGCACAGGGAACTTGACTCAATATTCTGTAATAACCCACATGGGAAAAAAATCTGAAAAAGAACAGATATGTGTATATGTATAACTGAATCATTTTTCTGTACACCTGAAACTAATACAACATTGTAAATCAACTATATTTCAATATAAAAAAATTAAAATAAATAAATAATAAAATAAAAATATATATATACACAGCACACGTATATATACATTTACATACCACACGTGCATATGCACACAACATACACATATATACCATATATGCATAATCACACCACATATACATGTCCATGCCACATGTCTATACATGTCACATATACATATACACACAACACATGCGTATGCATACCACGTATACAGGCACATACCACATACACATATACGTACTCCATACGCACTTACATATACCTATATATACCACATATACTTACCACACATGCATACACATGCCACATATACAGATACACGGCACACATACCTATATACACCACGTACACCTATACGTATGCCCACCCATAACACTTCCTGAACACCAGCTCCCGCCCCTGCCCTGCACACACGCACACCTCTCTCCCCAGGTGCCACTCATACTCAATTGTCAGAAGCTTTGGTCTTTCTGAGTCACTCTGGGGCCCAGAATATTTGCTGAGACCCTGGACCCCACAATCAGTGGGGGACAGACAACAGTCTCCTACCCAAAATCTGCCCCCTTCTTCCTTGCCAACAGCTCCCCAGTCTTGTGCAGGATGGGATGGCCAAGCACTCAGGGAAGGTGGCCCATCTCCAGGAGAAACTTCCAAGCTAAGGGGTCACAACCTTTCAGACCCGATAGCTCCTTTTTTATAATAGAAATATTTGTAATCCCCGCATTACTCCCCCAAAGGGAAATTCAAGGATACCTACACACATAATTTTTTTGTTAAATCAGAATAATGACCTGGTTGTAATATAAAGAAGAAATTAAAGGATATCTATAATAAAAAATAATAGGCATTTCAATATATAAATGCCCAGACACCACCACCTGGACGACATCAGGATGAAGCAGACACATGCTTATAGCCCGACTCAAAGTCACCATAAAAGCAACGGCCACAAACACCAACAGGCACGGGCCTGTGGGGAGTCCCTCAAACACCACCGAGCTGGTTGCCACCAGTGATGTGAGCTCCTGAAATAGAGAGGGAGCAACTCTTGTTAACGTTCTCAGCAAAACAAAGTACAGTCTTTCTTTGTTACAGTCTGTAGCTGCATCCCTGGAAAAGTTGGTCAACATTAAAACCCTCAAAGCATGTTGTGTTTATATGCAAAGTGGAGTTAGGTTCTAAGTTCAGATGATTATAATGAATGTCTAGAAGGAACACTTTTCACTAGGGGGACTGCTCCATGCATTGCAAGATATGTAACATCTCTGGTCCCCGCACTCTAAATGCCTTTGGCACCCTCTGGTTGTTGTGACAACATCAATGTCCCCATGCATTTTCAAAAATACCCCCTGGGATCAGTACCATACCTGTGGAAAGCTACAGGTTCCAACAAGGAGATAGCCCCCTTGGTCCCTTCCTCCCACCCTGTGGGTTTTGAATGCTATTGTGTGAGGACATGATGCTTGGAACTTTGGCAGCCATCTTGGGGCCATGAGGTAAAGACTGAAACTTCACAGAGATATCACCTTAGCGCCTAACAGTCATTGAGTCAATTCCCCGACCCTCTAACTGCCTGCTTCCAGACATCCCATCACACAAATCAAATGCCTTTATTGTTTAAGCTCTATTGCTTGAACATTCTCTGACTTGCAATGGAACACATCTTTACTAATAGAGGTAGACCCAACAGGCCAGCATGGGTGAATAAAACAAATATAAAAGATCCAGGCCATAAAATGATATGATGCCTCAGATTTTACTTTAAATACTCCCAGCAAAAACAAACAAACAAAAATGACTTCCGGGGCTTCCCTGGTGGCGCAGTGGTTGAGAGTCCGCCTGCCGATGCAGGGGACACGGGTTCGTGCCCCGGTCCGGGAAGATCTCACATGCCGCAGAGCGGCTGGGCCCATGAGCCATGGCCGCTGAGCCTGTGCGTCTGGAGCCTGTGCTCCGCAATGGGAGAGGCCACAACAGTGAGAGGCCCGCGTACCGCAAAAAAAAAAAAAAAAAAAAGACTTCCAGTTATAAGATGAATAAGTGCTGGGGCTGTAACATATAGCATTGTGACTATACAATCCTGTACTGTACATTTGAAAGTTGCTAAGAAAGTAGATTTTTAAAGTTCTCGCCACAAAAAAAAAAAAAAAAAAAACTGTAAATATGTGAAGTGACGGATGTGTTAACTAACCTTATTGTGGTAATAATTTTTCGATATATACATATATCAAATCGTTACATTATACACCCTATACTTACACAATGTTGTATGTCAATTACATCACAATAAAGTGGGGGGGGGGGACGGGATGGGATTGACAAGATTTTCTTTTAAGATAAATCTTGAGAAATCCCCCTTGAGAAAAACATTTGAATTTTGGCTGTGGGGACAGATGAAACAAGATGGCAAATGTTGATGGCCGCCGAAGCCAGGCAATGCATATACTACACATAACGTACTGTATACAACTGTGAAAAGCATCATAAGAAAGAGGTGAAAATATATAATATTTTTAAAGGGTAATTGTTTTTTTAAAAGTTGGCTCCCTTCTCTCCTGAAGCTAGGCTATAATTCTCACTTTGTTTTTTTAGAAGAACTGGAGACTGTCCTGAGGGTTGAAACCTGCATCACAAAATGGGTCCCTGTAGATTTCATCATCTCAAGAGTACAGATTAGGGTAACGGAATATGTTATAGCCCCGTGGCTGAGCCCAATGGCTTGACAGCCGGAAGTCCAGGCTCTGTTATTTATCGGGTGTGTGACCTTAGGCAAGTTACTGACCTCTCTGGGCCTCAGTCACCACTGCTGTAAAACAGGTTTAACAACAGTGCCCACCTCTTGCATGACGGTAAGAAACAAATGAAACTACATGTGTACTTAAGAAACAGTAGCTGCTGTGGCTATTATTTTATATTTACTTCGAGTCTAAAGCCTGGACTCTCAGCCTTCCCTTGCCACCCAGGGAAATGACTAGGTGTTCTCAAGCTTTTAACCTGACTATGTTTCTGAGCACCCCCACCTCCATTCTGATCTTATCTCCCCTCCCCTCCCCACTCCATCCCAGTATTAATATGGAGTGAACACTTATAATGTCAAGCACTGGGCTGGGTTCTTTACCTGGATTATCTCATTTAATCCATGATATTATTAGACCCATTTTACAGAGGAGAGAACTGAGGCTCAGAGAGGTTAAAGGCGTACACCTCCCAGGTGGGCTCTGAAACCAGGTGTACCTGATTCCCTAAAGTTGGAGTCGTTTTAAAAGTTCTCCCACCACAGGTATTGATGGGTCAGAATAAAGGTCTCACCCCAAAGACTTGCCCACATTTGGTCTCTACACACAGGTACCACCCAATTTTTTAGACCCATTCTGCAGATAAGAAAGCTTAGTCCTACAGTCTATCCCAGCAGCAGAGATGGACCACCTTTCTGATTTCCACATCTCATGAGCTGGGTGTGAAGCTCACATCTCTGGACTCTCCATCCAGTGCTCATTGCACTCCTCTCCCCAGTCTACCGCCTACCCCTCAGCGCTGACCCAATTCTGCACCCCAGGCCTGGGGAAGCAGGGGGAGTGACACAGTGGACAACTGGTCCAGGGATCAGAAGATGCAGTTCTGGCATCAGTAAGTTGTGTGAACTTGGGTCACTGACTTCCCTTCTCTAAGCCCCAAATTCCTCATCTCACCCCAAACCCTACATCTGTGGTCATCTCAACAGCCCCCAGGGAGAGTCCCACTCTCCTCTCACACCCTGACCCCACATTCCTCACCCTCACCTTCAGAAGGTGGAGACACAAAGAGTCATAAAACACAAAGAAGCCTGCTCTTTGGAGCCCAAAGTTGCTGTCCTTTCAAGGACAAAGAGAAACAGACCTGCATTAACCACTTACACCTCGACCCCCCCAGAGCTGGGTGAGGAGCCATATCTGCGGGAAGCACTGCCACCCTGTGGTCACTAGGATCCACTGCAGGCCACCTCCAGGGGCTTGCAAGAAGTCCGCCATCTGCTGAAGGGCTGAGATTCAAAAGGGGAAGAGGAAGGCACCGTTGGCCCTTAGGGGTGGCAAAGTGCAACAAGGCCAGGAGGAGAGAGAGGGCGATATGGCACACTGGGAAGTGCAAAGGGCGGTTCCCTGCCGGGCATGCTCTTCCCCAGATACGACACACTCCCTCTCTCACCCCTCCAAGCCTCCACTCACAGGTGTCGTCTCTCACCGCCCCACAGCCCTGTGCTCTATATTTCCCTGTAGCGCTCATCCCATCAAAGGGGTTATGTGCTTCAGTGCCTTCGACCACAGGTCTTGCCAATTGTGTCTCCCCAACTAGAAGGTTCGTTCTAACAGGACAGGAAGTTTTGTCTGTCTTGCTGGCTGCTGTGTCCCCAGCACCTAGGATAGTCCCTGGCCCCTAGCACATTTATTTTCAGTTGAATCAATGAATCAATGAATGAATGGGTTCAGTGGCTAAGGCAAGCCGCCAAGGGTCTCTGAGCCTCAGTGTCCTCAATAGTAAAATAAGGATAAAAACAATCCCCTCTATCTGCATCCCAGGATTACAGTGAAGATCAAATGAGCTCCTATTCAGTGGGTTCTGTAGTAAGTTGAATGCGTCCCTCAAAAATTCACGTCCACTCAGAAGCTCAGAATATGATCTTATTTGGAAATATGGTCTTTGTAGATGTAATTAGTTAGCACAGGGCCATCCTGGATTAGGGTGAGCCCTAAATCCAATGGCACGTGGGGAAGAAGCCCATTCAAGGACGGAGACAGAGATGGGAGTGATGCTGCCTCCAGACAAGGAACACCTGGGGCCACCAGAAGCTGGAAGAAGCATGGACAGACTCTTCCCTTCAGCAGAAGCATGGCGCTACCGACACCTCGATTTTGGATTGCTCACCTCCGGAACTGTGAGAGAATAAATGCCTGCCGTGTTAAGCCACCTAGTTTGTCACACTTTGTTGTTGCAGCAGCCACAAGACACTAAAACAGGTTCCTGTTTAACACGCTGGAAGGGGCGAAACAGATGTCTGTGGTTGAATGACATGCATATCCTGTTCACCACAGCCCCGGTCAGCACGGATTCTTTATACGTATTTTTCTCTGGAACGTTTTCTTCTAAAACTAAAGGCTAGGGACTTCCCTGGTGGTGCAGTGGCTAAGAATCCACCTGCCAATGCAGGGGACACGGGCTCGAGCCCTGGTCCGGGAAGATCCCACATGGTGCAGAGCAACTAAGCCCGCGCACCACGACTGCTGAGCCCGCGTGCCACAACTACTGAAGCCCGCGCGCCTAGAGCCCGTGCTCCACAACAAGAGAAGCCACCGCAGGGAGAAGCCTGCACACTGCATAGAAGAGTAGCCCCTGCTTGCCGCAACTAGAGAAAAGCCTGCGTGCAGCCACAAAGACCCAACGCAGCCAAAAATAAATATAAAATAAAGAAATTTATAATAAAAATAAAGGCCTTTGCCTCATGCTGAATACAAATGTGCACATGGCCAGTGCGTGCGGGAGTCAGCCGGGGCTCCACAGTCTCAGCCGTGGAGCGTGAACAGCTCCTGCTGCAGGTGGTCTCCAGCAGAGGAGGCTTCTAGGGTGGCGGGTTTCCCAATTGGTACGGCTCACTCTGCACCCACCTCTCTTTCTCCTGCTTCTCTTGGGTTTGGTGGACGATTCTGGCCTATCATGGAGTATCAGAGGTGCACTGGTGAGAAAGCCAGACCTGGTGGTGAAGTAAAGGCTTTCCACCAGCTCTAGGCTCCTCCAAGGAAATGGGTGTGTTAGTTTCTTACTGCTGCTGTAACAACTTACCACAAATTTATGACTTAAAACCACATTTATTTATCATTTCACATTTCTGGAAGTCAAGAGTCTGAAATAGGTTTTATTAGGCTAAAAGTAAACGTGTTGATCGAGCTGGTTCCTTGTGGAAGCCGTAGGGGACAATCCATTGCCTTGACTTCTCCAGCTTCTAGAAGCCACCCGCATTCCTTGGCTCATGGCCCCTTCCAGTCAGCAGCCTCTACACTCCATCCTCTGCTTCCATCGTTACATCTCTTTCTCTGACTCTGACCCTCCTGTCTCCCTCTTTCCCTTATAAGGGCCCTTGTGAGTCCATGCCGCCCACCTGCATGACACAGGATCATCTCCCATCTCAAGACCCTCAACTTAATCCCATCTGCAAAGTCCCTTTGCCATGTAAGGTAACATTCACAGGTTCTAGAGATTAGGACGCTGGCATCCGTGGAGGTGGGGGCCATTGTTTTGCTGACCACAGTAGTGAAGGGAGAAAGATGGTCAACACCAGCCAGCAGTTTGGGTCAGCTGGAAGCCTTCTGACATTTCCCATGGCCCCCCGGCCATTCTCTGCCCAGAAGAGGAAAGATTTCCTCAATACATAGAACAGATAATGCCTCTGCCTGCTGTCAACCTCCCATATCTTCCTGTCACTCAGAATAAAACCCAAACTTCTGACTACAGGGATCTCCCGATCTGACCTTGGCCACTTCACCCGACCTCATGGCCCCACACTCTGCAGCTTGCTAACTGTGCTCTAGCCACTCTCTCCTTCTTTCTGTTCCTCAAACACAGAAGGTCATTCCCACCTCAAGACACATGCACGTGCTGTTTCCACTGTGTGAACTGCTCTTCCCTCTTCCCTTCCACCCAGGCACCTTCTCGTGCTGCAGGTCTCTGCTCACAGAGGCCCACTCGGACCACCGTATCCAAAGGAGCCCCCCCACCCATGCCCATTATTCCAATGTGATTATTCCATCACATTCTTTTCTTTTCTTCATAGCACTTATCACTATCTGAAGTCATCTCAACTCTTTTATTTACTCGCTTCCCTTCTGTCTGTAATGAAGGTAAAGCTCCAGGAGACTAGGAACCTCACCTGCCTTCGCTGCTGCATCTCCAATGCCGAGCACTGTGCTTGGCAAGTAAGAAGTGCTTGTTAATTGTTTGTTGTATCAACAAGTCTCATAGGTAATCATACTTACAGGTATTATTATTACCCCTATTTTACTGAGGAGAATACTGAGGTACAGAGAAGTTCGGTAACTTGTCCAAGGTCACAGAGCTATGTACTAGCTTCCTAAGGCTGCTGTAACAAAGTACCATAAACTGGGTGGTTTAAACAACAGGAGTTCATCGTCTCACAGTTCTAGAGGCTGCGAGTCCAAGGTCAAGGTGTCAGCAGGCTTGGTTCCTCCTGAGGGCTGTGAGGAAAGGATGTGTCCCAGGCCTCTCTCCTTGGCTTGTGGATGCCATCTTCTCCCTGTGTCTCTTCACATTGTCTTCCCTCTTGCATGTCCGTGTCCAATTTCCCCCTTTTATTAGGACACCTGTCAGATTGGATTAGAGCCCACCCTAAATGGCCTCACTTCAACTTGATTACCTCTGTAAAGACCCGATCTTCTAAGAGCCCACATTCTGCAGTCCTGGGGCTTAGAACTTCAACATATGAATTTAGCAGTGTGGGAGGACAATTCAGCCCATGAGAACTAGTATGTGGCACAGGCAGGATTCAAACCCAGGGCTGTGTGACACGACATCACCGCAAGAGAGAGGAAGGTGACTATAGTGGCTGGTGGTATTGGTGGCCCCTACTGTCATGCAGTCTGACTTCTCTCGCTCAACCCCACCTACTCATTTATAGCAAAGCCCAAAGCATGAGGCACACCGGAGACACTGGCAGAATCAAAACATGAGATATCTGCCCGGAGACACTTTTAACAGGACAAAGACATGTCTCCCCCTAGTGGGAGTCGCAGGAAATGCCATTGGGAGGAAGGAGAAAAGGGAGCCTTGTTCAGGTTCCTCTTGAGTGAGAACTTGAAAGTGAAGCTGGACAACAGTCATGACGACCCTAGGGGGCAGGGCAGCCACTGCCGCTCAGTTCCAACTCTGGGCTCTGCAGGATGGTGGGGTCTCGGCTCCCAGAGAGGACATCTCCACCAGGGGGCAGCAAAGGTCCCATTAATTTTCAAGCTACAGCCGCCATCTGGTCCCTTTGAGCTCCTTGTGGTGAGAGATGAGCAGGCAAAGAAAGGAGCCGCCGTCCAGGCAGCAGGAATCACCTCTCGGATTAGCGGGAGAGGCAGGGCTGCCTTCCCACCAAGGGGTCGGGGCAAGGATGTTTAGCATCCGCATGACTTCACCTGGGCACCTCGTGCCAGCTTCTGATAGTCTCTTAGTCAGTTCAGCTGCCATAACAAAGTACCACAGACTGGCTTTTCACCAATTTATTTCTCACAGTTCCGGAGCCTGGAAGTCCAAGATCAGGTTGCCAGCAGGGTCGGGTTCTAGTGAGGGCATCTTCTAGGTTACAGACAGTCAATTTCTCATTATATCCTCACATGGCAGAAAGAGGAGGCTCTCTGGGACCCATTTTATAAGGGCACTAATCCCATCCCTGAGGACTCCACCCTCATGACTTAATCTCCTCCCAAAGGCCCCACCTCCTAATGCCATCACATTGGGGGTTAGGATGTCAACATATGAATCTAGGGGGACACAAACAGTCCATGGCACGTGGAGAAGGCTCAAGTGCAGCAGCCACAGCCTGAGTAGGGGATGGTGACCTTGAAGATGAAGATCTCGGTCAGTCCCAAGTAAACCCCTGGGCCAGCAGGGGACATGACCAAGGCCAAGGAGATGGAGAGTGAATAAGAGAGAACAGAGACAGGAACGCCTGCTGGAAGCTGAGTCTCCCTCCCAGCCTTTTCCCTTCAGGAAGGAGGTGGGCAGACACTGACACGGAGCCCAGGACACAACTCAGACTCCAGTTTCATGGAATACCATCCTAATACATGAGAGAAGTTCTAATCTCTTGCAATCATGCAGAAGGGATATATTAAGTGAAAAGAGTGAGAGTCCATATTCATATCTGCTTGTAATGATTCTGCACCCAATTACAATGTGTTTTTCCCACACCACCAAGCAATTCTTTGACACCATCTGTGTGTCCTACAGTTCAACTAAATTCTGACACTCTCTACCTGGAGATAGCACCAGGTCCCACAGGTTGTGGACTCAGTTCTACAAGACCCCCACTTCCACCCCCACCCCACCCCAAGATACCAATCATATATCCAGTTTGTCTCCTGTGCTTCTGACTGATCAGTTATACATTGGAGCTTCTTCATGTTCGATTAATTTGCTAGAGCATCTCACAGAACTCAGAGAAACATTTTGCTTACTAGGTCACGGGTTTATGACAAAAGAATATAACTCAGGAACAGCCAGATGGAAGAGACACATCAGGCAGTGTACGGGGAAGGGGCGTGGAGATTCCTTGCCCTCTCCAAGCACACCACTCCCTCCAAATCTCCATGTGTTCACCAACCCAGAAGCTCTCTGAAACCCATGCTTTTTGGGTTTTTATGGAGGCTTTAGTATAGAGGCATGATCGATTCAATCATTGGCCACTAGTGACTGATTCAGCCCCTCTCCCCTCCCTGAAGAAGTGGGACTGAAAGTTCCCACCCTCTAATCACTTGATTGGTTCCCCTGACAACAAGCCCCCATCCTTAGGTGCTTCCAAAGTCACCTCATTAACATAACAGAAGACTCCTTTCTGCTCTCATCACAGGAAATTCCAAGGGTTTTAGGAGCTCTGTTCCTGGAACAGAGATGAAGACCAGATATATATTTCTTATTATAAATCACAATATCACAGCTTGAACTTGAATTTGTAGAAATAAAAACTTCTGGAATCCCGCAGAAGAAAGGAAGAGCAGTGGTTACCCGTGAGGGAGGTTACCTGGGTGCATGGCTGCAGAAAGGAGGACAGAGCTGCAGCAGACAGGCTGAGGGGAGAGAGGGGCTGAGATGGAGGCTGTAAGGCACCTGCCAACCGCGGTCATCAGCACAGAGCCAAGTGTCCCAGGAGGAAGAGATGCCGTTTTCCTCTCACTGAGCCCCTGGAAAGCTCTCTGCAGCCCCCCTAAAGGATGGGGTTTTACACTGGGTATCTCTTTACATTGCTGTTTTTTTGTGGGTTTTTAAAAATTAATTAATTTAGTTTTGGCTGCTTTGGGTCTTCGTTGCTGCACGGGCTTTCTCTAGTTGTGGCGAGCAGGGGCTACTCTTCATTGTGGTGCGTGGGCTTCTCATTGCTGTGGCTTCTTTCTCTTGTTGTGGAGCACAGGCTCTAGGCGCACTGGCTTCAGTAGTTGTGGCACGCGGACTCAGTAGTTGTGGCTCGCGGGCTCTAGAGCACAGGCTCAGTAGTTGTGGCGCACGGGCTTAGTTGCTCCGCGACGTGAGGGGTCTTCCCAGACCAGGGATCGAACCCGTGTCCCCTGCATTGGCAGGCGGATTCTTAACCACTGTGCCACCAGGGAAGTCCTACATTGCTGTTTTTTAACTGCTTGAACGTATTATCCACCAAGAAGTAAATTTTAAAAATAACCTTAACTATTTTAGAGTGCATGTATGTTGTTACAAATTTTCTGGGTCTTACAAGTCTTCATACACTTCAATATAGAGAATCTGCTTTTAAAAATCAAGCTTCAAGAAATAACTTTTTGAAAAATGCAAATAAGTACCTTTCCTGTAGGACTGTTGATAAACAGGGGAAATCTAGAAATAATCCAACTGCACAATGATAAGAAGTAGTTACATAATCATGGATCCAGGCTTAAAAGCCATGCTTATAAACTAGTTTTTATAAAATTCCATGTGTAAAACTTGTTTTAAGAAAACGTTGTCAAGAGGTAACAAGCGTTGGTGAAAATGTGGAGAAAGGACAATCCTTGTGCCCTGTTGGTGGGAATATAAATTGGTACAGTCTTTACAGAAGAATGTATGGAGACTCCTCAAATATTAAATATGATCCAGCAATCCCACTTCTGGGTATATACCCAAAGACATGCAAACAATCTGTGTCTACTGACAGATGAATGGATAAAGAAAATGTGATAGATAGATAGATGATAGATAGATAGAATTCAAACATAGAAAGAATGCCATTTGTGACAACATAAATGGAACTGGAGGGGATTATGTTAAGTGAAACAAGGCAGACACAGAAAGACAAACTATATGATTTCACTTATATGTAAAATCTTTTTAAAGCCAAATTAACAGAAACAGCAAGTAGAATAGTGGTTGCCAGGGGCTGGGGTGGGAGTGGGGGTATGGGAGGGAATGGGGAAATATTGGTCAAAGGGTACAGCTTTCCAGTTATAAGATGAATAAGTTCTGGGGATGTAATGGACAGCATGGTGACTATAGTTAGTAACACTCTATTGTTTACTTGAAAGTTGCTGTGAGAGCAGATCTTAAATGATCTCTCCACCACCACCACCACCACACAAAAATGGTAATTATGTGAGATAATGGAGGTGCTAACTAACTTTATAGAGGTAATCATTTCACAATATATACATGTAACAAATTGTCATGTTGTATACCTTAAACTTACACAACGTCAATTATATCTCAATAAGACTGGAAGAAGAGAGAAAATGTTGTCAGGTTAATTATCTATCTGGGCTGACAATGAAATATGATACAGTCATTTAAGTTTTTTCAAATAACATTCAACCATGTGCCATGATATTTAGGATTTATAGTATTTGTTGGGTTTTCCGCAATAAGCATGTGTTAGTTTTATAGTGAGAGAAGCTGTTTTACCATAAGCTGTATTAAAGTAAAATAAGGAAGTGAAGGGGTTTGGGGGGTCTTGGACCTCCCAGGACCTCCTCATCCCTGTGTGGCCACACTGGTCTTCTCTGTCAGCCAAGTTCGACTATTTCACCAGGTAAGATTTACTGAAATCCAGACATCAGCTCCACATTCTCTCTGTAACTGCAGATGGGTCTCTCCCCAATCTGTCTCCATCATGGACTGAATGTTTGTGATCCTCCTAAATTCACACATTGAAGCCCTAACCCACAATATGATGGTATTAGGAGATGGGGCCTTTGGGGGGCAATTAGGTTTAGATGAGGTCACGAGGGTGGGGCCCCCATGATGGGATTAGTGTCCTTGTAAGAAGAGGAGAGACAACAGAGCTCTCTCTCCACCATGTGAGGACACAGTGAGAAGGCAGCCAACTACAATCTAGGAGGAGAGTTTTTACAAGAACCCGACGATTCTGGCACCCTGATCTTGGACTTCCAGCTTCTAGAACTGTGAGAAATAAATATCTGTTGTTTATAAGCTGCCCAGTCTATTGTATTTTGTTACTGCAGCCAGAATGGACCAAGACAATCTCCCTCCTAGCAGCCAGAGGAATAATTGCAGAATTTGCCTCTGATCGTGTAGCCCTGCTTAAACTTTTTGGCTGGCCCCACTGCCCTCAGGACAGACCTACACCCCTTACTTTCCACCCTTCCACCCTCCTCTAGGGCCCCTACCATCCTGTTCCCTGTGCTCCAGCTACCTTGGACTACTTTCAGCTCTTCAAACACTACCTAGGCCTTTGCTCATGAGGTTTCCCACACTGAGAGCCCCATTTTCCTGATCTTTCACCCAGTTAGCTGAGAGTCAGCCTCCAGGGGTCAACTTAGGTGTCATTGCCTCTGACCCCCCAAGTCAGAGGTAGGAACTTTCCTCTGAACTCCTGGGCCCTGCGCCAGCTCTCTCAGAGCAAGTACTACATCTATAACTGTCTATTCGTGATTGTATGAGTCAGTCCCACCAGAAGAGATGATCCTCTCCAAACAGGACAATGTAGAAAATATTGCTTGGGTTAATATTGCCAGGTAACAAAGAATCCCAAAACTTAGTGACTCAACGTAACAACACAGTTTTATTATCTCTTTTGATTCTAGGGGTTGACCAGGCTCAGCTGGCAATTCTTCCGCTCTACATGTTGTCACCTGGAACTGCAGTCATCCGAAGGCTCAGCTGGGCTGGATGTCCGGGTGGCTCACTCACATGGCTGGCGGCTGTAAGCTCAGCTGGGGCTGTTGACTAGAGCACCGAAGCTCTCCAACCTGTGGCCTCTCCATGCCACTTGGTGTTCTCACAGCCTGGCAGCTAGGTTCTAACTGAGAGAGTCCCAAGCAAGTGAAAGCAGAAGCTGCAGGTCTCTACAGGTCCAGCCTTAGCGGATACGCAGCATCACTTCTACCACATTCCACTGAGCAAAGAGATTCGCAAGGCCAGCCCTGATTCAGGGGGAAGGGAAACAGACTCCACCTCTTGATAGGAGGAATAGCTGGAATTGACAGCTTACCTTTCTTTTTAATTGAAATGCATTTGACATATAACATTGTGCACATTTAAAGCGCACAAGCTATTAGTTTGATACATTTATATTTAGTAATATGTTTACCATTGTAGGGACAATTAACACCTCTATCGCATCGCATAATTGTCATTTCCTTTTAGCGGTTAGAATAAGTTCTAGTCTCTTAGCAAGTTTGATGATGATAATACAATATTGTTGTCTACAGAGTCATTATCCTGTGCATTAGATCCCTAGGACTCACTACAAGTTTGTACCTTAAACAGCATCTGTTCTGTCTCCCCAACCACCATCCCCTGGGAACCACCCTTTGACTCCGCTTTTATGAATTTGGCCTTTTTAGATTCCACATATAAGTTACATCACGCAGTATTTGTCTTTCTCCCTCTGACTTACCTCACTGAGTATAACGCCCTCGAGGTCTTTAATCCACTACAAGTGTTTGTTTACAAAAGGGCTAGTGACAAAGGCGTAGGATAGTGTGTCACCTGGGGTTAGTGGTCACAGGGAAGGAGTGGTTACCAGAATCCAAAGGAAAGAGATTTGCATGGAAATGGCTGCCTCCCAAAGAAGAGTGACTTTCAGTTGAAGGCCGTCTCCAGCCCAAGGCACAGGAATAAATACCCTGGCCTCCATCGCCTTCCTCTCTCCAGTCTCCTGCCAGGGCTCCCTCTCGACCGAACCCAACCAGAAGCCGGATGGCTGTGAGCCCATTGAGATAACCTACAAAGCCCAGCTTCCTGGGGCAAAAGAGGGGTGGAGAGTGGATCTGGGGGGACAGACAGAGATTCGGCATATGTGTCCACCTTCCCTACCAGACTGTAAACCCTGGAAGACCAGCACATTGAATCAGTCAGGTGAGGCCGGGCTGTGTTTGCAGAAACACACAAGCCTCGACACTTAGTTGCATAAAAGAGTGAAGTTTCTTTCTTCTTCATGCATATGTACCTCGTGGGTCTCTGCTCACCGTGGTCACCCAGGCACTCCGAGACCCAGAAGGTCCCAAGGCTGGCAGGGACGCCACCATTTTGCACAGTGCCACAGGGAAGAAAGCACGGGAGGGTCTCTTGACAACCATGTAACCTTTGTCCTGGAAATGACACCAATCACTCCCACTACAACTCACTGGCAGGGAGTGGTCACCCACCCTCCCACAAAGAGACTGATGTGCAATCCTACCACACGTCCGGAAGTCAGCAAGCTGGAAATATTGGGTCAACAGCACTAACATCCTGTTCTTGTTTGCATCCCTGGCCCCTAGTGCAGCACCCTGGTAATGTTTGTCAACTGACTAAATGACTGTCATAGCAGGACCATTCTCCTGTTGGTGGCAGAGAATAGAAGGGTGAGAATAATCCACTGGGCTACTTGTCCCCCAAAGTGACCTTCAGGTAGAAAAAATATGACAGTAAAACGATTACAAGAAAATGCATAAATAGCCATTGTTCACTTACTCATTCGACATGCATAGTGAGTGCCTAGAAGTTTCCAGATTCCCATGGATTCTGGTATGTGGACAGGAAAGGGCTCTGTATCACTCAAGTTTTTGTTTGCAAGCAATAGAAACTGGCTCTGGTTAATTAAGCAGTAAAGGTGTTTGGTCAAAAGTTATTGGAGGAGTTTTGTAATCGTCTGGACCCAATGGGGCCCAGAGAGGGGAAGCTGGGTCTCCCAGGGCAGGGGCACTGGGAAAGGGACACGCCAGAGGAAGGCCCGCCCTGAGCCTGTTCTGGTTTCCCCCTTGCATGGCATCTGCCCAGCTGGCAATGGATACATTTCCTCTGCTCTGTCCTCTTTCTTCTCCCTCAGCTCCTGGTTTCTTCCTCTGCCCTGACTCACTTTCATCCCTGCCTGCCCCCGTTACATAACCGTCCCCTGTTATGTAACCCAAGTCACCCCAGGCTCCCGTCCCCTCCTTGCAGCTCCCACTTCAGCCTTGCCTGTCAGGTACAATCCTTCACAGTTGGCTGGGCCAAACCCTCAAGAGGAACGCAAGAGAGGGAGGAGGGGGAAGGGGAGAGGGAGAGGCCATTCCTCTTCCCAGCAGGGGCTGGACGAGGCTCCCTGGGAGGAAGGAGCTCTGGAGGGTCCTGTTCTGCACATGAAGCCCTGGCCCATGGCCTGCTGTCAGGGGACACAAACTGGTTTTCTGTGCCCCAACTTCCACTTCTGTAAAATGGGGATAGAGATATAGTTAACAATACTGTATTGCATACTTGAAATTTGCTAAAAGAATAGATCTTAAGTGATTTGACCACACCCCCCTAAAAAAAGAAATAACTTTGTAGGGTGATAGAGTATTAATTTGCTTAATTGTGGTAACATTTCATAATGTATACATATATCAAATCATGTCATATGCCTCAAATACAATTTTTATTTGCCAATTATACCTCAAAAAAGCTGGAAAAACATTTTGATAAAGTAAATGTGGATATATTTTATCCCATGGGATTATCACAGGATTGGAAAAGTTTATATATATATATATATATATATATATATATATATATATATATATATATATATATATATAAAATTTAGAACAGTGCCTGGCACTCCATAAATACTAAAGAACTATTTGCAGGACTTCCCTGGTAGCCCAGTGGTTAAAATTCCACGCTTCCAAGGGAAGGGGTACAAGTTTGATCCCTGGTGGGGAGACTAAGATCCCACATGCCACACAATGCGGCCCAAAAATAAATAAATAAATTAAAAAAAAAACAGCTTTAAAAAAATAAACAAATAACTATTTGCTTTCTTTTCGTGAGATGGATTCTAAAAGTGTGTCTTGATCAGTGGTTCTCAAACTTTATGTTCTCGGAACCCCTTTACACTCTTAAAATTGATAGAAGACTTCAAAGAGTTTTTGTTTAGGTGGGTTATACCTACCAATATTTACCATATTTTAAATTAAAGCCAAGCAATTTTTAAAAATATTTATTCATTCATCTAAAATTAATAATAATAAACTCATCACCTGTTAATGCAAAATCTTTTTACCAAAAAAACCCCTCCATTTCCCAAAACAAAAAGCGCTAGTGATACTTTACATTTTTGAAAATCTCTGTTATGTCTGACTTAATAGAAGGCAGCTAGCTGTATGCCACATCTGCCAATGCATTCAACCTGTTGCAATATCAAGTGTCTTGAAGATGCTAGAAAATTTCACTGTATACTCATGACAGAATGATAGTGAAAAGGACAAATAAGACTTTTGTACTATTATGAAAACAGTTTTGGTCTGGCAGACGCCCTGAGAGGTTCCCTGGAACACACTTTGGGAAAAACCTGGTACACTGAGGAGAGGAAGAGGGCAGAGAAAACAGGCATATTTTCATGTCTTCACCCAATTTGTGAAGCCCTACTTGGCACCAACTCCATTCAGCCAATGATGCAAAGCCCTTGACAAGTATCAGCTCAGTTACTGCTCATTTAACTCTGATGGGTGGGGCCTGTTATGATCAACCTCCACTGCACAGATGCAGAAACCAGCCTAGACACTGAGACACTAAGTGACTTTTCCAAGGTTGCTCGGTGATCTTGATATTCAGTGCCCAGTATTTCTGACTCAAGAGCTCCTGCTCTTAAACTCGGAGTTCTAATGTTTCCTCCCACCCAACTAGGCCGCTTCTGGCCAATGAAATGTAAGGGGAAGTCCACAGCTGAGAGGAGATGGGGAAAGGGGTAGTTCTAGGAATGATTTCCTTCCTGGTTAACAGGCGGCTCATAAGGAGAGTTCTCTTCCCTGAACCCCTCTTTCCTACATTTTGAGAGTATCAGGTGAAGACTTGATGGTGCTGTGGCAACCATCTTGTGACCATGAGGTGCCACCCTGAGGATGGCAGAACAGAAGGCTGGAAAGAGTCTGGGCCCTTGTTGACATTGTTGAGCCATGAATCAGCTGTGAGATCACTCACATCCCAACTTACCGTTGTATGATAACAAGAACCCCTATTGTTTAGGCCATTTTTTGTTCTGTTACTTGAATACTGCCTAACCTACAGCTTTGGGGACATTTGGAGCATGCCCCCATGTTGGCCTCACAGGGAACCACAGGGGCCACGATGAGACTATTCCAAGTAATTTGTGGACCACAGACAAGGACCTGTGGGAGCCAATGCAGGAAAGAAATAGCAAGTGGTTGCTACATGGTGAGGACAGTTGACACCCTGGTTTGTGGACACCTGTGAGGCAACCCGATGGGGACTCTGGAAATAACTGAGGAACACTTTGCAAGAGTGACTGAATCTTCTAACACATAATGGGAGGCATAAGTTACACTGAGGCAAGAAAGAGTGTGATGATTGATTAGTGATGTCTGTCACAGGCACAAACCCATAGAGTGGTAGCAATGATATGTCCCACACTTGCTTACTTCTGGCTGCTCACTCCAAAAATGCATCCAGAGATGACAATAGCCTGAAGTGTCCCTCACTCCCACTCTGGAGGGAGAGTCAAGCTCTGGAGTCTCTGGGGAAGCTGAGCCTCCAAGCAAGGGCTCCCAGAGCTCCATTAATTGGGGGCACTCCCACATGCCTTGGACTAACCACCTCTCACACTCTAGTGAAACAGTCTGCCTCCTCAGCTGGCCTGGAGCTCCCTGAAGCAGGATCCACCTCGTGTCCATCTGTGAACCACAACGGGATCAGGCACAGAGCCTGGCACTTAGCAGATACCCAAGGATCATGTTAGTGTTGCCATCAAGGTCTTCTATTCAGGCAGTCGCCTGTCTGAGGCAATTAGAGAGGTACTGAAATTATCCTATCTGATGCTTGAATCCCCATGATTCAAATTCACTTCTCCATGGAGTTAAGTTGATGTTTCCAGAAATTTCACCTGTGAGGTAGTGCAGTGAATGGGAAGAGCATAAGTAGCTAGGTTCACATCCTGCCTCTGCTCACTTGCCAGCCATGAGACTTCAGACAAGTCATTCAACCTTTCCAGGACTCAATTTTGTCACAGTGAGATACCGATATCTACCTCAGAAGTTTCCATGGGTAGGACGAGATGATCCACAGAAATGGACTTGGCAATTCCAGGGTCCTGAGCAGCACCTTCATTTGGAAGATGATCTATTTGGCAGAGAAAAGAGGTTTGGATACAGAATAGACATACTTCAAAGGCGAAAGCAAGGCTGGAATTTAATTATTCGCTTAGTCAACAAATATCTGTTGAACTGGGCACGGGATACAAGGATGAACAACAGACACGGTTCCTGTTTCCATTGAGCTTAGGGCCTCTAGTCACATGAGTAAATAAAACTGAAAGTTCAGTTCCATAGTCATACTAATCACATATAAAGTGTTCAATAGCCACAGATCGCTGGTGACTACCATACTGGACGGTGCAGATAGAGAAGACTTCCATCATTGTGGAAAGTTCTTATTGGGACAGCACTGAGATACGGTCTAGCAGGGAGACAGATACTAAAAAACGAGCTACACAAACACCTAATTACACATCGTGACATTTGTCAGTAGAAAAGCCGCAGGCAGTGCTCTCATCATTTTTCAGTTGAGAAGTAGAGCCAGGGAAGCCATTAGCTTGAAGTGGACCGAGTATTTGAGAGCTGACATAGCTCCTGGCACCTCCTAGAGCTGTTCCCTCCAGGGCTGGAAACCGGGAGAGCACTCCGGGGACATGAGGCTTGTCTGTGATGATATCTGACCTTGCAGCAAATGACACTAGGTTAGCCACTGGTTGAGAGGAAGTGCCTGGGTTGAATCCTAGCTCTGCCAACTGTATGACTGTGGCGGGTAATTAACCCCCCTGGGCCTCAATGTCTCCATCTGTAACGTGGATGAACAACAGTATCTGGCATAGAGGGTTGCTGGGAGGAATAAATACTTTGAAGAATATAAAGCCCTTAGAAGATCTCCTGGCCCACAGTGAGTACTGCATAAGTTATCATGATGATGGTGATGGGTCCTTGGGACCTTGAACTCTGGGGGGGGGGAGACGGGGGGAGATGCATCTGCTACTCAATAGCTTCCTTCATTTTCACCCTTTTCTTCCCAAAGTATCATCGCTCAAAGCTAAACTGATCATCACAGTCAGGGTCCCTCTGAAAATAAGCCGGGAAAGGGAATATAACCATGATTGTAATATTAACAAAACTCACACTAACAGTTTTCCATGCCAGGCTCTGTGTGAAGCTCTTTACAGGTATTGTGCTGTTTTTTGTTTATTTGTTTGGCCACACCGTGCGGCTTGTGGGATTTTAGTTCCCTGACCGGGGATCGAACCCGTGCCCTTGGCAGTGAGAGCGCAGGGTCCTAACCACTGGACCACCAGGGAATTCTCTGCATTATATGTTTAATCTTTACAATAACCCCAACAGGCATGTACTACTACAATTATCTCCATTTTGCGTATGAGGAAATTGAGGTTTAGAAAGTTGAATTTGCCCACGTTTACAGAGGGAAAGAAAAGGATCTTGGCGTCAGTTCCACTATATACCAGCAGGTGACAGTGCCCATCCATTTTCCAGTTCCCCAGTCTCGCGGGAACACTGAGGAGGGGTCGTACCGCAAACATTTAAAGATTGCCTACTGAGTGCCAGGCACTGTTCTAGGCGCTGAGGATACGTCTGCCGATGAAACTGGGCTAGTTTTCTGTTTTCGTGCTTCTTCTCCTCCATTTTTCCTTAAAATTAACATAAAATATTTGGAGAGTTGCGTGCCCAAAGGATACGTGGCCTGCCCGGGAGAAAACCGTCTTGGCTGCGGGGAGAGGATACTTGGGAGGCTGGAGGTTGGCGGGAAGGGGTGAGAATATCTGAAAGGTCCGGAGACCCCAAAGATCAGAGCCTAGAAATATGCCCAGAAGGGAGTGCTACTCCGCAACCCATCTTCCCGCCTCCCCACCCCGCTTCCCCCACGCAGAGAAGTGGGAAACAGGGGTCATCTCCCTGTCCTGTCTTGTAGGGCCGGGATGGGGTGGGAGGGTCTTACCCACACCACAAGTGGGGGGGTCCTCAAAGTTCTGGGGGCTTTTTTCGGGGGAGGGGGCGACCTGGAGAAGCCGGTCAGAAGCTGGAGCGCAGCCCCCAGGCCCGGTCGAGGCAATGCCGACATCGGACAGCCGGGTGGACTACGTCGAGCCAGACTTCAAGCGGGTCCCGCGGCTGCCCCGTGGGCGCGCATCCCGCCTGTGCCCTGGGCGTCTGCGGAGCGCCAAGCCGGTGGCCCCGGGCCTCCGAATGTGTGACCAGGAAGGTCGTGGACGTGTGTGTATGTGGATGATGTGGGGGGGGGACGGTGATGGGATACTGCGTGTGGAGCTACGTGAAGGGTTTACCGTGTGGACCTCTGAGTATGTTTGGAGTGGCCAAGGATGCGGGTGTTGGGCTCAGGGTGCGTAAAGGGACAAGGACACTTGGGGGGGGGGGAGGGTAATTGGAGTGTACCCAAGCGGGAAGGGGCTGCCTAGTTGATATTGGGGCGTTGGTGATTTTGGAACGCTCGCGGCGGAATCGTCTCTGCGCCCTGGATGGGGTGCCGGTATATTGTGGGGAAGTTAATGTTTAGGAACCCATGGTTTAGAAAGCCCCTCCACGTGTGTGTTTCTGAAAGTGGATCAACCTGGGGATGTGTCCGGCGCGTCCGGACTGCTTATGGACGCACTGTGGATGTGCGGGTGGTGTTCGTTAACTGGGGACACAGGAGAGGGCTAGTCTCAGCGCCGCAGGCCAGGAGCAAGGAGATTGCGCGGGGCTGCTTTCGGAACACTCAGCCTAGCCTGGGCCGGGGAGGGGCGGGGCTTGGAAGCTCCGGGGGCGGGGCGGGGCCTCCCGGGGGCGGGCCGGCAGGAGGGGCGGGGCCGCGGCGGCTGCAGCAGCGCGGGCCGGGCCAGGGGGCGCCTAGCTCGGCAGCGGCTCGCGAGTGAGATGCAGTGAGGTCGGACGGGCGGGCGCGCTGGGCTGGGGACACGGCTGCGCTGCAGAGATGTGACTCGGACCGAGGGCCAGCAGGAACATCGGCGCTGCGGGGCCGCGGGGGTCGGTGAGTGCGAGCCGCGCCGGTGGGGTGGAGGGCAATGCGGCGACCCCAGAAACTTTTCCCGCCGTGGACTTGGGACGGTTGGGGTGGGGTCTGCTTCTTGTGCTTTTCTGAGGCCTCCCCCAAGGGGTTATTCTGCTGGGGGAGCTGGGGGATTAGGGTGGGGGGACCACAGTGCGGCGGGAGACGAGCCGCAGAGGGCGGGGCGGGGGGCGGGGAGGGTTGGGACCTTTATGGGGGGAGGGGATGTACCCGGACCAGGTGGAGATCCAAGTCTCTGGGGAGGATCTGGGGGCGACCACAGGAAAGGGCAGCTGGGACTGTAAGGGAGTCCAGGCGTGTCCGAGTGACTCCTGTGAGGGCAGCCACGGGCAGGGCTGCGTGGCAAGCCCGTGGGGCCTGAGCACAGACAGGGCAGACGGAGCCGGGGGCACAGGGGCCGAGTTGGGGAGTGAGCTGCCGCACCTGCCATAGGGGCAGGGGGCCGAGCTCGCAGCCGGCCGTGGCTGCGCACTGCGGGAAAGGAGGGGACACCGCGGGCGAGAAGAGCTGAGCTCTGGGGCTGCGGGAAGAAATGAGGGGCGAATGCATACAATGGCGGGATGTTAGCGCTGCTGTTGCGGCCAAGCTAGAGGTGAGGATCAGCCCTGTGCTGCGTCCCCCCCCCCAACTTGGGGGACACGGGCTTCCAGCGCCAAGCACCCCGGGATCCCTACCGCCTGCACCCGCCTCGGCCTGGGGGAGCTGGCCAACCAGCCAGGGAGGGGGCGTACCGAGCTTACCACCGAGGACGGCTCCAGCGCAGCCCGCGGGTTTCCTACCGGGCTCTGTCACTCCTAGGCCTAGCCAACACCCCACCACACGCACACACCCACCCAACATGTCCCCAGTTCGCTAAGGGGCGGCTCCTTGGAGCGCGGACAAAGGCCCCTGGAGTGTGGCGGGCAGCCGCGTCCCCGCCTGGGGCCCCGGGCCACGCGCCACATTGGCTGCCCAACTGCGCCAGCATGGGGTGGGGGGCACCTGAGCAGAGCCCCGGAGGAACTGGGAAATCCTCGCAAAGACAAGAGAAGTGGGGGAGGGACTTGGCACAAAAGCTTTAGAACTTCAGCGGAGGAACCTTGATTCAGAAGTTTCCCCACGGGCGGGGGCTCTCTGGAGGATTTCAGACTTTGAGTTAAAACTGCATGCAAATAGGATGTAAATAGAATGCAAATAGTCGGTTGGGAGCCCTTCACTGGGCCAGTTTTGTACCTAGACTGCGGAGTGAACAGTTTCCAATCTGTTCCCTGCTCTGTTCTGAAAAGGGGTCAGCTGAGTTGGGGAGGGAAAAGATGGAAGTGGGAAGGAGTCGCCATTTGGGGCCCAGGCAGCAAGAAAAGCAGTTTTGTTAGAAAGAGAAGCTCAAAATCTTTATTAGTTAATGTGTTATTTCAATAAATATGCGAGCTACAGAAGTGGCAGATAAGCCCCTGCTCTCAGGGCACTGGGGAGGTGGGTGAACACTAAATAAGTAAATAAATAGTAAGTAGCTAGAACTTCTGATGGGGATAAGGGCTGCCAGGAAAAGAAAGCCGAGTGCTGTAAAATAAAGTGACAAGAGTATGTACACATAAGGGAAGACCGTGCTGGGGAGTGACACGTTAGTGGAGCCCCGCTATGGGGGAGGGGGCACTGACAGACGCAGGGGGAAGACTGAACCAGGCAGAGGGCACCGCAAGTGCAAAGGCTTGGAGGTGGGAATGAGTGCAGAGAAAATGAACAAAGGCCATTGTGGCTGGAGCTCATAGGCAGATGTGGAGAGCGGGGTTAGAAAGGGGATGGCAGGGACCAGCCAGACCACGATCTTTTGGGCCATGGAAAGGAGTTTAGGTTTTATTCTCCTTGGACTGGTGAACCCTTGCAGGATTTGGAGTGGAAAGCCACGAGATCTGATTTTTAAACGCTCCCCTGACCTTTACAAGGAGACGAAAAGCAGCTTCCTTTTCATTCTGCCTCTGAGGGTGGCAAGGCGCCGGGAGCCTCCGAAGGGGACCTGTGAGGACTGCTTTGAGCCTGGCTGGCCCTGTAAGCCTACGCCAGGGGTAGGTCAGGTTTTAAAACCCACTTCCCACTTTTAGGCAGTTTTTGTCCCCCCTAAGTGGCCCCCACCCAGAGCCCAACGCCCCATAAGCACTTCCATGCGGAGCTTCCTGGGGGTTCTGAGTTAGTCACATTTTCTTCTCAGAATTACAGCCTCAGAGGAACCATCCACCCTGGAACGGGCAGCCAAGGATGCAATTTGCATTTAAATGATTGCTTTTATTTACAGGGTTGGAGCTGCTTTGCATATTCATGGATCACGGAGCCTGTGTTCTGGCAACCCTGTTTACTAACCTGTGAGGGTTATTAAATCCAAGGGCCCCCAGATAGGCTGGTGGTCTGGGCGGCCTTGGGAACTGAAGATTATGAGATGGTGTAACTTGCAAAAGACATCAAAGGGTTAGATTGCAGGTCTGGGAAATAGTTTAATGTCAGGAAACCTTGTAACAGTTTAATCCCTCTGGAGCAGGAAATGCACCAGCGGCTATAATGGGAGTGGGCAGGGACAGAGTGTGATGCTGGGGTGTGTGGGGGGGCTGGCTCTGCAGCCTTATCCTGGGCTTCTGTCCAAAAGAGGGAGTCCAACAAGGGGTGCAGTGGCCTTGAGGTCAGCAGTTGGGAGAAGTGGGTTCTAGTCCCGGCTCGGCCCATCAATTCCAGGAAGCCTCTGGCCAAATTGCATTACCTCTTTGTATTCCCAACCGGACAATGGGAATCGTAATTGTAATAAGCCAGGACCCAGTGCTCCCTGTCTGTGGTGCTGAGTACTTTCTAAGTACGTTTCACATCAGCCTTGTGAAAGTGGCACTATCATTATCCTTGTTTTACAGAAGAAGAGACTGAAGGTCAGAGAGGTTAAGTGAGTAATGCCCAATGTCACACAGTTCTGTCTGACTTTCCTCCAACTGAGGTCTTCCACTCTTGAGGAGACTGACGGGAGTGTAAATCCTGTGCCAGGTATTCATCGGGTACTGAACTGTTAGACATGCCCAGGGCTAAGAAAGCCCCCCCAGATCTGTTTAGTTTTTCTTTCCCTTCCATGCTCCAGCGCCTCCCCGCTTCTTTAGAGAAGGTGGGTTTAAGATTCCTCTGCTGGTAGCCCCCGAGGCGAAGCAGGTCAGAATGGTGTGTTCCAGAGCAGTTTTGTATATCTTGTGTCTCCTTTCATATGGGTAGATGGCAACGTGGGGATGCTAGTTCCCAGGAGAATGGCTGGTGTCCCATTTCTGGGTGTCTGGCTCTGACTCCTCAACAGGGACACCCAGTTTCAGGGCACGCAGGCTGGCCTCAGGTCCTCCAGCACTGGTTCCTCTCTGGAAAACCACCTTCACAGCAAGGCTCCCATTTAGAGCACCTGCTGTGGGGATCAGGAGAGTTTGGGAGTTTCCAAGGTAGACCACCCCCAAAGGCTTCTCCCCTTCACACCACCTCGGGGACCTCTTTGCTTGGTGTGTGACTGGGGAGGCTGGAAACCAGTGGTGGACAAACACCTGGGTGAGCCCCTGTTTCAGCCCCATCTCCATGGCAACCACCCCTCCTGGAAAAGCAAAGTCAGAAAAGTTCATAACCTCAGCGCATTCGCCAATCTTTTATTTAAAACTTTATATAAGTGCTTACCCCATGCTATCTGTTGTCCTAAACTCTAATTATTAATTATTTTAATCCTCACAAGAACCCTGCAAGATGGGTATTATCACCCCCATTTTGCAGATGAAGAAACCGAGACTAGTAAGGTTAAGTCAGCCGCCCATGGTCACAGGGTTCTCGCAAGTGCCAGGGGCAGAACTTGAAACTGGAAGTTTCTGCTGCTTGGCCAGGATTGAGCCTGGGAGAAGCAGCCCTGCTTGTGGCCTTCGGGCAGGCAGCGCTGTCCTCGTGCAAGGAATCTTGCCTGCATTCTTTCCAGCCTCTGCAGGCCCCAGCTTGCGAGGAACATGCTGCTCCACCACCTGCCGGTAGCTTCTGGCCCCTCTGCGGGGAGAGAGAGAGTGTGTGTGCGCGCGCATGCGGGCCTGTGTGCGCGGGCCTGCGTGTGCGATGCAGTGTTTTTAAGAGCGTCTGAATGAGTCACATTTCTGGGAGCCTGGCTGGCAGCAGAGTAATTAGTATGTGAGCCGAGTCTTGCACATTCATCACTTTATTCATTACTCCTTTTGAGGAGCTGCATGCCTACATCCCACGGGTCTGTTGCCATGTATTCATCCCTTCCCAGTCAGCCCTGCCTTGCGGCTGACTCCAAACCTCTAATCTTGTTTTGTGCAGTTTGGGGTTCCTGGAGAGCTGCTCCTTTCTCAGCAGCGGGGCGGCCCCAGGTGGCTGAGGGGGTAGGATGGGGCTTACCTGACAGTGGGTGAGATGGAGCGTGAGTGAGCACTGCCCCCTGGGCCTGGGGCAGGGATAGTGGGGTGGAAGGTGCCGGGCCATCGTCCAGGCTCCCCCACTGCATATGCTCGTGCTTCTCAAACCTCAGTGCACCGAAGCATCTGAGCACACCTGGAGCTTATCGTAGGGCTGTGGAAACACAGGTGGCCAGGCCCGCTGCTGAGCGTCTGCATTTCTAACCAGTTCCCGGCGATGCTGCCGCTGTTGCCAGTCTGAAGATCAGACTTTGAATTAAGCCTCTCAGGCCCTCAGTCCCCTCCTCTATAAAATGGCAATGAGAGCATCTTCCTGCCAGGTGACATGAGGGCTGGAGACCACGTTTAATCAGTCGATTGATTCAGCAACTGGGCCGTGAGCCCTGCCCATGTGCCAGGCACTGGGGAATCGGTGCAGAACAAGACAGACAAGAGCCTGGGTGTGTGGGATCAGACCAAAAGAGTAATAAAATAAAATATTTGAAAACTGTGGCACATGTTATGAAGATAAGGATCGGGAGTATCGGTGTAGAGCATAAAGAGGCAGAGGGAACCTAATTGAGATAGACTGGCCAGCAAGGGTCTCACCGTGTGACGTTTCCAGAGCCCTGGTCTGTAGTAAGAGCCCAGTAACAATAGGACAATTGTTTGTCTCCTGGCTCCACCGCTTTCTAGCTATGTGACCTTGGACAAGCCACCTGGCTTCTCTGTTTTATTTCCTGTAAAATGGAGACAGTAATAGAACTTGCCTCGTGGGGTCATTGTCCAGATGATAAGCTATTAATATACGTGAAGCGCACAGAAGAGGGCCTGGTGCACAGTGAGCACCTGTGCGAGCTCACAGTCATTGTCGTGGTCACTGTGGCAGTAACAGAAAACTCTGCAGGGCAGAACCCCCCAGAAATCCTAGATGAGCTGGACTCAGCGTCATTCCGTGAGGTGGTGTGTAGCCTCCCTCCTGTTCATCCTGGACATTGTTCTGTAGAACGATGGCTGTCACCTCATGGGCATCTTTAGCAATGAAAATGACCTACTTGGAACAACTGGACCCTATGGAAGCCTCTGGCTGCCTGGATGTTGGGTAGAGAGGGCTTCCTGGAAGAAGAGGACCACATCATGTGGGACGTAGAATAGAACTTCCTTGTTAGCAAGTAACATAAACCCATCTCAGACTGGCTTAATCCAAAACAGGGAAGTTAATTGGCTGCTGGAACTGCAAAGACCAGGGTATCTGGCTTCAGGCATAACTGAATCCAGCCTTTCTGTGTATTGGGACTCTGGTCCATCACGTGGCCGTTTCCTGTGAGTCAGCTTTACTCTCAGACAGGTTCTGTCCCTGTGATGGTAAATAAGTCCTCTCCAGCTCCAGCTGTATATCCTTTTAGCTTATTAACCCCGATAACAAGAGAAAACCTCTTTCCATTTACTTCTAGCAAAAATCCTAAGACTGATTCTCATGGGTCTGGTTGGGGCCAGGTGCCTGTTCATGAACCAGTCAGTGTGGCCAAAGGGTGGGATAAATGCTCCGATTGGCCAGGCTGGGTCGGGTGCTTGCAGCTGGGGCTCAAGGCGGCTCTCCAAAGGAAATTCAGGAGCTCTCTTCAGAAATGAGAGAAACGGAGGCAGGACGACAAAAACAACAGCTGTCCCAGAAGGAGAGGGTTCCAACCTTGGGAATGAAAGCAGAAAGCAAGAGTGTATCTATTTCCCATCTGAGAAAGGAGCCGGAGCTAGAGACCTGGACCACAGCCGTAAGAACCTGCACAATTTCGGAAGCGTGGTCACCATCTTGATATTTTCTTCATCCACACTGGTTTCCTGTTGTGGCTGGAAGGACAATCAGGAAGGGGGACGAGCTGGTGGAACCCAGTCCCAATTTGTAGGCAGGCCTGGAGAGAGGAGATTCCCCCAAGAGAATGAGGGGAGGCAGCTAAAGAAGGCCAAGTTCTTGCGAGGAAAGGACCTGAGGCCTGAGGCTGAGAGGCCTGTGGCTGAGAGGCCTGGCTGGTTTCCTGGCTTCACCCTCATCAACTCTGTTCTCCGGCGTATAAACCAGGCTTTCTCAACCTCAGCACTGTTGACATGTGGGGCCGGATCATCCTTTGTGTTGAGAGCCATCTCAGGCATTGTAGGATGCTTAGCCGCTTCCCTGGACTCTACCCACTGGATGCCAGTTGCACCCCGCCTTCCCCAGTTGTGACAACCAAAAATGTCCTTAGACATGCCTCAGTGTCCCTTGGGATCAAAATTGCCCCTGGTTGAGGACCACTGGCCTGCAGGTGGGTGGGAGAGTTGGGGAGAGCGTTGGTGGTCAAGACTCCAGAAGCACATTCCTACCCGTCCTCTCCCGGCCACCCTGGAGGTGAGACTGGCTGATGTGTGGCCTAGAGAGGCCGCCTGGGGTGTGTCTTGCTGTCACTTGCTGAGAAGTCTCCTGATGAGAGGCCTAGGGGAAACCCACTGCACTGTGTCGGGGGCCTGGTGGCATTTTGTTCCAGCATATCCGGTTCTGAAACTTTGATTCCCAGTGTGCTCTTGTGAGATGCAGCTCTGGCTAGGACAGTATTTTTTTAAAGGTGGTACGTTGGCATATGCCAGTGGGTATGCAACGTGAGTTCCATCAACAAGTATTTCAATGTGTTGAGTTTTCTTTTGAGTCGATTTCAAGGACTTGGTGAGTCAGTTAAGTAAATAACTTACGGGGGGTTTGTAGACAAGGTGTAAATGGCCGAGGTGGCTCTCCAGTGACTGGAGTAGCAGAGCCCCGAATAGCGGCAGGACCATGGGCCTGATCGCCAGGGTCTGGGGTGCTTGTTTCAGGAGCGTCTCTTGCCAGATGCCTTCCGTTCCCAGTCTGCCTTCTTTCATCTATAGGCAAAGAAGCTGGTCCATAGAGTACCAGGCTCCTTCTCATTCTGCAGCATCAATAATTTATCCCAGTTGATGGCCTTGCTGCCAAGGCAGGATCAGAGCTGCTCACCGTATCCCATCAAGGAGCAGAGAGAGAGGTGGTCGATACCGCATTTACTTAAGAAAGCCCCAGGGATGTGCTGAGCTGCCCTGGAGGTGGCTGGTTACAGCCTCACTGTGGGTGGAGCTAAGGCCGTAAGTCTGGCTTAAGACGCCTGGAAACATCACTGCAGAGCTGTGCAGGCATGGCTTTCCCAAGGCCAGGCTCCCTCCAAAAGCAAGGAGCTGGTGGCAGTGGGTAGAGGAGAGTCCTGGTGAGAAGTCTCGTTCACTCAGTATTTAGGAAGCATCTAGTGTGCTTTTAGGCTAGTACTTGACCAGTGGTGCTCATCCTGGTGATTTTCCCCCCAGGGGACACTGGCAGTGTCTAAAAACTTGGGAGGTTGTCACAGTTGGGGGAGGGGGTGAGCTTCAGTCACCTAGTGGGCAGAGGCCAGTGATGCCGCTACACATCCTGCAATGCACAGGACAACCCCCCAAACGAGGAAGAATGAGGCCCGAGGCTGAGAAACCCTGGTTTATGCTGATGAACGAGACAGACAGTGGCCCCGTCATCCTGTAGCTAGCGGTGAAGAAAGACAGGAAGGGAGGAGAGGAGGAAGGGACAGGAGAAACAAAGTAAACAGGCAAAAAGATGACAGATGCCATTAGAGCTAAGAAATAGATGAGAGACGCTGGGGGTGGGGATGGGGATGTGACCTTGGCCAAGGTCTGAGGGGATGACATTAGAGCTGAGACCAGTGTGGGGAGGGGCAGTTTTCCGTAAGAGCAGGGTGTGGAGGGTAGTCTAGGCAGAGGGAGGAGGGGAAGACGAGACAGGGGTTAATAAGCCCATCTCCTGGCGGCTGTGTGGACTCCACGAGGCATGGAGGCATCCCCGGCAGAGGTGGGCTGGCTGGAGTGAGAGGATGGACCCTCAGCAGATATTTGTGGGAGGGGTGGGATGTGCGAGGGGAGGGGGGGAAAGGGTGGAACCCAGGAAGACTGTTCACACTACATTTGAAACGCTGGGAAGCTTCTAAGAGGGCATGCGTCTAGGAGCTGAGTGGTGTGACCCTGGGCAGGTGTCCCAACCTCCTCAAGACTGTTGTGTCACCGTCACCTGTGTGAGGACTGGATGTGTCCGGGTGTCTGGCCGAGGGTGAGTCATCGGTGAATGTCAGCTGTAAGCGCTGAGAGACTGAAACGGGTGGTGCGTGCCCCTCTCCCAGGCTGAGAGACTGAAACGGGTAGTGCGTGCCCCTCTCCCAGGCTGAGAGACTGAAACGGGTGGTGCGTGCCCCTCTCCCAGGCTGAGAGACTGAAACGGGTGGTGCGTGCCCCTCTCCCAGCGAGCGCTCGGCCCATGACCGTCTCTTCAAGTCTCATTTTATTCCCTTATTTTTGAAGAGCTCAGACATGGCCTCAAATTCAAAGAATATGAAAGAGTATCCAGAGAAAGTGAGTCCCCCTCCCATCCTCTCCTCCAGCCACTAGCACTGATGGTTCACGGCGGTTCACTGAGCCCGGACTAGGGGGTAGATGGGGGCCGAAATCCCCGCCCCTCCTCCAGGCTGTGCTGCCTGGAGAAGGGGGCTGGCGGGTTTGAAGTGAGGTGGGTCTTCTGAAAGAAGTCAGGAGAGTGGGAGTCTTACAATGAATTGGTCTTTTCCCCCCAACTTTTCTGGAACGTTCATGGTGTCAGAGAGAAAGATGAGAACCCACCAGGTGCTTGCTTTCCTCCTGCTCTTCGTGATTGCCTCCGGGGCCTCCGAGAACACCAGCACGTCCCGGGGCTGCGGGCTGGACCTTCTTCCTCAGTACGTGTCCCTGTGCGACCTGGACACCATCTGGGGCATCGTGGTGGAGGCCGTGGCGGGGGCGGGCGCCCTGATCACACTGCTTTTGATTCTCATCCTCCTGGTGCGCCTGCCGTTCATCAAGGACAAGGAGAAGAAGGACCCCGTGGGCCTCCACTTCCTCTTCCTCCTGGGGACCCTGGGCCTCTTCGGCCTGACGTTCGCCTTCATCATCCGGGAGGATGAGACCATCTGCGCCGTCCGCCGGTTCCTCTGGGGCGTCCTCTTCGCGCTCTGCTTCTCCTGCCTGCTGAGCCAGGCGTGGCGCGTGCGGAGGCTGGTGCGCCGCGGCAAGAGCCCGTCGGGCTGGCAGCTGGTGGGCGTGGCCCTGTGCCTGATGCTCGTGCAGGTCATCATCGCCATCGAGTGGCTCGTGCTGACGGTGCTGCGCGACGAGAAGCCGGCCTGCGCCTACGAGCCGATGGACTTCGCCATGGCCCTCATCTACGACATGGTACTGCTCGTGGCCACCCTGGGGCTGGCCCTCTTCACGCTGTGCGGCAAGTTCAAGAAGTGGAAGCAGAACGGGGTCTGCATCCTGGTCACGGCCTTCCTCTCCGTGCTCGTCTGGGTGGCCTGGATGACCATGTACCTCTTCGGCAACGCGGAGCTGCGGCAGGGAGACGCCTGGGGAGACCCCACCTTGGCCATCACGCTGGTGGCCAGTGGCTGGGTCTTCGTCATCTTCCACGCCATCCCAGAGGTCCACTGCACCATCCTGCCCTCCCCGCAGGAGAACGCACCCAACTACTTCGACACGTCGCAGCCGAGGATGCGGGAGACGGCGTTTGAGGAGGACGTGCCGCTGCCGCGGACCTACATGGAGAACAAGGCCTTCTCGATGGATGAACACGGTGCAGGTAAAGTGGGCACCGCCCCGCTGGGTTAGGCTGTTCTTCTCAAAAGTGCTCTCTCCTTTTTCTCCACCGGGGCTGGGTGGTCCTGGGGATGGTCCTGGCAAATCAGAGCCTACAGACGTTGACCGCTGTGCTGAAACGGGCCCAGAGCTGCATTCTTATTTAGCATCAACCAATTTAATATAAAAAGCCGGGTTTCTGGCCTTTTTCGCAAATATGGATCTGGCAGTGCTGGGCTGCCATTCCCACCTGGCAGCGGTCGTGTGAAGCTGGCTGCAAAGGCTCTGTCTCTTACCCCTCACCGAGTTGTGGTGGCCCTTTAGGTGGGGATCCACTTTCTCTTCACCACACTCCCTGTCCCGGCCGCTATAACATATCAACGTTAAGTCCCTGGCTCCCTGGAAGTGTTTACGATTGCAGCCCACGTGCTGGATGGATGCAGGGGATGACGAGGGGCAGTGCTCTCCAGTCCCCTCCCCTACCTCTGTCTCCAGGAGTGTATGAATTTGGGCCCTGGAGTCAGACGTCTGGGTTGGGATCCTGCCTCTGCCGCTTCCTAGATATTAAGGCTTTGTGCACCCCATAGACCTGTTGAGAGGGGTAACATACTGAGGGGCTCCCACGGCACCTGGCTTGTTGGATGTGCATCTTGGTTGGGTTCCCCCGAAGGCAGAGCCTGCGATGTTGTAGGTGGTTTCCTTAGGAGGCGGTCCCTGCCAGGGAGAATGAGACTGGGATGGCAGAATCGCCAGAACGAGAGCATCAAAGAGCTGGTTACCGCCGCGGGCAGCTGGGGCTCATCCCTGCCAGGGACACGTGTAGAACGAGCCTCAGAATCGATCCTCGGAGGACAGGAGGCTGCGGCATCTGTCCACCAACTCCTATCTCCCGCCGTCATGAGCGTCTCCCAGGGCTCCCGTAAATGGGCTGAACAAGTTCCATGAGCCCGCACGGCAGAAAAGAGATTTTGTGGATACTTCGAGTGGAGGTGGTCTGAGCACCCAGGCTGTGTGCCACCGCTGCGGCGGGATTCCCAAGAGGGAAGAGCCGAGAGGAGGTGGCCCAGGCCCCAGGCGCCCCTGCTGTAGACACTGGAGAAGCGTCTCTTACAATTGTTTCTTAAAGCAAGTCGGCTGAGCTCCCAGCACTTGAGATTAATTAAAATGGCTTTTTCTCAGTTACCTAAAAATTTATCAGGAGCTACAGTAATAATTAGCAGCAGCAGTAGTAATAATTAATCACCTAGTATAACCATTTATTGAACACTGCCTCCATGCCAGGCACTATTCTGACTTCTTAACCTGCATTATCTCATTAGTTCACCCCTCCACCTGATGAGGTAGGGTCTGTTATTATCCCCATCTTACAGATGAATAAATGGAGGCTGTAAGAGGTTCAGTCTTGCCTGATGACATACAGCTAGGAGGTGGCCCATTCCAGATGGTCGTGGTCCCCTTTTCTCTGATGCTCCCCCAGGTGCCTGGGCAGTGCCCACTGTCTGGTCATACTACGAAGTCAGCCTTGTTGGGTTGAGTGCCGAGGCCCAGAGCACAGCCACCCACCCCTGCAGGCAGGGGGGAAGCACATCAAGCCACCGGGTCCTCCAAGGCCACCCTCAGCCTTCCTCTCCACCAGGATGTGCCCAGCTGCTTCTGAACCCCTGCTCCTGGCCAGACCCACAGGAGAGAATGACAGACCTTCCCCCCCCGACCCCGCCTGCAACCCCACCATGGGTAGAGTCAAACATCCTGGTGTGGCCTTTATCAGAGCTGCTCCCCTCTTACTGGGAAGCCCCAAGCCTGCAAGCCTCTGTTTGTCAATAGATTTGGCAGGGATGAGCCGCAGCTCTGGTGGGGCTGGCTCCGTGGATCGCCAGGAGAAGATGAGGGTCAGGATGGGGGTCATCACTCACTGGGAGGCCAGAGGGCCCCTCAGGGCATGTGATGAGCAGAGGCCAGGCACCTGGCCAGTTCCTGGGGTCCTGGTGAAGCCACCTGTTCCTTGGCTTCTCCTGGAATAGGATCCTCTGTATCTGAGACCCATGGACTCCCCTTGGACCTCAAAGGTAACAGGAACTCTCGAAATGGATGTAAATTTTTATACATTCAATTGGGAATTAGTCTATTGCTTTGTCAGATTCTCAAAGCCATTCGTAATCCCCAGAAAGTTAAGAACCAGTGTTGTTGAACCTGATAATCTAGTTTACTTACAGTGAAAGGGGGCTGCTAGAACTACACAAGCAGTAGGGGCTTCAGAAGTAAGGATGGCTAACCTCTACTGGGTGCTCACCATGGACCGGGTACCATTCTGAGCATTTTAGCGGCTAATCTCATTTAATCCCTACAATAACCCAGTGAGGCCCGCTTTGCAGACAGAAAACTAAGGCACGGAGAGGCTGAACAACTTGCCCAAGAGGCAGAGCCAGGGTTTGAACCCAGGCGGCCTGACTCCAGAGCCCACACACTGACCACTCTGCCACAGAATTTCTCTTCTCTTCTTAAAGCACTTGAGTGTCCCTCATCTCACAGATGTGTCAGGACTCTGAGAAGACAGGGATTATAGGTCCCATTTTACAGAGCAGGAAACTGAGTCCAGGAGTGTCAGGCAACTTGTCCAGGCTCCCAGCAGAGCTCCCAGCAGAGCTCCCAGCAGAGCTCCCAGCAGAGCAGGGAGAGAGAAGGTTGGTCTTCTGAATCCTGTGCATCCTTTCTTGTGAAAATTCATCCAGTACGTCATATCCACGTAAGATCCAGAGATCTAAGGGGTTTGGGACCCACGTCAGTACCAGGAGTACCAGTGCTGGCACAGGGCATGATGGGGTCTCCAGAGGTGCCCCACAGGCCCATCTGTTTCAAATGCTATGTTCCAAAGCCAAGGAGGTTGTCCCTCATTCCCCTCTTTCTTTTCCAAAACAAAAATAGCTTTATTATTCCTTTCTGATGACAAAAGATCAACAATAATCAGGTAGGAGTTCAGCAAGTGAAAATAATAAAAATTGCTCAGAATCCCATTGCCCAAAGGCAACTACTGCTGACTGTTTGCTCTCATCTTGCCAGACATCTCTTGATGAGCGCGCGCGCACACACACACACACACACACACACACACACACACACCCCAATCCCGCAGAGCAGTTCTTAACCTGTCTGCACGTTAGAATCATGGAGGGAGGCCTTTCCAGGTCAGCGACAGCAGAGCTGCAGTACTCTTTTCACGAGGCAGCGATTACTAGGAGGTACCATCATTTATTTTTCTGATCTTAGCTGGTGAATATTCTGCTCGTTTCTGGCTTTCCGTATAAGTAATGCTGCAATGAACGTTCTTATCCATCCATGTTTGTGCCCTTGATCAATTAACTCCTACACATGTGTCAGAAGAGTCTGCACCTTTCAATCTTGATATATACTGCCGGATGCCACCCCACAGAAAGGTGGACTAATTTAGTCTCCCCTGAATAATTATATGAGAGCCCCATTTCCCCAGCTCTTCACCAACCTTGGATGTTGTCAGACTTAACAGCCCAATTTTGCATCCTCCCAAATGTGTGTCTGCCAAAATTCACATGGGCATGAGGCAAAGCCAATTCCCTTGGAAGGCTCACAGGGAGAGACTAAATTGTCATCCTGGCTAGGATTGTCTTTGTTCTGGAAACACTACTTTGCTGGCTGGGGAATGCCTGGGCACCCTCCCTTGCCATGGTGAGAACAGCTGTTCTCATCTTTGGTCTGACCTCAGCCAGCTTGTATTTTAGGGAACTAGGCCCCACAAGGGGCCTTGCCCGGGAGCTACAATTGGCCCTGTTTCTCCTGTCTTTTATCTACCCAGCCTTTCAGGCTCTGTACCCTTGAGAGTCCATCCCTGAAGTCGAGATGGGAAGGGCATTCCCCAGGCTGGACTGTGGCTCAGCCACTGCTCCCTTATTTCCTTCCCCCAGTGAGACCTCAGATATGTAGGACCTCGCCAGCCTGCTGTTTCTTAATGAGTATCAACAAGGTGTGAGGGGGGCTTCCCTGGTGGCGCAGTGGTTAAGAATCTGCCTGCCAACGGGTTCGGGCCCTGGTCCGGGAAGATCCCACATGCCGCGGAGCAACTAAGCCCGTGCGCCACAACTACTGAAGCCCACGCGCCTAGAGCCCGTGCTCCACAAGAGAAGCCACTGCAATGAGAAACCCGCGCACCGCAACTAGAGAAAGGCCGCGTGCAGCAACAAAGACCCAACTCAGCCAAAAATAATAATAATAAAAAATAAATTAATTAGAAAACAAGGCATGAGGTATGTGATAGAAGATGAAAATACCCTGAAGGGTATAGCACTTCAGATCACATGTTGGAAAGCGTTAACAAGGTATATTAAATGTTCACCTTTCAAAGGAGCAAGAAAGAAAAGGGTTCTTTCTTCTGTTAGGGGATTTGGCTCTCTGATCTCATTAGGCCAAGGGCTATTTAAACTCTGCCCCTTCGCTTCCCAGTGGAAGGCCCTGTGCCAGTCAGCTTTGGGGGCAGGGCGAATCTCGCCTCACTTGCAGAGTCTAAACAGGAGAAGACTGGCATTTAGCCTATGATCTTACATTCCTGTTGGGACCTCCTTATGGATGAGCCCTACTTGCCTTTCAGAGCTGACCCAGGTCAGAGTGGAGTGTTAGTTGGAAAAATCTGCTCTGAAGCAATTTAACCAAAACAACACAAAACAACAATGAACTAAGGTACTGGGGGTCAGGCTTCAGAAATGGATAGATCCAGGAAGCTCAAGTGATGACAAGATTTGGTCTCTCTCCAGCTCTTGGCTCTGTTAGAATCCTGGAAGCACACGGCTCTAGGCTTACACAGAGTCCCAGCAGAAAAGAGGAACATTTCCCAGGATGCTTGAGGAACAATCCCAGAATTAGCCCTGACTGGACCTGATTGGCCAGGCCCCAATTATATGCCCACCTCAAGGCCAGGGAAGGAGACAGTTGTAGCCAGTACTCAGGACCTAGAATGTGGGAGGGATGTTTACCAGAGGAGAACAGCAGACAACCACTACACAGAGGGATCCCTGGGCCAAGGCATCCCACAGATGGCCTGTAGAGTCTAGCCTTTGTTTTTTGAAGAGAATGGTTTAGAGCCAGATCCCCCCACCATAGCCGGCAGGGTCTCTGCATTATGAGGAAAGCTGTGCTGTTTGGTTTTCCCTCTCTTTCAAGGAGGTCTCGGCTAGGAATTGGGACTAGTGAGGGTCCATGGACTCTGTCCCCTGGTCCACTTCTCTACTTCCCAGGAAGGTCATCTTCTTGTCAGCCTGTGCATGGGAGCTGTTGAAGGCTTGGAGATGCTAAAGCAAAGAGTCTGTTTTGGAACATGCATTCCCCACCCTGCCTTGGTTCAGTCTGGGCTGAGTTGCCCCTAATGCAGGGGTCCCCAACCCCCAGGCCGCAGACTGGTAGTGGTCCTTAGCAGTCTGTGGCCTATTAGGAACAGCAGCAGGCGAGCGAGCGAAGCTTCATCTGCCGCTCCCCATCGCTCCCCATCGCTCCCCATCGCTCCCCAATGCTCGAATTACCATCTGAACCATCCCCCCACCTCCAGCCCCCCTCCGGCCCCTACCCTGCCCCCGGTCCCTGGAAAAATTGTCTTCCATGAAACCGGTCCCTAGTGCCAAAAGGTTGGGGACCGCTGCCCTAATGTCACTTCAATTCAGATTGCTGCTAAGTAGCTAAATGTGGTTAAAAACAAAGTATCTGGAGCCAGAATAGTGTGATGGTCAAGAACACAGATTCTCTCTGCTTGGGTTCAAATGCTGGTTCTTACCAGCTGTGTGACCTTAGGCAAGTTACCTAATCCCTCTGTGCCCCGTGTAAAATGGCATCTCACAATTGAGAAAGACTTTTGTTTTGTTTTGATTTTTTTATAGTGCTTCTTGTTTCTGTTATTTCTTAATGGACTATTTTTTAGAGCAGTTTTAGGTACAGAAAATTTGAACAGGAAGTACAGGGAATTCCTGCCTGCCCCCTCCCCTGGTTTTCCCTATCATTAACAACTTTCATTAGTGTTACATTTGTCGCAGTGGATGAATCAATATTGATACATTATTATTAACTAAAGTCCATAATTAACATTTTAGAGGTCACTCTTTGTACAGTTCTACGGGTTTGGACAAATGCATGATGTCATGTCTCCACCATTATAGTATCACCCAGAATAGTTCCAATGCCCTAAAAATTCCCTGTGCTCCCCCCAAACCTTTGGCAATCACTAATCTTTTCACTGTCTCTATAGTTTAGCCTTTTCCAGAATATTATAGTTGGAATCATACAGTAACTTTTTACAGCCTGGCTGCTTTCACTTAGTAATATACATTTCACGGTTCCACCACGTCTTTTTGTATCATCTGATTTTTCTTCACCAAAAAAAGGAAATTTAGATGTCTAAAAGTACACTGCAAATAAGAAACACCATTTACTCTCCTTTCAGAGGTAGAAAGTGATGACATATTTTGCTGTCTTTGCTTCAGATCTCCCTTTTTTTCCTGTCTACAAATGACCCCACTCATGTGTCTGGGGCCCCTCTGTCCTCTTCCCCGTCACTTTTCCCTGAAGACGTCCGACCTCTACCATGTACTTGTGGTCCAGGGTCTCAGGGTTGCCCACCTCTGTGTGTATCCAGAAACCGTGTTGCACAGTGTGGTGTTGAACTTGTCAGGGATGGCACTCAGTAGTGAGGAGGTCTTTTGTCAGAAAACAACTTCTGAGGGATACAGGCGCTCCCGCATCACCCATGGCCCGCGGGGGCAGGGGAGGGCCGGGCGAGGCTCCACCCGGGGTCCCCTCCCTGAGAGCCGCCTGCGCCCTGGATTCTGCAAACTCCCCAACCCCACTGAGACGGGTCAGGCTCCAAGAGAGCCAGAGAACAAAGCGCCTTTGTGACTTTTGTTTTGAATCTGGCTTGTGACAAAGGGGAGGGGTGGGGGGGGGTGTGCCTGGAGCGTGGTGTTGATGCAGGGGAAGAAAACAAAATTCAAAATTGTGTCTTCTTTTTTTTTTTGGTGTTGCCTTTCCTTCCCTCCCTCAGCTCTCCGAACAGGATTTCGCAATGGCAGCTTGGGAAACAGACCCAGCGCTCCATTCAGAAGTAACGTGTATCAGCCAACTGAGATGGCCGTTGTGCTCAACGGGGGGACTGTAAGTATCAGGAGGTGATGTTTGGCAGGAAGCCTAGGAGTGGTCAGTGTTGGGGGGCAGCTTTGATGGGGACACACCGCTCTGCGGAGGCCGCTTACAGGGCTGCAAAGACAGCGGCTCACGTCGACGCCCCTCGCGGCTAGGATGCATGCAGTGCTTCCATTTTTCTCCTTTCCTCTCGACCCCCTTTCTCCATACACGGAACATCCACCTGTACTTAGCTGACCGTTTGTAGATTCGTTTGAAAGAGTCCCTGTTTCTTGGGGCTCTTGCACCCAGTGAATTAATTCTCTGGTTTTCATTATGCAGAAGGTGCCCCCGTCCATGCTGTCCTTCAGAAGTGACTTTTAGGAAAAGCCCAGAGTCACGAAACCCTGGCAGATTTTGCTAGCATCCAACCTAGTTGAGCTCTCTGTCCCCTGCTCCCTGCCTGCACACCGTGCCCCAGCTGCGTACTGGGTTCCAACTTCTTAAAACATTTCTGAAGAAACTGAAGTGATTATCATTTCTCTCCCGCGAACACAAAAACAGGTTTACTATCTGATGCCAAACAGACCTTCAGCAGAATTGTCACCATTTACATTTTGCCTCCGTGGACTTACATCATTTTCTTTCTCTGGCAATCTAAAAGCTCACTCTCATTCCCACATTTAATTTCCAAACATAGCTACATGCTTCTTTCAGAAACAACACATGAGCCAGTTTACACGTGTAAACTGGATTTCCATTCTTTATATCATGTGCCAATTCCATACCTCCACCTGGACTTCTTTGTTTTTAATGTGAGTCAGGGATGGTCTCTGATCTCTGGAGGGAACTTTGGTTTTCCTGGCCTTCAGATGGGATGTGATGCATCAGTTTGCATTGGCGTGGAATGGGCTCAAAGCAAGCGGGCTCACGGATTGCGTTTGTGAAGACCCCCAGCCATCCACTGGCCTGTTTATTGTTGGGCACTAAGAAAAGCCTAAGTTTCAAGTATTTGGCCTGTGTGTTTTAATAAATTTAGTTAGAAAATAGCCCCATCAGTCATTCTTATCATTCTGATAAACCTTCTGATCAGTCATTCCTCAGCCCCCCCTGGTCTGGTCAAGGCCAGTGTGCATAAAAACACCCTGGATTTAGAAAGTGAGGTGGGGTTCTGGGTAAA
The DNA here is from genome assembly GCF_951394435.1 of Stenella coeruleoalba. Classification (NCBI taxonomy): domain Eukaryota; kingdom Metazoa; phylum Chordata; class Mammalia; order Artiodactyla; family Delphinidae; genus Stenella; species Stenella coeruleoalba. Next base: position 65,384,390 of record NC_137161.1, on the reverse strand, counting down.
GAAACATATTTGTTCAGGTTCATGATTACAGAAAAGGGCAGATGGCCTTCCCCAAAATGGAGCGTCCTACATAACACATAGTGGTTGCTGCCTTTCCTGGGAATTATTCAGCCCAGAAAAGACAAGGTAACTTATCTATGGTACGTTGTTAACAAACTGGTTTCTGACGTTGACGTTGCAAAGCATGGAGTTCTTAGTGTGTTATTCCTGTTTCCAGATCCCAACTGCTCCGCCAAGTTACGCTGGAAGACACCTCTGGTGAAAGACTTTTAAGTTCCAGAGAATAAGAATCTCTCTTACCGATTTTATTCCCTGGCTGTGTCTTTCTTGAGGGAGAAATCAGTAACAGTAGCTGAACAAGGCCGCCTCGCAGCCAGGAGATTTGGAAATCCTAGACAAGGGGATTTTGTGTAAATGTGAACACTGCTGAACTGAAAAGCTAACACCGACTGCCCTCCCCTCCCCTGCCACACACACACACACACACACACACACACACACACACCCCACACACACACACACACCCCACATACACACACACACACACACCCCTAATACCAAACCAACCTCAAACCCTGCAAACTAAAGCAAAGCTAATTGCAATAGGATTAGGCTCACTCGAACATGTGGCTGAGAAGACTGCTTCATCCTCTGGGTATAGAACAGAACCAAGTTCACAGCCAGTGGGCCGGGCTGATGTTGGTTGAACATGGAGATTCCACACCATCGCCCCTCCCCAGCAAGTGCTGGACCTCAGGCAGCCTCTTGGAGATGACCATGTCACTGAGGAGGATGAATTGTGGCTTTCCCACAGGCCTGCCTCTTGGTTTTCACATTTCAGGGGGGTCAGGAGCAGTTAAGGAGATTGTGAGTGTGATTCCGAGGCGAGGCCCAACCGAGTCATGGGGAGAGCTTTCAAAGCAGTGGTGGAGGGAGCCTGCCACGTGCCAAAGAAGAAAAGGCTGTCTGGGAGTTGAAGGGACCATCACTTAGGAAGCGGCCGCCAGCCACTGTTCCTTCTCTGGGCCTCTTGCTCTGCCGTCGATGGCAGGAAGCAAGCATGCCTCCTTCTGCGGGGCAGCTTCTGGCTGGGGCAGCCGTCTCTCCCCTGATCACCTCTCCCTCTTCCCTCCTCGTGAGTGTTCCTCCAGCCCTTACCCAGTTCCATCCCCACGTCCATTTCAGAAGCTCAGATGGGACCACCAGCTCAGAGTGCACTCGCTTGGCCAGAGGCCAATGCCACCGCAGATTTCCCATGATGCTGTCACCCGGCAGGGGTGCCCCAGGGTGGAGAGGTAACGCCTGCTGCCTAGCAAGCAGTGAGTTCTTGGGTCTTCTATGCGGATGTAGTGAAAGGTCCAGGGTGGGGTGAAGCACGTGAGGGTGTCTTGCTGCTTTGGGAGGGTATGGGGGACATTTTTGTCTTGGTTTTCTGCAAGTTCCATGAAAATGGTTCTCTTCAAAGCCCATTGTTTCTGTCATGATTTCCGTCTGTCCTCAGCAAGTCATTCCTTTATTTGGCATTTCCAACATCTCGGCCATTAAAAGCCCCATGTTCTCTGCACTGTTTGGCCAGTATAATCGCTAGCAATGATTCAAAGCAAAGAGTTTTAACCTGACGGCATGGAATGTATAAATGAGGGCGGGTCCTTTTGCATATACTCTAATCACTGTATTGCTTTTTTCTATAAAACCAACCCATAAGCCTTTAACCTTTAAAGAAAATGAAAAAGGTTAGTGTTTGGGGGGGAACTGACCTCTTCATAAGCCGTTATGTCTGAGCTGAGTATGTTTTAATAAACCTTCTGATTTTTCTCGAGGCCCTAGTCTGCTGTGTCCCATCCTCTCCCTCCCCTGCCCGCATCCTTGTAGAGCACCGGGGTAGCGAGGCCAATCTGGCCACCCCTGTGTAGCCCTCCTTCAGATTAGCGCATTTCCGTGGGTTGCCCGCATGGGGAAGAGGGAGCATGGCGCCAGAATGCCGCCCCCTACCTGACCTTCGGGAAGCGCCCGCCCGCCCCACCCCCGGAGCACGTGCTTGCTTCTAGGGAGAGAATCCCATCCCAGCCCTCTGTGCCAGGAGGGTCACTGGGTGGACTGGAACTTGGAGTATGGGGGCGGGGGGTGGACGGAGAGAAGCTAGGACCCGGGGTGGAGGCAGATGCGTGCAGACCCAGCATTCTGAACGTCACAGAAATCTCTGAACACCTCGGTCCCATCTGGTGAAAAACGGCCACGTTACATGTTCTCGTGCCGGGAAACGGTCGCTCACTCACACTCCCTGGAGTCCTTCAGAGCTCTCTGATCCCATCAGTGACTCAGGCTGCAAGAGCTCCCCTTGCAGAGGGGAGAGCAAACACGGTCATGTCCTCTCTAAGTTCTTGGCGGTCCAGGCGTGTCAGGTGGCGCAGCATAGATGGCTACAAGCGGAAAGGAACGTTTCACCACCGTAGAAATGGAACCGGCTTTGAGCCACAGGAAACCTCACTTAATGAGACCTTTTTCTTTCCTTTTCTTTTTAAATCTCTGATAGTTTTTGCACTTCTGGGTTTTATTTTATTTTGGCTTTGAGGTCAAGAGTGGGCTGAATGCTCTCCCAGTGAGGGTGGAGACAGGGAGTGAGGGGAGAGGGCAGAGAACTGTTCTTACAATGGCTTCACCTGAATGGTGCGAAGAGACATCTTTGCCAAGAGACTGTGGCAGCCAAGCTGCCCCCACGGAGTGAAGTTTAAATACAAAATTAAGTGGCACCTCTGTTTAAGGTCTGTTTATGTAAACAAGACATTGGGGGAAGATGACCTGGAAGGAGAGCCTGTGTGATCAAAACACCTAATTGTAAGCACAAATCTTTCCAGGTCCAGTTGTCAAACTCACCTTGGGACTATAAGAGCCACTCTTTCCCCTCTAATAGAAAACGGTCATTCTGTGCTGGATTCCTCCCCTGGAGATGGAGTGGAGGGAGGGAGGCAATCGGCCCCAAGAATTGACAAACCGGGAAGTTCTGTGTGTCTCAAGGGTTGCAGATTTGGTTGTTGAAAGCTGGGGAGTCACTGTTCTAGCACAGATTCTGTCAGGGCCCACAGAATGTGGGCAAAGTGGGAGGGGTCTTCCTGGTTAGGCAAGGCTGAGTTGAATCCTGAACCGAAAGGGAGCATTGTGGCTTTTATAATCCAATGATGCAATGATTATACCAGCTTACAAGGAGTTCTCAGCAGGTGCTTTTTATTCATCGATGAAGAGCTAAGGCTCGTTTTTGATAGATAATATATATTTATTAAATGTATTAATGTGTGTTTTATAATGTACCTTTATCCTCCCCTGGCTGACTGTTGCATACTTTAAAAAAATCGTTAAAGAAATTTCAGGACAATCAATGTGTACCATAAACGACTGTATATAAATATTACAAATTTAAAAGACTGTAAAGCATGGGCAAATAGGTTTTATTTTCAAAATGCTGTTCTTAACACAAAAAATAAAGGCTTTACTATTTACTTAAGACGTGTGGTAGCTTGTCAAAACAACCCAATACAACTGCTTGGCTTTCAGATCTGCCTGGAGGCTAAGTCCGTGGCATTTTGAATGGGAAAATCCTGGTTAGCAGCAAACTGCAGAACAACTGAGGGTAATAAGTCAGTTTACCCATAAAATGAGGAATCTCTATAATGCTTTGGGGCCTAGACAACAAAAATTCTTTATCTTTATTGTTGTCTGCGTTGAAGTGTCTTATCTTGATGCAGTCAAAGTTAAGGGTCAGTCTCCTTGGGAAATGATCACAGGCAATAATGACTTTTTTATGAAAAGAGTACTCACTGGATAAACTTAAAACCCACTGCAGAGGTTTGGGACTTTATTTTAAATATGGATCTTTGCAAAGGTGGCCAAAACTGGGAAACTGGTAACTAGAGAAAACTTCAACATCTCTTGGAATCAGAGTTCACGGTACATTTTAGCAGTGGTTGGTATAGAACAATACTCCTGAAGCACTGAGGAAATATATGGATGAAAGAATAAAATTGGGGGATAATGCAGAAAGTTAAAACTAGTACTTTCTTATGATAAACTATTTGCACTAAAACACGTTTGCAACGAAAGATTCTTATCCGAATGCACCAAATCTAGTTGTTCAAGAAAGCACAATAGAGGAAGCATAACCTGAACATTTTCCTCAAGTGGAGTAATTGGAGCCAAGAGGGGAAAGGTATCGACAGCTGTTAAGGTTGCGGAGTCTTAGCTGTAGCCTCTTCTTCATCCTCCATTTTGCATTTTACTGCAAAGAAATGAAAGAGAAAGTCAGGGTCCATTTACAAGCCTAGACAGACTTGGCTTCTGGAAACTGCAGACTTCGATACACAGAAGTCAGTTGCTTCGAAACCCACTGAGCGACTGCGATGGTTCTGGTCCCGTGGATCTATGGGGAAGAACACAGCGCCTTTGTCCTCCACCGGCAGCACCTGAAGTTTCAAAGCCACTTCATGTAACGTTCACGGCCATTCTGAGTTCAGTTCAGAAGAAGGTCAAAAGTATGCTTTGCAGGTCGGGGGCCCTGAAGGAAGGAAGTTTTACTAAAGATGATGACAGATTCGAGGCTCTTGACTCGACCGAATCTGTCACCACTCACCCTGTTCCCCCCACACCCAAAATTAAAAGCTCAGGACAGCACTGGGGTCAGTTCGAGGCCAGAGGAGAATCTTTTCTAGTCTTTTATGGTCCGGACAAGAATGTAATCCGGGTGATTTCCTGAGTCGGCCAAACAGGAAAGTTAGCTGAACGCAGAGCACTGCACTATTTGTAAGGGTAATTGTCCCAATAGATAAAAGCCCCTTCCGCCAAATATATGGAAACCCAGTCCCCTGGTGGGTGGGAGATCCATTTGGAAAGACCCTCTCTTTTTAATAAATCTTCGCTTCTAGTGTCCAAGTTAATGCCTGAAGGGTTATTCAGAGCAAGGCTGCAGGCTCTGGTCATGCTTGAAGAGCAGTGTTCGTGTAGAAAGGGTGTTGGGGGTTGGTACTGTGTAGAGCAGAGGTTTCGGTTGAGCCTGAACTCCCAGTGGCTGAGGGCACACGCTGGCCATGGACCCCATCACACGCAGCGCAGTGGACTAAACAGGCTAGCCCAGCAGTCTTCAAGCTGGCGCTACACAAAGACTTCCCAAGGGTTCTTGGTCATGGTTTATTCAAAGACAGTTTCCAAATCTTGGCTTTCTTGCGTGGACTTGCAGTTGCTCATTTCCCTTTCCTACCTCTCCCCATCCTGGCATTACCCAGGGTGTAAAAAATCCCCAGGTGCCAAACAAGGACGCAATTTGAAATGTTGGCATCCCCAGAGTCTCCTTTACTTTCTATACTTAATAACTATCAAATTTTAGAATGTATTTAGTTGGCTTTGTGAACTAGTATTGTATTAATAACTCAAACCAGAAAAATATTTTCAATACCAGGAGCCTGTGGTCACAGGAAAATTAATTTTTTTTCAATGTGTACTATTTTTGTTCCATATATATAGAAGCTGTACAGGTAACCACAGTGAAGACCCTGTATGCCTCTAGGCCTATTGATGATGACAGTGCATGAGCGAGGATGGTCCACACCTAGGCGGTGCTCTCCCAGTATCCCGCTGGCCCATGATGTAATCTAGGATATGAATGTTTAGCAACAGGCTGGGGTGGCGGAGTTCTGATTTGTAGCGTTTGCCGGTTTCCATGTCTGATTTCAAGCTACCAGCCTGACGACATAAGACAGAGGTAGGAAGGGGCGCACACAACCAGATGGAGCAGCTCAGCACAGGGCTGTTCTAGTTCCCCACGGGGAGGTTGCAGGGAAACCCAGGCGCATGATGGTTTTCCACGTGTGGTTCGGGGACCAGCAATGTTTGCATCACTGGGAACCTATTAGAAATGCACATCCAGGCCCCCCGCCACAGACCTATAGAATCAAAAACTGGGGGTGGAGCCCAGCCATCAGTATTCTTAACAAGCCCCCCCCGCCCCGCCCCGGTGATTCTGATGGACACTAGATAAAGTTGAGACCCACTGACTACTGGTTTTTTATGCTGGCTGCGTTTAAGAATTACCTAGGTAGCTTCTGAAACCTGTTGGTACCTGGATCTCGCCCCAGACATTCTGATGTAATTGGTCTGGGGCCCGGGCATCAGTATTTAATTCAAAGCTGTTGTTGCTAAGATTCAGGGTCAAGAATCTTTCTTGCTAAGGGTCAAGAAACCCAAACCGTGGTTGGAGTCCCTCAAGGAAACGTGAATGCAAAGACCCTCAGAGCAGTTCACAGGAGTCTCAAGGTCTCAAAACTTAAGCCATCTGAATGACATTCTCTCTGGCCTACAACTGGCAGACAGACACTTAAGGCTACTGGTAGCGTGGAAGGAAAGAGGAATTGGCTGATGGGAGGAGTTCCCAAGCCTTGGGTTTTCTTTAGTTCCTCAACCCTGCTGGAAGGAAGAATTCACCTGCATGCCTTTCCTTTGTCCAATCCTGTCATGCCTTGAGACCCTCCTCCCCACACCTAGATTTTGACTTTGCCTGGGAAAAAGCCCCTCTCTCTTTCAGATCATTATACAAAAGTCTCGAAGGAGGAGAGTAGAAAGGGATGCTGGGGACACTCCTTCAAGTTGGAGAGTCAAGACACTAACTAGAGTTGATGGACTGGAAGTAAAGGTGTTGTGAAGCCTCATGATGGAATCACCTGGAACTCTGAACACTCCTGGTGCCCAGCCCCACCCCAGCCAATCAAGTCAGAATCTCTGGAGGTGGGGACTGCCCACCGGTGCAAACACACTGGAAAACTGGCAATATTAAGTGAAACTGAGCATGTACATTCCCCACAATGCAGCGATTCCATTCCTGTATCCAGCCCCTGGAGAAGCCCTTGCACACGTTACTGGCAGACATCAGTGAGGATGTTCATGATAGCAGAAAACTGGAAACAGCCCAAAAATCCATCACCAGCTGACTGCATAAATAAATTGTGGTTTACTGGAACAGTGAGTACACAGCACTGAACCCGAACGAACCACAGCTACCCGTGTCTGCTTACCTTAGCTTACGGTATTGAAGAAAAAGATGCAAGGCACAGAATAATACATACAGTGTGACTCTATGGCTAGCAAATCTAAATGTAGAGGGTTGCATATAAAGATGAAGAGAATCTAAATAAAAGCAAGAGAACGATTATCACAGAAGTTAGGGTAAGTGGCTTCATGGTGGGAGGGGGAGCCTTAAAAGTGTTCACAGTGTTACACTTCCTTAACTGGTATGGTGGTTACCTGAGTGTTTGCTTTATAGCTATCTGTGTTTTATGGTCGCTATTATACGTTTATTTCATCTCCTCCCAAGAAAAGGTAAGAAGAAATAAAGATGGTTGTCTGTAACTTGAAACTGCAAAGTCAACTAATTAAGGAACGGGAAAGAGCAATTTAACTCTTTTGGGAGGGGGGGATGGGATTTAAGTGAGCTAATTCTCATCTGTCACATCAGGAAATCAGGAGATAGTGTCTAAAGTTTTCCCTAACCCTAACCCTAACCACCCAGAGGAACAGCTCAGAGCTCAAAGTGACTACCATAGAAGAGGGTGACAGGGATGACATTCATTCATCCTCCTGTTTTATCCTATATACCCGTAACCACGGGAACCATGTACAAGGATTACTTTGCTAAAAATGAAGAAGAGATAACGTCTCTCCTTAGTGGTTTTTCTCCTCCAGGTCTTGGTGGAACCTTGCACAGGCAGGTTATTCAGTAGAAGGAAGGAGCAAGGGAAGAGGCAGTGGAGGGGAGCAGGCAGTGAGATGAAAGACCCCAGTTTCCACCTTAGAGACATCACTGTGGTTGGCTTCCAGCACCAACACACGGCTGCCTCCATGGCCCTACGCTGTCCTGGTGCCCCTTGGCGGACTGGTGCGGAGTCAGTTACGGAAGACCTTGAGAGAGAGGAAGATCCCAGAGTGATGCACCAGCCCTCCAGCTTCAGTTAAAGGCAGCGTGACAAGAAAGGTCTTGCATGCTAGTGAGACCCGCTTACGCTCTCCTCCTCTCCACTGCCCCCCACGCTCTCCTGTGTCACTCAGTGACAGAGCTGAGAACCCCAGACATGGCTAGAGAAGCTGCCTAAGACATAGGGAGGAAATTCAGGGACCACAGCGTCATCCAGCTACTCATTCAGTGTTGCCCAGATGTGGCCTTGGCACAAAGGACCAGCTGGGGCAAAAATACAGATTCCTGGGCGCTGCCTCAAACCTTGATAATCGGAATCTCGATGAGTGAGTGGGAATCAGCACCCACCACCTCTGCGCTTTGAGTGATCCTTCCGATGTGACAAGTTTGGGAAAGAGCGCTGTATCACTCAGCTATCACTCAGTGCCTGTTTCCTGAGGGCCCACTTCTGAGCGGGCCCTGCCTCCTGAGGGCCCGGGAGGGGCAAGACCCGCAGAGTGCTCAGCACTGAGTCTGATCCAGAGAAGCACACACTACATATTAGCTATTACTATTTTCAGGGCACAGTCTTTGACCTCAAGAAGCTCACAGAGGGGGAGGCAGGAAAATTAACAGGGGATTAGAGATGCTTACACACCAAAGAGACGCTGCTTCAGTAAATGTGACTCCACCACACAGATGGGTCCTGGGGCTACAAAGAGACTGGCTCACACCCTCAAGTCAGACAGATAGATAGATATTGCTTAAAATATATTTTTATCCAATTAGCACCCAGTTTTTAGGATTCCGGGTAAAAAGACAACACTTCTATGGTACTTATTGGGCGCTTCGCGCATATGAAGCGGCAGTGAGGTGCGTGCTGTTATTTTCCCCGATGACCGTACAGATGAGGAGACAGGCACGCAGGTTAGGTAAGGAGCCTGGGGTCACACTGTGGGCTGTCCGGCTCCTGCATCCATGCCCTTAACCTCCACAGGGTCGCGGTCTCTCTCCCCAGGGAGATGAAGATTTCTGTAATGAAGATGCAACAAAAGGTGCTGCTCCCACATCTCGTCCCACAGAGACAGTTTAGGAACGACCAAAATGCCCAACACCTGTGGAATGAGTAGATCCCTGATAATTTATAAACTTGATAAAATAGGATGAAACCATTCAAAATGTGCTTTTGCAAAGTTTGAAGGAACAAGGAGACCTGCCAAGAGCAAACGACAGTGGAATTTACAAAATTCCTATAAATTTCGATGATGCAAATTTTAAATTGCTCCATTCCAAAAGTGAACAGTGTCTCCAAGGGGGACACTGTGGCTTCTGTCTGGTGGTGTTGAAAGCCAACAAAGCCGATGGCTCCAAAGGTAAAGTGGAAGCCAGGTTCTTTCACTCAGTCATCTCTGCCCTTGTTTTCCCTCTTGCTTTTCTGAAAAAAAAGTTTATTTTTCTTGAAAACAAGTGATTCCCATTTTATGTTTAGTCCTGAGTGAGATGTTCATAATACATCCTTTAAATGTGACTGCCCTGTAAAAAATAAAATTACACTCATAACTAAGTGGTGGCCCAGCATTTCAACTCTTAAAAAAACTAAATGTAGATAAAACGATTAAAAAGAAACGGGTGTATTTTTGTTTTCCCAAATGTCTACCATCCACGTGCATCGCTATACCATTGGGGAAAACTTTCTAAAAGAATTACCAGAAAATATACCAGACAGGAGATAAACAGACTGACAGGGCATCAACGTGTACACGGTGTTACTGCGGTCAGGCAGACCGCAGAGATGGGGAGAGGCAGGGAGGAGGAGAGGTCGGGAGCTGGGGAGTCCCAGGGGAGCTGGCCTCCCAGTATCAGCAGACCCACTGTTGGGAGACCCCAGGGAAAGATCCACTCAAGGGTGAAGTTGCCTTAGTAGAGGTGACCACTGAAAAAATATTAAGGAAATGTATGCTAGGAATAGTTTCTGATTGGTAGAAAAGTAATGTTTCCCCCTCAGTTTGCTTGCTCACAGAAGGGTAGACTTTGGTGTCAAGCAGACCCAGTGTTCAAATCCTGGCTCTGCCATCTGCTAGCTGGGTGACCCCAGCCCCAACCCCATTTCCTCGTTTGAACTAAGTAAAATAATCTTGACCTCATGGAGTCCTTATGAGATTAGGGAGATAATGTACCGAATGTGCCCAGTGCAGGGACTGATACGTTGTAGATATTCAACAAATGTGACTTCTTTTCCCCTGAGTGGCCTGTAGAAATACAGGCTGAAATGCAGCTAAAGAGTTCACTTAGCATCTTTTAAAACTTATAACATGTCACTCATCATCTGAAAGTTAGTTATCTTGCAAGCTCAGCTATCAAACATGGCCAAGGATTTGCAAGTAAGCAGACGAAGCCAGTGTAGATGTTTTGGAATGTGTGCCCCAAACTCTGGTGTTTTAGTTGCAGGAGTGTCTCTGAGACCTCTCTCAGAGCTTGTGTGTCCATCCTTAAAGTGTAATTCGGGCAAGCTGAGCTACCAGATTTCCTCAGAGCATAACTGAGTTTAGAAATGAATTTATGTCCCAATGGCTGATAAGCACCTAAAAAGGTGTGCATCAAAGAAATTAAAGCCACAGTGAGACAGCCACTACACACCCACCAGGATGATTACAATGAAAAAGACTCATCATACTAAGTGTCGGTGAGGATGCAGGACAACTTAATGCTCAGGCATCGCTAGTGGGGATGGGAAACAGTGCCAACACTTTAGCAAATGATTTGGCAGGATCTTGCCAAATTAAGTATTATGTATATACTCTCAGGCCCATCAGTTCCACTCCTGGCTAATCCTCAAATGAAGTGAGTTTACATCCACCAAAAAACATATACAAGAATGTTCATAAAAACTGGATACAACCCAAGTGTCCATCAATAAGAGATATACACATTGTGATACTATTCACAGGAAAGCACACTACACATCAGTGAAAAAGAGGAAACTACTGCTGCCCTCAACAGTTTGGTTGACTCTCCCAGATGTAACAGCCAGCAAAAGAAGCCAGGCACAGAGTCCATACTCTTTCCATTTATGTGAAGTTTGAGAATAAGCAAAACTATTCTGTGGTGACCCTTCTTCATCCTGATCCAGGTGCTGGTTACGTGGTGTGTGCATACAGAGAAGTTCACTGTGCTGCACACTTAGGACTAGGGCACCCTGCTGTCTGTGAGTTTGACCTCAACAAAAAATTAAATTAAATTAAATTAAATAAATAAAATAAAATAGGAAAATGGGGAGGAAGAGAATAGGCATCAAAATCTGAGGACGTTTTCATTCAGATCCAGGGCAGAGTCTAAGGTGCCTGACAGTCCCTGAGGGCTCCACACTTGAAACAGATTAGTAACCGTATCACACTATTAAGTAGAAAATTTGCATTTACTGAATGCTAGACATTATGTTCAGGGCTTTACACAAATTTATCATCTTGTTCAATCACCCCAGCCACTCTGGGAGGTAGATGCTATCATTATTCCCATTTACCTATGAGAAAATTAAGGCTCAGAGACACTAAGCAACTTGCCCAAGGTCACAGAGCTAAATAAATGGTCCTGCCAGAACTCTAAGCCTGGTCTGAGTCCAAAATCCATGGTCTTAACCATCATGTCATACGAATGCAGAGTATGAATTGGGTCCCTTATCACCACCCAGAATAATCCAACAGAGCTTAAAGTCAGGTTGTATACTTTCCAATTAGGAGGTAGGGGAGTGTACAATATATATTACCAAGGTTTTTTTTTTTTTTTTTTTTCTGTTTTTACTGGACTGAATTTTTAAAATAAGATTATTTTTCAATTATAAAATCTGTTCATAGTCATTATAGAAAATCTGAAGAATATCGAAAAAAAATATGAAAAAAACCCTCCACGTCCCCACTGGAAGAATATGTCATGGAAGATTTTCTTTCTAAAAAGAAAGAAATGTTGACGTGTAGAGGGTAATGTCAATAGTCTGGTATGTTTACCCCCCTTTCTTAACTGTGCCAGATGTTGGGCTGTGTTATTTTGAGGAAAGTTGAGCCAACTTGGAAGCCACAAGGCACTGGGGCAGATGTGACAGTCTTGAACGTGCAGTAATTACTGTTGTTGACTTCTAAACAATGTAAACTCAGGGCGAAGTCTCCTGGAAGGCAGCATTTTAAATGGAAACATTTGGTGCTGGAAGTGACAACAATAGTTATATTAAAACAGAATCTCAACATCAAGTTTTGACCCTGGAAAGGATCTTGATTTCTGGAAAGAGAGACATTTAATAAAAGCCATGTTTTTCACAGATGAGGGAAACTGAGGCTCCAACAGGGGAAGAAATGGGGCCATTGGAGCACAGCTTAGTTGCTCAGGGCACACCTTCTGGAGCCAGGCGACTTGGCTTTTACCATCATTTACCAACTGGGTGACCTGAGCAAGTCTCTTAACCTCTTTGAAGCCTCAGCTCCCTCACCCATAAAATGGGGACAGTAAGACCTTCCTCTCAGGAGACTGCGAGTGTGAAATGAGATGGTACCCATTGCCTGGCACATGGTAGATGCTCAATAAAATTATTTCTTAATTATATAGGCAATGCAGTGGCTGTAGAAAAGCTGGAAAATATGCTTTTTTAAAACAAATTTTCTTTAAATTATTTAAGTGAGCTTACGTCATACTCATGTGTTTATACATCTATTAGTATTTTCTTTTTACATCTGAATTTACAAGGGTAGCTCCATTTCGCGTTAGCATCAAGATTGGAGATTTAGCACAGCAGCTTAAATAGCCACCATCTAGTAGGCTGTCCTTCTAAATTCTGCGTCTTCAAAAGCCTAGGGAGTCAGGGGTGTGAATGAACACAGAAGAACCCTGTCAGCCGTGTCTTATGACTTTTTTATTTATCTCTGCATTCTCAGCTGCTGCTGCCAAGACTGAACCTTTAGAAATATCCCAGGCATTTTGAATGAACTCGGGTTATAAACAGTTCTCATCCAGTTCAGACTGGCAGAAGCCCTGTATATTGAATGCTGCCTTTAAGTGAAATGGAAACAGATCCTCCAGTTTATTTTTATATAGCTCCTCTGTGAGTGTAACAAGCTAATAATTAATTGAGAAACTATTTCAATCTGTAACTAGGGACTGGGGCAGTATTCACTCATTATCTTGGTAGTTGGTCCAGAACGCGAGGCAGACAGGGGTCCAGTCAAGAAACCCCGATGACGAAGCCAACTTTATCAAACCTTAAAAGAAGGAGATGGGAAGTAACATTCCAAGAGTTTCAACTACAGAGTTCTTTCTAATAGGAAGCCCACTGGTGTACTGAAAAGAAGATTTGAATTTTTCAAGCCCTGACATTGGTGAGAAACTTACTGACCCCCAAACAAAACTACTTTTTAGAAAGGATCACTCATATCATCTAGTCATTTTTACCCTCTACATGTCTCCTAAACCCATCCACTTCTGTCCAGTTCCACTGCTACCAGGTCATCTGATCCATCTCCCACCTGCAGCCATGCTCATCTTTCTATAAAGCCCATCTGATGATGCCACTGCCCTGCTAAAGCCCTTTAAAGGCTCCCTGCTGCCCTCAGGATCAAGCCCAAAGTCCCCCGAGGCCACTGCTCCCTCCCAGCTCCCCGGTGCCTCACACCCTGCTCTCATCGCTCAGGCCTTCTTTCAGTCCCCCTTCCAGGCTCAGGGTCTCTGCCTCCATCCTTCCCTCATCCAAAAGCCCTCCCTGCCATTCACATCTAGTTAATTTCTAGGGGAACCTATTCAAACCCCCTGCTGAAGTCTCCCGAGGCAGCCTGAACTTCTTCAGAGCACTCGTCACAGTCTGTAATCGTGGATTCACGTGATTATTGGAATGGTGTCTGGCTTCCCCACTAGGCTTGAGTTTCGAGTAGAACAACATGTTGGCTTATGTTCTCCACTGAACCTCCAGCATCTGGCAGGTCCAGTCCTGCGCCCACAGCAGGCACTCGATCAATCTTGGCTGAACCAACGAATGAAACCCTACTCTAGCTTCCTTTGGAAGCCCCCAGGCCTTTCTCTCTCAGACTCCAGACTGTCAAAAGGACACACATCTTTTCCAGCAATATAAAGGATTCTCCAAGTCAGTGGGGATGCCCAGACTTTAGTATCGGAGAGGCAAGTATTTGCATCCAGTCTCTAGCACTTACTACCAGCATGCCCTTGGCCTAGTCGCTAACCCTCTCAAAGCTTGTTCCCTCACCTATAAAACTGGGCTCCTTGCGGATCTTATTGCACAGGGCAATCTTGATATTTAAATACATTAACTGAGATCACATACACAAATCCGCCAGAAGAGCGCCTGGCACACAGCAGATGCAACAGGTGCTTAATAAATGGCGGTCCTCGTCAGGGTTCAAACCGCTGTTTGCCTCGTTTCCTAGGCAAAATATAACAAAATATAACTTGGGGTCTGACGCCTTCCTTCTTGCCTTCCTTTGCCAGCACCTATTGTGTTTGTTGACTCAAAGACCGAAAATGACGAACGTGCCAGACACAGCCATGCTCTCTTGGAGCTAATATATGTTTGAATTGAAAGATAAGTGTTTTCAATATGCAAACAATATCTTCAAGAGTTACATGAATTGGGTTAAACCCTCTCACAGCCATTGCTGGGAAACGATCCTAAGACACTGATCTTAGATACAAACAAATATTTAGGAATATGGACATTTATTTGGTGCATGATATCGAAACACTTCTCTTTGGCTGATGTGAGAAAACATTTAATGTCTACTCATTCTGACCGCAATTCCCAGGCTGATAGGAAAGACATGAACGTCACCTCACCATTTCCTCACAGGTAGACCGCTCCATTTCCGCTGCCTGTTGCAACTTTAATATAGCTAGCAACAATAACAACAACAATGATGAAAATAATAATAATCATTATAAGTACTATTTATTGAGTTCTTACAATATGGCAGGTGTTGTACAAGGTCATATATCCCTATGTTGTCTTTAACCTTCAAAACGAGTCTCTGAAGGTATTATTATCTCCAATTTTCAGATGAGAACACTGAGGCTCTGAAAGGTAAGTGCCTTTTCTAAGATGCAAATGTGGGATTTGACACCTCATTTGCCTGTCCCTATTCTACTGCTCTTCAGGAAATCATCTCAAAGTTTGAATTAAAAGAGTGACGTTTTCAATATGTAAAAATATCTTCAATAGCTGCACAAATGAAATTAAATTCTCTTAGGAATGAAGGCAGCCATGGCAGCAATATTTATAATGGTGAAACTTAGAAAGAAGTGTCCAATAAGAAAAAAATTATGTAGCTCATCATGTAAAATAAGTTTATAATATATGGGGATATGTTTACCATGTAAAGCTAGGTGAAAAAAGCAAGGATACATGAAAATAACTGCTATGAAGTATGATCTCTCCAGTGTAAACTTAAAGATAGAGATCCATTTTCAGAAAGATTGACATGAAAGATGACAACTGGAAGTTCAAGGGACCCAGGATAGCCAAAACAGTCTTGAAAAAAGAGAACAAAGTTGGAGGACTCACACTTTCCCATTTAAAAACTTACTAAAAGCAACGGTAATTGAGACTGGGTGGTACTGGCATAAGGATAAATATATAAATCAATGGAATAGACCTGGAAATCCAGAAGTGAACACTTATTTATTAAATTTATGTACTTATTTATTACATTTATGGTCAACTGATTTTCACCAAGGGTGCCAAGACCATTCAATGGGGGAAAGAATAGTCTCTTCAACATATGCTGCAGGACAACTGGATATCCACTGGCAAAAGAATAAAGGTGGACCCTTAACTTACACCACATACACAGAGTAACTCAGAATGGGTCAGGGACCTAAATAAAATCCCTAACACCATAAAGCTCTTGAAAAAAAGTGAGTGGAAAAAAGTGGTTTAGACATGGTCCATGGTCCAATAGATTAGACAGTGATTTCTTAGATATGACACCAAAAGCACAAGGAAGAAATGAAAAAATAAAGTGGACATCAACAAAATTTAAAACTTTCATGCTTCAAAATACAACACTTTCAAGAAAGTTAACAGACAACACATGCAACTGCAAAACATACCTCTGATTAGAGACTTGTGTCTAAAATACATTTTAAAAAATCCTTTCTACTCAATAAAAGACAGACAATCCAATTTAAAAAGGCAGAGGAGGGCTTCCCTGGTGGCGCAGTGGTTGAGAGTCCGCCTGCCGATGCAAGGGACACGGGTTCGTGCCCCGGTCCGGGAAGATCCCACATGCCGCGGAGCGGCTGGGCCCGTGAGCCATGGCCGCTGAGCCTGCGCGTCCAGAGCCTGTGCTCCGCAACGGGAGAGGCCACAGCAGTGAGAGGCCCACGTACCGCAAAAAAAAAAAAAAAAAAAAGGCAGAGGATCTGAATAGACATTTCTCCAAAGAAGCTATACAAACGACCAATAAGCACCTGATAAGATACTCAACATCATTAGGCATTAGGGAAACATAAATCAAACCACACTGAGATACCACTTAACATCCACAAAGATGGCTATAGTCCAACAGACAGATAGTAAGTGCTGGTGAGGATGTGTAAGAACTGGAACCCTCATCCACTGCTGGTGGGAATGTAAAATGGCGCAACCACTCTGAAAACAGTGTGGCAGTTCCTCAACCAACTGAACCTACAGTTACCATATAACCCAGGAATTCCGCTCCTTACTGTATATACCCAAGAGAAATGAAAACATGTGTCCACACAAAATCTTGCACATGAATGTTCATAGTGGCATTGTTCATAATAGCCAAAATGTGAAAACTCAGATGTCCATCAACCGATGAACAGATGCATAGATGTGATACGTCCATACAATGGAATATTATCTGGCCATGAGTTGCGTCCCCCTCAAATCCGTATGTTGAAGCCTTAAATCCGCACATGTGACCGTACTGGAGATGGGGCCTTTAAGGAGGTGATTAAAGTTAAATGAGGTCATAAGAGTAGAGCCCTGATCTGATAGAACGGGTACCCTTATAAGAAGAGGAGGAGTTACAAGAACACTCCCTCCACTATGTGGGGACTCAGCTAGAAGGCAGCTTCTGCAAACCAGGAGGAGAGCTCTCACCAGACCCAACCATGCTGGCACCTTGATCTTGGAAATCCAGACTCCAGACTGTGGGGAAAAAAATGTCTGTTGTTTAAGTCACCCAGTCTACGGTATTTTGTTATGGCAGCTGAGTAATACAAGTCATAAAAAGAAATGATATATGAATATGTGCTGCAACAAGGATGAAGCTTGAAAACACTGTGCAAAGTGAAGATGCCAGTCACAAAGGCAAATCTATAGAGATTGAAAGTCCATTAGTGGTTGTCTGGGAATGGAAAGAATGGGAGTCTTGCGGGCTTATAGCTAACGGGAGTAGGGTTTCTTCTGGGGGTGATGAAGATGTGCTAAAATTGATTGTAGTAATGGTGGTGAATTCTTGGACTATACTAAAAGTCACTGAATTGTATGATATATGAATTATATCTAAATAAAGATTTTTTTGTTTTTTTTTTTGCAGTACGCGGGCCTCTCACTGTTGTGGCCTCTCCCGTTGCGGAGCACAGGCTCCGGACACGCAGACCCAGCGGCCATGGCCCACGGGCCCAGCCGCTCCGCAGCATGTGGGATCCTCCCGGACCGGGGCATGAACCCGTGTCCCCTGCATTGGCAGGGGGACTCTCAACCACCGTGCCACCAGGGAAGCCCAAAATAAAGTTATTTTTAAAAAAGAAAGATGACATTTTTATAGCAGTTATCTCGGGATGGTGAGACTTAGAATTATCTACTTTTTTGTTCAAGTTTCCACAAAGGGCAAGTATTACTTTTCTAATCAGTTAAGAAGAAAGTTATTTTTAAAAATTCTGTTAAAACAAGTGCCAGCAGTATCCTCCTTTTCTACAAAGCTGCTGAAGCTCACATCTCCTCAAGAGTCGAATACACACTAATGACAACTCCTCCGGGCCGGGCTTCTCAGTGTTTAATGTTCTCTCATGTACTTTATCTCATGTGAGATTCACAACCTCTTTGTGCTGTAAACAAGGCAAATACCTATTTTCTTCCTGAATGTATTTATATCCTGCTTCCTCCCTAAAAGGATTTCAGATAATTTACAAAAAATATATAGTTAATAAAAATAGAAAAAAGAAAACCAAGTCTGAAGAGAAATGAAGAATTTAGATATGCTAACCAAGAAGAGTCAGTAAGTTGCTATAAATGAGGTTTAAATTGAACTCTGAGCTTCCTGGCAGACTAGGCAAAAAGGAGAAGTTAGGGAAGAAGCAAACCATTTCCCCAAGGGGAGCTACATTTTTTCCTGGCACCGTTTGCTGGAAACATTTCTCATATGGGGATTTATTTTTGTAAAAAGATCGAATGGACCATGATCCAGGAATTCTACTCCTAGGTGTACACTCAAGAGATACTCTTAGATATCCACCAGGAATGCTCATAGCAGTTTTATTCATAATAACTAAAAACTGTAAACAACTCAAATATCCATCAAGAGTAGAGTGATAAACAACTGTAGTATATTCATGCAGAGGAATACTATACCACCAGTGGAAAAGAACAAATTATTGATACAACCAAGATGGCTGAATCACATAACATGTGGAGTGAGCAAGCCAGATATAAAAGACTTTTATTTAAATGATGATCAAAAAACAGGTAAAACTAGTCGAGGAGGATAGAAACCAAAACAGTGATTACCTGGGGGGCAGGGGGTGAGAGGTCAGGAAGATGAGGTAGGCAGGGTGGATTGATTGGGATGGGGCATGGCGGAGCCTTCAGGAATGATGGAATCTTGACCTATCTTGACCTAAAGCTGGTTGGTACATGGGGAAGATGTCTATTCAGATCCTCTGTCCATTTTTAAATGTTTGGGGCTTTTTTTGATGTTGAGTTGTATGAGTTCTTTGTATACTTTGGATATTAACCCCTTATCAGATATATCATTTGCAAATATCTTCTCCAATTCAGTAGGCGGCCTTTTCGTTTTGTTGATAGTTTTCTTCTCTGTGCAAACGCTTTTTAGTTTGATGTGGTCCCATTTGTTTATTTTTGCTTTTATTTCCCTTGCCTGAAGAGACATATCCAAAAAAAATCGCTAAGACTGATGTCAAAGAACGTACTGCCTATGTTTTCTTCTAGGAGTTTTATGGTTCCAGGTCTTACATTTAAAAGAATAAAACTGGACTACTTTCTCACACCATATAGAAAAGTAAATTCAAAATGGATTAAAGACTTAAATGTAAGAACTGAGATTATTTCATTTTTAAAAATGCATGTGGCAACCCACTAACTGTTTTCACCATCCACAGTGGGAAAAACACTGCTCTAACATGATTCATAAATTGTATGATTTACAATAGTAATTGATCATTATTGAACCCCTACTGTCTGTGAGTATTGGACTAAACGTGTTACATGCACTGTCTCATATGGGTTTCTCTAGGATCCAGTGAGGGGAATACTTTTATAATTTCTATTGTACAGATGAAGAAATGGAAGGTCAGAGAGGTTAAGTAACTGTCTCAAGGTCACACAGCCAGTGAGAATTTATAGGTGAGCATTAGCTCAAGTCTATTTAACTCAAATAACCTTGCCTCTCAGTTGGGCTTTTAGGAGGGTGTTAATTTCATTTTAAAGTTAGAAGATGGAAGATCAGGAAGGTTAAGTGCTTTGCTCAAAGATACACAGCTAGGAAGCTTCCAATTAGGGTTTGAATATAAATCTTGGGACTCCAGGCCCAGTACTCTTGCTGCCGCTATTAGCGGCTCACTTGGACAGCTTCAAAGGTCACTCTAAAACCTCTTAAATGACAAGTCTTCAGATGCCACGAAAAGCAAATGAGGGCAACTCCAAGACACATGGTGAAAGTAGAACACATACAACAGACTCAGTCTCCTCTACCTCCCTCCTGCTCATGGGATAAAATAAAGCACTTTTTAAAAAGTCTTTCTATACACCAAAGTATTATCAGTGACAGCATGGTGGATACCCTTTTTTGATCTCTTGATACTTTTCTGTATTTTGCAAAATGAGAATGTATTACTTTGATAAAGGGATGGTTTTTAAGTTATTCTAAAAGGAATCAGTCTGTCCTTCTTAACATCTAGCCTCCATAGCTCTATACCTCTAAAATTTTCCATGTCCTGGACTAATGAGAGACAAATCTGAAAATTGGCAAGAGACTTTAGCTGCTCAGATCCTAAATTTAGATCCTCACGGTGAATACCATGCATCAACAGGGTTGGACTGGCACTTATAGAGAGAAGGCGGGACAATTAGATGGGTAGGACCATTGCCCTTTAAACCAGGTTAACAGGCGTAAAGGAACATGTGCTTCACGCTCTCAGCAACTTAATCAGAGGTTGGGTCCTGATGGATTTCGCATGAAACAAAACACCAACAGATTTCTCTGGAGCTTAACTCCATAAATAACATCTGTGCATTGCGGCATCGGAAGTGGGGAAGAGGAAGGACTCCCAAGCTGCCCAGTCTGCTACTTCCTTGCTGGGTGGCCCTGGGTACATTGTTCAACCTCTCTGTGCCTCAGTTTCTTCATCTATAAAATGGAGACCATACAGTACCTACTTCAAAGGGCTGCTGAGAAGACTGAGTTCCTACTAAAGATGTGCTTGGAACATTGCTTGCTTCATAGTAAGCACACAGGAATGTGAACAGTCCTTTTTATTATTTTAGAAAAGATGGATAATATATTTCCTTTTATTTATCTGGTTGGTTGCTTGGAAACAGTTCTGTTTACCTTAGATTGACTTTGTCCATAGGGTGTTTACCAAGCTGGATGATTTGGGAAGGGTATTGTGTAACACAGATTCAGTCATTTAATCAACAAATGTTTCTTGAACATCTACCACATACATGCCGGGCACTGTGCTAGGAGTTGGGATAGAGCGGTGAATGACACAGAAAGGAAAAATCATCCAAGCGCCACAGGAAGCTTCCATATTCCAGTGCAGTCACACAAACAATAAACAAAATAAATCATTAAAATCCTGGGCAATTCAAAAGAATTAAAAACTTAAATAATTATTAATCGGTGACTAAATACAATTAAATACATCACATAGTCAAAGACAATTTGTTAAGGAACTAACATAGCAATTACAACATAACAGATCTTCTACATGTAGCCACCGGAACAAACAGAGGACACGGGGCACCCAGCCATCCTGGAGCTGGCATTGTCCCAGATTCTCTATTGCAGCCAGGGTTGAAGGGCAATCACACATTTCTTTATTTCTCCAAAGCTGCAAAGAAGAATTGGCACCGACACCAAGTTCTTAATCTGTGCCCATGCATGTTGTAACAAAAGTTTGGAAGCAGTCAGTTTTTTTTTTTTTTTTAAAGATATTATATTCTTATTATGTAACTGCTACACTTCCACTTTTTTTTTTAATTAATTAATTTATTTATTTTTGGCTGTGTTGGGTCTTCGTTTCTGTGTGAGGGCTTTCTCTAGTTGTGGCAAGCGGGGGCCACTCTTCATTGCGGTGCGCGGGCCTCTCACTGTCGTGGCCTCTCTTGCTGCGGAGCACAGGCTCCAGACGCGCAGGCTCAGTAGCTGTGGCTCACGGGCTTAGTTGCTCCACAGCATGTGGGATCTTCCCAGACCAGGGCTCGAACCCGTGTTCCCTGCATTGGCAGGCAGATTCTTAACCACTGCGCCACCAGGGAAGCCCAGTCAGTTCTTTTTGAATCACCCTGTAGATAACATGCTAGTTGGGGACAAGCAGGGCAGAGGGATGGGGGTCGGGGGGTCAGGGAGGGCACACTGAGAAGATGACATTAAGCAGAGCCTGATGGAGGTAAGGGAGCGATCCATGAGGTAATTTGGGGTCTGTGCCTTCATTGTTTTTCCTCCTAATTTTTTTTATTGTGGTAAAATACACATAATATAAAATTTACCATCTTAACCATTTTAAAGTGCACAATTCAGCGGTATTAAGTACATTCATATTGTGCAACCACCACCACCATCCATCTCTAGAACTCTTTTCATCTCGCAAAACAGAAACTCTGTACCCATTAAACAAGAACTCCCCATTCTCCCCTCCTCCCAGCCCGTGGCAACCACTATATTCTAAGTATCTCATTTAAGTGGAATCATACAGTATTTGCCTTTTTGTGACTGGCTTATTTCACTCAGCATAATGTCCTCAAGGTTCATCCACATTATGGCATGTGTCAGAACTTCCTTCTTAAGGCTGAATAATATTCTATTGTATGGACATACCACATATCTCTTATCTATTCATCCACTGATGGACACTTGGGTTACTTCTACCTTTTGGCTACCGTGAATAATGCTACCATTAACATATGTATACAAACATCTCATTGAGTCTCTGCTCTCTTTCTTGTATTTACCCCAAACTGGAATTGCTGGATCATATGGTAATTCCAATTAAAAATTTATTAAGGAACCCTTTATCTGCATCATTTTACATTCCCACTAACAATGCATAATGGGTCCGATTCTTCCACATCCTCACCAATACTTGTTATTTTCTATTTTTTGATAGTGTCCATCTTTATGGATGTGAGGTAGTCTGTGCCTTCATTTTTATTTTATGTAACAGATTTATGAAAATATAACTCACATAACATACAATTCACTCATTTAAAGTACGCAATTCAATGGTTTTTAGTATATTCACAGACAGGTGCAACCGACACCACGATCAATTTTACAACATCTTCATTATCGCCCAAAGAATCCCCATACCTTTTAGCTATCACGACCATTCCCTCAGCCTCCTGGCCCTAGGCAAGCACTAATCTACTTTCTATCTCTATAGACTTTCCTATAGGGGACATTTCACATAAATGGAATCATATAATATGTGGTCTTTTGTGTCTGTCTTCTTGCACTTAGCAAGCTTTCAAGTTTTTCAGTTTTCAAGGTTCGTCCACGTTCGAGCATGTATCAGTCCTTCATTGCTTTTTATGGTGTGACCTTCGTTTCTGCATTGAACTTCTGTTGCACTTTTGAGAGCATGGATTCCAGACCTCTCCCACAGCCTACCCATTCATGGACTGGTGGAAAGGAAGGGTGTGAGAACAGCAAGGCAGTATGATGTTGTGGAAAGTTGTAAATGTCCTCAGCTCTGCTCTTTAGCAGCTGTTGACCAAAACCAAGTGACTTAACCTCTGAGACAGTTTCCTCTCCTGAAAGATAGGGGTGATAATAGTTTATGCTCATTCCATTTGTTGTGAAGATTAAAGATATAATAATATATTTAAGGTACGTGGTAGGCACTCATGAGGCTTTCATAAGGACCGTGGATCTCTGCAGACACCCAGGGGTGGCAGCTAAGGATAGAGGTAACGCTGTCCTGCAGGCTGCACACCGTGGCAGGAGAGATTTCCCATCACCCTTCCTCTGTAAGCTCCATTTTCATTCAGAAAGTCACCCCTGGGTGTGACAGACCCAGGTGTGGTGATAGGAAAGCCCTCAATCTAGGAAATATGCTTCTCACTCCTCAAATATAGGACCAAAGAGGAACTGCCTTTAAACATCCCTACTCTTCCCCCCAAAATTCTCCTAAAGTGCCAAATACCCAGGCTACCCTTCCCTCTTCTCCCCTCCCCAGTTACTCTCTGGCTCTCACTATCTCACCCCACTCTCTCCAGCAAAGCACAGAATGCTCCCCATCTATTGCTTTTGCCTTCGATCTTGAGACCAAACTCCCAAATCCAACAACCACCATCAAGACAAAAGCAATAGTTTTCCAAGGTTTGGATTTGCCCAACAATAGGCTTCTTTGCCCAGGAGGCAGGAGATTCTACAGCAAACACCTATCAGATTTCCTGTTTTATAGATTTCCTGGCTCACTTCTTCCACTTTTCAAAGAAGAGAGCAAGGCCCATCTAGCTGGTAAATTGCAGAGTTGGGCCAGGAACTCAGATCCCCTGAATTTTAATCCAGATGATATTGCATTAGTGAGAAGAACCCTTGCAAAGGAAGATTTTGAATCCAAAGCTATTACTGGAATCTTGCAGGTAATCCATAGTATCAGGATTTTGCTGATGTGGTTACAACAAATCCACTACTAAGAATAAACACATGTAATCCCTTTCTCTGGCCTCTGGCCTGACACATCCCTGTAAATTTCCCCCAGGGGATTCTAACCTGCATCCAGGAGTGAGAACCACTGCTGCAGGTAAATTACCTGGCGTACATTTTGTTTTTGTTTTTCTTGACAGTTTAAAAAATATTACTAAAATCAGTCACCAGTTATTGATCACTCACTTTGTGCCAAGGATCATTTAATAGGATACATGGTATTTAATATTATTTAATCCTCACAGGAGCCCTCTGGGATGGGCCCTAACTGTCCCCACATAACAGAGGAGAAAACGGCTTCAAGAGGATGAGTGCCTTGCCCTGACCACTGATGGTAGGAGGCAGGACTCGGTTCATTCAGATCCCAGAGTCCATATTCTTTTTTTTGTTTTTTTTTAATTTTATTATTTATTTATTTTATTTATTTAGGCTGAACTGGGTCTTTGTTGCTGTGCGCGGGCTTTCTCTAGTTGCAGCGAGCTGGGGCTACTCTTCGTCGCGGTGTGTGGGCTTCTCATTGCAGGGGCTTCTCCTTGCAGAGCACGGGCTCTAGGCGCGCGGGCTTCAGTAGTTGTGGCATGCAGGCTCAGTAGTTGTGGCTCGTGGGCTCTAGAGCTCAGACTCAGTAGTTGTGGCACACGGGCTTAACTGCTCCGCAGCATGTGGGATCTTCCCGGACCAGGGCTCGAACCCGTGTTCCCTGCATTGGCAGGCAGATTCTTAACCACTGCACCACCAGGGAAGCCCCCCATATTCTTAATAACAATGTATATTAGCCATACGTTGAGCATTTACATTACTAATAATAGTTATTTAGTGATCACTTTGTTTTTTCAGCCAGACACTATTCCGATTCATTTAATCCTTACAAAAACCCTATGGGGTGGTTACTAACATGAGTGTTTCCATTTTATTGCCATACAAACTGAGTCACAGAGAGATTAAGCAACCACCACAAGGTTATACAGCTGATAAATGGGAAACTTAATCCAATCCGGTGCCGTGAGCCTTCCAGACATTTGTGGATTTACCTAAATCCTACAAAAGCATTCTGCTTTCTATAATGGCAAAGAAGGATGCTAAACGGTCAGATGATGGAATGAAACTAATGGTTGGAAGCATCCATTTACATAATCTTAAATTGGGGATTTGAACTTTGGGGGCAGACCAGTTCATAAAGGAAATCGTTTTTTATTTTACTTTTCATTTCGGTAGAATAGTAGGGGATCTTCGAGCATTTCAACAGAAGGCACATCCTAGTTGTGCACTTTTGCAACTTTTAAATGAAAAGACATGTATGGGACTTCCCCGGTGGCGCAGTGGTTAAGAGTCTGCCTGCCAATGCAGGGAACACGGGTTCGAGCCCTGGTCCAGGAAGATCCCACATGCCGCATAGCACCTAAGCCCATGCGCCACAACTACCGAATCTGAGCTCTAGAGCCCGCGAGCCACAACTACTGAGCCTGCATGCCACAACTACTGAAGCCCGCACGCCTAGAGCCCGTGCTCTGCAAGGAGAAGCCACCACAATGAGAAGCCCACACACCGCAACGAAGAGTAGCTCCAGCTCGCTGCAACTAGAGAAAGCCCGCGCACAGCAACGAAGACCCAGTTCAGCCTAAATAAATAAATAAAATAAAATAAAATAAAGATATGTATGAAAGTTGATGTCATCCTAACATCCCCACCCACTGGTGAGTCTTAAAAATAGAACTGATGAAAGTAATATCAAGGCATGAAGTCACTAGATTTCTTTTAATCAAATTTTTATTTCTTCTGCAGGTTAAAATGGAGAAGGAACTAAAGTTTGGGGAGATATGAGAGAAAAAGTTAAAATGAAAATGACACCTTAGATTTCCAGATAGTATATTTCTTCTTAAAGCGGCATGGTAATATCAAAGCAATGACCTCATTTAGAATTATCCCTGAGGCATAATCATTCTCATTTTAAAAGTAGGGAAAATGAAGCACAAAGATTACATCACCCATCAAAAGTTCCGAAGTGACTTGGTGGCATTAAGTATAAACTGGTGCAATGTTTTTGGATGACAGTATGGTGATCACTTTCTAAACTTAATATATTTATATCCTTTGACCCAGCAATTCCACTTCTAGGAATTTATCCTATAGGAATACTTTCTGTAAGTAAGCAAGAATATACCTACAGAATGTCTGTGGATGCATTATTCGTAATACAAGCCAAATATCCATTCATTGGGATTTGTTTTTAAAAAGTATGATACAGATCTATCATTTTTATGGAACCACAAAAAATAATGAGATAGATCTCTGTATATGTGGCATGAAGAGATGTCAATGATATATTGCCAAGTGAAGAGAAAAGCAAGTTACAGTATACTATATATAATACGGTTCATGTTTATAAATATGTGTGTGTATATATACTTATGTATTAATAGGCAGATGAAGAAACTCTATGAGCTGACATACTAAACAGTGGTTGTCTCTGGAAAATGTTACTGAAAATTTGCCCTTATATGATAGATTATGTTTGTTAGTCACAAAGGGTCACACTTAATGCCAGAACCCACCTCCTGAGCCGTCGGCTACAGTGTTCTCTGCACCTGGGTGCCCTCTTTTGGGGCCAAGCCCTTCACTGCTCCTCATCTGTAGATGGGCAGGGAGTTTGGAAGGAGGGAGAGAAAAACGTCCTCATCCTTATCCACTCACCCCTGGCTTCCTGCTCTGATGGAAATGTCTCCCAGAAACATGGTTATAGATCCTGCAGCCTTCGGATTGAGGACCCAGACTCTCCTACCCTCAAACCTCCCCTATTCCAGTGGCCTGTGGTCATTTCGGCTAGTGTGCAGGGCAGGAGGCATGGCCAGACGCTGCCCACTGTCCAGCCTGGGGCTCCTGGTACCCGGATGGGAAGCTTTGCAAGGGGTCAACGAGCCTTACTGGACCCACAGCTTAAGGTAACTGGACACCATGGCAGGAGATGACCAGAGGTTCCCTGGCATCAGGCAGACCTGGGTTCAAATCCCTGGTCTCTGGCCTTCCTGGCTGTGTGACCTGTGTGAGTCAAGTAACCTCCCAGCTCCAGTTTCCTCATCTGTACAATGGAGAGAATATCTTCTCTCTGGGAGAGCAGGTATGAAGGCTACATGGAAACACAGGGCCTGGCACGCGGTACATGCTCGCTAACTCACGGCTACTCCTGAGCTCCGGACAGGCTTCTCTGCTCTAAGAGCTAAGTTCCAGCAGCATCCTAAGGTCACAATCAGGTGGTATGGCCAAGATAAGGTGCTTATTTTAAGAATATCCTTAAAACCCAATCCTAATAGTTAAGATTTGTCATTACAATCTAAACTTAAAATACTAGATTTAAAATCAAGGAAAAAAAAAAAATCAAGGAAAGAAATTTCTCTGGTTTCTATCCCACCTCTACCCCAGGCTTTTATCTTTTCCCTCCAGAAGCAAATGCCCTTCTAAGAAACTCATTAAGGGAAAGGAAGATTGATGTTCACTACGTTACAGTGTCTTCTTTACGAGAGAAAAATCAGCTCCAGTAATTAGTGCTTCCAAGAAACTTTTTGAAATTTGAAGGCAACAAACAATGTAATGATCCTATTTCCTTCATTGCTATGGCTTCTAGGAAGCTCAGAGCCACATTTCTATTTATTGTAGGAACATTTTTGAGGTTATTATTCACATTGCATAATGTATTAGGGAAGGGCCCAGTATTTCCTGAACAGCCAGACTGTCTTTTTCCTTATGGACACTATGAATTATGCAACAGGCCTTATTTCCCTCTTTACTTTGTCCCTAAGAAATCTCTAGCAAGTATAGGCCTTGGAGTAAGTATTTTGCTTACTGCATTCAATGGCTTTCTATTTTCTCTACTCTTAATTTTTCCTTAATCCAATTACCACATTTACCTAAAAATGTTATATTATATGTGTTTCTGTAAGCAACTACAAACTACTCTTGGACTGAGGTAGGGAACAAACAGCTGAGCAAACAAAAGTAAACAATCTATCTCCTTTGACAGGTCAGCCTCCCCCACCCTTTTCTTTAAAATATCAAGAAGTGATAAAGTCATTCAAAGAGTATTTACAGGGACTTCCCTGGTGGCGCAGCGGTTAAGAATCCTCCTGCCAATGCAGGGGACACGGGTTTGAGCCCTGGCCCGGGAAGATCCCACATGCCGCGGAGCAACTAAGCCCGTGCGCCACAACTACTGAGCCCGAGCTCTAGAGCCCGCGAGCCACAACTACTAAGCCCACCTGCCACAACTACTGAAGCCCGCGCGCCTAGAACCCGTGCTCCACAACGAGAGACGCCACCGCAATGAGAAGCCCGCGCACCGCAATGAAGAGTAGCCCCCACTCCCTGCAACTAGAGAAAGCCCGCGCACAGCAACAAAGACCCAACGCAGCCAAAAATAAATAAATATATTAAAAAAAAAAGAGTATTTACACAAATATACAATATACACACACATTTAAAAATTGCAATCTGATGTTGTGTGTATATATATATATATGTAATCTGATGTAGTATATATAATAAATGTAATCTGATGTTATGGGAACAGTTTCTATGTTTTCTTTCTCCTTACTCACACTAGATTTCCAAATAAAATATGAATAGTCAGTTACAAAGCACATTTGAAAACAATTACCAGTTATATGAAGCTAAAAATATGCTATTAATCAAGAAGGGATTTTTGACCACATCTCAAAAATGACTCTGGCATCTTCTTTTGGATTATATTAGCTGTAATTCTTGTCACACATGTTTTTAAAAATAATTCCTGCAACTGTCCCAATGGATAGAGACTTCAGGATAACTTCACACTGTTTCTGTCCTAGAGGAAAATCCTGTTCAGGACGGCCTCTGGCTCAGTGTAACATGAGACAGGCTATAAATGACCATGGTTCTACCCTGACAGCTGATGCTTCTCTCCCTCAGACCTCCTGTCTGCACCAAGGTTGCTCCAAGGAATGAACTTGGCAAAATTCATTCATACTATAAATACCAGAGCACGATATGGATAAAATGGCATTGACTAAACAATTATATTATGTTTGTTTGCTGGATTTGTACATGGATGAGTTTGCAGTTTTCTTACATGAAGGTGAAACCCATTTTTATTTGCAATCACTCCACTTTTTTTCTTTACCGCAAATCTAAAGGAGAACTACATGTGTTTACTATTAATTTTCAAATTGCTTCATCAGAGCTCTTTGGGGTCTAATTACAGTGTCACCTTGGCTGGGGGGGATTGATTTTTGAAACCGCTACAGTACCCAGATTCATAAGGTTTAAAACAGGAAGTAACTCCATACATGAACTTAACAAAATGATTCAGCTTGGTGACCCCTGAAGGGGACAAAAAGTTCTACTTCACTTGATGGGCAGCACGTTGTACCCTGCTCCTGGCAATTCAGCCCTTACCCGAGGGCTTCAGCCAATGCAAACACCAACAGCACGAAACCATAGGTCATAAGAAATTGGACAAGCCGTATGTCATGTTCAGGAGGATTCCTGAGAGGTTTGGGTCTGATGGTAGAATCCAAAAGAGTGTCTTGTCTCTCTGCAACTCTCCTCCCATATGTGTCAGAACACGGGACAGAGAAAGGGCATGCCTGCGCCCCAGCCCTAGGCCCTCCTCGGCTGTGTGACCTTGGCAAGCCCTCGACCTTCCAGGGCCTAACTTATTCATCTACAAAATGAAACCCAGAGCTGCATCCACCAAATATGTACAGACTGCCTGCTCTATACCAGGCTCTGTGCTAGGTGTGGGGACATCAAGATGAATAAGACACACAGTCCCCACATGGAACCCCATGGAACTTAAGAGTCTAGTGGAGGAAATCAATACAAAATTGTTTGAAGCACAGAGATATTTTAATAACGACAATAACCAACATGTATGGGAACTATGTGCCAGGACTTATTCCAAAGATCGTCTCTTGCAATCCTTTAACAACTGTATGAGACAGGACTATTATTATTCCCATTTTGCACATGGGAATACTGAGGCTCAATGAAGTTAACTAGATCACGGTCACACAGATAAAAGTAAAAGGACTCCAAGGGCAACTCTGGTCAACTCCAAAGCCCAGTCCTTTACCAGCTGTGCTGTATTGACTTCTTTCCAAACTGACCACAGATCTGGGGATGGTGTTTAGAACTGACGTTTTTCCTGAAGACCGTTTCACAGTCTCATCATAAATGGGAAATTTACCCCTGAGTTCACATTGGGGCATTTACTGAAAACCTCATCTTTTTTGGAAAGCACTGTTCCTTCTGGAACCCTCAGAAGGTGGAAAGGCAGCAAGGGACATGGGCAGCAGGTGGCCGAGGTGGGACCTCTTTCACTTTGCCCTCCACTGCTAGCTGGATCACAGAGTTAAATCCAGTCTGCGCTCCCTTCTACACAGCAAGCCAAACCAATCAGCGAACCAACGGCAAATCAACTCAAAAAAATAAGTAACAACAGAAATAAATAGGCATGCTGCACTTTTCCTGACCTTTAAACTGATTACAGCCCTGATTGTCTTCCAATTTTAAGTGAAATGAACCGGCAGCTGTACGCAGACAAGCCTGCCAAACAGTTACAGCTCAAATTGCTTCTTAACAAGGGACACCAAGACCGCCAATTTGATGAGCTCCTGCTCTGTACCAGGCTCTGTCTGTATGTGGACTCATACAAGCCTCAGAACTCCATCCATTCATTTATTCCCTCGTTCATTCATTCAACCAAAATTTATTTGGTGCTCACTTTGTGCCAGCACTGCATGAGGACGAGGCCTTCATCCGCATGGAGCTTACACTTTAGTGAGGAAGGCATGTAACTGCAAAGTCAGCAAATAACGGAAGTACAATCATGCATCAGTAGGACACTCGGGCCTAGAGGACTCTACATTTTAAAGAGAACACAAACCCCTGGGGATCTAGCACGTCCTTAGGGTCGCAACTCTGGCTGACCATTAGAACTGGGGAAACTTAACAGTAACATGGACGCCCAGGGCCCATCCCCATCAAGTTGGAATTTCTGGAGATGAGGCACTGGTATTTTTTTATCTTGTAATTTTGAATTTACAGAAAAGTTGCAATAGTCATCCAAAGAACTCTCAGATTCGCCATTGTTTATACTTGATCATTTTCTCTGTGTGTGTATATATATATATGTGTGCATGTTTTATAAATTATATTTTTCTGAATCATTGGGGATTAAGCTGCATATCATATCCCTTGATCCCTAAAACCTTCATCATGCATCTTAAGAATGAAGAGGTTTCTGATATAGCCCAAGAACATTGATCAAAATCAGGAAACTTAATAGTGCTACATACCACTGTCTAATATAAAGCCCATACTCAAAGTTTGTTAACTATCTCAATAATGTCTTTTATAGCATTTTTCCCCATCCGAGATTCAATCTAAGGTCATGCACAGCATTCAGCTGTCACATCTCTTTGGTCTCCTTTAATCTTTTTGGCTTCCTTGACACTGGCATTTTTGAAGAGTCCAAATCAGTTATTTTGGAGTGTTTCCTCCATTTGGGTAGATCTGATGTTTCCTCATGATTAGATTCAAGTTGTGCATTTTTTACAGGAGTTGTGCATAAGCGTCTGTGATGTGTGTCTTCCTCAGTACATCATACCAGAAGGCATGTGATGTCAGTTTGTCCCGTTATTGGTGACATTAATCTCCAACACTTGGTTAAGGCGGCTCTGCCAGGCTTCTCTCATGCGAAGTGACTATTTTCCCCTCTGTGTTAAAGACTCTGCCTTGTGAAGAGATATTTTCAGACTATGAATATCATGTTCCTCATCAAACATTCACTCAGTGGTTTAGCATCTATTGATGATTGTTGCCTGAGCCAATTAATTCACTAACATGGTTATAAAATGATGACTTAAATTTCATTATACTGCTAAATGTATTAGTTGGCATTCTAATGTGGGAGAAAAGCTTCCTCTTCTCTCACATTTATTTGTTTATTTGTTTCTTTATTTGGTATCCATATGGACATTTGGATTTTTTTTTTTTTTAGTCAATGAGTTCATTACAGTCACTGTTGATTTTCATGCTTAAATTCTGATGTTAATTTTGATGCTTAAATTGTCCCAGATTTGCCCAGTGAGACTCCCTTCAAGCTGGAGCCTGTATTCTTTTCCCATGTTCCCATCAATTTTTTGAGCCTTCTTTATTTTCTGGCAAAAGACATTCTAAGCTCTTCTACTTTCCTTGCCCCAGCCCTGGAATCGACCATTTCTCAAACAAAACAAAACAAAACAAAACAAAACAAAAACCCAACCTAATTCCATTTAGAATGAGGGGTACTTAGAAACCAAGATCTGGGCACTAGGAATGCTCATTGCTTCTAGGGTTTTCAGTCAATAGCATTAGTATTTTTAGAAAGCTCCTGAGGTGATTCAAATATGCAGCCAATATTGAGAACAACTGTTTATGAAGAAGGGGCCTAACCATTACTTAAGCCGATGACTACGGGTAGGAAAGGGGGAGAAGAAACTGTAGGAGCTGTGGAGTAGTGAATCAATGCAGTGTGCTTCAAACCATGGGCCAAGACACATTAGTGGGCCATGAAATAAATTTACTGAGTCATGTCCAGCATTAACAAAATTAAAAACTCAAAAGACTAGAAAATACCAAAGGGTATTACATATAAGGTAATTTTTTTATAAAACTTTTGTTTTAGCTAGGTATATATGAAACCATCTGTACATTCATATGTACTAAATTGTGACATAAAACTATTTCTTACTGGTTCACAGTCCAAAAAGATTGAGAATCTGTCCTAAAGGAGAGTGCTTGCTTTTCTCTCTTCTCTTAGACAAGAGTGGGTGCTTCCACCACCCAAGCCCTAAGACAAGGGAGGGAAGAGCCAAGAGAACAACTCAGAAAGAATGGGGGTGCTTCATTATCTGTCATCTCCTTTAAGGGCAGATTTACATTACACTTCATTCTACTGTGCCTGTTAGAGCAGATTCAGTGTGAACTGGGGAGACACGCTGGGGTGGGGCAGTGGAGAAGTCTGCGTGTCCACCGCTGGTTTCTTCTGCGTCAGGTGGACGCTGGGAGGTAACCTGAACTATCTTTCCATTGCCCCACCCGAGAGGGCTGGCCACTGGGTAAGGAGACCCCAGGAGCAAAAGGCTGGGAGTGGTCTGGCAGAGGTGGGGTCCGGGTGGTGGCAGAAAAGGGAGAGGCAGAGCCAGATCCGTACGGGGGGTTCTGCCACGTGTTGTCTCCCCTGAGGAAGAGCTCATATGAAACACAGGAGTCAGTGAGCCAGCAAGGGGATGCCTGCCCACAAGACATGGGTGGCCACGCGGTCTCAGCCAGAGAAGCGGCAGCAGCCGAGAGAGGGTCACAACAGGGAGTGCAGAGAAGATGCCCCTTGGATCTTCCTGCCTCCCACCTAAACCCACCGAAGGAGCAAGTGGCTTTGAAGAGGAAAGGGTGGACGTGTGAAAGAGCAGACAATTCTTTCCCCCACTCCCAACCCCACTGAGGCAGAGCAGAGGCGGGTGAGTAAGCATTAAATTGGATCTGAGATTGAGATTTTTAAGTAGACTGGACTTTATGAAATCAGAACATACTTAAAAGACATGAAATCTAACCAATATGCCAAGCAGGAACTGGAAAGAGATTCGAGAGAACAGGGTTGAAGACAGTTTCTGGGCAAAAAAGAAAACTTTTGTTTAGACTCCACCACGCTGAGATTGCTCAATATTTTTCCTTTTCCCATTAGGCAGGGCAATTTGGGAAGGCCCCTCTGAGGCGGTAATGTCCCCAGGCCTGGAGGGTGAGAAGAAATGGCCATACAGGAGCTGGGAAAGGATGATCTGGCAGGAAAGGAATAGAAAGTGCAGAGTCCCAGAGGTGAGGAAGGCGTTGGCATATGGCAGAGCAAGAGAGACTGGAGGAGCTGCAGCCTAGTGAAGGCGGACAGGGACGGGGAGGGCGGGGAGGTCAGAGCACGGATGGTGGGAGTGTGATGGCCTGTAGGCTGCCGAGGTAGCTATGATCATTTTTTCTCCATTGGTTTTCATAATTGTAAAGTACTGCACTTATTTAAAAGATTCCAACAGTGCAAGATTCCCCCTAGTCCTAATTCCTAAAGGAAACTACCATTAAAGTATTCTTCCAGGCTGTTTAGACATCTCTCTGTTTCCCTGTATATATTTTTAATATGAATGAAAATTTATGGTTCTGCAACTTTTTTCCACTTGTTAATATACCATGAATCTCATTCCATGTTGTTGGTTAAATAAGTGATGCTAAATTCATACCACACAGCCATTAAACATCATGATGGGGCTTCCCTGGTGGCGCAGTGGTTAAGAACCCACCTGCCAATGCAGGGGACGCAGGTTCAAGCCCCGGTCCGGGAAGATCCCACATGGCGCAGAGCAACTAAGTCCGTGCACCACAACTACTGAGCCTGTGCTCTAGAGCCTGCAAGCCACAACTACGACGCCCATGTGCCACAATTACTGAAGCCCGCGCATCTAGAGCCCATGCACCGCAATGAAGAGCAGCCCCCGCTCGCCACAATCAGAGAAAGCCCGCGCACAGCAACGAAGACCCAATGCAGCCAAAAAAAAAAAGTCATGATGCCACTCTCTAGTGCTGACCGAATGGTGTTCTGAGTATGTTTAGTGACAGGGTAGATGATATAACAGAATATACAGATGTACTTGTAACAGAATGTAAAAACCCATTTTTAATAATATATGAATATATATTTTTTTGCATCTTTTTGTACTGAAAAAGTATAGCAGGACGTGCACCAAAATTTTAACAGTGGTGAGATTTCTGATTTTCACCCCCCTTTTGTTTTTTGTTTGTCTAATTTTCCTACCACGAATATGTAGTAACTTAAAGTTTAAAAATTAAGAAGGGAAGCAAATAGGACAAAATTGTGACACTTGCACATGACAGGTGATGGGTGCTCGTTCTCTTATTCTTAATACTTCAATGTGTGTATGTGTTTAATTTCTCAGAAAAGGGGAGAGGATGGCATAAAACACTGCTTGAGTTCAGACACACAATCAACAGCTTAGAAGAAAAACTACCCATCACATTGATGGGCACTGTGACTCCAAAATGATGAGTTATTCTTGTTGTCTTGCAGCTAAAAAAAGAGACCTGCAGACATGGGATGACACTGAATGTGTCCCTGAGTGAGGGGAATGGCCATGTCAATTATATTGTCATTCCAAAGCTGAATCTTAACATGCTGCCACCTCCCCTACCCCCAATGGAGTCCCACGCAGATATAGGGACCTTATAAAACCTCAGAGGGCTTCCTTCTTGAGCCTGGGGTAAGACTCAGGCTTTTTCTGAATAAACCAAGGGCTGTGAATCAAACAACTCACCTTTCTGCTCTTGCTTGGCCCAGAAAATTTCGACTCGCTGGCGGATGTGCTTGTCCTCACGCAGTTTCTTCTGCCACTGACGCAATTCTTGAATCTCAGGATCACAGCGAACCTGGAAAATTCCCCCAAAGCTTTAGTTCTCTTTCTACATACTTTTACACATTAGCTTGTAACCCTGCAAGGAAAATCCTTTACAAACCACCTGGATGTACTTTTGATTCTAAAGGAATCATTGCTCTAAATGAATTATCTATACTCCTAAAGCTTATATAATATTTGAAAGTCAATGAGGTTGGATGAAGGTTTGCTACACTAATGGTAGGCTGAGAGCTTTCTAGATCTGTGCTGCCCAATAGAAATATAATGAAATCACATGTGAAATTTTAAATTTCCTTGCAGTCTCATCTTATTATTTTTTTAAATATTCATTTATTGAAGTATAATTGACATGCAATATTATGTTAGTTTCAGGTGTACAACATAGTGATTTGACATTTAAATACATTATGAAATGATCACCATAATATGCCTAGAAACCATCTGTCGCCATACAAAATTATTACAGTATTATTGACTATACTCTTTATGCTGTATAGTACATCCCCGGGACTAATTTATTTTATAACCGGAAGTTTGTACTTCTTAATCCCCATCACATATTTTGCCCATCCCCCCCCTCACCTCCCCTCTGCAAATGCCAGTTTGTTCTCTGTATCTGTGAGTCTGTTTCTGTTTTGTTTGTTTATTTAGATTCCACATATAAGTGAAATCATACCGTATTTGTCTTTTTTGTCTGACTTATTTCACTTAGCCTAATACCCTCTAGATCCTTCCATGTTGTCACAAATGGCAAGATTTCATTCTTTTTTTATGGCTGAGTAATATTGGCATACCTTGGAGATATTTCAGGTTCAGTTCTAAACTACTGCAATAAAGGAAATATTGAAATAAAGTGAGTGGCACAAATTTTTTGGTTTCCCAGTGCATATAAAAGCTATGTTTACACTATATTGTAGTCTATTAAGTGTGCAACAACATTATGTCTAAAAAACCAATGTACATCCCTTAATTAAAAAATACAAAACAAAAAAACAATTACAATAATAATGTCAAAAGATCACTGATCACAGATCACCATAACAAATAATAATGAAAAAGTTTGAAATATTGCAAGAATTACCAAAATGTGAGACAGAGACAGAAGAGATATATATTCCACATCTTTATTCATTAATCTATTAATGGACACTTCAGCTGCTTCCATATCTTGGCCATTGTAAATAATGCTGCAGTGAACATAGTTCCCCAACCAGGGATGGAACCCCCAGCCCTTGGCAGTGAAAGCGTGGAGCTCTAACCACTGGACTTCCAGGGAATTCCCATATCTTTTTTTTTTTTAATATTTATTTATTTTATTTTTGGCTGTGTCAGGGCTTAGTTGCGGCCCGTGGGATCTTTCATTGTGGTGCGCGGGCTCTCTAGCTGTGGTGCGCAGGCTCCAGGGCGCAGGGGCTCTGTAGTTGTGGTGTGCGGGCTTAGTTGCCCCACAGCACGTGGGTTCTTAGCTTCCCGACCAGGGATCGAAACCGCATCCCCTGCATTGGAAGGTGGATTCTTAACCACTCTACCACCAGGGAAGTCCCTCCCATATCTTTCTGAATTAATGTTTTTGTTTTCTTAGCATAAATACCCAGAAGTGGAATTGTTGGATTATATGGTAGTTCTATTGCAATCCTGTTTTAAAAAGTGAAAATAAAGTGGCAGGATTATTTTTAAGAGTATATCTTACTTAACCTAAAAGATACAAAATAATATAATTTCAACATGTAATCAATATAAAATATAATTTATGAGATATTTTACTTTCTGTTTTCTATACCAAGGCTTCAACCTCTGGTATGTATTTTATACTTACAGAGCATCTTAATCTGGACTAAACACATTTTAAGTGCTCAGAAGCCACACAGAGCTGGTGGCTATTGTACTGGACAGCAGAGTTCTGGATTAATCACAGGTAATGCACTAACCACAGTTCCATTTGATTGACTGAGTGCCTACTGCATACTGCGCTTTGTGCTAGACATTGAGAATAAAGAGATAATTAATGGTAATTGTAATAATGATGATTGTTATTATTTTTAAATTACTAATATAACATATTTATTGAACACTTATGTTCCGGGCATTGTTTAAATGTTTTACAAATTTTAACTATCAAAACCAGGCAGAAATGATTATCTCCATTTTACAGATAAGGAAACCGAGTTTAAGTGGCTTGCCGAGTCTTGGAGCTAGGAAATGGTGGATTCAAATGTAGGCAGACTGTTCCAATTTCCCTTGAGGGACTTAAGAGTCTGGTAGGAGGGGACCTTCAAGATGGCGGAGGAATAAGACGTGGAGATCACCTTCCTCCCCACAAATACATCAAAAATACATCTACATGTGGAACAACTCCTACAGAACACCAACTGAACGCTGGCAGAAGACCTCAGACTTCCCAAAAGGCAAGAAAATCCCCACATACCTGGGTAGGGCAAAAGAAAAAAGAAAAAACAGACAAAAGAATAGAGACGGGACCTGCACCTCTGGGAGGGAGCTGTGAAGGAGGAAAAGTTTCCACACACTAGGAAGCCCCTTCACTGGTGGAGACAGGGGGTTGGGGGAAAGCATCGGAGCCACGGAGGAGAGCGCAGCAACAGGCGTGCAGAGGGCAAAGCAGAGAGATTCCCACACAGAGGATCGGTGCCGACCGGCACTCACCAGCCTGAGAGGCTTGTCTGCTCCCCGGAGGGGATGGGCGGGGGCTGGGAGCTGAGGCTAGGGCTTCAGTCGGATCCCAGGGAAAGGACTGGGGTTGGTGAACACAGCCTGAAGGGGGCTAGTGCACCACAGCTAGCCGGGAGGGAGTCCAGGAAGAAGTCTGGAACTGCCTAAGAGGCAAGAGGCAAGGGTGCATGATGAGAGGGGATTCCTTCCCCATGTGCCCACAGAAGGCAGAGCACTGCCTAAACGAGCTCCAGAGACGGGCACAAGCCGCGTCTATCAGCTCAGACCCCATAGATGGGCATGAAATGCTAACGCTGCTGCTGATCAGCTCAGACCCCAGAGATGGGCATGAAATGCTAACGCTGCTGCTGCTGCCACCAAGAAGCCCGTGTGCAAGCACAGGTCACTATCCACACCTCCCCCCCGCCACCACGTGGGAGCCTGTGCAGCCCGCCACTGCCAGGGTCCCGTGATCAACTTCCCTGGGAGAACACACGGCGTGCCTCAGGCTGTTGCAACGTAATGCTAGCCTCTGCCACCACAGGCTCAACCCGCATTCCAATTATTACTACCCTACCCCTCCCTCCCCCTGGCCTGAGAGAGCAAGAGTGCCCTAATCAGCTGCTGCTTTAACCCCGTCTTGTCCGGGCAGGGAACAGATGCCTGAGGGCGACCTACACACAGACACAGGGCCAAAACCAAAGCTGAACCCCAGGAGCTGTGCAAACAAAGACGAGAAAGGGAAATCTCTCCATGCAGCCTCGGGAGCAGATTAAATCCCAACAATCAACTTGATGTACCCTGCATCTATGGAATACCTGAATAGACAACGAATCATCCCAAAACTGAGGCGGTGGACTTTGGGAGAAACTGTAGACTTGGGTTTGCTGTCTGTGACTGATTTGTTTCTGATTTTTATGTTTATCTTAGTTTAGTTTTTAGCACTTGTTATCACTGGTGGATTTGTTTATTGGTTTGGTTGCTCTCCTCTTTTTTAAAATTATTTTTGTATTTTAATAATTTCTTTTAATTTATTTATCTTTTTTCTTTCTTTCTTTTTTTTTCTTCCTTTTCTTCTGAGCTCTCTGGATGACAGGGTCTTGGTGCTCCAGCCTGGTGTCAGGCCTGAGCCTCTAAGGTGGGAGAGCTGAATTCAGGACACTGGACCACCAGAGACCTCCTGGCCCCATGTAATATCAATCGGCAAGAGCTTCCCAGAGATCTCTATCTCAATGCTAAGACCCAGCTCCACCCAACGGCCAGCAAGCTCCAGTGCTGGATGCCCAAACAACTAGCAAGACAGAAACACACCACCACCCATTAGCAGAGAGGCTGCCTAAAATCATACTAAGTTCACAGACACCCCAAAACACACTACCAGATGCGGTCCTGCCCACCAGAAAGACAAGATCCAGACTCATCCACCAGAACACAGGCACCAGTCCCCTCCACAAGGAAGCGTACACAAGCCACTGAACCAACCTTACCCACTGAGGGCAGACACCAATGGGAACTACGAACCTGCAGCCTGTGAAAAAGAGACCCCAAACACAGCAAGTTAAACAAAATGAGAAAACAGAGACACACACAGCAGATGAAGGAGCAAGGTAAAAACCCACCAGACCAAACAAATGAAGAGGAAATAGACAGTCTACCTGAAAAAGAATTCAGAGTAATGATAGTAAAGGTAACCCAAAATCTTGGAAATAGAATGGACAAATACAAGAAAGGTTTAACAAGGACCTAGAAGAACTAAAGAGCAAACAAACAATGATGAAAAACACAATAAATGAAATTAAAAATTCTCTAGAAGGAATCAATAGCAGAATAACTGAGGCAGAAGAACGGATAAGTGACCTGGAAGACAAAATAGTGGAAATAACTGCCACACAGTAGAATAAAGAGAAAAGAATGAAAAGAACTGAGGACAGTCTTAGAGACCTCGGGGACAACATTAAACGCACCAACATTCGAATTATAGGGGTCCCAGAAGAAGAAGAGAAAAAGAAAGGGACTGAGAAAATATTTGAAGGGACTATAGTTGAAAACTTCCCTAATATGGAAAAGGAAATAGTCAATCAAGTCCAGGAAGCGCAGAGAGTCCCATACAGGATAAATCCAAGGAGAAACATGTGAAGACACATATTAATCAAACTATCAAAAATTACATACAAAGAAAACATGTTAAAAGCTGCAAGGCAAAAGTAACAAATAACATACCCATAAATAACCCATAAGGTTAACAGCTGATCTTTCAGCAGAAACTCTGCAAGCCAGAGGGAGTGGCAGGCATATTTAAAGTGATGAAAGGGAAAAACCTACAACCAAGATTGCTCTACCCAACGAGGATTTCATTCAGATTCAATGGAGAAATTAGAACCTTTACAGACAAGCAAAAGTTAAGAGAATTCAGCACCACCAAACCAGCTTTACAACAAATACTAAAGGAATGTCTCTAGGCAGGAAACAAGAGAAGAAAAAGACCTACAAAAACAAACCCAAAACAATTAAGAAAATGGTAATAGGAACATACATATCGATAATTACCTTAAATGTAAATGGATTAAATGCTCCAACCAAAAGACACAAACTGGCTGAATGGATACAAAAACAAGACCCGTATATATACTGTCTACAAGAGATCCACTTCAGACCTAGGGACACATACAGACTGAAAGTGAGGGGATGGAAAAAGATATTCCATGCAAATGGAAATCAAAAGGAAGCTGGAGTAGCAATACTCATATCAGATAAAATAGACTTTAAAGAATGTTACAAGAGACAAGGAAGCACACTACATAACGATCAAGGGATCAATCCAAGAAGAAGATATAACAATTATAAATATATATGCACCCAACATAGGAGCACCTCAATACATAAGGTAAATGCTAACAGCCACAAAAGGGGAAATCGACAGTAACACAATAATAGTAGGGGACTTTAACACCTCACTTTCACCAATGGACAGATCATCCAAAATGAAAGTAAATAAGAAAACACAAGCTTTAAATGACACAGTAAGCCAGATGAACTTAATTGATATTTATAGGACATTCCATCCAAAAACAACACAATACACTTTCTTCTCGAGTGCTCATGGAACATTCTCCAGGATAGATCATATCTTGGGTCACAAATCAAGCCTTGGTAAAATTAAGAAAATTGAAATCATATCAAGTAACTTTTCCAACCACAACGCTATGAGACTAGATATCAATTACAGGAAAAAAAACTGTAAAAAATACAAACACATGGAGGCTAAACAGTACACTATTAAATAACTAAGATCACTGAAGAA
This sequence comes from Stenella coeruleoalba, assembly GCF_951394435.1. NCBI lineage: Eukaryota > Metazoa > Chordata > Mammalia > Artiodactyla > Delphinidae > Stenella > Stenella coeruleoalba. The sequence continues at coordinate 65,342,885 of NC_137161.1, read as the reverse complement.
ATCAAAGAGGAAATCAAAACATACCTAGAAACAAATGACAATGAAAACACGATGACCCAAAACCTATGGGATTCAGCAAAAGCAGTTCTAAGAGGGAAGCTTATAGCAATACAATCCTACCTCAAGAAACAAGAAAAATCTCAAGTAAACAACTTAACCTTACACTTAAAGCAATTAGAGAAAGAAGAACAAAAAAACCCCAAAGTGAGCAGAAGGAAAGAAATCATAAAGATCAGATCAGAAACAAATGAAAAAGAAATGAAGGAAAGAATAGCAAAGATCAGTAAAACTAAAAGCTGGTTCTTTGACAAGATAAACAAAATTGATAAACCACTAGCTATACTCATCAAGAAAAAAAGGGAGAAGACTCAAATCAACAGAATTAGAAATGAAAAAGGAGAAGTAACAACCGACACCGCAGAAATACGAAGGATCATGAGAGATTACAACAAGCAAATATATGCCAATAAAATGGACAACCTGGAAGAAATGGACAAATTCTTAGAAAAGCACAACCTGCCAAGACTGAACCAGGAGGAAATACAAAATATAAACAGACCAATCACAAGCACTGAAATTGAAACTGTGATTAAAAATCTCCCAACAAACAAAAGCCCAGGACCAGATGGCTTCACAGGCGAATTCTATCAAAGATATAGAGAAGAGCTAACACCCATCCTTCTCAAACTCTTCCAAAATATAGCAGAGGGAGGAACACTCCCAAACTCATTCTATGAGGCCACCACCACCCTGATACCAAAACCAGACAAAGATGTCACAAAAAAAGAAAACTGCAGGACAATACCACTGATGAACTTAAATGCAAAAATGCTCAACAAAATACTAGCAAACAGAATCCGATAGCACAGTAAAAGGATCATACACCATGATCAAGTGGGGTTTATCCCAGGAATGCAAGGATTCTCCAATATACACAAATCAATCAATGTGATACATCATATTAACAAAATGAAGGATAAAAACCATATGATAATCTCAATAGATGCAGAAAAAACTTCTGACAAAATTCAACACCCATTTATAATAAAAACTCTCCAGAAAGTAGGCATAGAGGGAATTTACCTCAACATAATAAAGCCCACATATGACAAACCCACAACCAACATCATTCACAATGGTGAAAAACTGAAACCATTTCCACTAAGATCAAGAGCAGGTTGCCCACTCTCACAATTATTATTCAACATAGTTTTGGAAGTTTTAGCTATGGTGATCAGAGAAGAAAAAAAAATAAAAGGAATCCAAATCAGAAAAGAAGAAGTAAAACTGTCACTGTTTGCAGATGACATGACACTATACATACAGAATCCTAAAGATGCTACCAGAAAACTACTAGAGCTAATCAATGAATTTGGTAAAGTAGCAGGATACAAAATCAATGCACAGAAATCTCTTGCATTCCTATACACTAATGACAAAAAATCTGAAAGAGAAATTAAGGAAACACTTCCATTTACCACTGGAACAAAAAGAATAAAATACCTAGGAATAAACCTACCTAAGGAGACGAAAGACCCTTATGCAGAAAACTGTAAGACAGTGATGAAAGAAATTAAAGATGATACAAACAGATGGAGAGATATACCATGATTGGAAGAATCAACATTGTGAAATGACTATACTACCCAAAGCAATCTACAGATTCAATGCAATCCCTATCAAACTATCAATGGCATTTTTCACAGAACTAGAACAAAAAATTTCACAATTTGTATGGAAACACAAAAGACCCCGAATAGCCAAAGCAATCTTGAGAAAGAAAAACGGAGGTGGAGGAATCAGGCTCCCTGACTTCAGACTATACTACAAAGCTACAGTAATCAAGAGACTATGGTACTGGCACAAAAACAGAAATATAGATGAATGGAACAGTATAGAAGCCCAGTGATAAACCCACGCACATATGGTCACCTTATCTTTGATAAAGGAGGCAAGAATATACAACGGAGAAAAGACAGCCTCTTCAATAAGTGGTGCTGGGAAAAAAAGGACAGCTCATGTAAAAGAATGAAATTAGAACACTTCCTAACACCACACATGAAAGTAAACTCAAAACGGATTAAAGACCTAAATGTAAGACCAGACACTGTAAAACTCTTAGGGGAAAATATAGGCAGAACACTCTATGACATAAATCACAGCAAGATCCTTTTGATCCACCTCCTAGAGAAATGGAAATAAAAACAAAAATAAACAAATGGGACCTAATGAAACCTAAAAGCTTTTGCACAGCAAAGGAAACCATAAACAAAACGAAAAGACAACCCTCAGAATGGGAGAAAATATTTGCAAACGAAGCAACTAACAAAGGATTAATCTCCAAAATATACAAGCAGCTCATGCATCTCAATATCAAAACAACAAACAACCCAATCCAAAAATGGGCAGTAGGGCTTTCCTGGTGGTGCAGTGGTTGAGAGTCCGCCTGCCGATGCAGGGGACATGGGTTCGTGCCCTGGTCTGGGAAGATCCCACATGCCGCGGAGCGGCTGGGCCCATGAGCCATGGCCGCTGAGCCTGCACGTCCGGAGCCTGTGCTCCGCAACGGGAGAGGCTGCAACAGTGAGAGGACTGCGTACCACAAAAAAAAAAAAAAAAAAAAAAGGGCAGTAGACCTAAATAAACATTTCTCCAAAGAAGTTATACAGATTGCTAACAAACACATGAAAGGATGCTCAACATCACTAATCATTAGAGAAATGCAAATCAAAACTACAGTGAGATATCACCTCACACCAGTCAGAATGGCCATCATCAAAAAAATCTACAGGGCTTCCCTGGTGGCGCAGTGGTTGAGAGTCCACCTGCCGATGCAAGGGACATGGGTTCGTGCCCCGGTCCGGGAAGATCTCACGTGCCACAGAGCAGCTGGGCCCGTGAGCCATGGCTGCTGAGCCTGCGCGTCCGGAGCCTGTGCTCCGCAACGGGAGAGGCCACGACAGTGAGAGGCCTGCGTACCGCAAAAAAAAAAAAAAAAAAAAATGTACAAACAATAAATGCTGGAGAGGGTGTGGAGAAAAGGGAACCCTCTTGCACTGTTGGTGGGAATGTAAATTGATACAGCCACTGTGGAGAACAGTATGGAGGTTCCTTAAAAAACTAAAAATAGAACTACCACATGACCCAGGAATCTCACTACTGAGAGATTTCTTATATACCCTGAGAAAACCATAATTTTAAAAGAGTCATGTACCACAATGTTCATTGCATCACTATTTACAATAGCCAGGACATGGAAGCAACCTAAGTGTCCCACGACAGATGAATGGATAAAGAAGATGTGGCACATATATACAATGGAATATTACTCAGCCATAAAAAGAAACGAAACTGAGTTATTTGTAGTGAGGTGGATGGACATAGAGTTTGTCATACAGAGTGAAGTAAGTCAGAAAGAGAAAAACAAATACCGTATGCTAACACATATATATGGAATCTGAAAAAAGAAAAAATAAAGGTTCTGATGAACCTAGAGGCAGGACAGGAATAAAGACACAGATGTAGAGAATGGACTTGAGGACATGGGGAGGGGGAAGGGTAAGCTGGGATGAAGTTAGAGAGTGGCATGGATAAAAATACACTACCAAATGTAAAACAGATAGCTAGTGGGAAGCAGTTGCATAGCACGGGGAGATCAGCACGGTGCTTTGTGACCACCTAGAGGGGTGGGATAGGGAGGGTGGGAGGGAGACGCAATAGGGAGGAGATATGGGGATATATGTATATGTATAGCTGATTCACTTTGTTATAAAGCAGAGACCAACACACCATTGTAAAGGAATTATACTCCAATAAAGATGTTAACAAAATTTTTTTAATAGAATAAAATTTTAAAAAAGTCTAGTAGGAGACACAGGAGCAAGATCAACAAGGTGTGATAAGAGTAAGGATATCGGCAAGTACAAGAGAACGCAGAGGGGGCAGCGGACTCAGCCTGGAGAGGTCAGGAAAGCCTTCACGGAGGAGATGGCCTCTGGGCTGAGTGTGGAAGGATGAAGTGGAGTTGGCCGTGGAGAGGAGGTGAATGGAGTGTCATGGTGTCCTGGCGAGAGACACCAGCCTGCAGAAAGGTGCAGAGGGGTGAGAAAGCAGAGGAGGCACAGAAGGCTCACAGCTGCTCCCATTCTCCCCTTCCCACTTCATCTTGCTACTCCCCACATGCTGGCAGAAGCACTCCTCACAGCATGGATTCCAAGACTGGAACTGAGTGACTTTATATATTTTATTGATATATGTATTTTGAAAGATATGTTAAAGTCCCAAAGAATGCTGTAAGAATGCTGTAATAGGGAAGAACAAATCTGACTCCATATTAGATCTGTTCCTTTTACTTTAATCTTTGTGCTCTGTTTCCTGTGCTTAGCTGTGCTGGTTCTGCATCTTTTGTAAAAGGATGTTGCCTATCAGAATTCCCTGGTGGTGCAGTGGTTAAGAATCCACTTGCCAATGCAGGGGACACGGGTTTGAGCCCTGGTCTGGGGAGATCCCACATGCCGCGGAGCAACTAAGCCCGTGCGCCACAACTACTGAGCCCACGTGGCACAGCTACTGAAGCCCGCGCGCCTAGAGCCCGTGTTCCACAACAAGAGAAGCCCCCGCTCACCGCAACTAGAGAAAGCCCGCACGCAGCAACAAAGACCCAACACAGCCAAACATAAAATAAATAAAATAAATAAAATTTAAAAAAAGGATGTTGCCTATAGGCTGAAATATACAGGATAACTCATTCTCAAGGCTTTGCCCTTTAAGAGTCCAATCATATATAGAGATAAAACGTGGGAGAACAGAGAATAACATTTGTCTTATTGGAGGTTTACAGGAACATTGTGACCTGACCTACATGGACGTATGTAAGAACGAAGGATTTCTACACCAAGAAGTTTGCAACAACTAACCACAGCCCTCCCTCACCTTGCCTTTAAAAGTGCTTTGCTGACATCCTTTAAGGAATTCGGGGTTTGGAGGGCACAAGCCACCCGTCTCCTCGCATGGCCCTGCAATAAACCTTTCTCTGCTCCAAACTCCGACATTTCAGTTTGTTTGGCTCTGTGCACTGGGTAACAAGATGTTATGAGAAACATGTCCTCATGAAAATGGTTTCCTTGTTTAATGGGCTCTATTGGTTTAAAATGAGGTAGTAGCGAGGACTTCCCTGCTGGTCCAGTGGCTATGACTCTGTGCTCCCAATGCAGGGGCCCCGGGTTCGATCCCTGGTCAGGGAAGTAGGTCCCACATGCATGCCACAACTAAGAGTTCGTATGCCGCAACTAAAGATTCCATATGCTGCAGCTAAAAAGATCCCACATGCCGCAAAAAAGATCCCGCGTGCCACAACTAAGACCTGACGCAGCCAAATAAATAAATAAATATTTTTAAAAACAAAACAAAAAAAATGAGGTAGCAGGTTTATATTCTGGGGGAAGAGTTACCTATACAGGAATTAGTACATGGCACTGGGGCAGGGGAGGGGGTCACCCATTGCATGCCCAGATCAGTGTACCCGTTTCTAGGCAGTGGCCCTCACTGTCTATCCTAGGTGCCAAAAATGGTGACCTGCTTGCCCCTCTCTTCTTGAGGCCACAACTCAGACGGGCTGGGCTAACAGTCAGGATCTGGCATCTCGGGTGCTGGGGCGAGATGCAGGACAAACTGCAGCAGAAATGGAACTCTTGCATACCTGCAGGATTTAGCATTTAAGGAAAATGAGTAAAGGGAGCCTGGGGAGAGGGCAAGTAGGAGAGCACAGGCTTGTCTAAAGGGGCCAACTGCCCCCAGCTCTGCTGATCCAGGTGATGGCTCCAAGCCAGGGCCCGACCTCCTGATCTTCTGGGACGCCGCTGGGTTTTGTGACTTCCTACTCTGATCACTGGGACCCAGGCTTCCTACTGTGATCGGTGCAGTTCTTTGATTTCAACTTTTTAGAGTCACCCACACATCCACCTCCCCAGGACACAAACACAGTCCCTGAAAGAGCTAGACTGAATTGGGTTTCAACATCCACCGCCTCACAGCACCAGAACCACTGCTATTCCATTTTGGTTCTCCCCCCGTCAACAGAGTCTACCTCTTCCTTCTCTCATAGTAATTTGACTTTGGGGAGCCTGTTTCTCTTCCCTCCCACTGGATTTTCAATAGAGTCACAAGTAACCCCAATTTTTAAAAATTATGGTAAAATGCACATAACATAAAATCTATCATTTTAACCAATTTAAAGTGTACAATTCAGTGGCATCAGTATATTTACAATGTTGTGCAATCATCACCACTATCTAGTTCCAGAAGCTTTTCATCACCCGAGAAGGAACCACACATGCATTAAGCAGTCACTTCATTCTCCCCTCTCCCCAGCCTCTGGCATCCACTATCTGCTTTAGTCTCCATGGTGTCTTCTTAGTGCGTAGATCCACTGTCTCTATGGATCTGCCTATTTTGGATATTTCATATAAATTAACTCATATAATATGTAGCCTTTTGTGTCTGGAGTCTTGCACTTACCATTTAATATTTTTGAGGTTTATCTACTTTGTAGCATGTTTCAGTCCTTCCTGAATGATATTCCATGGCATAGTCATGCCACATTTTGTTTATCTATTCATCAGCTGATGAACATTGGAGTTGTTTCTACTTTTTGGCTATACTTTTTTTGTTTGTTTGTTTGGTTTGGGTTTTTTTGCGGTACGTGGGCCTCTCACTGTTGTGGCCTCTCCCGTTGCGGAGCACAGGCTCCGGACGCGCAGGCTCAGCGGCCGTGGCTCACGGGCCCAGCCGCTCCGCGGCATGTGGGATCCTCCCGGACCGGGGCACGAACCCCTGTCCCCTGCATCGGCAGGCGGACTCTCAACCACTGCACCACCAGGGAAGCCCCTTGGCTATACTTAATAGAGCTGCTATGAACATTTGTGTGTGAGTTTTTGTTTGAGCACATATTTTCAATTTTTTTTTTTGAGTATATACCTAGGAGTGGAATTGCTAGGTCATATGGTAATTTTATGATTAATTTATTGAGAAATCACTAATTGTCTCTCACAGTAGCTGCATCATTTTATATTCTCACCAGCAATGTATGACGGTTCGTCACATCCTTACCAACACATATTTTCCATTTTTAAAATTATTATTCTCATAGCCATCCTAGTGGGTATAAAATGGTATCTCATTGTGGTTTTGACTTGCATTTCCCTAATGACATCGAGCATCTTTTCATTTGCTTGTTGGCCATTGGTATATCTTCTTTGGAGAAATGTCTATTGAAGTCCTTTGCTCTTGATAAAACTGAGTTGTTTGTCTTTTTATTGTCGAATTGTAAGAATTCAATATATATTCTGGGTACTAGACCCTTATCAGATATACAACCTGCAAAACTTTTCTCCCATTCTGTAAACTGTCTCTTCATCATGTCCTTTGATGCACAAAGTCTTTAATTTCGATGAAGTCCAATTTATCTATTTTTTCTTTGTTGCTTGTGCTTTGGGTGTCATGTCTAAGAAACCATTGCTGAATTCAAGGTCATAAAGATTTAATTCTATGTTTTCTTACACGAGTTGTATAGGTTTAGCTCTTATATTTAGCTCTCTGATCCATTTTGAGCTAATATTTTACACGGTATAAGGTTAGCATCCAACTTATTTCTTCTGCATGTAGACTGCAGTCTTCCCAGCACCATTTGTTAAAGAGACAATTATTTCCCCCATTGAATAGTCATGGTACCCTTGTCAGAAATCAATTGACCACAGCTGTATGGGTTCATTTCTGAACTCTCAATTCTATTCCCACAATGTTGTGTTTTTTTTAAGTTAAAATTTATTGACCTTCTAAATAAGGTATAGGGATTGTGATTAAAGCTTAGTATATACTTATTAAATCCTAACATATTTAATACTGCTTCCAATTTAGCATAGGAATTACTTCCCAAAATGTTCATCTGGATTGAAAAAGTATTTTTTAAATGTGGCAATGTGGTTTAGATGAGTATACCACATTATAAGTCTACTGGAAATCCAAAGGGATTTGCCTTTGAGGAAGTTGAAACAAAAGAACAAGCAGCAAAATGTCTTCAGATCCAGATCCATCACTAAAATATGGAAATATAGTTGACCCATGAGTAACATGGGTTTCAATTGTGTGTGTCCCCTTGTATGGTTCAGTACTACACAATCCATGGTGGGTTGAATCCATGGATGTGGAACTTCAGATACCAAGGACCAACTGTGGGACTTGAGCTTCCTCCCATTTTGGTATCTGCACAGGTCCTGGAACCAATTCCCCATAGATACTGAGGGATGACTATTTTTTTTTTCAGTTTCAAAGCAAGAACGACCACTTAAAAGTGATAGGGAGCCCAGTCATGACAAACTTGCAATCATCAACATCCTTTAACCTTTTACTTTCCTGGATTAGTTTCCCAAGAGTCTTGTTTCTTCCAGAAGGGTTCTCCCATGGGTTTTTATAACTAGGCATCTTGAGAAATTTTGGGATTGGGATGACTCAATCCCTTTCCGTCCAGAAAGTTCCTAGTTTCTTTATGCAGATTGATCCAATGCACCCGAGAGCTCTACTCACCAAGAGGAATTTGGAGAACTGGGCTTATCACACTCAAGAAAAATAAAGTTCTTCTTATAGCTTCTTCTTCCAGTGCATGGGGTATGGGGTGTCTTCCTTGTTTTAAGAAAACTACTCAAGTGATTTTCTTTTTCCAAAGTAAAGAAGACTTGACTGTTTCCAGCTGAAATTATAAATGAAAGCTACTCTTGCTTAAAAAAATAAAATTTGTCTATAAATGTATAATTTAAAAAATTATATACACATATAAAGTACTGTATATGTATCTACCTATAAATTATAAAGTTATGCAAACTTCAGAGAATAAAAATGACCCTATATTTATGTCATAGAACATAAGGTAATCCCCCAAATCATTTAAATTACAAACCAATGTTTTTATAATGTTTCCTAAAGTCTCATGTTCATAGGGTTAGGTACCTTCAACATTTCTGTTATGGGTAGGAAGGTTATCAGCTGTGGTCTGAGCAAGCCCAAATCCTCCTGGGAGGCCAAAAGGGGGGCTTGTCCACAACTTTCCCACAAGCTTCTGTTTATTGGGATATAAGCACACAGAAATCCCCACATTTCTGTACTGTGACAGCTGATACCCTTAATGAGAATAAACTCGAAGGATCTTCTGAATCACTAAAGAAAGGCTAGCACTAATTATAATCAGCAAGTTGACTATGTTTTATTATAGTCAAATTCTTTCTTTACCATTGGTTTATTCTTAAAGTTTGGAAGGATACACGAGGAGTGTGGGTTCCTCTAGGGAGGAAGTGAAATTGGTCGGGAGGGGGGCTTTCACTTTTTACTACATATTTTTCTGGATTGAATTGTTTGGGATGTTTACAATGAGCATATATTGTTTCAGGAATACCCGTGTTTAAATTTTAAGTAACAGGCTGCTGAGAGGCAAACAAGAGTTCTTTTACTTAAAAATAATGGATGGATTTTTGCTACAATCCCTTGAATCCCATTACCTAAGTATTCAACAAACAGAGACACCTGTTTCCCCATCATTCTGGAGGCCTGCCGTTGTTCTCAGGGTTCTGCTCATCAAGTTAGGGTGACTTTCCTCCTTTTAGCCAGAGACCCTTCCTCTTTTCCTTGATTTCTTTCATTTCAAATTGAGGACTGCTGTTTACCAATGCGAAATATAGCAACCTTGTTAGTTAACGTCTCATTACCAGGAAAGCCTGGAACCCTAGAGAAGGCTTTTGTGAGCCCTGGGGAAAGCATGTCCCCATTGAACTGGGCTAATCCCGGTCATTATTTTTATGATTAGGGAATCAAGCTAAATAGCAGTGGTTGTGTCCATCAGCAAATACCGCAGAGTGCAGCGTGAGGTTTAACACATAAACAATTTCTTTGCAAAACAAAAGCTCCCTTTTGAGTGGCTTTCTACTTTTACTTCTTTAAATTACCACTTGTAGTCCTTCTGCTCTTCCAGGAGAGGCACACTGAGTTTTACACGTTATTGCGTACTTGACTTTGGGGTAAGACCAGGAAGAAGACACCATTATGTGGATGTGAATTTTTTAAAATGCCCATTAAGAGAGCAAACCTTAAGAGTTCTCATCACATGGAAAAAAATGTTTTTTCTATTTCTTTAATTTTTAGTCTATATGAGATGATGGATGTTCACTAAACTTATTGTGGTAATTATTTCACAACGTACGCAAGTCAAATCATTATACTGTACACCTTAAACTTATTCAATGCTGTATGTCAATGATATCTCAATAAAACTGGAAGAAAGAAAAGAAACAGAAATATAATACCCCCCCCCCAATGCCCATGAACCAGTCAAATTCTCCTAATGATATATTACTCCAATGAAAGCCAGTACAGGGTATTATGCTGGTGAAGAAAGCCAATTCTGGATCAGAAAGCCTGAAGCTGAATCTCAGCTCTGCAAATTACAAGCTGAGAAACCTTGAGCAAGTTGCTTAAACTCTCTGAGCCTCCATTTCCTCATCTGCAAAATGGGATAGGGATAATGCAAATATTTCCTTCACTGGGTCAGTGTAAAAAAGAGATGAGATATTGTCTGGCACAAAGTAAACTCTCAATGTGTTAGCAATTTCTTAAATCAATTAATAAAGTAATGAGAATAATCTGAATTCAGCTCTGAAGTTGCATCCTACAATTGCTGTTAGGATATGGAGCCAAGAGGCTGAAGAATCAGTGATTCATCAGATTGAAAGTGAGGTCTTCTCCAAGGGTTTGCAAAGTATTGAGTACATAAAGGATTTCATAATTGTATAACTTTAGGCATTGGTTAGCTGGTAGACAAGTAACGTGGCTGTGAGGTGGCGACTGCAGGCAGGGAAGGAATGAGAGGCTGCCTGGGAGTGATATTACCCTTCGTAGAGCTACACTTCTGAATTCCTATTAGCTCAGTTTTCCTTGCTTCTTGGCAAATCAGACAAAAACAGGGCTTCCCTGGTGGTGCAGTGGTTGGGAGTCCACCTCCCAGTGCAGGGGACACGGGTCTGAGCCCTGGTCCGGGAAGATCCCACATGCCGTGGAGCTGCTGAGCCTGTGCGCCACAACTACTGAGCCTGCACACCACAACTACTGAAGCCCATGCGTCTAGAGCCCATGCAGTCAAAAATTTTTAAAAATAAAATGAATAAGTAAAATAAATAAATTTATTTTAAAAAATCAGACAAAAACATGGCAGTAGCTATCCTCTCTGGATGATTCCCTGGAGCTTTTCTAATTGCTTTAGAGGAAGATACTTAACGTATTACATTTGCTACTAAGATGCTGGAAAGTAACACAGTGGACAACCCTTCAGCAGTGCTCACAAGAGGAAACCTCCAGCTTGGTGTGAGATGCCTCAGAAGGTTATTACTACATGTTTGCCATGACTTGACATACTAGTGATTATACTGAAGCATTTTACACTCTAGAAAGGCAGATTTCAACATAAAGAAAACATAGGTTTGTGAAATCTCTTTCAATTACCTACTGAAATATTCACAGTTCCCAACTCCCTCACAAATTCAATTTTCTCTCCGTGAATATGCTTTGTGATTTCTTCTCAGATATTTGGCAAAACGAAGTTGGTTTCATTCTGGTGGTTACGAGTGTTCCTTACTGTCTTTAGGAACTAATTATAAAAACCTGCAGAAATCACATATTTCCTGGTGTTGTAGAAATACAGATACTCATCTGCGGTATGACAGTATGCTTCTTAGGAGTTACTTGGGCTTTCGGGGAGAATTAGAAGTGTGTTCTAGAGTAGCGTTTTTATTTTTAAATTTTTTTCTTCCTGTTTTGTTGAGATATAATTGACATACAGCACTGTATAAGTTTAAGGTGTATGATGTGACTTACATACAGCATGAACTGATAATCACAGTAAGTTTAGTGAACATCCATCTCATATAGACAAAAAATTAAAGAAGTAGAAAAAAATGTTTTCCTTGGGATGAGAGCTCAGCATTTACTCTCTTAACTTTCATACATAACACACAGCAGTGTTAATTATATTTATCATGTTGTACATTACACCCCTAGTGCTTATTTACCTCATAACTGCAAGTTTGAAACTTTTGACAGCCTTCATCCAATTCCCCCTCCCCCACTCCCACCTCTGGTAACCACAAATCTGATCTCTTTTCCTATGAGTTTGTTTTTGAAGTATAATTGACCTACAACACTATGTTAGTTCCTGTTACACAACATAGTGATTCGATATTTCTATACATTTCAAAATGATCACAATAAGTCTATAGTTACCATCTGTCATCACACAAGGATATTACATAATTATTGACTATATTCCCCACACTGTACATTTCATACCCCTAACTTATTGACTTTGAAACTGGAAGTGTGTACCTCTTAAGCTCCCTCACTTATTTCTCTCCTCCAGCCACCCTCCTCCCCTCTGGCAGCCACCTGTCTTTTCTCTGTATCTATGACTCTGTTTCTGTTTTATGTTTATTCATGTGTTTTGTTTTTTAGACTCCACATATAAGTGAAATCATACAGTATTTGTCTTTCTCTGACTTATTTCACTTAACATAATACCCTCTAGGTCCATCCATGTTGTTGCAAATGGCAAGATTTCATTCTTTTTTATGGCTGAGTAATATTCCAGTGTATACATGTATATACACATCTTCCTCATCCGTTCATCTTTTGATGGGCACTTAGATTGGTTCCATTAAAGAAGCATTTTTTAAATGGTGGGTTGTAGCACATTAGTGGGTAGTAAATTCAATTTAGTGGGTTGTGAATAGCATTTTTACATATCAGTCTAATCTGATAGAAAATAAGAGTTTTCCTTTATCATTAAGGACCCTCTTTAGAACACTTTAACTCCAGTCTTCCTACTCTCAACTTTCATGATTGTTGTCTAGAATTTCCATTTCCCCTCAGTTATCCCCCATTGGGGTCTGTGTGTGTGTGTGTGTGTGTGTGTGTGTGTGTTTTACATATTACATTGTATATATATGTTGCATTGTATTATATATATTTGTATATAATAGTCAATGCATATGTATATAATAGTCAATGCCTATTTAGATTTATCAGTTTCCTCATTCACCATTTTTCTTGCATCCCACTCCCACTCCTTCCTTATGGGTTCAATTTCCTTCTAACCAAAGAACCTCATTTAGTAGTTCTCTCAGTAAGCGATGTGTTTGAAAATGTATTTACTCTCGCTCTTGAATGATAATTTCGTGGGGCATATAATTCTAGGTTGAACATTACTTTCCCTTAGGATTACATGATACTACACTGTTTTCTGGCACATACTACTGCTGATTGGACGTCTTAGTGTCATTGTTTTTCCTTTGTAGGTAATTCTTCCTTCAAGATAGCTTTAAGGCTTCTTCGCTTTTGTCATTCCAAAGTTTCACCATGCGTTTTGATGTGGTTTTGTCCTTATCTATCTAGTTCAAGATTCACGTTTCTTTAACTTTGTAATATTCTCACTCAATATCTCTGTGAATGTTGCCTCTGCCCATTCATTCTATCGTCACCCACTGAAACTCCTATTAGATTTTTATTGGACCTTCTCATCCCGTCTCTGTCTCAATGCTTTTCCACATTTCCCATTTCTCTCTCTCTGCTGCATTCTATTGCCCAGCTTACTAATTACTCCTCCGGCTGTGTCTATCTGCTACTTAACTCATACCCAAAACATGGTCCATGGATCAGCAACATCAGCATCACCTGGGATTTGTTAGCAATGCAAATTCATGGGCTTCACCTGAGACCTATGAAGTCAGGATTGAGTTAGAGAGTGGCGCCCAGGAATCAGTGTTTTCACAAACTCTCCAGGTGATTCTGATACTCACTGAAGTTTGAGAGGTACTGCGTTAGCCCATTCACTAAATTGTTTTCATTTCTACTTAGTTCTTTTTCAAACTTCATCTTCTTTTTTCCTTATAGCCCTTTCAGCAAGGTTTATAGTCTTTTAAAAAATTTTTAGTAAATCTCTATAATCATCTTAAACAAACTTATTTCATAGTTTCAAACTGCCATTCTTGGGGGCTTGGATTCTCCAGTTGGTTGTATTTACTGACTCCCCGCTTCCTTGTTGGTTTATTTTTATTATGAGCTCATAATCACTGAGGGCCCTAATTCCAGGTCCAAGTTTGCCCAGGTCTGAGGTCATGTCTTTTATCCAGGGGTCAGTAAGCTTTTTTTGGTAAAAAGTCAGATAGTAAATATTTTTTGGCTTTATGGGCCGTATTATCTCTGTCCCAGTGACTCAACTCTGCCATTATACACAAAAGCAGCCATAGCCAACTTGTTTTAAAAACATGGGCATGACTGTTCCAATAAAACTTTATAAAAATAGACAGTGGGCTAGATTTGGTCCACAGGCTATAGTTTGCCCACCCCTGCTCTTAACCTTGAGTGGACATTTTCTAATGTAGCCCCCACCTTCCTTAATTGCCTCTTCCATCTCTGGGTATTTCATAAATATTATTGTTTTAAGACCATTTCTTCAACTACCTGACGATACTGAGATCACTTAGGGCACTTGTTAAAAACAGCATCCCAGGCTGTTGCCCTGTAGGTTCTGATTCAGTCCATGTGAGGTGGAAAAAGACGTGAGTGTATTTAGTAAGAACCCCAGGTGATCTAGTGATCCAGAAAGTTTGCGAAACCCACTCTCATGGAAGAGGATGCAAAGAATGAACTTAATGTTGAGGCTGTACCACTTAGTCTCAGTCCTTACTCACGTGTTGCCACGTTGATTATTGCAAATCCCTAAATTCAGAGTCAAGAAGGACCACTCAGCCTCCTAGTGTGCGGTCAGGAGCCAGGGTCTGTGTGACTCATGAACAGCAGCTGCTTTTTGTGAGCTAATCTTTTCAGTGCAATTCTACAAAGTCCTTCCCCCAGGAAACCACACCTATTTTTTTTTTCTTTTACTGAAGTCCCTTTAATAATAAAGCCATACCGCAGTACATACTTGGAAAAAATGGAATTTCCCCCAACGGCTCAGTGATGACAGTTGAGATAAAGTTCATGCAACTTTTCTTGGTACTTGTTTACCCAAATAATCAGGGAATGAGTAAGTTGCAAAAGCATTTTAGGTATTTGATGAACCTTCCAATGATGTACAGGGTTAAATCACAGCAAAGTTTGCTATGCCACAGACTGTGTTATTGCATAAAGCTTTGATCTCTTTCTTACCATCAATACCCAGGGCTGACATTCATGCTGCCCAGATGCTTCTAACGTGCAGTCAAGGCTGAAGGCTACTGTTCCCCACCACGAGTGGCTCTCAAAGTGCCATTCCCCAACCAGCAGCATCAGCATCATTGGAGGGTGAGTTTGAAATGCCCCACTCCGGTCCTGCTGACTCAGGTACTCTGGGGTTGGGGCCCAGCAATCCGTGTGTTAACAGGCCTTCCAGATAATTCTGACGCAGGCTACCATTTGAGAATTGTTGCACTGTGCCCCCAGTGGATCCCTGCCCCTTGGAAAACTTTGCCACTCTCCTCATTAAGAGGGGAGTGTATTCCCCCTTCTCCTGAATCTAGGCGAGCCTGGTGAATTACTCTGACCAAGAGAAGGGAACTGAAATGCTGCTGTGCCAGTTCCAGAGTTAGGTCTCAAGAAGGCTTGAAGCTTCCATTTTTGCCCTCCTGGAATGTTTCTTCCATGATGCTAGGAAGCTGGTCTGGCTGATTGGAGGACGACAGGCCACATGGAGGAGAACTAAAGTGCCCCAGCCAAGAGCGGCACCGACATCCCATACACCTGCATGAGCCACCCTGGACCTTCTAGTGCAGCCGGGAGACCTTCTCGGGGAGAACGCCATCCTGGCCAAGGAACACCTGCTGAAGGGGGTGCAGAGGAGGCTGGACGCAGAGCCCAGCAGGGAGCCCGGCATGGACATCCCGCAGCTGAGGCTGCTGAATGCAGGGTTCACCATCAAACGTACCGACTGAACGCAGCCACATGAATGAGCTGAGGAGAAGGCAGCAGGGGCACCAGCCGGCTGACCCACAGAATGGTGAAAGATAATCAACTGCTATGACTTTAAGTCATTAAGATTCAGCAGCAGAAGGGACTAAGTTGCGGCTGTGCAATTTGCCCCTGAACTTTGCCTTGAAGGGCAATCGGTTAGCCCTTTAAAGCAAAAGTCTAGGAAGGCTGGGAATGTGGCTGGTCCTAACTGCCAGGCAGGGTGCCTGGCTCCGTGGGCACTGCCCTGTGCTGTTGTCACACAGGCCCCGTGCTTCAAAGAGCTTCACGCTTGTTCTAAGGCTCTGCTGTCGCCATCTGGAAATTCGTAATAACTCTGAACAAAGGGCCCTGCAGATTATGTAGCCAGTCCTGCTAAATGCAGCTTCTTCATTTATTCCTCACGACAATCTTAAGAATTGGGTTTATCAGCTCTCATCACATATTTGGGATACGTTGTGAGCAAATAAAAAGGGGGGCTTTGCAGACAGTCTGGCAAGTCGGCAAAGCATTTTGGGGGCCATGTTAAGAAGAATCCCCTTGCTGACAAAACCCAGAGTATATTTAAACAACTACAGGACCAGGCAGCGGGAAGGAAAAGGGCCTGGCCTGGGAAGCTAAGCCCCGAGAAGTCCAAACTCACTATTTATAGTGCTGTGGCCTATTTTGGCCTGCTGGGAGGCCCTGAAAATTGCCTGAGATCTGGGCCTGGAACTGATGATGGAAACCAGGCACTTTCATTCTGGGATGTGGCTGGAATCATGCTGGGCACAGACAGAGGTCTTTCTGATGAGCTCAAGGACATTTTGAAAAACAGGATTTTCTTTGACAGAGAATTTTTTAAAAATTAAGGAAAACCATCAGGCCGTGACCAGGAATATATTCTTAGGGAAGAAAATGCATGGATCACATCAAGTCAATAAAGAGCTAACAATTAGCCAGGCACTGTGCTAAGTGCTTGACATGTACCATCTCCTTTATATCCTCACATACAACCCTGAGAGGGTAGCACTATTATTATCCCCATTTTACAGGAAAGGAAACTGAGGCTTGGGAAAACTAGGTAATTTAAGGAAGGTCACAGGGTTGGTAAGCCAGGATCCAAACCCACATCACAGCGCTCCATCTGCCCAGGCTGTCACCTACAGCACTGCTTCTCTAACTTTGGCATGCAAGACTCACCTGGGAGTCTTGTGAAGATGCAGATTCTGATTCAGGAGGTCTGGGGTGGGGCCTAAATTCTGCATTTCCAACAAGTTGCCACGTGAAAATAATACCACTGGTCCACAGATCATAATTTGAGGAACAAGGATGAGTCTTCCTTCTTCTATTTTCAACCTCCTGCAATCTGCTCCCTCAACAGCAGCCTGAGTTATTGGGGTAGTTTCCAATGCTGCATAATAAGTGAACCCCGAAATTGGGTGGTTTAAAACAACAACAAGCTCTTATTCCCTCACACAGTTCCTGAGGGTCAGGAAGCCGGGTGTAGCTGAGCTGGGAGGTTGTAGCTCAGGTTCTCTCATGGGGTTACAATCAGCATGGCAGCTTGGGCCTGTATTCCCCTGAAGGCTGGACTGGGCGGGAAGAGCTACAGCTAAGATGGCTCACTCGTGTGGCTGTTGGCTGGAGGCCTCGGGTTCTTGTCATGTAGGCATCTCTGTGGGGCAGCTCATGACATGGCAGCAGGCTTCTCCCAGAGTGAATGATCCAAGAGAGAGACACTCAGACTGCAGTGTCTTTTATAACCTAATCTTGGAAGTGACAAACCTTTATACTGTCATATGCTATTGGTCACACACAGCTACTCTGGTACAGTTGTGGGAAGGGACCCCCAGGAATGTGAGTACCAGGAGACAGGGGTCACTACTACCACAGTTTCCTGATGAAAAGTGAGTCAGATCATGTCACTCCTCTGCTTCAAACCCCATCATCACTTCTCATCAGAGTCAGCATGAAAATCCAAAGTTCCATCAAACTGACGAGAGCTCACACTTGACTGCATGGGACCTGGTCCCTGACTACTTTCTCACGTCCCTTCCCTCATCCTCAGCTCACTTTAATCAACCGCACTGACCCTCTTGTTGGTCCTCATATACCTCCAGCATCTTCTTGCTCCTGCAGGCCTCTGCATGTGCTTTTCCTTCTGCCTAGAATGAACTTCATTCACATCTCTTCTCAAATAACACCTTTTCAGAGAGGCCTTTCTCGACCAGACCCACCATCTGAAATGGTAGCCTGTGTTATTCTCTAGCCCTTTGGTTTGCTTTATTTTGCTTCACGGTACTTACTTGTACTAGATAATGTTCAGCTCGGAGTATACTTCTCAGCTCCATTGACGCTGGGCTTGGCCATGTGACCTGCTTTGGCCGACAGAATGTGTGAGGAAGTGGCGTGTGCCAGTTCCCAGCCCCCACCTTAAGACTCATTGTGTGTGTGCTTTGTTCACCCCTTTGAGAGCTTTTGACCTCTGTTGTAAAAAGAACAAGCCCCTCTTAGCCTGCTGATCTCAGAAGAATGACAGACCCTAGAGCAAAACTAACTAGAATCCAAATGCCTGGAGCCAAGCGTAGCCAAACCCAGCCTAGAGCAGCCCTGGCTGATCTGCAGACATGGGAGTAAGATGTAAATGTATGTTGTAAGCCACTGGGTTTGGGGGTAGTTTGTTAAACAGCATTACTGTGACAATAGCTAACTGATACACTTCTTGACATTATATTACAGATTGATGTATATCTGTTTATAGTCCATGGCAAGAATGCAACCTCCAGGAGGGCAGGGACTTGGTCTTATTCCCTGCAGTATGTCCAGCATCTAGACCAATGCCCACCTTCTGCATAGTAGGTACTCAATAAATACTAGTAAACGAATATCAGTGAGTGAATTGATTCTGACTGTAGATCCTGCTTAGCAGCTTAACTTTTATGCCTGACTGTTTTCAAAGTAGTCCAAGAATTTGCAAAGTATTTTTAAAAATTGTCTTGAAAAGGAGTTCTAGGCAGCATGCCCTCCATGAGGAGAATGTGACGCACACAGAGGTGTCTGCATTGTCTCTGTGCCAGATGCCATCCCTCTTCACCTGGGCCACATCTGAAGCCATCCAGAAACGACAGCCAGCTCCTGCCTGAGAACGGAAGTGCTGCTTTAAATGACGCTGGTTCACCTGGTCGGGCGGCTGTCCCCAGAGGAAGGCCAGGGAGATGGCTAACGACACACACAAAGGGAGGAAATGCCCCCCACCACCACGTGGAACAGCTGCACCAGGAGACACCCCTCTCTGGAGAGGAGGAAGAGGAAGTCAGCAAAGCTGCAAAGCTGACCAGCAATCTGGGGAAGCCGACACTCACGAGAAAGCAGAAGGAAAAAAGAAGCTGGTCCTTAGAACACTCGTTGTCTGGACTTGCCGAGGAAATAAAAACTGACACTAATTCTAAAGGTTTTTTCAGTCCTGCCATCTCGGCGCACTTTGGATTGGGAGTATTTTGAATGAGAAAATATTTGGCCAAATTCCTACCTGCCAACTACATTAGAAGGGTGTTTCCCTTAAAACACAAATGCTCAGCATAGATCTATGCGTGCTGATGTGGAAAGCTGTCCTGAAGGCTAAATGAAAGGTCAAGATGCAGGCTGTGGAGTGTGAGCCCATATTTATAAAAATATCCCGTATTCATAAAAAGTGCAATACATATACATAAATGTTCGTATACACAATGGAAAAACACTGAAAAGACACACACCAAACTGTCAACAGTGGTTGCATCTGGGAAACAGGTTTAGAGTAGGACAGGACTAGAGATTTCACATTTTACTTTAAACTATTTTAACAATACTTGTTATGTTCTGAATGTTCGTGTCCCTCCAAAATTCGTATATTGAAGTCCTAACCCCCAATGTGATGGTATTAGGGGGTGGAGCCTTTGGGAGGTGACTAGGGTTAGATGAGGTCACAAAGGTAGGGTCCTCATGGTAGGATTAGTGCCCTTATAAGAAAAGATCACAGTGCTTGTTTTTCTCTCTGCCACGGGTGGACACAGTGAGAAGGCAGCCAACTGCAAGCCTAGAAGAGGGCTCTCACCAGACCCCACATCTGCCAGCACCTTGAGCTTGGATCTCTCAGCCTCCAGAACTGTGAGAAATAAATGTTTGCTGTTTAAGCCACCCAGTCTGTGATATTCTGTTAGAGCAGCCCAAACTAAGACATTATTTCTATATGGTTTCATTTTTGCTTACAATGAATATTGGCCTTTTTACAATAAAAATATCAATAAAAGACTTTTTCATACAAAGATGGCCAATTTTTTTCTGTACCGGAGCTGACATGCTGCTCCTTGCAATATTTTCAGAGGTGGTCAGATGTGGTTGTAAAAGGACATCTTGTTTCACACAATGATTGCCAGTGACAAGGGGCCCTTCTCTGAGAAGCAGACCTCCTCTCACTGGCTCTGAGGTAAGGGTTGGATCATGAGATATTCTGTACTTCTATCCTTGGCACTACGCCTCTGCTTGCCCGTCCTTCTAGTTACATCAGTGTTTGCTTTCTGCAAACATGCTGACATGACCCATCCTGGAAGGATCCGAGGTCTACAGTGTTACCCAGTTCTGCCAATATCACCACAGTCTTGAGGAGTGTATTTATACCACTTCTTGTCTCCGTCTGTGTGTTGGCGTTACAGTTACTCTCATACACCAAGCAATCTTTTAAGACACACACAAAATTGACAGAGAAACATTGATCTTTCCAGTTGGTCTTTAAAACCTCTCATTTGTTTAGGAACTTTTCCAAGAGGAAAAGACACTGATATGTCTTTCAATTACATCAACATTAATACCATCCATTTCTGCATCTACAGTTCACAGGACACTTTCTCATGCGTTGCCACTGAAAATCATTTTGATCCTTCTGATAACCTAGTGAGATAGAGTGGGCAGCTATTACTGTGCTCAACTTAAAGAGAAATAATTTGAGACTCTGAGTTTAGTGATTTGTCCTGGACCATTCAACTAATAGGTAGCAAAGTTGATTCCAGTTCATCAGTGGGCCTAAACCCTGGTGCACGTTAGAGTCACCTGGGTGCTTTAAACAAATGCCCATCTCCTGTTCTCACCATAGTCAGTTGAACAAGAATCTCAGAGAATGAGGCCCTGGGCATTAGAATTTTAAAATAAAATCTTTCCACAGATGACTTTGATACATAGCGAGCTTGAGACCATTGCAATCTGTAGGTATAAATAAGCCATCCTTACGTTACTCTCATGTGCTTATTCATCACCAGGTGAAGGCCTCCCTTGTGCTGGAGTTCTACAGTAGAATACTGCACAGCAATAAAAAGGAAGGGGCTGCTGATGCACGCAGCCACGTGGAAGACCTTCATATGTATCAGGCCAAGTGAGAGAAGTCAGACTCAAAGGCTACACACTTTATGATTCCATTTGTATGCCATTCTGGAAAGGCAGAACCATAGTGGAAGAAAACAGATCATGGGTGCCAGGCCCTGGTGGTGGGAGCAGGGGTTAACTACAAAGGGGCAATGTGAGGGAATTTGGGGAGATGATAAACGTTCTATATCTTGATTAGGGGAGTGGTTAGACTATATGGATTTGTCAAAATTGAGAGACTGTACCCTAAAAGGGTAAATTTTACTGTATGTAACATGCATCTTAATAAGCCTGATTAAAACACACATACACACACACAATGCTACACTACTACACACCCACTAAAATGGCTAAAATTAAAAAGACTGACCACACCAAGATCAACAGATCAGGACTTGGAACAACGGGAACTCTCATACGTTGCTGGTAGGAATGGCTTTTTCAAAAAAAGGGGAGAGATGGGGTTTTGAGGACAGTTACACCTGGGCTTGAATTCTGGCTCTACCACTTATCATTGTGTGATGTTGGCCAAGTCACTATGGGTTTTTAGGCCTTGGTTGGTTCATCTACACATGGGATAATAGAAGTATATACCTGCCTACTTTATAGCATCAGCATAAGGCACAAAGGAGATGTTGCTTGTGAAATGCTTGATGCAGTGCCTGACACATAGCAATGACCGATAATATTAGATTTGGCTATTCTTAACATTATTATCATTCTTCTTGGTACAGCTGTCTCTGGGCTCCTCCAGGAATGGGTGAGCTCTGTGTCTACAGTTCTTGGCAAGTAGAAGGCCCTCAACACATGTTTATCAAATGAAAGAATGAACAAATGAAGTCGCACGCAATGGAAGGCGTAAGGCCTCTATTTGAGTATAATGGCAGAAGGGTTGGCACTGGTCATTCTTGGGAGCATTCCACTTCAAGCATTACAGGTCTAATTTCTGAATTCCCAGACAAAACCAGGACCTCTACATCACTGAGAAGTTTAGGAGTTTTATTCTACTTGTTCAGTGGGACTTGTATAGGTGGCCTTCGCCTCCCTAATGGCTTATAAATATTTCCCACATGTTAGAAAATGCTCAAAATCAATTTCAAATACGTGGGTTTCACAAATACCTCTGGAATAGCCTAACAAAGAGATCTCTTTAGATTGAATCTTCTGCTTGGGAAGGTAATGTGGTAGTGGAAATGGACTGAAACTGGATTCATGAGGCAACAAACAACAAGAAGATCCCATAGAGAAGACAAATCTTTCCACACGGAGTTCCTGGTAGGGGAGCCCTTAGGCCGAGACTGCTCATCAAATCACAAAGGGCATGGCCAGCCTCTCTGAGGCTTGCGAGAAATGGCTGTGCACCATCAAGAGGGGAACTGGCGGTAATCTGATGCAATGCCCCATTTCTAGCATTCCTTTTGCACAATACAATGTCTGACTTTTCCTGGCAAAGTCTGCTCACCTGCCAGCAGATATCAGCAATTGGAAGAGAAATTCCAAATGAAGAAAATCTTTTCTGTCCAGTTCTCAGATGAACTAAACGTGCCCAGTATGCCTTCAGCTGATGCTCTCCTTTAAAAACCCTTCTTGGGGGACTTCCCTGTTGGTCCAGTGGTTAAGAATCCATCTGCCAATGCAGGGGACATGGGTTCAATCCCTGGCCCGGGAAGATCCCACATGTTGTGGGGCAACTAAGCCCGTGCACCGCAACTACTGAGCCTGAGCTCTAGAGTCTGCATGCCACAACTACTGAGCCCACGCGCTGCAACTACTGAAGCCCATGCACCTAGAGCCCATGCTCCGCAACAAGAGATGCCACTGTAATGAGGAGCCCACATACGGCAACGAAGAGTAGCCCCCGCTCGCCACAACTATAGAAAGCCCGCACGCAGCAACAAAGACCCAGCGCAGCCAAAAAATATATACATATATACAAAATAAAATTTAAAAAATTAAAAAATTAAAAATAATTTAAAAAAATTAAAATTAAAAAAATTAAAAAGTCTGCTTGGGGATCATAATTTTTCATAGCAAACTTCATTTCCTCACATTACAAGGCTTGGTGAAGAGGTGGTTCATGAAGGCCAATGATAAAATGAATACACTTTTCTCAAGTGTAACCTCTGGGAAATTAATAAGCACAACTGTTGAGTTCAGGGATCTTGGTGCATAAGCAACTCCCCAAAAGGAGCCGGGCTTAACTACAAACGGGCAGCATGAGGGAATTTTAAAAATTTTTTAAAAGTCCATGTTTAAGTGCCTGCTTAAACCCCTGAGAAGAGCTTATAAAATAGAACAATACAGTTTGCTCTTCTCTGTTTTCAAATGCCCTCATTAGAGAGATCATTTAAGGGATTTGATTATTCACTAAAATATTTATGAAGTGCCTAATATGTACCAGACAGTGTTCTAGGGGCTGGGGATACAGGATGAACAAGTCAAGCAACTTCTACCCTCCTGGAGCTCACATTCTAGTCAGGGTGACAGGCAGTAGACAAGTGAATATCCAACACAATACAGGTAGTTGGTAAGTGATAAACAGGGCATAAAACATAGTAAGAGGCTGTGGAGTGATGGGGCGGTGCTATTTTGGAAATGGTGACCAGGAGAGACATCCAAGAAGAACCCTGAATGAGGCAGGAAGGGTACCATGATTGACAGCTGCCAGCACAAAGAACAAACAGCAAGTGCAAAGGCCCTGAGCCAGGAGCGTGCCTGATGTGCCTGAGGAACTACAAGGAGGCCACTAGCTGGCTTTTCTCAAAGATTCCCTGTTAAGGAAAACAGAACCACCACTACCACCACCCCCACCAACAGCTAATATTTATTTTGGATTTATTATGCACCTGGCACTGTGCTAAGCCCCCTCATGTGGACAAATCATCTGATTCAATCTTCATAAGTAGGAACTATTATTATTGACTCAGCCCCCTTCCTTGGTCTCAGCTCCGCTAGCCTCTGCAGTCACTTCTCCCGCAGGCTCTTCACACAATGGCAAGGTGGTTGTTGATAGTCTAGCCTCTCAGCAGGCTATCAAGCTGCTCTGTCCCAGCAACCCTTAGGAGAATCCCAGAATGGAGTTTCACTAGGTGTGACTGGCCTTCCCCTGCCCATCATGAACTAACCCCTGTAGCCAGAAGAATGTGATATTTGAGTGTCCATGTTACCAAATGAATCACATCCAAGCTGTCTCAGGCCGGAGGGAAGTGGGACACTGCACAACTCGAAACCTTGCATGCTTTGTTTATACCAAGCTATTTCTCCTTGAGGGTGCCTCATTTACCCCAGGTCAGTTCACTATTGACAAAGGGATAACTGCACAGATTCTCATCGTTCTCTGCAGGATCTCCATTTTTTTTTTTTTTTTTAACTTTGCAAAGCCACAAAGGGGGCTGCTGGAGCAACCTTGCACTGTATTGTTCATCAAAGAACATTAATGATTGATGGCCATTGTGATTCTCAGTTGTCACAATGCCTGGAGGGGGAGTTGATGTTGGGAGGAGGGGAAAATTGCATGCCACACTGGTGTCTAGACTGAGTTAGACAGAATAAAATAAAACAAATGGGCAGAAGGCTTAAAACACCAGGAGCCTATTTAGGCAGAATAAATATTCAGTGGATTTATCTGGTCTCTGCCTCCTAAATCATTAAAGAAATTTCAATCATTATGGCCCATGAGAACCTCTTATGAACATCATGAAAGAACAGTCTTCTCCATCAGTTGATACCTACTACATCTAGTATTTCATAAGCAGAAGAGCACCACTAATGTGGTAGTCTTGCTTATCACCAAACACACTTCAGAAAGGAGACTGTGAGAGGACCAGATTTCATTCACAATATCCAAATGGATTTTTAAATACCCCACTCAGTTTTGCATGTTGAAACAATCTGGCTTTCTAACCGTTAACGTAGTATTTTGAAAGAAGAAAGAAGAACACGTCTACTTCTACAGAAGTGCTTAATGTCGAGAAATAACTAACTCTCAGGAACCTATTTACAATGCTAATTATAACATCACAACTCTCAAGAATGGTTTACTACAAATAGTTTTTCATACCAGGTGATATTTCTGTTCATGTGGTCAGTTTAAAAATATTTTATGAAATGTCTGGATGGTTTTATGACATCTGAGGTTGTCAGATTTCTGGATTTTAAAACTTCCTGGCAAGAATATTATTCAGACTTAAAAAAGGAAGAAAGTTCTGACACATGCTACAATATAGGTGAAACTTGAGGATATTTTGCTAAGTGAAATAAGCCAAAAGGTTAAAGTCTGCATGATGCCATTTACATGAGGTACTTAGAAGTAGTCAAATTCATAGAGACAGAAAGTAGGAGGGTAATTGCCAGAGGCTGGGACAGGGGGGGAGTGGGAAGTTAATGGATACAGAGTTTCAGTTTAGAAAGATGGATGGGAGTGATGGTTGCAAAACAATGCAAATATACTTAATGTCACTGAACTGTGCACTAAAAATTAGTTAAAATAGTAAATTTTATGTTATATATATTTTACTACACACACAAATTTTTATGGGAGACTGTATTTTTCCTTCATAGTGTTTAAGAAAGTACAAGTAAAGGTTTTTGTTAACTTCAAAAAACATGTTAAGTGTAGTAAAAACTAGACCCCTAGCAGGTAGAAACTGCTGGCCCTACACCCATAGACCCTAGACTGGTTGGAGCTGGAAAACTGATGATCGAGATTCCTGAAACACCACCCTATCACCTCACCATCTACCAATCAAAAATTGCCCATGAGCTGATTAGGCACCCTGCAACTCTCACCACAACACTGTCTTTAAAAACCTTTCCCTGGGGCTTCCCTGGTGGTGCAGTGGTTGAGAATCTGCCTGCTAGTGCAGGGGACACGGGTTCGAGCCCTGGTCTGGGAGGATCCCACATGTCACGGAGCAACTGGGCCCGTGAGCCACAACTACTGAGCCTGTGTGTCTGGAGCCTGTGCTCTGCAACAAGAGAGGCCGCAATAGTGAGAGGCCTGCGTACCGCGATGAAGAGTGGCCCCCGCTTGCCACAACTAGAGAAAGCCCTCGCACAGAAACGAAGACCCAACACAGCAAAAATAAATTAATTAATAAACTCCTACCCCCAACATCTTCTAAAAAATAAATAAATAAATAAAAAATTAAAGCACCTGGGTTCTAGCCCTAGCTCTGCCACTTACTATCTCAACTTAAAAAAAAAAAAAAAAGGCTTTCCCTGAAAGCCATCAGAGAGTTTGGGTCTTTTGAGGATTAGCTGCCCATTCCCCTTGCTGGCACCCTGCAATAAACACTGTATTTTCCTTCACTACAACCCAGTGCCAGTAGATTAGCTCTGCTGTGCATCTGGTGAGCAGACCTGAGTTTGGTTCAGTAACACTGTCCCTCTAAAATCAGGAACAAGACAAAGATGCCCACTCTCACCGCTTTTATTCAACTTAGTATTAGAAGTCCTAGCCTAAGCAACTAGGCAAGAAAAAGAAATAAAAGACATCCAAATTGGAAAGGAAGAAGTAAAACTGTCACTATATGTGGATGACATAATTTTAAATATAGAAAATCCTAAAGACTCCACCAAAAAACTATTAAAAATAATAAATGAATACAGTAAAGTTACAGGATACAAAATCAAAATACAAAAATCTACTTCATTTCTGTATGCTAAAAATGAACAAGCAGGAGGAGAAATTAAGAAAGCAATCCCATTTACAATTGCTACAAAAAGAATAAAATACCTAGGAATAAATTTAACCAAGGGGTAAAAAACCTGTACAGTAGGGCTTCCCTGGTGGCACAGTGATTGAGAGTCCGCCTGCTGATGCAGGGGACACGGGTTCGTGCCCCAGTCTGGGAGGATTCCACGTGCCGCGGAGCGGCTGGGCCTGTGAGCCATGGCCGCTGGGCCTGCGCGTCCGGAGCCTGTGCTCCACAATGGGAGAGGCCACAACAGTGAGAGGCCCGCGTACTGCAAAAAAACAAAACAAAACAAAACAAAAACCAGTACAATAAAAACTCTAAGATGTTGTTGAAAGAAACTGAAGAATACACAAATAAATTGACAGATATTTCATGCTCATGGATTGGAAGGATTAACACTGTTAAAATGTCCATATTACCTAATGCAATCTACAGATTCAGTGCGATCCCTATCAAAATCCCAAGGACATTTTTCACAGAAATAGAATTAAAAGTTCTAAAATTTATATGGAACCACAAAATACCCCAAATAGCCAAAGCAGTTCTGAGAAAAAAAAAGAACAAAGCTGGAAGTATCACCCTTCCTGATTTCAAGCTATTATATATTACAAAGCTATAGTAATCAAAACAGCATGGTGTTGGCAGAAAAACAGATACACAGATCAATGGAACATAACTGAGAGCCCACAAATAAAGCCACACATATATGAACAATTAATTTACGACAAAGGAGCAAAGAACATACAATGGAGAAAGGATAGTCTCTTCAATAAATGTTGTTGGGAAAACTGAACAGCCACATGCAAAAAAATGAAAGTAGTTCGGTATCCACCATATACAAAAATCAATTCAAAATGGACTAAAGACTTCAATGAATCTAAGATCTGAAACCATAAAACTCCTAGGAAAAAACATAGGAAGTATGCCCTTTGACATTGGTTTTAGCAATATATTTCTGGATATGTCTCCTCAGGCAAGGGAGACAAAGAAAAAATAAACAAATGAGATTACATCAAACTAAAAAGGTTTTGCACAGCAAAGGAAACCATCAACAAAACAAAAAGACAACCTACTGAATGAGAGATGGTATTGGCAAATCATATATCTGATAAGGGATTAATATGGAAAATATATAAAGAACTTATACAACTCAACAACAACAACAAAAAAAACCCTATCAAAAATGGACAGAAGAGCTGAATAGACATTTTTCCAAAGAAGACATATATATGGCCAACAGGCACATGAAAAGATGTTCAACATCCTCATTATAATGGCTATTATCAAAAAGTCAAGAAATAATGAGTGTTGGTGAGGGTGTGGAGAAAAGGGAACCCTCATGTACTGTTGGTGGGAATGTAAACTGGTGCAGCCACTATGGAAAATATCGTGGAGATCCCTCAAAAAAATAAGAATAGAACTATCATATGATCCAGCTATTCCACTTCTGGGTATTTATCCAAAGAATATGAAAACACTAATTTGAAAAGATATATACACCCCTATGTTCACCACAGCATTATTCACAATAGCCAAGATAGTGAAACAACATACGTGCCCATCAACGGATGAATGGATAAAGAAGATGTAACACACACACACACACACACACACACACACGCAAAATGGAATATTACTCAGGCACACAAAAAAAGAAATCTTGCCATTTGCAACAGCATGGTTGGACCTTTAGGGTATTATGCTAAGTAAAATAAGTCAGATGGAGAAAGACAAATACTGTATGATTTCACTCATATGTGGAATATAAAAAACAAACAAACAAAAAGACAAAATAAATGAACAAACCAAACCAAACAGAAACAAACATGTAGATACAGAGAACTGAAAAGTGGTTACCAGAGGGGAAGGGGCTGGAGCGAGGGTAAAATGGGTAAAGGGGATTGACTGTAGGGTGATGGGTGGAAACTAAATTTCTATTGGTGAGCATGCTGTAGTGTATAGACTGAAATATAATGAAACCCATAAAATGGTATAAACAAAATTTATCTCAATAAAAAGTAAACTTTAAAAAAGGTTGGAGGGTACTTTTAATAATAACTGCATAAGTTTTGGTGGAAATTCTAAATCATTCTTTAAGACCTGTTTTACAGAGAATCTTATTTCTGAGGTCTGGATGTTAGCTATACTATCCTATGTTCCAAATTCATCTAAAGGTTGTCCCCTGGGTCTTCCACAGCACAAAAATTCCCCATCAGACCAAATGCCGTAATTGCACATGACTCTTACCAGATAGGCTCTCCAGAAGGACTGAATGCAGAGCGCTGCTGCCGATTCTGTCAGCAGGAGGGAGAGTGGGATCGCCGGCCGTGGGCTGAAAAGCAATAAAATGGTCATAAGCCCATGAGAATCCATCCTTCAGCATCAGCAGAGCCTTTGACAACGTAATGGCCTCTCTGATTAAGTGCCTCATCTATTCCCATTCTTAGAAAGCAACAATGTCATTTTTTATAGAAAAGTTTAGGCTTGAGTTAGCATTTCTTTGTTTTAAAATCTGGGATGGATTTTTTGTTTTTAACCAGCATAATCTTAAATCACTGTTAGCCTGCCCTGCTTTGAAGGGCTCAGGTTAGAAAGCTGCGTGTTAGTTCTGAAGGTGCAACATACATGTTACTGATATAAGCCTATGTGGACATAAAGCAAGAGACAAAGCAGAAGGCACATTTATATACTGCATTATGACTGAGATATAATAAAGGACTCTTTTTCCAACTTTCTATTGAAGGGGAATTAAGTAGTCCATTTCTTTCCTGAAATACTACAATTTATCTCTGATCAGTGTACATTCCAGTTTAATGTGGTTTAAATTCAAGAACATTTTAAAGTTAAGTTCTTCTACTACATCTTACTAAGCAATAAAATATCTCAAGAGCAGTGTCTGCTCTTGAGGGATTCTTCGATTATGGTGGGATGTCTGATCATCGATACCACATTCAAAAATCATGGCTAAATGCTCCTTTTTTGTTGTTTATTTCCTAAAAGCTGTTTAGAGATACTAACTGCTGACCAGATTTTACAAGTCTGACTTAATTCTGGTTCCTTATGTTTCCCCAAAGCACAGCTACCTCTGAAAAACCAAAAGTCAAGACTTTTCAGATATAGTGCAAAGAAATAAACCTCTGAACGAATGTGGGTCACATAGACACTGCTCTCAGGGCAGGATCCCCAGAAACGACTTTGCAAGTGAGGGATCCCCAAGAGTCTTGGCCTCCAGACTCTCCCTAATGACAGCCATCATTTGAGTTTACAGTAACTTATTTTACAGAGAGAGGTTGACTAACCTGTCCAGGGTCACACAGCTTATAAATGGCCTAGTCAGGATCTGGGCCCAGATCCCCAAGTCCGGCTTCCCTCACATTGCCGTGCTGACACCAGACCTCGGCTGGGCCACCACTTGCAGATGCCCAGCCTGACAGACTCCGGAGCTAACTGGCAACAATGCACAATTCTCCAGCATCTGGGGTTTTATTTCCTTCTAAACTCAGACTTAAAAACAACAACAAGAACAACAAAAAAACCCACTCTTGATACAGTATATTTGTGTGAATGAATGAATGCTCTTTTGGATTATTCCAAAATCAAAGAAATCAAAGCCGGGAAGAACCTAAGGGGTTATCAAGACAATTTCTAGCGAGTGCAGTGTTGCCGGGTTCTGGGTCTCCAGCTGGGCGGGTCCTTTCTAAGAGAACAAGAAACGGAGATTCTACTTCTTTGGAGAGATAATTACAACCTCCAAATGATAGCATTGTTAGAAACCTTTCCCTAATGTTCTGCTTTCATTTTTATTTGCTTTTTTTGTTTGTTCTGTTTTTGTTTTCACTTCTTTTTGCCTAACGTCTAGTTTTCTGGGCTGCAATAGAGCATTTGTATTTTTCTGGAGGTACACTGCCTCCCTGCTTTCCACATTAAATGTCTCTCCTCATACACTGTCCTTATTCTGTAAATCTTGGTTGCGTGACACCAACAAATCACATCCCTGAAGTAATTCTCCTTCACTAGTTAAAAAGCAACGGCTTCTAGAGAGACCTTGGTGTTTCTAAGGAGACCTTAGTGTGCTGGCAGTGAATTCATGAGAATAATGCTACCGTGCAACAATACCAGCTGATATGTACTAAGAGCTTCCCCGGCTCCCCTCCCACCAGCCTTGCTCCTTGTGCTGTAGCCAGAGGCGCCCTTTTCATCTCCACCAATGTGGCCTCCCACCTCAGGGCCTTTGCAGAGGTGCTTTCCTCCACCTCCAGTATCCTCTTACTCCCAGCCAGGTCACTGCATACAGTGTGCAAGCTGTTCTCTCCTCAAGGGCTCCCAGCAAATGGGCCAGAGGGCACTGAAACCCCAGCACATACTCTGCCACCTCTGCCCTAGGGCAGGGGCACCTTTGACTAATTTGCTCAAGGGCACCTTGGGGCTGAGACCTCCTTCTCCCAGTTCACTATATTTTTTTTGAATTTTAGAATTTTATTTATTTTTTTTATACAGCTGGTTCTTATTAGTTTTCCATTTTATACATACTAGTGTATACGTGTCAATCCCAATCTCCCAATTCATCCCACCCCCTCACCCCCCGTCACTTTCCCCCCTTGGTGTCCATACGTTTGTTCTCTGCATCTGTGTCTCTATTTCTGCCCTGCAAATCAGTTCATCTGTACCATTTTTCTAGGTTCCACATATACGCGTTAATATACGATATTTGTTTTTCTCTTTCTGACTTACTTCACTCTGTATGACAGTCTCTACGTCCATCTACGTCTCTACAAATGACCCAACTTCATTCCTTTTTATGGTAATATTCCATTGTATATATGTACCACATCTTCTTTATCCATTCGTCTGTCGATGGGCATTTAGGTTGCTTCCATGACCTGGCTATTGTAAACAGTGTTGCAATGAACATTGGGGTGCATGTATCTTTTTGAATTATGGTTTTCTCTGGGTATATGCCCAGGAGTGGGATTGCTGGGTCATACAGTAATTCTATTTTTAGTTTTTTAAGGAACCTCCATACTGTTCTCCATAGTAGCTGTATCAATTTACATTCCCACCAACAGTTCACTCTTATTATTTCTTCTGATCTCCACTCAAATGTTATGGAATGATGTCCTTTGATTAGATCAGGGCCATTGGCACTCTGTGAAATTTTCCCTCCTAGTCCTTGGCCCAATTTGGAGATATAAATCTGTGTGATTATCTAAAGAACACCCAAATCCTCAACTAGACTGAAAGCTCCATGAGGGCAGAGACTGGGCCTGTGTTTGCTCCTCTTGGCATTTCCAGCACTTGGGACAACGTCTGGCACATAGCAGACACTCAGTAAATCTTTGTGGGATGAGCCTCTGCCCAGCTCAGTATGCTAAGCTCTTTCCACACAGTGTTTCATTAAATCCTCATGACATTAATAATGAGCTGTTGTTGTCCTTCTTTTAGAGTGAAGAAACTGAGGCATAGAGGGGTGAAGCGGGTCGTTCAAGGTCACTGACTATTTCCTGCTAAGAATGCAAACTGCCCAGGAAACACAGGGAGTGGACCACGGAGAAGAGGAGGGCAACTCACAAGGTCACTCATATGGAATTCAGGGTCTAGCAGCTGCAAGTGTTCAATAGAGGAAAACACAGCCATTTGCCTAGAAGATAAAACTGAGGGGGGAAAAGCCGTAGTCATAGAAAACGCCGTCTTGATGAATCCTTACAGTAATAACTTGGCAGGTATTCATTTGCCTGAAGTTCCACAGGGAAATCCGATGTCAGGACAGCAGAACGAAGTGCAGTTTGTCACTTGTATCTGAGGGGAGATTTGATGGCGCCTTTCTGTTCAGCTACAATTTTCCTGTTTTAAGTACGTTTTTCTGTACCGATGTCATGAAATCCTCAAAGTATCAGTACTCCCATTTTGGAATAGCAGTAGGAAAGGAGAATGGCAAATCTGGGGACACAACAGGCTAGGCGAGCCCAACAAAGGGCTTCCAGCAGTAATGAAACCCTGAACCGCTTTGCATCACAATGACATCTCCAAAAAGCGAAATGAGATTTCTAATAGGCCTTTAAGCAGTAATATGAGGCCACCTTTAGTGACATCCTTGCTTTCATGGCTAAATAATGGGGCGCTGTCTAGTTCCCAAAGCAAGAATAAGTATGAGAAAGCCAGTGTAAATCAGGCCAAATAAAAAGGACTTGATCTTCGGAGAGCAGTTCCTAGGAATTATCAATCATTTCAGCAGGTCAACTTGAAAGGATAGAAGCTATGCCAGGCCCTTTTTATTTTTTTGCGGTACGCGGGCCTCTCACTGTTGTGGCCTATCCCATTGCAGAGCACAGGCTCCGGACGTGCAGGCCCAGCGGCCATGGGTCACAGGCCCAGCCGCTCCGCGGCACGTGGGATCCTCCCAGACCGGGGCACAAACCCGTGTACCCCGCATCGGCAGGCGGACTCTCAACCACTGCACCACCAGGGAAGCCCTAGGCCCTTTTCTCTCTTTTGGAATCCGTGCAACTGGCTTCAGGTCAAATAAAAATTGAGATTGAGTAGAGGTGACTGCTCATCATGGGGGAACTGGGGAGGGAAGGGGAAACAAAAGCGCCAATCACAGGAGAAGGCAGCTGAGGCTCCTTGGGGCTTAAATTGGAGGTCCCCAGAGCAAATAGGTTTGAGCATTCCAACGGACAAAACAGTACTGCTGAGTGTTTCCAAGAAGAATTGTCCTGTTGGTAGTGCTCGTTTGTCATGTCCTCCTTCTTCTTCTCAAACATGAATTAAATCTATTTGAATCACAACAATTGCTGCCATAATTCTGAGAAGGAACAGTCTATTCTTCTGACTGTATACACATGTATGTATAAATGTGCACACACACACAGGCAATTCTTCCCCCATTTTTGGATGCTCAGTAAAAGATTTCAAGACCTAAAGAAGCTACAGCATACTTGCAAAATACATAAGAGAAGCTGAGAAGTTAGTCTTTATTAACTTCTCCATCCAGCTCTAAGACAAAAGTTACCATCTGAAATGACATTTACGAAGAATAAAGCAGAAAAGGGAAAGGCTTGCTTAATATTGAAAACTGAATCTTGAAATCCAATTGTTTTCCAATTTTCATTAGGTAAAAGATTACGTTGTTTTCTTGTACCATGAAAGCACAACCCAGATGCAAAGCCATTTACAAAATGACACAGGCACTCAATCAACCATCATTCATAAAGCCTTTCACCAATTCATGAGGCCAGTACTTGATAACCTCTACTCAGCGTATTCAGCAAAAGAGATTACGCAGTCCCTGCCCTCAGCCTTAACTGGTTTCCCAAACATTCTGTGTTGGAGGCATCACAGTCTTGAGTAATGAACTTCAAATATTTGGAAGCAGTACGATAGAGGTTATCTGGAATGGGACTTCCAGACTAGCCATTAGGACGGAATCTCCTAGAATTCTTTCAATTCCAGCCTTCCATTACGCAAGGAATAGCTCCGAAAACCAGTAAGGAAGAGCCAGCTGCATTAATCTCTAACAGCCTAAAGCACATTTTAAAACATCATAGTTACCAGAATGTGATCTCGCTTCACCCCCTCAGCAACTCCACTCTGGGAGACCAACAAGCAGTTAGTTATTACCCTGACATCAGGCTGAATCACTCTCCTATATAAACAAGTCCTGTTTTATCAGCCCCATCACTGGAAGCTGCATATGCGTCCCGTTAACAGTGTTGCCTAAACAACAAGCTGCAAGACCTCGTGCTCACCCTTGGACTGCTGGTATAACCACCTTAAAAACCAGGGCTGTGCTACCTGCTGCTGTTTGATAGATATGCCCAGATTGCTCTGTTATTTAGTCCCTTTGTGACTGAGTACATGTTTTCTCTAATGTGGCTTAAGGAGACCTGCCTCTTCCCCACTGTCTTTCTTCCCTCTCCAGGGGTGTATGGGAAGAGCATGCCACCTTCCTAACCCCTTGCAAACCTCTCACAGGGGATCTTAACTTCTTTTGTGCCATAATCCCTTTTCACTTTGGCAATTTGGATTCCTTCTCTGAATAATATTTTTTTTAATATAAAAGTAAGTACATAGGGACTTCCCTGGTGGTGCAGTGGTTAAGAATCCACCTGCCAATGCAGGGGACACGGGTTCGAGCCCTGGTCCGGGAAGATCCCACATGCCGCGGAGCAACTAAGCCCATGCGCCACAACTACTGTGACTGTGCTCTAGAGCCCACGAGCCACAACTACTGAGCTTGTGCACCACAACTACGGAGCCCGTGCACTGGAGCCTGTGCTCCACAACAAGAGAAGCCACGGCAATGAGAAGCCCACGCACCGCAATGAAGAGTGGCCCCCGCTCGCCCCAACCAGAGAAAGCCCACGCACAGCAACGAAGACCCAACGCAGCCATAAATAAATAAATAAATATATTTAAAAAAAAAAGTAAGTACATAAGATTTCAAAGTAAACCAACTGAAATACAGTTATCAAAATATTTTTTAAAACTGTTGGTGATAAAGTAATATACGTGCTTCTAAATCATACAGTAAATAAGAAGAGCTAATGGCAGTTCAATTAACTACTATAATTTGAAAGAAGAGACAAGTATAAATGATATTTCAAGATCACTGCAACAACTATAATGGGATGTAAAAACATCTGATGGTTGCTATCAGTAACAAAGGTACAGTTACTGCGGGTACTACTGAGGTTTGTTTCCCACATTCATAATTAAAAGAGAGGCCAAATTTCAGTTACAGACTAGTGAAAATAAAGAAGTAATTTCCCTGCCTTCCAAGGTCAGGGACCCCTGAATCATAGACAGTTGTGGCTAGAGCTGGGGAATGGGGGAAGATGAATTTTGCATCCAGGATGAGACTGAAGACTAAGGATTTAAATTAACAAGATGAATCCAAACAGTGAAATCAGACTATCTAAAAACAGTGACCAGGAAGTTATGGAATTTGGTCAAAAGTTATTAAAGGGCTACTTCTCAGATGGAAGAGAGATTCAGTGTAATATAGTGATGCAGTTACTGGAGAAGATAAAGGAAAAAGGTTTTCATATGTTTATTCCCAGTAAGTTGTGATTCTTCAGTATACCCATTAAATTTTAAAACCTAATTCTAATTTTCCCCAATCCCATTCAGCCACTTGCTCGGGCCTGAAATCTCCAAGTCAGCCTTGCCTTAGCTCTCTGTCACCCCACATCCAGCATCAAGACAGATCCCAAATCCAACCTCTTCTCACCTTCTCCACTGCAAGCCCCCATCATCTCCTGCCTGCAGTCGCCTGCTCACTGGCCTCTCTGCTTGCACTATTAGCGCTGACTTCCGCCAACTCCCCTCCAGCTGCCAGAGTGATCTTTCTAAAAGATAAATTGGATTACCTCGCTCTTCTGCTCAAAACCCTCCAATAGTTTCCTATCACACTCAAAAGGAAAAAGAAAAATCCAAACTCTTTATCATGGCATCCAAGGCCCCAGCCAAGGTGGGAGCAGCCTCACCGGCCTCTCTGGCTTCCTTTCCTGCCACCCTCTCACCCTCCCTCATCTCTTCTTGCCTCACTGGCCAAGTCTGTTGCTGTCTCAGGGCCTTCGGAGTAGCTGTTCCCTCTGCCTGGAACACTCTTGTTTCCGATCTTCATAGGGTTGGCTCCCTCTGCGTGTCATTCAACCCTCTGTGCAAATGTGAGCCTTCCCCGGCTTCTCTGTCTAAAACGCTAGCACCTCTCACCCTAGGCCTGGGATTCTCAATCCACTTTACTCTGCTTTATTTTTCTTCAAAGCACTTGAGTCTTCTTTACATCATACAATATGTTTCTTTGTTAATTTGGTTATTGTCTGTCTTTACAATGTAAATTCCACAGGGGCCAAGACTTTCTCTCTTTTGTTCTCTACTCTATGGTACCTAGAAACGTGCCTGGAAAAAAGTAGGCACTCAATAAATATTTTTGAATGAATAAATATTATTATAGATAAGGAAATAGAGGACTTTCCTTCATGTCAGAATTTATCAGTGGCGGAGCTGAGGTTAAATGAAGATATTCTGTCTTTCTCTTGCTTGGTCATTCTGCTACCCATGTTTCATCTTGCCAAAGCAGTGGTTACTATCCTCTTAAGATTAAGGATAAAATAATAGCCATCGGGCTTCCCTGGTGGCGCAGCGGTTGAGAGTATGCCTGCCAATGCAGGGGACACGGGTTCGTGCCCCGGTCCGGGAAGATCCCACATGCCGTGGAGCGGCTAGGCCCGTGAGCCGTGGCCACAGAGCCTGCGCGTCCGGAGCCTGTGCTCCGCAACGGGAGAGGCCACAGCAGAGAGAGGCCCGCGTACCGCAAAAAAAAAAAAAAAAAAAAAAAAAAAATAATAATAGCCATCATTCTTTGAATACCTACTTTGAGCCCTCTGCAGTGAATATCTTTCATTTTTATCTGCCTATCATACCCTCCCCCTTTTTGTGGTATCAACCCTCAGATTTTGCTTTGACAGCTCCCCCTCCCTGTATCAGGGGGAATGTGGGTCACAGTGCCTTGTCCTCTCCTGGCCAAGGTGTGCCTCAGAAACCCAAGCTTAGCCAAGCAGATGCCCCTTCCCTGGAAGAGGAATCTTGAGTGGACTGGCAAAGACTAGAGGGGGTCTGTGCTCCCTGGGTCCCTATACCTGCTTCTAAGGCCAGATCCTTACCTTTTCCTTTATGTCTGTGAGTTATCTTTTTACTTCCAATATATACCATTTTTCTTAAGCAGCCTTTAAATTTCTGTTGCTTGCAACAAAAAACTCTGATACCATCTTTAACTGTCACAGCAAGCCTATGATGTAGGTTTTATCACCATCCCCATGGTACAGAAGAGAGGAGCAAGATTCAGGGATGTGAAGGGATTAGTTCCAGGTTACCCAACGTTATACAGTATGTTGGCTGCATAATGGACCAATCCCCAGACTCTGTGAATGTATATATATATATTCCCTTATACGGCAAAAGAGGCTTTGTAGATGTGATTAAATGAATGGTCTTGAGATTATCCTGCATTATCACAGGTGGGCCCAATGATATAATCACAAGGGTCCTTATGAGAGGGAGGCAGAGGGTCACAAGCCCTCCAGGATGGAGGTAGCCTCCAGATACCAGATACGGCAAGAAACAAATATTCCCCTAAAGTCTCCAAAAGGAACCAGCCTTGTCAACACTCAGACTTGAGCCCTGTGAAACTGATTTTGGACTTCTAGCCTCCAGAACTATAAGAGAATAGATCTGTGTTGTTTTAAGCCACCATGGTTGTGGTAATTTGTTAAACAGCACAGGAAACTAGTAC
This sequence comes from Stenella coeruleoalba, assembly GCF_951394435.1. Lineage (NCBI taxonomy): Eukaryota > Metazoa > Chordata > Mammalia > Artiodactyla > Delphinidae > Stenella > Stenella coeruleoalba. The sequence continues at coordinate 65,304,506 of NC_137161.1, read as the reverse complement.
TCCAACTAATAAATGGCAGAGCTAAGACTGGAGCCCGGATGTGTCTGCCATGCTGCCTGACACAGGCTCCCTGAGCTCGTTCCCAAAGAGCCACCTGAAAACAACAGGAAGAAGGGGAGGAAGCAGTACCGTGTGCCCCAGAGAAAGGGCCACCCACACAAAAACCTCCAGCAGAAGGAGGCACTCAGAGGATTTATGCACCCCAGCGTGTCCTGAATTCAGGAAACAGGTCTCTTTCCTTCCTGTCTAAAGACGAAAGTTAACATAAAGAGCAAAGACGATTTATTACCCTCACGAGACTCCGGTCTTTCGAATTACTGAGACAGAAATCTTCTATAAGACAAAATGGATTGAAAGGATATTTTTCCTTGCAACAGGGCATGATGGCAAATTTTCTGCCAGGCTACCATCCAACTCTGATCTTTAGTGCAGGACGCATGCCATTTCCTGTGCCGTTTTGAAGGCACAAGCGTTTTGGGTCCCACTGTCAAGCTCAGTGCAGAAAATCTGACCGCTGGCACTTGTCCTCAAACGGCACAGTGACACTTCTATTCTCACCTCAGGTTTTGGTCATAAGATACCTTTCACTGACCTGAAAGTATCGTGGATTTTTCTTTTCTCTTCTTTTATCTAATGGTAGAACTTAGCTGAAAAGACATTTTGCCCAAAACAACCTTTTCTTTTCTCTTCTAAAACACAATCTTTGTTTCATTGAAGGTCTCAGTTTTAATGATGTCTTTCATGAGACTTCTCCCCTGGGACACGGGACCAGATAGGCAGCAGTGCACTTTTGTTCCTTGTGTTTATTCAGTGATTTATTTTTGCAAACAAATTGGATGAATACTTCTTGGTCAAAATAAAAAGCTAAATGTTTCCTGTCCTGAATATGATAGCAAATAATTTCACTGTTTCTGATTGGCTGGTTAAGTCAGGACTATACACAACAAAAGAGGACAGTGCTGGATTCATAAACAGGAGTAAGGCCAACAGGAGATATGAGTAATCCACTGCTGCGGAAAGGAGGGGAAGAAGACCCCCTCCTTAAGCTCTGATTAGAATACGTGCAGATTATATTATTGCTCTAAACTATCACTCCTTTACCTATAAGAGAATCATGCGTCCCTGCTCTTTGTCGTTCGCATGTGGTTTCTGCCTGTGGGTGGTGTCAACTTCCCCCGTAGTACCGATATTGAGCTTGGCCATGGGCCTTGTATTGAGCAATGAAGTGTGAGCAGAAGTACTGTTTGCATGGGTTGGCTATTGCTCGTCTCTCTCTGCTGTGAGACTGAGGAATGGTGATGCTCCTCCCTCCTGGGTCCCAGAATGAGAAGAGACATGGAGCAGAGCCAGAGGTGACACACAGCCAACATTCAACAGGGTGAAGTATAAATCTTTGTTGTTATAAGGCATTGAGATTTAAGAGTTGTTTGTTACTGCAGCAAAACCTAGGGAAAGCTGACTAACACAGGATACTGGAGGGCAGTGGGTAAGTATCATGTAGGAAAACATCAGGGCTCTTTCATTGGCAGGTATCATCCACCTAACTCAAACTGGTGTAAGCAAAAAAAGAAAAAATGTATTTATTGAAAAAGAAAAAAAGGTATTTATTGGTTCACTTAACTAATAGGGGTAGAACTGGCTAACATGCCTAACATGGTGAGATAGATTCAAAACAATGCCATAGGGACTCAGGCTCTGGCCACCTCTCAGTTCTGCTGTTATCCCAGGCACAATCTCTTTAGAGGATTGCCCTCAGCAGCTCAAGGCTTATAACCTCAAAATTCTAAGCCTAGAGGAAAAGACAGAAAAGTTTTCCTGGTTACTTCTTGAAAAATCTTGGGGTTATCTTGGATTTAACCAATTTGGGCGCAAGCACGGTGGTAGGGGGATTCACTGCTCTGATTGGCCAGGCCTGGGTCACATACTCAGCCCAGAGCCAGAGGTGGAATCAGCTCACTTTCTGCTTGAACGGGAAATGGGAGAGGGGTGATCCTTCCAAAAACATAGGGTGTACTGTAACCAGAAGAAGGGGGAAATCAGTGCAGGGCTGGAAAAAACATAAATGTCTAATACAGAGAGCAAGGAAATGGAATAAAAGGAAATAGAATAAATACCCTTTCATTTTGCAATTGTTTTTAATTTTTAAAGTAACTCTATAGACAATATGAAAGCTACAAAATAATATAGAGGAGAAAATAAAAGCCATGTTCCTGCCATTTGGAGTGAAACATCCTTTTGAAAGACCTTAGAGCTAGAGTTATTTAATTCTATGATGATCCTTGATTTAAAACCTTTCCTTTTCACTGTGTAGTTTATTTAACAAATATGTATATTTTTTATATGATAAATCTTAATTATTTTTATAAACCTAATGGAATTTTTAAGGGTTATCCATGTTTATATAAAATAGCTGCATAAAAATACATTTCTTAAAAAAAGAGTCATGGAAAAGAAATGGGTAGCTGAGAAGGGATGGGCAGAGTGAAGAGTATGTGAAATTATGGGGACCTGTGGGAGAAGGACCCATCATTTATGTGATAAGCAATCGGCAGCTGCCCATGGCAAATGATCGCAACCTACCAGCTGTGATCTGATAATATGATGACATCGAGCATCAAAGACAGCTGGACCTGGTAGAACTTGTTTTACTAAGAACATTAAAATAAACCTAAACTCTTATTTTGGATGACTCCCCAGGCTGGTAGATAAGATTATTTGAGGCAATAAATGCTAGTACGCATAATATACAAAGGAGTGGCATCTGACACGGGAGCTGACTCTAAAATGAGCACATAAGATGAAACTCACATTTAGCCAAAATTTCCCCTTGACACACCTTAAATTACCCATATAAAGACACAGCATCTTTCAACGGTCTCTGGTAGCCAGTTTTTCTCCCAGTCTTAGTACAGATCACTCTAAGTACCCGGTGATAGGCGAGGCAGAAGAGTGAAGTAATTCATTATGCTCTTACCAGCTCGGACCCTGGAGCCAGGCTGCCTGGTTCAAATCCTGCGCCTGCTGTTTACTAGCTTGTGACCTTGGGCAAAAAACTTACACCTCTGTGCCTCAGCTCTTTCTCTGAGATACGGCTATGGCCGGCACAGCTATAACCCACAGACTATCCAGTGTTCCCTCACATATCTCAGCCTCCCTTGCAGTTGTTCTGGGGCCAGGCTCTGTGAGAAGAGGTTAAGGTTAAGAACTAAGGTGCCGGGCTTCCCTGGTGGCGCAGTGGTTAAGAGTCCGCCTGCCGATGCAGGGGACGCGGGTTCGTGCCCCGGTCCGGGAAGATCCCACATGCCGTGGAGCGGCTGGGCCTGTGAGCCATGGCTGCTGAGCCTGCGAGTCCGGAGCCTGTGCTCCGCAACGGGAGAGGTCACAGCAGTGAGAGGCCCACATACCGCAAAAAAAAAAAAAAAAAAAGACATGTTCCAAATAGCTATAATTTATAAGAAGGCTGTCCAACCTGTATCAGTCTTTGTATAAGAAATCAGCTGTTATTGAGTATTTTGCTGTTGTTTGTAACTGCAGCCTAGTCTAGGCTAGCTTGATTAACACAATGGGGAAATAATAGTTCCTACTTTGTAGGGTTGTTATGGGAGTTAAATTAGGTAATATTTATAAATTGTTCAGAACAGTACCTGAGTAAACACTATATAAATGCTTGGTTGGCAGGTAGGTAGTTAGGTAGGTCATGCAGGTAGACAAAGACAGACAGACAGAAGGAAACAGTTCCCTTATGGGCCGCTCATGTTGTGACTGTCACATAAAACTGAAGACAATTAAGGAAAGGGCTGAGTCATGTGACCCATTTTATGCTTCACCTCCAGTGTACAATTCAGGGGGAATTGCCTGCATTAAAAAAAATTTTATTTCTCTCTCTCTCTTTCTCTTTCTCCTTCCCCCAAGAGCACAACATTGAACTAGCATAAATAAGTCCATATACACAGCAATCCAACTATATACAAAATCTGTCTGTTGGGCTTCCCTGGTGGTGCAGTAGTTAATAATCCGCCTGCCAATGCAGGGGACATGGCTTCAAGCCCTGGTCCAGGAAGATCACACGTGCCGCGGAGCAACGAAGCCTGTGCGCCACAACTACTGAGCCTGCGCTCTAGAGCCACGAGCCACAACTACTGAGCTCGTGTGCTACAACTACTGAAGACCGCGCCCCTAGAGCCTGTGCTCCGCAACAAGAGAAGCCACCGCAATGAAAAGCCCGTGCACCGCAACGAAGAGTAGCCCCCGCTCGCCGCAACTAGAGAAAGCCCGCGTGCAGCAATGAAGACCCAACGCAGCCAAAAATAAATAAATAAAATAAATTTTAAAAAACCCAAAACTTTCTGTTCGTGAAGACAAGGACCATGTTTGTGTCATGGTTCCATGGCACGTAGTAGGCATCCAGTAAATGGCAGCCAGCCAGTTTATGAATATGTCTGTTCCATGATTTTAGAGCACATTTAAGCAAGTAATAAATATTAGCTGAATAGATGAACAAATAAATTAAAAATAACTCCCTTTAATAGCTGAAACACACCCATTTGTATATGTATCAATAGTGGGAAAAAAATGTATTCCCTTAAAACTGGCACCATAATTCCTCTTAGGTAAGGAACTAGCTTTGTTTAGATGAAAGACCATTTCACAGATGGAAAAACTGAGACTCTGAGAGCTTATGTCATCTGTGCTGAGCCACACAGCTGGAAGGAGTAGAGCGTGGTTTAGCATGCAGAGCTGTGATTCCAGAGCCCAGGTTCCTAACCCCTACACTGCACTACCTTCACTTTGACGTCCAGGACATTCTTACACCTCCCTTGACAGCTCCGGGATTTGACTTGTCATCTTCTTCAACCCACCCCCACAAGCCTCTCAGATACTTCATTATTCATACTGATGACACCTCCAACACCATGGCCTCGAGTCCATGTGATCCCATGACCCCCTTCTTCCTTCGTGACAGTCACATCTTAGAACGGGTTGTCCCTGAAAGACTGTCACATCTCATCTTCCCAAAGTCCTGATCTCATCATAGTCTTCTCTGTCCTTTCATCTTTCCCACCCACTCACTTCTATTTATATTGTATTTTGCCCTTATGTGAGACTATGACTTGGGTTATTGGTGTCCATCTAGAACAGGGCTCAGCAAACTACAGCCCATCGGTCAAATCTGGCCCGTCACCTACCGTTGCAAGTAGAGTGGTACTGGAACACAGCCACGGCCTTTTGTCACGTGTTGTCTATGGACAACTATGGAGTTGAGTAGTTGCAACAGAGACCGCACGTGTCCTGCCAAGCCTAAAAGATTTACTGCGCTGACCTGACCTAGAAAGCCATTTCCTTGTTCCCCAGGAGCTCTGAGGTTATTGGAGCCATGTTCTTAGGGCAAGCCCACGGCTCTGGTCATATTAATCCTCCTCATTGCCACTGGGGAGAATTGGGTTTGGCACTGGAGTGGGGCGGGGAGGGAGAATGAGGCTGATGTGAGGGGACTGGCTGGTGAGCTGTGCCGGTTCAGAGCCGGGTCTCAACCAGGGTAACACAGACGTCCCCAGCACCGTGAGGCTTCTCACTTGGGCCCACACCTGTCGCTCTCCCCGCCACACCCCAGGGCCCTTTTCCTTCCATGTCATTTGAGCCTCTCAGCATCATGTGAAAACTCAGTCTCCTCCACTGCCTGTCACTCCAGCCATCACCCACGGAGAACAGCCCACAGCCCCCCCAGTTCACCTCCAGTCAACAGATTCCTCCTTGCTCACAGCCTATCCGCTATTCAATCAGCTGGTCATGAGGAGCTTTGAAACATCTTACTGTTTCTTTTCCTTTTAATGTTTTATTATGGAAAATTTCAAAGATATAAAAAAGTAGGCAGAAAAAAAATGAACCCAGTTCACCATCCAGCTTCATTTATACTGTTCTCCATGTCAGTCACTCAATGTAACTTCCCCCAACCTTATCCATTGACATCATATGATTTCATATTTCATTCATAAATATTTCAGCATGTTTCTCTAAAAAGAAGTAACTTTTTATTGTGAATACGAAGTCATTATCAAACCTCAAATAAAATAACAATAATGCTTTCTACCATCAATTATTTACTAGGTGTTCAAATTTCCAGTTGCCTCCTAATTTTTCTTTTTAGTTTGTTTCTTTGAATCAGGATCCAAATAAGATCCATTGAAATTTCAAAAACTGTATGGACCTACCATCCCCATTTTAGTGCTTCCGAGTTTGGTTATGTTTCTTACTTCCAGTGTGAACACGTAATGTAGTGTTTCTGTCTCTTTCTGAAAATTGGTTGTTAAATCATTAACACAATTCAGAAAATATAGTAATTTATTAGAAAAATGTAAGACATCATTCTTAGAAAAGTTAACAATGCTTTTCCATGTACTTAAGATCCTGTAGGGGAACAAAATTTGCCGCCCAAAATGTCTCTTTGCCATGTGGATTATCTCAAGCTGAAAACAATCAAGGCCCAAAAGACTCAGGAAGAAACTTCCTCCTAACTGCCTAAAAAGAATTTAGATGGAAGGCCTGTGCCTGGAATAGAGTTATCACTAGAGATATCGGCAAAGAATGTGGGTTGGGTGTGGTGGGGAAACTTAGACATCAGAGTCCACTCTCTGTCCCACTGTCTCCGCAGGGCCCCTCCAATATTTATTTACCAAACATATGCTTTTCCATCTTCATGGCAATTGCCTTCCTCCCCTTTGAAGTCTCAGGTCCCTACCCCTAACATCCTCTGTTGTCTTTAACTGCAGATGGTATTTAAGGTGAGGGTTTCAGACATTTTGGTGAGTTACTCAGTTCTCCTGGGCCTCTCCCATGTATATAGGTTATTAAACTTTTGTTTGATTTTCTCCTGTTAATCTATCTCAGGTCAATTTGATCGTTATACCGTCCAGAAGAACCTAGAAGGGTAGAGGGAAATTTCTCGCTCTCAGACAATCCTCTGGGCCTAGTCTAGACCTTTTACTATATTAGCTTTGCCAGTTTTCAACACTGATTTTACCCAACCACCTGTTTCCTCCACCTCTTTTCCAGGGTTGCTGGAAATAATCTCATAAGCAGGCTGTTTATATGCATCACAAATTCAGGCCATCAGCTGGGCCATCCCTACTCATCATCCCTAGTTGATTCCCTATCGGTTTCACCACAGCAGCTGTTGCAGCCTCCTCCCCTCCCCCACAAGCCTCCAGAACCTGGGCCTCCTTCTCGGCAGACACCTTCACATCCACACGAACGACCAGAATGACAGTGCCCACCGTGAACTTTCTCAGCTCTTCTCCCTTCCCCCTCAGATTTCCTCTCACTTTTCCTTCTGGATTCAATCAGAAGTTCTCAACCAGGGGCAATTTTTCTGTCTCCCCACATTTGCCAGTATCTGGAGACATTCTTGATGGTGAGGACCACAGGGGGTGCTACTATCACGTGGAGTGGGGGAAGGCTGGAGATGCTGTGAAACATCCTATAGGCCAGCCCCTCACAACAAAGAATTACCGGGTGATAGATGTCAGTAGGCTTGGGGAAACGTGGGTTAGAGATGGTCTCTTGGCTCCTGCCCTACCTGCCTCTCTGCTCTCCCTGTTCAAGAGCATTCTCGAGAAGGATATGGCACCTGAGTTCTTGCCTCTTCAAGACCAAATCTGGGCACCAGCCAGCTTGGCCACTGGCCCAACCTGACTGGCTCCAGGCCAGTGGTGGAGTGGGGCATAGATGGTCTTGTGCATCCCCATTTCCCTTTAATGCTTTATTAACATTTGTTTTACAACACTCACTACAGAAACTACAGCTACTTGTAAACACATCTCTCTCATTCCAAGGGTCAGAGCCATATTTTATTCATCTCTGTTTTCTCCACAGCACCAAGCTCTTTGCATTGCATTTGGTAGATATTCAATAAATATTTATTGCATCAAATTAGATTAGTATCATTTACATTTTTATCATGCTCGGGGCACCTCTTTGAAAGGTAACGGAAGCAGAGAACACAAATGCCAGTTAAAGCAAGAGCTTTTGTGTTTCTGTTCTTGTGGAGTCCAACTGAAATGCTTGCTATTGCTACTTTGCAGTATACTTACATGAGCTGCCAGTGGAAGTTAGCAACTATTTTAAATTAAGGTATTTTTACGATAAATGACTAGAGATTTGAGAGAACTCTTACTTAGAGAAACTCTCTTATTTTTAAGACTCTTCTTCATTGTTTTTTTTTTTAATATTTATTTATTTATTTACTTGTTTGGTTGCATCAGGTCTTAGTTGCGGCAGGTGGGCTCCTTAGTTGTGGTTCCAGAGCTCCTTTATTGTGGCTTATGAACTCTTAGTTGCAGCATGCATGTGAGATCTAGTTCCCAGAACAGGGATCGAACCCAGGCCCCCTGCATTGGGAGTGCAGTCTTAACCACTGCACCACCAGGGAAGTCCCTTCATTGGTTATTGTAAGTGGGAAAATGTTTCATTTTCAACCTGGAGAAATATGCTAATCTTTCACTTATTAATCATTTATAATCTATAAATTATAGGCTTTCCATGTTCTTTTCTTTTTTTTTTTTTTTTTTGCGATACACGGGCATCTCACTGCTGTGGCCTCTCCCGTTGCGGAGCACAGGCTCCGGACGCGCAGGGCCAGCAGCCACGGCTCACGTGCCCAGCCGCTCCATGGCACGTGGGATCCTCCCGGACCGGGGCACGAACCCGCGTCCCCTGCATCAGCAGGCGGACTCCCAACCACTGCGCCACCAGGGAAGCCCGGCTTTCCATTTTCACAGTGGACAAAATTAGGCAGAGGCTTAGAAGCTTAATAAGAAGCAAGATTTTCTAATATCGTTCTCTTTCCAATGTATAGGTAGTCTCAGATTTTTAAAAACTGGTTAATACCTGAATTCTTTTAAACTCTCAAAATTGAGAAAGTCAGCCAAGGGTCTATTCAACTTGGCATTCCCCAGAAGGGCAGATTTAAGCAAAAGATGTAACATTTGAGGGCTAAGGGTCTAATTTCGTTTTTTTCTACTCTGTTTAATATGGGATTTTACAAAACTTACTTAATTTCCTAGTGTCTCAGTTTCCTGACATTGTTCTTGCAAAGGGCTGGTGTGAAAATATTTTCAAAGAAATAAGTTAAATATTATTTTCTCTAAATTGAGTTGTCTTTCTTCCACTTATGGCTTAAAATTGTGGATCACTGCTTAAACGTCATCCTCCAGGGACTTCCCTGGTGGTCCAGTGGCTAAGACTCCACACTCCCAATGCAGGGGGCCTGGGTTCGATCCCTGGTCAGGGAACTCAATCCCATATGCCATAACTAAAGATCCTACACATGGCAACAAAAATCCTGCATGCTGCAACTAAAGATCCCAAACATGGCAACAAAGATCCTGCACGCCACAACTAAAGATCTGGCACACAGCAACAAAGATCCTACGTGCCACAACTAAGAACCGGTGCAGCCAAATAAATAAATACTAAAAAAAAAAAAAAAAGTCATCCTCCAAGTGAGGTCTTTCCTGACCGCCCTATATAAAATTAAGTCCCGTCAATACTCTATATTCTCCCCTCTCTGCTTTATTCTTCTCTATAGCACTTACTTGCTTATTGTCTGCCATCCCCCACCAGAATATAAGCTCCACTAAGTCAGGAGTTTTGGCTACTTTGTTCACTGCTTTATCTCCAGCACCTAGAATGATGTTTGGCACACAGTAGTACTCAATAAACATTTACTGTACGAATGAACAAATTATGCAAATCTAGAAATGTCATAGGCTATAAAGCTATCAAAGGCATGAATTAGATGTAATTGAGTCAACATGGCTAGATCTCAAAAGCATGTATTTCAGTCAAATAAAAGCAAGTTGCAGGATAATGCATAAATTTCCTCATCTGCAAAATAGGGCTGGTAATAGCATTGTTATGAGGATCAAGTTAGTTCATGAGCGTTAAATGCTGAGACCCGTGATACAAGCACTCAATAAATGTTAGTGGTCATTATTATTACTATATCACTGATGATAAACAGGTCACATAAAGTAATATTACTAATTTTGTATGATATAATCTAATTTTATATAATTAAGTAACTAATTTTAAGACAACGGAAGGATGCAGTATAGACCAAGCTGATTAATTCTGTGAGGAGAGAAAACTCAGATTAGAATGACGGTCAAAGAGAGTATTAACCTCATCTGTCATGTTCTAATATTTTAAATGTAAATGATGCATATAACTACAAAGTAATATTTAGAAAAGTTTAGTCGTATTTCCTGAGACATAATGACCTTTAGGGCTAGGAGGAGAGGAAGAGAGAATGGAGAGATGAATTACTTAGGATAAGAAAATTTTTTAAGTTTTCTATTTTATTTCTGAAGTGCTTCTTGAATAATCACTGCATGGATAGGATGCCCTTAGCCTAGAATAAAAATAACCAGAGAAAAGAGCCACATACACAACTGATGCAGGGTCCTGGATGGATTACATGAGTTAGTTCTCATAGATTGGAGGAAAACGATCATTAACACAATCTTCAAGTTAGGAATAAATTATTCAAAGCCTTGTGTCATTACTTACTGCAGTTTCAGCCACTCTTCCACAAATGGAATGGAGAAGAATTCTGTGACTGTCTCCCCTATCCTCTTTGGATTTTGACTGGTCACGATGCCATATGTTTTGATCAACAAGAAAACAATAAGCAAGAATTCAAGTCAGTTGTTGCTATTCTGCTGGCAAATTAACACTATTGGACCCTTAGGGTCATGGAATATTCAAAGACGTGAAAAACTTACTTGTATAACCATTCGGTCAGAAAATCACAGGCAATGAATTTGGTTCTTTTTCTCTAAAGAGAGAAGAGAGAATTAAATTATATTCTTTGCCCCCATGTTTAAGTTGGACAAAGGAGGAGGGGTTAATTGATTGCTTGTGTTAGATGAAATATGCATAAGTCCTTGGTGAGGTTTATAAGCACACCAACAAACAATAACTCAGGCAATGTAAAGAATTCTGACAACATTTCGCTAGTCATCTTGGGTAAGCATATATTCTGACTATATTAACAGGGACTAATAAAAGACAATGCACATAGTAGGAGGCTTATTACATGCATTTTGGATTTATCTCAGAAGGATTTCTTTAAATCTAGACCTTGATTCAGAGTAAGTATATTTATTCCTTTCCCCCAGTCCACTCAGATCCTCAGAATAGCAGTACTTCGGGTCTGGGTGCCGTTGGCCAGTGCATTGACTCTGCCAGCTGCCCACCCATCAGCCCCTCTCCACTTCATCCTTATTACCAGAAACCTGATGACAATCAGTCCAGGGGAAAAACATTTCCCAGCCTCCCATGTAGCAAGGGACAACCATATGACATAGTTCTGCTGTTTGAGATAGAAATGGACATGTCCCATGGATTTCTGAGAAAGTGCTACTTTCTTGATTTCTGCTGCCCTTTTCTTTGAAGTTTCCTTCTACTTCTTTCAGTCTAGAACACAGATGTGGGGCTGGAAGTGGAGCAGCACCTACCAGCCAAGAGGCCAAAAGCAGGGGGTTAGAAGGAACCTGGGCCTTTAATGACTTCTTTAAGCCACTGTACCAGTTTGTGGCTGACCTATTCTGGATATCCTGATACGTAAGGAAAAATAAACTCCATCTGGATTATTGGCACTGTTCTTGAGTTTTCATAACATGAAGCTGAATGCAGTTCCTAGGTGATACACAGCTAGTAAGCCTCAGGGAAAGAACGTCCTAGAGTAATGGGGGACGAGGCTCGCAGAACAGCAAAGGAGAGGAGCACTGGGTATCCTGCTTCCTAGTCCCATTTAAAGTGTCTTGTAACCCAAACAGAACCAGTTAACTCCTTTTAGAAGATTGTTATGGGACTTCCCTGGTGACGCAGTGGTTAAGAATCACCTGCCAATGCGGGGGACACAGGTTCAAGCCCTGGTCCGGGAAGATCCCACATGCCGTGGAGCAACTAAGCCCATGTGCCACGACTACTGAGCCTGCGCTCTAGAGCCGGCAAGCCACAACTACTGAGTCTGTGTGCCACAACTACTGAAGCCCACACGCCTAGAGCCCGTGCTCCACAACAAGAGAGGTCACCGCGATGAGAAGCCCGTGCACGGCAGCGAAGAGTAGCCCCTGCTTTCCGCAACTAGAGAAAGCCCGTGTGCAGCAACGAAGACCCAAGGCAGCTAAATAAATAAATAAATATTGTCCAAATAGCAGGGGCTAAGAACCAGTCGTTGGTTAGTTACCATGTGAAGAGATCCTTCCCAGGAATGAAGGCAAGACAGACTCTGCTGGAAATTCTCCTTGCCCCTCCAGGTGTACCCTTTTCCACCGCACTCTGTGCCTTAGCAGGTTGATTTTATGGTTCATATCAACCAGGCTCGTTTACTCTGTTGTTGGGTCCAGCCACTGGGAGGTACCAGCAGGAGATCCGAGAGAGGGAAGAGAGAAAGGCAGGGTATAATGGGTTGAGCTGTGTCTCCTCCCGGCCCCTTTGCCCCAAATTCAGATTCTCCCACACTTCAGAAAGTGACCTTATTTGGAAATTGGATCATAATTAGTTAAGCCCAGCCACTCCTGAAGTACACAACAACTCCAACGAGAGTGAACAAATTTGGGGTTCTATTAGTAAGGAAGAAGAGTAGACCACCAATGGCAGATTCCTAACGACATAGTGCTAGATCCTGGATCCAGCTATGCCTGAAGCCAAATCCCCTGAACCTTTCATGAGCCAATATACTTCCTTTTTTTACTCAGCCAGTTTGTGCTGTTTATTGCTTCCAACAGTAAGAGTTTTAGTTACTATTCCTTTCTTCTCCCATTGGCTAACTCCATTTGCCTTTCAAGATGCCTCTTGGGGGCTTTCCTAGTGGCCCAGTGGTTAAAAATCTGCCTGCCAATGCAGGGTACACAGGTTCGAGCCCTGGCCCAGGAAGATCCCACATGCCACGGAGCAACTAAGCCCGTGCACTACAACTACTGAGCCTGCGCTCTAGAGACTGTGCACCACAACTACTGAAGCCCGCATGCCTAGGACCTGTGCTCCACAACAAGAGAAGCCACCGCAGTGAGAAGCCCACCCTCTGCAACTAGAGAAAGCCCACTCGCAGCAACCAAGACACAACACAGCCAAAAATAAAATAAATAAATTTATTTAAAAAAAAAAAGATGCCTCTTGGAAGCCTTTCTGAGCATTCTTACCCTCTTCGGTTTAGAGTAAGCACCTCCCACCACCGCCAGTTCTGTGTGTCCCTCTGTCACAGCACCTCAGGTGTAACTGTAACCTAACTGCCAGCCCACATGCCCATTTCCTCTATCAAACTATAAATTCTCTGAGGACAGGGGATGTGTCTTCTTTTTCTTTATGTTCCCAGTGCTTGAGTGCCTGGCAAAGAGTAGGTGATCAATGAGTGGTGAGTAAGTGAATGACTGACCTCACCATTCAACTCTCAAGCAAAAAAGCAAGAAGGAACTCATGCACAAGAATTCTGACATTTATAAGTAGGCATTGCTAATAAATTCTGGACAATTTCTCTTCACTTTCTTCCCCTAATGTTTTATTTATTAGGGGAAATATTTTCTTCTTCTTTTTTTCTTTTTCCCCCTTTACTTTGAAATAGCCAAATCAGCTTTATAAGCTTAAATAAGGTTAAAAAGATTGTTGTAAAATTGATTCTCACCAAAAAGGAAAGTGCCACTTAAGATTTTTCACTGAAAGCTTTATTATAGCTGTTAGTACATAAAATACGGGTGCCTGATTTGCTGGAGATGCAGTCTTTTACCTCACTGCTGATAGCCTTTTATTAAAAAAGTGAAACACTGCTGGCCATGGTAATAAAATTAAATGTACTAGACCATGTAATGGGGTCTTCTAAGTCTGCATTGCAAGAGTAAGATTCCCCTTGAAAAGCTACCTTTAACCAAAATAAGAAAATACTTGTACAACAATGCAAATATGTATCTAGCATGAAGCGCCAGCTAATAATTGAAACAATCCTGCAGCTGTAGGAGAGCAGTGTCTCTCTCTCTCTCTCTCTCCTTACAAAAGATGCATTGTTCCCTTAGCGTTCACTGCACCGTTTGGTGGTAAAGATTCCTTCTATGAAGGGAATGCAGCTTGACTTACTCTATTAAATTGACTTTTAAAATAGCCAAATGGTCTGATGTATGAAGGTCATGTAGACAGATTTAATCATTTTGATGCAAAGAAATAAAATTGAAGAAATTGTGTTTTCCTTCTGTCCTGGGCAAGTGTGGACGTGCTGTGCATACTCAGACACACAGAACAGTGGCGATATTGTTCAGCTGTTGTTTAGTTTAAAAATTATCTGCTGGGAGCTGAAAGAGAGAAGGGAAAGCAAATGAAAAGTTGTGGTGAGTGAGGAGATAAGAGAGGAAGTAATAGAGAGAAAATTAAAGAGTGAGATTAAGAAAGTGTGGGCACTGGGGTTTATGTAATGTGGCCAAATACACGGAGTTCATGATTGTTAACGGGTAAAAATGTCCAAGTTTGGGTAAGCAGGGTGATCAGTTAAGGCAACCTTATACGAGGTTAAAAAACAATTTTTAAAAAATCCAGAATTAAAAGGAAAAAGACTAAGCGTCAAGGGATAAGGCATCATCATGTCATCATGAATCTGCAACTCTGTTGTGCATCCAAGAAAACAAGCTGGGTGGACAGCAGGATGAGTTGATAGACTGGTGGACAGATAATGATGAAGCAAATAAAGCGAAACAGTAACCATGAAACCTAGGCGGGTGTTTACTCTGAAATTCTTCCAGCTCTTCTACATGTTGGAAAAAAGTTTATAATAAAACTGAGGGCAGGAGAACAAATCATAAAAGACTCAAACCCCAAAGAGAGAAAGGGCAGAAATCAGACAGTATTTTGTACCAATTTTTATGTTGAATACATGTATAGGAGGCAGACTGGAGGACTGAAGATGGGAAAGAGGAACAACTCACATTAGAAAGCCACTGACGCTCTTCCAGTAACTAATGTAATTTCACCCCACCAAGGTCAAAAGCACAGGCTGTGAGCTTAGTGAAGCATGGCTGGCTAGAGCACGGTGTTGGTTGAGGCTCTCTGGGTCTGCAAGGGAGAGAAAGCTGCTCGGGTTACCTTGGTTACTGGGCTTTTTTCAAAAGTGCGTTTAGGCTAGACTTTGCTGTAACAAACACCCCCCAAATCTGAGAAGCTTGTGTCATCGATGGTTTCTCCCTCGTATTACACGAACATTTCCACCAGCGTGGCTCTCTGCTCCATGCGATCTTTGCTCTGGACCTCAGGCTGACAGGGCAGCCTCTCTCTGAAATGTTGCTGGTTGTCATGGCAAATGACACGGATATGGTGAAGTATTCTTTGACTCTTAAAGCACATTTTAAATGACACGCCCATTCATTCCACTGACCAAAGCAGTGATGTGGTCAAGCTTCCCTTAGGGAGAGGCCACAAATATTTTTGAACAATAATATAACCTAGCACAGGGGTTACTGTAAAGGTAGAAGGAATGTGAGAATTCCTCTTACCAGGGGCAGAGCCAGGTCTCAGGAAGAAGCGGACCAGTGTCCACAGCTGTCCAGGCACGGGACAGGTGAGCCAGAGTCGTCCACCAGGAGCTTGGTGGCCCAGCAACAGCTCTGCTCCTAGCTTCACACGGAACTCAGCTTTCTGGCCGTGGCTTCTTTCTCAGCTTGCTGCTGCTTTCTCCGCTGCTCTCTCCTAACTGGTTCTTTCTCCTGCTCTCTCTGCTTTGAGGTCTGCCGACTCACAGCTTTCCAAGCTTTCTGGTGTTTCTCCCCTTCTACCCACACTATGATCTGCCCTTTCTCTCTGTTGTCTGACATCCTCACGCCCCAGACAGGAGAATCTGATTGGGCTGGTTAGACACTACCCAGGATGGACCATCCCTGTTGGGCAGAGCAATGCCAGACCATTTCCCAGCCCCTTGCCATCCCCGAGAGGCTGCCCACAGGGCCTGAAACTTATTCCTGGCTCAGTCACTTGTGGCCAGAGTGATGGGGACATGGACAAAGCAGGGACAAGGGCCTGCAGTTATGGCTGTGGGCATGGCACCCACTTAGAATGTCATGGCCTCCTTTCCCACATAGATGTTCCCCATAAGAAACTTCCAGATACCCGAGACCATGCACCTCCCACCCAAACATGACAAAAGTGAACAATAACTGTAATCCTAGGAATGAGCACACACAAGGACGATAACCAGATGCCAAAATGCTTGTCACAGAAAACTTCGAACGGGCTCATTTTTTTCACCACTGCATTAGAATTTCATTAGTGAAAAATAATACTTCTCAAAAGAAGTCAAAAATATGGACTTGTAACACAAAATGTTGACCAAGACTTCCGGCATGAGCCACGTGGCCATTTCTAAAAGTGTTTTTGGTTTAAAAAAGTAACATTAAAGTAATTCTACCACACCTTTCCTGCAAGAATCTACTTTTTCCACTCCTTAGAAATTCTTTTCAAACAAAAGCTGATGGTACTTCTCATTTCCCTTATTAGTCAAGGACAGGAAATGGAGTTTCTTCCCGCACTGACCAGAGCCCTTGCACTTTTAAAAAGATATTCAGGTATTTTATTTTTTTTAAATACTAGAATAAATGACTATTACATGGGCAAGGAATATAAAAAGAAAAAAAGGTTTTGTTTTACTGAATTATTCATAGTAGAAAATTTTAATGCCATGAGATCATCAAAGGACTTATCAGGAGTTAGAA
The DNA here is from genome assembly GCF_951394435.1 of Stenella coeruleoalba. Classification (NCBI taxonomy): domain Eukaryota; kingdom Metazoa; phylum Chordata; class Mammalia; order Artiodactyla; family Delphinidae; genus Stenella; species Stenella coeruleoalba. The sequence continues at coordinate 65,287,761 of NC_137161.1, read as the reverse complement.
ATAGTTTCCTGATACCAACTGTTGTTTACAAAACTCTTCACTGTAATGGAATTTGATGAGCAACCAAAGGCGAAAGGGAAAATTTTACATTGCATGGGATAGGATGGGGAAAGAGGTGGAAAGTCTTATCACCCCTATCCAGACTCTGCATTTAATCTGTATGTAAAGCTGAGATAAGGTTTATTTTCAGCCATCATTTTATTCATGTATAAAACTCCTGATTTCTTTCCAAATTAAGCAAGGTGCACTGTTCCAGTTTGGCCTTGTTCAGTAAACATTTACTGAGGACCTGCTATGTGCCAGGCCCCATGCTAAATGCTAGAGATGACGAAATGAGTAGGGCATGGCCCACTGCGGTTATTAATTCAATGCCCAGCAACCACCCCCAAGCTGGGTAGTAGCTGTGATGAGTATAGAGGATAAACCCCATCTCTAGCTCCGGGTGTGAACCCTGATAAGGCAGTCGAGATGATCCCACCTCACCTGCCACCTACACGGAAACCAATCTGGTCCACATTCATCCTGACCAAAGGGATTCACTGACTCAGGATGGACACGTAATTAATTTCAGAGTGATAAGATGTGGGAGGAGACGTGCTGGGGCTTCTGGGAAACCATTTCATTTGCTTTTCTGAAAGAGCTTGAGCATTCTCTCCTTCTGGCTGAGGCAAAACCTAGCACAGTAGCCACTGCTGTGTTACTGTTTTGAGGGAAGCCAGCTTAAGGATAAAGCTGACTCTATAAGAGGCCAAGCAGAGAGACAGAAAAAAACCAGGTTTTCAATTATATCACTGAGCACCTGAATCAAACCAATCCCGAAGCCTTCCTTCTTTATCTCAGAAACTTCTAGTTTCTAGCTCCCTGAGCCAGTAAATCCCCTTTATTATTTCAGCCACTTTCCTGCTAGTTGAAACATAATGAACTGTAGCCAAGATAGCTGCCCAGTATCCCTTCTGCCTTCTTCTGGTAACAGTGCCCTGAGTTCCTATTGGGGTCCACCCTTCCCAACTCTAAAGCTGTGTGCCTTGGGTAAGACTCCTTCCATTTGCCTAACAGCCCACTAAATGCCCCTAGTTCCAAGGATCGATTCCAGAGTAGGTCATTGACCTGAGCCAGTTGGATTAGAGAGGAACTCTGGGAGAGACTTTCTCTTCCTCTGCTACCCTTGAGCCTTATGAAATGGGGGATGGTGCCACAGGGGAGGGACCGTTTGAGGGTGGAGCCAAGCCAGAGCAAACAGAATCGAGAGACAGAGGGGGAACGAAGTCATGAAGACATCACTGGGCCCCCAGATCAAGCTGTAAAGGAAGATCTCCCCATGGGCCTCTTGTCTTCATAATAAACAAACAAAAAATCCTCTTCTACTTAAGTCAGTTAGAATGGGGTTTTCTGTCACTTGCAGGACCTGCCTCAAGGAGTTAACACCAGCAAATATGGGGATGTTAGCTCTGCATACTTAATACATCCAGCTGAAACGAACTCTTGAGTTCAGACTACTTTTTACTGCTAACAATAAACCTCACATCAAAAACTGCTTACAGTAAAAATCATTAACTTTATACTCTGAGTGCCCAAAATATATTCAGAGATGCATTGGAAAGAATTTCCCAGTGAAGTTTATCACAGCCACTAAGCCAGCTATGCTTAATATAGTAGTCCAATTAAGTTCTAATTAAGTTCTGATCTCTTGTGTTTCAATTAAGCTAATCTAAAGGCATGGCTGAATGTCAGGGGATCGGTTAAGAACATCAAGCCAACTGTAATGTCTAGTCTTTATAATGATATTTACGTGTCTCAAACTTAATTTACTCCAGTGGAATACAACCCAGTACATGAGAGAACAGGAATGGTATTATAACCTTTTAATCAACCATCCGTCTAAAGAGACTGCTGAATGTCTATCTTAACAATTGCACAGTTGATTTCCTGCCTTAAAACCTTTTCCCCCTTCCAACTCACATAGACTCTGGCAGCCCAGGGGCACCAGGGAAGGCAGCTATCGCTATAAATGGAAGATCAGGAAGGTCAAGGTCAACAGAGACTCTGTAAGTCTGCAAGTCTGTAAGTCTGTAACTCTGCAAGTCTTCGTGAAAATTCAGCTCCCACGAAAACTCCTATGTCAGTATTGAAATACTTGCAAAACTAGCTTCACAGTCATGTCTCCAAGAGACCAAAGGGTCTGGAACATTCCCTTCAAGGTATGCCCTCTGCTTAGAGAAGATGGAGAAGACGTGTCAGGGCCTGTGTAAAAGGAAGCTTCTGGCAGAGGCTCTGATGGCATGTCTGTCCTAATCCATGTCACGATTCCTGCCTGAAACTGGATTTATTCTTTCTTTCACTGTCAACCTGGACCCATCTCTCCTCTCTCTGGTTTTTCACTTGCTGACATCTGCCTCTCTGAGTCCCTTCTTCAAACACAATTCTTAATAACAAGAGCTACCCCTTACTGAGCTAAATGCTGTACTCACATCATCTCATTCAATCCTCCAACAGCTGTGGGGAGGTGGATACTATGATTATCACCCTCCCATTTAACAGATAAGAAAACTGAGGCTCACAGAGTTTAAGGAATCTCCCCAGGGACCCAGAGGGGGATTCAGGGCCCCTGTCCTGCCAGAGCGTCCACCTTTCTCAGCCTAATCTTCACCACCCAAACCCCATGTGGCCAGATTCAGCCCACATCTTCCTTACACACTGCCCTCATTTCCAGTCTTCTGTTCCAGGTCTAAGGAACTTTTTTCCAATTTAATTTTGTTCTTATTTTATTGCTACTTTTCACCATAGCTGTGCCAGTCCCTGAGCTAAATGGTTTAAATACATTACCTTATTTAATTCTCATAAATTCCCTATGTGAAGCAATTATTGTTATCATTATTTCCATTTTACAGGGGAGGAAACTGAGGCTTAGGAAGGTTAAGGTTACAAGGTCACAATGCTAGCAAGGTCCAAGGCCACACATCTAGGAGGAGGTAGAGCTGGGCCTTAAATTCAGGTGAGCATGGCCCAAAACTCCATGCTGAGCTTCCCTTAGACAGCCTCCCATGTAATGACAACAGCAGCTACTACTGTAAAAATCTGGATGGTTCCAGGACTTCAGAACCAGGGTCAGCAAACGTTTTCTGAAAGGGTCAGATAGTAAATATTTTAGGCTTGTGTCCCAGCTCTTCAGCTTTGCCACTATAGTACGAAAGTGGCCACAAACAATATGGAAAGCAATGGGTGTGACTGTGTTCCAGTAAAACTTCACTTACAAAAACAGATGGCGGACGCCAAGGGCCAGAGTGTGCAGCCCTGCGCTTCAAAACATTATCAGTAACAGATACTCTTTCAAGCGGAAGCATGGAAAAATCCATAGTTCTTGGTTTCTGACACAGAGGTTTGACTTCAAGAAAGCTGTTTCACCTCTTCTTTCTATTTTCTGGATAACCCTTTATTCTAAGGGATTAACAGTTTAAACATCCTTTAGGTCTAAGACTAGTTTATGACTTGGGTTTTCTCTTCCTAAAAAGTAGCAGGAGAAATGCAGCTCTCTATACAACCAAGAAGTTCAATGACTTATTTTAAGATATGTTCTTGTAAAAAACCAATCAATTGAATCTTATTTTCCTTCGTTTTAAAAAATGGCTTCTATCCGTTAGACATAAATTCTCAAGAGAAATCTGGGATACTTGCTGACTGTCTTCCTTCCTTCCTTCCTTCCTTCCTTCCTACTTTCTTTCCTTCCATCCTTCCTTCTCACTAACTGTGATGCTAGCATCTCTTTAACACTTGGCGGTCTCTTCATATTGCATTGTCAGGTTCTGAGCTCACCATAATTTCTGAGAGTTATGTTTAGATTTTTACAAATAAATATCATTTCTTTAAGGCACTAGTATTTTAAGGATGAGGAAAGTCCATCCTTGGCCATGTGTAATATCCAGAAAGTAGTAACAAGGATACCACCTTCCATTCATTCAAGCAACAGTTGGTCACCCAGAAGGGGCCATGGGGGAATGACATTCCTTTCACAGACTGGCTATTTTCCAAGATAATGTTAATAGTGTCAACAACAGTTACATGTAATGAATGCCTTCCAAGTGTCAGGCACTCTTTTAAATTTTACTTAACTCATTTATCCTCACAACAACTACACATTATTAGGTTCTTATGATTATTCCCACTTTACAGATTAGGAAATAGGGGCACAGAAAGGCTAAATACCTTCCCCCAAAGTCATTTAAGAGTAAATGGAGGGCTTCCCTGGTGGCGCAGTGGTTAAGAATCCGTCTGCCAATGCAGGGGACACGGGTTTGAGCCCTGGTCTGGGAAGATCCCACATGCCGCGTGGCAGCTAAGCCCGTGCGCCACTGCTACTGAGACTGCATGCCTAGAGCCCATGCTCCGCAACGAGAAGCCACCACAATGAGAAGCCCACGCACCGCAACGAAGAGTAGCTCCCGCTCGCCGCAACTAGAGAAAGCCCGCGTGCAACAAAGAAGACCCAACACAGCCAAAAATTAAAAAATAAAATTAAATTTAAAAAAAGAGTAAATGAAAACAGAATTTGAACCCGGTTGGACTCCAGAGCTAGCTCCTTCACACATTACCTAATGTAATCCTCAGTCATCCTGTCTGTGGTTTACAAATGAGGAGAGGAGGAAGCTGTAGGCAAGTAACTTCCCTGAAGATACTAGGCTAGAGACAGAAGTCAAACCTGCCACCTGCTGCCAAATCCATTTTATTTCTAATGCAGTGTAAGAGGTAAATTGCAAAAAAGGGCCATTCTCCACCCCTCCCTGTATACATGTCTTCCCACCAAGAGATGGACTCTATTTCTCACTCCTTGAATCTGGGCTGGCCTCATGCCTTGCTTTGGCCAATGTGACACAGCAAAAGTGACACTGTACCAGTTCCAAGCCTCAGGTTCAAGAGCCTTGAGGACTTCTACTTAAATTCTTGCAACCCTGTCCATCTGTCATGTGAGCAATCCAGGGTTAAACTGATGGAGGATGAGAGACCAAGTGGAACAGAGATGATCCATCCCAACTGACGCCATCTTAGACCAGCCAGCACCCAGCCTACCTGGTAGCTGACCACAAACACATGAACAAACCCAGCCAAGGCCAGAAGAATCTCCCAGCTGAGCCCAGTCCAAATTGCTGACTTGCAGAACAGTGAGCTAAATAAATTGTTGTTTTAAGACACTAGCTTTTGAGGTAGTTTGTCATGTAGCAAAAAGTTAACTGATGCCAGAGTATAAAAAATGAAACGCAATTTATGGCCAAATGGTAACATTCTCCCTATCAAGTGGCCAGTCAAGACTGCTACCATAGCCACCCGGCACAGAACCATGCCCCTGAAGGCAAGAGAACAAAGCTTTAGAGTAGAGCAGGAAAATCCTATCACAGAGCCACTGCCTTTATTTTGTAGGACAACCATGGGGTTATCCTCAAGTCAGAGCCTGCTGGCTTTCTTTTTAAAGCCTTGTCTTTTGAGGATGACTTTGATTTTTAGAAACAAAAGCAACTCCCAGCCAAGTTTGGAGAATGAAGTGATCAATGTTGCTTTTGTTAAAAAGAAGAAAGAAAAGAAGCATGACTATACAGCTATAATAAGACTTTCTTGCACGGTTTACAAACTGGATCTGACAGCAATTCCAAGAGTTGCAAAGGGAAGGCTTTTCAGCACTAGCAGCTTTATTGACATAGTAGAACTGGGTGCCAGGCTCCAAAGCCTGACTCCTGCTTCAAACCCAGGCTCTTCCTCTTAGGAGCCATGTGAACTTCTCAGTCTCAGGTTTCCTCAGCAACAAAATGAGACAGTAAAATCGCCCATTCAAAGTGTTACTGTGATGATTAAATGAGACCACAATGTGAAATAATGCCTGGCATTTAGGAAGTACTCTTGATTGCCATTAATCACCATTGATTAATCACACAGATGGTAACTGCTTGGTAACGATAGGTCATTATGAAACAGCCCTTAACTTTGAGCCATATTTCCTATTTAGGTGCTAGATTCCAAAATGAAAAACTGAGATCTGCTGTCTGAACCCATTTAAATATCATGACATTCAATCAAATGTAATAAGGTCAGGTTAAAAACTTGGTTTCCTCCACTCTTAGGTATCTACCCAAGAGGAATGAAAACATGCTCACAAAGACTTGTAATCAAATGTTCACAGCAGCTTTATTCATAATAGCCCAAAACTGGAAGCAACCCCAAAACAAAGTCCATGCAATGAAAACATTATTCAGCAATAAAAATGAATTAAGTACTGCTACCTGCTACAACATAAATGAACGTCAGAAACACTGTACTAAGTGAAATAAACCAGATGCAAAAGACTATATTGTGTGTGATTCTATTCCCATGAAATGTCCAGAAAAGGTAAATCTATAGAGATAAAAAAATAGATCAGTGGTTGCCTGGGGGCAGGAGTAGGAATGAGAAGTAACATCAAATGATCACTAGAGATATTTTGTGATGATGGGAATGTTCTAAAATTAGGTTGTGGTGCACAACTCTAAATTTGCTCCACTTAAAAAGAGTGGATTTTTAAAAATCATTTTTTAAAAGTGTGGCAAAATATACACAACATAAAATTTACCGTCCTAACCATTTTTTAGTGTGCAATTCAGTAGTGTTAAGTACCCTCACATTGTTGTGTAACCAATCTCCAGAATTCTTTTCATCTTGCAAAACAAATTCCACACCCATTAAACAACAACTTCCCATGCCCCCCTCCCCCAGGCCCTGGAAACCAGCATTCCACTTTCTGTCCCTATGAATTTGACTACTCCAGGTGTCTCATATAAGCAGAATCATACAATATTTGTCTTTTTTGGTGACTGGCTTATTTCACTCAGCATAATGTCCTCAAGTTTCATCCATGTGGTAACATATGACAGAATTTCCTTCCCATTTAAGGCTGAATAATATTACATTGTATGGATATACCATATTTTGTTTATCTATTCATCTATGATGGACACTTCTGTAAATAGTGGATTTTATGGTATGTAAATTGTACTTCAATAAAGCTGTTCAAAAAAAAGTTTTATTTATACATCCTCCTGTCAAAGGACCTTATGGTCATTTCCATTTCAAACAATACTGCATTTAATGTCCTTCTTCAGAGCTCTTTGTGTACAACTATTGAGAGTTTTTGCAGCAGCGTACAACCTTAGAAGAGACATGTCTAGTCAAATAGTATGTTTATTTTCTATTTTACTAGAAAGTTCTGCTAACTTTTTCTCCAGAAGGGTGGTACCAATTATGTACTGGTACATGAAAGTTCTCTTTTCCACAGCTTCATCCATTTCTTATATTGTGAAACATTTATATTTTTGCTAATCTGTGAGACATGATACCACTATGGTTTTATTTTTATTTCCTTCAACATTAGCGAGACTGAGCATCTTTTGATTTGCTCTTGGCTCTCTGGGTCTCCCCTTTTGTGAACTTCCTGATCCTATCCTTTGTTTGTTTTTCTATTTCATAGTTCTATTGTGTTGTTCTCTTTTTTCTTATTGATTTATAGGAATTCCTTACAGGCTGGATACTAACCTGTTGTCTATGTTGCAAGTAAGCAGAACAGATTAATAGATAAGAGTCAAGTCAATAAAAGGCAGAGATCAATAGGAGATAGAAAATGGAGAGCCTGAGATCAGGACCACTGCGATATTCATTGTTGTTATTCTCCGTGTGCTTCCCACAGGGCCTAAGAATAATCATAATAGTATCAAGTTATTTATTGAGCACTTGCTATGTGCCAGGTATTACCCCCATGATCTAGCTTGATGCTCAGAACAAGCTGGTGAAGTAGACATTATGGTCCCTCTTTCACACATGAAAAACTGAGACTCGGTGATAGGAGGTTATTCAAGTAAGTAGCCCAACTGAGATTCCAACCCAGCTTTATCGATTCTAATACCTTCTCTTAAAATTTTTAAAAAATTTTATCAAATAATAACTATGCATAAAGGATCAAATAATATTAAAATAGCCCTTGCTCTTTTTTTTTTTTTTGGCTGCGTTGGGTCTTCATTGCTGCATGCGGGCTTTCTCTTGTTGCAGCGAGTAGGGGCTACTCTTCGTTGCGGTGTGCGGGCTTCTCATTGCAGTGGCTTCTCTTGTTGCAGAGCATGGGCTCTAGGTACACGGGCTTCAGTAGTTGTGGCACGCAGGCTCACTAGTCGTGGCGCACGGGCTTACTTGCTCCATGGCATGTGGGATCTTCCCAGACCAGGGCTCGAACTCGTGTCCCCTGCATTGGCAGGTGGATTCTTAACCACTGCGCCACCAGGGAAGCCCAACCCTTGCTGTTAACTACCACGTTATACTTCCTTACATAATCAGAGTCCAAAAATATTTGCTGAATGGATGAATCAAAAATCATTACCGAAGACACATATCAACAAGATTTAGCAGCTGAATCCAGGAAGCATGGTGGGGAAAGGTTTCTTATCTGAGGCAGACCGAAGACAGAGGAGGATACTCACAACTAGAGTCCCCAAGTGCATAAAGAAATATAAGCAATAATTTTCAATGAAGTGTCATTTAGAATACCAAGAAATCAGAAAATTATATGCCCAACAACAGGCAATAGGTTCAATGCATCAAGGTGCAGCCCTACTATGAAAGTCCACAGAGTTGTTATATGTGGCATTAAGGAAAGATGTTCCTGATATATTGCTAAGTAGAAAGTGCAAGTTACAAACAGTGAGTATAATGTTAAAAAAATACATTAGTATGTACTAAATGTAGAAGTATGAGTATATGTGAATTTTAAAAAGCCTACCAAGATATTTAACATTAACAGGGCTAGAATTATGATGGATGTGGGGTTTTCGGTTGTTTGACTTTGTTTTTCTTATTGGTAGTTTCTAATTTTTCTATACAAAGCAAGTATTACTTGTACAATAATCATTCCATTCTTACCTCTTTTTTAAAATGGGCAAAGGTCAAGAGTCCTTTAAAGGAGTGGGGTTTAAAAGCAAGAGATCTCAAGAACAGATTCCAGATCCAAAGGGCAGGTGAGGCAGGCTCAGGGTCCGGATCCAGACTGAGCTAACGCAGTTCAGTCTGGGTGGGAGGGCAGGAGCCAGCAGGGGCCAGCAAGGGCACTGCAAACAGCCTGCAGGGGCAGGGGTGGGCTGCAGCCTCCATCATTTGGGTCAAGAGTTGATTTCCTGGAGTGGTTAAGGGCTGAGCCTTAAAGTCAGAAGGACAGGCTGGCATCCTGGCTCTGCCTCTAACTAGCTCAGCAACCTGTGTGTGCAAGTAAAGTTGTTCATTCTTTCTAGTCTGCAGTTTCCACATTTAAAGAATGATAAGAACACCACCTATAGCACAAGGCTGATCTTGAAAATCAGTGAGACCTTGTAAACAAATGTTGAGCATCACAGAACCTGGCATAAAGGAGACACCTCATAAATGGTAGTAGTTATGTTCCTAAGGATGTGGTCTGGTGGCAGGGGGGATCAGTATGTCCTGATGGGCAGGGTGGACAGTCAGCAAATAGTAAAGAAATGCAGACCAGGAACTCATAGGAGAACTTAAGAGTACAAACCAGAGATCACCAGTTGGTGAGATCTAGCTTACAAATGTGCTCTGTTTGGCACGCTGTGTTTAATCTTTTTGAAAATTAACTGTTGGGCTTCCCTGGTGGCACAGTGGTTAAGAATCTGCCTGCCAGCAACTAAGCCCACACGCCACAACTACTGAGCCTGCGTGCCAAGCATGGGTTCTAGGCACACGGGCTTCAGCAGTTGTGGCACATGGGCTCAGTAGTTGTGGCTCACAGGCTCTAGAGCGCAGGCTCAGTAGTTGTGGCACGTGGGCTTAGTTGCTCTGCAGCATGTGGGATCTTCCCAGATCAGGGATCGAACACGTGTCCCCTGCATTGATAGGCGGATTCTTAACCACTGCGCCATCAGGGAAGCCCAAAATAAATAAATTTTAAAAAAAAGAAAGAAAGAAAATTAACTGTCAAAAGTATTTTAAAAATTAATCAGGACAGTTCATGGTAAAATATGAATTGGGGGCTTCTATTGAAAACTCAGGAGGTATGGCCACACTGAGCCCATGTTCTGCATGGTGACGATCAGTAGGAAATGAGAAACGTAGCAGCTGCCCCTGTAGTGCGTGAGCTTCTGTGGTGGCCACAAGGCCCTACCACTCCCTGGTGTCTCTTTATTGTTATTCCATGCCTGTTTCATTAGCTACTTGGCCCTGCAGCCCTTTGAATGTTTTTCCCTTAAAATAAACAGTGCTGATGTCCTGGGTGCAGTAGGTTGAATAATTACCCCACAAAGATGTCCAGGTCCTAATCCCCAAAAGCTGTGAATGTTACCTTACACAGCAAAAGAACTTTGCAGATGTGATTAAATTAAGGATCATGAGATGGGAAGCTTATCCAGGTGGGACCAATGTAATCACAATAGTTCTTACAAGGGAGGAAGGAGGGTAAGAGTCAGACAAGATGTGATGATGGGAGCAGAGGTCAGAGTGATACTATCGCTGGCTTTGAAGACAGACGAGGGCTATGAGCCTAGGAATGTGCAGCCTCTAGAAATGGAAAAAGGCAAATAGATAGATCCTCCCCTAGGTCCTCCAGAAGGAACACAGTCCTGCAGACCCAATTTAGACTTCTGAACCAGAGATATTCTATGCCCTGCGATTATGAGTCCTGTGTAAAACAAAACAAAGCAAAACAAAACAAAACAAAAACCTGCCTGAAGCCTAAGTATTTTCAAATATCTCACTGGATGTTTATTAGGTAAAAAACTGTTTACAATGATCTGAATCTAAAACTTAGCTCCATTTAATATATAAACACAAAGTCTTTCTGCATGGTTTTAATATACATTGATTTTTCCAGAAGAGCAACTATCATGTATATTAAGAGAAAATTGTACCATGTTTTATTCAGAACCTCAGTTTCTCACCATTTCAGAAAATCATATCACCAAGGACAATATCACTTACAGGATTTGAGTGACTGACATAACACATGTGACTCTGCCTTTTGTAGCTGTTGTGTTCATTGTGAGTCTATGCATAGGTGCAAGCAAGTGACCACCTCATAATACCTTCTAGTGTAGTTTTATTTGAGCTTTGAAAAAGGAAATACATGTTACCTATATTACAAATGATTTTTATTTTCTTTCTCATTTATATTATAGCCCACTATAATATAAATGGCCACTATATACATATATTTGAAATTATTGTATGGATAGATTACGATGATAGTGGCCCCTAATTGATCATGCCTCCTGGGTCCATGCCCCTTAGCAATGTGACTCTGCTACTTCTTCTACATGGAGTCCATTTCTTGCTCACTGTTGAGTTGCTTTGTTGAGTTGCTGGCCTTGTGAGCTGTTTTGAGCAATGCAATGCAATGGAAGTGATGCTGGAGTTCCAGAGCTCCGGCCCTACACTTCTGCCTTCGGCCTTTTGGAAAGCTGCCCTGAAAACAGCAGGCTGTGAAGGAGCTGGTCTGGTCAGCTGGAGGACGAGAGCCAGGCAGAGAGGAGCTGAAGAGCCAAGAGCCAGCACTGAGGCCCCAGACAGGTGACTGAGGGCAGCCTGGACCTCCCGGTGCAGCCTCGACACCAGCTGAAAGCAGCCACATGGGTGAGTCGAGGTGAGACTGACAGAAGAACCGCCAAGTCTCACTGGCAAAAAGAAATAATAAATCATTGTTTCTTTCAGCCATGAAGTTTTCAGGTGGTTTACTGTCAACAATACATCAATCAGGTAACTGATAAATAGGTAGCAGGACTAAGCCTTTCATTTCAGGATAGGTTAGAAGGGCACTATAATATATGATGATAAAGGGAGAGTGGGCCCACCAGGCTTGAGAGCCATCGGTCTGATGAATTCCCATTGCTCTCAAAATAAACCCCACACTCCTCACTGGCCTACACGATACGGCTGCGCAGAGTGACCTTGCCGCCCTCACCTCCCGTCTCGTTCGCTCACTCCGCTCCTGCTCTGTTGGCCACCTTTCTGCTTTGTCCCTGGAAGAGGCCACTGAATTTGGCGGTACTGGGTCATTAAGGAAACTTGAAAAGAGTTGAACCAGAGCATTGTTGGTGCCAGAGGGTCACACATTAAAGAGAATGAATGGTAAAAAGTTGGAGATGAGGTGGTTTACACAGTGTGCCAGTGACCATGAAGGAGACAAAGAAAATCACCTAGACAGGGCAGCAAGGTCAAATAGATGGGTTGGAAATTGTTATTTATTTATAACTTCTATTTTTTCTGATTACAAAAATAAGTCATTAGTATTTTAAAATTTTCAAATACTACTGAAATACTGAAATACAATATAGGAGAGCAAAGGCTCCAAAAGTGTCATCTCTCCCCCAACTTACATGTGATTTTTCATTTATTGGCTAACAATTTGGATACTATGATCTACATTCAGGAAATGCCTGTACAATATCTATTATCGGCCCACAGATATGCTTCTACCAGCTATTTGTACAAACTAACCATTTCCAGTCATTACCTTTCACAGAGTATAGCTGTTTAACAACATATAAACCACTGCTAGCACCCAGCTAATTTCACAGCAAAACTAAGAGGCTCATCGACTTTATTTATAGGTGGTCAGTGTAATGCCCTACAGATGCCACTTAAATTTTCTCTATGACCTTTTTACACATAGTTGAAAACAACCTTCTGGGAAAAGATTAAAGAAATCTATTTCACTTGCTGAATCCATATCATGAAATGAGCAGGGTCTTCATTTACTTCTAAGGCTGACATAACTCATGGAAATTATACATTTATGGTTTAGTCCTCTAATTGTATTCTCTAAAAATTAAGGAATAGAGGAATATCTGGTTATTAAATAATCTGAATTTTATTCTGAGCATTTGAAAGATTTAAATATCTAATGACAAGCAAACTATTTGGTTATGAAATTCATCAGTCTAATTCATAATATCTAAAATGGCATATATACAAAATTGGGTTATTATGAATCGAAATCAAAATCATCAAGCTTGCACACTCTGTCCCAGGCAGAGTCTTGTCTGATTCCATAGGCCAGATTCTGAACCACTGGACCATGTGTCATAGACCTCCTCATTCACATAGACACACACACACACACACACACACACACACACACACACACACACACACACACACACACACACACACACACACACACACCAGGTGTATGAATAACTGACCAAATGCTTTATGACCTAGTCATTAGGCGTCGCCTCTCTCTCTGGTTTTCCTTGAGGTGTCCTGCTGCTCACAGGACAATCTAATGAAAGGCTCTGCCCCACGAGGTGTCTGCCCCAGGCCTGCCTAGCATCTTAGTCCTCTTCTCTAGTGCCTCCAGATCATTTCTTTTTTTTCTTTTTTAATATTTATTTATTCATTTGGCTGCGCCAGGTCTTAGTTGTGGCATGTAGGATCTTAAGTTGCATAATGCAGGATCTTGTTCCCTGACCAGGGATCAAACCTGGGTCCCCTGCATTGGGAGTACGGAGTTTTTGCCACTGGACCACCAGGGAAGTCCCCAGATCATCTTTCCTATCCAAATCTAGCCTCTGCTTTTGAAAGCCATTAGACCTGCCGTCAGCATGGTCCAGTGGTCAAATTCCTAGACTCAGGAAACAGGCTGCTCGTTTGACTCTTGGCTCTGCCACTCACTAGTTATGTACTTGGCTTGTTGATTAACCCTGGTGCCGCACGGCCCTCATCTGTAAGACGGCAAGAATAGCACCCACGTCAGAAGACTGTTGGGAGCGTTAAATGAGTTTCCGCAGCTAAAGTGCTTAAAACAGTGTCTGGCACAAAGCACGGGCTCTAAATGTGCTAGAAACTACTATTCTTGAATTCCAGCCTCTTTTTCAACTGTCTGGCTCTCCACTGGCTGTGAGGCTCCTTCAATTTTAGACGATTTGTTCCTTCCTCAGCTCTACCCGACAGATCTGGACAGCCTCCCCATGGTCTACCTACCTCTGGAAGTAATAAATCCAGACAGTGCAGGTACAGTTAGTAAATGACCTCTTGCATGTAACAGCTATGTGCTCCTGTAACTTAATTATGATCTTAAAAGTAGGCTCTGACTTTTGCAGAATCATATTCATTTATTCATCCCACAACTATTAGTGGGTCCCTACTATGTTCCAGGTATTGCTGGAACAATATCACAGGACAAAACAGAAAATGAGGAAAGCACGAAAAAATAACTAGAAGTCAGCATTTTAAGGGCAAAAGACAAATCAGCCATTATTCTTAACTGACCTAATACAAATGCGTTTCAAGATATAATTTGAATGGCCCTAATTAACAATGAATTATGCTGCTGTTCAAGAGCCATTTGGATGCACATTCAATTGTGGGTGACAGATAAGAACGCTCCCGTTATGCAATTTCGGCTGGAGGCTGGTTATCATTCAGTTTAAGCATCTATTCCCAATGACAGGATGTGAGGAAGAGCTGAATCAAGAAAATGCAAATCTGTTGTGCAGATCTGGATAAGAGGAGCTCCACTTGGGTCTGGCAATAATGTAATGTTTAAGCCAGCAAAAATAACCCACAAAAGACCACGTGATGTCGGGGGCGGGGGGGAGGGGGGGAGGGAATCAAATTTAATTAAGAAATCCTAAAATCCTGAATCAGGATTGGCATGGAAAGAAGTAATGATAATTCACCCATCTTGCCTATTTGAAGCATTCAAATACTGAACTTCCAGGTAAAGACTGAAGAGAAGGCGGGGCAGGAAGGTAACATTCAACGGTGCTTGTGAGCACCCTTCAGTGAGTCATCCTCCTGGTAACGAGAGCACCTCTGTCATCCCTTTAGTAGTTGAGGATTACTCACAGATTACATAGGGTCACACTGCAAGGAAGTGGTCACACTAGGTGTCTAGCTGCCTGTAAAGTTTATCAATTCTTGCAAGTTATCAGTTTTAGGAACCCACTTTTTTTACATCCTTTGATCATTCATTATAGCATTGGAAGTCTAATGCTCCATTCAAGCACCTGCAGCATTTGAGGTTTCATCTGTTTTCATTTAGTCCCAGTGGCAGCTCATCCATGGGATGTCAAAGATGAAGTATGAGTTGGCACAAGGATGCCTCATTACTCTCTAATACAAATAGAAATTTCTCTGATTCTTTAAAAGTGTTTTATCATTGCCTGGAGGCTGGAAACTGTTTCTAGCCCCCCTCGTTACAAAATTATTTATGGGCAAAAATTAGACATGCAACCCTCAATGTAAAATCTTAATTACTGTCCTTTTAGCTGATTTTTGTATAAATTAGAAGAATAACAGTTGAATAAATTAGAATAAAGGCTGCACAAGTGAATATAACTGCCTTAAGGTCTAGAAGTGAATGTCTAGCACCAGATCCACGCTCGCTGTTTCTCCATATTCATTCTTCTTTTGGAGGAGCAAAAGAGAACAAAGGGGAAGAAAATAAAAGCTACCTTTATCCTTCAGCTACCGAGGGCTTTGCTACTCATCTGTGGTTTCCTTGAGGACAGGGCCAGACTTGTCCTCTCTGGGTCCCCAGGGCCTGGCCCCATGATCAGCACATAGTAGGGCTTAATAAATGTTTGTTGAAAGGAACTGAACTTGGGTGGCTTAATATGTTTGCAGATATTCTCACACATATCCAAACAAAGGTTATTCCATTGTGCTCATTTATTTCATTGTTTAATCACTGCGTTCCATCCTTTGATCAAGCTAATAAAAGGCAGGGTACACTGAATATACTTTGGCCAACAGCAGGATTAAAAACAAAGACCCCTGAAATATGACTTGCAGAATTGTCTGGTCTCTCTCATTTAGCAGCAGGACCTGAAGCCAGAGAGGCAAGACCATCTGATACATACAGGGTCAGGCCAAGGGCTCTGCTCTCTGGCCCCCAGCCTCACTACCATTCCATATGGCCACGCCTTGCCCTGTTTAACACCACACAGAGGAGGGGAAGCTCAGTTACAAATGGGGGACAAGAATTAAGTCGTCAGGGGAAGCCAAACAAGCAAATGAAAAATACACAAGAATAGAAGCAGTTTAGATTTTATAACTTAAGGCAAGTAGCAATCTGTTCTCCAGGAAAGAACCACAAATTTAAAAAATTTGTATTTCCTGGAGCTATTCAGAGGACAGCCTCCAAGCCCCATTTTTTGAGAGGGATGAAAGCACAGGCTCTCGGAGCATCTGGACCTTGGCTGAAGACCTGCTCTATTGCTCACTAGCTGAGTGATCTTAGGTAATGCTCGACTTCTCAGAGTTCCAGGGACCTCCTCTGTAAAAAGCGGTTGATGGAAAAGGGGATCTGGCTTAGACGTTGATTGTAAGGGTGAAATGTGATGATGCGTATAAAGCAATTTGACCAGTGATGACACACAGTAGACAACTAACCAGTGAGATAGCTTCTCTGACCATTAATACGATCACTAACTATTATGATAGCAGCAGTCAAACCACAAGTGAGGGGACCACCATGACCTGGATGGACAGTCAGTACCTGAATTGCTGGCATTCATTTTACCAGCTTTTTCTGTTTATAGCCCCTTCAGCAGAGCAGCTTCTCATGTTAATGAAAATGGGGATCTGATCATTGTGTTTTTTTCTGGTTCAATCTGGACAACTGGTCTGTACCAGAATGTCAGGAGAATATAGTAGGATTAAGGTTTCCCAGATTTGAATTCACCAGGCCTGTGTCTCAAAACTAAGAATTTCTGCCAGAGCAATATGAAGAAAACCTTGCAAGTCTGTCTCTGTTGGGGTGAGAGGTGTGAAGCCCCCTACCACCACTCCCACCCACCAAAAGCTATGAATAGCGGTTGAAATGCATTTTGAGGAAGGAAGGGTAAGCCGAATGCCGCACTTTTCTTTGCTGAGTGGGCTATGCAGGCTGAGAGCCAGAGCTGAATTGTTCAGGACCCAAAAGGGGTCTGGAGAGGCTGTGTGGGAGGAGGTGCCTGGAGAGGACAGACGTGGTTCTAGAGAGGATTAATGAAGTATTGCTTGATAGATGCCAACAAAGCCCTCTTCCCACCTCTCTATGAAAGTATCAGCAAAATAAACCTTCTTCATGAAGTCCTTGTGTAATCAGATGCTTGAGGGGGAGCTGGGACCAAGTGCTGAATAAGGCCTCTGGGTAGCCAAGGAACAAGAGCAAGCCCACTCAGGTAATGGGTGTAACCCACCCTACCTGGGGAGAACCTGCAGCCCAGTAATACTAATGATCAATAATAAGTTAACAAAATAATAATAATAATAATAAGTTAACATTTACTGAGTTCTTCCTACATTCCAGGGACTGCCCTAAGTACTTTGTATGGGCCACCTCATTTCATCAGCATGATAATCCCATTGAAACTGTGCCCCATAGGGTTAACCAAAACTGGTGGCTAACAGAAATTCTTGAGCTTGTCTTGAGCAGATAAGGGAACTGCTTGTTAAAAGCCCCTGTGCTTATAACCTGCTTTCACTGATCAAGGATGCCTTAATTATTTTTGCAAATTGCATATCCTCCAAGCTTCATGTAGCCTAGATAATACATCACAAGACTCCGTAACCGCCTCCTATAGATAACACCTCTGACGTATGGGTTGCTATAGCAACGGTGACTTAAGCTGTTTTTCAGAAACTTGGAGTCAGCTCTTGTCCAGTTCAAGCAGGCTAAAACTGGTTGGGACCACCGACCCTAAAACTGGGCCTACATAGTTGTCCCATGAATGACCTTGTGACGTCAGAGAGCCAAAAACTCCACCCTCAGATCATGCTAGCACCTCTATTTTCTGAACATGTATCCCATGAAGAAAGAAGCATGTAATTCAGATATACTTGTGCAGAGCAGTGATCACCTCACCCTTTTCCTGCCTCCAATCACCTTCCCCTGGACCTCTGACGGTATACTCTTCACCCATAAATATCCCAAGCCCCTTGCCTTCGGGAATGTGGACCTGAGACTTGTTCTCCCATCTCCTCACTTGGCTGCCTGGTGAATAAACCCCTTCTCTGCTGCAAACCTCAGTGTCTTAGTATTTGGTTTGCTGTGCATCAGGCAAATGACCCTGGTTCAGTCCCTGGTTCAGTAACACCATGAGCAGGTGCTATGATCATCTTCATTTTACACATAAGGAAAAGATGGTGGCTCAGAAAGACGAGATAACTTGCCCAAGGCTGTACAGCCAGCTGGGGTGGAGGGAGATGTCAAAACCAGGTAACCCTGAGAACACATCCAGAGATGTGTTCTTAATCAATATGCCATAAACCAAAGCCCAATTTACTAGTTAATTGCATAATTAATATATAAGGAGGGTTAGGCAGTGGAATTTGCCACCCACTGCTCTCTTACATTGATTAACTCACGAAATATATGGATGTCTTCTTCTCTCACCCCCCTTCATGGCGTCCCTCCAGGGATGAGCCCAAGAGAACAGCCTTCCCAGATAGAAGAAAGCTGGGTTTTGGTCAAGGACATAGTAGTAGAGGTGCTCCCCTGACGTCCAACTGTGCACTCATTTATTGAGGGCCAACTATGTATTCACCAGGGGCTAGGTACTGGGTAGGATATACTAGGCACTGAATAGAGATACAAAAATAAATCAGAGAATCTGTCCTCAAGGAACTGAAAATACTGGGGGAGACAGACATGTATAAAATGAAGTGTATTTGTGGGTCAAGGATGTCTTAATTTTCCACTAGAAGAGGAATAGATGAGATACTCTGAAATCTGAGGGCTGGGTTCAATTGCTTCCAGTTTGGGAACAGTAGGCCTGAAAGAGAAGCCACAGAGCTGAGTTTGAAAAAACAAATAGAACTTAAATATGCAGAGAAGAAGAACTCAAGGATTTTTTTCTCAAAAAAAAAAAAAAAAATGAAGGAACATATGCACAGAAGCCGTGAAGTGTGGGGCAGGTACAGGGACCTCCAAGTGGTTCTATCTGCTGGAGGGTATCACCCAGGAAGGAGAACAGAGAGAGATGTCCTTCTAAGGAAGGAGGGAAAAGACTGCAGAGGGCCGTGAAAGCCAGGCCGAGGGGTCTTGGACTCCTTATGTGGATCCACGGTTCTCAAACAGTGTACCGGGGCCCAGCAGCGTACCCTAAACACCTCCTCCACAAGCGTGCTGCCTGGTTCCAGATCAACGTCTCATAATTCGTTTCTGCTTCTACTAAAGACACAACTGTCACGGTGAGGCCTGTCAGAAGGAATGTTATGCTGAATGGACCAGTGGCAGTGAATTAGGGGGAGGTATAAAGTGGGGTGACTAAGAGACAGGAGGGTCAGTATAACGTCAAGCCAGCGCGAAAGGAAAGTTGAGTGTTTGCTAGAGCACGTGAAAACGTTGTCTCTTCGGTATATAAAAGCATCAGGACAGTATCCTATTCTCACAGAGAGATCCTGTCCTGAAGGGCAACCAAGCAGGTGACACCATTATCTGTGAATGTTTTAAAGACGTGGGTCAAACAAATTGGGGTTTGCACTGTAGTTACAGCCAACTTTTTAAAATATCATTTTGAATCATTTAATTTGGATTTGAATCCTAGCTCTGCCATTCACCCTTGATCACCTTTCTGAATCTATCCCTTCGTCCGTTTTCTCATCTGCAAAATGCAGACAATATGAATCAAGAGGAACCTCACAGAACTGTTGGGAGTGATGATAAAGCCCTAAGCAAAGCACCCAGCAGAGCAAGCACTTGGTCAACGTGAAATGCTGTTGCTATTTTACTCTCTGCGTATAGGTCATCCAAAATTCTAGTACTGTGCAGGGAAGACACACACCCGACGTACACTGCCAACTGCAGAAAAGAGGGAGCCTCTGGGGTATTTACATGGCGGTGCGCCAGGACTGGAACTCAATACAGATAACTAGCTGCAGTCACCGAGCACTCACCATGGGCCAGGCCTCTCCTAAAGCAAGTACATTCGTGGCATTTGGCATGAAGTGGAGTAGGGGGAGCCCCGAGGTGGGATGGTCGATCCGGAGCTGGATAAGACGGCAGGAGAGCTATAATCTGTGCATGTCATAACAGGAGCAGGAAGACCCAAGACACCTGGCAGATGCCAATTGCCCAGGAGAAGGGCAGGCAGGGAGGCCAAGCGAGGCAGAAAACCTCCCCAGAGCCAGGCGGCCAGACAGATGGCAGTGCGTGTGTGTGCACAACTAGATGTCCCGGCCGGAGTTGGATAAGCGACTGAAACAAGGCTTTCCCTCCCAAAGGGATCATTTTGAAAACAGCCACTTGACGGTACTAAGATAATGAGCTACCACCTGATAAAAATGCATTATTGAGCATTTAGAAATAAAGAAACAAAACAACTGACCTCAAAACATTTTTCTTTCTTTGCTTGGTGAAGCAGGCTAGCCATTCCAGGAAGCAGAACTGGAAAGATGAATGTTTCCAAATATTCTTTAGGGGAACCTAAAACAAACAAAAAATTCCCACCAAAAATCCAAAATGGCTCAAGTTAATTTGGGAGAAACATTTGCTTCCGAACAAAAAAAGGTATTCTCCATTAATCAACATGACCATAAATGTTATATTTTACTCTAGACTGCTGAGTTGGGCTGATTACCGACGAAACTTAAAATATCCCTCTGAGCCTCTGTAGTCTGGCGGGGCTGTAGACGGGGTCCCACACGGGGCCAGGGCCACAGGCACAGCCAGGAGGCTGGTGTAGCTGGAGGGAAATACGCAAGGGGAGTGTGGTAGGAACTGAGGTCAGAGGGGAACGGGGCGGGGGTACAAGGACCTAAGGGCACAGTAATAGTGGTTACCAAAGCCCAAAGCCCACTAGTGGAGGGAGCAGAACAAACCAGCGGGAGAGGGCCTGGCACCAGGGAGGGCGAGGAACAGGGACTCAGGGAGGAAGATGAGGACGCCTGCATCTCTGGCTTCCACACACAAAGCAAGACAGCATGACATTTTCTTTTACTCTTTACATTTTCCCCCTTTGTATGTAATGTAGAACTTAAGAACTTAAGAACTTAAGTGTCTTTCTTCCTTTTCAACCTTAAAGATACATCAGTGGACCCCGAGGGGGGAAAGCGGGAGGGCGGGTGGGATGAAGTGGGAGATTGGGATTGACATATATACACTAGTATGTATAAAATAGATAACTAATAGGAACCTGCTGTATAAAAAAATAAATAAAATAAAATTCAAAAAAAAGATACATCAGTGGAATAAAGGCTACTTCTCTTAAAAATAAAAATTAAACAAGAACACATTCTTTCTTATTAAGTGGTCTCCCTGAGGTCTATCTGTCCACCCTGTCCCCACCCCATGGTTCTGCAATGTCACAAGTCCTGAACTACAGAGCTGAGATTGCACTTCCTTACGTACATGTTTCTGGGTCGATTGTTTCCCGTTTAACTTGAGGACAGGATACTTGTGGGACCACGGCTAAAGGAGCAGCTGGGTAAAGGTGTTCCGTGTTGAAGCCGTAGAGAACCCTCTCATCTGATGGTGACGCCTGGGGTGGCGGTGGGGAGGGAAATCAATTCATGTAGTTTAAATCATTGTATTTTCTTTTATAATATAACAAAAATAAAAGTCTGTGTCAGACTTTAGGTTCAAGGGGGCATACTGAGCACAAATCTTTCTCTTCTCTCCCAAGACACCTATAAAGGACAACCAAGAAATAAACCCATAACAAAGACTGGGAGGGCTGTCAATGGATGAGAGATCTCCAGACATTTCCAAAAGAAACAGAATAGGGCTTCCCTGGTGGCACAGCGGTTAAGAATCCACCTGCCAATGCAGGGTACATGGGCTCGAGCCCTGGTCCAGGAAGATCCCACATGCCACGGATCAACTAAGTCCATGCGCCACAACTACTGAGCCTGTGCTCTAGAGCCTGCCAGCCACAACTACTGAGCCCACGTGCCACAACTACTGAGCCCGTGTGCCACAACTACTGAAGCCCGCATGCCTAGAGCCCGTCCTCCGCAACAAGAGAAGCCACCGCAATGAGAAGCCCGCGCACCACAGCAAAGAGTAGACACCGCTTGCCGCAACTAGAGAAAGCCTGGGCACAGCAACGAAGACCCAATGCAGCCAAAAATAAATTTACAAAAGAAACAGAATAAAGCCTGTTGTCAGATGAGAGGAGGAGTGGCAGGTCAGAATCCACAGGAGGAAACTGCCCCCAGAAGACGAGAGTCCACGTTCCCACCAGAATTCCAAAGGGCTTCAGAGGTTCAGTTCCTCACAGTGTGGGAATGAGAAAGGAAACAATACACGGGAGAGGTTAAGTGAAAATCTGGCTGGAGACCCCGTGGCCTGCTGCCCCATCCTCCCTCCTCCTGCTTCTGCCCCCTTTGGCATTCACAGCAGCCTTTTATAACCTGCTCTCCCTCCTTTCCAATGAATCTTCCGTAAACAAATTAAACAAACAGCCTGGGAAGGAGTAGAACTACGCAGGGTGCCATTTTGGCAGTCAAGAGAAAAAAAAAACCTCAACATTGATGTGGAGGCTCCCAGCCCAGTCCCAAAATAGGGAGTCCCTGTCTGCTGACCCTGAAGAAAAGTCCTCCAGTGGACAATCACTCCCCATGAGCTCCCAGTCAGTGTTTCTATTCATGGAAGAGACCCATCCAGAAAACAAACCAACATGTATGACAGTAGAAGAAAACTATACCAACTATGTAGAAATATCCACTCAGGCTTGCATTTTAAATTTTGAATAAATAATCAAAACTTTCTACATAGATGAAGAACATAAACAGCATAAAAGACAAAGATCAAGATCTATAAAGAACAACTGACCTTGAAGAAGCAAAAATAATTCAGGGGAGAGAACTGTAATTAGTATCTGCAGAGAAATTTGAGAAAGCATTGCATTCATAAAGCAAGAACAGGATGCTATGAAAAAGGAACAATCACAAGCCAAGGAAGTTCTTAGACACAGAATCTCTAATGGAGGCAGCTGCAGTGACATATTGAAGTCTAGTGACTTAGGTTTTTGTCTCATCCCTGTGACCCTGCTCAAGTCCCTTCATTTCTCAGAGCCTTACCTTTTTATTTTAAACTCCATTAAGTCCCTATTTTACTCCAAGCATACTGCCTTAGGGCCTCCCTTCCTGGCTGCCTTGTTCTTGGCCCTCTCTCCTTCCTTAGTACAGTCTTAGCCCACCCAGCTATGCAAAAAGAAATCTGCTCCATCTGCAAAACTGTCCCCAACGTGGACATGATGTTGAATCCACTGCAAAGGCCTTCCTCATCTAGGATCTCATTTGAGCCCTACAAAGGCCCTGTGACTTAGTCAAGGATTATCTGCTCCATTTAACAGATGCAGAAACTGAGGCTCAAAGTGGTTGTGTGATGTCCTTTAAGTCACATCATTAGCAGCAGAGGTATGACTGGCCCTGGTTCTGGTTCTGGTTCTGGTTCCAGTGCCTTTCCTTTCCCCCTCCCTGATTCATGACAGTGTCTGATGCTCACCAGTCATCAGTGCTGTTTTCGTGTCAGAACCTTTCAGTAAGGTTGGGGCCCGGGTGATACTCACAGTGACAACAGCTTCTTGTTTGGCTTTATATCCTTCTGGAAAGGGAGGCAGCTCAGCTTCATACTCTGAAGGGAGTGGGGGGGAAAAAAAACCCTCAATTCCATACTTCATTACAGCTTGTGGATAATTCCCTTTCCTCTGAATAAAATCTCCTTAAATTTTATTTTGGTTGGTGGTTTTCAAAAATGAAAAAACAATTGGCCATTACAGGGTGTTTATTTAAAATGGGTAAGAGATGATTCTTCTCTTGCATGAAAGACTCCAGGCTTTATGTAAGAGTTTGAGACTCTTCCCAAGAAGGTAGATTTAGATCTTGCCCACCAAATTATAACTACAAGGGATAAAAAGAGGAAGAAAATGAGGAGGGTGGCTAAGGGAAGACACCAATAGCATACAGGAAGGAGAGGGGAGAAAAAGAAGAAGAGAATGTTACGTATAGGGGGGCAGAATAAAAGAGACAGAGGCAAGATGAGCCATCTCAGGCAGACGTGGGGATGGGCGTGAAGTTAAGGCTGCCACATTGGGGTATACGGCTGGAAAAGCAATCCCGTAAACCCTTGCTAGTCGAAGCATTGCCCACGGACCAGCAGCATCGGCATCCCTGGGGAGTTAGAAATGCAACATCTCAAGCCCCACCCCAGATCTGCTGAATCTGAATCTGCATTTTAACGAGACCCCCAGGTAACCTGCATGCAATTAAAATTGGAGAGGTTCTACTGTAAGCTCCAGTAAGTTTCCATCTTGGCTGTACATTATAATTACCCGGGAGATTTTTGAAAATGCTAATGTCTTGGCCCGACCCCAGAAATTTTGATTCAATAGGTCTGGGGCAAGAGGCTGGGAATCAATATTTTAAGTCCTCCAGCTGATTCTAACATGCAGTGAGTTGGAGAACAATTGCCAGGTTTCAAGACTGATCACTGTCAACCTGCTGGGGAGCTTAATGCAAAGAATATTCCACATAAGTTCTACAGCGTAACAACAACTATTGCTGAGAGACAGAAAGAAAATGCCCATGACTATATTGGTTACACCCCTAAGAGAAAGACTGGTAAAAATATTTCCGGAAAGGTCAATGTTTCAAAGGCAATTGTATAGTTGCTTTGCAGTGATGAGGGAAAACAAAGTTTCTGGGTGAGATGGGGTTGATGCATTTGTACTGGAGGCAAGTTTTATTCCATTACCTCGTTCCTTATCAGGTGGTAGAGCAATTCTCAACTTTTTTTTCAATTCCTACGTATCAGGTTGGGGACTAGTATGTCAGGATGCAGGTTTTAAGCAATTTTGATTCCCAATACTAGCTAGAATAGGTTTCTAGTGCTATGTAACAAATTATCACAAACTTAGCAACTTAACACAAATTTATTATCTCACAATTCCCAAGGGTCAGGAGTCTGGGTATGGGTCAGGGTCTCATCAGGCTGAAATCGTGTTGGCCATGGCTGTGATCTCATCTGACGGCTGAGGTCCTCTTCCAAGTTCACTGATTGTTGGTGCGATTCAGTTTCTTGTGGAGGTAGCTCTGAAGTCCACATTTTCTTTTGGGTTGTTATGGGGACTGCTCTCAGCACCAAGAGGCTGGCCGCCCTCAGGTCCAGGCAGCTCACTCTTGGATATTTGCTACTTCAAAGCAACAGTAGTCTCTTCTGCTTGAACCTGTCTGACTTCGTTTAAGGCCTCACCTGATTAGGTCAGGCCCACCTACAATAATCTTCTTAATTTAAAGTCAATTGAGGGAATTCCCTGGTAGTCCAGTGGTTAGGACTGTGAGCTTCCAATGTTGGGGTCCTGGGTTTGGTCCCTGGTCGGGGAATTAAGATCCCACAAGCTGTGCAGTGTGGCCAAAAAACAAAACAAATAAACAAAAAACCTACAGATTCAATTAGAAAAAAAATAATAAAGTCATCTGATTACACACTTTAATTACATCTGAAAAATCCTTTGACAGCAGTGCCTAAATTAGTTTCTGATTGGATAACTGGGAGCTATGTGCACTAGCGGCAGGAATCTTGGGGGCCATCTGAGAATTCTGCCCACCACAGCAACTCTAGCTCTACCACTTTATTCTTTCCTCTCAAGCAAAAATGTAAATTCACCTTCTTCCCCCAACACACTGAGAATCACCAACACGGTGTGAAAACTATTCGTTTGGATTTAAGATACATATACCTTTATAGCTTTGATTACAAAAGCAATACATGCTTATTATGAGAAAAATTCCAAATAATACGGAGATGGCTTATGTAGAATCTAAGTCATACCTAATCCCATTACAACCCATAACCATTGCTGGAACTGGCACAGATTCAACCACAACTTTTTCAGTGCATTTACTAACATTTGTATATAATTCACAAATACATTCCTTCACTTTAGTTCTCCAAGACCAGCTCAAATCACCCAAGCATAGAACTTGATAACACTGTGTCCTTATTCTGCATAACTCATATTAAGTCTTACCCTTATTTGAAATTTGTAAAAATTAATGAGTATCTCTTCTAAAAGACTGTGTTTTTTTTGGGGGGTAGGATGTGGATGTACCTGGGTCTGTTTGTGCTCACCATCACATTCCCAAAGAATATGGAGCTGAATGAATGTACTTTTTTTTAATTTAAATTTTTTGGCTGCACAGCATGTGGGATCTTAGTTGCCCGACCAGGGATCAAACCCACGTCCCCTGCATTGGAAGTGTGGAGTCTTAATCACGCTTGGACCGCTAGGGAAGTCAGAAGCTGAATGAATGAAGTAATGAATGAATGAACAAAACAAACACTACAGCAAGTTACTTTTGACTCTTTATCAACTCATTCATCCATATTTATTGAGAGTCCACTATATGCCAGAATCCATTCTAGGTGCTGAATCATGGAGCTCGTTCAATGCTGCTACTATATGATGTGCTTCATTTATTTAACCAGTGTACTCTTAGTGGGCTTTTAGGTTGCTTCCAATTTTTCATGATTACAAACAACGCTGTTGTAAGCATCTTTATACATACATCATTGATCAGAAAGGAGGTACTTTTGTAGGATTAACTCTTAGATGTGGAATTGTTCTTTCAAAGAAAAAAATAATTTAAAATTTGGGCCAAATAGCCAAATTTTCCTCCAAAAGGAAAATTCACACTCCTAATAGTAAGTCTGCCTGTTTCTCTAGGGTATAACTGATCTCATACATATTTAAAATGATACTTTACTTTTATTTATATTTCTTTAATTATGATTTATTTGCCATTTATATTTTTCCCAATGGGAAATTTGATGGAAAATATACAAACTTTTTCATCCTACAACCACAAAAGATATACAGTTATATGATTATGTAGAAGTATGGGAAAATACATTTGCCTCAGGACAATCTGATGTGTTTTTTATTTCAAGCCTCTGTAAGATTTAAGAGAATCTGGCATATTTGAGAATTTGTCACTGTCACCTTGCGATTTCAATTTAAAACATATAATTGATTACAGACTGATGCTTTTTACATTGAAAGCCATATAATTTTGCATGAATTTATTAAGTTTGTAAAGAGTACTGAAGAAAAATTTGCTGGTTTGGCACTAGAAATTCTTAAGAAAATCAGGTATATTAAATTACCAAAGGTTTACAATCTTTTCGTTACCTAAGCTTGTAAACTGGATTCCAGGTGTCCCCCACTTTTCGAAAGTTTGCTTTACGCACTTCACTTTTACAAAAGACCTATAATAGTACTTGTTTTCGCTAACCAAGAGAAATCCAAAGGGCATTTTTGCTTTAACAGAAAAGGTGAAAAGTGAAAAGAGCGATCAGCGTTTTTTTTGCAGCAAACTGTTACAGAGGAAGTGTGTATTCCGAGCAGTGGAGTGGCACTGCCAAGCTCCTTCCCCTGGAACTACACTCAGCACCTCAGCATCACGCCACCACAGTTTTGAACTGTCTGTGAACATCTGTACTTTTTCTCGATTTATTCTGTGCATCCTTTAGCAAGATGTGTCCTAAGGTAATCGTTTCTTTGCTTTATGCCATTTTGGCTTATGAAAGTTTTCACAGGAACTCTCTACTTTTGGGTAGCAGGGAGAACCTGTAATTGGTTAGGGGAATTTAATGTTATATGCATTTTAAACGAACATTAATCTAAGAACAAGTAAACATAGTTGTTCATTTTATACAACAAAGGCAACATTATGTAAGAGGCAGAGCAGAAAGAACCTATAACCCTGTTGGGGGAACAGAGCCCTTGTGCTCAAATTGGAACCTCCCCGCCACCATGCTCCAGGCACGTGAGGTGATGAAATGTCTTTATTGCTCAGGCCACTGTTAGTTGGGTTTTCTGTGATTTGCAGCTGAACATGTTCCTAAATGAAACAGCAATTAAAATGCAGTGTTCACCAACAGTGGCCTATTGGAAAGGGATGAACCAGGAAGATGGAGGCTGGAAGTGAATCTAACGAACACTTAGCCAGCATATACTACGGCAAGGGGATGTACAAGGTGCTGGGGGGACAGATGAAGAAGGCAGAAGAGCTTGTGTCCTGGTGAGGGGATGGACAGGAAGAGCCAGTGGTTATAAGATGTGAAAGTGATGCCGTAGAGGGCTGCACTCAGGAAGCACCAAGGAGGGGCTTCAAAATCAGCGTGAAGAATAACAGAAGGCTTTCCAGAAGAGGAGCCACTTGGGCTGAGTCTTGAAAGATGAAGATGAGAAGGCAGAGATGTTCCAGTAAGAGGCAAAGCTTGTGCAAAGGTGCGGAGGAATGGAACAGTGTGGTGTGCTGGAGGAATAGTTTCTTATGGTTAAAGGTACACAGCACAGGACAGTGATACTATGCCTTGTCCCTTGCCTAGAGAGTGTATTTAAAATGCAGAGCTTAGGGACTCACCCCCAAGGAGTGGGGTGAATCATCACACCACAGGAATCTGCCCTTTAGCAAGTATCTGGGATATTGTGATGTGGGAGCTCCAGGTCTACACTTTAGGCACACTGCTATGTCGCTTAAGGGCTTGAACTTGAGTGTCACACACGAGTTGCAGTCCGGTTCTACCACTTACTTTGGACAAGTTTCCAAAGCTCTCTATGCCTCAATTTCCTTATCTGTTTAAACCATCAAGTTACTGAGAGGTTTAAACAAGAAGAAAAGCAAGCACCTAGCACAGTGCCTGGCACATAAAGGGCAGCTCAATAAATGTTAGCCATTAGGATGATTTGGACAAATGGTAGGCGATGAATCTAAAAAAAAGAGACAGAGACCAAATCATTAAAGGGCTTAGGTGTTAAGCTAAGAAGTTTATGTTTACCATGAAAGCTGTAAAAATCATTGTAGGTCATGGCATGATGTGATCAGATTTGAATTTGAGAGAGGTTCCTGTAGAAGACAGTCTGGAAGGAAGCCTTCCCCAACTAAAAAGCTACAGCAGCAATCCAAACAGGGAGTGGTTAGGGCCATGAGAACTAGGGGCTGAGGAGTTGGGGGTTACAGGAGACGTTGAGCCGGTAGGATCTATCGGAATTGTAGAATGAATGTAGGGAGAGTAATTGTTGGTGTTTAGAACAGTGCCTGGGGTCATGCCTGGTCTAGCAGTTAAAATAACTCCCAGCACTGGTAGATATGATGATTCATGCATGAGAATGATTTCACTGGAGCCATGAAGTAGGAGCTCATGGGTTGATAAGGGAATGGGAATGACAGTGGTGAGAACACGAGTTCTTTCCAGAAGCTTGGCTAGAGAGGGTACGAGGGATAGACAAGAGCTAGATGACAGGGGTCAAGGGAGAGGTTTTCCCCAAGTTGACTGACTAGAGGATGCTTAAACGGAAAAGCCAGTAGAGAAGTTAAAGATGTTGGAGAGGTGAGTTATAGAGCAGGATCCTGGTATAGCGAGAGGACGGCACCAAAGCACAGATGCAGGGCTGAGCTGTGTGGGTAGCGGGATAAATACTTCTTCCATACGAGCAGATGCAAATATGTTTGTTGGTATCAGGAAGCTGGAGGATTCCCTCCCCACTCTTGATCGCCTGACTATTCTCAGTGAATGCCTCCTCCATCTGCCAAGTGGTATCACGCCAAGTCAGAGGAGTGGAGTAAAAACTTGGGACTAGTAGAAGCAGGCAAAGGGAGAAGGCACTTATGGATGTTGACCGATAAACACTGCTGAGAGCCACCTGGTGTCACTTTTCTCCAGCTGTGCTGGGGGAACAAGCATTGACTCAGAACTGGACCATGTTGTTATCTGGCAGGTGGGAAGAAGGGACCTGACTTCACAACAGCACTGAGCGCTGATGCCAGAGACTAGTGTTTGGAGTGATGAACCAACGGCAATAATAAGGATGCCGATGGCAGTAATAGCAGCAATATCAGAATAAAAGACTGTAAGCTCCAAATACTTTGAATCAGTCCTGGTTAAAACCATAGTTAAAAATCATTGTCATAAGCAACTACAAGACTTAATTAGAAGCCTTGGCAGGAAAGACGTTTATTGATACTAATACAGGTGCTTTTGAGAATAAAAAGCCCTAGGTTAGTTATCACTGGAAAGATGAGAAAACTGAAGAACATTCACAAGTAAGTCATCATACGCGTGCGCGCGCGCGCGCACACACACACACACACACACACACACACACACACACACAGAGCACTAGCCAGGCAGAATAAAGGTCTTAATAATATCTATTCTGTATCTCATTTTCCTGAAATTGAGTTTCTGATAGGTCTGTTTGCTGTGATAATTTGCTTTTTAAATGGAAATATCCTAAAAGAATATAATACTTAACCTCAAACACAGGATTATTACAAAGCCTATTTTTCATGTTTCTGTGAGAAACTGAATTTACTACGTTTGTTATAGAAAACTGCATTTGTTAGAATGTTTGTTTTAAGAAACTGGGTCTATCATCCAGGTTATAATAATCATTACAGCGCCTGTGTGTATAAATTCACCATCTCTGACATCATTAACTTCATTTTGTAACTCTATCACTTTGTAAGTGGCATCAATTCACTTGCTTTTCAGAGCAACAAAACCCTTTGTCTTTGCTTTCTCCCTACAGGCCTGTTTGAGAAAAATAAACTCCATGATTCTAAAACAAAGGCAAAGCATGTTTCTTTGTCAACAATAATGAACATTTATTGAGCACTTTCTAAATGCCAGGCTCTGTGCAAGCACCTTTGCATACATTATCTTATTCCAGCCTCACAACAGCCCTGTGAGGTAGGTACAAGGATTATCCCCTCTTAGAGATGAGGTTGAGCAGCTTCCTCGACAAAACACTACTAGTCAATTGTATTATGAAGAGCTGTTTGGCCTGGAGAAGTGAAAGCTCTGGGGAAAAGACAGCCACAATAACAACCTTCTATTTGGGTGTTTTCATAATGGTAGAGTGACTAGCAACTTGGATCATAGCACCAGGAGGGTAAGGAGCAAAGGGTAGAAGTTACAAGGAGAACATTCAAGATGAAAAAGGTTTTTCTAGGTATAATGCAATACAGGAGAAGGAATTCAAGCACTGGGTAGAAGTTGAAATAGATGGCCTTCCAGGGCATCTATCAACTCTGAGTCCATTATTCTCTTCTTCCTTTGTATTTTCCACTTCTCTCAACTCACGGCTCTCTCTCCCTCTACCTAGTCCCATATACTGGTACATTCAGTCTCTCCTCCATTCAACAAACATTTACTGACCTGCACTGTCCAATACAGTGGTCACTAGTCACATGTAGCTGTGTAAGTTTATTAGAACTTATTAGAAGTAAAACAAAAAATTCAGTTATAAAATTGCATTAATCACATTTCAAGTGCTCAATACCCATATGTGGCTAGTGGCTACCATATTTGAAAGTTCTATTGGACA
The DNA here is from genome assembly GCF_951394435.1 of Stenella coeruleoalba. Classification (NCBI taxonomy): domain Eukaryota; kingdom Metazoa; phylum Chordata; class Mammalia; order Artiodactyla; family Delphinidae; genus Stenella; species Stenella coeruleoalba. Next base: position 65,256,442 of record NC_137161.1, on the reverse strand, counting down.
GCGCTGTTTCAGACAGTTGAAGTAATGATGGTAGGCACAAGAATGAAAAATCCGAGTTCCTGACCTCAAGGAGTTTACAATCTTAGGGAGGAAAAAAAACACCCAGCATTATTAAGAGCAACATACACTGAGCTCTTGGTGTAAATCGGGCATTTGCTAAGCCCTTTCTGAAGTGCCCCTTTAGCTGCATCCTCCTAACACCTTGAAATAGGTGCCATTATTATGCTCACTTTACCGAGGATAAGTAACATATGGGTATACCTTGTTTTATTGTGCGTCACTGTATTGCACTTAGAAGGTATTGAGTTTTTTACAGATTGAAGGGTTTGTGGCAACTCCGCATCAAGCAAGTCTATTAGTGCCCTTTTCCCAACAGCATTTGCTCATTTTGTGTCTGTGTCACATTTTGGACATTCCCAAAATATTTCAAACCTTTCCATTATTATTACACTTGTCATGGTGAACTGTGCTGTTTGACATTAGTATTGCAAAAAGACTACAACCCACTGAATGCTCAGATGATGGTTAGCATTTTTTAGCAATTAAGTATTTTTATTTATTTATTTATTTATTTTTGACCACACTGCAGGGCTTGTGGAATCAGGATTAAACCCGGGCCCTCAGGGCCCTGGGCAGTGAAAGCACGGAGTCCTAACCATTGGACAGCCAAGGAATTCCCCAACAATAAAGTATCTTTAAGCTAAGGCATATACAGTGTTTTTTAGACATAATGCTATCGTGCACTTAATAGACTGCAGTATTGTGTAAACATAACTTTTATATGCACTAGGAAACCAAAAAATTCCTGTGAGTCGCTTTATTGCTGTGGTCTGAAACACAACCTGCAACATCTCGGAGGTATGCCTAACCTGTCCAACGTATGTGAGGAGTACTGCGGGACCTCATGATCAAGGGTACCTGTAGGCCCACAAAAGAAGGTGAACTAAACAAACTCCACTTACGAATTTTAAGGAAGGCTAAGAAGAAGAGGATTAAAGCCAAATCTGTCTAGACCAGGCTTGCTCAACGCGTGGGCCACAGATTATCTACATCAAAATTACCTGGGGTGCTCGTTCAAAGTGCAGATCCCCTACACCCCATTAGGAGCCCTGTGGGCGGGGCCTGGAAACCTATGTTTTAAACAAGCTCCCCATCTCCGTCCCAGCGATTCTTTCCTGTTCACTAAATGAGATTTGAGCACCACTGGCCCACACCAGCTGGTCCCCTTTATTCCGCCTTCCCCTGCCTTCGACCTGACTATGGATGCAGGCTGGAGGCTGCGCTGACTAACCTCGGGCAAGCCTCTCAGAGCCTCTGTTTCCCCTACGTAACATGGGGAGCCCGGCGGGCCCGCTGCGAGGCTGCCAGGAGGCCTCGCGCGTCAGCCGCCGGACGCACCTTAGGCGCCCAGGAAGCGCCGGCCCCACCTGGCCGCCCAAGTCCCGCCCCTCTCGGCCGGCCCGGGCTGCCAACCTTCGCAAATCTGCTCCCACAGGTTCTTGCCGGGCAGCTCCGCAACCTGTCCCGGCGAGACGCGCAGATCCAGGGACACGGGAGACACGACGGGCCCTGGCGTCCTGGCGGTGATGCACGACTCAGTTGAAAGCGCCCGTTCCAAGCGCTGAGAGACACCGCTCACCTGTCCCGGAGCCGCCATGGCTGCAGTTTCCACGGCAACCGCGCTCCCCGCTAGGCCTCGACCCGGAAGTAAACGCATCTTGCGGGGGCGGGCCAGCGAGTCGAGATTGACTTCCGGGTCACGGCGGAGTGGGCTCTCACGTGGAGGCGGGGAAGTTTGGCCTTCGGGTGAGTGAGGAGGGCGCCTACCAGGCAGGACGGAGCTGGGGCTGGAGACTGGGCCTGGGGACTTGCGCGGAGAACCGAGGGACTGGAGGGCGACCCGCACCCTCAGATTCAAGTTCCCCCCGGTCGCCGGTGTGCGCTCGCCCCGGCCTGAGGCCGCAGTCTCCAGCAAGTTCTCCCGCCTTGGAGCTGGGCCCGGGACCCGGCGTAATCCCTCCTTCTGTGTTGGTGCGGAAGCCTTGGCGCGGTAGAGCCTTTGAGGAGGCAGTTTCGCCTCCCGGCTCTCTTGCTTCCTGCTAGTGAGCCTGCGGTGGGAGTGGGGTGTTGGTGCCATTATGCGGAGAGCACAGGCTCTGAAGTTATGCGGGCTGGTTTCGAATCCCTGTTTTACCCCTTGCTGGCTTTGGGACACAGGGCAATTAAATTAAAAGCTTCCAAGTCTCAGTTTTCACGTCTCTGAGATGGGTTACACACACCGAGCCTCACGAGGCTACGGCGAGACTTTAAAAAGCGCTTTTGGAGAAAGCATTTGCGTTCGCAGGAGAAGCTGTAAGGTTCATTTTCCCTTTTCCTTGAAGGAATGAATACATTTAGGGTCTCAGGTTTGAAGAGAAGGATCTTCAGTGCTAAAGAGGAGGATGCTACAGTGATTTGAACGGCGGAGATGGGGAGAGAAGGGGATTAAGTTGGGGACAGCCTTCCCTTGGCTTCTTTGTTCTTGTTCGATCTCTAGACCACTCCTCCATTTGAGGCACCCTTGGCGCCCTTGACTCCACCCTCTCCACGTCTGCACCTTGTCCCTCTCTTTTGCAGGCCCCTCTTCCTCAGCCCACCCATTTAAACGTTAGTATTCCTTAAGGTTCTGTCTCAGGCTCGTTCTGTTCAAGGCTTACTTACCATCCATATATTCCTAAATTTACGTCACCCATGTCAGCCCAGTCACCTCAGCCTCATCCACCTGTCCACCAACATCTCCACATGGCTATCTCAAGGCATCTGTTCCAACCAGCCTGTCTCCTTCAGCCCTCGCCGCCCTCGCCTCCCCCGCTACCACCCCACCTCAGTTTCTTTGTCTTAGGGACTAGCACCGGCATCCTGCACTTGCCAAGCTGGAAACCTCTGTCCTTCAGAAACTTTCCTGACAACTGCTAGGCCAGATTAGATGACCTCTCTTACCCTGACCTTACCACTGTGCTTGCTTTTATCACCTGTATCATTAACACACGTCTTTCCCACCCACACCTACCTGCTTCTTGATGGCAGAGTCATCTCTTTTTCACCTCTGTGTCTCTAGCATTCCTTCCTTCGTTCAGTGAGTATTTATTGAGCACCCACTCTGTGCCAGGTATAGAGCTGGGCCCTGGGAATACAGCAGAAAACCAGACAGGCAGGAGTAAGTGAGCGAGTGTTCCTTTCAATTGTGAGTGAACTTGAGCTACAGCTCTGGCCTAGCCTGGCATTTTGAAGCAGCTAAGAGGCAGGTCCAGTATGGACCCTCTGGGCTCTGAAGAAAGCTGCAGGATGGAGAAGCTCCCTGGCCTTTCCTGCCCACTGTCCAAAGCTCCTGTGAGAGGCCGTTTGTTTCTGGATTCCTTGAGTGGCACCATGTCATCTATCATCTAGTCCAGGGAGCAGGAACTGGGCTGGTGACTGGTGTGAGAGACGTAGTACGACTGGAAGCTGAAATGTACTTGAGGACCCAACCCCTTCTCATGGAAGCTGAAATGTACTTGACCCCCACCCAGCCCTGCCAAAGGAGGAAAAAAAAAAAAAAAGCTGAGTGTTCAAGGTTGCTCTCTGTTTTCTCCAATCATTAAATGTTGGCAGTTTATTTGAAAAATTAAAAACAGTGAAACAGGCTTGTATGCTGGATGTGGCCCCACTCCCCCTCCCCTCCCCCTCCTCCCTCCTCCCCCCTCCCCTCCCCCTCCTCCCTCCTCCCCTCCCCCTCCTCCCTCCCCTCCCCCCTCCCCCACTAGCCTCTGATCTGATCTGGTTCAGTGCCTCTTTTATGGATAGGAAAACTCAGGCCCGGAGAAGCCAGTGCTGTGTGGCAAGAGTATGTGAGTCACCATTTGAATGCAGGCGTCCTCAGCCCCAGCTGGGGCTCCTCACCATACCTTGCTGCTGCTCTCATTACTAGCCACATGGGAAGGTAATTAGAAGAGTAAGTCACCCTCGGTGCAGGCGGGGGCAGTTAATTTCCAGACGCAAAGCTGAAGCGCTCTTTAGATGAAGCAAGGGAATGGATTAATTGTGTCACAGTTGCTGCCTCTGGTGACAGTCAGCAAGAGGAGCTGACCTCAGGATTTCTGTCCCCTTCGTCCTGTAAAAGGTAAGCCCTGGGGGCCGTGCCTGGCCTGTGGCTTGAGTGCAGTTGTGCCCTCAGTGGCTGGCACAGGGTACGTTTCTGGAGAGAAGAGTAGGCTTAAGAGGTTTGAGGAAGGGGGTTAGGAAAGGGAGTCAATGATGTACCAAGCACTTTCCATGGATTATCGTTTATTCTTCCCAACAGCTCTTCGAGGAAGGAAGTGTTATCTCCACCCATTTCCAGCTGGGGAAGTTAAGGCCCAGCGAGGGTAGGTGATTGACTTAAGGTGAGGGAGCAGCTTGGGTTTCAACCCGGGGCTGTCAGGATTTAAACTCCATTCTGCTTCTTCGATCATATTTCCCTTTGCTCCACAGGAATCATGCCCGTTTTCCCAGCCCCTAACCTTTCAGACCGTCCACTCCAGGAAACGTGACTTTTGGTAATACCTAGTGGAATTGTACTCAGGGTGGCTTGGTATGGGGATAACTTGTACCATTTCTTTTTTCAGGAATGATCACTAAGACTCACAAAGGAGACCTGGGCCTTGGGCTCCCAGAGAAAAAGAAGAAGAAGAAGAAGAAGGTAGTTAAAGAACCAGAGACTCAATACTCGGTTTTAAACAGTGACAGTTATTTTGCGGAGGTTTGTCCCACAAGAGCCACATCACCCTCGAAGAATGTGGTCCAAGAGCAGGCACCCGAAATGCCTCTAATGAAGAAAAAGAAGAAGAAGAAGGGTCACAGCACCGTCTGCGAGGAGCCCCTAGAACCTGAGACCATGTTACGTGCCAGACGGATTGAGCCATCTCCCAGCCCCAGGAAGCAGGCACTTGGTCCATCTGAGTCCCTTGGTAGGGAAAAGAAGAAGAAGAGAAAGTCCGTGTCCCCTGGCTCAAGGGTGAAGACCTCCCCAGACCCCAGGCAGGGCGAGGAGGTGACCAGAGTTGGCAAGAAGCTCAGAAAACACAAGAAGGAGAAGAAGGCGCAGGGAGCTACAGCCTTCTCAGCCAGGGACCCTTGTTTCTGTGAGGCCGGGGACGCTTTGTACACTTGCTCAGCTGGGAAAGGTGGCGTCCCTGAGCAGGCAGCCTCGGGACAGAAACGGAAGCAGGGGAGCCCCAGGGAGCACAACGTGAAGATGAAGAAGAAAAAGAAAACCCACCAGGAGGGAGATACCCCCCTGGGGCACCCTGAGCTCTCCAGGTCTGTGGAGAGCAGCCGTAGGAAAGGAAGTAAAAAGAAGTCAGTCAAAGTTGAAGCTCCGGATTACATCCCAATAGGAGATGACCCCAAGGCCCCTGTGAAGAAGAAAATGAAGTCCAAGAAAAAGGCAGAGCAGACAGACACTGAGGAGCCCGCTCTGAAGAGGAAGAAGAAGAGGCAGGAGAGCAGAGCAGCAGGAGAACCTTGGGAGGAGGTAGGCTTCCTTCAGAAGCACAGTGTTTTGGAGAATAGGGGTGGAAGTTGGGAGTGTGTGTGTGTGTGTGTGTGTGTGTGTGTGTGTGTGTGTGCGCGCGCGTGCGCGCGTGCACACACACAGGCACTCAGCGTTTTAGCTGCCAGAGCCCTGATTAAACTGCCTTTAGTCAGAAAAGGGGATTTATCAACACATGTAACTAGAAGGTTTGAGAGCTACTACCTTCAGGTGTAGCTGGATCCAGGTGCTAGTGTAATAGTCTCAATAATACAGGTATCCCTTGCTATCGAAACTTTACCCAAGTTCTCACTATCTGCACTCAGGATCTGGATTAATTAGAATAAGCTTTTCAGATAAATCCCTCTCTTTCTGAACTCTTGCCACTTGCTATCTAAAGCTCAGGAACCAAATAGTTTGAGATAATATGATGTCCATAGCTGTCTGCACTCAGGATACACAATTTAGGGATCAAATAGATTTAGATTGCAGGCTATGCCTGTGTGGCTTTCCCTAGCTCTGGACTTTGTATTTTTCCATGCTGGTTTTAATATCAGGTTCCTTCCCACCCCAACCCCGTGGTGAGATGGTCCCAGCAACTCCAGGCTTTCTTCATAGTAGTTAAGCCACCCCCAAAAGGAGAGGGGTGGCCCCTCCAAAACGATTACAGGGAAAGTCCCAGCACTGCTCTCCCAGATCTCAGTTGGGTCACAAACCAGAAGCCCAGATCTGAAGCCAGTGGACAGGGGCTGAGGGTGTCAGTCCCACTGTAACTCCACTGTCTGAAACTGGGGGAGCTGGTTTCTGAGAGGAATACCGGGGCCCTGTTACCAGGAGGAAGGGAGGGGATGGCAGCCTGGTGAAGACGGCAGAGATGTACTCTCCACCCTGACAGGCTTCCTTGCCTGGGGAGGGGAGGGAGGAGGCGGCGGGCTGAGCACTGGGACCTGGCAGGTGATGTGAGCGAACAGAGCCACCCAGGGCTCATCACAGGTGACGCGGGGTACCAGGCAGAGCACACCCGAAGCAAGGACGTGGCAGTTGTCACTGCTGAGGGACTAGGGGAAAGTGGCCAACCTGAATCTTACTGTCAGATGGTCCCACAGGGGCTGAGGCCACTGAGAGAGGGTGGCCCGGGAGAGCGTGGCCCATGCAGGCCCAGCAAGGCTTCTGTGTGGGAGCTGAGACGTGTGAGGGGCTGGGGCCGCCTGTGCCGAGGGAGCGGCAGGTGCAGAGGCCCTGGGAGGAGCAAAGAGGCTGGCGTGACGGGCGCTGGGCCAGCTGGGGTCCCGGCAGCCTGTGGACGCCACAGGGGTCTGGATTTCCATGTAAATGAGATGGGGCCCCTGGAGGGTTCTGGGGAACGGGTGGTGTGGCCCAGTTGAGGTGGTTTTATTATTTTTTAATTGAGATGGCGTTGACATATAACATGATGTAAATTGAGGGTGTACCCGAGCTGCTGTGTGGAATGCACCAGTGCTGGGGGCGGGGAAGCAGAGTTAGAGCCTGTCCTGGTCGTCCAGGCAGGAGAGAAGGTACTGACCAGAACTCCGGAGCTGGGGGGCTGGGGCGGGGTATGGGGGAGAGAACCGGGGGGATTCGGGTTTGCTGCAGGCCCTCAGCCCCACCTCTGCATTCCCTGGCCCTCGCCAGCCCCTCCTCCCCAACTGTCAATGGGGGCCTTGGCCTTTCTCCTCTTGCTGGTTTGGTGTCACCCTGGGAAGTGAGGTGACGCCTGGCGGGAAAGGTTGTGCTCTAGGCCTGAGTCGGGAGACCTGGGTTAGTGTCAGCCCTGTCCCTGAGCTGTGGGGTAACCTCACGATAGTCACTTCATCTCTCTGAGCCTTAGTGCGTCCATCTGTCAGATAGGTCAGGGCCACAGTCTTCAGGACAGAATTGGGGAGAATCGTGGAAGAGAAAGGATGGCAGGTGTTCTGTGGGCGATAGGGGTGGGCGTAGCGCTCCAGTCTTGAGTCTGTTCTGGACTCTGTTGCGATCTCATCCGGCTGGGCTGCCAGGGCAGAGGCCATCGTCCGCTTGAGCCTTACTCCTTCTGCCCTCTTTGCAGGAGCCAGACACGGACTTGGAGGTGGTGTTAGAAAAGAAGGGCAACATGGACGAGGCGCACATAGACCAGGTACGACCGGTCCTCGTCCTCCCAGGCATCTTCCCTTCCCCAGACGCACACTCGCCTCCCGGCAGGCCACGAAATCCTGATCTCGGAGGCATCAGGGACTCCAAAGGCAACGAGGCCAGCCTCTGCTGCCCCTCCAGTGGCGGGGAGCCTGTGGCCTCCCCTCCTCATAACCACTGCAGGGGGAAAAGGGGACATGTCCCTGTGACCTGCAGCCAGGCAGTGGGCACGTGCTCTGCCCGGCCCACGCGTCACCACCTCCTGGCCTCCATTCAGGAGCTTTTTTTTTTTTTTGTCTTTTGCAACTTTATTTAAATATAATTGACATACAAGAATCTGCACATATTTAAGGTGTACAATTCGATGAGTTTTGACATGTATGCATCCAGGAAACCAGCTAAACAATTAAGATGATGAACGTACCCGTCATTTCCAAAAGTTTCCTTGTGCCCTTTTGTATTCCATCCCTTCCTTTCCCATCCCCAGGTAGCCACCACTACTCTCTGTCGTAGCTTGCGTTTTCTAGGATTTGTGTATAATTGGGATTATACAGTATGTGCTCTTTTTTAAACTGGCTTCTTTCGCCTAGCGTGATCATTCTGAGATTTGTCTGTACTGTTGCATGTGTCAATAATTTGTTCCTTGTTATTGGCTGTCCAATGTTTCTAGCGTTATTTTGATGTTAAAAACGTTTTAGGGGCTTCCCTGGTGGCGCAGTGGTTGAGAGTCCGCCTGCCAATGCAGGGAACACGGGTTCATGCCCCGATCCGGGAAGATCCCACATGCCGCGGAGCGGCTGGGCCCGTGAGCCATGGCCGCTGGGCCTGCGCGTCCAGAGCCTGTGCTCCGCAGTGGGAGAGGCCACAGCAGTGAGAGGCCTGTGTACCGCAAAAAAAAAAAAAAAAAAAAGTTTTAAATTCTCAATTGAATTGCCTAGGCACCTTTGTAAAAAATCAGTTGACCGTGTGTGTGTGTGTGTGTGTGTGTGTGTGTGTGTGTGTGTGTGTGTGTGTGTGTGGTGTCGGTCTATTTTTAGACTCTTGTTGAGTTTCATTGATCTGTATGTCTATCTTTACACTAATACTTCATTGTCTAGATTGTTGTAACTATATAATGTCTTAAATTAGGTAGTATAAGTCTCTAGCATTTGTTCTTTTTTAAGTTGCTTTGGCTAGTTCAGGTCCTTTGCACTTCTGTATAAATTTTAAAATTACCTTGTTGGTTGCTACCAAAAAATGCTGCTGGGATTTTGATTAGGATTGCCTTGAATCTACAGACAAATTTGGGGAGGATTGACATCTTAACAGTATGCAGGCTTCTGATCCATAAACATGGCATCTCTGTCCATTTATTTAGGTCTTTAGTTTCTCTCAGTATTGTTTTGCAGTTTTCAGTGTACAGGTCATGCACGTCTTTTGTCAAATATTCCTTAAGTATTTTATATTTTTGATGCTATTGTAAATAGTATTTCAGTTCAGTTTTTATTGTTGTATATATTGCTAGTATATAGAAATGCAGTTGTTGTACAGGAGCATTAGGAGAAGTTGTTCTCTTGTGGACCAGCTTCTGCTTCTGTCATGCCCAGATCCTGTGTGGGAGCTGGACATTCTAGAATTGGGATATTTTTATGATCCTGGACCCCAAGGCCTATCAGGACAGCATAGTAACCGCATAGGTACAGCCTTGGGCCATTACTAATGAGGTTACTTTGGCAGTCACTGACCCCGGGACCCCCATGTAGGTGGCCGTGAAGACCAAACGAGCCCGAGACCTGTGCTTTGTAAGTGGCAGCCGTTCACCTACCTGCATCCTCACGCTGTGTCAGCCAGTAATTGCTGGACAGAAGCAACAGGGTGTGATGTGGGGACGGCCCATGTCGTGGCCCTGCCGCCTGCCGCTCCAGGAGAGAAACGGAGGAGTGCTTGCAAGGCAGCCGACTACAAGGAGGGGGGCCTACAAGATGCTGCGAGGAAGTTCCTAATGCCTTTGGGGTGTTGGGGGCCTCTCTCCCTGGAGGGGAGGGGCTGAGGTAGTTGGGGTGGAGAGGCTCAGTAGGTTGATGCTGACAGGGCCCAGTCCAGGGCCTGGCACAGAGCGCAGGCCCCCCAGAACCAGGGGCTCCCCAGCCTCCTGCAGGTCATTGTCGTTTGGGGACGGGGGCCCGGGCTGCAGTGGCTGGTGGGGAGGATGGAGGTGGGGCCCTGACCCGTCCAGGCCCAGCCCCTGCCCTGGGCGCCTCTCCCAGGTGTCCCGCCGCTCACGGGGGCAAGGCCCACCAGCCACCTCTTTGCTTCTTATGAATTTGTGCCTATTAAATACCTCACGGTTTTAAAGAAAACTTCTGTTTTGGGTGACAGATGATCTCAATGTAAGTGAAGCTTTCTGCCCCAACTCTCCCTTTCTTTTTCTGGTAAAAAGTTCATTGTGTTAAAAAAAAAAAAATAGTTTGGGGAAAGCAACCTGAAATCCTGCCACCCAGCGGTCTCCAACTTTTTTGGCACCAGGGACCAGTTTCGCGACGGGGAGCAGCAGATGAAGCTTCACTGGCCGCCGCTCACCTCCCGCAGACCAGATGTTGGGGACCCCTGCTACCACCTAATAATCACTGTTAACCCTTGGTTGTTATATCCTTCTAGATCTTTCCTTTGTAACTGTGTATGTGTGATTTTAAAGCAGTGTACAGTCATGCTCTGTATACCGTTCTGTTCACTTTTTTCATTCAGCTGGTGAGCTGCTTTCCGCTTCAGTGAGTGCACATCCACATGTTCCCCGTCAGCAGCATGACTCTGACATAGGAGTATACCATCATTTTCTCTCATCCCTACAGCTGCCCTTTGGATTTGTTTTATGCAGTTTCTTTTTTTTTTAATGGCTGCGTTGGGTTTTTGTTGCTACGCGCGGACTTTCTCCAGTTGCGGCGTTGCGGTGCGCGGGCTTCTCATTGCAGTGGCTTCTCTTGTTGCGGAGCATGGGCTCTAGGCGCGCGGGCTTCAGTAGTTGTGGCACGTGGGCTTCAATAGCTGTGGCTCGCAGGCTGTAGAGCACAGGCTCAGTAGTTGTGGCTCGCAGGCTCTAGAGCGCAGGCTCAGTAGTTGTGGCACACGGGTTTAGTTGCTCCGCAGCATGTGGGATCTTCCCGGACCAGGGCTCGAACCCATGTCCCCTGCATTGGCAGGCAGATTCTTAACCACTGCGCCACCAGGGAAGTCCTGTTTTATGTAGTTTTGAACTATATGAATGGTCACCTCATTTCAGCCTGTGGTAGATTAGAAGAGAAGAGGAGGGGCCACAAACTGGGAGCAGCTAAAGTCACACCTGAACCCTTGGGCCCTAGAAGCTTCTGTATCAAACCACAGGGTCATTGGTGCGCTGACTGTGGCCTTGAGCCTCTCTGGTAACAGTGTGTGAGGTGTCCCTGCTGTGTGCCGGGGACTCTTTGTCTTACGTTCTGCACCGCGATTCATCGTGGGGCTGGGGGCTTTCTTACACCAACCAGCAATTCCCTGACACCACGCGGTGTCCTGCAGTTCAACTCAGTCTGACGCTGTCTATCTGGAGATACCGTCAGACCGCTCAGGTGAAGGACTCAGTCCCGCCAGACTGCTCCCCACCCCTGTCCCCCGTTCAGACGCCAGTCTTAAGCCAGGTTGTCACCTGTGCTTCTGACCAACCAGCTACAGATCAGAGGTTCCAAAGACCTCCTCCTCAGCTTCAATTAGTTTGCTAGAGTGGCTCACAGAACTCAGAAACATTTTACTCACCAGATTACTGGTTTATTATGAAAGGATATAACTCAGGGACAGCCAGGTGGAAGAGAGGCACAGGGCAGGGTGTGTGGGATGGAGCGTGGAGCTTCCATGCCCTCTCCGAGAGCTCCACTCCCCAAATCTCCAGTGTTCACCAACCCAGAAGCTCTCCGAACCCTGACCTTTTGGGTTTTTGTGGAGACCTCATTACAGAGGCACAGTTGATTAAATCATTGGCCATTTGGTGGCTGAGCTCAATCTCCTCCTCCAGTCCCCTCCCCAGAGGTCAGGACTGAAAGTTCCAACCCTCTCATCGGTGGTTGGTTCTCTTGGCAACCAGCCCCCATCTTCAGGTGCTTACGAAAGTCACCCAATTAACATAACAAAGGACACTTTGATTGTTCCCATCACTTAGGAAATTCCTAGGGATTTTGGAACTCTGTGCCAGGAATGGGGATGAGTTTATATATATATATATATTTCTTGTCATATATTTCTTACTATAAACCACAGTATCGCAGTTCTCTGTCTCCCATTTATCCTCCAAGGTAGCTGATATTTCCATCTCTTTGCAGATAAATAGACCACGGTACAGAAAGATTAATTGACTTCCACACAACTAGTTAATGGCAGTGGTAGGATTCAAACCAGCCTGTGCCTGACTCCAGAGCCTGTGTTCTTTCTAGAAGACGATGCTGTCAGCAAGAAAGTTAAATACAATATCTTCTGTACAGGCAGGGCTTTGGGCATGTGTTTTGAGAAAATTTCCACCCAGGTGGCTCTTACAAACAGAAGAGGTTCTAATGCTAAAGGTGGAAAAGCCTCAGTGTCTAGGAAGAGTCATTAATTTATTTATTTATTTGGCCGCACCACTCAGCGCACGGGGTTCCCTGACCAGGGATTGACCCACTTGGGCCCTGGCAGTGAGAGTGCCGAGTCCTAACCACTGGACCGCCAGGGCAGTCCGCTGGAAGATTCATTCTTAAGGAATGGAAAAGAAGGGTGAATGAGGCCTGTATGTTTTAGGCCAAGGGATTGCCCCTTACATGATTAGAGGGTATTTTTGACAGATGCCTCCCCCGGCCTGCAGCAGAACAAAGCTGCCCATCCCCCTCCAGTCCCCCCACCCCACCTCCTCTCTGTCCTGGGTTTGAAGCTCAAAACCGGCGGTCTAATTGCCCTCTTTCCTTTCCTTTCCCTTGCTCAGGTGAGGCGAAAGGCCTTGCAAGAAGAGATCGATCGTGAGTCGGGCAGGACGGAAGCTTCTGACACCAGGAAGCAGACGGTAAGTTTCACGCTGGGCTCCGCGAGGGGTCTCCTCCTCACCTTGCAGGGGCGGGAGACCAAGTCCATCTGGCCCCAAAGCAGCTCCCGCCCGCCAGCCGGCTCCCTGCTCCACAGAGCTCGTCCTGAGCTACTCTCCTTTCTTGGGAAGCGGGTGCTTGCCTCCCTCCTGGAGAGCTGGCCGCTTGAGCTAAGCAGCGTGGACCTTGTCTCTGGCTCTGGACGGGCAGGGTGTCCCAGTCATCAGTCGCTGGGGACACGTGATGGCGAGCTCCTTCCAGCAGTGGGTGGTACCCTGAGAAAGCTGCTGGGACAGGGGCGGGGGCAGAGGTGGCAGGCCTCTAGTCCAGTTAGAATGGGAAATTTCCAAACCAGGCCCCAGGAGGTGGCACGGGAGAGTGTATGGCATGGGGACCGCTAGGTCAGGCTGGAGAGGGACGGGAGGGTGCGGTGGGCAGGGCGGTGGGAACTGCTGGAGCGCATTTATGTGGGGCAGCGGGGACTGGGGTAGAGGAGAGGGCACAGGGGAGAGAAGAGAACTTGTTAATAGACGTGGATTTGGGAGAGGGGGACAGAGGATCCAGATGACGGAAGGACTTGCTTCCTTGTAACGCTGTCTTAAGCTTTCCTAGTGTAGCACAGAAAAGAACAGTTGCTTTGGCTCAAAAGACCTGAGATCAGTTCCTGGCTCTGCCACCATCTATAGTTATGAGACTTTAGCAAGTAACTTCCCTTCTTTGAGCTTCAGTTTCCACACCTGTAAAATGGGACTCATGCTCTGGCCCAGAGGGGTATGGAATGGGGCTTTGTTATGTCATTCCTCTAGTGTCTCCTTTCTCTCCCTCCTCTTGAACTGGGCAGAGCTGATAAGATTCCATGATTGAGTGAGGAAGGCCAGAAACAAGGCAGCGTCATCCAGAGCAGTGGCCCAGAGGCTATACCTGGAGGGACCTGACAGCAGGAGGGTGGTCCGGGGGCATAGGGGCTGGGATCTTCCGGGGATGCTTTAGGTGGCCCTGCCTCCTGGGACCTGGGGCCACTTGGCTGCTGAGGCACATGGTGGGGATTTGAGACCGGGTCCCCTCTCAGTGGGTCGGCAGCTCACAGGACTGGGCAGCCTCTGGCAGCTCTCTCCTCAGACCCAGTGCGGGGCTGTCAGAGGTGCCCTCTCCTTCTAGAAAGTGAAGGCTGGGGAAGCAGTTGTTAGTGCCTGTACTGGGGGCACTGTGAAGCTCGGAGAGCTTGTCACCAGTTCACTCAGGGCAGCTAGCTGTAGCAATGACTGGTTCTTACTGTTCGCCCAAAGCCGACCTAGAAATAAGTGCTAGGCTGGCATTTGGCTCACAGGCGGCGAGTTCCCAGGCGGCACAGAGGTCAGCAATCCTGGTGGGGTGGGGTGGGTAGAGGAGCAGTTTTCGAGGACTTAAAGCGAACCAGGCGTCGGGCTCTGAGCTGTTGGTGTAAAACCTGATTTGAGCCTCAGTGAAGCCCCGTCGGGGGCTGTTACGCCCCCGTTTTATAGATGAGGACATTGAGGCTCAGGGGTTAAGGTACTTTACCCGGGTGACGCAGGCGGGACTCGATCCTGAGTCTTTGAAGTCACAGTCTTCATGGGGAGCTGGGTTTCTGGCCTCGGCCACAGACACGGGAGGGAAGGGAGTCTTCTCTTGGGCCACTGCTCTGAGGGGCTCTCTTGTATTTTCTCAAACATGGCCGACTCGTGCGTGGGTTGTAGAGTGCTCTGGGCAGGAATTGGGACCCCTGAGTTCCTGGGCTAGCTCAGCATCCGACTCATGTGACCCTTCACCTCCCGGGGCCTCCACTCCTTTCCTGCTATGAAGTGCAGCGCTTCTGTGAAGAGAAATGCATTTCAGACTCCCGCTTGCCCTCTCCACCCTCCAAAGGACAGAAACCTTAGGCTGATGGATGAGTAGCCAGCTGGTGAGGTGTGTCGTACTGTCTGCCGTGAATTGGGGGAGAAGGAGTAAGGCAGACGGGCAACTCAGTGTGAAGGGTGGGCTCTGGTGTGGGCCAGACCCAAGATGGAGTTCCAGCAGGGTTACCAAGTAGGCTTGTGCCCCCGGTCCAGCTGCAAACCTCCATTTCTTCATCCGGAGAGTGGGAACCAACAGTGTTCCTCACAGGGCTCTGGTTGGAGTTAAGATGATCCAGCGCTGTGCCTGCGAGCGCTGTGCCTGGCGCGCAGTAAGCCTTTGATCATCTGGGTCCTCCCGGGCAAGGCTGGGGGCTGGGGAAGGGAAGATGCTTCGGAGGCCAGGAAAGTAACCACCTGTTTTCTCTTACCACAGGGAACTCAGTTTGGCCAATGGGATACTGCTGGCTTTGAAAATGAGGAACAGAAACTGAAATTTCTCAAACTCATGGGTGGCTTTAAAAATCTGTCCCCTTCATTCAGTCGCCCCCCTAACACGGTCGGCAGGCCCAACATGGCCCTCAGCAAGAAGGTGGCCGACACCCTGCAGCAGAATCTGCAGCAGGACTACGACCGGGCCATGAGCTGGAAGTACAGCCGGAGGGCGGGCCTCGGCTTCTCCACGGCTCCGGACAGAATCTTTTATATTGACAGGAATGCATCCAAGTCATTCAAGTTTGAAGATTAAACTCTCCTGTCTTGTCCCCAAAACGGCTCTTTTACGCAGATGAAAGCCATAGGACAGTTGTCTCCAATCGAACTCCTGCAGAGATAAAGGACAAGTATGTTGATGTGCTTGGACAAACTGGGGTGAGGGCAGCTCGTTTCAGGAACCAGGAGGACATGGGAGTGGCTGAAACCTGTTTTCTGTGTGAAGCTTCCGTCCCTGTTGAAGACAGTGAGTATCAACAGCAGTAGCTCACACTTGTCTAGGGCTTACTGTGTGCCAGGCACATATGTGTCTCCCTTGCATTAACGTATTTAATCTTCATGATTCTGAAACAGGTGCTATTATTATCCCCATCTTATAGATGAGGAAACAAGTTCAGGAATGAAGTAATAACATTGCTTGGGGTCACCCAACCAGTAAGTGCCAAGTGTACTTTTGTGCCCCAAGACCGATGTCACTGTTCACCACACTGAATGTCCCCTCTAGGGAATTTCACCCAGAATACTCATTGAGGATTAAAATGTCTCCATTGAGGAAACAGAAGCTCAAACAGGAAGCAGGATTAATGTAAACAGGGAGAAGCAAGCTCATTTTCCCTCCCTCTTCTCAGAGTAGCCACAGGCAAAGAGGCGTCTGGATGCCACCAGGCAGATGCGGCTGAGCTTCCTCTGCTGCTGGGAAGTGTGCTTCTAACCCATCTTGCCTTTTGCGTCTCCTTCCATCCCCAGTGCCAAGCTTGCATTTCACCTTTCTGCTTTAACTGCATTCTGAACAGGCGCTTTAGAGAGCAGGTGGTTAGTCCTCCACGTGAGCCGAAGGCACATTAATTCCCAGGGACGTGTTTATTGGATTCTTTTCAATCACGAGGAGGAGAATCCCAGGCAACTTCCCTGGAGGAGGTCGACTGCCGGGAGGCACAGACGTGGGGATGACAGGGCGTTGCCTCATCAGCCTGGGATCAGTGTTTCCAAGCCTTGACGCTACAGCCAGCCTCACAAAGCTCCAGGTATAGCCACCCGAGTGACATGTGACCACCTTCTCCGCATTCACCTAGCATTTTGCTTCCCAAAATATCAGTTCTAATTGGGCCTTTTTCACACCACTTGGCTTGAACTCCTGCTACAGACATCCTGTCTCAGGCAGGCCTGGACAGCCAGG
Source organism: Stenella coeruleoalba (assembly GCF_951394435.1). Taxonomy (NCBI): domain Eukaryota; kingdom Metazoa; phylum Chordata; class Mammalia; order Artiodactyla; family Delphinidae; genus Stenella; species Stenella coeruleoalba. The sequence goes on along the minus strand of NC_137161.1, from coordinate 65,239,990 downwards.
AAGTTCAGCCTCTGACGTGGCAGGGAGTCCTGTCCTGTCGTAGGGGGTTGATTCAGCTTCCCGTGAAGGAAACGAATGTTTCCTCTCTGCTCCATCATCCTCAGTGTTGGCTTCATCAGGCTGGTGGAAAGATGGCTGTAGCAGTTCCAGGCAGCGTATCAAGACACTAGACCATTACAGAGGAAGAAGAAAAACCTTCTTGTGGTTCAAGGAAACTTCCAGAAGCCCTTTTGTCATAACTCATTGCCCAGCAGTGGGTCACATACCCATTCTTGAGCCAGCCCCTGGCATGTGGAGGGAGACTCTCAGGCCAGTCAGGAAGGAAGACTGAGGTTCGGGTGCTGGTGAGATGAACATGGGTCCACTACTGCCCCATGGGGCAGAGGTGAGGCAGGCCTGCCTGGGCCCTGACCAGCAAGCATCGGCCAGGTCTAGAGTCCTACAAAGTCTGTGTTAGCAGTGATTCAGATGGGCCACTTCCCTCGGAAGGTGAACTTGGCCTTTCATGGATTCCACCTTGAGATGCGTAACGGAAGAGGCCTACACGGTAAGATTCTGCATTTGAGTTAGCTCTTCAGGGCACATCCCATTCCGACAGGGGAATAAATCTTTCCCAGTCTTGATCCACACTACAGGAACTTGCCCAGTGTAAAGGGAACCAACCACTGCTTCTCTAATCGTTTTTATTTTGCTGAGAGATCACACTACAGTTTGGGCCTGCTCGGCTGTCAGGAAGGACTGTGCTCAGCCATCTACCGGGTGCTTCCGGAGAGTGGCTGAGCGATTGTCCCTGACCTGTCCCCACAGTGGTAGCTCTCACTAGGGTGTGGTGGTCAGGCCTTTCCCCTCTTGCTGTTCAGTGTCTTCAGTCTGTGTGTGATAGGATTTGACTTTCTAGCTCAGTGTGGCTGAATGAGTTCCACTTGGCTTGGGAAGGTTTATTAAAGTCTGTTCCTGAAGCAGGGTCTAAGCAGAGAAGGCTGGGCAGCCCAGACGGCGAGATGCCAAGTGTCCTCAGATTGAACTTAGCCTTGTCTCGGCTGCTCTCATAGGTGCAGACCACTGTTGCTCTAGTGACAGCTCCTGCCCTGCAGTTAGCTGGGCCTCCGTCCTTTTGTAAATTAAACAACATTGTCTTGAGTCACCTATCTCCCTTTTTCCCCATGTCCTGGGCCCTCCTCAAGCTGTCTGCAAGTTTCTGTGGTGTGATTTCCCATGTTGTTCCTCATTTGTTGACTCCATGTAGCACACAGCCTGTCTCCACTGGAACAAGGCGGTTTTTGGATTTTTACTCAGAATCTGGGAGAGATGGGTGGGAGGTCTGGTATTTAAGCACAGCCAAGGTCTTAGCTGAATATGTAACAACCCTGTTCTTGAACTTGTCAGCTGTTTCTCCCTTGGGGGTTGCTCACCGACTGACCCTCCTCCTATGGCAAGGTCCTTCCCTCCTTATAACTGCCTTTATCCAGCCGTTCCCCAGACCTCGTGATTCTTAACCACTTTTTTATTCCTTGGGGTGATTCCTGCTCTTTTGCCTTAGCCCACTAGGCCCCTCCCTGAGGCCACCTTTCCGTAACTAGACTGGCCCATCAAAAGTATTTGCCAGATAGACACAGTTCTCCCCTTAAAAATTGTGTGTTCAGCTCTGCAAACTTAGAACTGTTCAGGTTTGTGGTTGGAATAATGCCCCTATGCCTCCCCCGCCCCATCCAAGTCCTAATATTGGAACCTGTTAATATGTTGTGATACAAAACAAAAGGGAGTTTAAGGTAGCAGATGGAATTAAGTTTGCTAATCGGCTGACCTTAATATGATTAGACTGGGCCTACCCAGATAATCCAGGATTAGAAGTAGAAGAGGGGACAGAAGAGTCAAGAGACTTGCAAGAAACACTCAACAAGCTGTCACTAGTTTGAAGATGAAGGGACCACCAGCCAAGGAATGCAGGTGGCCTCTAGAAGCTGGAAAAGGCAAGAAAACTGATTCTCCCCTAGAGCCTCCAGAAGGAATACAGCCCAGCTGACACCTTCACTTTGAAGGTAAGCCCACTAGACTTCAGACCAGTAGAGCTGTAAGGTAGTAAAATTGTGACGTTTTAAGCCACTAAGTTTGTAGTAATTTAAAGCAGCAACAGAAAATTAATACAGGCCTCATGCAGAAGTTTTTCTACTTTCACCTTATATCCTAAAATTTTTTGATTTTTTTTGTGTTGTTGGTCCATCATCCTTCATGTAGTAGCAGTAGTAGACTTCACCTCGTGTAGGCCATGGTCTTCAGAGACTGGCTAATTGATTTAGTAACAGGCTGAGGAAACCACACAAGAACATAGTAAATCTAAGCTTCCGCCTGGGCCAGGTAACATATGGTTCAGAGGCTGCTTTGGTGTAACGGATACCTGACCGAACGTGAAAGTCCAAGTCCAGGTTAATGGAAGAGCATTAGGAATTCACTGACTCAGGCTTGGGCGCTGATGCTGTCTGATGTGTACAGCCTCAAAGTAGATGACTTAAAAGTGCATAATTTGTAAATTTGCCGATTGATTTTCATTTGAATAGTATCATATAGTAAAAGTGGTATAGGAAGTAATTTTAATGAAAATAATTTTGTGAAATAAAGGCTACTTGGGAACATTTGAGCAATACCACTGTGCTTTCTGAATGTCTGTTATGTTCAGTTGCGGTCCATTCTTCAGTACACGCTGTTCCTTAACGGAGGCCGTTTTCTCGTGGGGTTCACTATTAAGCCAGCCGGAAAATCCATAGCATATTCTTGGTCCCAAGCTATTCAATTAAAACATGAGTTTATGTAAATTAAAAAAAAATTATTTTAGCTACTTTTACTGTGTGAACTGTAATCAGGCTTTTCACAGAGTAGAGGTAAAATGTAGTCTATCTACATTCAGTGTATACCTTCCAAAAGTACAGTAGTTTAGTTTGGGGGCACTTTTATTTTATTTATTTTTTTTTGCGGTACGTGGGCCTCTCACTGTTGTGGCCTCTCCCGTCGCGGAGCTCAGGCTCCGGACGCGCAGGCTCAGCGGCCATGGCTCACGGGCCCAGCCGCTCCGCGGCATGTGGGATCTTCCCGGACCAGGGCACGAACCCGTGTCCCCTGTATCGGCAGGCGGACTCTCAACCACCGCGCCACCAGGGAAGCCCCTGGGGGCACTTTTAATCCACAGCTTGGATGCATTTTCCTGCACAAGGGGTTCTAGGCAGTGAGTCACCACCACCACCACCAATATTAATGCTCTTACTGATTCAGAATGTCAGTGGAAGCTCATTAGTGGTAATACAAGAATGAGATTCTGCCAAACTGATAAAAAAGTAGACAGAATCATATGCTGTTTAGGGTTATGGCTGCAAGAAAACCAGGCAGTATGTTTAGACACGTTCTCTTCCGGATGAGAGTCAACTGTAATTAAATGAACAGTCATGAACATAAGTGTTCCTTCCGGAGGTTTATTCAGTTACAGTATATTTTCCATCGAAGCCACAGGGAATCTCAGATTTGACCTCACTTTCTCCTTTAATCCACCAGCATATTCTAAATCCAATCAAGAGCTGATTTTGATATAAAGCAAATTAGGGAAAGGGCACAGTGGGTCTGTCAAAGTGGACTGCTTTTTAAGGTTCTTTTTCCAATTAAAAAACACCTTCCAGAAAGGAAAGATGTTACTTGCATTCTTCAGTTTTTCCCTAAAGGCCCATCTGAAGGCCACCTGTGCAAAGAAACACTAAGATGCTGTGCTCAGTGAGCAGGAGTGGATTCGAATGCTCTGACAGCTCCCGCTTGTTCACTTCACTGGCAGAATAATCTAGTAGAGAAGCCAATCTGTACGTGTGTAAAAATAAAAACAAAAACGCAAAACAGGTCTTTCTGGACTTGGCACCAGAGCCCCTAGGGTCAGGTCCTCGTCTGCAGAGGGAGCCTGAGGGCCAGCTCAGTCAGATGCCCCATGTCTGGGTGTTTGCTTCGCTTCTTGATGTATTCCAGAGTTTTCACCTAGGAGGAAAGAGAAAGACTCATCTCCTTTCTGGTCCATAACTCAGGGCTCCAACACATCAGCCATATCGGGCACTCTGGCTTTTTTCTTAGCAGAGAAGGGAGGGGGAGAAACCAGCAGTTTTTAAATAAGACTCCTTAGATTATAGCTTGCTCTTAAAATCACCAGGAATGACTGGTGTTTTCATACAAGTGGTTTTTATTCAGAGGGAATTAATTCTTAATACTACTCTGTGGTCCCCTGGTTCCAGGACCAAACTGAGGATACTGAATCCCTTATAGAAAATGGTGTAGTATTTGCATATCACCTACATACCTCCCCCTGTATATTTAAATCATCTCTAGATGACTTATAACACCTAATACAATGTAAATGCTATGTAAATAGTTGCTGATAGGTGGCAAATTCAGGTTTTGCTTCTTGGAAGTTTCTGGAATTTTTTCCCCCCCCCGAATATTTTTGATCTGTGGTTGGTTGAATCTGAGGATGCCAAACTTGCAGATACGGACAGCCATCTGTACTTTGTAGGGCCTGGCACCTTTCTGGAAGGGGAGACTGGGGCTGTTTGATGTCCAGGCCCTGATGTTGTGTTGAGGCCACTTGTGCCTGGCCAGTGGGCTTGCGTCACTCGCCAGGACAGCCGTGCCTGGTGGGTGTTGTGAGGGCCTCCACTCCCCCCACCCCTCCCCTCGCCTTGCCTCGCCTCACCATGGTCCTGGTGTCCGCACAGCCGTGCCTCTGTGCCAGGTGCCACAGGTTGACGGACAGCTGGTTGAGCCTGTTACTGCGCAGGTCCCCATGGGCCAAGATGCTGTTAAAGAAGGAAAGGCCCAACGAGCTCTGGCGCTTTAGGGCCTGATACAGAAAAAAGAGGTTACTATCTGGCACTGGGGCTCAGGCCCGGCCCAGTATTGACGCTGCCAGGGGTTCCAAGGCCAGCTCTACCACGGATCTTCTGGAGGGCGAGCTGCTTAACCTCCCCGGGTTACCCCAGCACTGATAGGCCGTCTTGCATTAATGCTAGTACAGGAGTAAACTGAACGGTAAGATATGTCTCTTACAGACGTGTCCTCAAGCCACCCAAAGTTTCAGTCACTATTCCCACCCTCTGGGTGCTGGTAATAAAGACCAAAGACAGCTCCCCGTGAATAATGCTCCCCAATGCCTGGTGCCCATGCCCAGCTTTTATAGGAACCATTAGGTATTCTTCACACCAGATCATTCCTCTTTTGCTCAGTGATCTGATGTGAAAGGTACTCTCAAACAAGTAAAGTCTAGCCAAAACGTCAGAGTAGACCAAACCTGAACCCCAGCTCTGAATGGTAAAGACGGAAGGGAAACTAAATCTCCAAAATGCAACAGGCCCAGGAGATACCAGCTCCCCAAGGCAAACAAGGCACCTGGGAAGGCCCGAGGCAGCAGGTGGGCCTGAGCAGGGGACCAGGTCAGATCGCACATCTGTGTGGGTCCTGGGGAGCTGACGCCCGGACCCTTGCTGGGTGCTCTTGGCTGGCGCTGCAGACGTCAGTGCTGCCAGGAGCCTTGAGTGTCTGCTTTGCTCCTTGGCAGCTAGGGGGTATGGGGTCCTTACACTGTGACAGGTGTGAGCTCTGTGCCTTACACAGCTCACCTTGTTTAATCTTCACAACTCTCTGTAGGTAGGATTTTAGAGCTGGATCCCAACTCATGGTTATCCAAACACTAATCTAGGTGCTACTGTGAAGGGACTTTGCAGGTGTGATTAAGGTTATGGACCTTAGGGAGATAATCCTGGATTATCTGGGTGGGCCCAATCTAATCACTTGAGCTCTAAAAAGCAGAGAAATTTTTCAGGCTAGAGTCAGAGACAGGTAGCAGAAGAGGAAAGCAAAGGAAAGGTGACGCAGAAGGGGAGACCAGAAAGATTTGAAGCATGAGAAGGACACGACCCACCACTGCTGGCTTTCAAGATGGTAGAAGGGGGCCAAGAGCTAAGAAATGCAGGCGGCTTCTAGAATCTGAGAACAGCCCTCAGCCAACAGCCAGCAAGGAAACAGGACCTCAGTCCTACACCGTATGGAACTGCAGTGGCCAACTCAAGTAAGCTGGGAGGTGGATTTTTCCCAGGGCCTCCTGGTAAGAGCCCAGCCACTCAACACCTTGATTTTGGCTTTGTGAAACCAGGAGCAGAGAAACTGGCCCAGCCCAGCACCAACTTCTGACTTACCAAACTGGTGAGATTATAAATGGGGGTTGTTTTAAGTTTGTGGTGACTTAAAGCTGTAATAGGAAACCAGTACGCTCCCATTTTGCTGGTGAGGTCAGAAAGCTTCAGGAACTTGCTCAAGGACCACAGCCAGCAAGTGCAGAGTGAGGATTTGAGCTCCGGTCGTCCAGTTCTGGAGCCTGTGCTGGCACCCACACCCTCCCATATCTGCCCCAGTTTATAAGATGTTCCCATAGACCCACGGTTAACATCACATTAGGCATCCAAATTCTGAAGAAGCTAACAGATTTGCCCAGTGCAACTACACAGTTTTATCCAGGGAAATAGGAACGATTTGATGTGGTTTAGACCAATACATATTTTTTTCCTGCTTTTTTCAAACAACCTACTAACTGTCCATCTGTCCATGCATCCTTCCATGTGTGGAGCCCATAGAGCAGCAGACTACGCTAACTGCGGAGCCAACTTTGTTACCCCCTCCTGCTGCCCTCTCCCAAGTGAGGATTTAAAGTCTTCTAGTGGAGAAAAAAACAATGCAATAAAACTGCCAAGGAGCAGCTAAGAATGCAGTTGGGTGACAGTGGCTGAGTGACGACAGTGAAGAGACTCAAGCCCCCTAAACTGAGCCTGCCTGGACAACGGTCTGGACCAGGTGACCGTCACAGAAGCAGCTGAGCCGACCGAACAGCACTGCTGTCAAGGAGCGGGGTCACGCTGTCGGGTCCCAAGCCTGCAGGCACAAGGAGGGAAGGCTGGTAGACTCTAACTGGCTGGCAACTTCCTGCTTTGGGTTCCTTTGTTTAATCAGACAGTGAGCTCTGCCCCAGTCGGGAACGCGGCAGAGACCATCCAGTGGGTTCCAGCCCATCCTGCTCGCCTTTTCAACTGGCTCTCATCTGATGCCTGGGCCCTGGTTTCTGCTCAGACCTAGAGGACCAAGCTAACAGAAAACTCTCAAATCCAACTATAAGAGTCTCCCAAGAGAGGCCCTTTAACTACATTTCTTTGAAGCAAGGGAGAATTTTTAAAAGTCAAACAAGTAAGACAGTATCTTACTGGTTACTTCTCTATGCTGTATCTTCTCAAGCATTTTACTCTAAAAGCCCAGTTCGCACGTGTTTTAAATGCACAGCCCATTAAAAATGAGATCATTAGAGACGGGTCTGGGGCGAGCAGGCCGGAGCAGGCGGCGGCCCTGCAGAGACCCAGGAAACCGAACACATGAGAGACCAAACCAGGGCCTCCAGCCCCTCCTCTCCCTACAGAGGTTTTAAATAGAAGAGCTGCTTTTGTTTCTTTTCCTAGGGGAATTGTCATTTGCAGGAAGTTGTAACCATCTGGCATGGTTCCCAGCCTTACCACACCCAAACAAACAGCTTCATAAAGCTCGTGACTAGGGCAGGGCTGGCTCCTTCACGTGCATGTAGAGGACAGTTTTGGAAGCAGGGCTGACACCAGCGCTGAGAGATGAGACACTCGGCTCGGGCACCAGCGTTGGGCTTTCACAGCGCCCAGCTTGGTCCACAGCAGGTGGAGAGAGGTCTGAGTGCTCCGGGTCTAGAGGCCTCCCCTCCCAGGGCCGCCTGTGCCGAACCTCACAGCATGCTGTTAAAGTGAAGGATGACACGTTCCATCTTAGCTCAGTCCACCCATATTTTTTCTAATAAATGTGCATATATGGGCAGACATTTTCAGTGAGAGTCCCTGGTATTTATGTGAGTTGAAATGTACTTCAGAAACTTTCCAGCCCTGCTGTTCTTTCAGAATTATTTCAGAGTCCTTATCACAGTCAATGCCTCCTCCCCCAAGAGAAAGAGACAAATGTTAAAACAGTTCCAAATTATATGGTTCTGGGCTCTATTTTTGTTGTGAGCCTGGAGGTCCTAGACTGTGGTCGTTTATGCTGTCAGCAGCCACCTCTGATTAGACCCAGCCTGTCGAGTCAGAGTGAAGAAATGCATTTTCAAGCCCCGGGGCACATGTTTCTTGGGCATGACGTGTCAAACACACAGCCCTGCTCTGGCAAGAAGCTAGAGCCAGAGCCCTTGGCTGCAGGGATCAGGGAAGGTGCTAAGAATCCTTCACAGCAGGAGAGTGACCAGTGCAAGCTGAAGGTGAAGGACTCCATTTCTCCTGCAGCGTAATGAGGGCTCTCTCCTGAAGGCTGCCTACTGCACAGAGACGAAGTTTACAGGCTTTCGAAAAAGGCCTTTCAGTTGGAGGAGGGGTGATCTCTTCTAGCACTAACGGGTTTGATAAACCAGTTCCTGAAGAAATTGGGGTTCTGATGCTGCCCCCTCCACTGACAGCCAGTGCCCTCCAAGCATTAACTCCCCAGCATTCTACAGCCCTGCACCCAGGGGGCCCCAGGGTCAGTGGGACCCACCCACAATCCTCCCTCCCTAGAGAGGGCGCTGGGAGGCACTTGGGGCCCCCAGGGCAGCAGTGGTTCCGTGTCTTCCATCTGCCTTTTGGCCTGCTAACCTTAAGGCTGGCCCTGTGTGCCGTGCCCCTGACCTCCGCAGTGGCCACTGGGGAATGGAGTCTGGAAAAAATCCCGCTCTCTCCAGGACCTGCTTGAATACCCTGGGGAGAATGGGAACGCGGGACATACATGTATGTTGCGTGTGTGTGTGTGTGTGTGTGTGCACGCGCGTGCGTGCGCACCCACAGCTATAGAATATTCTCATGGTTTCTGTGGTGGGGTGGGGAAGGGGGGAAGGGCAATGGGGGCATTCTGTACAGTCCTGGAAGTGAGTAAGAATTAAAAGTCCAGTTTGATCTTATTTTGTCTTCAAAGGATTTAGTGGGGTGGGGAGTAGAGAAGCAAATCCTAAAAACGTGAGACGAGGTTTGGGAAGGAGGGAGCTGGGGAAGCGTGTGGGCAGGAAGCGGAGGGCTGGAAAGCCACTGGGAACCCTGCAGTCCGAAATCTGTCCTGGGTTTGGGGAAGGGAATTGGAGGGGGTGGGGGGTGAGTGGCAGTGAGAGAAGACAGAAATCTGCCAACATGAGATCAGGAATGAGCTGTCAGTATGTGGAGTAGCGAAGAGCAAGACTGGGGGTGTGGGGCAGACACGGAGGCAGAAGCCTGACAGGAGCTGCCCCAGGGGAAGGACGCGGAGAAAGGTCAGGCACTGGCTTTGACTCCAGGGTCACTGCCAACCTCCCCACCCTGATTACACAGCAGGAATCAGCCTTAACGCAATGTCCACCAAGCCTGAGACAGAGCTTCTGGGATCCAACTGTCACCCACATGTTTGAGCTGACGCTGCAAAAATGGAGTAACTGGGGAAGGGTACCAGGTAGTTATTTAGATCGTACTATAATTTGGAAATTATTTTGAAATCAGTCAACCATCTATCTATAATATGGAGAATATGGGGAAAACTGCTCTGAAAAGGCAACGACGCAACATCTGATAAAGGAATATATTCTGTGGATCAGAGCATGGGTTCTAGAAGATTGCCTTGACCACATTCCATAGCTACCACTCTAGGATTCAGTTTCCTCATCTGGCAAGTGTAAAGGGATAACAGTTATTCCCACTCATGGGACTGTTGTGAGATGAAACCACACACGCAAAGTTCTCCACACTACACTTACATATGAGAAAGGCTGGGATGGGAATTTCCTGGCTGTCCAATTGTTAGGACTCCGAGCTTTCACTGCCAAAGGCCCGGGTTCAATCCCTGGTCGGGGAACTAAGATCCTGCAAGCTGTGGGGTGCAGCAAAAAAAAAAAGAAAAGAAAAAGGCTGGGCAAGCATAGCCTACTATCATGGTTGGACAACAACCGTATGCCACTTGTTAAAAAGTAAGTGGTGGGCTTCCCTGGTGGCGCAGTGTTTGAGAGTCCGCCTGCCGATGCAGGGGACACGGGTTCATGCCCCGGTCCGGGAAGATCCCACATGCCGCGGAGTGGCTGGGCCCGTGAGCCATGGCCGCTGAGCCTGCGCGTCCGGAGCCTGTGCTCCGCAACGGGAGAGGCCACAACAGTGAGGCCTGCGTACCGCAAAAAAAAAAAAAAAAAAAAAGTAAGTGGTGAGGCCTTGACCGAGGAGGGTGCTGCAGTGGCTACGGAGTCACGCTTGAGGATCTGGGTGATCCCTGTTCTGTCACAACCAGAGGAAACCAGGAGCTCTGGAAACCTCTGAGCCTCGGTTTTCTTTTCTGTCCAAGGAGAATGAACGCAGCACCTACATCACAGGGCTGTTGTGGGCCTCAAAGAGCTAAGGTGTGGGAAGTGCAGGCTGTTACTCACTCAGCATGCACTGATCGAGTGCCCGCTGTATGCCAGGTTCGAGGTGAGGATGCCGGGGTGAGTGACAGATGGATCCCAGAGACCCTGTCTCAGGCACAGGCAGGTCTCCGAGACCCACATCTCGAGGTCCCGGCCACATGGAGCTTACATTCTGGTGGGGAGGCAGGCGACTGACAAGTGAACACAGAGCATTTCAGAGAATGCCCGAGCATCACAGGGACAGTTCAGAGGGACGCAGAAGTGTAGAGGAGTGTAGTGGCTACCTGACACAGGGTTCAGGGAAGGCCACTCTGAGGAGGTACTTGAGCTGAGACCCGAATGATGAGAGGGGTGGCCAGGGGAACCCTGGGGAGGCACAGTGCAGGCAGAGAAAATGGTAGGAGCAAAGGCCCCGGGGCCCTCGATGAACAGTCTTCACACAGGCGCGTTACTCCCTGGACGAACCAATGTCCAAGCACCCTGGGAACGCGTGCTTTCAGGGCAAGCGGCAGGGATGGGGGCGGCAGGGGCACCTACCTCGTCCTTGGCCAGGGTTTTCAGATGCTCCAGGATCTGAGCCATCACTGTCTCGCACAGCTTGTTGTTCTCAGCCAGAAACTTGGAGTCTCCCCCGTAGAGGCTGTCATTGGAGTCAACTGATGGAAGAAACCAGAGCAGTGAGACATTCTCAAGCCCAAGGCCAGGGAGAGGCAGCCGTGGTGTCAGCGGGTGGCAGGAAATCACGGCAGGGCAAATGGAAATGGCCAGAGTTTGCCATGGGCTTGGGCCCTTGGGAATCATGGAGAAAACACCTGGCCTTCCAGACAGTCTAAGCCAGAGAGCTCAGACTCTGAAGTCTGTCCCCTCCGGCCCAGGCATGGAGGGGGACAGCAAGCATCACAGTGGCCATCAGAATGGCTGTCAATACTGAGCACCGGGGTGCCAGGCGCTGGGCTCAGCGCTTCACAGGTGTTACTGTGGAGTCCTCAAAACTGCATGTGCAAGAGATGACAGATGGGGACACGGAGGCTCCGAGCCTGTCCCAGCCAGGATCCCAAACTGGGAGGCTCCCGTCAAAGCCTACGCAGTTAAGCACCGCCCCCAGCCCCCTGCCCTGTCACTCCACCTCCAAACTTCTGCAGATCGAACAGAAGGTTCTCTATGTCTTCTCGCAAACCTGAATCCTTTCACTAAAGTCCCCTCTCTCCTTGGGCATCTCCTGTGACAGCCGCTGTCTAGAGAAAGAGCAGCTGCAAGAACAGCCTGGGTTTGACCTCCCCCCTCCCTCCTTCCTATCGACCTTCGCACAAAGCATGACCTCTGGGTAAGGAAGCAGAGGGACTCTACAGGGTGCGGTTTTGCGCTTGGTTTTTTTCCACGTAATGATTCCTGGAGTTCTTTCCATATCAGCATATATGGATGTGCTGCTTTGCCTGTACTAGCTGAGCAGTAGTCCATTGTGTGATGGACCAGAATTTTTTTGGTTGGTCCCTCCTGCGGACACTTCAGCGGTTCTCTTTCTTTTCTTTTTTTTGCGGGGGGGGGGGGGAGCGGTGAGGGGTCAGGGCCAGGCTGCTGCAAAGTCTGTAAGGGAACCACCACCTCTGCCTTGCAGAGTCGATTCTTTCCCCCCATGCCTTTTCTCGCCAGATCCTTTTTTAACTGCTTTCACCCCAACTCCCAAATGCCGACTTGTAGGTACGTGGCTGAGCAGTTATTTCCGGTGTGAATGAGCGGCGCTCAGTTCAGTGCAAAGCCATTGGAGCACCCTCGGTGCTAAGTGGTCAAGGCGAGGAAAAGCGCAGTGGCAGCTCTTAGATGTTTCTGATCTGGTGGAGGCCTAAAATTTGGGCCACTGTCCCAGGTGCAGTGACATCTGATAAGGCAGAGGCCGTGCAGGTGCCTTTGGGGGGCGCGGCTGGGCTTATACAGCCATGTACACACAGTGCTAACCCAGTTCATGGTTTAGAGACGTCAATAAACCGGTTCAGCTTAGCTCATCTGGGGGAATGCGGTTTGCTGTGCTCTTCTCGGCCCAGCTCATCACCACCCCTAGGATCCTGTCTCTTATATACAATCAAAAGGGATGATACATATGGGATCACAGTAAAGCCCATGAAGTTGTGTGATGCAAACAAAAGGTGACACCACAAGCGAGGGACACGGGGCACCCGTTTAGCTGGCAGATGGGTGAGGCTGAGAGTCAGAGCCACCATGGATAGCCCCATTATGGTCAAAGTCACCAGCCGTCTGTCAGGGCCTGCACAGAACTATTCCCTGGACTGCTGGCAACGAGCTACAGAACCAGGGGATCACGTTAAACAGGCACTGGCCAGAAGACAAGAAAAGCCAAGCTACAATGTGCAGGGATGGCTTCTGAGCTTTTAAGAAAGAGACCCCTCTTAGGGTCACTTATAGGAAAATTGGCAAATACATCAATGTACCAGAAATACATCTAAATGGCCTATAATTTTAGGGGAAAAAAAGTTCAATTTCACTAGTGATCAAAGAACAGAAAACTAAAACCACAGAAGAACTTTTAGTAAAACATCACCTATCAGATTAACAAAGGTGAGAAAGAATACCAGGTTTTGATGTAGGCCTGGGCAAACTGCTGGTGGGAGTACCATAGTTTGGAAATCAGTAAGAAAAGCCTTAAGAAATGTCCAGTACCACTTCACACCCATTAGGATGGCTGTTATTTAAAAACAACAACAAAGAGGAAAATAAGAAGTATTGATGAAGATGTGGAGAAACTGGAAGCCTCGTGCATCGCTGGTGGGGATATAAAATGGTGCAGCTGCTGTGGGAAAGCGACGCCAGGATCCAGCAACTCCAATGCTCAAAGGACTTGAAAAGCAGAGGCTCAAACAGATACACGTACATGAATGTTCATAGCAGCATTATTCACAAGAGCCGAAAGGTGGAAACAACCCAAGTATCCACTGACAGATCAATAGATAAGCAGAATGTGGTTTAGTGGTTTATCTAAACAGTGGCATGTTATTGAATCACAAAAAGGAATGAAATTCTACTACATGTTACAACATGGATGAACCTTGAAAGCATTATGATAAGAGAAATGTGCCAGACACAAAAGGACAACTAGGGCTTCCCTGGTGGCACAGTGGTTAAGAATCCGCCTGCCAATGCAGGGGACACGGGTTCGATCCCTGGTCCAGGAAGATCCCACATGCCGTGGAGCAACAAAGCCCGTGCGCCACAAATACTGAGCCTGTGCTCTAGAGTCCGCGAGCCACAACTACTGAGCCCGCACGCCTAGAGCCCGCGCTCCACAACAAGAGAAGCCACCGCAATGAGAAGCCCGAGCACCGCAACGAAGAGTAGCCCCCACTCGCTGCAACTAGAGAAAGCCCGCGTGCAGCAACGAAGACCCAACACAGCCAAAAATAAATAATAAAAAAAAGGACAACTATTGTATGACTCCACTTATATGAGGTACCTAGAAGACGCAAATTCATAAAGACAGAAAGTAAAATAGAGGTCACCAGAGGCTGGGGGGAGCGGGGAAGGGGGAAGTTATTGTTCATTGGGTACAGAGTTTGTTGGGGAGGATGAAAAAATTTTGGAAATGGATAAAGGTGATGGTTGCACAACACTGCAACTATACTTGATAAAACTGAATTAAAAGTAGTTAAAATGGTAAACTTTATATGTATTTTATCACTTTGTACATTTTACTCCAAAAAAAAAAGTCTTAGTACAGAAAAAGGTCAGATCTTTGACTTGGGAAAACCCACTCCAAGGGATTTATCCTAAGAAAATCATCCCCCCAGTTGCACAAAGATGCATATATGTGATATTGTTTCATCATAGAGGACAATGTTCATTGTATGTTCAATGTGTGTTCACTATAAATGTTGTGTATAATGGTGAGAGGAGAAGCAATGGAAATATCTACCAAGAGTTTTGATTAAATGCTCTGTGGCATTAGCATTAAATACAATACTATGAAGACAATAAAAGTATATGATCTATAGTTGTTACCTACCATGTACTACACTATACTATACTATTGCTACAATATACTATTACTGAAAGATATTTATAATATACTGTTAGTAAAGTGACAAACCAGTATACCTATATACCACACACAGACATATATAGCCATATATTTCCTAATTTATAACTTCCTAAGAAACAATTTTTTCAATTAAAAAATTATATTTTATTACTTTATATATTTCCTGTAAGCTGTCTTGAATCTTTTGGGGAATGGTACAGGTATAAGCATATAGTAATTAACTGATTGACAAAATAATTTCAGGGATGCTTCATGTACATTTCTAGCTGCTATTTCAAGAATAACTCCTGGGCTTCCCTGGTGGCACAGTGGTTGAGAGTCTGCCTGCCGATGCAGGGGACACGGGTTCGTGCCCTGGTCCGGGAAGATCCCACATGCTGCAGAGCGGCTGGGCCCGAGAGCCATGGCCGCTGAGCCTGCGCGTCCGGAGCCTGTGCTCCGCAACGGGAGAGGCCGCAACAGTGAGAGGCCCACATACCAAAAGAAAAATAGAATAACTCCTTCTTCTACTTCAATAAAATTGTACATAATATTCTTTTAAAATTCTTACATTTATATTTAACTCCCAATTAGGCATTTGGGAAAAGTATGAAGGAGGAAGAATGACACTATGAAATGTATTTTTTAATGAGCCATTCTTTGCTTATTGTTTTCCAAATAAATTACTACTGAGTTTCTAAGTGGGAAAAAAAAAAAAAAGAATAACTCCTTCTTCTTTTATCCCCAGCTTTTTACTTAAACAAATGTCAAGGCTGTAGAACAGTGGGAATAACTACAGTGAAGCGCTGCCTCTCTCTCACCCAGCATCACCAGCTGATGCCGTTTTGCCACTTCCGTGAAGCTCTCTCACTTGCTCTCTCCACACACTCACGTACACACGTCATTTTTTTTGTCTAAACCATTTGTAAGCAGGTTGCAGACATACTGCCTGAAAACGAGGAGAACAGCTGGTCTCCTTGCTCCCCAGCTTCTCTGTCCGCCTGAAACCTCTACTCCGGTTCTGAACTGTCCCTTTGTGGGGAATATTCTGGGAGTGCTCTCCTGGGTCGGCTGCTGGCTTCGTAGTTGTTCCTAGGACACAGGTTGGTAGTGAATTGCCCTGGGCTGCAGGCATCCGTCCCAGGATTTCTGAGACAGCTCTGGCTCTGGCTGCTGTGTTTCAACTGCCGTCCATGACGTGGAAGACAGCAGTTATTCTTGTAAGAAGAGAAAGAATTTGATTCAGCCATTCGCCACCATCTGATTTTGAAGGCTGGCAAAATGCAGCTGGTAAAGGAATTTCTCGCACCTGCTGCCGAGGACGCGGCTAGTTCCTGGCATAAATTCCCAGTCTTACTCCGAGATGGAGTAACCTGCTCTCCTTCGGATTAGCCCAGCAGCAGGGGAGAAGTGAGAAGGTCTAGGACCACCTGTGGTCAACCACCCAAGCTGCAGGCATCCTGCCCAGAGGGGCCAGAGGCGTGTTGAGAGCAGCCCACTCACACACGCAGAGCGCGGACTAGGTGAGGACCTGCTCTGCGCCAGGTTCCAGGACCCGGAGACCCGGTGGGTGGGGAACGGGCTGACCTGGTCCTGCCCTCACAGAGCACACAGTCCACAGGAGGTGCAGACGAGCAAACGGGCAATCACAACCGCATGGGCTGCATGGCAGGAGAGGGTGGCCTGGGGGTCCCAGGATCCTAAAATCTAGGCTTGGGTTGGAATTATAGAATCAGTGAGATCCAGGCTGAACCCTGAAGGTGGAAAATTCACAGAGAAAGTGAAAAACGGGGTCAGAAGTGGGGAAAAGTGTTTCCATGCTAACACTCGGTGGTGACAGCGGGGGAGAGAAGCGTGAAGTTGACAATCAGAAGTAATTTGGCCTGGCCAGAGTGTAAGGCAGGCCTGAGAGTCCAGACTGGCGCTCACAACGGGGAGAAATGAGATCCCTGGCAAATGGCTACTAAAAATAGCCCAGGATCTCTGCATCTGTCTGGCCCTGGGGTCACAACCCCAAATGCTTCAAGGGCCTGGCAGGTGACACGGAGGAGTGAAGGGGCTGTGCCGACTTCCCACGGGCCCCTGAGCTGTACTCTTCCAACTAGACATCTGCGTGTTAAATAAATAGACATTCAGTGTCAGAAGTGTCCTGCCCTTCCACAGCAAGCACTCTCTCTCGCACGCTCGCATGACAGCACTGGAGTTACGGCTCCAGGTCATTTCAGAACATTGTCTTCTTATTCATCTGGAAAGAAAACAGCCAAGGCATCCTTCGTAAATGCAAAGAAAAAAGCTGACCCCAGTTTTCCAAAAGTTCGAACCTTTGCCAGCGCTGTCTAAAGAGCGGCCTCGACTAAGAAGGAGGTGGGAAAGTGGAGCCCCCACCCCTGCAAAGCCTCCCGGGGCCCCAGGACTCTCTGCTACGAAGACAACTGTCAGGTCACAGTTGTGCACCCAGAGTAAACAGCTGGGCCGAGAAGGCAGCAAAGAAAACCCGCCGTTCTGTTTTCATCTCTAAAAGCTAGAGAACTAGACTCCACCTGTCAAACACAGCCACGCTCCCTGTGCTGGCGCTCTGGCTCCTACAGTCCGCCCTGCTGTGCTGTGTAGACAGGGGATTCAGTGAGTCTGTTTAAGGAAGGGAAGAGCGAGGAGAGGGCTTGCCCCTCTCATAGGGCCCAGGTTTCCAGACCCACTTCCGCGGCAGCATCTGGTCCTCAAAAGTTTCTCTGTTGTTCTGAGCCCTCCGCGTGCCCTTCACAAGAGAGGAAATAAAAATGCCAACAGATACGGGAAAAGCTCACCCTCATTAGCCATCAGAGAAATGCAAATTACACTCATCAGAAGAGACAAAATGAACAAGACTGACCATAACAAGGGAACAAATGGAAATCTCATTCGTGCCTGGTGGGAGTGTAAACTGGTATAACCATTTTGGAGAACTGTGAGACAGTACCTACCAGAGCTGAACATAAGCACATCCCACCAGGCAGCATTTCCACCCTGGGCATATACCCGACAGACATGAACCCCAAGAGTTATATATTCAGGAATGTTCACAGCAGCACTCCTCACAGCAGCTCAGAACTGCATCCACAGGGGAATGAAGAAATTCTGGTATATTCATACGATGGAATACCATGCAGCAATGCAAAAGGATGAACAACAGCTACACACAACACAGAAGAATCTCACAGACGTAACACTGAGTGAAAGAAGCCAGACGCCAAAGAACGCTTGCTAAATGAGTCCATTTACGGAAAAGTCAAAAATTGGCAAACTAATCTGTAACGTTAGAAGTCAGGAGAGCAGTGTACCTTTGCAGAGGAAGGTGGTGGTGCTGAGTGGACGGGGGCATACAGGGGACTTCTGGGAGCTAGTAATGTTTGATTCCTCTGTCTCGGTGCTAGTTACTGGGTGTGTTCAGCCTGTGATGATCTGCTGAGCCTTATGATTTATTGTATGCATGTACTATGATATACTTTAATCAAAATACTGTTACTTTGTAATTAAGGAGGCAGCATAACGCGTGTACCACAGTGAATTCCACTCCGAGCACTAACTGGCCTTGAGCTTGGTAAAACCATTTGTCTTTTGGTGTCTCCCCTTGCTTGTGTGTAAAATGGGGACACATATGCCCGTCCTCCTCATAATGCTGTCAGGATTAAAGGAGAAAGAGGCCCATGGAGTCTGGTGCCGTACCTGGCACACAGTAGGAGCTCAGATCGTGGGAGTTATCATCATTGACATTAACCAACCTCCCCAAGTTACATCTTTACGTAACCTCAGCCCCCAAATCCCAGCCAGAGGAAGCCTCTGAGAGTCATAACAGGAGGCCATCCTTAGCACTGCAAATTTGTTCCCTAAAATATCCAAGTGTAGAGACAGTTGCTTAAACCCTGAAGTATTCATTTATTGGCCAAACTGCTTTTAACAATAGGGCCATTTGTTTGGAAACCAAAAATCGGAACTGAGGCTCTGACAAGCAGGAAGATGCTTAGGCTCACTGGACAGAGGTCTGGAATTGGGACTGTCCCATGTTGTGTCAAGGACATGAGGAGGCTGCTCCCGAACCTGTAGGAGCAAGTTCAAGACGGCTGGTTGCATGTTGGGGAGCAAGGCCATCTCCTTCTTCCAAGCACCTGATCTAAGGGTCCAGGTCAGGACCCACATGAAACTGGTAAGGAACAGGCCTGGGATGAAGGTCATGCATGTGCCTATGTAGTCCCCGTTCTAGGTTATTCTGTGGCACACCCAAGACATCACTGATCCAAGACAGTGCTTCTCTGAACTCGTCTGTTTGCCGAAATGACCTTGGATGCTTGTTAAAGATACAAATTCTCAGGCCTCTTCCTGGGGATTCTAATTTAGAAGAGACACATGGGGCCCAGGAACCTGTATTCTTAAGAGCTCCCCAGGTAATTCTTACACTGGGCAAATTTATCAAGACCCTGGACTAGAAGTTCATGGTAGGTAAAACACAAGGGGATTAAATAAAAGAGAAAATGAAAACCCTGCACTTGCTGCTCAGAAGTTCAAACACAGCGCAGTCTGGTGGAGGGACCCAGCTACCTTTGTCTACGTGGTAGAGATAGGTCTCCTGGCTCATGGCGGACAGCAGGTGCAGGACACAGGTATAGATGCGGATTTTCTCATCACTGTTGTCCTCCCAGGTGTAGTCCTGGATCACGTTGAGCAGCTCTCGAACAAGAAACAGAACCCCGTGTTCCGGATGATCCTAGTGGAAGACCAAAAAAAGGAAAATAAACCTAGATGTGAAGCAGGAGGAAAAAAAAATCAAGACAGAAACCCAGGTCCCTCCCTTTAGCAGCTGTAGAGAAATTAAAGTGCCAGCTATGGTTAAACAATAGAGAGAAAAGTGACACAACGTCGTTAACTCCACTAAACAACACACTCCAGTCTGGGGAGACAAGCTTTGAGAGCTCTGGGTCTGAGGAAAGAAAGCAAAATTACCTGTCAGTTTAATGGGCTGTTTCCGAAATTACAGCCTTGCTCTTATGTCCATAACAGTAAAAAGCCCTGTTCTTCCAACTACAAAAGCTAGATTGCAGGTCTCGTTGCAGACAGTGCAGCAGAAGCCACCTACCTCGGGTAAACCCCCAAATGATCACTGTCACCACCAAAGGCACCGACTTTAAACACATTCTCACTCTTTAGGGCGTTCAACAACATTAACAGCTAAATTAAGGATCCTCTTTTGGGAGAGGAAAAACCCAACAGTCAGTCACAGAGCTTATAACAGTGTTTCTCAGATGCTAAACTGAACCAGTGCTGGGATGCAAAAAAGTCAGCAGCTTCAATTCAGTTCCAAAAAGGATATGCAGGGCTTCCCTGGTGGCGCAGTGGTTGAGAGTCTGCCTGCCGATGCAGGGGACACGGGTTCGTGCCCCGGTCCGGGAAGATCCCACATGCCGCGGAGCGGCTGGGCCCGTGAGCCGTGGCCGCTGAGCCTGCGCGTCCGAAGCCTGTGCTCCGCGACGGGAGAGGCCACAACAGTGAGAGGCCCACGTACCGCAAAAAAAAAAAAAAAAAAAAAAAAAGGACTATGCAATGCAGTGGCTCCCCTGCTGAATGCTCTCCAAAGACCCCTCCCCCCCCCAGCTCCTGCTGCCATCGCCCTGCTGACCCGGCTGGTCCATCTTGCCCCTCACTCAGTCCACCGCCACCTTTACGGCTCCTGGGACCAGCTGGACCGCTCAGGGTCCTGGCAGGACACAGAGGACACGCTCACAAGGGTTAAACGAGGATGGGTTAATGAAAGATTATCAGAATGAAGAGAAGTAGCGAGAAGGCACCCAGGGCCTGGCAACAGAGGGAAACCGTTACCATCCTCGGGCTGAAAGCACGCGGTGGGGAGCGAGTTTTTGCAGTGGGAGGAGGCCACCCAGCAGCAGCTGCAGCCCTGGATGGAAGAACAAAGCCATCGCCAAACACGGCCCAGTGAGAGTTGGGGGATAAATACCCCAGCCTCGCTCTCCTCCTGCCCTGCAGTCCATGTCACTACTCGCGCTGGCTGAACCAGCTGGAAGCCAGAAGGAAGGAAGCCCCGGTGACGCGATCCCCAGAGGCCCGTCTCCCACACAGACCGGACTGAAGGGCACAGGGTGCTCTGCAGGGCAGCTCATATGCCAAGGGGGTCTGGCCTCCCAGCCCTGCTGTTCCCGACTGGAATATTCACCTGTGAGACTTGGCTGCACTGGCTCCTTGACAGCCTCCAGATCTCATCTTACATGTTAGCTCCTGCCCTGATCGGCAATCCAGAGCCCCTACCCGTCTCTCTTCATCTCTCTTCATGTCAAGTCATCCATCTCATTTTTTCAGAGCAGTGCTCAGCATCTGAAGTGATCTTATTTATTCCTAACTACCCAAACATACCTCTTGGTTCATCTTTTTTTTCATCCTAGCCTATAACCTCCAGGACGGCAGGTACTTTATCTGCTGTTTGCCAGTAATACACTGCCAGGACTGCCCAGGACTGCAAATGGTGCCCCATCCCTGTCTCTGCTTCCTGGGACAGTGCTGGGCACAGAGCAGGCACTTGGTAGGTAAATAATGTTGAATGGATAACATTCTTCAAGCACCTTCTACGTGCCAGGCACTGAGGTGGCTACAAAAACAACAGCTAACTTTTATGGTAGCTATTGTAGCTACCATAGGTTTTCTACGTTCCGGGAAGATACTTTTATGACTTCCTCTCCCCCCCATTTCACAGATGGGAAATGAGCGACACTGCTGGTGCATGGGGGAACCAGGATTTGAGCCCCGGGAGTCTGGCTCCAGAGTGGACATTCCTAACTGCTAATACTCTATTTATACTGCCTCTCTACAGATGAATTAGGGACGAACTAGACTTTATGGAGCTGGCCGGTTGGGGGAAGGCATACACGTAGTCGGCTGTCTTGAATTCAGGCATGGAGTAGAAGTGTGGTAACTGAGGGGGGCGGGAGTTAACAGCTACGTAATCCAATGTGTGGATACACAGCAGTAATACTTCCAATGGGCAAGAACGAGGGCGGAGGAGAGAGAGATGATTTGTACAGCTGCTAACATCTACAGGAATTGCTGTTACGGTATCGGCACAAAAGAAGACACACGATACTCCAAAATCTGAGTACCTCAAACTATATGCAGCAAAATTGCCCGTGCCATGGTCCGCCTTCCATTGCCAGAGTCAGTCTCAGATGGCAGCTCACTACTGCCTTGCTTTGCTAACAGCTGTTTCTAACTAGGCTATTTCGTTCTGCTATGTGGATGTTCAAAATATATTCTATTTCAGGATCTGCCCTGGAAAGAGACGACACTCTGAATGTTCCAGTAACTTAATTTCAATACAAATTGCCGTAACTATTGTGAGAGAGCATTCAACACACCTGCAAAAAGGTGGAAGAAGGGGTCACGGAGACGTGAAGGTTTGTAGCCAGCCATTTCTGCTAGCTTTAAACCGAAGAGACGAAGAGATTATTTCCAACCTTCTCTACAAGGAAAACATTTTCCACATGATAGCCACGCTTCAGTGGTTGTAACATTTTCAAAAGAAATTGTACCAGTGCCAGCAACTAAAGAAAGGCGAACACAGATTTTTTTTTAAAGAAGAAAAAGAGATCCCGATTCAGTTGGCAATCCGAGGGGGAAAAGGTTTCCCCTGGGGTCTCTGCCAAGGCTGCCCGGCAGCAAACAAATGCTCAGGAGGCGGCTCCCAAGGGGCGCCTGGGAGGGACTCAAACCGCTCGCGCTCTCTCTCTCTGCTGCACGGACCTGCGTTCAACCACTCAGAATATCCCTCTGGCTCCTTGGTCTGTGGGAATCCTTCTATTAAATGTGACTGCTTGAGGGAAGGAATACCCTGAAAACGACTGACTCCCCAGGAGACCTGAGAGGCAGCAAAGACAGCGCCGAGTACACACATCCTGGCTTTGAATTCTGTCTTGGCCACTTACTAGCTGGTTACCCTGGGTGAGTCACCTCACCTCTCTGTGCCAGGGTCTGCTTCTGTGAGATGAGGATAATAACAGGTTTGTTTGCAGTGAGTATTTGTGAACTGCTGGCTGGCTCACTGTAAAAGGTATGTAAGTGTGTTAAATAAATATTCAAGTCCTTTAGAAAAGGAGCCAGAACACAAGGGGACTGGGAGGAAGGGCAGGAAAGGAAAGAGGGGCACTGGGAGGGCGTGGCGGGGGTGGAGGGCAGGAGACAGATCACCGTGGAGATGCGAGGCCCTTGGTGAGTCTGCAGAGCTCCCCGGCCTTGCTGCAGCCAGCCCCTGCCCATCTTGCCAGCTCGAGACCCTGGTGTCCCTCTAGCCTCTCACCACCTCGCTCGTCACTGCGGCTCTCTTCCAGTCCCTCCAGTGCTGCTGGGTGACGCTTCCCACCTCAAGGCCTTACCCACACTGCTCCCTCTGCCCGGAACACCCTCCCCTCCCCGCCCCCCGCACTTAGGGACCTACTAGTCTTCCTCTGGATCTCGGCTCAGGTAACACATTCTCAGGGAACTTCCCTGACCCACTTCCCTTCAAATCTGAGGCTCTCAGAGGTCCCTGTAGTTCTTTATGACACTTTATACAACTGTAGTTAAGTATTTATTTGCTTATT
Source organism: Stenella coeruleoalba (assembly GCF_951394435.1). Lineage (NCBI taxonomy): Eukaryota > Metazoa > Chordata > Mammalia > Artiodactyla > Delphinidae > Stenella > Stenella coeruleoalba. The sequence goes on along the minus strand of NC_137161.1, from coordinate 65,216,898 downwards.
ACCATCTGTCGCCTTGAGTGGGAGCACACATTTCTCATGTTCACTCTTCCATTCCCAGATCAACAAATATTTGCGGGGTGGACGGAATGAATGAATCTTAGCATCTGGATACCATGTTATGCTGATGGCTGGACTTTTTCTCAAAGATAAGACAGAGAAAAGACATTTCCCTGCTGTGTCCTGGTGATCAGTGCCAGAAAACTGATGGGAAACATTTCCATTGCCTACAAATTTCAACTGAATCAAAATTAGGCGTCTGAAGTGGTAACACTGAACTTGTTCAATTAATTCTACTTTGCTTATCCTACTGAACGTTGTCAAAAGAAATGCATTAGTTCAGCAACATGGAGAAGACTGTTCTGCAATCTACCAGGAGGCTGACTGCTACTAACGCCAAAGAAGAATGCTTCAAAATGCTCCAAAGGTGGTACTGCTTGCCGAGGAGAGAGGGCTGTCCTGGGGGAATGTTTACTTCTGCATTTATAAGTATGAATAGAGTGGGCCACGTATTTTATTTGGTCTAAAATGGCTTCAATTTTTTTCTAAACAAATAAAATGAATCAAAGCTGTCCAAACCCATTCTTTAAAAGTCTTGTGCTCTGGGGGTGGGAATGCAAAATGGTGCAGCCACTATAGAAAACTGTATGCAGGTACCTCAAAGAATTAAAAATGGAACTACTATATGATCCAGCAAGCCCTCCTCTGGGTATTTATCCAGAATAATTGAAATCAGGATCTCACAGAGATACTAGTGCTCTCACGTTCACTGTAGCACTATCACAACAGCCAAGATATGGAAACAACCTAAATGTTCATTGACAGATAAATGGATAAATAAAATGTGGTACACATATAATGGAATACTATTCAGCCTTAAAAAAAAAAGAAAGGAAATGCTATCCTAACCTTGGATGAACATTGAGGATATTATGCTGAGTGAAATATGGCAGTCACAAAAGGACAAATACTGTATGATTCCACTTATGTAAGGCATCTAGGATAGTCATGTTCATAGAATCAAAGCGTGGAATTCCAGGGCTGGGAGGAGGAGGAAATGGGGAGTCACTAATCAATGAGCTTAAAGTTTCAATTAAGCAAGGTGAATAAGCTGTAGGGATCTGCTGTACAATATTGTGCCTTGAGTCAACAAAGCTGTACTGTCCACTTAAAAATATGTTAAGAGGATAGATATGTTAAATGTCCTTACAACAATAAAATTAAATTTAAAAAATAGAATTAAAAAATAAAGCTGTGACATGAAAGGTAAAAATGCGAACCAGGTAGGGCTTCCCTGGTTGTGCAGTGGTTGAGAGTCCGCCTGCCGATGCAGGGGACACGGGTTCGTGCCCCGGTCCGGGAGGATCCCACATGCCGTGGAGCGGCTGGGCCCGTGAGCCATGGCTGCTGGGCCTGCACGTCCGGAGCCTGCGCTCCGCAGCGGGAGAGGCCACAGCAGTGAGAGGTCCGCGTACCGCAAAAAAAAAAAAAAAAAAAAAAAAAAATGCGAACCAGGTAAAGGTGGGATATGGGAGTCATCTCCTGCTAAACCTACTCACGGCGGGCGGAGCTCGCGTGTGGCCCATCCTCTGGCTTCTGAGCTCGGTTAGCGCCCGGCCTTAGCCCTTCAGGCTCAACATCTCACGGCGCCCCGGAGAGCCGGCCAGTAGTTACTATGCTGCATCCCACAGGAGGGACATAGGGTTGTTAAGTCTCAACAACCTTGAGCAAATAAAGCCCCCTGCAAACGTTTCAGGCAGACCATGCAGGACAGGCTCTGGGGCAGCACAGACCTCCCAGCTCTGCTGCTCAACAGCCGCGCGACCCCAGGCAAGCCTCTTGGGCTCCAGGTCTCCTCAAGTGGGAAAGGTACAATGACTCCTACCTTGCAAGGCTTGGGGGCATTTTCCTAGAGACTGAATGTTGACGAAGGGAGTTAGCACTGCACAGGGCACCTAGTAAGAAGTCACGAACTGTGGCTATTCTTCATCTCATCATCTTTAGTAAATCCTGGCAAAAGCCTGAGCACTGATACCAGGAACCAATAAAGTCTGGCAGGGGGGTTCCCCTGAATGCCTAGGGGAACGGTAGGCAACAGAAAAGGATTTAATGGACCCAGAGGCACCCGGGGACCTGGAGAGAGTGCACATGCCCCGCAGGAAGGGCAGCTGCTCTCCAGCTGAGGTCAACTGGCCAGGCGGGGAATGCGGGCCTCACATGGCTGGACCTGATTTTTCAAGGAACTAAATTTCTGGGGTTTCCTGTGATCTACCAATTTTTATTTTTATTTATTTATTTTTTCAGTACGCGGGCCTCTCACTGTTGTGGCCTCTCCCGTTGCGGAGCAGAGGCTCCGGACGCACAGGCTCAGCGGCCACGGCTCATGGGCCCAGCCGCTCCACGGCATGTGGGATCTTCCCGGACCGGGGCACGAACCCGTGTCCCCTGCATTGGCAGGCGGACTCTCAACCACTGCGCCACCAGGGAAGCCCCTACCAATTTTTAAATGTGGGTAATTAGTTCCAAACGTTTTCCATCATGATGTGGCCAACAAGTATGTCTCCGGGCTGGATTCCACCCACTGGTCATCAGTTTGTGACCCCAGGGACCAAGCTTCTGGTTCACAAAGCACTTTCATAGCTATCATTTCAGTCAATCCTCACAGCAGCCCTGCTAGGTGTGCATTTGGATGACATTTTAGAAAGGTGACAACTGAGGCTCTGAAAGTTACAAAACTTTCTCAAGGCCACAAGGCTATTGAGTCATCGGGTCAGGACCGAACACAAGCTTTTCTTCAAGGCTCCAGTGATCTTTAACAGAGAAAACCCCATATGCAGAAGGAAAACGCATCCCAGTTAATCAGTGAACAATGACACTGATCAACTTCCTCATTAGAAACCCTGATTTTGTCACCTGACAAATAACTAGAATATCCAAAAAAGAGAGAAATTGATTATAAAGTACTAAGAAGGAGATCTGAAAACACTGAAATCAAGCACCAAGCCCGCCTCTGAATATCCCAGCCCCTCTTCAAAGAACTTGGGATCTGAACTTGGAAACTTCGGAGCAACTCACTTTTTGTTCTCTCAGCTTCACTAAGATATAATTCATACACCCAACAATGCACCCACTTAAAATGCACAGTTCATAGGTTGGTTGTATATTCACAGAGTTGTGCGGTCGTCACCACCGTCAATTTTAGAACATTTTCATCACCCCAAAAAGGAACCCTGTACCCACGGGAGCTGGGCTGCTTTCATGGCCTGAGTCCAGAGGGACATTTCTTAAAGTGTGGTCCTAGGACCATCTACACCTGACTTGATGAGGGAGCTTTCAAAAATGCTGGTTCAGAGGCCAATCCCACCTACTGAGTGAGACTCTCAGGCGGGGATGGGACAAAGCAAGACTCTATTTTAAAAAGCATCCCCGATTCCTACGTACATCTGGCTTCATCAGGAGCCGACCCGTTTTGTGCCTGGACCTTGTTACAACCTGGTGACGCCTATGCACAACTCAGAGTACTATTTTTAATGCAGAAAATAAAATATGTAAGACTACAAAGGCAATCAATTATGCTAAAATATAGTTGTCAAAATATTTTTTCAACGTATTTGTTATATTGTAATCTATTACTTCTTGGTGAAGTAATGATGGGCCTAATAACTACTGCACTTTTAAAGGAAGGAAACATGTAGACGATCTTCTGAAATAACTTTCACACCTGAAACGTGATATAAACATAGTGTTGATTATTTTCGTGACAAAGTCCCAGCTACTGCAACTGGTACTGTGGCTCTTTGCCTGTGATTCACAAGGAAGCAAAAGGCTAAACTTCACTGAGGTTTGTGAAAAAAACAACAACAAAACAAAACACAAAAACCTTTTTTTTCTCATCTAAATTCGTGGTTGCCCTGCCAGAAACCCTGGGGTAGGTGGACCCCAGGTTAAGAACCCCAACTAGGGTGAAGGTCCTAATGCTGGATCCTGGGAGTGGCCTTGATTCCTTCCAGCCCAAGCCTGACTTCTCATCTCCTATATTCCACGAGAAACCCCAGCATCTTCCAACAATATCCCCTTCGACTTTTACTATCTTGTTGCGGTTTCTGGTACTTGCCATCAAAATAACACCACCATTACCTTTTTAAGTGTTTATTATGCGCTAAGGCACTGCTCTAACCATATACGTACATCTGCTCACCTAATCATCACAACAACCTAGAGATGTAGACACAACCTAGAGATGTAGACACTCTTATTATTTCCATTTTGTAAATGAGTAAACTGCATCCTGGTAATGTTACATAATCACCTGAAACTCAGAGCTGGAAGGAAGGGGAGCTGGGATTCTACCTTAGGTGTCTTGGTCTGGAGGCCTGAGCCCCCACCACTAAGTGATACCCCCTCGACCATACAGAGAGCCTAGACTATATACCCTGGACACAGAATGAATAGAAAACACATTGAAAAATTCAAACATCTGACTAGAAAACCAATACAGGTATAGACAGAACATCCCTGCACTTTTAGGACTAAGAATGTATGTAAAACAGGTCAAAGAAAGACATCACCTACAGGTCTTCTGGGGAAACGTACCGGAACTATTAATAAAGTAGAAAAGAAATTGCAGAGGAATTCCAGAAGGAATGATTCTGAGGGCCGCATCTTTCCATCAATATTAATCATCTTTGGAACTTCTGGAACGAGGCTTATAGCGGCTTTGAAAAAGGCATCAGCTGCAAGACAGAAGAGAAGTCCGTGTGTGAGAATGTTGAAGACTTCAGGGTCTGCTTTCTTCTTCACACGGCCTGGAAGTCAGGCCACACCGAGGGCTCAAGACAGCTGGCGGGTCCTGGAAGAGGATTTCTGCACCGTGATCGACTCGTTGGAACGTTCGCTTGAGAGGGTGCTGCCGCCTCCCAGCTCTCCTCTTCCCCCGCTTCCTCCTTTGAGCGATTTGGCTCAGAGAACCTGAAACTGACTTCAGATAATACGTGAAAAAAGCACGTGGCAAATTGTTACAGAGGTCATAGAAGTCACAGTTGCCTGTACTGAAGGCTTCACCTGAACTGGTTCAGTGAACCATCCGGTTCACCACAGGAGGAAAGTGCTGTCCGCAGCCCACTTCACAGGTGGGAAATGAGGTGTGGAACGAGAAGTGCCTGGTCCTACCACAGGGCCTGTGTATGCGGGAGGGTCCAGTCGTGGTGGTGGAGCCCAGGCTCAAGCTCTGGTTTGTCTGAATATACTCTAACGCACACTGTATTTGTTAAAGAAATAACAATGGAAATGCCTGAAGGAATGTGTGTGCGCGCACACGCACGCGCACACACACACACACACGCACACACACGGCTTTAAAGACTTCTGATTAGGTGACAGTTCCAGAGAATCATTTGGAAAATGAAGACACTTTAAGAACTATGAAACAGACTATAAAACAAGAAGACCTCCATGGGTGAGAGGGAGGAAAGAAGGGGAAGAGGGAGAGAGGAGGGATGGAGAGGAAGGGGGAGGCGAGAGAGAGGGAGTAACAGGAGGACACAGCCGGTGGGGGGAGGAACTAGTGTGTTGGTGGGAGCGTAGATGGAGAGATCTTTCTAGAACTGCCTAAGTACTAACCATGAGAAAGAGCCTCAGGGTCAGAACAGACAGAACACTGACCTGACAAACAAAATTTTAAACTACCCGACAAGATCAAACGTTTACATGGTTCAAATACACTTCCACTCCGCAACGGCTTGCAGTGATGCACACAGAACAGTGCTCTGGTCTGCAGCACCCCGAGTTAAAACCAGAAGCCCCTCCAGCACAGCAGAGGAGCAGATGCAACAACAAACGCCCACGGCCGGAAACAGAGGCTGGCCCTTAACGAGAAGAGTCTGCGACTGAAGCTGGAGAGTGGGGTAGTGACTTCTCTTCCTTCTTCAAAAGAAAAAACCACAGTATGGAAAGACACTGATATCAGGGTTTACTACGTAAAGTTACCTCTGCCCCAGGAGCTTCCCTCCCAGGACCCCGAACTCACCCATACCGCACTCACCTAAGCACAGTTATTAAGCTCCAGCTGTGAACTGGCGCTCTCCCGGGCACTGTGGGATGCATGGGAAAACGGAGGCGGCAAGAGTTGACAACGTAAGTGTGGTGATGAGCCCAACGTGATCACACTAATTAACACCTATCTGCTGGGAGCCTGTCGTATGCTCTGCTCTAAGGGGGACACAAAGCAGCTGATCCTGTCTTGATATAGGGGCTCTGGTAGATAAACCTCCCAGAAAGAGTCAGAAGCTGCAGGGTCTTCTGTCTTGGCCTACAGACAGTAGTAAATGGCACTATTCATGGAAACCAGAGGAACTCCTAGGCCCTATCTTAAGGTAATTAACATTCTCAGTCCTCAAGCAGTCCTGTGGCGAAGGTACAATTATTTCCATGCCCGGATGATGAACAAAGCTCAAAAGCTGAGTGGCCAGGTGAGGGTAGCCCAGGGATGGTAAAAGACTGAGCTGAGCAGAGTTTAAAGGCCATCACCAGCACTGAGCAACACAGTCAGATGTGTGTTTGTTAAAAGAAACACAAGTCTACAAATGACAGATATGATAAGGGGTTTATAACCAGAATACACAAAGACATTCTACAACAGTGGAAAAAACAAGTAACCTGGCTAAAGGTTACCCTGAATAGACATTTCTTCACAGAAAATACACAAATGGACATCAAGCACATGGAAAGATGCTCAACATCATTCATCATGAGAGAAATGCAAATCAAAATCACCAGGAGAGGGGCTTCCCTGGTGGCGCAGTGGTTAGGAATCCGCCTGCCAATGCAGGGGACACGGGTTCCAGCCCTGGTCTGGGAAGATCCCACAGGCCACGGAGCAACTAAACCCATGCACCACAACTACTGAGCTCTCATGCCACAAGTACAGAAGCCCACACACCTAGAGCCTGTGCTCTGCAACAAGAGAAGCCACCGCAATGAGAAGCCCGCGCACCACAACAAAGAGTAGCCCCCGCTCGCCACAACTAGAGAAAGCCCGCACGCAGCAATGAAGGCCCAACGCAGCCAAAAATAAATAAAATAAATAAATTTATTAAAAAATAAAAACCACCATGAGATATCATCTCACACCCATGAGAATGGCCACTATGAAAAAAAAGAGTAAATAACAAGTATTGGCAAAGATGTAAAGAAACTGGAATCTCTGTGTCCTGCTGGTGGGAATCTAAACTGGTGCAGTTGCTGTGGAAAACAGCTTGGTGGTTCCTCAGTTAAACATAGAATTACCATCTGCCAGCGATTCCACTTCTAGGTGTATACCGCAAAGCAATGAAAGCAGGGACTCAAACAGATGCTTGTACACGAACGCTCACAGCAGCATTATTCACAAGAGCCAAAAGGTGGAAACAACCCAAGTGTCCGTCAAAGAACAGATAAGCAAAACATGGTACATACATACAAAGGAGTATTACTCAGCCTTAAAAAGGAAGGAAATGCTGACACGTGCTATAAATATGAACGAACCTTGAAAACGTTATGCTAAATGAAATAGGTCAGACAAAAGGACAAACACTGTCTAACTCCACTGGTATGAGGTAGTCAGAGTGGTCAAATTCAGAGAGATAAAGTAGAATGGGAAGGCGGGAACAGAGGCATTATTTAATGGGTACAGAGTTTCATTCTCTTTGGGATGATGAAAAAGGTCTGGAAATGGATGGTGGTGACGGTTGCACAGCACTGTGAACGTACTTAAAGCCGCTGAAGTGTACACTCAAAAATGGCTACCATGGTAAATTTTATGTTGTGTGAACTTAACCACAATACGAAAATAAGAAACTGAGCTGAGCCTACCCTTGACCTCACCCCCTAGAGCACAGGCAGGCCTGGACTCCACCAGGTCGGGTGTCTTCCTCCTGGCTCTATAGGCACTGCTTTCCGGTGAAGACATTAAGTCCATCATCAAACAAAGTGAAGAGCCTTTCTCGGCGGAAATTAAAATTCTGCTCAGAACAACCTGAAAGACCATTTATGTGTTCTATTTATGTGTTTGTTACCAAGTGGCCCTGAGAAAGGTGCCTGTTATTATGGCTCATTAAAGAGGGACCCACTTTGTGCCGGGTGCCCTACTCCTCCCAGCCACCCTGCTCAGTTCCCATTCCAAAGGAGGGAGCGAAAAGAAACAGTTATTTAAGCGTTGAGGCAGGAAATGTTTCAAAGCAGATTTTTATTTCTATCCTCGGAAGACTTGCCCCATATATAAAATCTTGTCTGGGAGACCTTTCAATTTTGTCTTAGTAATTAGAACTCAAATCCTACTGTGTATGAAAACAGTTTTTCCTCATAGAGTTCAGAATAATCATGCCAATATCATATAACATTTTTTAAAAATTGAAGTTGGTTTATAACACTGTATGTTTCACGTGTACAACATTATATTTTCTATTTCTATATACCCTACAGCACATAACACTTTATTTGTGGCTATTAAAAGCCACAGAAGACAATTACAGATAAAATGGGTTACATTGTTTTTCCTAAAAAAGACTTCTAGAAAAAGGAGAAATCAGATTCCAATTCATAAAGACTATTATCCTTGTTCCACTGGGGGAAGGAAAAAGCATGTATCAATCTATGCACTGGCTTCCCCATGCTATGCATTCCTCCATCTGAATCTTCTGAGGTTTCAAGGAACGGCTAGATTTACTTTCCATATTCCATCTTAAAAAAAAATAAAACAAACAAAAAACCCCACTCAAGCCTGGCTGACCTCACCCCAGAGTTCGTTCTGTTTAAGATCCTTTTTCTTGGGGTGCTGATGGCTCTGCAGAGAGGCATTCTGCTGCTGTTCTCTGCACAGTGATCAACACGTCCTTCAGTGCTTCTGGGCACTGGGTGGAAGACAGACAGCCACAGTAAGAGGGACTGGGCTACTACTGGAGATGGTGTTTTCCAAAATAGCTTGAGCATAACAATCATGGAGATCCTGTGAAAACAGATTCCCAGGCCCCCAAACATTGCTGATGGGAATGGAACATGGTAAAGCCACTTCGCAAACTAACTTGGCAGTTCCTCCAACTCTACATGCGTGTGGCATGTATGCGTACATACACGCGACAATGTGGACGAGCCTTGAAATCACTATGCTAAGTGAGTGCAGCCAGTCATAAAAGATCTGCATTGTAAGATTCCATTTATGTGAAATGACTGGAATGGGCAAATCCATCAAACCAAACGGAGACTGGTGGCTGGGGGAAGCCTGTGGGAGGGGGAACGGGGTGTGACTGCCTAATGGATTCGGGGTTTTCTTTTGGGGAGGCGGAAATATTCTGTAATTAGTGACGATGATCACACAACTCTGAATATACTAAAAACCACTGAACTGTACTCTTTAAAAGGAGGGATTTTATGATACATGAATCATGTCTCAATAAAGCTGTTATTTAAAAAATATATATGGGTTCCCAGGTCCCACCTTAAATGTATTAAACCAGACTATATTTACCTTTGAATAGGCAACAGAGTCACATGATTTTAAATTCCAAAGGTAACACTCCTTCTCACTCCGGTCCCTGGCCATCCAGTTTCCCTTCCCAGAGGCAAAGAGGATTACCTGCTGCTTGGGTATGCTTCTAAGCGTACAGGAACAAATACATTTTCCCTTTCTTGGCTTCTCTTTCTGCAGAGTTAATATATGGTAGACACCATTTTGCAACTCCTCCCCAACCACTCAACAACATGTCTTGGAGATTAATCTATCATGCATATAAAGTACAACTTCATTCTCTTTTATAGCTACAAAGTGGAATCTGGCCCATTTCCTTTTTTCTTCCAATTTTTTTAAAGAGGTAAAAGGCATATAACATAAAATTTACCATCTTAATCAACTGATCCATTTTTTTTTTAAACAAGCTTCTCCGGTGAATTTTATGATTCAACAGGTTTGAGAAAAATTGTTCTGAATCCTTCAGCTAAATGCAGAATATGACTTTCCAACAGCAAATGGCACACTCTGAAAGGTTTAATCTGGAGACATTCAGCAAGAAGCAAACAGAGGTAGTCAGTAATAATGAAATTCAGCCAGGTCAGGCTGCCATCATTTCACATATACAGTGAGTAAGGGCCAGGGAGGCCTGTTAGACAATTATCACAGCACTTTAGATAATTTTCTGTCAGAGATTTCAGGTTTTCCTGTTCCCCAATCTGGGCAGTTTCAAAGGGTCTGCAGAACATGAAAGGAGGATGATATTCTAGAAACCTCAGGACATGAAGAAATCAAACACACCCAAAACACAAAGCCACTAAAACTACAGAATGGTCACCAAGATATATGTCACTAGCAAACCCTGGGAGAGAATGAAAATAAGGGATCAGTTGAAGGTACTAAGTAAACTAGGTATGTTGGGATTATCGGGATTACCCATGCTGCCTAGCTACTGTAAACAACTGGGCCAACGGTTCTCCTTAGATGAAGGTATTTTGTATCAACTCAGCTCGATTGGAGAAAAACGGCAAACAACCCGACCATAAGAGACCAGTTAAAGAAATTATTGTACTGCCACACCATAGAAGTGATATAGCTAATAAAGAAAATAAGGTACGTTGATATGTTTTGATGTATAATACAGATTATCTATGACATATTAAGTACAAAATGTTATACAGCTGCATACAGTATGATCCTATTTTTACAAGAAAAAAATATATATATATTTAGGTAGATGCATAAAGAAAGGGAGGCAATATAATGCCAAACTATTAAGCGTGTTACAGAGTGGTAGCTGAGAGTGAAGGAAACCAGGTTCTTTCATGTACTGCTAGGTTACTATTTTGGAATTTTTATTTATAAATTTCCCCAAATAATTTTTCTTTAGCAAAGTCAATACAAGTTTATTCTAAAATTTTCAATCACAGAAATGTACAAAACAGAAAGGGTAGTGGGAGACATAGGCAGGATGGTCAAAGGGCGTTTCTGAGGAGTAGCCCCCTTCCTTCTTTACCAGAGCAGGGAAGGGGGGAATGAGACTGGGGAAGGGCTACTGTGGACTGTGGCACTCCTGCTGCCCTCAGGGATGCCCACCCTCCTCATGTACATAAAGCGAGGCACTAAGCTGAGGGGGGCACACATCTTCCAGGGCCCCAGGGACTGCACTGCAACCCACAGACAATGTGCCAGGAAGGTTCCTCTCTGATTATCTGCTCTACAAATGGAGTCACACATAGCTCTCTAGACAGCTTCACTTGCATGGAACCTTCTTCTCAAGGCTTTAAAAGGTTTTGTTCACCCTGTGCTCTGAGGTCTCTTCCCAGCTCCCATAGAAAACTGAGGGGCCAGCGGCCTCCCACACACATGCCCCCACCTGAGGAGCCCCACTGCTGTCTGTTGTGGGCTGAAGCTCTGCATATGTCTCTGAACAACAGGGTTCCATGTTCTAAGAGACAAAAATATCAGTCAATTGGACAACTGTCAGTTTCAAAATGCTCAGAATTAAGATGCCGGTTGCTCACTGTCTGTAGGAGCAAAAAACTAGAAAGAGTCCAAATATTTTTCAATAAGAGTTTGGGGAAAAAATGGGGGGGGATGGTTGGGGAAATAATTTATACCCCATCCCCTCGCCAAAAAAAAGAAATAGGGTACTGAATAGTCATTACAAAGAATAGAGTGGCAGGAAGGGGGTAGGAGGAGAGAGGCCAAGATAAGCAAAAAAAGCAAATTGAAAAACACTAGGGAAGACACATTCCCGTTTCTGAGGTGGGGGGCAGTGCGTATTTATATAAGAATATAGACAGATGGGTAGGACAGAAGAGCAGAGGAAAGAGGCAGACAGCATATGAGAATGGAAGTGTATTTTTTAATGTATGCATAGAAGAAAAAAATCAAGAGAAATATACTAACTGAACAGTGGATACTTTTTAGAGGTGAGGAGACAGAGTGGATTACTGGTGACTTTACTTGGAGGCTTTTTATTTAAGATCTACATTTCTGTATTGTTAGAATTTTTTTCAAATGAGCATGAAATATTAAAATAAAAATCATTAAGATTTAAATGCGCTCCATACATGATAAAACTCAGATTTAACTGTGATCTCTGAGAGTAAGTTCATCCTTCTGTGTCCTTGGCATTTGTTGATATAGAAGATGATTCAGTACATGAATCATAAGAGACGGTCAAGAAGTGATAACCCAGACCACCTTCAGAGGTAGCGTTTAGGTCAGTGCTAATGGAAACCTTTACTACTTGTCAGTCATAAACTCCCAGGCTAAACAAGACCTCACAGTAACCCACTCCACCCCATTCCCAGAACTTCAGTCATCATATGTCCTCCTGGACAACTCAGAAGGACAACTGTCCTAATCCAGGGAACTCCAGGAAAGGAAACATCACATTTCTTAAAACAAAATGTCATGAGTGGTTGAAAGACTCCCGTCCCTTGAATATACCTTATTAAAGCAGGGTTCAGGCTACGAGTACTATTCATTCTCTCAAGTTCTATCAACCCCATTGCTAAACATCTTCACCAGTTTTCAACATTTTCCATTAGGTTTGGATTCTATATCTATATAGCGGAAACTACTGTATAAAATGCAACATCAGGGCACAGCCTACTCTCTCAAACTTTGTGTTGTGGATTAAATGTTTACCCCCCCCCACCAATTCATAGGTTAAAATCCTAAACCCCAATGTGATGGTATTAGGAGGTGGGGCCTTTGGCAGGTGATTAGGTCATGAGGGTATAGCCCTCTTGAATAGATTAGTGCCCTTATAAAAGGGACCCCAGAGAGCTCCTTATCCCTTCTGCCATGTAAGGACATAGCAAGAAGACAGTCTGTGAACTAGAAGTCCTCACCAGACACTGAATCCGCCAGTAGCTTGATCTTGGACTTCCAGCCTTTAGAACTGTGAGCAACAAATGTCTGTTGATTAAGCCACCCAGTCTATGGTATTTTTGTTATAGCAGCCCAAAGAGACTGAGGCAGTCTGCCATGAAGATGTGCTGTCACCAAGTGATAGGGGTGTCTTTGGATAAAGCCTCATAGTCTAAATGGCCAAGTTATTATCCATAAGCAAGTTTTCATAGAGACTCAATACTCTTTACTACCAAAACTGTGTTTTTATAACAGAGCCTGTTATTATAGGAATTAAGTTTGAGGATTTAAGGACCACTATTTTGGTGATTTGTGTATAGAGCAAGATTTAAAGAAATATGAATGCCTAGGGACAATTAAATACCTCATTCATTAAGCTGTCATTGATAACAATTAAGCATTACTCTAACCTCGATTCTGCCACCTGATTTATGCAGAATGTCGACAGTTAATGTGGAAAGTCCACTCAGACATACAGACGACTTCTCAGTTTCAGCAGCACCATAAGAGGTGCCTGTACGCTCTCCCTCTTTTATCTCTGATCAGCAAGGCCTCTCTCTGAGCCAAGCATGCTCAGCCCACGTGTCACCTGACTCAAATCTCTGGGATATTGCAGGGATGACACACCTTCCTGCCATCCCTGCAGTAGCTCACAGGAGGTTGTGAAGTTCTTCTGTGGATATTAAGCTTAGATTTCCCTAAGCAGAAAGGATTAGGCATTCCTTATCTTAATTCTGATTGCCTCCTAAATAAGTTTATCTAATGTTCAATCTATAATAACTGGTCTCTAGCAACCACACACACCGAGGGTTAGAAATAAAACACTGGATTATCGTTTAGAGGAACTAACCTAACTACAGAGAAGCACAGCGGTGGGGAGAGCACTTGAAGTCACTTATTAGCTAGATGCTCCTGGGCAAGTCATGTCACACGTCTGAGCTTCAGTTTCCTCCTCTGTAACAAGAAGATCAGCCACCCAGCAAATAACATGTACTGAATAAAACTAAACTCCTTTGCCAGGAATTCAGTTCTCTCAACAATTAGTGCCAAACAACCTTCCTAACTTGATCTTCCACTCATTCCTTCCAGATGCACCATTTTTCCAGCCTCTAGGCCTTTACTCTTGCCGTTGCTTAGGCTAGAATGCCCTCTGCCTCACTTCAGCATATATAGATCCCCTTTACCTCCCACACTTTTCAATTCCATCTCTTAAGAAGCTTTTTTTTCTTCCTCTTCCAAGCCAAGGGTCATTTCTCTCTTCTCTAAAATTCCCTGGTACATTTTATGAACATCTTGCATGACATTTATCATGTGCTGCTTTGAATCACTGTAAACAGATCCACTCCCCCTTGCTAGCAGGAAGTCTCTGTAAGTGCATTCCTGTTTCGGCACAATGCTCGGCACAGTGGCTTGCACGTAAAAACTGGCCAAGAACTGCTGGCAGGAGGAAGCAAATCGTAGGCGTTTACAATCATAAGGAGTTGAGTAAACTTAAGGGGGAGACTCACCCCTGCTCCTTTTCTGTGGGTTCTCCATCCCTGCCCTTACCTCCCCTAAGGTGGATGGATCATCGTGTTCAGACATGAACATGGGCAACAAGCTTCATGCCATCTGCCCACCTGTGAACTGTTACAGCAAAATTAACCTACTGGGTTGGCCAAAAGGTTCATTTGGTTTTTTCCATAAGATGGCTCTAGTAGCGCTTACTTGTCTTTAACTTCATTTGAAACAGTTTTTTTAGATTGTATTGTGACAGCTTTCATATCAGCTTGCATTTTAAAAAAACCTTATCAAAACTGGTAAATTTTTATGTAGCTATTTTAATACTGAAGATGGAAGAAAAAAAGCAATATTTTTGGCATATTATGCTTTATTATTTCAAGAAAGGTAAAAACGCAACTGCAACGCAAAAAAAGATTTGTGCAGTGTATGGAGAAGGTGCTGTGACTGATCGAACGTGTCAAAAGTGGTTTGCAAAGTTTCGTACTGCAGATTTCTCACTGGACGATGCTCCACGGTCAGGTAGACCAGTTGAAGTTGACAGCGATCAAATCAAGACATTAATTGAGAACAATCAACGTTATACTACGCAGGAGATAGCCGACATACTCAAAATATCCAAATCAAGCACTGAAAGTCATTTGCACCAGCTTGGTTATGTGAATCGCTTTGATATTTGGCTTCCACATAAGTTAAGCGAAGAAAACCTTCTTAACCATATTTCCACATGCAATTCTCTACTTAAATGTTACAAAAACATTCCGTTTTTAAAACAAACTGCGATAGGCGATGAAAAGTGGATACTGTACAACAATGTGGAACAGAAGACATCATGGGGCAAGTGAAATGAACCACCACCAAGCACACCAAAGGCCTGTCTTCGTCCAAAGAAGGTGATGTTGTTTATACAGTGGGATTAGACGGGAGTCCTCTATTATGAGGTCCTTCTGGAAAACCAAATGATTAATTAAAACAAGTACTGCTCCCAATTAGACCAACTGAAAGCAGCACACGACGAAAAGCATCCGGAATTAGTCAACAGAAAACGCATAATCTTCCATCAGGATAACGTAAGGCTGCATGTTTCTTTGATGACCAGACAAAAACTGTTACAGCTTGGCTGGGGAGTTCTGATTCATCCACCACATTCACCAGACATTGCACCTTTGGATTTCCATTTACTTCGGTCTTTACAAAATTCTCTTAATGGAAAAAATTTCAATTCCCTGGAAGGCTGTAAAAGGCACCTGGAAGAGTTCTTTGCTCAAAAAGATAAAAAGTTTTGGGAAGATGGAATTACGAAGTTGCCTGAATGATGGCAGAAGGTAGTGAAACAAAACGGTGAATACACTGTTCAATAAAGTTCTTGGTAAAAATGAAAAATGTGTCTTTTATTTTTACTTTAAAAACCGAAGGAACTTTTTGGCCAACCCAATACTTTGCCATAATCACCAGAGAGGCCTCATGGTTTGAGAAAACAGTCACATCAATCACATTCTTCAGAAGATGGTTTGTCAACAGAACAAGTAAATATGACCTTAAGCATAAACCCCAAAGACTTGGTAAGTGGATAGAGACCATTTTTCTCCATCACAAGCTGCTCCTTACTCTCCAAAAGGAGGAAATACAAAATTATTTTTCTCCTCCATTCTACTGCCCTGGCCTCCTCCATCAGCAGTTACAGTTCACAGTAGCCAGTGGACTTCATAATCGCAGGCTTTAGCCTTTCTTCTGGGCGTCCCCGTGTTCCTCACAAATCAAACCAGCACTACAGCTCCAGTTAACGTGTCTATGAGCCTCGGCATATATTTGAACCTACCTTGTTTCCTGTTTTCTATAAATAGGAAAATCAATTATTTAAAATCTACCAAGAGGACTTTGATGAGACTCTTCTGACCACTTAGGTTGCTTAGGAGTTAGGTCCCTACCATGAAAGGTTTGGTACCATTTTACATTCATCAATATTATAAAGTTATCAACCATTATTATCATGTGGTACCATTCATTCCTTAAACATTTACTGAGCACCCATGCGTCAGGCCATGTGCCAGGAGACAGGCACAGCACAGTGACTAAGACAGATGAGACCTCATGGAGCTGACACTCTTCAGGGGAGAGAAGGAGACAATTCTGTACACATTTACTTGTTAAACAACAATGGTGATATGTACAATGAAGGAAAAGTGCATAGTGTGAGGATAAGATGTCTTACAGGAGAACCTGACTTAACTTTTGTTTGGGGCTTTTACTTAAGACATGGCTTGTGAGCACAGCTCTCCAAGACGAAGATGCAAAAAATAAGTAAAAGAAAGTACATTTTTAAAAGGGGGGAACCACGGGTGGAAAGCGGTTGGGGGTGGTGGTGGGATGAATTGGGAGACTGGGATTGACATGTATATACTGATGTGTATAAAATGGATAACTAATAAGAACCTGCTGTATAAAAAAATTTAATTTAATTTAAAAAACGGGGGGGGAAATAGGTAGAATCTAAAAAACAAAACAAATGAGCAAACATAAAAGAGAAAGAGTTCAAATCAAACATAAAAGAGAAACAGGTGGGCTTCCCTGGTGGCACAGTGGTTGAGAGTCCGCCTGCTGATGCAGGGGACACGGGTTCATGCCCCGGTCCAGGAAGATCCCACGTGCCGCAGAGCAGCTGGGCCCGTGAGCCATGGCCGCTGAGCCTGCGCATCCGGAGCGTGTGCTCCGCAATGGGAGAGGCCACAACAGTGAGAGGCCTGAGTACTGCAAAAAAAAAAAAAAAAAAAAAGAGAAACAGGTGGTTGCCAGAGAGGAAGAGGGAGGGGGAAGGAGAGAAGTAGGTGAGGGAGATTAAGAGGTACAACCTCCCAGATGCAAAGTAAATGAGTCATGGGTATGAAATACACAGTGTAGGGAATACAGTCAATAACGATGTAATATGGTGTCATATCATAACTAGACTTATGATGGTGATCATTTTGAAATGTAGAGAAATGTCAAATCACTATATTGTGTTATAGGTCAATTATACTTCAAAAATACCAAACCAACTCCTAGAAAAATAGGTCAGATTTGTGGTTACCAGAGGTGAGGGACAGGGGGAGGAGGAATTGGATGAAGGCAGTCAAAAGGAGTAAACTTCCACTTATAAGATAACTAAGTACCCAGGGATGTAATGTACAACATGATAAATATAATGAACACTTCTGTATGTTATATATGAAAGTTGAGAGTAAATCGTAAGAGTTCTCATCACAAGGAAAAGGTACTTCTTAAAATTTCTTTAACTTTGTATCTATATGAGATGATGGACGTTCACTAAACTTATTGTGATAATCAGTTCATGCTGTATGTAAGTCAAATCATTATGCTGTACACCTTAAACTTATACAGCACTGTATATCATATCTCAATAAAACTGGAAGAAGAAAAAATTTTCAAATAAAAGGAGGGGGAAAGAATTCTGTAGGAGGGAAAAGCACTATTATTAATGATAAGAACAAAAACCATTCTTTTTACCACTATTTTGCTTTAATTGTTCTCACTATTGTTTCATCTTCGGAGGAACTGCAGATCTGTTATTTTCAGGATAATTCAGCAGGTTTATCTTGAACTGAAGATCAGCGTTCCTGCAGATTTTCCAAGGTTCTGCGTATGAGAATTGGCTTTCAGAACTCTGAGACTGCAGAGCTGCACTGTCTACAGTTAGCTCCTAAACTCCAAGGCATACTTTCACCTTTTGAGAGACGGTTATACTAAGTTAATATTTACTGAGTCGCTACTGTGCGCCAGTGGGCCGAGTGCTCCAAGTATGTTATCTCATTTAATCCACCACAGATAGGAACCATTGCCATCATCTCCACTTTAGAGATGGAAAAGCTGAGGCACCATATGGCCAATTTGTCCAAGGGCATCCAACTCACAAGTAGCAGAATCAGAATTGGGACCACTGCATTCAGAAGACTTGAAACTTACCATTCATTAGGGCCTTATCCCTAACACGTCATGTAATCTCACACGTCCATGCCTTTGCTCAGGCCATCTCCTCTACCTGGAAGGCCAACTATTCCTTCTCCCCTTCCCCATAGCCCTTTCCTGATAAACAAATGCTCTTCTTTCAAGACCCACCTTTAACATTACTTCCATTGTAAAACATCCTCCTTTCTGCGGTTAGAAACTGTAAAGATAAAGGAACCAAGATAAAAATAAAGGGGAAAGAATCTGCTCTTGCTGTGACCTGGTGGTAACCTTCCAGAAAGAACCACTGACAAACAAGGGCAAGGAGCTATCCAGTGACAGTGAACAGGCATCTCTGGGCCACATCTAGGTCAGAAGCACTTGATCAAACAACTGATTTGCAAGTCCTTCATTTCTCCTAAATATCTGGGGCAATGGGTGACCCTAGACCAAATCCCCGCATGATCCAGTCTACATGCTGAACCAGTGTGTCCAAAGGACCAGAACTGGGCCTCCCCATAATAAGCCTTCGTCAGCATTCCACGGTGGCCTGGCTGAGAGTTCAATGGGAGTTTACTTG
The DNA here is from genome assembly GCF_951394435.1 of Stenella coeruleoalba. Classification (NCBI taxonomy): domain Eukaryota; kingdom Metazoa; phylum Chordata; class Mammalia; order Artiodactyla; family Delphinidae; genus Stenella; species Stenella coeruleoalba. The sequence continues at coordinate 65,198,017 of NC_137161.1, read as the reverse complement.
TTGGGCTGAGTCAGTCCTGGCAAAGCCACAGCCTGATAAAGAAGATACAGCCAAGGCTGGATCAAGGGAGGCTAGAAAATGAATAGCGGGAGGGCTTCCCTGGTGGCGCAGTGGTTGAGAATCTGCCTGCTAGTGCAGGGGACACGGGTTCGAGCCCTGGTCTGGGAGGATCCCATATGGCACGGAGCAACTGGGCCCGTGAGCCACAACTACTGAGCCTGCACGTCTGGAGCCTGTGCTCCGCAACAAGAGAGGCCGCGATAGAGAGAGGCCCGCACACCGCAATGAAGAGTGGCCCCCGCTTGCCACAACTAGAGAAAGCCCTCGCACAGAAACGAAGACCCAACACAGCAAAAGTAAATTAATTAATTAATAAACTCCTACCCCCAACATCTTCTAAAAAAAAAAAGATGAATAGCGGGGAGGGGATGTTTTATAACCAGCTGAGGGGGGGGTGTTTAAGGAGGCAAACAAACCAAAGTGGCCCACTTCCACAAGCTTCATTTAATTTATATTTAGCCTTCCCGTTCTCAGTAATTGAATGTATGATTTATTTTGGCCAGAATTGCTGCATGTGGCTTTCAGAAAAACAACAACAGCCTTTTACGGTGTAGCACCACAGCGCTTAGAGACTTGAGCAAAATCATCAGATAAATTATTAAGCATGAAAAAAAAATTATTAAGCATGACGTGGACTCCACACTCCTGCCCGCCCTGCTGCAGCTTAAAGTGCAGGGGAGGTAGAGGAGGAGTCCAGAGCTCTAACACAGGGGGCGCTGACTGCCCACACCCGGGTACCAGTCTGCTCTGATGCTACTTATCTCTGGGTGTGGACCGAGGGCATCCCAGCAGGGAAACTGTCATTCCCAGCTCTCCTCCAACAGTTCTTGGGAGCAGCAAATCTTTATTTAGCTTAAGAATTTGTTTTTCTTTTTTGAAAACATAAAATAGCATGAAGCAAGTTGGGAGAAGAAAGATCTAGGCTTGCGGGGCCTCCACGTGCGGCTCACAGCTCTGGTATCTGCAGCTCACAACCCATTCCTAATGTCACAGGTGACGCCAAACTCAGGGATCCCCATGTGGGTCTACTACTCCTGACCTTTTTAAGAGGGAACCGGTTTATAAGATTTAAAATTTCCTAACATTAATTTAATCTAATTAATTAAGCGAATCTAATCTTCAGTTTGCACATCACTGGGGTTTTGGCAGTGGCTGTTAGTTTTTGTTTTGTTTCCTGCAAACCCATCATCCTTACCAAAGCAGGCACTAGGAGAAAGGTCCATGTTTACTGACAAATAATGAGGACATATCTGCTCCTGTGGGACTTGCAGTCCTCGTGGGGAAAGAGGGTGTCCAGACAGTAAGTAAACAAACACACACAGTAAGGAAGCATCAGAACAAGGTAAATGCAGTGAGGACAAGAGGAGGATGGCACAGCGTGACTGGGGAGGTGCGGCTACTTTCGCTAGAGGGGACAGGAAAGGACCCTGCAGGAGGTGAGGCTTGATTCTCATCTCTGGCCTAGTAATTTAAAAAGATGCAAATATCTGGGGGTGAGATCATTCTAGAAGAAGGGAACAGCAAGTGCAAAGGCTCTGAACTGGAAGACAGCTTAGTATTTTCAAAGAACAGTAAAAAGCCGGTGTGGCTAAAGCGTGGTGTAAGATGAGGACAGAAGGCCGGAAGGCACCAGACCCCGTAGGGACTTCAGCCAAGGCGTCTGGTTTAATTCCAAATGCACTGGGAGGCTACTAGAGCGCCCAGGAGTCTATAGCAAAGCCAAGCAGAGTTTGAAAAGGTTCCTGGATAGCAATCATGTTTGAAGACTTTGGTGACACCGAGGCCTCAGTGGGAAGGACCGCAGCTTCCCACAGCGCTAACCCACCCACCATTGCACCCTTTGCTGGCGTCCTTCCCTTCCCAGTCTCCCCTCCCCGTCACCCTACGGACACTCACTGGGATCGCCTCCTAAATAAACCACTCGCACGATCCTGGTTCCAGGAGAGCTCTGTACCTCGTACAGAAACGGGTCTTGGGCAGAATTTTTATACCTAATAGCAAGCTGTAGAGAGTCTTCATTCTCTACTGATTAGACTCTACTCCTGTATCTCTGGGGTTTTAAACAAATGAACATTGAAAACAACAAATAAACTTGAATCTGCTGTGAATAAGCAGTCCTAACTTCTAACACTCTCTACGGATGTCTGAGCCACCTGACCTGGCCTGCCTGATACAGGTTCAGGAAGGTCCTTACAGGAAATTACCCATGCTCTGTAATCTGTCTGACTCTATAAATGTGTGTCCGAGGTGCTTCCTACTAAAGAAACAGATTTAAAACTCATCACTTGTTGATCACTTCTTTCTTTCTTTCCTCCTTAAAGGATTCTCTCTACACACTCACACACATATCCACGCACTGCTGAGTCCGCTTTCCTAAGGAGCCAGGAATTGTCTGAGAGCAGAGGAGAGGAGAGAGTGAGTGATGGGCTCACCTTGGGAGAGGCACTGGTTGGCCAAGGCCACCTGACCAGAATGCAGGTAGAGGTTGAGGCGGGTGAAGATTCCCACCAGGGAGGGAATGGTAATGAAGCAGTAGGCAACGCAGGCCTAGAAGGAAGGGGAGAAACAGCAGGTTACATGGGAATGCCATCACAATGGGTTAAGACTCCTGTTTTCATCCACCATATATTTTCAAGTAAACACACTAAAATAATTAATCTCCCCATTAGGAACCCCCATTCCTCCCCCTTGCTTCTGCTGTATTTGCCTCTTTGGGAGGAGGGAGAGGGGCAACCAAGGAGAGTAATGGTGTATGAAAAATAAATCCTCATCCATCGTCATAGGAAGTAAACAGATAACACCTAATATTGATAAGTTAAAGAAGCAGCTGTTAAAACCAATTCGTTAAAAAAACATAGGTAATTTGAAGAAGAAGTTGCTACAAAGAGCTTGAGGTGGTTGACGCTGAGGAGATTTGAGGTGGTTGACGCTGAGGAGAGAGGTACATGGTGAGAAAGGGCAGGGCCGGGGTGCTTATTTTTCACTGTAATCTTTTTAGTATGATTTTATTTTTAAAGCATGGATATGCATCGCTTTGATAATATTTTGAGCAGCATACTCAAGAAGCAAATTTCTTTCAAAGTTGGGAATTTATCAAGAGGGAAAAAAGGTATTAGGCCTTCCAGTTACAGGCACAAGCCAGAGATAGCTCAGCTGGCACACAAAACTGCAAATCCATTTCTCAACCCCCTCCCCATAACATGTATCAAATTCAGACTCCTTTGATCATTTCTTTTGAAAACATTAAGAAAAGGGGTCAGTCAGAGATATGCAAGGAAAAATCCAGAAAATCAATACTAAACCAGCCTTAATCTTTTTCTGGGAATAGCAATTCAGAAACTTGCAAAAGAAACAGCCCACTGGAGTTCAAAGTCTGTGAGTCTTATCTTTAGAACATACCCGGACAAATGCAGCCGTCTTTCTGGAATGATTTCCTTTCATTACTTTTCTTGTTTCCATTGCCAACCGGTTCACACTCTAGATTAATCAGTAAAACAGAAATGGGAATGAAATGATGGCTGATTCAGATTAACATCTTCCAGAGAGATTTGGACATTAACTGCATACAAGTCAATGAGAGCAAGCTAACCAGAACCAAGACTAGTTAGCACCAAACCCCGAAATGGCAAAGGGGTCATCAGGCCAGATTCGATCTCGGCTTCAGCAAACATCTCCAAGGGACGCTCGCTGAGTTAAGTCATGCCTATCAACCGGCGTAATAAATGACCATTTTCTGGCTTAATGAATAGCTAGGGTTCGCTTACTTCATTTCCAGAAATCCCCCACACTAAGCTTAAGATCTTAGAGATCTTAACAGAAACCTCTAAAACCGGACGCAGACCATACAAAGTAGCTCTGCAACACTAAGGATAACCGTAAGAACAGTATAACCGCAGCTGCACCATCACTTATAGAAAAGCAGGCGCTGTTCTAGGAGCTGCACATTCCTAGCTCATTTCATCCTCATAAGTCTTATATTTAATCCTTATAAATCCTCATATTTAGGTCTGAAGCTTAGTAATGCTACGAAATCTGATAACCAGCAGACAAATACATAAAAAGGCTGCTTTCCTTGAATTTACACGAAGCAATTCAAGGACCTTAGGGAATCTTTACACAAATATAAGAAGTTTGGACCTATGGTTCCCAAACTGTGTACAATGACACCCCAGGGTGTTGCAGCAAAATCACAGGGGCACCACATTTTTTGGACAACCACAGCAAGGTTCAGTGGTTGAACACTATGCAAAGCACTAGTGTGAGGGAGCTCACAGACCATGGTACATTCCTTGCAGTCATTTCATATCTTTGCAAAATTGGGTTTTTAGCAGATGCTCTGATAAAAAGCACTGTGCAAAAATTAATGTGGGGAAAAAAAAATCTATCTGGAATGGGAGATAAAGTAGTGGTGTCCCATCTGATTCCAAGGTTTAAGAAGTTGTGCAGTATTCAACAGATGCATATACTTTATTAGTAAGTAATTATGATGATTTAAGAATGGAATGAAAATACATTATTTTTCTTTCAATTTATGTATACTGTTGGTTCAGAGGGCTGTCAAGTTGTTAGGGCACAAATTCTTCAGTTGTTTGAACCTAATTTCTTAATAAACAGAACTGTTATTTCTTCCTTTTGGCCTAAGGGCACCATGAAAAGTTACTGAAAGGCACCATGATCCAAGAAAGCTGGGACTCTGATTAGGCAACAAGGAATTCTAATGAGGTTAGTATTTCTATAACTAAATAATCAATGCAACTCACTTAACTCTTTGCTGTTGGCACGCAGGAATGAGAATATCCAAGTTTCAGAGAAAAAGAGGCCAATAAAACCACTCAAAGGCTTAAGCAAAGTTGCAGATTTTATTAACCTTTGAGAAAACACCTTTCATGCCTTGGGAACAGAAGCAATATGGGGCCAGAAGAATCCCAGATTAAAATTGGTGCGTGGCTCAGTGATCAACAAATATGTATTGAGAGAACACCTGAATGAATGAAAATCCTTACATGAATCAATTGCACAAGAACAGGTTCCAGATTGCAAAACATCGACCTGGCCTCAACGTAAAAACTCAGCTGTTGTTCAAAATCGCGGCCAAAGGACACCTAGAGTCAAGGAGAAAGACACCGACGATGTTATCTCCATTGTGAGCACACAATTGGAAAGCTTTTGCCTGAGCTTGTGGGGGCAGGGGAGGCGCTGTGATGACAAGTCACCAGAAATCCCACAGCCATAAATGGTGGCTATCTCAGTCGTATGTAAGCAAACACACACATCCGTGCACTGGAATATACTCTAACTAGACTTCACATTACTTCACCCAGCAGAGAGCGGAAACGTTACTATTACCACCTCATCTTCATGACATTGGCATTGTTGTAGGACATAAAAAGACCAAAGGGTATAAAACAGAATCTCATAATGTAAAGAGGATTTCCCAGGCTAGAAGGAAACCACTGGAAAGGAAATGATGGAATTTTGTTTGTCAGTTGTGGCCTTTTCACAGAACACAGATTTGGTGATTGGGAGCCATTTGTCAGAGGGGTTCCCTCATAAGGGCCAAACCTTTCTGCTTCCTGAAGGGGATTCCAACCTCGGCAGCTCACTGGTGGCTGCTAGAGCCATAGATGGATGTTTTTCCACCATTAAAAATCCCGTCTACTCCTATTTCTTCACACTTATGAACAGCTGGTTGATAGGACGAACTTTACTGCTATAGCAATCATTTTTGTCTGGAGGAGGTTTAATGTCACAATTTCCATTATAGCTATCAGGTTTCACATCTTATTTCCTCATATTCTTTTCCATTATAACTTGGTGGCTTTCAGATAAACCCATAAAAGGATAAATACCACGTGATCAGCATATAACTCAAGGGAACAAGAGAGGCACCTGGTAACAGTCATAGGTATTCAATACATAAAAAGGCTAATCCTGAATTTTCATCAAAATCGGTATTTTACCCATAGTTAAATTGACCCCTGTTGTTGAATGAGTCACATTTTCAAGGTGATTTTCAAAGCGATCTAGTTACTTTCATCTCAGTCAGCTTTTGTCTCGACTCTTCTATTCCAACAGCAGATACTGGCAGCAGTGGGTGTTTTAGATTTGTGCCCTGAGAATTAAGGCAAAGGTTGTTCTGGCGGGGATGGACTGGTGGGTTATTCCCAAAGAAGCCTGCAACAACGCCTCCTGCTCTGCTTGTCCCTTCGCAGTGTCCCTGTAGACTCTTCCCATCCAAAGGTGGAGTCTGCTTTCCCCCGCTTCCAGAGGGCTGGCCCTGGGACTTGCTTTGACCAACAGAATGAAGCAGGAAGCAGCACAGATCACTGTGTGATTTCTGAACCTCCAAAGGCCCTGCAGCTTCTGATTTCGCCCTCACCACACAAGAGCTCACTGAGATGAGTGAATGATGAGAGAATGATGGACAGAAAGAGGTCACGTGGCCGAGAAATAAGCCACCCCAGCCAACAGCCACCACCAAGACCCCAGACACGTGCTCAAGGCTGTCCTGGATCCTCCAGCCCCAGTTCTGCCACACCTCTGACATCATACAGAGCGGCCTGGTTATCCAGCCAACCCACAGAATTGTAAGAATTAATAAAACACTGTTATTTTAAGCCACTAAGTTTGCGCTGAGTTGTTATACAGCACTGGGTAACTAGGACGAATGGAGAGCGAACACTTGGCATTTCTCCCCCCCGACTTGACCCCCAAATTGTTTTCACCAGCATCTGATGAGCAGCATATCAGGTGCTTCAGGAAGCCCCTTCTCCAGGGAGTTCCCTGGTGGCCTGGGCCTTAGGATCCTGCGCTTTCACTGCCGTGGCCCAGGTTCCATCCCTGGTCAGGGAACTGAGATCCCACAAGCCGCACAGCACGGCCAAAAAAAATAATAATAAAAAAGAAAAGAAAAAATTTAAACTGGCTTTATTAAAAAGAAAAAAAAAAGGCAGCCCCTTCTCCCACTCCTGGTCCACGTGATTTGGGTGCCCAGGTATGCCTGTCTCCCTAGCCTGGCCGATCAGCGTGTTCATTCTTTCTCACAGCAGCAATTTGCTCAGAGATGAGCTGGTGACCCAAATTAATCCAAGGAGACTCAGCCCCAGGACTTCTGCTGGAGCCCTTCCGGCTGGGCTGCAGAGCTGGAAGGAATGAAAACCCGGAGCTCTTACGGGGAGTGAGCCTGCCTGGGAAGGACGCCAAGAGAGAGGAGCCACGAGCCAAGGACACACACATGGCAGGTCCTAGCAACACCACAGAGACCCCAGGTCCAGCTGCTCCTCCTGAGAGGTCTCTTCCTGGACTTTATGTCCCATCAGCCAGCAAGTCTCCGCCCACCCTCCCCTTTTAATTTTTTCCTTAAGCCAGTTTGTCTTGGCTCTCCTTGCCCCCAGGGGAGTGCTGGCTAATATTAAGTTGTTTTCTAATTTCATCTTATCTCAATAAAAATGAAAAGCACCAGGGAACATAATGTTAACTGCTTTCACCAGAGGAACGATAAACAATTACATCACATTTCCAAGTGCACTGAAACTTCTTCCCCAATACTTACCATTTTTATAAATCCATTAATCAAATATGCCAGCATTCTTTTCTCATCCTCAAGAGTGAGTGCACTAAAATCAATAATTGTACATAATTAACATTGAGGTGATAAATTAAAGTTTCCAAAGGAAAAAAAAGTATTAGAAGTAAGCAACTTAACAGGCAAGAACATTTTGCATTTTCTAGATTTAAAAAACTTCCATGTATGTGTTTCTTTTGATGAAAATATGTAATCTAAATTAACATAATTTAAATGTGTTTCTAATTTCTCTCAAAGATGCTGTTCTCAAGATATATTTACTAACAGCAAAAGAGAAGGTAACTCTCTTCTTTGGAATTTGGATAGCAAGGTCCAACTTCAAATTTTGTATTTCAGAGAAACTTCATTCAACGTTTTACTATAAAAAGTTTAAACATGTAGCAAAGTTGAAATTATACAGTGAACACCAATACACCCTACTACTATCATTTTACAATATTTGCTTTATCACACAACTCTCCATTACTCTCTCCATCCATCAATCTACCTTATGTTGGAGATACAGCTTAAAGTAAATCACAGATCTCAGGTGCTTCTGTTTAATAGCAAATTTAGTATGAATATAAATGAAAAAATGTCAAGTCCTTATAGTTTTGATAATACATGTAAAGGTTTATAAATAGTTCTCCAAATTTATTTTAAAAAATTTTAAGAGCCAAAGACCAAGGCTCCTGTTTATTGGTTTGTTCTAAGGGAAAACAAGTCTGTATTGGCAAAGACTGCATACTGTCCTCCAATATGCAGTGTCCCCTTCATTATTTGAGACTACATTTCCCCAACTCCTTTGTAGCTAGGACTAGTCACATGACAGTTCTGGCCAATAGGATGTGAATGCGAGTGATGTACGAGCCTCCCAAGTTGTGTCCCTAAAAGGAGGGTGCTGTCCTCCAATGCCTGCCAGCTGCAACATGGACAAGGTTGAGGTAAGTCACCTCCACCAGGAGGCAAGGACAACACCCCGGAGGGATAGCAGAGCAGTAAGACAAGAAACCTGGGCTCCTAGATGATGTTCTAAAGCAGAGCTACCCCACCCCCACCTTTTGGCTTCACACTTCTCATAAGAGAAATACATCTTCTATTTCGCTTAGGCCAAAAACCAATGGCCTACTAATACAAGTACCTTTCTAAATGTTTTTTGTGCCTTTATTTCTGTTTTTGTGCAACTAAAGTCTATCAGTTCCATTTATTATAAAAACTCTGGATATTTTGATTTTGAAAACTACTTGTGAAGTTGAAAGCACAAAGTCATGAAATAAAGATTCTAAAATTCAGGGGGAAAAAAAAAAAGAAATACAATTCATCTTTGTTGATGGTTAAGTTCCAAAACAATTTTCTCATTTCTTGTAACATTTTCCTGTGAATCAAGCTGCTATGTTTAAAAATTCTTTGGGGACCAAACTTTCTGCCACAAATAAGCAGGAACTGCCTCAAGCACAGTCAAATGGAAACATGTAATAAAAAAGAAAAAAAGATAAGACAAATAAAGCTAGAAAGCAAAGGAGATAATTTGGCTTTTGACCCAAAGGTAAGGCCCACGGGTAGGTCTGACCCTCAAGTATACTCAACAAACTAAAGTCCTTCATATAAGGAATATACACAATTTTATTTGAATTTTAAATAATTGGCTAATATTGAGAAAAAAACTTAAAGGCTATGTTACTGGATGAGTGAACTCATTATAATACTATCTGCTGCTCTCAGAAATCTCCAGGAGACATGGAGTATGAGTTCACTTGGATGAAACCAGCCTTTTCCTCCCAATAGAAATCCCTTTGTAAAAACATTTGCCATCTCATTTTCTCAGGAAGGTTACCCTCAGCTCAGCCTCCCTTCTCCCCTGGACTGGAATGTCCTTGTTAACATGTATCTTAATAGACTCCATAAAATAATGTTATTCACAGTGGCAGCTTGAAGCAGTAATTCCCTAACGTACTATTATGTGGCATTAAGACCCAATCCAGGCTCGTTTCAGCCTTAAACATAGCTTACTTCACAGAGTCATGCATGGTCTTGCAAATGTGCAAAAGGGCGTTCAGAATGACGGGGTCCTTAGTGGGCTCTTGCTGATGCCTAGAAGACATTTAGAGATAACAGTAAAAGCCATGTCCACTGAGACCACAGAAAGCACAGATTTAGTTCTCATCTACGATACATATGTGAGAAGCAGTAAATTATCTGGTTGGCATTTAACATGACCCAGATCACCAGCAATGGGCAATGATCTAGTTTTCTCTTAATTCTCCTTTAAATAACAAGTTTCCTCTTCTAACATATCATAACTTCTCCTAACTACAAAATCATGGTAAAACTGATACATTTCCTAAGTCAGACAAAGGGCAAATCTGTTTTCTTACCGTGTTTCTTGAACTTCTAAAGCTGTCCAACAACCTGTCCATAACTGTGTTAAGTGCCAGGCAAAATTCTTAATTTGGTTTCTCAAATAACATAAAAGGACACGCTCTTATAACAAATCTTTTTTTTTTCTGGCCGCACCACGCACCATATGGGATCTTAGTTCCCCAAGCAGGGATGGAAACTACACCCCCTACAGTGGAAGCATGGAGTCTCTCTCTCTCTCTTTTTAATATTTATTTATCTATCTATCTATCTATCTATCTATCTATTAGGCTGCATCGGGCCTTAGTTGTGGCACGCAGGATCTTCACTGCGGCATTCGGGATCTTTAGTTGCAGCATGCAGGATCTAGTTCCCTGACCAGGTATTGAACCTGGGTCCCCTAAATTGGAAGCGTGGAATCTTACCCACTGGACCATCAGGGAAGTCCCAATAAATCTTTATGTAAATAAAGTAGGTATACTTGTTTCAAGCATATGGAATTAACCTTCTGGAAAGGTAATACAAGGAAAGCTTAAAACATACATTCCAGCAACTTCTAACTCAATTTTCCAAACTCTGGTTACTTCAGTTCCATCTTGAGATATTTTTTTAATCACATCTACATACTTAATATTTAAAGGGACTTGAACTTTTAACTTAACCTTGTCCTAAAGAATAATACATTTGAAGTCACTGATTAAACTAGTTATATATTATCTAACATACTTTAAAATAAATACACGTTTTAAAATAAAAATAAAAATCTCTCTTCCATGTACCACCTGAAAGTATTTCATGTACCATCAGCAGTTGGCAGTTTTGGGAAAACAGACTTAATCAATAAAATGAAAGGAACTAAGTTGAAAACTGATCACAAATCTACACATTAACGATAGAAACCTTTCTAGCTCCGGTATCTTGAGAAGAATGACTTTATCTTTTAAAATGACACTTCCTAAATAGTACATCAATAGATTGCTCCTTCCCAAATCACAGGAGTGAGATATGGGTGATGGTCAGGCTCTGTTAACATTTATTACTTTGTCTTCTTAAGCTAATTATAAACTTTTATCATGACTTCTCCTTTTAATGTGGTTTTTCTCTCAATGTTATTTTAGGTATAAATACATCACTACATCACAGGCCCTCAAAATGCATAAATTGATTTCTTAGCAACAGGCTTCACAAGGGCAGCTGGAATTGAAGTTTCTGATTACATCATGTTACACTTACTTGATAAAAACTTCCATGATGCATTTGCAAACCTCCACCCGCACACTCTCTTTTTGGAACATGTCCAGAAATGGCAGAAATTTTTCCTAAAAAAAAATAATAAAAGCACTCTACCTGCAATTTACACAAGTTACTGGAAGGAATTTGTGGGTTACTTTTTCTTTGAAGGGCAAAACAGAGGAAGAGTTGTTCATCTTTCTGAGGCAGCTCTGATCAGGACTCACATGAAAGCAAGTACAGAACTCTGAGGATTTTAAAACTATTACTATTAAAACAAATTGCACATGCCCAAGGACCAGGGCTGGGACCAGTTAACATTTTGGCAAATCATCTGGACAACCTTTAGATGAGAATAAGCTCTTCTTGGTAGCAGAAGGCAAAGGAGGCTCCAATCTTTTAATGAAGGTATAGAGGAACAGAGAAAGAAGAGTCAGAGTTGTTCAGAGCAGCTTCTGCAACCTGACTCCTCATTCAGTGGCTGTGTGACCTTAAGCAAGTTACTCCACCTCTTCCAGCATCAGTTTCCTCATCTGTAAAGTGGGACTCATTACTACTCGTGCCTTCCCAGTGGTGTTCTGAAAATGATCTGAGGCAATCCATGTAAAGTCAATAGAAAAGATCAACAAAACTAAAAGCTGGTTCTTTGAAAAGATAAACAAAATTGATAAACCTTTAGCCAGACTCATCAAGAAAAAACGGGAGAGGGCCCAAATCAGTAAAAGCAGACATGAAAAAGAAGTTACAACTGATACCACAGAAATACAAAGAACCGTAAGAGACTACTACAAGCAACTATATGCCAACAAAACAGACAATCTAGAAGAAATGGAAAAATTCTTAGAAAGGTACGATCTCCTAAGAGTGAACCAATAAGAAATAGAAAATATAAAACAGACCAATCACAAGTACTAAAACTGATCTGTGATTAAGAAACTCCCAACAAACAAAAGTCCAGGACCAGATGGCTTCACAGGCAAATTCTATCAAACATTTAGAGAGGAGTTAATAGACTATTCCAAAAAATTAACTCATTCTCTGAGGCCACCATCACCCTGATACCAAAATCAGACAAAGATACCATCAAAAAGAAAATTACAGGCCAATATCACTGATGAACATAGATGCAAAAATCCAACAAAATACTGAATACTAGCAAACTGAATCCAACAATACATTAAAAAGATCATACACCATGAACAAATGGGGTCATTATCCCAAGGATGCAAGGATTTTTCAATATCCACAAGTCAATCAGTGTGATACACCACATTAATAAATTGAATAAAAACCACTATGATCATCTCGATAGATGCAGAAAAAGCTTTTGATAAAATTCAACATCCATTTATGATAAAAACTCTCCAGAAAGTGCATATAGAGGGGACCTACCTCAACATAATAAATGCCATATATGACAAACCCACAGCTCACATCAATACTCAATGGCGAAAAGCTGAAAGCATTTCCTCTAAGGTCAGGAACAAGACAAGGATGTCCACTCTCACCACTTTTACTCAACATAGTTTTGGAAGTCCTAGCCACAGCAATCAGAGAAGGAAAAGAAACAAAAGGAACCCAAATTGGAAAAGAAGAAGTAAAACTGTCACTGTTTGCAGATGACATGATACTATACATAGAAAACCCCAAAGTCACTACTGGAAAACTACTAGAGATTGCTCATCAATGAATTCGGTAAAGTTGCAGAATACAAAATTAATACATAGGGATCTGTTGCATTTCTATACACTAACAATGAAAGGTCAGAAAGAGAAACTAAGGCAACAATCCCATTTACCATTGCATCAAAAAGAATAAAATGCCTAGGAATAAACTTACCTAAGCAGGCAAAAGACCTGTACTCCAAAAACTTCAAGATGCTGATGAAAGAAATAAAAAAGACACAAACAAATGGAAAGATATATACCATGTTCTTGGATTGGAAGAATCAATGTTGTCAAAACAACTATATTACCCAAGGAAACCTACAGAGTCAATGCAATCCCTATGAAATTACCAACTGCATTTTTCACAGAACTAGAAAAATAATTTTTAATTTGTATGGAAATACAAAAGACCCGAATATCCAAAGCAATCTTGAGAAAGAAAAACGGAGGTGGAGGAATCAGGCTCCCTGACTTCAGACTACACTACAAAGCTACAGTAATCAAGTCAGTATGGTACTGGCACAAAAACCGAAATACAGATCAATGGAACAGGATAGAAATCCCAGAGATAAACCCACACACATATGGTCAATTAATCTACAAAAAAGGAGGCAAGGATATACAATGGAAAAAAGACAGTCTCTTCAATAAGTGGTGTTGGGAAAACTGGACAGCTACATGCAAAAGATTGAAATTAGAACATTCTCTAACACCATACACAAAAATAAACTCAAAACAGATTAAAGACCTAAACGTAAGACCAGATACTGTAACACTCCTAGAGGAAAACGTAGGTAAGACACTCTTTGACATAAACTGCAACAATATCTTTTTGGATCTGTCTCCTAGAGTAATGGAAATAAAAACAAAAATAAACAAATGGAACCTAATTAAACTTAAAAAGCTTTTGCATAGCAAAGGAAACAATAAACAAAACAAAAAGACAACCTACAGAATGGGAGAAAATATTTGCAAATGACGTGACTAACAAGGAATTAATCTTCAAAATATACAAAACAGCTCATACAGCTCAGTATCAAAAACTCAACCCAATCAAAAAGTAAGCAGAAGATCTAAAATGACATTTCTCCAAAGAACATGTACAGATGGCCAAAAGGCACATGAAAAGATGCTCAACATTGTTAATTATTAGAGAATTAGAAATCAAAACTACAATGATGTATCACCTCACACCCAAAAGAATGGCCATAATCAAAAAGTCTACAAATAATAAACGCTGAAGAGGGTGTGAAGAAAACGGAACCCTCCTACAGTGCTGGTGGGAATGTAAATTGGTACAGACACTATGGAGAAGAGTATGGGGGTTCCTTAAAAAACTAAAAACAAAGCTACCATATGGTCCATCAATTCCACTCCTGGGCATATAACCAGAGAAAAACATAATTCGAAAAGATACATGTACCCCAATAGCAGCACTATCTACAACAGCCAAGATGTGGAAGCAACCTAAGTCTCCATTGACAGATGAATGGATAAATAAGATGTGGTGCGTATGTATATAAGTACACACACACACACACACACACAGGAATATTACTCAGCCATAAAAAAGAATGAAATAATGCCATTTGCAACAACGTGGATGGACCTAGAGATTATCATACTAAGTGAAGTAAGCCAGACAGAGAAAGACAAATATCATAGGATATTGCTTGTATGTAAAATCTAAAAAAAGGATACAAATGAACTTATTTACGAAACAGAAATAGACTCACAGACATAGAAACTTATGGTTACCAAAGGAGAGTAGGTGAGAGGGATAAATTAGGAGTTTGGGATTAAAATATACACACTACTATATATAAAATACATAACCAACAAAGACCTACTGTATAGCACAGGGAACTATACTCAGTATCTTGTAATAACCTATAATGGAAGAGAATGTAAAAAAAGGATATATATTTATATATACGTATAACTGAATCACCTTACTGTATACCCGAAACTAACACAACATTGTAAATCAACTATATTTCAATAAAAATTAAAGAAAAAAAAAGTTCTAGCACAGTGCTTGGGGCGTGGCAAAAGTCCAATAAATAACAGCCTTTATCATTAAATAAACAAAAGCTTACAGTCTGTGAGAGTACCGGAAATGGAAGCAGGAAGAGGGAAAAGGAAAGTTGAGGGCAGGGCAGAGAGTGTTACTACACAGAGAATCACCTAGATTGGTATGTGACCAGGGCACTGCAGCAAATGAGAAGGGTGTCACGGGCTATTTTAAATTTTTGAGGGAAATATAATAAATCTCAACTCTGTCAGACACTGAGACAACTATTAGCTTGATGTATATCATAGTTTCAACATTAGATTATTGTGTGATAAAAAAGCAGGTACCATGCAAAAATCAATGAGGAAGAGGATGTCCAATTTGATTCCAAGGTTTGAGAAGCTGTGTGATACCCAGTAGGTGCACATATCCCATAGTAAGTAATAAATGAAATAAAGACAATATTTTTCTATCAGTCTATGTGTATTATTTTCTCAAGTGCTGCTTAAGTTGTCGTGACATAAATATTTAAATTGTTTAAACCTTACTAGTGTTTTTTAATAAAAAACGGAACTGTTAAGTATTTCTCTTGGTCTAGGACACCATGAAAAAATTATTGAGACACTAAAGGAACCTCTGAGTCAGATACAAATTTCCAAAGATAGTTAAGGAAAGTTACTTACCACTGAAAAAAGAACTGAGAAATCATGGAAGTGTGCAATTACTTTCTTAATTATTGACTGAAGCTGTAAAGCAAAATGAAAAACACATCTTCAATAAAACTTCGATATTTTTAAAAAAGCAACCCTGCCCATAGTTTGCAATCACAGTTACAATAAGGGAAACCTAGATTACACAAGGAACAGGGAATTACTGGGTTATGTTAAACCTAGTCTCAATCTGAGTTTGCCCATCTTACTCTAGTCTTGAAGAAACACCTTGGCCTCAGTCTTCTCTTCTGTAAAATTGGAGAGCAAAACAGTATCTCACTCATTGTGAGCACTAAATGGGATGGTTTGCTTACAGTGTTTAGAGCAATGCCTGCCCTTCAAAGCTCTCCATTCAAATCAGGTATGAATATTCAAGAGGTGGGCAAACGTTTTCTATACAGGGCCATACAGCCACCACAACTACTCAACTCTGCTGTTGCAGCTGGAAAGCAGTCATTGACAATGTGTAAACAGAGGGGTGTGGCTGGGCTCCGATAAAACTTTATTCACAACAGGTTGTGGGCTACATGGGCCGTGGTTTACAGATCCCTATTCTAGCCCATGGTGGTCCTGTGTTTTTTGACTGCTTCAGTGGAGAGGCACTGGACTGAGTTTGTCAGTGGGGTCAAAGGCCATGCATTACCCGAGGATGGCGGCACAGTCTGTGAGGTCTGTCCTAGGTGGCCACGTACTGATGTCCACCACCCCTCACCCTGACATGCAGAGTCCTGTTCACAGTGCCTTGGCACGGGAGAACCAAGGAGGCACTTTCTCTACATAAAATATAAACCGCGGCCAGGAGCGATGCCTACCCCCACGTCCTGCCTGCGACAGCCACACACAATGGGGTGTCACTCTAGGCCTTGCTTCAGACATTGCAAGGAAAACCAGCCCTATTTGGATCACCAGCAAAACTACTGCCATTGAGAAGCTACCCAGGACTAAAGCCGTGTGTCTGACAGGGTCTTGGTGTTCTGGCTGGGTGTCTGGCCTGAGCCTCTGAGGTGGGAGAGCCGAGTTCGGGACATTAGACGACCAGAGACCTCCCGGCTCCACGTAACATCAAAAGGCGAAAGCTCTCCCAGAGATCTCCATCTCAACGCTAAGACCCAGCTCCACTCAACGACCAGTAAGTTCCAGTGCTGGACACCCTGTGCCAAACAACTAGCAAGACAGGGACACACCCCACCATTGGCAGACGGGCTGCCTAAAATCACAGTAAGTTCATAGACACCCCAAAACACACCACCAGACGTGGTCCTGCCCACCAGAAAGACAAGATCCAGCCTCATCCACCAGAACACAGGCACCAGTCCCCTCCACAAGGAGGCCTACACAAGCCACTGAACCAACCTTATCCACTGAGATCAGACACCAAAAACAACAGGAACTATGAACCTGCAGCCTGTGAAAAGGAGACCCCAAACACAGTAAGCTAAGCAAAATGAGAAGAGAGAGACACACAGCAGATGAAGGAGCAAGATAAAAACCCACCAGACCAAACAAATGAAGAGGAAATAGACAGTCTACCTGAAAAAGAATTCAGAGTAATGATAGTAAAGGTGACCCAAAATCTTGGAAATAATATGGACAAATACAAGAAAGGTTTAACAAGGACCTAGAAGAACTAAAGAGCAAACAAACAATGATGGAAAACACAATAAATGAAATTAAAAATTCTCTAGAAGGAATCAATAGCAGAATAACTGAGGCAGAAGAACGGATAACTAACCTGGAAGACAAAATAGTGGAAATAACTACCACAGAGCAGAGTAAAGAGAAAAGAATTTAAAGAATTGAGGACAGTCTCAGAGACTCTGGGACAATATTAAACGCACCAACATGCGAATTATAGGGGTCACAGAAGAAGAAGAGAAAAAGAAAGGGATTGAGAAAATATTTGAAGAGATTATAGTTGAAAACTTCCCTAATATGGAAAAGGAAATAGTTAATCAAGTCCAGGAAGCACAGAGAGTCCCATACAGGATAAATCCAAGGAGAAACATGCCAAAACACATATAATCAAACTATCAAAAATTAAATACAAAGAAAACATATTAAAAGCAGCAAGGGAAAAGCAACAAATAATATAAAACAGAATCCCCATAAGGTTAACAGCTGATCTTTCAGCAGAAACTCTGCCAGCCAGAGGGAGTGGCAGGACATATTTAAAGTGATGAAAGGGAAAAACCTACAACCAAGATTACTCTACCCAGCAAGGATCTCATTCAGATTCGACGCAGAAATTAAAACCTTTACAAACAAGCAAAAGCTAAGAGCATTCAGCACCACCAAACCAGCTTTACAACAAATGCTAAAGGAACGTCTCTAGGCAGGAAGAGAGAAGTAAAAGAGAAGGAAAAGACCTACAATAACAAACCCAAAACAATTAAGAAAATGGTAAAAGGAACATACACATTGATAATTACCTTAAATGTAAATAGATTAAATGCTCTGAGCAAAAGACATAGACTGGCTGAACGCATACAAAAACAAGACCTGTATATATGCTGTCTACAAGAGACCCACTTCAGACCTAGGAACACATACAGACTGAAAGTGAGGGGATGGCAAAAGATATTCCATGCAAAGGGAAATCAAAAGAAAACTGGAGTACCAATTCTCATATCAGACAAAATAGACTTTAAAATAAAGATGATTACAAGAGACAAAGAAGGACACTACATAATGATCAAGGGACCAATCCAAGAAGAAGATGTAACAATTGTAAATATTTATGCACCCAGCATAGGAGCACTTCAATACATAAGGCAAATGCTAACAGCCATAAAAGGGGAAATCAACAGTAACACAATAATAGTAGGGGACTTTAACACCTCACTTTCACCAATGAACAGATCATCCAAAATGAAAATAAATAAGAAAACACAAGCTTTAAATGACACATTAAACAAGATGGACTTGGGCTTCCCTGGTGGTGCAGTGGTTGAGAGTCCACCTGCCAACGCAGGGGACCCGAGTTCATGCCCCAGTCCGGGAAGATCCCACATGCCACAGGGCAGCTGGGCCCGTGAGCCATGGCCGCTGAGCCTGCGCGTCTGGAGCCTGTGCTCCGCAATGGGAGAGGCCACAAAGTGACAGGCCCGTGTACCGCAAAACAAACAAACAAAAAAACAAGATGGGCTTAATTGATATTTATAGGACATTCCATCCAAAAACAACAGAATACACTTTCTTCTCAAGTGCTCATGGAACATTCTCCAGGATAGATCATATCTTGGGTCAGAAATCAAGCCTTGGTAAATTTAAGAAAATTGAAATTGTATCAAGTATCTTTTTCAGCCACAATGCTATGAGCCTAGATATCAATTACAGGAAAAAAAAACGTAAAAAATACAAACACATGGAGGCTAAACAATACACTACTAAATAACCAAGAGATCACTGAAGAAATCAAAGAGGAAATCAAAAAATATCTAGAAACAAATGCAAATGAAAACACGATGACCCAAAACCTATGGGATGCAGCAAAAGCAGTTCTAAGAGGGAAGTTTATAGCAATACAAACCTACCTCAAGAAGCAAGAAACATCTCAAGTAAACAACCTAACCTTACACCTAAAGCAATTAGAGAAAGAAGAACAAAAAAGCCCCAAAGTTAGCAGAAGGAAAGAAATCATAAAGATCAGATCAGAAATAAATGAAAAGAAATGAAGGAAACAATAGCAAAGATCAATAAAACTAAAAGCTGGTTCTTTGACAAGATAAACAAAATTGATAAACCATTAGCCAGACTCATCAAGAAAAAAGGGAGAAGACTCAAATCAACAGAATTAGAAATGAAAAAGGAGAGTAACAACTGACACTGAAGAAATACGAAGGATCATGAGAGATTACTACAAGCAACTATATGCCAATAAAATGGACAATCTGGAAGAAATGGACAAATTCTTAGAAAAGCAAAACCTTTGGACCACGAAGAAACAGAAAATACAAACAGACCAATCACAAGCACTGAAATTGAAACTGTGATTAAAAATCTCCCACCAAACAAAAGCCCAGGACCAGATGGATTCACAGGCAAATTCTATCAAAGATTTAGAGAAGAGCTAACAGCTATCCTTCTCAAACTCTTCCAAAATATAGCAGAGGAGGGACACTCCCAAACTCATTCTACGAGGCCACCATCACCCTGATACCAAAACCAGACAAAGATGTCACAAAGAAAGAAAACTACGGACTGATATCACTGTTGAACACAGATGCAGAAATCCTCAACAGAATACTAGCAAACAGAATCCAACAGCACATTAAAAGGATCATACACCATGATCAAGTGGGGTTTATCCCAGGAATGCAAGGATTCTCCAATATATGCAAATTAATCAATGTGATACACTGTATTAACAAATTGAAGGATAAAAACCATATGATAATCTCAATAGATGCAGAAAAAGCTTTTGACGAAACTCAACACCCATTTATGATAAAAACTCTCCAGAAAGTAGGCATAGAGGGAACTTACCTCAACATAATAAAGGCCACATATGACAAACCCACAGCCAACAACGTTCTCGATGGTGAAAAACTGAAACCATTTCCACTAAGATCAGGAACAAGACAAGGTTCCCCACTCTTACCACTATTATTCAACATAGTTTTGGAAGTTGTAGCGACAGCAATCAGAGAAGAAAAAGAAATAATAGGAATACAAATCGGAAAAGAAGAAGTAAAACTGTCACTGTTTACAGATGACATGATACTATACACAGAGAATCCTAAAGATGCCACCGGAATCTACTAGAGCTATTCAATGAATTTGGTAAAGTAGCAGGATACAAAATTAATGCAAAGAAATCTCTGGCATTCTTATACACTAATGATGAAAAATGTGAAAGAGAAATTAAGGAAACACTCCCACTTACCACTGCAACAAAAAGAATAAAATACCTAGGAATTGACCTAGCTAAGGAGGCTAAAGACCTGTATGCAGAAAACTATAAGACACTGATGAAAGCAATTAAAGATGATACAAATAGATGGAGAGATATACCATGTTCTTGGATTGGAAAAATCAACATTGTGAAAATGACTCTACTACCCAAAGCAATCTACAGATTCAATGCAATCCCTATCAAATGACAAATGGCATTTTTCACAGAACTTGAACAAAAAAATTTCACAATTTGTATGGAAACACAAAAGACCCGAATAGCCAAAGCAATCTTGAGAAAGAAAAATGGAGCTGGAAGAATCAGGCTCCCTGACTTTAGACCATACTACAAAGCTACAGTAATCAAGACAGTATGGTACTGGCACAAAAACAGAAAGACAGATCAATGGAACAGGATAGAAAGCCCAGAGATAAACCCACGCACATATGGTCACCTTACCTTTGATAAAGGAGGCAAGAATATACAAAGAAGAAAAGAGAGCCTCTTCAATAAGTGGTGCTGGGAAAACTGCACAGCTACATGTAAAAGAATGAAATTAGAACAATTCCTAACATCATACACAAAAATGAACTCAAAATGGATTAAAGACCTAAATGTAAGGCCAGACACTATAAAACCTTTAGCAGAAAACATAAGCAGAACACTCTATGACATAAATCAGAGCAAGATCCTTTTTGACCCACTTCTTAGAGCAATGGAAATAAAACCAAAAATAAACAAATGGGACCTAATGAAACTTAAAAGATTTGCATAGCAAAACAAACCATAAACAAGACGAAAGGACAACCCTCAGAATGGGAGGAAATATTTGCAAACAAAGCAACTGACAAAGTATTAATCTCCAAAATATGCAAGCAGCTCATGTAGCTCAGTATCAAAAAAAAACCCAATCCAAACATGGGCAGAAGACCTAAGCAGACATTTCTCCAAAGAAGATATACAAATTGCCAAGAAACACATGAAAGGATGGTCAACATCACTAATCATTAGAGAAATGCAAATCAAAACTACTATGAGGTATCACCTCACACCAGTCAGAATGGCCATCATCAAAAGATCTACAAACAATAAATGCTGAAGAGGGTGTGGAGAAAAGGGAACCCTCCTGCACTGCTGGTGGGAATGTAAATTGATACAGCCACTATGGAGAACAGTATGGAGGTTCCTTAAAAAACTAAAAACAGAACTACCATATGACCCAGCAATCCCACTACTGGGCATATACCAAGAAAACTGCAATTCGAAAAGAGTCATGTACCACAATGTTCACTGCATCACTATTTACAATAGCCAGGACATGGAAGCAACCTAAGTGTCCATCGACAGATGAATGGATAAAGAAGATGTGGCACATATATACAATGGAATAATACTCAGCCATAAAAAGAAATGAAATTGAGTTATTTGTAGTGAGGTGGATGGACCCAGAGTCTGTCATACAGAGTGAAGTAAGTCAGAAAGAGAAAAACAAATACTGTATGCTAACACATATATGGAATCTAAAAACACCGAAAAAAAAAAAAGGTTCTGAAGAACATAGAGGCAGGACAGAAATAAAGATGCAGACGTAGAGAATGGACTTGAGGACACAGGGAGGGGGAAGGGTAAGCTGGGACGAAGTGAGAGAGTGTCACTGACATATATACACTACCAAATGTAAAGTAGATAGCTAGTGGGAAGCAGCCGTATAGCACAGGGAGATCAGCTCCGTGCTCTGTGACCACCTAGAGGGGTGGGATAGGGAGGGTGGGAGGGAGACACAAGAGGGAGGGGATATGGAGATATATGTATATGTATAGCTGATTCAGTTTGTTATACAGCAGAAACTACCACAACATTGTAAATCAATTATACTGCAATAAAGATGTTAAAAAAAAAATAAACCCCTATCCCTGGTTGCTGTCAAGAAAGGAAAATTTACTGACAAGTTCTTTGTTTATACTAAAAACATCACTGTTTAAATCATCTGCAACGGAAATGGCTCATGGTCCAAAATATGGAATATTAAGAGGTACACACCCCATCTCATAATTACGCAGTTTACTAGGTCAGCAAGCAAAAGGACTTCAAAACGTCATGACAAACAGTGCTCCAAGGCAGAGCATTCAAAGATACTGCAGTACTGTCTGGTTAAAATAGTTCTTGAAACCTTATCCACAGTAACTAATCCCTGTAGAACAGGAAATTTTTTTTTAATATTTAAAGTACACTTACAAATAATGCCTTTCCTGGTTTTAAAAGATGTATTTTTTCCCTTCAACGTTTCATTATGAAATGCTGAAATGTAAGAAAATTCAATGAATAATAACAAACACCCATTTACTCACCACTTAGATTCTACAAGGGCTAACATTTTGCTATATTTGCTTTACCTCCTCACCTAGCCATTGATCCAATGGCAGAACTTTTAAAAATGTGTTGACTGTGTGCTGCCAACCTTTTTACTGTGAAATAATTTCAAACTTGCAGAAACATTGAAAAAACAGTACAGAAAACTCCCATATTCTCTTTACACAAAGTCATCAATTTTTAGTATTTTGCCAAATTTGTTTCATTGTCCTCTCTCTGTAAAAAGACATACTATATTTTTTCTGAACCATGTGAAAGTAGATTGAATGTATCATGTCCTTCACCCCTTACCACTTCATTTGTATTTCCTAAGAATAGTCATATTCTCTGACATTTCTACTCTGTTGTTTATCAAATTCAGGAAAGTTAACACTGGTATAATTTTAATACTTTAATCTATCATTTGTATTCCAATCTTGTCAACTGTCTCAGTACATTCTTTTTTTTTTTTTTTTTTTTTTTTGCGGTACGTGGGCCTCTCACTGTCGTGGCCTCTCCCGTTGCAGATCACAGGCTCCAGATGCGCAGGCTCAGTGGCCATGGCTCACGGGCCCAGCTGCTCTGCAGTAGTTGTGGCATGTGGGTTTCAGTAGTTGTGGCACATGGGATCTTCCCGGACCGGGGCACGAACCCGCGTCCCCTGCGTCGGCAGGCGGACTCTCAACCACTGCGCCACCAGGGAAGCCCTCAGTACATTCTTTACAGCATTATTTTTTCCTCTCTTTAGTACAGGATTCAGTTCAGGATCATGCATTGCATTTTGTTTTCACGTCTGTGCAGTCTGTGTTAATTTGGAACAGTTCCTTAACCTTCTTTGTCACGATGGCAAAGATTTTTTTTACAAGCCAATTACTTTATAGAATGCTCCTCAATTTGGGCATGACTAACGTTACCTCATGATTAGATTCAGTCATGCATTCTCGACTGGAATGTTACATAGATGATGCTGTGTCTTTCCTGTTTTTCGGGGTTCCATATCTGCAGGCACAAGATAGCCACTTGCTCCTCAATGGTGATAAGGATTTTGATTAGCCTGTCAATGACTGTCCAAATTCTCCACTCCAGAGTCACTATTTTTCCCCTTGCGATTAATGCTCATTCTATGGGAGGAGATACGAAAATGTCCTGCTCCTCATCAAACATCCCC
The DNA here is from genome assembly GCF_951394435.1 of Stenella coeruleoalba. Classification (NCBI taxonomy): domain Eukaryota; kingdom Metazoa; phylum Chordata; class Mammalia; order Artiodactyla; family Delphinidae; genus Stenella; species Stenella coeruleoalba. The sequence goes on along the minus strand of NC_137161.1, from coordinate 65,174,003 downwards.
CCCAGATTTAGCATCCATTGATGATTCTTGCCTGAAGACCGATGATTCTTGTCTTCACTGTGACGGCTGCAAATGGTGATTTTTCAACTCTACCATTTCTTCCACATTGCTCAAATGGCACCCCTGCCCACCTTTCCCCTCATCTATTTATTTATTTACCTATTCATCGTAAGGGCCGACTCTTACTCAGTGGATTATAATCCATCACTGTTCATATTTCATTTGATGCTCAAACTGGGGACCTGTGAGAGCCCCTTGCAAGCTGTTCCTGTGCCCATTCCATGTGCCCCCAGCAGTACTTCCTTACTTCCTGGCACAAGAAAATGTTCCAGGCTCACCTTATACCTTCCCTATCCTAGAACTGGAGAAAGCTAATTCTTCACAGATCCCCACAGTTTTATTTTCTTGATGTGGCCCTCACTTAAGACCAAGGGCTCACAACCGATATGGGTGGCTGTCTGGAATGCAGGCTGACCCCGGGGCATCTTTTATAAGTTGCTCTTAGATATGACAGAATTACAGTATAGTATAGTTCCCTTGTCACTTAGGAATGGACTGCATTAAAATTATTATGTTACTTGAAGTTTTCAATTAATTGGGTCACTAGCAGTCAAGGCCTTACTGAAAATTCCCCAACTAAAATTCTGCACGTCAGTCTTCATATGAGGCCGAGACCTGGACCACCCACAAGGGTATGACCCATCTTCTCGACACATTTTATTTACCCTGCAATATTGACCAAGAGCCTGCTGTGCGTGACTGTGTTCTTTTCATTCCATCTAGAAAAATGTCAGAGAGTTAGTGGCTGCTCAATAAACTGTAATGATGAACCATTTCAATTAGCAAATGGTGAAAATTTCTTAAATGAGTAAAATGTAAGAATTCTAAAATTTATACAAGAATATGTAACTAGGGCTTCCCAGGTGGTGCAGTGGTTGAGAATCCGCCTGCCAATGCAGGGGACACGGGTTCGAGCCCTGGTCCGGGAAGATCCCACATGCCGCAGAGCCCACGTGCCACAACTACTGAAACCCACGTGCCACAACTACTGAAACCCGCGCACCTAGAGCCCGTGTTCCACAATAAGAGAAGCCACCGCAATGAGAAGCCCGCGCACCGCAACGAAGAGTAGCCCCCGCCTGCCACAACTAGAGAAAGCCCACGCGCAGCAACGAAGACCCAACACAGCCAAAACTAACTAAATAAATAAATAAATTTATTTATTTTTAAAAAAAGAATATGTAACTAATTTTCTTATACTAAGTGAGCCCAGAAATCACTTGATCATAGGCAGTAAGTGCCAAAGCATCATGTTATTAAATAAAAAATAAAATCTTAATTAGGTCTGAAGTTACTTTATAGTAAGTGATCCTGAGCTGGATTCTGTACTACAGGGGGAAAAAATCTGCTACTAAGGACATTGAGTCCACTGACAAAACTGGAATATGGACTGTGGAAAAGGTAAAAGTAATATATTAACATTAAATTCCCTGATGTTGGTAACTAAACTGTGGTTATAAAGGAGAATGTCCTTGTTCTTAGGAAATACTCACTGAACTCTTTAGGGGCAAAAGTGGCATGATGTATGCAATTTATCCTCAACTGCTTTTTTAAAAATTTATATACGTATATATGAATATATGTGTGTGTGTGTGTGTGTGTGTGTGTGTGTGTGTACACACACAATGATAAAGTAAACATGGAATCTCTCAACAGCTGGTGAATCTGGGTAAAAAATAATGGAAGTTCTCTGAGCTATTCTTTTAACTTTCCAATAAAGTTTGAATTTATTTCCAAATAAAAAGTTAGCTTAACTGAAAAACATAGGCATCTTACTTACTGGTGCCAAGAAACTGTACAGGGCTTTCCACATCACACCTCACTGAACCCTCACAACCATTCTGAGGAGGACTATTATTATCCCCATTTTACAGTGAGAAAACTGAGGCACAACAAGACTAAGTAACTGATTAAAGGGCACAAGGCTAAGACATGGCAAAGCTAGGATTCAAACCCAGGACTATCTGACTTTACAGCCTGACCCATGAAACATACCTATTTAATTCAACAGAATAAAATTCCTTACAGTGTGGAAATGAGAAATGAAAATCTGTCACCTGAGGGTAGGAGTCTTCAAATGCACGATCTGGAGTCATGTGCTTGATGACATCGGCCAAAACAGTATTCACCTCTCGTTTCTAAGTGGGGAAAAAAATCAAACCTGTATTTAGACACTGAATGGTAGTCATTGACCATTTTTCTGATAGAAAGAACTAACGTTTTCAGAATATAGCACACACTTTCCAGGAAGCAGTTTCAACTACTCTGCTGAAAATAATGTAAGGGGGGAAATCCCACCCATACCACAGCCCTAAAGATGGCCATGTCTGCACCAAGTCAGGACTAAAACACGGTTCTCGAAGGTTCCTGTCCCAGCTTTCTCTGAGTGCTGGTGAAATCCAACGTGCCACTTTCTGCCTGCCAGTCCCGGGCCCCTCCCCAGGTGCTGCAGAGAGCAGCGAAGCATTGTGGGAAGAGCACAGACTGAACCCTTACAAGCTGGGTGACCCAATGACCACTTCACTTTTGTCAGCTGTATCAGGGGTCAGCCAACCAGCCCAGCACCTATTTTCATACAGTCCAGGAGCCAAGAATGATTTTTACATTCAAACCAAAAGAATAATAATATCTGGTGACAACGAAAATTATATGAGATTCAAATTTCAGCATGCATAAATAAGGTTTACTATTTACACAGCCATGCTCACTCCTGTATGGTCTACGGCTGCTTTCAGGATACAGTGGCAGAGTTGGGTACTTGTAACAGAGATCATATGGTCCACAAAGCCTCAAATACAGAAAAAAGGGGACTTCTACAGAAAAAGTGTGCTGAGCCCTGGTCTATATAACTGGAACAGTGAAACTTCCTGGCAAGGTCACTATGAAGCTGTGCAGCTTACAGGTAAAGTGCCTGGCACATAGCACGCTATCTAAATAGTTGCCATTATGTACTCTCTCATTTAATGTTCATTAAACTCCACAGCACGCGGACTTCCCTGGTGGTCCAGTGGTTAAGACTCTGCGCTACCAATGCAGAGGGCCTGGGTTCAATCCCTGGTCAGGGAACTAGATCCCGTATGCCACAACTAAGAGCCCACGTGCCACAACAAAGATCCCGCATGCCGCAACTAAGACCAGGCACATCCAAATAAATAAATACATACAGAAATAAATAAATAAATATTTTTTTAAAAAACCTCCCCATCATAAATAAATAAATGTTAAAAAAAAAACACCTCCCCATCATGGACATCATTATCCCCATGAAAAGTTAAGTGGCTAAGCGGCTTAGCCAGGGTCACAGAGCTAAAAAAATCTGACAATGGCACTAAAAGGAACCAAAGCTTCTTGGAGAAAGAGCTGATTCCAAATCTAAGATAAGAAAAATACAAGGGAGGCTGGAGCATCTTATAATAGAAAGCAAGGAAGGCATCAAAGACTACAAAGAATGTGTCAGGACTCAGAAGCCAACCTGAAAAAGCACCCACTGGACAAAAATGGGACAATTGAGCATCAGTAAGAATAATACAATCGCAATGACTGATACATATCAAATATGTTTCAATTAGTGAGCTCCTACAGATACCCACAGCAACTACTGCTCACTGGTGACCTTTGGGGATACTGGGGAATTGACTCTTTACTCTAAAAACTAGTAAGTAACAGGGGCAAAAATGAGCATCTTGCCTTTTCTGTACAAACTGTTACCTCAGGGTAACCAAATACATGGAGTGAAAAGGTTCTCTTCATTCAAGTATTCTAGCTAACAAATAAAGGAGAAATGATAACTCCGAATATCACCACTTTGCAACCCGTGATAAACCATAAGATGAATGCGCTTCAGTGGTCACTCACATCACGGAGAGACAACCAGATACCGTGAGCCTCCCAGGAGAAGCACCATGCCAGCACCCAGGGTGCCAAAAAGTCAGACCTGAAGCTGATGAAGTCTCCTGTCTCCAGAACTAACTGCCGACTTATAGGAAATACTGGAGGCAGAAGAGCATGTTTAATCACCACCACAGGCATACATCTGGCCAATCGAGACCGGGATACTCTACAGGACAAAGGACCCAATTTCTTCAACAAATAAATAATAGAAAAAAAAAAGGGAAGGGAACAGGGAGGGAGGGAGGGAAAGAGAGGGGAAGAGAGAGGGAACTTACAGATTAAAATAACTCTAATTAAAGTTTTTACAACGTATAGACCCTATTTTAATCCTGATTGAACAAATAAACTGTAAAAAACTTATGAGACAATTGGGGAAATCTGAAAATTTATCGATTTTTAATGGTATTAAAACATTATTGATTTTATTAGTTACGATAATGTATTGAGATTTTGTTTCAGAAAAGTGAATTCTATTTTAGAGATATGTGCAGAGATACTGACAGGTGAAACACGGTGATTGAGCTGTGCTTCAAAATAATCCAAGGGTGGGGAGAAAAGGAAAGGACACGAAACAAGATCTGTCATTAGTTGATCATTTCTGGGTGATAAGTACAAGGGGGATCATATGTTTGAAGTTTCCATAATAAAACAAAAATTGGACAAAAGAAAGAAAATTAACAGACCAACATTTACAAAATGCTCAAAACGAGGCAAAACCCATTTCTGGAGTTAGAGACCAGATGGTGCCTACCTTCAACTTCCAAGGCTGTGACTGGGAGGAGAGTATGGGGGGCTTCAGGGTGGGGTGGGGAGTTATTTCCTGTTTCTTGATCTGGACCATGATTACATGGGTGTATTTTGTGAAGATTCATTATACAGCAAACTTACGATATATATGCTTTTCTTCACGTAGGCTAAACTTCGGATTTTTTTAAGTTGATTAAAATAAACACCTGGCAACAGGATTTGAAACCACTCCTACCTGCTTCTAAAGTCTCTGCTCAAAAAAAAAGTCTCTGCTCATTGACAAGACCAGTATTTCCCAAACTGAGGTTTGTAGTTTGGGCCTAGGAAAAGAAGTATCTTTGTTTGCTTAGAAAAAAATTAAATTACATGCAAATCAAATATGTCTGGAAAACGCTGCTGACTAGACTCCCATGGAAAGTCCCAATATACTTTAATAATAAGGATCTAAGGTGTATTATGGTGAAAAAACCTGCTTAACTTTGTATAATGCAGCATTTCCCAAGCTTACACGTGAGTGTGGAACACTTTTGTTATAGGTCACGTATTAATGCTCCATCACACTATACCATAAAGGATGCAATTTTCATAAATTAAGAATAATTACCATCATAAAATACCTAAATGTCTAAGCTAGACTTATTCACAATTACGAACATGAAAAAAATATACAGTAATTCTTTCAAAAACAATACCACAACACACATACCGTGAAATGTTTGCAGGTGTACTCTACCCATACTTCGGCACAATTAATGTAGTCCTACGAAGAAAAAGTAAAAATGTCTTTACAATAAGAATGCCACGATTGACCTTATGGCAAAAGCTCATCGTGTACAAATCCCTTCAAGGGCTTTGAAAACTAAGAGTTGGTAAGTGATGGGGATTTCAAGAGTGGTTCATGTACAGAACACTCTGGCCCACTGATAGATTTTACCCTGAGAGGTGACGTGAGAAAACATAAGTTGCCTGAAATTAATTAGACTGTCATTCCAGAATTGCTACTTGGGCCAAGACAGAAATCTGGGAAGCTCTGCTATGTCTGGAGAATGGGAAGAACCAAAGGGCAGCGGAGATAACAGTGGGGAGACCTCATCACACCTCAGTGGACACAATGACCACAGATCTGGTTGAAAATTCAAGTAGTGTTTACGATGTGACTTTTGAATGTTCTGAGAAAAAACAGGCCTCCTGCCTTTAAAAACAAACCGTTTGTCCTAGAGAGGGTGATGCATATAAGTTGTAAAAAGGTTAAGAAAGCACAAAGGTTTTAGGTAAGAAAGGATGTGTTAGATTCAAGTAGAAGAGACAATGAGATGGCTACGGAAATGGAAAAACAGAGTCTGCAAGTATACCTTTTCTGTTCTGACACTTAAAGGAAAAGAAAGAAGAAATGGGGAGGGAAGAAAACAGTTATCTCATTCACACAAGAAAAGCCAGGAACATTCTAAAGTCTAACAGGAATGCTAAGGTGGACTTAACGAGGAGAGTGTGAAGTTAAAGACTGGAGAAAACTGTTATTATGAGCTTTTGATGCAAGGTTGCTTTGAAGCACTGAAGTACAGGCACCAGAGGCCCAGAGGTTTTTGACTTAAATATCCTAAATAAGCTGTTTTCATTAGCCAATCAGAGTTAAGTTAAATAGAGAATTTCAACGGCTAGAGTTTAGTGAGAATTTTGCTGAATTAAACTAGGTATACGATTTTGTAAAAAAGTTTCCAATTTTTCTAAATTATATTGTTCTTAATACACTATCACAAATGTGGTGATTAGCAAGGGTTTATAACTGGGCTCACTTCAATATTTCCTTCTCAATAAATGATCAAATCAAATGCCACATATTCACTTATTCTCTGTGTTATGGTCTGAATGTTTGTATCCCCCACAAAACGCATATGTTGAAATCCTAGCCCTTGATGTGATGGTTATTAGGAGATGAGGCCTTTGGCAGTGGTTAGGTCATGAGGGTGGAGCCCCCGATTGGAATTAGTGCCCTTATAAAAGGGACCCTAGAGAGCTCTCTTTCCCTCTTTCTGCGATGTGAGGAGGAGAAGCTGGCAGGCTGCAACCTAGAAGAGGGTCCTCACCAGAACCCAACCATGCTGGTCATCTGATCTTGTACTTCCAGCCTTCAGAAATGTGAGAAATAAATTTCTATTGTACATAAGCCACATGATCTGTCATATTCTGTTACAACAAACTAAATGAACAAGGACATGCTGCTAGTAGGAGAGGAACAGTGCAGGGTGTGGTGAAGTTTGGCCACAAAGACAGCCAACAGCATTTCCCTAGTGGCAGCCACATAAATTGCTGGCACATTGCCTGAAAGGACAGTGAGGCATAAAACCCAAACCTACAACATGATGACCAGCACTACATGCATTACAGAAACTAACATCAGTTGGTCCATCTTCCCAAGACTTCCTGTGTCAGAAGTATGGGGAGAAAGAGCCTTCAGCTGTCCATTCAAGGGAAGGAAACTGGAATTCCCTTTTGCTAATCACTGGCTTGACTACTGATCTTCAATTTAGGAATATCTCAATAAATTGTTTTTTTCAAATCCAAATACAACTTGACCCTTAAAAAACGCAGGGCTTAGGGACACTGATCCTCCACGCAGTCAAAAATTCACATATAACTTATAGTCAGCCCTCTGTATCCACGATTCCTCCGTATTTGCGATTCCACTTCTGTGGATTCAACCAAGCATAGGTTGTATACTATTTACTATTGAAAAAAAATTCCATGTATAAGTGGATCTGCGCAGCTCAAACCCATGCTGTTCAAAGGTCAACCGTGCTACAGACTGCTGTACTTCGAATGCTCTTTGCAAAGCTACAGGTCTTTTTAAGTTTCAAGTATTTATAATTTTACACTTTTGGTGCATCTTAAGGCCTCAAGAATAAGACATGCTAGGGACACAAAAATCAAAGAAATACATCTTTAAAGCTATAAGTTCTCCATTACAGATTAACAAATAATGCAATTAAAAGTAGATTTCTTTAAAAAAATAAGGATGATTAACTGAAAGAGAAATTTTTTAAAAGAAAGAGTATACTGCATAACTTGGACAAAAAGCAGTCAATACAAGGTCTAAATGGTCACCCACCTGTGGATTCTTCAATTTAGTGATAACTTTCCAAGCTTCATTGAGAATCTGAAGTCGATCACTCTCAGGAGGATTAGCCAAGGCCAAGTTTAAGCCCAGTGAGCGAAAGAGAAGATGCTAAGAAATACAGCAAACCATTACGATCCTGGAGATGTACAATCAGAGTAACTTGAGGCAATAAAGGAAAAGGCTGTAACAGTTGGCCTGTCTTGAGGTTAATCTTCCAATGACCATTTTCTGAAGTTCTACCACAGACCTGTGCAAGTTAGACTGAGAAGCTCAAAACAGAGAGCTGGCTCTGTGTACTGGTCCAACCTGTGGGCCATAATATTCTCCTGGACAAAGCTTTTCATAAATAATAAGTGAAGATACAGTTTTAAGGATGTAAGACCAAAATTCTTCCTAAATATTTCATAGTGAGCTAATTTGACAGATTTAGGACTCAAGGAGGCCTGACTCGCGGCAATTACACGTGTCTCACAACCCCAGTCGCTAACTCATTCTCCACCGTACTCTTCAGAAACAGAGCCCTTGCTTGTTTTCCTGTTGGCTGGAGCTTCCCCTGACTCCGAACTCTCTCTCCCTGGGGAGCTACTGGGCAAACATTGCCTATTTGTTCTCCGCTAAGCATTAAGTCAAGAGCCTACCTTGGGGAAACCAGACTCATCGCACTCTTTAATCATGCCGATGAAATCCATGGACCTTGTGGCGATGAACTCGGCCCGGAAAGCTGACATTACGGAATTCAACAGCAAGGCACTGAAAGACACACACACATGCCCCACGTCAGCAGAGCTTCCCCTTAATGAAAGTCGCTTTCATTTTAGGATGTATGTTGTTGGGAAAGATGACTGACAGCCCTTTAATGGTAAGGGTGGAAAAATAAGAAGACTGGAGTAAAAAGGCAACCTCTAGAGACTAACTCGGTGTTTTATGCATATTCAGAACTTAATATTCAACTGACTGGAAGAATGGATGGATGGGTGGATGGATGAGTGAATGGGTAGATGGATCAATGGATGGACAGGTAAATAAGAAAGTAATCAAATCCATTTAAACAGAAGAAAACTGAGCCTTCAGTGCACAAATAAAACTAAATATTAAGTAAGAATATTGATCCAAGCTGCAAATGTATATCCGCATCTCTTATGAAAAGCACTGTTCTAGGACCTAGGGACACAGTGGTGAACAAAACCCACTCCAGGCTGCTCACACATCTGCCACCAAAAGGAGAGCAGAGGAGAAACCTCTTATGCCTGGTAGACAGGAATTCGAGTTTATCCTGACCTTATCACTTAACACAGCCCCGTAGGGAAAGAACTATTATTATACCCATTTTACAGAGGAGGAGAACAAGGCACAGAGGGGTCAAAGTAAGTGACCCAAGGTCAGAAAGCTAAGAAAGAGTGGAGCCAAGCTCTGAAGCCAGGCACCTGGACTCCAGCATTCCTGACCTCCATGCTATCCTGCTTCTCTGTTGGCCCTCTTGCCCATGCAAGCACGCCAACCTCAAAAAAAAGCAACCAAGTCCATTTTCAAACACAGGCTTTATGAATTTCAAAATACTTACTTGTTTGCTAGTTTCTTACATCTCTCCATCATTTCGGTTAGCAGAGCCTAATCAAAAAAATGATAAAAAAACATCAAGTTGGAGGATCTAAAGCAACACTTCTCATGAACAGATTTCCAAAGCAATACTCTAAAATAAATACAGCCACATGCCCATTTCTATCTCAGTGCCTGGCAGGGATGGGGAAGATGAAGGAGAAAACAAGCTCACTCTTGTGGCATTTAGTATAATGGATAAGAGCTGGGGCCCTGGCCTCAGGCACACTTGGGTTCAAATCCAGTCTCACCAACTACTTTTCCTCATCCTTAGGTAGATGATACCGACCTGTGGTACCATCCCACCTACAGATTACTGCAGGATGATGAGAGTGGTACCTCCTATGCTCCAGGGCACCAAGAATGAAATCTGCTTTACTCCTCACCTCCTCTAGACCCCCCTTGTTCCTCCCCATTTCACGAGGTGTCTGTGAAATTCTCAGTAAAACAAATAACAAACACTGGGCCAGTACCTGGTGCTGGCCAGTCACGGTGAGAAGCACTTGGCACTCATGATGTCACTTCTCACAACCACCATGAGGCAGGCTCTCTATTCTCCCATTTCACAGATGAGAAACCAAGCCACTGAACAGTGATGTGCTTGGGCCAAGGTGACACGGCTAGTTACGGCGGGCTGGATGTGACCCGGGCAGTCGGGCATCAAGGGCCATGCTCTTCACTATACTTCCTCTCCATGCATTTTGAAGGACATTTTTTTCCCCAAAAGGAAGTAAATGTTTTACTCATTGGGATACTATTAATGGCTTTAGAGCTATCTTAAGACAATTACGTATCTTTAAAAGAGCTCCTATTTTTAAAAAAAAATCAATGGAAGAAGTCTCCAATAGGGCAGTGGTTTGGGCAAGGTTTTGAATGGCACAGGCAAGGTCAATCCCAAGACAAAAGAGCTGGTAACAGCAGCATCGACACTGAGAACTCACCAGGCGCACAGCACTAGGCACTGGGCTAAGCGCTTTACATACCTTTTCCCATTTACTCTTCACAATGGCCTTTGAGGCCCGTGTCAATTATCAGCACTTTACAGACGAGGAAGCCAAAACTCAGCTAGGTTAAGCCACTTCCTACTAAGTGGTAGAAATGAGATTTGTACCTAAGTCTGGCCCAGAAGGCAAAAGATAAAATCAGTCTTCTTTAGTGAAATTCTACCCTTTCCAGCTGTGGCCCTCTGTATCCTGGGTGCTGCCTGAATAATTAAGGTGGTAGTTGCTTGTGGAGATACTGTCAGTACCCCTTACCCCAGAACCCTGATTTTATTCAGATTTCTGTCTCTGCCAACAAAATACAGGTTGGGTCCTGTTATGGAGTGAATTATGTCCCGTCCAAATTCATATGCTGAAGCTCTAACCCGCAGTGTGACTGTGTTTGGAGATGGCGCTTTTAAGGAGTTAATTAATGTTAAGTGAGGTCATAAGAGTGCGGCCCTAATCCAACAGGACTGGTGTCCTTATAAGAAGAGGAAGAGAGACTAGGGACACACAATGCACAGATGAGAAGACCAGGAGAGGACACAGTGAGAAGACAGTGGACTGCAAGCCAAGGAGAAAGGCCTCACCAGAAACCAACCTTGCAGGCACCTTGATCTTGAACTTTCCAGCCTTCAAAACTTTGAGAAAATAAACTTCTGTTGTTTAAGCTACCCAGTGTATTATGGAAGCCTGCTAAGGTCTGAATAGCCACCTAATTCCCAAGTTGATGGTGTTAGAAGGTGGAGTCTTTTGGAGGTGATTAGGTCTTAAGGGTGGAGCCCTTATGAATGGAATTAGTACTCTTATAAAAGTGGCCCAAGAAAGCTCCCTTGTCCCTTCTGCCATGTGAGGACACAGCATGAAGACAGCTGTCAATGAACAAGGAAGTAGGCCCTCACCAGACACTGTATCTGCCAGCATCTTGATCCTGGACGTCCCAACCTCCAGAACCATTAGAAATAGATATCTTTTGTTTATAAGCCACCCAGTTTGTGGTGTTTTCTTAGAGCAGCCCAAACATACTAAGCAAAGTAATACAGGCCCAAGCCAATCACGGCGGTCCCATTCCCCTTGCCAGTGGTGAGTTTAGACAGGGCACATGACCCATTTCTTGCTACTTAGATGGGGGCTTAGAGGAAAAGTTTCCTTTTTTTTTTTTGGCCACACTGCACGGCCCGTGGGATCCTAGTTCCTCAACCAGGGATTGAACCCAGGCCCTCAGCAGTGAAAGCACCGAGTCCCAACCACTGGACCGCCAGGGAATTCCCAAAGTTGTCCTTAAAGAGGAACCGAAGACTCCCCATCTTTCTGCCTTCGGATGCTGCCATGTCTGGACATTATGTGTGGAATGGCTACAGCCACTTTGCTGCTATCTGGGGATGGCAGAGCAGAGAAAAAAAACGGAACCTGCCTGGCCCAGAGCCTTCACTGTTATTCAACAGAACACACTGAATTATTTTTGAAGGGCCAGTTAGGTGTTTGTTCCTTGCAGCCAGCATCCCAATTGATGATAAAATTGACAATGTCACAAATGGCTTCCCTAACCCATTCATGGGGATTTAATATTTGAAAAGTCATTCATGAAGACCAATATCAAAGTGGTTTCTGGAAGACTGGGAAAGAGATATCCTTATAATGATCATCACATTGATACTCCTTAACATGCACAAATAATCACTCACTCAACACCTGCCTGTGAAGCAACTCTAATGTACTAGCCACTATTTTAGGCACTGGGAATAGCAGTGAGGAAATCAGACAGAAATCCATGATCTTAGATGCTTATTCTCTCTTTCATACACACACATGCAAGTGCACATGTGCACACACATGCACAAATGAATGAGCTATCTTGGCCCACCACTTCTGAAAAGACGAAATAGGGCAAATGCTAACATATGGACAAAGTGTTCTGGCCATTAAGACAAGACAAATGCTTTAAAAGTTCTCTTTCCACAGGAGATGAACGCATTAAAAATGCAGCCAAGAATATAACTTAAAAAAAAAAAAAAAAGGGCTCATTGTCATTACCCTTAAGTGTCCAGGAGCCAAATGCTATATAGATCCCAGGAAGGTCTGTTAGAGGTTATTAATTTTTTTTTTCTGAGAAGTGACAGGATTGATTACCTTTGGCAAGAACAAGATGAACAACAGTTCAAAGCGGACTGAGATCGAAAAAAGCCTATTGGCTGAGATAAACAATTGAAAAACTTGCAACTCTGAATATATGTTCACAGACACATCAGAACTTGAAGATTCATTAGGCCCCTACATTTCATTTGTTTATATATTTGTTTTTTATAAAAATAAGAAATGCTTATGGACAGAAGTTCAAATAATATTGTCATGTATCAAGTAAATTATGAGTGCCCTCCCTCCCAACTCCCACTTCCTAGGGATCAACAGTGTCAACATTTGGTGTTTATCCTTCTAGGCCTTTGTCTATGCCCTATGAATACGTAGCTTTTGTTGTAGAAGACCTTTGTTCTGTTTTACAGAAATGGATAGACTTATACACATTGAGCTACAATTTGCCTTTTTCACTCAAGAATCTACGCGGGCCTCCCTCCTTCCGTGTCAGTACACTCAAATCTACCTCATTCTTTTTAATGCCTGAGGAATCCACATCATGTATGTAACTATTTTCAAACTGCTCCAAATTGATGAAGTTTTTTAAATGTTTTATTTTTAACCAATTATAGCCTCATGAGAAATTGCAGAAATAGTATAGGTGCTGGGTACCATCACCCAGCTTCCCCCAGTGGTAACACCTTACATAACTATAGTGCATTGTCAAAATCAGGAAACTGACATTGGTATAATATAATTAACTAGACTATTTCACCAGGTTTTTCATACACCTTTCTTTTTGTGGGGTAAAGGGTATATCTTTGTGACACTTCATTAACTTATTTGGATTTGTATAGCCACCATCACATTTAACTACTGGATTTTTAAGGTTATCTCCAGATTAGGGTTATCTGCCCACTTCAAAAGTATAGGAAAAGAAAAAAGAAGTTGGGTCAATAACACATTTCTGTTTTCTAAACTGAGATTAACTCATACGCAGCCCAGGGTGCTCGGAAGATATGTACTTATGCTTTCACTAAATAGCCTTCCAATCAGCATTTACAATTACTGCTCCATAAAAAAAGTGAACTAAATGATACACATATCACATTTTCCTTATTTCTGTAGATGAAACAAACATGTAAAACAGTAGGCAAAATCATAAACTAATCTTAAAAGCTAGTATCTTTCCTCCAATCCAGAGTTAATATGGCTCAAGTCTCAAAGAAACAAAGTATTTCAGTGTGAATAAAAAGAAATTTTATACCCCAGGTAGTAAAATGAGAAATTTTTAATTTTTCCTTTATTTATCTTTCTCTGGGGATTTTTGCCTAATTCGAAAGAATGAAAATAACACACCTGTATGCTTGAGAGGGATTTATCATCAACCAAGACTAGTCTTAGATTTGCATTACTAGCCTAATCGTATGTTAGAATGTTTAAAGGGCAATTTATAGTATGACCATCGGAGTAGCAGTCCCATGGGTCAATTCGTTCAAGTCCCACCTTAAAATGTAGCAGTTAACAGGAGACACCTAGAAAGAAAGAGTCTAAAGCAGTCAAGGGAACAAATCTGTTGGCTTCAGTCACTGCCAAAATGGCTACATGACCTCTTTCTAACTGTGTGACTATAAGAAGTTTGTAAGCCTCAGGTACCCCATCTGTAAAATGGGTATAACAGCAACACCTAGCTTGGGGAAGCTCTGAGAGTGAATTAAGATAGCCCAAGTAAAGTAACTAATACAGGCAGACCTCAGAGATATTGCAGGTTCTGCTCCAGACCACTGCAATAAAGTGAATATTTCAAAAAAGCAAGTCACACGAATTTTTTGCTTTCTCAGTGCAAATAAAAGTTATGTTTACACTATACTGTAGTCTATTATATGTGCGATGGCATTATGTCTAAAAAAATGTATGTACCTTAATTAAAAAATATTTTATTGCTAAAAAATGCTAACCATCATCTGAGCCTTCAGTGAGTCATACTTTTTTTGCAATAGTAACATCAAAGATCACTGATCACAGGTCACCATAACAAATAACAATGAAAAAGTTTGAAATATTGCAAGAATTACCAAACTGTGACACAGAGACACAAAGTGAGCAAAATGCTGTTAGAAAAATGGCACCAATAGACTTGCTCGACGCAGGGTTGCCACAAACCTTCAATTTATGAAAATGCACTATTTGCGAAGTGCTCATAAAGCACAGCACAACAAAACGAGGGGTGCCTGTGGGGCGCATGGCAGAGGGAGCCTCGAAAGAGGTGGTTAAGGGCTCAAAGCTTAGCAGCATCTCAGACCCATCTCCCCGCTCCATTCTTCACAGCCAACCAACACTGCCTTCTAAACTCTTCCTGAAAGGTCACAAAATTTTCCTAACAATAGGTATTTGTTATAATGTTAAGCGAGGGAAAAGCATCATAAAATCATACAGGAAATATTTCTCATCTACAAAACCACAATTACAGAGCAAGAATGAAAGTGGAGAGAGAAATATTAAAAAGAAAATGCACCAAGACGTTAACAGTGACGAGTTATTCATGACAGAATTTTAGGCGGCTCCTTTCCTCCTTTTAGCCTTTCTGTCTTTTCCAAGTTCTTTCCAATGAATATGTACTCTCCCACCCATTCTGCCTCTTGGTTTTTCCATGGCTACCAAATAGTTCTCCTCTAATCCATCTCAGATGCTTCTGCCAGTTTGATCTTCAAGCACCACTTTTTTCATATTATCCCCCTGGTCAAAAATATTCAAGCGCTGCCTGGTCTCCACGACATGACGTTCAACAACCTCTGCCTGAGCCACTCCCAGCCAGCCTAGTCCCTCACTCTTCTCCAGTAATGCTTGTCTCCTTATTATGTCCGTCTATACAGGTCCCGTCCCTCAACCCCTCCTTACTGCCCCTCTGCTCATCTCCTGGCCTTCAAGTCAGTCCAGGCTCCCATCTGCTGTTAAGGTCAAAGACAACAATGGTAACCACCCCCATCTGCCTGCTGCCTACCATGCACCAGCTCTTGGCCATGCGCTTGACGTGCACTATCAGTCATCTCGTGAGAGCCCTTCGAGGAAGGTTCTATTATTAGCCCCATTTTACAGCTGGTAATACTGAAACACAAAGAGGTAAAGCAGCCCAAGGCAACACAGCCACAGTTGGAACCCAGGTCTGCCGGACTACCTGGCCCAGCCTCTACCACTTTCCTCTTCCCTCCTTCAACAGTGACAACCTGCATCACACAGCTTAGCAAGTGATCATGAGATTCCATACCAGACAAGATAAAAAGCTGCTGAAAATGATGAGAAGCTTATCAAGGGATTCGTTTTCATTGCCCAAAAGCAGGTTTTATGAAACGGTTGCTTTTTTCTCTGCAGAATGTGCCTAAAATTGGGGGCATAAATGTTTTTCACTTACTCTAATTTTAATTGTATAAGGGGGAAAAATCCTGTCTTTAAACAACAACAAAAAAGCCTTTTTGAATAATCACTCCTTGATTTTTTGGGGGGAAGGGATTTGATATTGCAATTTCGATCTGAAATTTCGAACATCAGATATTTGCAGCTGAAGGCATTTCTCCCTTCTCTCATCTAGATAGTTCTCCCTTCCTCTCTCACACCTACCTGTCATGTGCATTGCCAGCTGCTGCAGACAAACTCCTACATTCTGCAGGCATGGCCTCTTACAGACACACACAGCTCCAACTCCCCGGTGGACACACCCCAGCCACTGTCAAAGAGCTTTTAGGTATCATATTGCCACACACATCTGCAGCACCACCCTGCACACTGACATTAATTCTTCCACATTTTGAAAATGACTTTTTTTATGAGACACTGCAAGTTCCTTATTTAAATGCCCCAAGAATCAGAGTTTATTATTATTCAGGTGACCTAATTTTTTTAATCACTTCTTCTAGTACAATAATGATTTCCTAGAGTTTTACTCCCCAGGAAAGCTCTACTCTCAGCTTCTGCCATCCTTTGAGATTACTGGCACTTAAAAGGAAGAATGCCTTATGACATGTACTTTTTGTTTTAAATCCAATTTTGCTTTTCATTAAAGTAAGGAGAAAAAAATAAGTGTTCTCATTTTCAAATGATTCTGTCTTGCTCATAGGTTTCAGTCATTCAGCTGAATTGGTCAAGTTCATGATACGTCTTCCCAGGAGCCTGGGCCAGCGTGTGGTGGCTGAGACTACACTGAAGATCACAGAGAATGGCCTGCAAGTTTTCAAAGCACCTTCTGTTAAACTGGCTTGATTTAAAATCAATTTACTCAATGGTAAAAAATTCACCTGAAATATGAGATGTCCCTATTTTTCTCCACATACCTTAGGATTTGGAAAAATTTTAATATTTGCAAGACATTATACTTGCTGAAAAGTTTAAAAACAGGGCAAAAAAATAAGTTAAGACGATCCAAAATCTTGCCCTCCAGCGATATTCTGTCATATCTCTCTCCCAATTCTCCTGTGCAGATATGAAAATCACGTTTGCAATCCCGATGACACAGCATTCAAGCGCTGTGTGTGGGACTCTCCACTAAGCGCTGTAAACGGACTGCCTTGTTTGATCCATGCAGTAGACTAGAAAACAGGAATTATTACTGCTCCCATTTCACAGATAAAGAAAAAAGCTGAGTGATTAGGGACAAGTGACTTGGCCTCTGCTTTAGTCTGACAGCTGTAAACAACAGAGCTGAGGTTCAGATTTAGGCACCCCAACTCCAGGGCCCACACTTGAACACCAGGCCACACTACCACTTAGGACACACGCAGTAACAGGTGTAACTTCTTTTTTTCACTTGAGCACATCAGTGTGTACTCCATCGTGGGTCTCCATCATCTTAAATGGCCCCACAACATTCCACTGAGTACACAGAGCATAATTTAACCAATCCCCTTCTGATGGCTGTCTCCACTGTTTCACTAGCGTGAACGCAGCTACACGTGTGTGTGTGTGTGTGTGTGTTTACGCACTCATCAAGTTATTTCTACTGGATATTTTAAAAAGTGGATTGCTTAGTCACAGTCGTATCTTTCTTTTCTTAACAGCTGTCAATATGTGTTTGCAGATACAGGGAAAAGGCAGGTGGATTTGAATTTTGCTTTACTCCAAATATCCTTGTTTTGTAGCAAGGTCTCTTTTTCCCTCACAAAGAATAAATTCTCAACCATCAACGAGAAGACAACAGAAGCTTCATCTATCACAGTTATCGCGACAATCTGAAACTGGTGTTCCACTGAAATTGCTTCTCAGTCTTAGGGAAGAAAAAGAGTATTTCTGCTATGATTCTGACTTCACTTTAATCCCTGACAATGCTTCAATTAGACAAAAAAGAAAAGAAAAAAAAATTTATAAGAGCAATTACGTATCTTGAGTTTCACTTTCCTTCCATAAAATGGAGAAAATATTATCTGCTTTACGACTTTATTAACTTATTATCAACACAAAAGGAGTGCATGAAGGTTAGTGAAGAGGCAATGAAGCCTGCTGGCCCTGGAGTCGGATTCAATGGGTTTGTGTCCAGTCACTGCCACTTTCTAGCTGTGTGACCTTGTGTAGTTATTTGGCCTCTCTGGGCCCCTACATCCCCCTCCCAGAGTTGGTGAACAAGGCAAGGCAGGAAAAGTGCTGAGCGCAGAACCAGTCACAACAGTGAGCCGTTATGAAAGGGCCCTGATTATGTCCCTGGGCACACAGGTGTAGGGCTTGTTACAACACAGAAGAGAGGAGCCCTCTTTGGTGGTGAGCTTCACACTGATGCCACCTGGCAGTTACCTCGGGGGCATGGTAGGAAATGCACTGGAAGATCCAGTCCATGGCAGGCGAGTACAAGGGGAGGTAGGATGGAAGCTCCACTCCCTGGAGCACCAGCTGGTTCTGGACAGTATCGCCGTGAATCTACAGGAGACCAAATAAACACTCAAAAGAAGGGGAAGTCACATAATAAACGAATAGCATGTAACTCACAGACTGTGCATATCTGCAAGCATCTGGATGGCCCCGAGAGAAATAGCCTGGTTTCTCAGGGTTTTTTTAAACTAGAAAAAAGCACACAAAGTTTCCCATGTCACCAGGCTGAGCTGTTCTGGGAATGTGCGCTGTGCAGAGAAGTAACCTGATAAAACTGGAGCCAGCAGATGCTAAGAAGAAAGGCTGATCAACGCGAGATGCTTCCCGGTAACACATGCATATTAACCCTCTCTGCTTGTTCAGTACAATCAGCACGTTTTAACTGTGTGTAACAGACTCGAGTGTAATTTTATAGGGTTTACACATTCAAAGAACTTTAAGGCAATCTCGACTTGGAAAACCAACTGGGTTTTATGAATTTGTGATCACGTAGCTATTACATCAATTAGCTGCGCTGACTGATGGTGTATGTACTCTTACCTGTTTGAATGTGAGGAGGAAGTCAAAGAAGTTCTTATCTAGGCTTTCTTTGAGATGTGGAGCCACTTCCATGCCCACCTGTAGCCAATCAAAATGAAATTACCTTGACCATGGAGAAACAGGTTGTAAATAACATATACAATGTGATGTCATTTTTGTAAATTAAAAATATACATATAGACAGATATAGGCAGAGAGGTCCAGCAAGTTAACTTTTATTCTTTTTGCTTATCTGTTTTCTTATTCAATAAGCATATCTTGCTTTTATAAGAAAAACCACAGAAGCTATTTTTAATGGAAAAAGGGCAACATTTGCAGTAATCATCTTAGCAATTTCCCAAAGGTAATGAAAGTATGACTGAACAGATGACCAAGGGAACAAATCAATACAGCACTAAGGAGAAATGTACTCTCAAGATCATGTATATGATGTTCTCTTCCTCTCTAAAAAACGATAAACACACATGTGGCTGTACTTATTAAATGAAGCAAAAAGATTCTGGTATGTAAGAGAGTCAGCTGGGACTTCACTGTTGCATTGTTAAAATACATGGATTCATTCTTTGCTGGGCAGTCATGGAAGCAGACATAAATTTTGATGTATTTTAAGCCGGTTTTTATTAGACAAGCATGAAGCCTAACAATGCTGTAATCCACTGGTTCCTTCGTTCATTGTTTTAAAAAGATGGTAACATTTTCAGCTGAAAAAAATTTGCTAATCATAGAGAAGGTGGCCAGAGCCCTAGGGTTGGATGGAAAAGTGAAGGTCTCAGCTGTGGCAGGGAGTGCAAGTATTTAAAACAAAACAAAGCATCATGATGTTCCTTAAACTGAGCTCCTCAGAATACACCTCAATGCCACACTGCTGCTTTAGCACCAAAACAACTTTGTAAGGGGAGCTGCTTTCTGGGACCTGGTTCCTTCCAAGGGGGACAGATTCCTGCCACTCACCTCCCCCCCTACCCAGAGGTCATGAAAATTCATGATAACAAGGTTTTTTAGATGTCTGCAAAGAATTCCTTTGAGAAGAATTATGCAAGATCCACTGGGGCGGTAAATTCCAAGGGCATCTCTATGGCTGTTGGGGACGCTTCCAAGGACAGGCACAGAGATTAAAAAAAATACTAACAACAAATGTCAGATCCACTTCTACTGTGTTCTGATTCTATTGTCTTTCCTTCCACTAATCATTTTGTAGAAAAGGCAATAATTACCTGTTAGGCGACAGCAAAAAAAAAAAGCCCAGTGGACAAGCAGTGGAGAGGAACTGAAGGGGCCATGACTTAGGAGTTAACCATACTTTCCTTTAATAAGCAGCTTTGAGGTCCCCCATGCCCTGCCTACTCAGTGCCTTTGTGGGTTTTTTTTTTTTGCGGTACGCGGGCCTCTCACTGTAGTGGCCTCTCCCGTTGCGGAGCACAGGCTCCGGACGCACAGGCTCAGCGGCCATGGCTCACGGGCCCAGCCGCTCCGCGGCATGTGGGATCTTCCCGGACCGTGTCACGAACCCGTGTTCCCTGCATCAACAGACGGACTCTCAACCACTGCGCCACCAGGGAAGCCCTGACTTTGTGTTTTGTTTATGTCTTCCCATAAAGCCAAATGAGCAGCTTGGAAATCTGCTTGGGTCTAAAAGATTTCTACCTAGAGTAGCAAGGGTAGTTACTCATGATTTCCATCTGCTGTTTCTGCCTGCCTGGCATTCATTCCCTTTGTTTCTGGAATCAGTAAAGTGGATTTGTCTTCGGGAAATCAAACTTCCCTCTCAGACCAGGTCTGTGGCAGAGCTGGACCCGGCCGACCCTGAGCTGCAGGGGTGGGCACGTGACCCAGGCTCAGTCCGTAGGCATATCCCATCCCATGGCCACAGTGACTGGTCTACCTATGGACAAGGGACCCAAGGTGGTGCAGTGAGTTTCTGCCCTGAAACTCTGGCTGGAACTACTGCGGAAAAGGCACTCTTGCCACTGGAGTTACTAAGTCAAGAGGATGGAGGTCTTTCCACCATATGGAAAAAGAAAGCCTCAGAGTGCAGTCACACAGAGGAGAGTAGAGCTGAGCAATGAGGGAGGAGACAATTCTTGACATGGTTTGGGGGCCCTGGGTCTGCCATGCATGTACTACCTCAGGCTCTTCAGACGCAACGGCCAACAATTTCCCCCCTTTTGCTTCAAAGTACTATGAATTGGGGTTTTGCCACTTGCAATTGAAAGAATCCTTACTAATGCACCACTGTCTCCTTCTTTTTATATCAGAAGATTTTCAGTAACTACCCAACCAGGGAAATCAGTGCTCTGCCTAAATTGACACAAATGATTTCGGATATAGCGTATCTCCTCATTGCCACTGAGTTTTAAAGTTGCATCTGTCATGCAAAGGCACGTTATATGCAACAAATATCATCTTTCACTAGGCTGTGTACCTTACTTCAAACTTTAAAACTGGAACAGGTTTGTAAGGAATGAATATTTCCACCCACATTCTGATTTCTGCTTAATAACTGTGTGTCATAAAACACACTGAGATTCTAGATCCTTATTATTCTACTATCACTGACGTCAAGGTGAGTTCAAAGAATGGGATGTGTCCTACAAGGAGAAAGGCAGCAGAGCACAAATACACAAGTGATAGTATCCTTTCATCCCACCGCAGGATCCAGCAGCATTTTGCACAGAATAGGCCCTCAGCAAACGCTGACACGGCTGGAGCGTTCAAGCTCCCGATATTCCAAAGCTGAAGCTCTAGGAAACATATCTGATGTTCCCGTAGGAAAAATCCACGCCAAGTTTCAAGCAGATGGCAACGCGTAAACGCTTCGGCCTCGGTTACTACGAGGGAGCAAGTGCCCTTTAACGGAAAGCTTTTTCTTTCTTTCTTTTTTTCTTTTCTCCCTTATCAGGGAGTGGACCTATAAAAAGTATCCTTCCTAAGGATGTCTGCTCCTCACTCTGAGGGCAATGACTGTTTGATTTCTTTGTGACACTGGAGACCACAGGGCTTCTGTCATTTGTTAGACGTCACATAAAAGAAGCGGATCAAAGGCTACGGTCCTCGCCTTCTGATTTCTTGGCACTGGAAGTCTGGGGTTCATCAGGAGCCTAAAGAACAGGGGCAATAACCCCTCTCTAAAGGTGAACAATGCCAACGGAACTAGCAAGGGGGACTCCACAGAAAGCTACCAGAGGCAAAGGCCCCATGTGAGTTGAAGAAAAATGAGTGTAAACTCTCCGCAGGGTGCATTTTTCATAAATGAAAAACGTACTAGTTTTAAGTAGGAGCTTCACGGTGCTTTAAAGGAGAGAAAGGCTGAGTGATTTACAATCCTCACCAGCAGAGCAGCCCTCCAAGGCCAGGCGGCACAGACCCTGATGCCCGCCGTCACCAGGCGCCTCGCCCTGCCAGACAGCCCTCACCAACTCGCACTCCAATCCAACTCTTTAATACAGAGACCAAAAATCGAATAAAACAATCGAATTCAAAGACAAAGGGAAAGCATGTTTCGAGTCAATGCAAAGCAACCCATCAGCCGAAAGGCTCTGGGAGCCTCCTTCCCAGCAAGAAGGGAGAAACAATTAGTTCTGAAACTTAGTTCGTTTCTAAGAAGATGAACTTAAACACCCCCTAATTAGAGTTACTGGTAAGTGGGTCTACTTTGAAATTAATTTTTAAAAGGAATCCTACAGTTCTGCTTTCTGCGAACAAGTTGTGCTCTAAAATTAGCAGCTAATAAAGTCCTTCTTCCAGTGACTGGTGAGGTGGCGGGGAGGGAGAAGCGTGAACATTAGAGGAGACAGGACACGGCCACAGGCGCGAGTGCAGGGACGCAGCTTACCCTGCACAGGTAGGCCCTGGCGTACACCGACACCAGAGGGTCCCCGATCCCTCGGACCATGCAAGTCAGCCGGGGCAGACACTCTGAAATCCCCCTGTTAGAGACAAAAAGACAGCAGCATTACACCCCGTGGGAGAACTCTCTGTTCTTTCATTTTTTTTTTAATAAAAAAATCTAGACTTCCTAAACGCAGGGGGGAAAATCAAGCTTCGGAACCAAACCAAGGTCAAAGTCTGAGTCTTCTAAGGCCACGTAACAAGTCTTTCTCTCTCGCCACGATTCATACTTTGAATGGTTTCTTTTATCTTTACCATTTGCTCAGTGCTGGAGTCTAACCTTCACTCTTTTCCTGCTTGAGGTCACATTTATTTTACTAATTTAACGATTTTTGTCCCCCGATTATTTTCCATTGACAGCTCACTCCTTGACCGTCTTGATATTTTCGTCGTTTCCATATTCCTTTGGTACTGATTTGCGCCCTGTGCCCCGCCCCTTCCTAGCACCTGACACCCAGCACCTCAGGCTAACATCCGCATCCCCCTCAGTGTGAACTGTGACTTATTTATTCCTCCTGCCACGTGGGACTTCCATCTGCCTTGGGCATTATTCTCCCCCAACTGGTGAGGCAAAATAACTCTTTCTTCAGCACCACGTTATCCCCACAAACTCCCCCAGGCATTCCCAGATCCCAATCAAACACATTTGGTACACATTCTAAATCCAACCCGACTATTCCTCAGAGCTCCGTGAGTCAGCCCATGGCTTTGAGGAGTTGATTATCTAGATGGGATCCAACACCACTCAGTCTTTCAGCAGCTCTGCAGAAAGCAGATCTGGTTTCTCCCGGCTCTGCAAAACTACTCTCAGTACAACGCCCGAGGTGACCCAGAGTAGCAAAGGGCTTAGGGGCAAAGGCTTTTTTTCCTTCTGACATCATCTTGGACAGCAGCCGCAAAGACAATGAGTGAGGGCCCACGGGTGTCGCTCCCAGTGTGGTGTGTCCAGCTCACCAGACCCTCACAGACCCCTTCTTAGGGCCTTGTCCACAGAGGAGACTGGGGGTCAGAGATGCTAAGTAACTTTCTCAAGACCACACAGCTAGTAATAGCAGAGCTAGGATTCAAATACAGTTGAGCTGAACTTCCATGAGTTAGTCAACCAACCGCTCCCAGCTTGAGTTTTCTTCTCTGTAAAATGGAGATTAAAAAACTATCTCTGCTTTAAGTTTTCATTTGGATTGAACGAGAAAATGGATGGAAGGTGCTTAACCCCAGATCTGCTACACACTAAGTACTCAAAGAACGACAGCTGCTATGACATCGTCATTAGCATGTGTGTGTATGCGTGTGCACAGGCATACATGAGAGAGAAAGTTTTTGGAAATGTATGGTCCCGGACTTTTAACAAGAGCCTTACGTTTTGGAGAGGAACTTGTTACACTTCAGGATGGATGCTTCCACATAGCTACGAAAACATTCTGTTAAGGAAGACATTTTCCAGATGGTCTGTTCCCTATGGGGAAAAGCCTCAACTATTCATGCAGAGAACTTGGTGTGTCTTCAGGAAAGGGGGCCACAGTGACTCTCAGCAATCCAGAGAATTAAATTAGCGAGTGGCTTGTGGTTTCTATACTTGGTTTTCAAGGTTTTATATTTATTTATAATAAAATCTGGAAAACGTTGTACGCTGATGTATGGTCGCATGCTGAAATTTAAACTGGGTTTTGAGCATTTCCAGTTGAGGCTTTATGGGGAAAAGGATGAAACACAGAGAACTAAGATTCCATTTGTGTGTAAGTTGAATTCTCTGTCCTTCAACACTGGTGTTTGTGCAGAGAAGCTTGACCCTGTTCCTTTCAAGTTCTTGAAACCAGAGAAAACACAAAAAGATGAAGCATTTTAATTGAGAAAATTAATGTGGGAATGTTCCTCAGGGAAACAAAAGCCTGGGACATGGCACTATAGTCAAAGTAAAAAAACAGAAAACTGGGGAGAGCCAGAGTCCAAGGACCTCGTGGACAACGTGGCTGGCCCTGTACTTCCAGGCTAGCAACCGTAAGAGAACTGCATTTTCAACAGGAATTTCAGGGCAGCCCATTACATGGCTTCTATTAGCAGTGCAACTCTTGCAGCCTATCTTTAAAACCATCAGACAGAAAAAAAGGATACAATCTCGGAATGAGTTCCCTGATGGAAGCAATCTTGAAAAACCAATTTAAGCATGTTTCTTTGGCTGTGTCATTTACATTCTCTGGAGAGAAGTGATCTGTAAAACAAAAATAATATCTATCAGCCCCTAATTCTTGGGATCTGTTAGAGCTGATATGAGTCCTAGGACAAAAAAAAGTTACAATGGAGCAGAAGAAGGGGTGGGGCACCCAGTCCTTCCATGTTTTTCCTTCCAAATATCATTATTATTAGGAAACAACTGGTGGCAATGATAGCTGACACACAAAGGCTTTCTAAGTGCCAGGCGCCGTCCACAGTGTCTAGACATCAGCTCACCTAATCCCCACAAGAACCCTCCAAGTTACATACTTTTATTGTCCTCTTTCATAGACACAGAGGGCAAGGCACAGAGAAGCTTAGGGACTTGCCCAGGGCACACAGGAAACCGACGTAAGAGTTCCTTTTGGACCTGCCATCTGCGGTGGTACCGCCGCCAACATGCAGATTTTTGTGAAGACCCTGACGGGGAAGACCGTCACTCTCGAGGTCGAACCCTCGGATACGATAGAGAATGTAAAGGTCAAGATCCAGGACAAGGAAGGAATTCCTCCTGACCAGCAAAGACTGATCTTTGCTGGCAAGCAACTGGAAGATGGATGTACTTGGACCACAACACTCAAGAGGAGTCCATTCTTCATCTTGTGTTGAGACTCCGTGGTGGTGCTAAGAAAAGGAAGGAGAAGTCTTACACCACTCCCAGGCAGAACAAGCATAAGAGAAAGAAGGTTAAGCTGGCTGTCCTGAAACACTATAAGGTGGAGGAGAACGGCAAAATCAGTCGCCTTCGTCGGGAGTGCCCTTCAGGTAAACGTGGTGCTGGAGCTTTTATGGTCAGCCACTTTGACAGACATTATCGTGGCAAATGTTGTCTGACCTATTGTTTCAACAAACCAGAAGACAAGTAATTGTGTATTGGTTAATAAAAGACATGAACTAATGAAAAAAAAAAAACAGACGTAAGAGTTAGAATTCAACTCAGGCAGTCTGGCTCCGCAGCCTATATTCTTAGCCACTGCCTCTAATTTAATCCAGAGGTTCTTGGTGTACCCACCAGTAATTATGGTGATACTACTGAGAATTCCAGATGCTTGAGGAACCTGCAACTGTAATATTAAATGTGATCGATCAGTGTTTGTGCTCTAAATATCACATGGACCAGACTTGAAAGGTAAAGCAAGACTCTGAGGCGAGAAACCTGCCAGGGTTAGGCTGCCAGCTCAATATGGCACTAAGACTTGAGTCACTTTGTGGCAAAAGTGCCACTTTCCCCGCTTATCTACTCTCTTCCTCTTTAATGGAACTCTCACTTTCTGCTGGGCACACGGCCATCCTTGCAGCTCAGTGTGGCCATGTGACCAAGTTCTGGCCCCAGGATATAAACAAAAGCGCAAGGTCTGGGAACTGGCTGTAAGGGAAAGGGCTTGATCTTCGTTCCTTCTTCCTTCCTGCCGGCTAGAATGCAGATACGATGGCTGTGACCTCCATAACCATCTCGAACCACAAGAGCAAGACCGAAGTCAGGACAGTTGGCACCACGGGCTGGCTGCCCACTAGCCCTCATCTTCCTTACTGTGATTTGGAGTTTTCTGGCACTGACAACCAAGCCCAGTCATGACACACATCTTAATAAGGAATGGAAAAGAGTACGGAAAAATGAAAACAAAAACAAACAACAAAAAACTCATCCACTCCAAGAAGGCCATTGTTGAACTCTTACATGAAAATGATTTCTCCTAAATGATTTCCACACAGATTGGAGCCCGATCCCACCACTGGGTGTGCTTTACCCTTTCAGGATTCAATCAAAACAGGAGAAATTAATTACTACAGAACGTAACGGATGAGCATTAGCTTGCGGGCTGGTCTCACCTTGCTGTTCAGTGGCTCATTGTTCATCCCTGACTCTACTTTCTGCTACTTGGTGGTACACCATTAAGGTGATCAAAATATCTAGGGAATCAGCAAAAAGATAAAACTCTAGGTACTTCAGGAGCTGAGAACAGTCACTCATCACAACGGCAGATATTTTGGAATTGCAATCTCAAGGATTCGTCTATTTTTGGACGTTCTGGCATGCTTCATTCATTCGAGAATTCTTCACTTGCCATTTTCAAAGGGAAGGGAAATTACCATTTTCCCTTTCCTGGCCTGAACCCGTGCACTTCAAAGTAACTTTTTTTCGAGTTCCAAGAGATCCAGACAGGAAAAGATAAGGGTTATTCTTAAATTCGTTTGTCAATCTTGCCTTTTGGAAAAGGGAGAGGTGGGGTTAATTTCCCTTCATATGACCAAATCATGTGACTTGAGACCCAAAAGCAAAAATAAGTCTCTGAGGTCATCTAAGAAAAACTCTTGCTTTTCAGTTGAGGGAATGGAGTGCAGCAGCAAAGGGTGGGATGACAGGGATTCAGTCTGCCAGAGAGAGCTGGACATCACACAAAAGGCAAGTTGCCCTGCGTGTACACATTGACTGAAAGCTATACAATAATCTTCATATGCAATATAAAGGCTTTAGGCTTTCCTTCCAGCTCAAGGAATAATTCAGGAAAAGGATTATGTTATGCAGGACTTTAAAATATTATAGAAAAAAGTAAATAAACAAAACTGGAAGAAAAAAAATGTTACAGAAAACTCAATATACATTACTTCATTTGCTCAATACAAACGTCTTAGGAACCAACTAGAAGTGGTATTCTAGGCTCCAGGCAGGTAACAGCACATAAGAGAGACCCTGCCCTAATGAAGCTTACATTCCAGTGGGGGAAGAAACATAATAAACACAGAAAGGAATAAGCATGCAAACAAGAGAACATGCAATAGCAGTCAACACTATGAAAGATATAAAACGAGGTATGGACTAGAGAGTGACCTGAGTTAATCTGGCAGGGGGGATTCATTAGACAGGGTGTCAGTCAGAGAAGTCTCCTGCAGATGGAGCATTTGAGCTGAGCCCTGAATTATAAAAAGGAGCTAGCCATGCTTAGATGTGGAGGCAATGTATTCCAGGAGGCAGAAACAGCAAGTGCA
This sequence comes from Stenella coeruleoalba, assembly GCF_951394435.1. Classification (NCBI taxonomy): domain Eukaryota; kingdom Metazoa; phylum Chordata; class Mammalia; order Artiodactyla; family Delphinidae; genus Stenella; species Stenella coeruleoalba. The sequence goes on along the minus strand of NC_137161.1, from coordinate 65,146,061 downwards.
AAGGCCCTGTGGTAGGTATGACCTCTGGTGTGGTCAAAGAACAGGAAAGGGAGCCAAAGTGGTGAGAGCAAGAAGTGGGGAAGCAGGCATCACAAACCAGGTCATGCGGGGTTGCAGCCTTGGTGAGGAGTCTGAGAGTTTTTCTAAGTATGACGGAAACTCCCTGAAGAGTTCTGAGCAGAGGAATGGCATGGCATGACGTGACTTATACTTCAGTGCTTGAGCTGCTACGTGGAGAATGAATTCAGAATTTGGAAATTAATTAAGAAGAGGCTTTGATGTAACAAAGACCAAAGATATTTTCCTCTAGTTCTCACTTATTTTTCTTTTATGGTGTTTCTTTTTTCAACCCTAACTTCTGTGGATATTTTAGGAGGAGGGAGGACACCAGCGACCCTAGTTCTCTTTCATTTGCCAAGTCTCTACCCTGGCAGTGAGAGGTCTCTTTACATAACAAGGCTTATAGGGGTGCCACGTCACCTTAATATGTGCCTGAAAGGCCAGGTCAGTTAAGGACATTGCTTATCCAGATGCAGCTTACATCAGCCATGGAGAAAAACTGAAGATAGGAATGCCCCCAGTTGATGAGGAGAGCCACAACACAATAAACCCAAGTTATTTCTCCCAACATGGAAATAGAACTGTTTTATCACTTAGAGTACATTGCCTCTTCAGTCATATGCTGGATTAAGAAATGTTGGGGGAAAACTACACAACTAGTAGCATATACTTTCCGTGAACCCAAAGGACACTGGTATCTTTCTGAGGTCATAAGAGCTATGCCTTAGTTAAAACTCCTGAAGGTAAAGGGCTCGAATACTAAGTTCACAATCTGAACTGGATTCAAATGGAAAGAATGAGTACACATGCCACCGGACTTCTCTCTCCACATAATTTCTTTGGGCAGAATTCTGCACAGTAGGTTTCAAAGCTTTCTTCATAATTACTGTTAAGAGTCATCCCCAACATTACTGATGTTTTTGAGAAAAGTTTGCCCCTCTCCCTTTCAGGTTCTGGGAAGCAGAAAACAAATGCAGATGAAGATTTTAACTGAAAGGGGGGAAAATGAAATTATTTTCAAGAAAGCAAAAGCCAGATTCAAGGTAAAAAAAAAAAAAAAAGGTATTTTGGGAGGGAAGAATTTAGTGATAAACGTGATAATTAGTATTTTTAGATAAGAACTAAAAGTGAACATGAAAGTAGCCTTTTATTCTGAATTTTTATAGTTTAGGTAGGGAGAAGGTTATTAGTAATTCTTCCTTAACTAGCCCTAAAATGTTGTTTGTATAGTTAGTGAAAACTAAGAGGAAGGAAAACTATTGCAATAGGTGCAAACACAAATGCCCTTAGGGGCCAGTCAGGTAATATAAATATTTTTAAGCACTTAGGTATACAACAATAGGAAGAAATAGAACCTATATGAAGAAGCATTTTAAAAAATACTGTTATAGCCAAAGAAAACACCTATCTGAGTTTATTTCTGCCTGCAGGCTAAGAATTTACTGCTGCTGGTATAGCATATGGAAGAAAAGTTGGCAAGTGTAAAATAAATGCACCCGAGTTTCCCAAATCCTTAAGTTGACAGAGAAGCCTTTCCATCAGGCTTGTCCCTGCCTCCAAGTCTTGAGAAGCCTAGAATGTGGGAGGAGCTGTTGGACATATATACACTACCAAATGTAAGGTAGATAGCTAGTGGGAAGCAGCTGCATAGCACAGGGAGATCAGCTCGGTGCTTTGTGACCACCTAGAGGGGTGGGATAGGGAGGGTGGGAGGGAGGGAGACGCAAGAGGGAAGAGATATGGGAACACATGTATATGTATAACTGATTCACTTTGTTATAAAGCAGAAACCAACACACCATTGTAAAGCAATTATACTCTAATAAAGATGTTAAAAAAAAAACATTGCAGGTATGATGTGGTGGAGGGGAGGGTCTAGAGCAGCAGTGTCCAGTGGAAATATCATGTGAGCAGCATTCAAAAAGCTAAAACAAAACAGGTGAAATTTTAACAATTTACTTCATTTAATCCAATTCATCTAAAGTATCAGTTCAACATGTAATCAACTTAAAAATTAGTGAGATACTTCATGGTCTTTTATTTGTATAAGTCTCTGAGGGACTTCCCTGGTGGTCCAGTGGTTAAGACTCTGCACTTCCACTGTAGGGGCCATGGGTTTGATCCCTGGTCGGGGAACTAAGATCCCGCATGCCACTCAGTGTAGCCAAAAGAAAAAAAAAAGTCTCTGAAATCCAGGGTATTTTTTTTTTCTATACTCACAGCACATCTCAGTTTGGACTGGCCACATCTCTAGTGTTCAAGAGCCCCACGTGACCAGTGGCCACCATATTGGATGGCGCAGGCCCAGCGCTAAGAACCAGGCTCTCGCTAGCTGGTGGCAGGCCTGTGGGCAAGTCCCTGACTCTTCCCCACTGGGTTTGCCCACCTACAATGAGACACGGTGATTCCTAAGAGCTTTTCTAACCCGAAAGGTCTGTAGAGTTCTGTCTTTCTCTCTGAGAAATGTACATATTAAATAGTTTTTAACAATATAGATAGATGGAAGGAAGGTAAGAAAGGAAAAAAAAGGAAAGAGAGAGAAAAGGAGAGAAAAAAGAGACACAGTGAAAGAGAGCAAAAGAGAGAAAGAGAAAGGAAGGAAGGAAGGAAGGAAGGAAGGGAGGGAGGGGGAAAGAAAGAGACAGAAAGGCAAGACAGATAAACAGACAAAAAGAAAAGAGGTCAAATTACGGGTACTCTCACATGCCATCTCTTCATCCTCCAGGGAAGTGCCGCTGCTAGAAGCAGAAGGAGGTGGGATGAAGGTGGAGTGAGCTTGTTCTAACTTGTACAGATAAGCGCGCTTCCTCTCAGCAGCGCTAGGAACTTGAAAGGAGGAATAAGAGGGAAAGGACGCTGTTGCTGGGTGTTCCATGCTGCTGGCCCCATCATCATCATTTATGTGACAAAAGAAATTTGTGATCTAGCTGTCCCATTATAACCTCCTGAGAGTTTAAAACTGAGTGGCAATAAATTTAATGCAAACATCACTTGGGCAGAGAATGTAGATTCAAAGCATCTGTTATTATTGATTTATTTGACATTGTTCCTTAATATAAAGTTGATTTTATAAAGTAATTTGCTTCTTAGGAAAAACATATAGGAAAAATATTTAAATGTCCAGCAGCAGAGAACTTGAAGTTGGTATAAAAGTTCAGTTGAATCTAATTGTAATACCTCTTCATTCTTGCAGATTCAAATTACTTGCCCAAATCCCTAGCTGGGCTGTTGGAAAATCTAATGTTTTTTGAAGACTGAGATGATCAGAAATCCGTAAAGGCGTTTCTTTAACTTTTAACACACCAAAACAAACAAACACAAAAACCTTTATTTCATGTCTCAACAAATCCTGACTTGATATAAACCTTCTAATCCTGACTTGAGGGCAGCATGAAACCCATGGAAAAGCTAAGACATTACCTGGTAAGATGCTGTGGTTATCCACACACATGGAAAAGATGCGCTCGTATACCAGCTTTCCTGGGGAGAAAAGGACATATGGTGTCAGCATTGTGCCCTTCAGAAGCAAACAATAAATTAATGTTTGTTAATTAGGGACAGAGACGGTGGCATCTCCCATATGAGCTTCTACTTGTGATAGTATGCTGCCACCTAGTGGGACAAATTTTTAGCCATGATTCTTTTTTAATTTTAGATTTTTAATTAAAAGAGGGGACTTTCTGCTCTAGGCAGAAAAGTGATCCTTCATTTATGCTAAGCAAAATAAGTCAGACAGAAAAAGACAAATACTGTATAATTTCACTTGTATGTGGAAACTAAAAAACAAACAAACAAAAACGAACAAATATAACAAAACAGAGAGTCATAGATACAGAGAACAAACAGGTGGTTGCCAGTGGGGAGGGGAAGGTGAGAAATAGGTGAGAGAGATAAATGAGTCATGGGTGTGAAATATATGGTGCGGGGAATATAGTCAATAACTATGTATGATCTTTGTAAAATGACAAACAGTAACTAGACTTATCATGGTGATCATTTTGAAATGTACAGAAATATCAAATCACTGTTGTGTAACAGGAACTAACAAAGGTCAGTTATACTTCAAAAAGAAACAAACAAACTCATAGCAAAAGAGATCAGATTTGTGGTTATCAAAGGTTGGGGGAGGGGGAATTGGATGAAGGCAGTCAAAAGGTACTAACTTCCAGTTATAAGATAAATAAGTGCTAGGGATGTAATGTACAACATGATACATATAATTAACACTGCTGTATGCTATATATGAAAGTTAAAAGAGAGTAAACCCTAAGAGTTCTCATCATAATGAAAACAATTTTTTTCCATTTCTTTAATTTTGTGTCTATATGAGAGAATGGATTTTCACTGAACTTACTGTGGTAATCAGTTCATGCTGTATGTAAGTCAAGTCATTATGCTGTACTTCTTAAACTTATACAGTGTTGTATATCAATTATATCTCAATTAAACTGGAAGAAAAAACCCCCAGATTTCCTGCTCCTTCACAAACTACGTGCCAAAAATGACCCACATCCCTCTAGGATAAAAATGAGCTTGAATAGATTAGTAGCTGCCCCCTGAAAACTACCCAGTTTGCCACAGTCTCCACTGCTCCCTACTGTCTTTCATCAACAGCCTGCTTCACGCACTTACGTAATCTGCCTGGTACCTAGAAGCACTGGAATTTGAGATTCATCTAGGTATACAAGTTCTACAAGGGCAGAGATTTGTGCCTGTTTTGTTCACTGACATATTCCCAGTACCTAGATCAGTGCCTGACATACAGTGGGTGCTTCATCTTTGTTGGATGGATAGATGAACATATTTTAGGTTGTGTGGGTCAGAGATCACCATTGCAACTACTCAACTCTGCTACTGTAGCTCAAAAGCAGCCATAGACAATAGGTAAACAAATGGATGTGGCTGTTTCCAATAAAACTTTACTTACAAATACAAGTGTGCAGTCTGGACTTGGGCTACAGGTCAGCCTAGCACAAAAAGTTTTATGTATTCTGTACGAATGTTATTTTGGAAAATGCTATCAATATTCAAAGGATAAAAGTTACAGCTCTATTCATTTTCTGGACCTTCCCAAATCACCTTTGATGTTGAAAGTATTTTCCCATGCCTATTTTCCCCCGCACAACCCCACCATTCAGGGCTACAAAGAACCACACCCCTTGTCCATACGCAGAAAAAGACAGGAGAGTTACAGGATCATTTCTGGTCAAAGAACATGAAATCAAATGACATCATCAAGAAATGACAGAATGCTAGGTTAACATGCAGGAAGCCAGCCAAGCTGAGAAGAGCCCTAGATGCCTCTCCCAGTGTGGACTACTTACATTACCATCACCAAAAGACACTTGTTAAAAATGTCCATTCCTGGGGCCCACCTCAGAGCCAGTGAAAAAGAATATTCCGGGGGGTGAAGACTAGGAATATGAATTTTGAATAACCTTAACGGGAAATTCTTATACACACTCAAGTGTGAGAACCATTGATTCAGGCAGGCACTGTGGGTGCCTCCCTCCTCCCTCTAACCCAGGGGTTCTCAACCTTAGTTGAACACTCAGAGCACCTGGGGCACTTGAAAATGCGCTGATGCCTGCGTCTGTTCTCAGAGATGCTAACGCAAACGATCTGGGGCACAGCGTGACCATCAGAAAGAAGTGTTTTTAAAGCTCCCCAGGTATGCAGCCGAGGATGAGAATCACTGCCCCAAACCGTGGATTCAATTTAGAAGTTGCCAGGAAGCCTCAGGGACCAGGCTCCAGTTCTCAAAGCCACCTGCCTTTGTCCTCCTGGCAGGAAGTAACCTGCAGTCACGGGCTCCCCAAGGCAGCCACACCTGATGCCAAGAGAGGCCTCCTCTGAGATGAGCACAGAACCCCGGGCATTGGAACTACATGCAGTTTACCTTGGCCATCACACAGCACAGCAAGCCACACTGGGCAACCATGTGACTTCTCATACCTCCTAGAGTGCGTGGACCGGGCTTAAGAGAACCCAATGCCTTTACTTCCTCCACAAAAAGCTTGCCATCTCTCCAAAACTAGCTTTCTTTTAAAAACGAAAGCACAACTTTTATATTTCACCTTCATATCCTAAGGCCTTTAACCACAAAACCATTTTTGGCCAAAAGAGTTTGGTGAATATTTGTTTTCCTTTGTTAAGTTAGTGGACAACTATTTTGAGAAATGATACCTGACCCTAGATTTTCTTTCTTGATTCACTTTCTTATAAATCAAGGACACTAATATAGATCGTTAACAACAGTGACGACAGTTAACGGTTTCTGAGCACCTTACTTCGTGCCAGCCACGGCTCTAAGTTGTTCACACTGACCCTGCCAGCTCCTAGAAGAGGAAGGACATCACGTGCTTCCTACACATTCTCTCATTTAATTCTCTCCAGAAACCCCCAGAGGCAAGGCCTATCATGCCCATTTCACAAGTGAAGAAACCAAGGCTCAAGTTCACACAACCCTGTAGGAGGAGAGGCAACGAATGCAGGCAGAGAGACGCCAGAGCCCAGCTCTGTGCTCACTGCCTCCAGGGAAATCCCAGCTAAAGCGCTGCAGTTGCAGACGCCTGGGGCCGTGTCCCGCATCCTTGCCCAGCAAGACGCTCCCACCCTCGGTCAGCCTCATTCACAACCACTGACCACCAGCAACACATGCACAACGGACCTCAGCACTCGGAGCTGCTACCCAAGCAAGGCCAGTTCCGCCCCCTTTTTAAAAGGGGAAAGCTGCTCGTTAGCCCCAAAGCATAACAAAGTGTCTCGAGCACCTGCACACGCAGGCTGCCTCGCGCTCCTGAGGAAAGCTATTCGCAACAGATCTGGACAAGGGCACCTCTGGGAATGCTTTGAAGAGGTAAAACATGGCCACCATGCAAAATTCAAAAGGCTGCAGGAGGTACTCAATGAAGGTTCTCCCTCAGCCCGTCCTGTCCAGCTCACTGCTCAAGCCACCCTCTGAGGGTCTCCGCTCTTGTCAGCTCCCTGGGGATCCTTCTAATGTTTCTTTAGGCACACGCAAGTGAAAACAACCAAGCGCTCTAAGTTTTCCTCCTTTCTTAAACAAAACGGAACATACCCCATAGCAGTTCTGCATCTTGAGTTTTTCACCTGATAATGTACCCTGGGGATCTTTCCACATTGGAACACAGCACGTCCTCACTCTCAGAGGCCTCCTGTACTGCTGCATACAGACGTGCCATCGTTTGTTTAACTGGTCTCCTATGGACGGTCACTTGGGTTGGATGAATTCCCAGAGGCAAAGTTGCTGGGTCAAAGGTACACGCATTTGTAGTTTTGTAGAGAGAATTTCCCCCGTGAGCCAAGTAAGAGAAATAAAGCAGGTGCTCTGACTGCAGAGAGAACTCAATTTGGGTCCCAGCTCTGCCCCTCACTAGCCTGGGGGCTACTTCCCTGTGCCTCAGGCTCCTCGTCTATGAAGTGGGGATAATTACAGACCCTACCTCACAGAGCTGTCATGAGGACGGCATGACTTAAGATCACTAAAGCACCTAGAACAGAGAGTCAGGCCCAAGGAAAACCCTGATTTGTTGAGGATTTATCACCGTTATTCTCCGCTCCTGGCCCAGCTAATTTCTGGGACACAGCAAGGACGGCGGGCATCTACACCGCATCCCGGCCGGCCGAGGCATGGGACTGGGCCGCCACCACAGAGGCTGACAGAACGGCCGCCCCATATTCTCACAAGGTTAACGTCTGGATCTGGCCAGGCTCGCAGGCTCAAGCAATGGTCTCAGAGCTAGTCTCACCCGGGGATGCTGACTCATGCAAAAGAAACTTGCAGGAGGCTGGCGAGGGAAACCAGAAGGCCAATGTGTTGACTCACCATGAGATACAGAACTGTCAGGGGAACCAGACATAGCCACTGGCCTCTCTCGCTGACTAACATTCTCGCTCCCGGAAGGCAAGCTGGGTATGAGGACAGGTCAAGGCCCAAGGGGCGTGCGATGGATATCTGTTCTGAGAGCCTAATGCACCCATCTGTCCTGGATCACCTTCCCCCATCCCCACCGCCACCCCGGGGCCATGCCACCCTCATTTTTCACCTGGAATGCTGCACCGGCCTCCCAACCGGGCCCCCCCGTTCCACCCTCGCCCCACCGTCTAGTCTCAACACAGCAGCCAGAGGGAGCCCATTAAAACCCAAACTGGAACTTGCGCCTCCTGTGCTCAACACCCTGGGCGGCTCCTCATGCCCTCGGGCTCGAAGCCCAAGTCCTTCCAACGGCCTACATGGCCCACCAGGCTCTCTGGCCACATCCCCACCCCACCCGCCCCCCTCCAGCCACGCTGGCCTCTCAGTTCTCCAGACCTGCCAGGGCTGCTCCCACCCCAGGGTGTTTGCACTGGCTGTTCCTTGGTCATAAGCCGGCCCCACGTTGCCAGCATACGGCTCATCTCTCACCTCCTTCAAGTACTTGCCCACACAGCGACTTCCCAGCGAGGCCTCCCCCGAACCCCCATTTACATAAAGGCGCTGCCCGCTTCACCCTGCCCTGGTTTGGGTTTTCTTCATCCACAGCACCAATCCCTGTCTAACACACAATCAGGTTTACTTATTTGTTCTGCAAATCCTCTCTTTCTGGCACAGCCCACGAAGGCAGGGATTTTTGTTTCGTATTTGCTGACACAACCTCAGCGCCCAGCAGAGTGCCCGATGCCACCTTCCCGGATCATCTGAACCCAAAGGTCCCGTCGTTTGGCCGGGACATCTCTTCCTTTAACCCAGTTGGCTCCCATTCCCCTTTCCTCTGGCAACAGCATCACCCTTTCTCCTTTGGGGCAACCAGCTCTGGATAGCCTGCACATTTCATCCCCCAGATCCCATAACTGGCTCAGGGTCTGACCTGTGATCCAAGCCAGGCCAATGAGATGGAATTCCGGGACTTCTGTTGGAAAGCGAGGATAAAAGTTCCTTCCTTGTCCTGGGACTAGTAGCAGCAAAACTGATAATAGTTGAGGACACCTTGTGGAGCTTAAGAATGAAGCCAACACAAGAAAAAGTACTAGAAAAAGCCAATGTCCTGAAGATACTGTTTGAGTTCCTGAATCCAGCGATACCTGAAGCCAGAAACTATCCCTGGCCTTTTCACCATAAGCTAATAAATACTCCCCCCTTTTCCACGAGGAAATGAATGAGTTAGGTTTTCTACCACTTATTCTAGCTAATACACTCAGGTCCCCGGTCTCCTGCACAGAAATAAATGGGTCTCTCTGAATGACATTTCATTTTCTGACACATTTGACCTGTCAATGGGTCACAGACAAGACTTGTCAGGTTGGGAGCCCGTCGGTCCTTCCTCGGCAAGACAGCAAAGGTCTGTTCCGACCCCCTGTGTGTTCAGTTCTCAGAAGATGACTGTCTCCTAGTTCCTGCGGGGCACCTCTCTGCCTACAGGCTGCACGGTTTGGGCAAACTGCTAACGGCATGATGCTCTGGCCACTGACCATCCCCAAGCAGCATGGAGACCTCCTGTTTCTCCAAAGGGCTCCTGGTCATTAATCTCTTCAGTCTAAACCTCTCTGCTGCACTCCCGAAGATCATTCGGCTTGAGGGGTGGAGTGTGGGACGAGGGGCAGCCACAGTGACGCAGGAAGACCTCATAGGAGCTGCAGCCATCATCCATGGAGCAGAGAACAGGGGCTTGGACTAAGGTTTTAACAGAGAAGACAGAAAAACAGACATACGGGGGAGAGACTGAGGAGGGTGAATTGAAGAACCTGGTGACAGGCTGGACACGGGGCACGGGGGAGAAGACTCAGATTTCCAGCGTGGGCACGGGGGTACATGGTGCCGCCATCCCCTGAGACAGAAACCCAGCGCGGGTGGGGAAGGGCTGGGAGGAGATGCCAGGTTCAGTTCTGAACAAAGTGAGTTCCAGATGCCATGAGCCGGCCGGCGACGGACCGAGGCTGGTCTGTGTAAGACGTGTGCTCCCCAGCCTGCCTTGCTTGACTCACTCGCCTCACTAGCCTATCAGAAGGTTAGAAACACACAATTTAAAATTCTTTTAAAAACAGCACCCGCACCCTTGCTCCCCTCATTAGAGCAGGGGAGCAAGGGTAGGGGTGGGAGTTTGGGTCTCCCTCGTGACTTACCTAGTAATTTAAACCACAGCAGAACCCAATTTAAAGCAACTCTACCATCCAACTTCTGGCAAAACAAACGTACTTCTTAGATTTGAGATGAATAAAACTAGTACTTACCAAATGTATCAAGTATGTCGGTGATAAGGACAAATTTGCTTGGGTAGAACTGAATAACACTTGTGTCCGAAAGAAGCTTTGAACACTAGAAAAAGAGAAGAGAAAAGAAAAGTCACTGTCATGTCTGACTGGGTTGGAACACTCCAGGCCTGGAAAATTAAGGATCTCCACAAACAAGTGGAGGTGTATACCATGTGCCAGGCCTAGTGCTAGTCACTGGAGGTATAATGACAAGCAAAACCACCGTGCTTTTGACAGAGGGAGTCAACTCTGCTCACAAGAGAGCCTCTTCATGAAAGGCACCATCACCTCCCTCAGGAAGCCACGACTCAGGAATCTTATCCAGAGGGTCTGAACTCGGGTCAGCACTCGGTCACCAGAGAAGTCAACCAGCGTCCCTGCAGGTGACGCCATCCTTTCAGCATTGCCTCCGCTGGTCTATTTCAGAATGGTCTTGATTCTTAAATGTTCTTTTCTATGAAATGACCCCATAGGCAAATCTCTAGGGTGTCTTAAACTAGCACCTATTATTTATACTTACGCTTAAATTTCCTTCTAAAAGGAAACGTGACAAGCTTCAAAGAGTTACATGTTTCTCTGGAACTGTGCTCTGCAAGCCAGGAACATTTTGGCTTTGCCGGGAATTCCTCAATTCCTCGGCCATCACTCACGCCAGAGGGCCATCGACGTGTTCAGGACTCATAACGGAAGATGGCAGCCACACAACGTGGCCCCGAGCACCCCAGATGAAGTCATCTTGTATAATCAGAAACAAAAATCTATCTCTCCTTCGAAGAACTAGAAGTAATGCCCTGAAATCTTGTAAATTCAGAAGTCTGGATAAGGAACTAGAAAACCTTGCCATATTATATCAGACAGGAAAAATGTCACGTTAAAAGAAAAAAAACTATTTGGACATTTAGAAAGGGTCCTTTCATATGTATGCGCTTCCGATGTGCACAGAATGGCTAGAAAGTTCATCATATCAAGATGTAGGCTGACATGTGTTTTCAGTTTGGCTTTGTTACACAATATCTAAATTATTACATTCATCAAGTTTCTCCTTAGCATTATGTAACTAAAAGTAAACAATGTGTCTAATTTGTAAAACATCCTCTCATGGCCCGAATGTTATTTGGGGATTGGAGGTGAGGGGAATGTAAGCTGTTAAAACAATGGCAATGACACCAAATGTGGCATTTGGATGTACACAGAACTCCACTTCCTGACACCTTGCTTTGTGTTTTTCACATGCCCTTTATGAGAGCTCCAACTTAAACAATTAATTACCCCATGAGATTTCAGGGCTTGGAAAAAACAAACAGTTCTGAATCCTAGAGACTGTTTACAATACACAGCTCTTGGTTCCTAGGGATGTGACATCTCCTGAGTTCCTACCCAGAGCCCCTCAGAGATGGGTTACTGCCCACTGGTGAGGTGAGAGGGAGAGAGAATTCAAACAGAAGATTTCAAATTAAACACAGCTGGCGTTTTCCAACACCTGTGCATTGATTTGTCTCCCAAGCTGGTGTCACAGAACATGTATTTTATAAAGACAATAGGAAGCAGAAAAAATTTTTTAATCCAAAGTTAAAATCATAATAATGTCATAAATTGAAGTTACCTTTTAAATCACTATTTTGAAGATTCCAGTTTTTTGTAAAGCTTTGGTGCAGTTTCCTAAACCAATAAAAATCAGGCACCCCCAGGGTATGTGTTAAAAAAACAGATTCCCTGCTCCAAAATCAGTATTTTCAACAAGGGCCCCAGGTGACTGCTGCACTGAAACAAGCCCAGGACACACTGGGTTCCTGAGATCCGCAATCTGTACCACATTCTGGATGAAATGAGCATTCTACAAACCAAGGGTTCTCAGCTTCGGAATCATCTGGGAAGCTTTGTAAAATAACAGTGCCTGGATCCCACTCTCAGAGATTCTGATTAAGCTGGTCTGGGGCGCAGCTTGGACATCAGGATTTCTTAAAGCTCCCAAGTGATTCTAATGTGAGCCAAGGTTGAGAACCATTGTTATAAACACTTCCTGAGCAACTAACTGACGAATTACTCTGCCTAAAATACTTGCTATCGAATTTATTAACACTGCGGAAAAAATACTAAAAGAATGCTTTTCATTTGTTTCCAATTAGCAAGATTCTAGAAGGAAACTAGCAGTTCCTAAAATTAAGTTGGCATTAAAAACCAAAAATGTGAACCAAAGCAAATGGATAAATTAAAATATAATCTATGGTTCAGTATAAGAAAGTATGACTAGATGGATGGCTAGAAGGAAGGCAGGAAAGGAGGGAAGCAGACTAATTAATCAGAGGACAATTACTGCCCACAATATATATTTTTTAAATCCTAAAAATCAGTAAGAAAGGTACAAATAACATAATGGAAAAATGAGCAAAAGGAATCAACAAAAGGCATTTTACAGAAAAGGAAACCCCAATGGCCAATAAACATATGAAAAGATGCTCAATCTTATTATAATCGGGGAATTGCAAATTAAAACCACAGTAAAATATGATGTTATTACCTCCTAAATTGGAAAAATTAAAATAGAAAGTCTGCTCATTCCAAATGTTGGTAGGTCACTGAAAGGCACAGACTCTCACACTCCCACTGCTACTACAGTGCAGGCTGGCACAACTACTGCGGAAAATAACTTGGCACTGTCTGGAAAAGCAGACAAGGCACACATCCTACACCGAGCAATTCCACTTTTAGGTATGGGCCTTCATCTAGCGAAACACTTTATATGGTCACCAGCAGATGTGACCAGCGTTCACAGCAACATCGTTCATAATAATGAAAGAAGGAAAAAGAAAAGAATGCCTATCAACAGAATGAATGATACATAATTTATGCACCAGTAGATTAACTCTGCTTCAGATGGCAAATCTCTCCAACTGATCTGTAGGGTCAGTACAATCCCTATCAAAATCCCAAAGGTTTTTTTTTTTTTTTTTTGGTAGAAATTGACAAGCTGATCCTAAAATTCATATGGAAATGCAAAGGACCCAGAAGAGCCAAAACAATTCTGAAAAAGAAGAACAAAGTTAAAAGACTTATACTACCTAGTTTCAAAACTTACCATAAAGCTATAGTAATCAAGTGTGGTACTGGCATAAGGACATACCTATAGATCTATGGAATAGAATTGAGAGTTCAGAAATAAACCCTTACTTTTATGGCCAATTGACTTCTGACAAAGGTGTCAAAATAAGTCTTTTCAGCAAATGCTGCTGAGACAACTGGATATCCATATGGAAAAAAATAAACTTAGACACACCATACATACAAAAAAAAATTCAAAATGGACCATATAACCTAGATGTAAGAGCTAAAACTATAAAGCTTCTAGAATAAAACATAGGAAGAAATTCTCACAACCCTGAGTTATGCAAAGAGTTCCTAGATACAACTCCAAAAGCATGAGCCAAAAAGGAGAAAACTGATAAACTGGACTTCATTAAAATTAAAAACTCCTAGGGCTTCCCTGGTGGTGCAGTGGTTGAGAGTCTGCCTGCCGATGCAGGGGACACGGGTTCGTGCCCCGGTCCAGGAAGATCCCACATGCCGCAGAGCGGCTGGGCCCGTGAGCCATGGCCGCTGAGCCTGCGCGTCTGGAGCCTGTGCTCTGCAACGGGAGAGGCCACAACAGTGAGAGGCCCATGTACCACAAAAAAAAAAAAAAAAAAAAAATTAAACTCCTACACTTCCAAAGATACCATTATGAAAATGAAAAGACAAGCCACAGACTAGGAGAAAATACAAGTAGATCATGTATTTGATAAAGAACTCGTATCAAGGATAAAGAATTACTACAACTCAACAAGAAGACAAACAACCTGATTTTTTAAATGGGCAAGTCTTGAATAGACAGTTCACTAAAGAAGATATAAAAATGGCCAATAAACATATGAAAAGATGCTCAACATCATTAGTCAGTAGGGATATGCAAATTAAAACCACGATGAGGTACCACTTCACACCCACTCAGATGGCTATAATCAAAAAGATGGTCAATAACGAAACAAGTGATCGAAAAGATATAGAGGAACTGGAACCCTCATACATTGCTGGTGGGAATGCAAATGGTGCAGCCATTTTGGAAAGCAATTTGGCCGTTCCTCGAAAAGTTAAACATAAACTTACCATATGACTTAGCAATTCCACTTCTAGGAATCTATCCAAGAAAAATGAAAATATACATCCATACAAAGATGTATGGATGTATATTTTGCAAAAAAATTGTTTGCAATTGTGAACAGCGGCATTACTCATAATGGCCAGAGTGGAAACAACTTAAATGTCTATCAACTTGTTAATGGATAAGTAAAATGTGGTTATGCATGCAGTGGTATACTATGCAGCAGAAAAATGGTACAGAGTACTGATATCACAACATGGATGAACCGCAAAAACACGGTAAGTGAAAGAAGCCAGATGCGAAAGAGTATATAATGAGTGACCCCACGTACATGAGACGTCAGGAACGGCAAATCATAGAGTCAGAAAGCAGATCGGTGGTTTTTCTAAGGCTGAAAGTGGCAGCAGGGTTTGAGTGCTAACAGGCTTGAGGAAATTTGGGCAGGGGGTGGGGCGGGGGCGGGGGGTGGGCAGTGGCTATGAAAAGTTCTAAAACTGGATTGTGTAATCGCTGGGCAACTCTGTAAACTTAATGAAAACATCACTGAATTGTACATTTACAATGGTGGATTTTAGGATATGTAAAATATCCTCAATAAAGCTGAAAAAACAAAGTAAAATCTTACTGCAGAGCAAATAAGGGAAACTGCTCATTTCTCCATATTCTGTACCTTGACTAGCTTTTTTGGATAAAGAAGGCAGTCTTTAAAGTATTGCAAGTCAAACAGTTACTATTAGCTAGATGTGGAGTTAATTAAACAGTTTCATGATTATTTTCTTTGGGAAGACATGAATCAAATCTCCTCCAGATGTCAAACTCTTAGAAGTCACAGTTCTATACCACAATACTCTATGGAGAGACGTTGCCAACAAAAATATTTTGAAGAAGCTCTTGTTAGTTTAGATATTCTCTCACTTGAGCCACTCAGCAAGCAGCCTCCATCACATGCCTGCAGGATGAGAGAAATCTTCTTCAGAGTATTTGCTTTGTCAACTAACAACAGTGATGGAAGGGAAAAGGGCTTGGGTTTGCCTCTGTCATGAACACCAAAAACATAGCACCTGCCATACAAAGTGTCATCTTAAAAGATTTCAAGTGCCCAGTGTAAAGACTCCCAGAGCAAGAAAACAAACGTCACATTCCCATGACAATAAACAAGGATGAAATCTTGTCCTTCTGAACTAAAATGACTGTTCAGAAATTCTCTATTAACTCTGCTCTGAAAAGCATAATGCTTACGTTATTCCTTTTACCGTGTACTTCTGAGCGTGTTTTGACAAGACGGGATGATCTTAAGAGTCAAGAAACAGAATAAGCTGTTTTCCCTGTGGAACTTGCTCTTGAGATCCAAGAGCTGTCATGGATTAACAAATTCATCAACAAAGAGGATTCAACAAACATACCTCTCTTAACACTGTATATACATTTTCTTTGTCACATCATTATGCAGAACATGACCCCAAAATGCATATATCAGGGACACACAACCATTAGTTCCAAAGATACAAAGCAATTTGGTCAAGGAAACCCAAAAGACAGTTGATCAATCTTTAGTCTACACAAATCATAAATGTGTCAGGTGATGTAACAGGGCCAATGAACTGCACAACCCAGGGGGGACATCAGTAATTCTGTAACCTAGGGTGAATTTCCTGGAACTGCACAGTGCACAACCTATGCAGCTGCACATGGTGGCCCTGGGATTAGCCATCTCATAAAAACACTGATTCATAATTATGGCCTTTCACAGGAAGTACGTGAAAATAGAACAGATGAAAAAATTAGGGTAAGACCCTGAAGGCAGGCCTCTGAAGACCTTAATTATCCACAAAGGAGTTTTACAAAGGAAATTCTGGGGAAAAAAAAAAAAAAAATCACTCGACCTGACCTGGATGACTATTTTTAGAGCCTTCACTTTCTGGTCCGAGGCCCAGGCGTCCTTCAGCGACTGGTTGAGCTCTTCTATGCGGTTCACATAATCCTGTTGAGTCAAATTCAACAGCTCCTTTTGGGATCCCTGTGGGCAGAAAAGTAGAAAGATACAGGCACAGAAGAAAAAACATTGTTGGACTCCCCCCTCGCCCCCATGGACAATACTGAGTATTAGCTGAGTTTTGGTCTCTTAAGTTCCCCTCATATCCTGACCAGGATTGATAGTTCTGTCTTGTAATCAAAGAGGTTCTTTGAGTTTTCTGCAAAGATGGCTAGAGGGCAGTGATTGAAAAACTGGCCTTGAACACAAGTCAGACCTGAACCCATTCCCAGCTGAGCCACATTCTAACCATATGATTCTTGGTGAGCTGCTTTCCTCCCTGAGTCTCTTCTGCGAACAGTGATAACAGGACTCACCTTATTCAACAAATAGTTATTGGGGGGTATTGTGTGCCAGGCAAGTATGGTATACCAGATGCCCCAGATACAAAGGTGAGCAAAAAGACATTGTTTCAGCACTAATGGAGTTTAAGGTACAGAGGACAAGATGGACATTAATACAAACTGAGACAAATGCTCAGGGAAACAATTCTACAAAGACACATATCATAGTTCTCTGAATCTGAGGTGCCCGTTTTAAGAAGCACAACTGTTTTATGCACCACTAAGGAAGAAAAAGTGCCAATCACGGACATGCACCTATTGAGAGACACAGTCCAATTTCAGGGATATTCAAATGTTGGGGGAAAGGTTCATCTCAGAATGGACTCTAGAATGGTGGTCAAGAATGGTTTCCTGGAGCAAGTGGTGCTTGAGACAAACTCTCAGTGGTGTACAGGCGTTAACTAGGCAATGGAGGGTTGTTAACTAGTCCAGGGAGAGAGCATGCAGGACAGAGAGCAGACCCAGCAAAAACCCACGGCAGAAGAGGGCAAGGCCCTCACATGGATGAAATATTATAACATATGTAAAGAGCTGGCACCACCCGGCACACAGTCCATGCTCACTAATCCTTGCCTCCTGCTAAGATGCTGATTGCACAGCTCACAGGAGTGAGGGTCATGCTAACCCACGTGAGGAGAGCAGGAACCAAATCTTTTTTATATGAATGTTGCCTGGAATCCAAAGTAAAGAACTCTTTTTTTTTTTAATTGAAGTATAGTTAATTTACAATGTTGTGTTAGTTTCTGATGTATAACAAAGTAATTCAGTTATACATATATATATATATATATACTCTTTTTCATATTCTTTTCCACTATAGTTTATTACAAGATATTGAGTATAGTTTCCTGTGCTATACGGTAGGTCCTTGCTGTTTTTCTATTTTATATATAGCAGTGTGTATATGTTAACCCCAAACTCCTAATTTATCCTCCTGCCCCTTCCCCTTTTGTAACCATAAGTTTGTTTTCTATGTCTGGAGCCTGCTTCTATTTTGTAAATAAGTTCATTTGTATCATATTTTAGATTCCACATATAAGTGATATCATATGATATTTGTCTTTCTCTGAATTACTTCACTTAGTACGATAATCTCTAGGTCCATCCATGTTGCTGCAAATGGCATTATTTAATTCTTTTTTATGGCTGAGTAATATGCCATTGTATAAATACACCACATTGTCATTATCCATTCATCTGTTGGACATTTAAGTTGCTTCCATGCCTTGGCTTTTGTAAATAGTGCTGCTGTGAACACTGGGGTGAATGTATCTTTTCAGTTAGAGTTTTCTCTGGATATATGCCCAGGAGTGGGATTGCTGGAAGAACTCTTTATTAAAGGAATACAAGTAGGAAGTTCAGGAAATCTGAACTGATCCCAACTGGTCACTTGAACTGTGAGACAGGATCCTCCCTGCCCCTCTGCTGTAGGAAGAGCCACGGGACTAGTTTGGGCAAATGGGTGGTAAATAGAGTGGCATGTGTCCCCTTTGGGCTGAGGCAGTGAAAAGTGACCCTTTCTTCAGCTCTGCTGTGACAACCCTGGAGCCATATGTTGAGATGGCAGCACCACAAGACGGTGGTATGTCTGTCACCTACACTGGACGAGTAACGTGAGGAAGAAATAAACCTCTGTTATATTAAGCCACTGAGATACGGGGGTTCATTTGTTATCACAGCACAACCTAGTCTTATCCTGACTAATATGCTATGTTAACCTGGAAGCCATGGGGCAGCCATGTGCTCCTGTGAGCGGGGGAAGCAAGGAAACCAGTCTGCAGGAAAAAAAAAAAAAAAAAAAAAGGAGAACTAGAAAGAGTCTGGAGGCCACACAGAAGCAAGAGACACAGAGGACAGCTGCTGGGGTTCTGGGTGGTTTTTCAGTTCCTGGTTCCAGGCCACTGTGCCTTTGGGTTCAGGGTAGTGCCCCAGTATCCTTCAATACAGTCCTTATTTTCCATGTAAGCCAGCTCAAGTGACTTTCAGATACTCAACAGACAAAAGAGCTTTGATAAAAACCCTTAGCAATTCCCTTCCTACCAGCCAAGGTTGACTGATGACATGCAGACTGAGGCTCTCAGGCGCCCCAATTCAAAATATGTCATTTCTGAATTGGAAAATAAAATATTGGACTATTAGACTCTGCTGAGCACCTAACAACTCTGGTCTTAGAGCTGGAAGGACCCTGAAACTGGGGCAAGATGCAGGACAGAGCAATGGCAACTGCCATTATAGGGACCTCTGTGGATTTCAAAGCATTCCCATTCAGCCTACACAACTGCATTCTTTATCCCCATTTTACAGATGAGGAAATGGGTACAGGAAGATGAATGCCCAAGGGCACCCCATTAATAAGCGGTCAAGCTAAGGCCTCTAGACTCATAATGGTGATGGTGACAGCAGCTAACACTTGCAAAGCACGTACCATGTGCTGGGTGCTGGTCTAAGCACTTCACATACATTAACTCATGTAATCCCCTGTAATCACCCTAAGAGGCAGGTACTAGGTAGCACCCCCACTTTACAGATGAGTAAACTGAGGCACAGAGCTCAAGCTCTTAAGCACCTTGTCCCAAACTACAGAATTACCAAACAGTAGAGCCAGGATTCAAACCCAGGCAGTCTGGCTCCTGAGTTTGCCCTCTTAACCCCCATGGTATGCTGCCTCTCTAAATGATACTCCAGAGGATGCAAATTCACCGCCTCCAGGGGCCAGGCTAGTAATGTTTATGGGTGAACTGGGCCAGGGAGGACCATGCAACCTGGACAGTACACACCCAGGTTAAATGCAAGAACGTGAGCCCACAGTTAGGTGGAATTTAAGAGAAGTCAGAAATCTGGATTTATACGTTAAATTTACTAATTTTTATGAGCTGGCAAGATTCATGTTCTTTAAAAGCACGTGCAGGCTAATTGAAAGAGTTCAGCAGCTGAGCGACCATGCATGGCCGCTGCAGCAGGCATGACCGTTTTATACTATAAGAGGCGGCTTCCCGGGAGATGGCTACCGTTGGCTTTCACAGTTAGACCTTGTCCCCAGACACCCGGGGTTTGCTCAAGCATCACGGTGAGAAAAACGCCTTCAGAAAACCAGCCCAAGGAAGGCTCCTGTGAGCTTGGCCAGCCGCGCCACTGGCATCTCTCCCTCGATCGGTTGGTGCCTCAGGAGGACTGAACACAATGAGCAGCTCGAGAATTAATCAGAGACCAGCCACCGAGACCGACCTCACCTGGCAGAGACACGGGAAGCCCCGCCCCTCCCTGGATTCAACAACTGACTTGCTCACCTCCTCAAAATCATCCAGCTCCTCCAGCCTGGTCCGAACCTTCTCCGACATTGCGGATATGGCAGTCCCAGCTTTGCCTAAACAGAAGGGATTCATGTCACACAGGTGGCTTTCCTCTGTCACCAATACCCCCAAAGGAAGGCATCTTTCACTCTACACTTCATCATGAATAAAGAGGCTGGGGAACAACTTCATTACAGAAAACTCCCTGAGATTTTGGAAGCAACTTCCTTACGTAACCAAAGTTTCATCAGAAACATTTCTGCTTAGGAGCTGCCCGTGGGAGTGCAGTGGGCCTGCCTCAAAAAGGTTCTGCGACATCTGATATTTACAAACTTTTCACTGAATCATTTGTTTATTCCTAAAGAAAGGCGGTCCAGATAAGGATGCCAAAAATCCGTCATTTAATTGTTTTCCACAAACAAAAGGCCCTCTCAGGCTCATATTCACAGTGCAGAACTGTGGTACTAACAACTAACAAAACAACAATCCCACTGTCTGTCCAGAGGTGGAAACACTAGGGCTTCAAAGCCGTCTCTTCAAGCAAACAGGACTAGTGAGCCTCCTTCCATCATCCATCAGCACAACTCTTCCCATCAGCAGGGACTGGCGGGGAGAGAAGGAAAGGACTCCGGGCCACAGGCCGGTCACAGGACAGGGCTCTCTGGCCAGCTGGCTGCTGCCCTCTAGAGCCTCCTGTTTCAGAACTCTTTCTCCATCTTAAGGGTGTTTCTGTTCTAGACCAGAGGTTTCCTTGCTCCTGCCTACCGAACTCGCTCTCAGGAGCTGAAGTTTACTCTTTTAAGGCATTGCTTTCTTAGCTCTGGTGCTAACTCACAGATTTGTCTGGGATCAGCTGAGAGCATGGTACAATTATTCAATTACTAACAACTACTAAAATTAAGGAGTTTCCAAATAATCTGATTTTTTTTTACCTTACTTCTACTTTTCCCTTCATTTTGAAATATAGTACAGAACATGCATATATGTACATTTTAACAGATAATTATAAAACCTTTGTAGCCACCACCCAGACTGTACACTGTCTTGCTTCTTTCATTCACCACTGACTTTAGTTCATGAAGTTTACCCCTGTCATTGCATAAAGCTCACACATTTTCACCACTGTTTAGCATTTTCCACTGTGTGACTACATCACAGTTTATTTCTTATTCTACCGTCAGTGGATCCTTGGGTTGTATCCTGCTTGGGGTTACTATGAACAATATGCTATAAACATTTCTGTGCATGTCTCCTGGTTCATATATGCATGCATTTCTTCAGGGTAGTTTCTCAAACTTTTACAGGAATCACGTAAGGATGTGTTAACATGCAGATTCTGATTTTTACTAGGTCTGGCAGGGCCTGAGACTCTGCATTTCTAATGAGCCCCCGGTGACGTCAATGCTGCTGGTCCTTGGACCACACTTTAAGAAACATGAATTTGGGCAGAGCTGAAAAAATGCATTCTATAAAAGGCCATATATAAGTATTTTAGGTTTTGTGAGTCCTACAGTCTCTGTCACAACTACTCAACTGCCATTATAGCACAAAAGCAGCCGCAGACAATACGTAAACAAACGGCACGGCTGTGTTCCAATAGGACTATTTATTTACAAAATCAAACAGTGGGCCAGATTCGGCCTCCAGGATACAGTTTGCCGATTTCTGATGTAGGGTATATCCTAATAGTGGAACTGCTAGGTCAAAGGGTTGGCCCATCTTCAATTTGCACAGATAATGCAGAAGTGCTTTACACAGCGGTTGTGTCATTTTACACTCCCGCCAGCAGCACACGAGCGTTCCTGTTGCTCTACATTCTCACCAGCAAGCGGTATTGTCACTTTCTGACCTCTCCAAACTGGTAGATAGGCAATGCTGTGATTTACTTTTTTACGGTTTGGGGTCAAAGTTATGCCCATAACAAAGGTGCTCCGACTCTCTTGATTTCTAGTGTGCTGCCCCAACCTGCAGAGAACGAGGAGAGTTGCAGCTGCCACACCGGCGATTTGCACATAAACCACGGCTGTGCTCCTCTGCACCCCAGTGATACAGCATCTAAGACAGTGGCTTCATAATCACCCAGGAGCTTTAAAAATGGAATTCCTGCATCCCCTTCCTCAAGATTAATTCAATAAGTGGAGTGGGGCCCAGTGGTCTGTATTTCTATGAAATATATATATATATATATATATATATATACACACACATATATATATATTCCTCAAGTGACTCTGCTGAACAGCTAGTTTGAGACACCTTGGTCCAGACTGTGTCTTGGCACGAGAAATTGAGAACTGCCGTATTCAGGGACCAGTGGCTGATAAGACTGAGTGTGTGCCTCCCCTCACCAGTGCATCTGTGTTTTCACAAGGGATAATGACTTAAGGCAAAAGAAAGGATCTGTACAAAGGAGAATTTCAACCATTTCCCAGCCAGTGAGGAGGCACATAGATGGGAGACTACTGCTCTGTAATCCCAAAGTCAAGCACTGAGTTTCTGTTTTCCTCCTAGTAAACTCTTTGGTCTTTTTTTTTTTCATTCGTCATCTAATATGTATTTTGATTCTACTAAGTCTATACATAATCTAGGAAATAATAGCTTCAATTGAATTAAACATCAGGATTGGATGTTTTTTTCCTTTGGAAAATTATATTAAAGGTAATGGGAGAATTCCCCATCAAAACAGTAACAACAGCAAAAACTCACCTTTTTCAGATCCCATAAAAAGATTCTGCAGAGGCAAAAAATATATGTTAATATTTTTTAAAACTTACTGGACCCTGTGACAAAAACTTTACTTATTGTTCAAGCAGCATTAAGACAACATGATCCATCGTTTTCCAACAAAGCCACTTATTTATCTAAATGAAAAACAGAAATATTTATTCAAAGGAGGAAAACACAGCTCACTAGAAACTACTAGAGATTCAAATTTCTGCTCATTTCAGGACTCTCAAAATGAGCCAAAAAAAAGCAAAATTTTGAGACAATGGTGGCAATATGAAAGCATTTAGCTTACTCTAAATCAGGGTTTCACAACCTCAGCAATATTGACGTTATGGGCTGGAAAATTCTGTTGTGAGCGGCTGTCCTGTGCACTGTAGGATGTTTAGCACCATCCCTGGCCTCTACCCACTAGATGCCAGTAGCATCCCACAGTTGTGACAACCAAAACCGTCTTCAGGCATTGCCACATGTCCCCTGGGGAGTAAAATTACTCCTGGTTGAGAATCTCGGCTTTATATTAAATCAGGGCAATCAGAAAACAGTAAGAAAAAGAATTAAATCGTCCAGCAATTCTGCTTAACAAGTATAGACTCTGGGAGAAGGGAGCAGAACCTTCCTAGTCGCTACTGAGTTCACCCCTTCCTCCCTGCTCACAGCCCCGATTTTTGATGGGTGCACTGTGTACAGCCCATGACTATCTTCAAGACAAATGTAACTGGACATGTTGAGGGGACTCCAGGAAGTGTTCTTTTTTTTGGCCGCACCACTCGTCATGTGGGATCTTAGTTTCCCGACCAGGGATCAAACCCGAGCCCCCCCCGCAGTGGAAGCGTGGAATCTTAACCACTGGACCACCAGGGAAGGCCCAAGGAAGTGTTCTTGAATGAGAGAGGGTGCATCCCACTTTCCCCTTTCCGCCTTCTAACAACTTGGACATGAGGTCACACTGAACATGACAGAGCAGCAAGACAGAAAGAGCTGGGTCCCTGATGACTTGGGAGCTGCCACATAGTCCTGGACTATCTGCCTCTAGACTTCTTTCCAGTATGAAGAGAGACGAACATCTCTCTTCTTTAGGGAGGGCTTCATTCACAAGCTAGACCTTGACGACATAAGCATTAACCTGCTTTCCCCGGCTGAGCAACTTGCTGAGTACAAGGTAAGCCCCGGGCACTAGCCAACAACCTGCCCTAGTGAGTGCCACCCAAAGAAGCAGTGAACTCCCAGCCCTGGCAGAAAACCCACCAGTGGGACTCCCTGAGCAACGGTAAGAAGTCAACCTTCTTCAGGGTGGCACTCTCTTCCCCTCGTAACTCTCTCCTCCCCCAGAGACACGACTCTGCGGCTCCAGTTCACTGTCTGAACTGTGCCTGATCCCCGATTCTTAACACATTTTTTGAGGAACGCATTAGCACGTTTTCTCCCAACTAACATTGACATAATAACTGAAACTCACAGAACGTCGGCGTTGGGGCAACATAACTGTGATACTGTGATTTATAAGAAGAAATATATGTTTAGTCTTTGTCCCAATTCCAGGCACAAAGCTCCTAACCCTTGGAATGTCCCAGGTGAGAGAACAATCCAGGAGTCTTCTGTTCCTTTTAGGAAGCACTCTCCTGTGATTTTCGGAAGCACCTAAGGATGGAGGCTGGTTGTCAGGGGAACCAACCACATGATTAGAGGGTGGGAACTTTCAGTCCCACCTCCCTGATTTCTGGGGAGGAGAGAGGGGCTGGAGGTTGAATCAATCACCAGTGGCCAATGATTTAATCAATCATATCTATGTAACGAAGCCTCCATAAAAACCCGAAAGGAAGGGGTTCAGGGACCTTCCGGGTTGGTGAATCAGAAGACATCCACATGCTGCCGTGCTAGACCCCAAACTCCATGGAAACAGACGCTCCTTTGTTCAGGACCTCACCCTAGGTATCTCTTCATCTAGTTACTGGTTTATAACCTTTAATATCCTTTGTAATAAACCAGTAGTCTAGTCAGTTCTGTGAGCCACTCTAGCAAATTAATTGAACCCAAAGAGGTGGTCATGGGAAATGCTGATTTATAGCTAGTTGGTCAGAAGCCAGGTAACAACCTGGACTTTTTGTGTGTGTGTGTGTGGTACGCGGGCCTCTCACTGTTGTGGCCTCTCCCGTTGCGGAGCACAGGCTCCGGACGCGCAGGCTCAGCGGCCATGGCTCACGGGCCTAGCCGCTCCGCGGCATGTGGGATCTTCCCGGACCGGGGCACGAACCCGCGTCCCCTGCATCGGCAGGCAGACTCTCAACCACTGTGCCACCAGGGAGGCCCACCTGGACTTCTGATTAGCATCTGATGTGGGGCCTGAGCCCTTAAGCTGTGGGAGCTGGTGCTCTCTCCAGGGAGACAATGTCAGAATTGAGTGGATTGATAGGACACCCCACTGGTGACAAAGAACTGCTTGGTGTGGGGGGAGCGAACCTACACACTGGAATCGGGTGCAGAATCGTAATAACAAAAAAAAACTACGAAATCTGAAGTAGACACTGGGAAAAAGTATACTGGTACTCACAATAGAGAGCTTTTCCGTGGTAGTATACCGGGCAAGGATTTCTCCTCGTTTGCTGGCCCAAGGCTCAAAATCTGATCCTACAATGGAGTTATCATCTCTGTCACGTTTCTTTCTGGAGTTGTCCTAAGAAAAGGCAAGACAATCTCTTCAGCAGCAATTTTTAAATCTTTTAAAAAAGTATAAGCAATCATGGTGATGACAGATGATAACACAGTATTGTATAAGTGAAATTGCTAAGACAGTACAACTTAAATGTTCTCACCAGAAAAAGGGCAAGTATGGAAGGTAATGTATGAGTTAACTCAGTGGAGGGAATCCTTTCACAATGTATATGTGTATCAAAGCATCACATTGCACACTTTAAATATCTTACAATTTTGTCAATTATACCTCAGTAAAGCTTAAAAAAAAAGTATGAGAAGGCAGACAATCCCTCGCTGTAGAATGTAACAGATCTATCGAAAGGTTTACTATGATAAAAAAATTTCACGCCAATTCACCACAGATGGACAATAAACCTATCAAAAGATGCTCAAACTCATTAAGAATCAAGGAAAGGCAAACTGAAAGAGATCACTTTTCAACAATCAGAATGGCAAGATTTAAAATGACTGATAGGGCTTCCCTGGTGGCGCAGTGGTTGAGAGTCCGCCTGTGCCCCGGTCCGGGAAGATCCCACATGCCGCGGAGCGGCTGGGCCCGTGAGCCATGGCTGCTGAGCCTGCGCGTCCGGAGCCTGTGCTCCGCAACAGGAGAGGCCACAGCAGTGAGAGGCCCGCGTACCGCAAGAAAAATAAATAAATAAAAATAAAATAATATAAAATAAAATAAAATGACTGATAGTAGCCAGGTTGGCAAGGATGCAGGGCACAGGCACTCCAAAATACTGCTATGCTGATGGGAGTGTAAATTGGTGAACCCTTTCTGGAGAACAATCTGGCAGTAACCATCAAAACCTTATGTATATGGGGACTTCCCTGGCGGTCCAGTGATAAGAGACTTTGCCTTCCAATGCAGGGGGTGTGGGTGTGATCCCTGGTCGGGGAGCTAGGATCCCACGCCTCAGGACCAAAACACCAAAGCATAGAACAGAAGCAATATTGTAACAAATTCAATAAAGACTTTGAAAATGGTCCACATAAAAAAAAAAACTTTATGTATATGTTACCTTAACCCAGTAATGAACTCCTAGGAAGTTACCCTGCAGAAATCCTTGCACATAGGCACCAAGATCTATGTATGTTCAAGGACAAATGCGCCACTGCCTATACCAACAAACACCACACACGGTCTATGTGTCCATCATGGCAATTTAAATCATGTCCCTGGGAATTCCCTGGCGGTCCAGTGGTTAGGACTCTGGGCTTTCACTGCCAAGGACCCGAGTTCAATCCCTGGTCGGGGAACTAAGATTCCCACAAGCCGAGCAGTGCAGCCAAAAAAAAAACCCCAAATCATGTCCTGTTCCTTACCATACAATGCAGCTGTTCAAAATAAGAAGGTTGTTCTCTAAGTACTAATATAGAAAGTTCTCCAAGACATACTGTCAAGTTAAAAAAAAAAAAAGTATACACGTTAAAAAAAAAAAAAAAAGTAAATAGCTGTGTGCAATGCCAGCAAAGAATGATGGTGGATTCTGAAGTCAGACTGCCCAGGCTTGAATTCCAGCTTGCATGTCAGTTAACATCTCTGCTCCTCTGTGTGGACCTCTTTCAATGAAGCTTAGGCAGTATGAGAACTACACTTGGAATGCACCTGGAAAATACCTGCTACGCAGTTAGCTGATACTCTTATGACTGCTGTTGTTGTTACTTATATGTGAGTATGTATGTAAATGTTCAGAAATTGTTGTCATAAATATCTATGAAAATACAAAGAAAAAGTTGAAGAATATACATTACACTGATAACACCAATGCCCTCCAGAGTGCAGAACAGAATGAGAGCTGGTCAGCTGGACTCCTCTGTAATGTTTGATCTTTTACATGAAAAATTAGTAAATTAGTTATGTGATTACATAAAAATAAATCCAAAATAAAGGGTATGAAAAGAGTGAAATGAAAATAAAGAATTTTAAAATGCTTTAAAACGAAAGAAGAAGAAGAAGCAGTTTCCAGGATCTACATGCTATGCAGTGTCACTGAGTCTGGATTATTTGAATTGTTACAACCCGAGTGCACTGCGTATTACTTGTTCGATGAAAATCCCCAACCCTGCACCCACAGGACTGACCATAGCTAGGAGCATTACCGTGGTAGCCGCCAGGGCTGCAGGGTCAGCAGAGGCCGCAAACATGGAGAGGGGGTCGGTCCCATCCAGGACGCTGCTCAGTGGGTCCACCACGGAGCTGGAGGATGAAGAGGACGTGGAAGAAGTGCTTCCTTTCCGGCTCACTTTCTTTGTCTTTGACTCTGTGACCTGTGGGGAAAATCTGTGGAGGTAAAATGGTAGTCTCCTATGACTTTTCCCAATGAAACACGCAAATGGGTTTTCCCTTGTTCCGTTACAAACTGACCATTCCTTTGCAGCAGGGACACTTATTTTTGTGACAAACTGACATGACTCGGAATCCCAGCTGTCGAGGAAGGGAAGGTGAGAAATTGGGGTTAGAAAGGGAGAGACAGGGTCTTTGAGATTTAGAAGGTGATGCTATAAGTGAATTCTTACAGGGCCTTCTTACTCAAAGTGTGGTCTCTGGACAAGCCGCGTGCACATCACCTGCCAGCTCATAAATCTGTAGACCCCCGAGCCCCACCCCGGACCCAGTGCAGCAGAATTTGCATCTTGCAGCAATGGTCTAGGTGGGGTAACGAACCAGCATACGGAAGATCCCAGAGTCGTCATTCTCGAAGACGGTCTCAGTGGCTCTGCGCGGCCAGCTCATCATCACAGTGAGCGCCCAACTCCTCCCTTTCAGGAGAACTGTGTATGTGTTAAGAAGCAGGCGGGGGTGTTGGGGTGTGAAGCCATGTTCTTGTTCCACTGCCCCCAACCCTCCCCAACTTCAGAGGACCAGACCGTGGTGAACCCCTGAGCCGAGAGGATCCAACCAGACCCAGAGTCTGTCTGCTGAAGGTTTAGGATCAACATCCAGAAGGGCTAGTTAGGCTCCACTCCTTTTTAAATGAGCAGGCTATAAAAACCCGGAACAATTCTTCAGAGAGAGAGAGGCTGTAACAGCATGAAGGAGAGAGGGCGTCGGATAAAAGAGAATTTGGCCTCTGTCCCCGGTTCCTGGAAAGGAGACTCCAAGTCCCTGGAGCATCAGTCATTCATGAGCCCCTCGATCACACCTGAGTTTATGCTGATGCGAGGATGCTGAAAGACCAAACATGTGATTAGAGGGCTCGGACTTTCAGCCAGGCGATAACCCTCACTGTAGAATATAACAGATCTGTCTAAAGGTTTACTATGATAAAAAATTTTCAGGCTAATTCACCACAGATGGACAATAAACCTATCAAAAGATGAAAGAGATCTCACTTCAGCAGAGGGGAGGGAAGCTGGAGATCAAATTCAATCATGTGGCCAAGGAATCAATCCATCATGTGTGTCATAAAACCCCAATAAAAAGTTTGGACCCCAAAGCTCAGTGGAGGTTCCCAGTTGAACACATGATGCGCTGGGAGGTGATGCACACCCTGACTCCACAGGCAGAGGACAAGGAAGCTCTGCATTTGGGACCCTCCCCCTTGCCCTATATGTCTCTTAATTTGGCTGGTCCTCATGTGCATCCTTTATAATAAAAATATAAGCATAAGTATTTCACTTTTCTGAGTTTTGTGAGTTGTTCTAGTAAATTATCAAACCTGAGGGAGGTCGCCGGAAACCCTTAGATTTGTAGCCAGTTGGTCAGAAGTGCAGGTGGCCTGGGGACCCCCAAGTTTACAGCTGGAGTCTGAAGCTAGGGCAGTTTTATTGAAGACCATGCCCTACACCTGTGGAGTCTGACCCTAACCCTAGGTAACTTGAAGTGCCTCCCACTGGTGCATGTCTGTTGTTCCTGTCTGCCTGGCCTCCATTCCTCCATCTCCCAGCCTCAACAGTCCACATTTTCTTTGGGAAGGCAGCCTTGCCTGACTTTCAGCTCTTAAAGGCCTGGTGGAGTGAACTCTGCTCCTGGCTCCCAGGGTGGGCAGGAGCCCCAACCCAACCAATCAGCATATTCTACACCCCAGTCACCAGGGTTGATTCAGGGAAGGACACATAACCCAACTGGGCAAACAGAAAATGCAGAGAAGACACTCTCCCTGCTGTTGGGTTTGAGTTCCTGAGATTGGAACCAACTCACTGGTGGGTCAGCCGCAGCCACTCGAGCCCGTGGGGATTTGAGGGGCCCTGGGAGACTGAAGCTTGGTCTTGTGACCTCCTGCTTTATGTAATCACCTGTGTGTTCTCAGGTTCTCTGCCATTCAGAAACGTCACGTCCTCAGTGTCTAGTGGCATCTGTCAACCTCATCCCACCCATGATGACAACCACGTAGCTTCTATTACTTGTTGATAAAAAAGTGCTAACTCAGATGAGACAATCTATGACTCTTGCTTGCCTTTTGTTTTGTTTTTTAAATAAACTCACAGATAGACTAAGATGCTATTCAGGACAGCACCTTATATTAGTAATTAGAGTGATCTTAATATTCCAAATCAGCAAATTAAGAAGTATTTTGTTTACACCTCCAAATCAGGAACAAAGGCATCCCATATGCACGATCACCTCACTAATATGAGAAAGGGAATAAAAATGATGGTGGGTGAGACCAACAGCACAAAAAAAATGGGGCAGAGAACAAACTGGTTGATTTAAATATGCAAAAGCACCTACCACTGGCAAAATGAGAAAGACCCAGGAATACTGTCTATAATTTTATGGAATAAGAATGTCACAGAGGGACCCTCGACAAAACTTACAGTTATGGGTTTCAGTGGGTGATAGTCCCCAAATTCCAGTGGTACAGCCTCCAACCGGCATGATGCAAACTCAGCCTTGTAGTTCCTGTTCCTGGAATGCCTGGTAAACAGCAAAACCCAGAAACCAATTAGTTGGAGATGCATACACACTAACAACTTCTTGCTGAGACTTCCTCATCGATGAGACAGTTTACAGTGGAACAGTATTTTTACCAAGACCAATAAGAAGTGGTAAATTAAAAAAAACATTTTTTTTTAAATCAGTTTGAAGGTATAAGGAGCTGCCGAGGCAAACAAGACCTGCGAGGACAGACGCCAGAACAAAGGGAAGCTCACTGAAGTGAAGCCAACTTTCTTGCCCAGCTATCTCTCACAGAGCATTTTGATGCTTGGCATGGGACAAGAGCCAGGCAGAGGGCAGCTGCTAGGGTGCAGAGTAGCCAAAGAAGCTTTAAGGAAAACTCACAGGGCTGTAGAGATAAACTAGGGTTCAGGGCTATGGAGACAGCCAGGGCTTGAAGGAAGAGATTCTGAAGAGAAGGCAGTGCAGAGAAGTGAGAGATTCGGTCCTGGTTTCCCCTCAAAGTATTCTCCAATTACGCTGTGGAAGAGCAAGAGGAATAAGCCAAGTAGATGAAGAGCAGAGAGTTTTCATCAGTCTTGCGGAGGTTTAACAAGTGAAGGGATTAGTGAGAAGGAACATAAAAGGGGAGAGATCACCCACATTGAAGCATGGAGAGGAAAAAAGATGAAAAGCACAGAAGAGTGCATAAGAGACATGAAGAAAGGTCTAACACACATACGATCTGAATTCCAAAGAAGAGAGGAGGAACAGGCAGAGCAGTATTTGAAGAGATAATAGCTAAAAATTTTCCCCAACTAAAGAAAGACACTGATTCGCAGATTCAAGAAACGCTTGTGCCCCAAGCAAGACCAGTACAAAAACAAAACAAAAAACAACCATACTTAGGGCCTTCATAGTAAAATGGCTGAAAACGAAAAAGAGAGGATTTCTTAAAAGGAATAAAGATATGTTATTTTCAAAGGACAACAGTAAAGATTATTATCTCAGCACAGAAATGAGAGCCACAAGACAAAGGAATGATACCTTTAAAGTACTGTAGGAAAATAATTCCCAACCAAGAATTCTAGACCTAGTGAAACCACTCTGTGAACATTAGGGCAAAAGAAAGAAGTTTCCAGTCAAAGAAAAAGGAGAACAGCAGCAGCAGAACCACACCTTAATTTTTTTTTAAATGCTGAAAGTAGAAGGAAAATGATCCCAGCGGAAAGCAAAAAATATATGCTAACATGTATATATACATATATATATGCGCATATATGTGTACATATGCATATATACTAGATATATACTAAAGAACATACAAAGATAAAGGTGTAGGTAAAACTAAATATTGACTTCTTACGGTGTTTAAAATATATATAGAATTAAAAGGCATGAGAACTAGAACATAAAAGGCAGGAGAGGTGCTACGATCTGAATGTGTGTCTCCCTAAAATTCACAGGTTGAAATCCTAACCCACAAAAGGTATTAGTAGGTGGAGCCTTTGAGAGGTGCTTACATCTTGAGGGTACGGCCCTCATGAATGGGATTAGTACCCTTATAAAAGAGGCTCCAGAGAGCTCCCTAGCCCCTTCCACCATGTGAAGACACAGTGAGAAGGTGCTGGCTGAGAGCCAGGAAGAGTGCCTTCGCCTGACCATGCTGCTGCCATGATCCTGGAGTTCCAGCCTCCAGAACTGTGAGAAATTAAATTTTGTTGTTGATAAGTAAACCAGTCTGGGGGACTTCCCTGGTGGTCCAGTGGGTAAGACTCTGTGCTCCCAATGCAGGGGGCATGGGTTTGATCCCTGGTTGGGGAACTAAGATCCCACATGCCATACAGCACAACCAAAAAAAAAAAAAAAAAAAAAGGAAAACCAGTCTGTGGTATTTCATTACAGCAGCCCAAACGAATTCAGACAGAAAATTGGTACCCGGAGCGGAGTGCTAGTATAACAAATATGGAAGCAGCTTTGGAACTGGATAATGGGTAGAGGCTGGAAGAGTTCTGAAGGATGTGCTAGAAATTGTGAGGGCTCAGAAAGAAGAGAGGAAAGCTGCAGAGAAAGCCTCAACCTCCTTAGAGAACACCTAAGTGGGGGTAAACAGAATGTTGGTAGAACCGCAGAAGGTAAAGGTCATTCTGATGAGGCCTCATACAGAAGGAGGAACACGCTTTTGGACAGTGGAGGCAAGCAATCCTTGTTATAAAGTAGCGAAGAGCCTGGCTGAATTAGTCCGTGTCCTGGTGTTTTGTGGAAGGCAGAACTTGTGAGCCATGAAATTTGGATATTTGGCTGAAGAAATTTCTAAACAAAGTGTTGAAGGTGCAGCTTGGCTTCTCTTGAATGCTTACAGTAAAATTCAAGAAGAGAGGAATGACTTAAAGTCAAAATGGCTGACCAAACGGCAAACAGGCCTAAAAACCTGGAAAACTCTGTTTCAAAGAGCACAGGAAGCTGGCCCCTTTGTTTCCTTGGCCTCCAGATGCCTTGAATTCATCCCTTCCACGCCCCCCCCATTCCCACCCCCATTCTCAGCTCCTTGACTTCATTAATATGTGTATGAACCCCAAATCTAACTGTGCCTTGCAATTAATCAGCTTTACTCAATAAACCCCACCTACTCAGACATCTAACACAGTACAAAAGAACTGAGAGCCCATGTAATTTCGCTTCCATCCCTTTCTAAATAAATTTCGCTTCGAGTGTAGGAAAGGAGAAAAGCTAGTGAACAATATAGACCGGCCTCCACTTGTTTTTTGTTTTTAAAGGAAAACCCCTACCACAATACACTGCCTAGTCCCTTTGGGTTACATTTACTAAATATATACTGTCTTCATCTTCCAAAAATATTTCAGTTGAATTCATTTATGAAATATTCTTCCCAACTCCTTTTAATACGCCACCCGCCAATCCTTGATTTATAAAACAAACAAAACCCCAAAGAATAAATTGGAAATCTAGTCATCAACAGCCATAATGGAGTTTAAAAAATCAACTTATACTTTTCCTCCTTTCAGATCACTCTTAACTTTATCAATAGAATTTTGAAAAGTTAATTTAATAGAATGAGTAGAAATGTAATCTGACCTGAAATTCAACTGCAAATGTGTTGTTCGTCGCCATAATAATTATTAACGAATCAACAGCTAAAAAAAGGATAGTATCAAAAGAGCAGTATGACTTGATACACAACAACCGAGTATCAGTTCTCATTTGTTATGTGCTTATTACTGTTGGGGCCCACAGCGGGCCACCCCCAAATATGGCATAGTGATTATCTTGAATTAAAGTTACTTAAGAAACTTAAGGAAGAGCTGATGTAGAGGGACACTCTGACCCTCCTCTCTGTCTCCCTGAAGGCAGGAAATAAGTCTCCCCTGTGAAAGGTGCCCACTTGCATCTGGAGGTAGAAGGACACCCTTGTCGCCAGAGATGGGGACTCAGGGCCAAGAAGCCTATATAAAAGAACCTTGTTATTTCTTTAATACCACAAGCCTGCTGTTTAGATTCTTCACTAATTAAGCACCCAAAGCCCAACTTTCCTTGTTCTGTCAATTCCTCACAAATTTATTTTGTCTAAAAAGTATAAAAGCTGCCTGTTTCAGCCACTTCTTAGGTCCTGTATCTATGAGACCTCCAGAACATACAAATTAAAATTTGTTTCTTTTTCTCCCATTAATTTACCTTGTGTCAATTTTATTATTGGTCCAGCCACAAGAACTCAAGAGAGTAGGAGGCGGAATTTCCTCTCCCTGACACTATATACCAGGATACAGGACAAGCCCTTTACCTCTATTTCCTATGAGGTAGGTACTATGATTATGCCCATTTCTCAGATGGAGAAGCTGAGGCTGTTGGTAACTTGTGAGAGGTTAGCAAGTGATACAGACAGATGCAAACCGAGGCAGCCTGCCTCTAGGATTCAGTAGTTCTACAGATCATCTATAGGTCAACTTGAGAATTTGAAAAAGCAATTGTCTTTTCTTTTTTTTTTAAGGACTGAGCTTTGAAATGATTTTTTTTTTTAAGTGTGAGGGGAGGGAATTCTTTGGGGAAAAAATACTTGTTCTGGACAAACCTTTAAAAAACAAAAGGGAAGGAAACATTTACACTTGCCGTAAGTCCATGTCAAGTTGCTATTTCGATTTTTCAACCATTTCTTCCATTATTTCCTCAAATTTGCTCTCAGTTCCCTAGTGTTTCCTATAGGTTGAGATGTTAAAAGCGTTTTCTTCAATGCCCGGGTCTTTGGTAAGGCTAACAGTGACCTCTAGTGGGCATTTTCTCAAAAAGCCTTACTCTTCTTCCCGGGAACATAGCTGATAAGCTGGTAAAAAGACCCCCAACTCCCAGCAATGCGAAAGGGTGGTCTGGCTCCTTGGCAGCTGCCACAGAAAAAAGGCCAACATTTCATACCTCCACTCCTAGCTTGGTCTGGCCTCTGGCTACTCCAAGTGTGAGTCACAGATCACCAACAAGAGCATCACCTGGGGAGTACTGAAATACCCCTACAGAATCAGGGTCTGCATTTCTCCAAAATCCCCAGGTGACTGATATGCACATTAAAGGTTGACACTGCCCTATTTTTAAATTATTTACATTGGGTAACATGAATGTGTAGAAATCCTACTACCAGTTACCAAATTAATCTCCTTATACTGGAAATACCGAAATCCAATAACTGCTTTTTAATTCTCAAGTGACTTTTTTTATTTTTTGGATTTGCAAATACAGTTTATTTTACAGAAATTCAACATTATAAACAGCAGGCACCTCCCAGCCCCCCACCCCCCTCCCCCCACCCGTACCACTGGGTGCAGACCATGCTATGCAGAGTGAGCAGTGATGCAGCCCTACTGCTTTGGAGGGAGATTCGAGAGCGATGGAACCTGCCTGCACCACGGCCTGCCTGCCCCACACACGCACGCGCCTGCCCGCCTCGCAGGCCACCAGAGTCTGTCTGGGCCCAGCCCGCGCTGGACCAGTTAAATGGATCCAGCACAGGTCTCTAATTCCTTCATGTCGTCGTCTTCCTCTTCCTTCTTCTTGGTGGGTTTTGACGGTAGGGATATAGAAGGAACATTTGGTAGAGGGACTGTTTCCGGTCCACTGATTTCCAGCAAATTCTTGTCTAGTTCCTCCTGTTCTAGTTCTTCTAATTCTGCCATGAGCTCATCCTCGTCAAACTCTTCTCCAAACCCTACAGGTTTTGAAATAGCTGTTGAAATCTCTTCTGCAAGTTCCTGCTGGTCAGCAATGTCCTGCATTAACTCATCAACTTTATCGATGTCCATGTTGTCGTGGGCAGCCTTCATGGCTTTGGTGGCATAGCCCATGTTCTTGAGCACCTCGGTGTTCGTGTTAGCATTCTCCAGGGCCTCTCGCTGGAACTCGCTGGTTGACAGTGTGCCGTCGATCTGTGCCAGCTGCTTTTCATACCTCTTCTTGCGCTTCAGTGCCTGGAGGGCAGCGCGCTTGTTTTTGGTGCCGTGCTTCTTGGCGGCTGTCAGCTCCTGCTCGATCTTCTTCTCCAGGAATTCCTGTTTCTTACTTAGCATCTCCTCCATGTCCCGAAGCCTCTGGATGGCCGCCTGGGGGGTCGGGCCGCCCTTGCCCTCAAGTGACTTTTTAATTACTAATGACATAATCTGGCCACACAGTTTTTTATCCCCCAATCACAATATACTCCCCCTCCCTAATAGAGTCTTAAAATGATGTAGAAATTCTGACTCCAAAGAATGGTATTTTTAACA
Source organism: Stenella coeruleoalba (assembly GCF_951394435.1). Taxonomy (NCBI): domain Eukaryota; kingdom Metazoa; phylum Chordata; class Mammalia; order Artiodactyla; family Delphinidae; genus Stenella; species Stenella coeruleoalba. The sequence continues at coordinate 65,109,944 of NC_137161.1, read as the reverse complement.
GTGCTATGACCGTAGGACTGAACAGGAAATGTAATCCACAGTGCACTGGACATCTCACAGGTGAGGTCAGTAATAACAAAAAGTGTGGGTGAGAAGAGGCATGCTGGGGAGACCCATGACAACACAGCAGGACTCAGGAACCCTGCTACCCAGGAATCTCAGCCCAGGACCTAGACTGTAGGGCCATATGACAATAATGATTAAGATCAGAGGTTTGGGACTTCCCTGGTGGTTCAGTGGTTAAGAATCCGCTTGCCAATGCAGGGGACACGGGTTCGATCCCTGGTCTGGGAAGATCCCACATACCACAGAATAACTAAGCTTGTGCACCATAACTACTGAGCCTGTGCTCTAGAGCCCATGAGCCACAACTACTGAGCCCGTGCACTGCAACTACTGAAGCCCGCGTGCAGCAGCAAAGACCCAACGCAGCCAAAAAAAAAAAAGATCACAGGTTTGAGTTCCAAACCTCAGTACTCCTTGCAGGCTACAAGGCTAAATGAACTGCTTCATCTTTCTGTCTCCACTTTCTTATCTGAAAAATGGGTTTTTTAGGAGATGAGATGTTGCACGTTCAGCACTTAGCACAGTGACTGGCACAAGATAAAGGCTTGATAAATGTCAAATTTAATGACAGAAACACGTTTCTCCTCTGAGGGCCTCCTCAGTCTCCTCATTCATTCCATAAATATTACTCAGCACCTACTATCTGCCAAGCTCCATGCCAGGCTCTGGAGATACAATGATGGTTAAAACTCAGCCCCTTTAACTTAAGAAGCATCAAGTCTATGGGCAAACTGAAAGATGAACACATGCTACCACAGACAGAAGTGTTTAGAGCACAGTCAGACTAGGAACTGTGGAGACCCTAGATGCTAAACGGCTAACAGCACCTCTCTCTGTAAAGTATACCAAAGGTAAAAATGCACTGGGATTAAACAGCATCTTCCTGGATCTTCTGATTACAAAATTCCAGCCAGATAAGTGCATTGAAGCTATATGTTTTGGTATATAAGCCTTAGTGATTTCCTAAAAGGGGTTTTGCATGACTAGGTCAAAGAAAACTCAAGGCAGGTCATATAAGAACTCACTGGCATCCAATCCTGATTTAGCATACCGAGACTTTTGAAGGAAGACTCTTAAAGAGTTAGACATGTGAAGGGAACAAGAGAAAGACCGCTGTTTATCAAGCATAAAATCAGAAGTATGTATCTGATTATTTCTAAGGTCCAGGGCTGTATATTTTTTCATTTGCTCACTCACTCACTCATTCAATGTAAACCACTTTGCATCATTTGCAGAGAAAGATCAGAAAATAATCTCCCTTTCTCACGTGCCCAAATAATTCCACTACTACCATCACATCTTGCTCCGGTTCTTCACACACCCGTAGAAGCAGCTGGAGCCTGAAGCGCCAATCACTCCTAGCTACTCCAGCCACAAGAGGCCGACAGGCCCAGCCGCCTTGGAACGCGCCATTAGCTTCTTCTTGATGACCTCCTATTCATCCTCCAAAACCCAATTTAAGGCTCTTCCTCTCTCAAACCTTCCCCAAGCCGCCAGGTGTGCCTAATCCCAATGCCTTCTTTGGATATCCTTCTATTCAGAAGCTTATCTGCTCCACTAAACTGTCAGCTCCTTGATGCCAAGGAGTACGTCTGAGGGTTGTGTATCGTGAATGCCCAGTGCAGGGCCCTGCACAGAGTAGGATGAATGGCAGCCATTTCACAGATGAGAAAAGCAAGTCTCCTCTAGATGAGCCCAGTCATTCAGAAAACTGCCAGGTCTTCCGAGTCGTCCAGACCAGAGCTGAGCCCACCATTTTCTGCAGCCAGCTCCCCCAGAACCCGCGCCAACTTCTGGGAAAGCGGAGGCCGGGGAACTTGAGCTTTTTTTAGGGAATGAATGGAGAGGGTGGCGTGGAAGGCGCGGGGAGAGGTAGCGGAGGAGGGGACCAAGATCCCACCCGTCCGGCTTCAGGGAGGTCCTCTGAACCCGGGTAGCGGCCGGGGATCTGTGGTCAAGACCACCAGGAGATGGGGTGGGAGACTCCACCAAACCCAACAGAAAGCAGTTCACACACTCCCTCGCAGAGACACACACCGAGACAGAGACAGAATCCCAGAAACCACGAAGGACACCACCTCCCTTAAGCCCAGCCGCCGCTTCCTTCTTACCAAGGAAAGACCGCCATCTTCCCAGTCACATGACCGCTACTTCTGGCACCGCCAGCCCAATTCGCCCTTCCAGACCACGCCCCTCCAGGGGGCCATGTTTGTAAGGGGCGGACGCCCCTCCCCGCAGGGTCAGGGCCGCCATGTTTGTGAGGGGCGGGGCGCCCTCCCGCAAGGCACGGGCCTTGCCGCTCGGGCGGCCATGATTAAGAAGGGCACCGCAGGCCTTGTGGCTGCTGGTGCCGCAGCGCAGACATGATGAGCTGGCACTTGCGGCAGGTGGCCGCCTGGCCAGCCGGCGCCCTCTGGAGGCGGTGAAGAATCCAGACACCTGCGGAGAGAAGACGCTAACCGCGGCTGGGGTGGGAACAGCGTCCAGCCTGCGCGTGCTTTTGCGGCTAATTAGCAGTTTGGCTGGGTAAGCCACGCCCCCTCTGCAAGACACTGCGCCCACCTCCGTGCACCGGGGAATTTAGGCACTTACCGTACCCACCTCCCAGGACTAACAACCTGGGTCTCTAAGGGCTGCCGTAGATCCAAATGGGACTGCTTTCGACTGGAACTAAACTAACTGGAGAAATCGGGGTCAGCATTTCACCCCACTTGGCGAAGCCGTACGTTTCTATGAAGGTGGATGTCCGTTTCCACTACAGAACTTCCGTGCTCTAGTCTAGTTTTCTCTGATTAAAAAAAAAAACACAGGATATTTTACTAAATGGTTGCCATAGTAAGCATGTGTCACGCCCTGTGCTGAGCACTTTGCGTTCACTCTTCATTTACTCCCCACTGCAAACCTGAAATTACGGCAACCGGGATTTGACCTGACTCCAGACCTGACTACTAGTTTAACAGGGGAGATCTAACGGGGGTGACTGTTGGTTAACAGTTGGTTAATCACAAGGCACCTTATCCTCACTTTTTTCCCTTTTTCTTTGAAGTGTCTTTTCTGACAGGAGGAGGTCAGAAAACCACATTCTCAAAAATCTCCTCAGGAAAAGGCAGTAGAACATACCCTAACCCTCTAACGGAATACGCAGTTTATTTAGCACGCTGAGTCCTAGTTTCTTCAGCTGTGAAGTTAGGATAATTCTGACCGAGGTGAAGGGAGATGATTATCAAATGCCCGGCAAATGGTCAGCACTCAGTTGAAGCAGTACATCACTCACTTGGCAGGCTGAAATATCATATTGTAACTTCTGTGACCTTTCTGATTTCAGAGCTTTTCTTTCCAGGGCCACAGACGATGCAGTGTATCATAAAGCAGGGCCTCTCCCGTTTGAATTGCACAGACTCACCCGGGGATCTTAAAGGCAGGTTCTGATTCAGCTCTGGGGCAGGGCCTGGGCTTCTGCATTTCTAACAAGTCCCTGGGTGGCACTGCTGCTGGTCTCTGGATGCAGAAGGGGCTGTGATCGTTGTGGGTGGTGAAGGTGGGGAGGGGCATAGAACACAAGCAGCGGCAGAGCAACAGCGTGCGCTCCTCAGCACATTCGGGCACACCCACTGATTCTGAACTCTTTAATCATGTCAGGTGTGTTACACAGATAATGGAGGTAATCCTGAAACAGGCTGTTGTAAGTTATGTAAAGTGTGAAAGGGGAGTCTTCCCACCATAGGCTGAGAAGCAAAACCACGCTTCTGGTGGCAACTTTGTCAACCACCTCAAGAAACTGCGTTGAAAGCCATAGAGAAACTGACCAAAAGGGAACAGATTAAATAAATAAGTGAAAAGGTAATATTTTACTGTCAAGTATAATTTTGGTTAGACATGGTATTTGTTCTCAGAGCTGTCCTTTAGAACCTAACCGATGTGACTCCACTGCACCATACCCCAATCGGATTTGCTGCATTCCATGACTGAAAGTCTTTTTTTTTTTTAATTTTTATAACCTACATGTATGCCCACTATGGTCTGTTACAGATAGCATTCCAACTTCACTTGCTTATTTTTTTTTTTATAACTATTACTCTTCATTTGGGGGTAGGAGGGGGATTGTGTGTGGTTGTTCATGGGACAGTGACACCTGACAGAAAAAAAGATCTTCATCTCCAGAATGGGTCCTTGTTTTCAGCTCAGTATGAGTAATAAAGAGTTCCCAGTCAATGTACATAATAAACAAGAGCAAAGGGTGGCCACTGGAAAAGGGAGAGGCTGTTCTCACACTGCCTTGTAGATTATCAAATGTAGTATCTCCTCGACAAGAGGTAAAAATGAGGACCATTGGACTATGCTCACGTTAGATGACCAGGCAGCAGCAGTGGTTGGATTCTTAACGCTGTACAAGTCAGCAGCTTGGTGTGAGCTTCAACCTGAGCATTCTCTCCCATTCGATCCAGCTAAGACATTTCCAGCTCCAGTGAACTTTTGCCCTCTGAAAAGTCCAACTCATGCAAAATCAAATGCCAGGGGGCTAATGTTACAGGTTACATATTAAATAGTGGGATATACCTTTCATGGGTCTTGTAAAAAATTATCATATTACAATATTAATGTCTTGGCCACATACTTTTCAAAAGTCCTTTCTTTGGTAAATAAAAAATCAAATGAGATTTCTTTTAAGATGAAAAGTTTATTTTGCCTTTTGCCTAGAAGCAAAACTAGTGAAAATTAAAATTAAAGTATAAAAATAAATATAATTTACATTCATGGACATTCCACTCAAAGAAAAAATAACAAAAATAATATATATAAATAAAAATCCATTAAAAGCACAAAACAATGTCTGGCACTTTTATGAGAAAAAGCTGTGAACATTAAAAAAATTTATAAAACACACAAGCTTTTATCCTTAAAAAAAACACTCAAGTTTTGCATCCTTAATCTAAAACTAGTTTTATCTCTGAAACATACTATTTGTTGTAGCCAATTTGCATTACTGTACACAAAACTTTTAGCATCTATCTTTCATACTGGAAAGACCCACAAGATCTGAGTAAGCTGTATCCTGAGTTTTCAGAATGATAAAGCACAATTTATCATATTAAGATAATTTTGATACACTTTGCCCACAAATATAAATTGGTAACTCAGACATTTTTGACTGTGTTCTATTTCTAATTTTCTGATTCACTCATTAAATAAATGATACATCTCAATAAAGAAAATCAAGTTTACACCCAGAGTAGATTACTATTTTCTGTCTACAGCTAGATGTAAAAGTTAAATTTTAAATGGAATGGAAAATCGAAGAAAACAATCTTTATCTCGACATTCTTAAGAGAATATTAAGAATATATATATATAGTCTGCATTTTCAAAATACCAGTATCTTTTTAAAATTTAAGTTAGAAAGATTAAATGTACACATAAATGTTCCCAATTTTATGTGAGAAGCACAAAGCCCTTTTGGAGATGGCATGATAAATTAACAGTGACATTCTTTTTCATAAAATCATGTTCCCTTGGTAACACTTTTTGGTTTATATTTTAAATGATTATGTAAGTGATGAAAAACCTTAAACATTAGTGCCTCTTATGTAATGCAGACTTTAAACTAGACAGTATTATTATCCCATTTGAAAATCTGAATTTATCATATTGTATAGCCCTTTATTCTCCCCTAAATCCAGCATGCTAAAAAAAGCAGACTATGAAGAAATAAACAGACTAAATAGAAAATGTAACTGCATGCAACACGTTATTCTATTTTAAAGAAATAGATGTAATAATGCATTCATTCCTAAGCGCTACTACATTTAAGAACATTGTGCTATCTTCCCCAAATTTGTTATACCCTCCACAGAAAGATTTTATAATTTAATAGAAACGTTTCTAATAGTACTAGGGTAACATACATTATTAACATACATTAAGCCTAACATTTCTGTGAGACAACTAGTTGCTGAGAGGAATGTGTACCTATGACCAAAATGGTGATGCCCAGCTACTCCTGTGGTGAATTTTAGGTAGACCACAATCAACAGGCAAGTGTTCTATCCTATGTGGTTACACTGTAAGTCCAAGAATATGAGAGATTAATCAGAGTTTTCAAAGTTACAAAACCGGGGAAAAACATTCTTCTGCAATAATTTCCCCTCAAACAGAACAGTATCTAGTTTATCAAATTCAGCAATCAGTGTGCAGAGATTAATGAAATTTATATTTCAGAACTTATTTATAAGTTATCACACCTTTTCAATATTTTATAGAAATAAACGCAAATGTCCTTTAAGTTTACAAAAAGGTTCTCAGCGGACACCTGAGTAATAAAACAAACTTATGTTTGTGCAGGTTAAGGACAGAAATGAGCCAATTACTAAACACTAATTTGTCTTCACCTGAAACCGATATTAAGAGGAAAATTCGGTGGGGGGGATGGGATTAGCCAGGCTGACCAAAATATCCAGATGATTTTTCAGCCCTTTGGCATCACTTTGCCTGTGTAAACAGAGTCCAGAGTTAAATAAAAAGTCGTGAGCAGGGAAAATAATATGGATCCTAACCCTTCCCCCCTTTTTTATCCTAATGAATGTTGTCTTCTTAAGTTGTCGCAACATTTGGCTGCTTTCTTTGGATTTTTCCTGCATATACTCCTAAAAATAGAGCAAAACTATTATTATTTCTCAATGTTAGTTTTTCTGTAATGATACCATTTAATGAGTGCTCACTATGCACCAAGCACTGAGCTAAGCAAAACACATTATTATATTTAATCCTTATGTAAAATAATCACGAGGTCAAAATTGTTACTACTATTTTAACAATAATAAAACTGAGACATAGGAGAGTAAGTCACCTGTGTAAGTAACAGAGCTAGAAGCAGAAACTCTGAGAACCCAATTCTACCTGATTCATTGTTTTACTTAACCATTTTGCATTACTACCTCCTACTCTGCTTTAATTAGCAATTTCTGAATTTCACTATAAACTCTTAAGTCAAGCACAAGACATCAAATGAATGTTTTAAAACATATATGAGATCAGAGACTGCAATTTAGTTTCTAAAAACTATAAACAACTTTAATTGCTTTGCAGCAAACTTTAACGCCTTAGAATTGTACTTCAGTCTAAAGAATATGATAGTCTATCAACATAAAAATGAGTTTTCTATAAAATGCTTAATAAAAGGTTTGTCCTCCATGTAGGTCATATCAAAGCATAATTTCAAATTTGTTTGAAACATAATCCAGGCCATCAAAAATTTAAGGAGGAAAGAATAATCTTTTCAAAAGCAACTATGGATCCCTGTGTTGAGATTCATAGTAGAATTTTAGTCATAAGCCAAATTTTCAGTTTATGTAAAAGGATAAAATTCTTTAGTCTTTTTCAATTGTCTAAATATGCACTCATGTATAAGTAAATCTTTAGGAAAAATTAGGAAAGAATTTTTGTACTTGTTTAGATACATGTTAATTATACATGTTAATTCAAGGGTTAAGTACATTTTTATTAATAATTATGTTGCAATGCAATTAAACCACAATAGTTCTAGATACTAAACTTCATTGTACACATTAACTGCAATGACTTCCTATTCATCCTTTATACTGTTGCGTATTACTGAATAGAAACAGTAGTTGCTATTTTACTTATAGATTCACAGGTGACAAATAGTGGAGATGAAATGCATGAGAAAAGAATATGGAGAGTAGTCACTTGGGCAATAGACAACATTAGGCAAAGCAATACTAATTCCTCAATGATTTGCCAACTAGCTAGGATTTATTACAATATACAACACTAACGAGGAAAAATGGAAAATGTCTTAAAATTCCATGTAACTTCACAAGCAACAGGTCTGATGTTTGGTCTGAGTTCTTCCAAATGGTTATCTTTCAAACCAGCTGATTCTACCTCTGGAATAAGCAGGATTTTCAGCTCTGTAATCCCCTTTAAAACAACTCCATTGACTGTCACTCACAGTGAATTCCAAAAGATGACCTTTTAAATTATCCTCTATATATTCAACATTATGAATTAAACTCACTATATATACATGCAAAAGGTGAGCAATCAATTCAAAGTTGTGATCAATATCTTGTTCCCTCTTTGAACTTATGTGAATAACATGAAAAAATTTATGTTGCTTATTCCCTCCTAATTTGGAGAAAATTACTTAGTAGTAAAAGCTCTAAAATATGACTAATGGTGTATTAATGAGAAGACTAGAATTGATTAAAGATTTAATTTTAATTGCCTGGTGATTAGGTTTCTTTTAAATGTTTAGAAATCAGTCTAGTTAAAGCAAAGCATTCTGCAAGTATTTTTAATGGATCACATAATTTTTGGTGAGTTATCACAGTGTCTTAACAAAGACACCTAAAAAATATTAAAACATTAGCTTAAGGGTTTTGCATTAGCTCAACACTGAATTTGTCTTTTTGCCACCATAAATAGGATTTTAAAATACACTTTTTGGCTTAGCCCTTAAATAATTCTCAAATAATGAACATAAAGAGAAATTTAGCTCAAGCTCCTTATTGAGCAAAAGATTAAGACTTCACCCCCTCCCATTTGGCATATTCACATGTGACCTTGTGGTCAGAGAGAAATTCTTCCCCTTATGTGCAGATACAAATATTCCTGGGTGATACACTTTCCCAAAGCTGAATAGACATGCACAGATTTAGACATCAGATCATTATATTTTACTCATTTATAAAAACTTTTCTGAGTTAAGCATGTATAATTCTACAAAGTTTTCAGATTAAAAAATACATAGTGTCTCCACGGAATTTACAGAAATCAAGATTGCAACCACAGTTTCACTAAGATCTCCTGACTGCCGCAAAATACTAATACAAATGATCACTAGTAGGAATGACGGTGAATATGCCAAAATTATGGTGGCAAGGAAAGACAGTCTATCCCGCTGGTATGGCCTGGGTCATGGGGCAGCTTGTGCACGTCTTTCTATTGAATGGGTTTCAGGAATTCGTTTGCTACACACCTGAAACAGGCGCTCTGTTAGGCACTCTGCTCTGTGAAGACTTCTGTCTATTTTGCACAACCCCCTTCACTGATGTCTTAGGGGTTCTAATTGAATATAAAAAAATTAATAAGTCACTTGCGTTAAGTTCTAAATGTTCAACATTCAAAAAAAGCAACCATACTGCATCAACCGTTCAAAGCACAAATAAGCTTGAAAAGAATTAAGTCATGCATGTGCACAGTAAAGAAACTATACCTTTCCCTTCGTCAGGAGACTATAACCATGACTTATGCTTTGTTGGAGAAACACTTTGGTGATGTTGAACTTACTATGTGGATGTTTACATTATTTAATGAGCAAAATGGTATGAAATGAAAAGTAAAAACACGCCAACATAAGATGATAATTAAAATTTAATACACAACAGTACATCAAAGGGTTATCTTTGAACAAAACGTTAAAAGCTCTTCCTAATACTATAAAAAGATCACATTTGAAAATAGTTATCCTTTATATAAAAAGCTAATCCCTCTCAAAGCTAATCTTGATTTGAATATTTTTAAATACCCATGTGTGTTGAATTCTTACCCTTGTCTACTCAGTAGCCTATGAACAGGTGCATTCTGTCCTTGATTTGGCTGAAGGACTCTGTTGACAAGGTAAATAAAAAATTAATTCAATAGGATAAATTCAGTTTTTCCCCCACTTTCTTTCAACAGATGAAAGAAACAGTGAGGCAGAAGTCAACGATGCAACGATTTGGCCTATACATTATCACAATGCAAAACAAATTGATTAAAGTGTATTAATATAGTGCTTATTTGCTCACCAAGAGAACAAACCTCGGTTTTTTTATCAGGAAAGAGATGTCTAACACAAGTATTAATCCTTGTGCTTTTAGATAATTTATTTATGTACTTTACAGAAGGAATTTTTCCTTTCAAACATCTGAGAAACAAAACATCACTCTTGTAAGAGCAGAAAACACGTCAGAAACATTAAGCTAGCTTTCTAAGGTTTTTAAGTAAGTATCAAAGACCCCTTGGACTGCAGACTGAACTCAGGACATACGGGGCTCAAATTTCCATCAGAGATAGCATGTCCTACAGAAAGCTCCAGGAACATCTGGTCTGGCACATGACCATGTATATGACCAGGTGTTACTATGGATTCTGACTCTGTGACCCTCCACCCCAACAGGGAGAGATTTACTGATGTAAAGTAGAACAAAGCCAACAAAAAACAAGCTTGGGATTTATAAGATTTTCTTTTCCTTAAAAGTTAAAAATAGCCTCTTACTGAGACTAAGTGATTTTTCTCACCTTGTTTCAGAAGGATTTTGCTTAACCAAAAATTTCTTATTTGGCATTCCCATTTCTGCAGCTCTAACACAATATAAAAATAAGGACACACAAATAATGTATTTAGAAAGGGGGAAAACACATGATTACAAATGTGATACAGGATGACAGAAACAAATCATCATTTCAAAGTTGGTGCACTACTGAAAGAGCTGTAATAAGCATACTAAAGACAAATTTCAAGAAAGAAGAGTTTTAATAGGATAGTTTCAGAATATTATTTGCATTAAGTTTTTCCTGCTATGAAGTCTTTAGGATATTTGAAAAAGAATATATTTAAAAGATATAAAATTAACACTGAATATAAGGATTAAGTATTTTTAAGATTACTTGATTAGCTATCAATTACACAAGTTGAATGTTGACCAATTTATTAGTTAATACATTTATCTAAAGATAAAATCAGATTTTACCACCTGATTTTAATAAAACTATTTATATAAAGGGATTTCTATCACCTCAGCTGCAGAAGTGTTAACAATTCATTTCTAATTTGAATATACAAACCAACAGTTGCTTAAAATTAATTGGCTTGATAATAATTAAATTAGAATATGACAAGACATGAAAAAAACTTACTTCATGTACTTCTTCCTATCAAGAGACTTCTGTGTTGCAGCTGAAAGAGCCACTCGTGGACTTTTCATTTTATCCTTTAAAATACAAAAGTAACATAAAGCTCTAGTGGTACCAGTAATACCACTAAAGTATAGTATTGAATGATCTCAAATTGCATGGAAAAGCTTCTCTTACTGGCATTTTGAACTTTAATTTAGTCTTTACAATTGAAGCAGTCTAATTTTTTTAATTAAATAATTAAAATTATTTTTCCCAATGAAATGGTATAAATTTGGCTTTTCTTTTGCCAACCACACTAAGATCACTGATTCAAACCACAGATCTCCAACACTCTGATATACAGTTGACCCTTGAACAACACAGATTTGAACTGCACAGGTGACTTACATGCAGGTTTTTTTCCAACAAATATATTGGAAAATTTTTTGGAGATTTATGACTTTAAAAAACTCACAGATGAACCACATAACCTAGAAATATGAAAAAAAAATTTATGTCATGAATGCATAAAATATATGTATATACTAGTCTATCCTTACATAAGCATAAGGTGAGTGATATTTAATATAAAATTAATGTGTCAGTTTTCTTACTGTTTTATAACTGCTTTCAAAGAGTTACATTACCATTCAGTATGCAGGCCTCTCGCTCTTTCTCTCTCTCTGTGCCTCCCTCTCCCTCTCTTCTCTCTCAACTACAGCCTATCATCACAGGTATGTGGGTTTTTTTTTAATGTAACACTGTTTCCAATACTGTATTATGAATATGACAACACTGTATGCCATGATTATAACAATTTATTCCTTAGTGTACAGGCTAGGCTACTGTGAAGCAATCATATTGATTACACTAGGTTCCCATAAATCAAACATATTGCTGCTTCCTCATTATCAATGCATGAATTGTTACAACTGTAAATAAATGTGAACTTGTTTTTCACATTATCTTTTCATTTTTTTTATCTTTTCATTTTTGATGTCTAATGTTAGTAATACATGTAACATCTACAGTGTTTTGTATCATATAAGACAGTATTGATGTAGGTACTTAACAGACATGATTTATCTTATAAACAGACAACATAAATTATGGTATTGATAAATACAGTACAGTACTATAAATGTATTTTCTTTATGATTTTCTTAATATTTTCTTTTCTCTAACTTATTTTAAGGATACAGTATATAATACATATATAACATATGTGTTAATTGACTGTTTATGTTATTGGTAAGACTTCTGGTCAACAGTAGACTATTAGTAGTTAAGTTGTTGGGGAGTCGGAAGTTATACTGAGATTTCTGACTGTGGGCCACCCCTAAGCCTCCACGTTGTTCAAGGATCAACTGTTTTTCAAATTAATTTGGAGCCTCTTTTCTAACTCTGATTTCCAAAAGAGGTAAAATGTACATGACAGTTTCAAGGAAATTCAATCAGGAGCAGCGGACAGTTTTTTATGAGTCATCCAAGTAATATTCAACACTTAACTCAAAAATCTAATCCCAAAAACAGTATGTAATTCTCGCCAATTTCTTTTAAATTTGTCTACAGATTTAAATATTATTGGTAATCCTGGGAACTACCTGTTTTAAGAATTGTAGGATGGGGGCTTCCCTGGGGGTGCAGTGGTTGGGAGTCCGCCTGCCAATGCGGGGGACGCAGGTTTGGGCCCTGGTCCGGGAGGATCCCATGTGCCGCGGAGCAACTAGGCCCGTGCGGAGCAACTAGGCCCGTGCGCCGCAACTGTTGAGCCTGCGCTCTGGAGTCCGCGAGCCACAACTACTGAAGCCCACACACCTAGAGCCTGTGCTCCGCAACAAGAGAAGCCCCACAATGAGAAGCCCGTGCACCACAACAAAGAGTAGCCCCTGCTCGCCGCAACTAGAGAAAGCCTGTGCACAGCAATGAAGACCCAACTCAGCCAGAAATAACTAAATATTAAAAAAAAAAAAAGAATTGTAGGATGGGCGCTAAAGTCAATAAAGAATGATATTTAGTATCAATTACACCAAACCCAGAAGAACCTCAATGTGAAGTAATTATAGATAGATCAATCAATCGATTGATCTGCCCCTGGTTCCTATTAATATTTGGTCTTTGACCCCAGTTCCTGACACAAAGCTCCTAAAACCCTTTTAATCAAATCTCCTGAGTGATAGGAGCATCTTTTGTTCTAATGCTTGATCTTTGACTTCGGTTCCTGACACTGAGCTCCTAAATCCCTTGAAATTTCCCAGGAGATAGAAGCAATTTTTTTGAACCCAGGCCCCGACAGTGAAAGCACCGAGCCTTAACCACTGGACAGCCAGGGAAATTCCCTAAAGTATCTTTTGTTCTAATAAGACAACTTTTGGTGGGCTCTGAATGAGGGCTAGTCACCAGAAAGACCAAGCACGATTACAACCTTGAAACTTTCAGCCTCACCCCCTATCCTCTGGGGACAGGACAGAGGCTGGAGATTGAGTCAATAATCAGTCATGCCTACGTGATGAAGCCTCCATAAAAACCCTAAAATACACATCCACATGCTGGGAAGGTGGCACACACCCTCCACAGGACAGAAGCTCCTGCTCTCAGGACCCTTCCACACCTCGCCCTATGCATCTCTCTATCTGGCTGTTCATCTGTATCTGTTACTGTATCCTTTATTATATAATAAACCATTAAATGTAAGCAAATGTTTCCCTGAGTTCTGTGAACCATTCTAGAAAAATTTTCAAACCCGAGGAGGGAGTCATGGGAACCCCACTTTATAGCTAGTTGGTCAGAAGCAACATAATTATTAATAAAATATACTTAACCCTTGAATTAACATGTATAATTAATATGTATCTAAACAAGTACAAAAATTCTTTCCTATTTTTTCCTGAAGGTTTATTTAATGAGACTGGCATCTGAAGTGGGGGCAGTCTCATAAGACTGCCTCCTTGACATGTAGGATCTGATACTAACTCCGGGTAGATGGTATCAGAACTGAATTGAATTGTAGGACACCCAGCTGGTGTCAGAGATCTGGTGTGGGGGGAAAACCCACACATTTGGTAACAGAAATAATTTGTGAGTGTAAAAGAAATAGAGGGGTTTTTTCACTCACTAGTTTAAAAGTCATGTAACATACCATTTGCCTGAGCATTTTCTCTTTGCGAACTTCTCGATCATGATGTAGAATAGACATTCTTTCAGCTGCATCCATTACAAAGAATATGTCATGAATACCATACAGGGCAGCTCGCAACTAAGTTCAAAAGAAGAAAATATACCCATTTAAAAAGATGAGGTTAGAGGTCAGTAGTATTACGTATGCTCTTATTTAGAGAAAAAGGTTAAAGTTTTCATTGAAACCTACTTTCAGTGGTTCAGTGAAGGTAGAGAAATAAAACATTTCCATTCCCTAAGAGCCTTGAGGATACATGCATTACCTGAGCTAACACTCTTTCCTGAAGAGAAGCATCTTGTGCTGAAACAACACCTCTCTTTAATGGTGCTTCCAACTGAAAACTTCTTATGAATTCCATAGTATCCTGAAAGAAATGCTCCTTCATTTTTCTAGAAAGATTTCATGATCACTGGAGTTTCCTTTTGTTCTTTTTCTCAGTCAAAACGAAATGAAGAACACAAAACTATTACATCAGAAGTCAAACAGCACTCACTTTAAAGTGAGACAAAAAAATGCACAAATTACTTCGTTTACATATTTTAAAAAATTATCTGAATGAGATTAATCAATTTCAAAAACAGCCTATGTGACTAAAAAATGTTTGATCTGCCTAAGTTCTGAACTAATTTGTCAACTCAGCTGTCACAACACTGATAGAAACTGAGACAGAAATGTAATACAATTTACACAATCCTCTTACTTTTACAGTTTGTCGAAGTTGTTTCAGTTTATCTGTCTGCATGAGCCTACGAGTAAGAAATCCTTTTGCTACTGCAGTTACTTTGTTAAATTTTGCTTGTACTTCTGCACTGAAAACCTAGAAGAAATAAGATAGACACAACATTTTAATAATCTGAGCATTATACTCAAGATTGTTTTTCTTAATCTATTACAATGACTAAATTCTTCTATGTGTGTTTACTCTTTGTAGTTTAATCTTTAATAAAAGTTAAGCTTTTGATGTATTGCAAAATATTTATGCCTCACTTGTATAACCTAAGATAACATAGCTCTTTAGAAAAGATATAGACAGACATGCATGCATATATCTTTAAGTTTGCCCACCTGAGACCATTTAGTTTTGGCCCTTCCAAAAGGTCTTGTTACTGAGAGTTTGGTCAAGCCACTAGTTGATGATCCCCAGAGGTAGAATGGTACTTCGCTTGCAGAACCAAAGCTGTGTTGTAGGGCAGAACTTGTGAAACCTTGAGAAATATACATAAAGTATTATACTTCATGTCAAATAATTAGAACACACAGAACATCCAAATAAACATGACACTCATTAAGAATAACAACTCTGAAACTGATCCATAGGAGACTTAAAATATTTATGGACTTTAAGCATATGCACCAGATGGATCTTTTCAACACAAACAGCATCTCAGGATAATTGAAGATGTGAAGATAAGCTCTTATTGGGACTGGGTAATTAGATGTAATTCAAGATCACTAAGGAGATAGCAAACTGTGTTATCACTTGAAGAATATCACCTGCTACTTGAATGAACAAAGACCAGGCTCTGAGTCAAATTTCCTGATATTTTCCTTGCTAAGGTGGCTTTTCTCGTGAACCTGCTCATTGGTCTTTGATCTGCTGCTATCACTTCATTTTTCACCAGTTTCTAAGGAGCTGGCAAATAGCATGGGTTGGATGTGGAATGACTTATAGAAAGGAGGTACAATTTTAAAGTGTGCCAAATAAAATATCTTACTATAGGATAATTTTTTCAAATGGAAATGGATTTTTTTTTAATATTTACCAGAACTATTTGAATTTGAAGAATGGAGTGAGTCCACTTGAGACAGCATTGTTTCTAGTAAACCAGAGTCACTTATCTTTCTCCATTCTAAGTCCACAGCATTGCTAATGTCCAATTCAGAGGCTTCCGCTGTAATCACCTTCTTCTCTTTTAACATTTTCTCCCGTTCTTCTATTTCCTGTAGATTAACAGTTTATTATAATATGGTAGCTCTTTTAATTACATCTCCAAATAGTATTTTAGGCTCAGCTAAAAGTATGTATGGGGCTTCCCTGGTGGCGCAGTGGTTGAGAGTCCGCCTGCCGATGCAGGGGACACGGGTTTGTGCCCCGGTCTGGGAAGATCCCACATGCCGCGGAGGCACGTGAGCTATGCGGCCAAAATAAATAAATAAATAAACGCTCTTTAAAAAAAAAAAAGTATGTATGGTTATCAGCAAATTATTATTTATTTCAGGTTCTCCTCCCTCAAATAAAATTGACAATTTATTTAATTGATTTTAAAATGTGATAATCTTAAAACAAGTGTCCTTCCTCTTATGATATACTCTTACAGAATGCATATTTCAGCACCTACTTACAAAATACCTTTTAAAAATATTACAAATTTTGAATCAAGGATTCAATTAAGTATCCTTTTGATAAATTATGCATTTATTTTTAGATAAGGATCAAAATATTTTAATTCACATTTTGGCAATAAAAATACTCTCCATGACATGGGGAGGGGGAAGGGTAAGCTGGGACAGAGTGAGAGAGAGGCATGGACATATGTACACTACCAAATGTAAAACCAATAGCTAGTGGGAAGCAGCCGCATAGCACAGGGAGATCAGCTCAGTGCTTTGTGACCACCTAGAGGGGTGGGATAGGAGGGTGGGAGGGAGGGAGATGCAAGAGGGAAGAGATATGGGGATATGTGTATATGTATAGCTGATTCACTTTGTTATAAAACAGAAACTAACACACCATTGTAAAGCAATTATACTCCAATAAAGATGTTAAAAAAAACCTGATAATTCCAAAGTCACTTTTTTTTAAACCCAAACAAAAAAAACCTCTCCATGTATGAAAATCAATAACCCCCTTAGATTAAGATACACAAGGGTAACAATTATAAGTGTCCTATACATGACCAAAACTCCACTCACCAGCCCTACATCCCTACATTTTAATTCCTCACCTTTTGCAGTCTCTCCTGTTCCCTTTCCTGCTCAGCTATGAGTAGCGATAACTGCTGGGCGTGCTGCTCTTCTAGTCTCTTCCGCATTTCTTCGAAAGCTAACATCTTGCTTTTTAATATCTCCTCACCTTCTGAAAAGAAACATGTCCCCTCAAATTTAGAAAATTTAGTAATATCTGATGTTTTATGACATCAATTTAAATTACGCTTCTGACCAGAGAGTATTCCTGGATCTGACCCAGTACAATCAAGATACAGCCAGGTCCCCACTTTGAATCACATTCTCTTTTGCCCTCCTCTCATTTCATGCTACTAAAGGTCTGTATCTCATCACCCTAACCCACTCGTTCGACAGATCCCATCATGATCTGAACTGATGAAGCCAAGACTATGTGTTCCATCCAATTCTCTTTACTCCAATTAACTTCACAATGTGGTTCTCATGTGCATCTCACCTCCATTTATTTTCTTCACTCCTGTCCTTCTCCAGGGTCTCTGGTATTGTAGCTTCTACTTTTGCTTTGTTTTACTTTTTTAAAATAAATGTTGCTTTGACAGTATAAAGCTACTCAGCTTGAGGCTCCAAAAAAGACTGGATATTAAAATTCTAGATATTTTAATTACTAACTAAAAAATTTATTAAATCAGTATGACTATGCAACTTACTGAATAGAAAGTGGTGTGACACTTTGAAATGTTGAAATATCAAGTATTACACAGATGTAGCACATAGATATTTAGGAATCCATTATAATTCAACTAAATTCAAAGAATCCTTCTTTCCAAATACACAGTCAATGATTTTCATTGAAGATAAGCGCATTATAGTTGTCCTACCTGCCATGGTATTCTGATAATTTGTTCCTAAATACATTTTATTCAGCTACAACAATATGCAGTTGTTCACGTGCAATTTTTTTATAGGCGGGGGAGGGGGGACTGGAAAAGCAGTTGAATTGTAACGTTCAGCAAGAAAGGAAAAAGGCCCTCCACTCGACCACTCAGCCAACAACTGGAGTCCATTCAGCTCCTTAAAAACTTTATAAATGAGTGCCTGTCCAGGGGATCCCTCTCTGGGAGGTGTGCCCGAGGCAGGCAGCCAAGCTACGGGCAGCTCTCGGCACGATGCACTGCCGCCCTTGCCCACTCTGATAGCAAGCCGGCTGCCTCCATGCCTGGCCTCATCTCACAGGCACCGGCCTTCCTCTTGTGAAAGCACTGCCAGAACTGCCACTTGGTCAGTCTGTGTACTTTAGGTATTCACCGAGACAGCTTCCAGCCTGCTGTGTCATCTACTTGGAGAAGCCAAGCTGGCTCCTCAGGTATCAACTGTTTTTATTAGAGTGCTTATAAAGTCGCACAGGTGTTACGTAGTCTGCCCCAACCCAACCCTATTTTTCCTATAACCCTTGTTACTTTTAGTGTGCAATTTTACAGAATACGAAGTTTTTTTCAGGAGGATGCATATCAATTAGAGTTGAAATGTCTGTGTCTAAAAACATAATTTACTTGATTTATATGTCTTCCACATCAGTAATGAAGAACTATGAGCCATGACAACAAAGTAAGGAGTAATAAAGAAGACATGTTTTAACAAGTTACTGTTAATATAACACTAGACGCAACAGAAATTTGAAATAATTTTCATTAATAAAGACACCACTCTTGAAACACTACTCACAGAGCCTTATTTGTGATATCTTCTCTAATAATTTAGTGTTAAAGTGTTTACTAAAGGGCCAACTACATGAAGATCTCATTACAAATGAAAGGGCAAACTGATGAAAATATTAGAAACCACAGTCCAAAAGGAAGACATCATAGCAATATACTGGATTAAAACTATGAGTGATGTTTCATGCAAGAACTTTTTCCTCCAGTCATTAACAATATTCTCTATAATACCAAGTGGATTGTGAAAGATTCATAATCTAAATAGGAAAATCCTTTAAGAAAGCCTATCAAATGGCAGTAAACTGTAGCTAGTGATGCTCTCTGATAAATGAACAGATGAAGACAATTATAATTATTCTGCAATTATTATTATTATGACAATTATTAATTATCAATTAAAGGTATTAAATAGAGATGCCACCTGCTTGGCAGATATTAAACACTTCGAAGCTTTCTTACCTTTTGAACTACTTTCTAACATTTTATTCTTGTTGATGTAGACAGACCCCTTAGAGTATCTTTTTTCTGGCAAATGTTGCCTTTCCTGTTCAGCTATTCCAGTTGTTATGACATAAGGCCAGTTTTCTTTTTGCAAATTATCAATATCTAAATCAAGTCTCCGTTTAACTTTCTCAAAACTGTTATCCAAAAATTGTTCATTTCCACAGGACACTGCAGGGGTGTCCATATGCTGTCTGGTATTCTGGTTTTGCATCAGTAAAGGAGATGGGTTTTTTACGTCGTAAGACTTATTCAGTCCCATTTGGAAATTGCAGGAGTTTTTCTCTAACACATTGGCTGACTTGAGTCCACTCACAGTTCCAAAGTTTTGACTCACTATACATTGACTGGTGGCATATGGCTCATGCAATCTTTCCACTGCAGTACATGTACTGTCCATTTTCTGTGGTCCTCTCCCATCAGATGTTAACTGACCTTCCGTGATAGCAAGTCCATGAATAACTTTATTTTCTAATTGACTTCCTGAAGACTGACATACCTGATTTGATTTACCTAAAACCATTTCCTGTATGGCTTCAGATGTATTTTTACTGACATAAACCTTGCTTGAACAAACTCCTGCTAAATCAATTGGTAACTCTGGCACAGTTTCAGGTACATTTGTTTTTTCATCAGTTTCTTGAACAACTAAGTCTACTGCCTGTTCTTTTCCTTTAGGACTTAATTCACAAGCATTTATTGGGTTATTTATAAGTATATGACATGCTGATGATGGCCTAGAACACCTTCGATGCATTTTAGGACTTAGGCTTGGCTCTGGGCTAGGTAATTTGGCATATGAACCAGTAAGACTTTTGATAACATTATTTTCAGTAACAAAAGTGGGAATGCGTTTAAAATCAGAATCAGGCTCTAAAACAGTAGAATGGCCAGTTGGTATAGGTATGTCCACTTTAGAAAAGCTACCTAAAATGGACGTATTCACGCTGCTTGCTTGAGTGGAAGCACCTTGGAGAAGAACATTTGATTTATTAAGGCTTGGTTTGTCAGGAATAACTGAACCACAGTGCCTGCCCATCAACTGGGCCTTCTCCTTTTCACAGTCAGTCACTTTAACAGCATCATTTTCTTTGTCTGAATAACTCTCACTAACACTCCTCTTTGCACTACTTCTCAGACTGTGTCTAGATTGCTCTCTTTCTATATATTCCTTTGACTTTTTCATCAGCTTCTGAAGACTCATTATGTAGGGATCGGGAGTAACTTCCCCCAGAAGTGACAGATCTTGTTCTTCATTTGTTGGAAAGAGACCACCAGAAATAAGTAGCTCTTGTGCAGCTGCTGAGGAGGTCTTCAGAGAAGCTTCGTTTTCTGCGTGGCTAATATTTGAACTATCACATTGCTTCAGATAATTGAATTCTTCTGAGTCCCTAGCTAAGTCTACCCCATTAGATTTAAATTGGTCCTCAGTATTCAATGGCAAAATTCCAGGTATCTTTTCAAACTTTGCTAAAGTAGAGTGTTCAGTAGGGCTTGGCAAGATATTTGGAAGTGTAGCAGGAACATTCAAGTTTCTGACTTCTGAATTAGAGTAAACTGTTTCAGTCTCCCACTGATCAAAATCACAGGCATTAGGTGCTTTTCTAACCTGAAAAAGGAAATTTAAAAATTATTATTCCCAGGAATTCCCTGGTGGTCCATTGGTTAGGATTCCGTACTTCCACTGCACGGGGCACAGGTTCGATCCCTGCTTGGGGAACTAATTTCACATGCCGTGTGGCTCAGCCAATAAATAAATAAATAAACAAATAAAAATAAATTTAAGAAATAAAAAGCAATATTTCCTGACTACACAAAAAGCCTTTGATTTCATTGTTTTCTAAAGTGCAACTGAAACTGAAGATTCAGAGTTCTAATATTTGAAAACACAAATAAAAACTCAGATGACCTTTTCAATGGTATTCTATATCACATGGAGCTCAAATTACTATAAAAAGCATCTACTGGTCATCCTGGCCTATTTATTAACAGATTAAAAGAGAATTCCCTCACGGTCCAGTGGTTAAGACTCCGCACTTCCACTGCAGGGAGTGCGCGTTCAGTCCCTGGTCGGGGAACTAAGATCCCACATGCCGCCAGGTGCGGCCAAAAAGAAAGAAAGAAAGAGGGGATCCCCTGGTGGCACAGTGGTTAAGAGTCAGCCTGCCGATGCAGGGGACGCGGGTTCGTGCCCCGGTCCGGGGGGATCCCGCATGCCGTGGAGCGGCTGGGCCCATGAGCCATGGCCGCTGAGCCTGCGCGTCCGGAGCCTGTGCTCTGCAATGGGAGAGGCCACAACAGTGAGAGGCCCGCGTACCGCAAAAAAAAAAAAAAAGAAAGAAAGAAAAGAAAAAAGTCACTTATCTAATCTGATACAAATATGAACATATGTGCATACATATACACACACATATACAGTCATATACTCATGTGCAATTTAATCTTGGAATAGAAGCATTTTCCTCAACTTTCTTCTGGTTATATGTTATAACATCACCAACTGCTCCTCCTATGAGAACTGTCATCTAGGGATAATAATGTGTAAAATAAATAGCAAGTAATTAAATTTCTTACATAGATGATTCCTCTTTAACAAGGACTAACTTGCCCAGGATACTGATTAAGCAAAAAAATAATGCAGTACCAAGACTCCTGCCTCCCATACGCTTACTCCAAATTTTAACTAAAATCCTTCTATATGATGAGACAAATTTGTGGTAAATGAAAGGTCAGCCATCTAGCTTAATACTTAAAAAATAAGAAAAACTTCAACTTAAAACCTGATTAAGGCAAGTTTCAATTTGATTAGCTGGATGATCATTTAAACCAGCAACGTGGGGGCTTCCCTGGTGGCGCAGTGGTTGAGAATCTGCCTGCCAATGCAGGGGACACGGGTTCGAGCCCTGGTCTGGGAGGATCCCACATGCCGCGGAGCTCCGAAACAGGAGAGGCCGCAACAGTGAGAGGCCCGCGCACCGCGATGAAGAGTGGCCCCCGCTCACCGCACCTAGAGAAAGCCCTCGCACAGAAACGAAGACCCAACACAGCCAAAAATAAATAAATAAATTTATAAAAAATAAAAAAATAAAATAAAACAGCAACCTGTTAATGAGTTTTTGAACAAGCAAAATAAGTTAAAAATTTAATAAAGATGAAAACAATTGTATACACAAAAGATCCAACAGAAAACAATAAAATTACATTTTGTATGTAAATAATTCGACTTTGCAAAAGAACAAAAAGTGAACTAGGATGTTTTCTAAACATTATACAAGCATATATGAAACTGGCAGAAATCATTATCATATTATCATATGAATACACTCCAGAATCCTGAATTTTAAAAGATTTTTAGGTTGTTTTGTATGTGTTTTTTTTCTTAGGCAATATGGCACTCCTATTTTACCTTACAAATCCCAAGACATGTAATGATTTCCAGGTACTACACAATAAACAGTACAACAAGATCTACTTGGTCACAACCTCACGATCAAAATAAAACAAAAGGGATACATACTCATGACACATGTTCGCAGGTTTAAGTAAAATAAATTATTTCCTCAAAATAGCTAAACATTTCATATTTGTGATATTCAGCAGCCATGCTTTTTGTACATCACTAAGAAAGCCTTTGGTTAGACAATTTAAATAACAACAACAACAAAACCTATCAGAATCATCAGGTAAAACAGACCTTAGAAATCTATTTGTATTATATAAAATTTCTCTATCTGAATAATTAATTCATTACTCTATAGTTCAACATTGTACACGTGCTATTAAGCAGAGAAAGTCTTTAAACTCAACAACAAACTCATTAGTAGTATATTTGATATATTCCCTCAGTGGACCAAGAATGATATGCCATTTTTGTTCCAATAATAGGAAATATCTAATAAATTAAAAACCTACCTTTATTGTGCTACTCACTACATTTTATAAACTCAATATGAGCAGTAATTATACTTAACAAATTAAAATCTACTACCCACAGAGAAATGAAGGTAGTAGTTAGTGGGAAATAGCCTAAGGGTCATTGTACATAAATCATCTGGTATGAATTACACAAACCACAAACCCCTAGGATTATAAAAAAAATTAAAAGATGTAACCAGCGAAACAGCGTTATATAAGGCAGAAATTATTTGTTTTATCTAATTCACTGTTTTTAGTATGAAATGATCCAGACCTTAAAACACATTGTTTATACAAATTCAAATTAAATAAAAATCATTGCAAAGGTATAGATGTGTTGTTTAAAAAGCTTCAATTTGTATCTAAGATGCATCTAGGCAATTCTATTATCTAATCTAAATTGCATTTGTGTATCTAAGAGCAGAATTTTCACCAGAAAAAAAAATGAGGGACAGTTATGTACTTTAGCAGAGAATGAGAATAAGGTCATTGAGTCAATAGTCTGATTAGTTCAGAGGTAAACTACAATGGCCAATTCTATCATTTTGTCACTGAGAATTCAATGTTTTTAGAGTCATAAGACATAGACAACAAGCAATTATACT
The DNA here is from genome assembly GCF_951394435.1 of Stenella coeruleoalba. Taxonomy (NCBI): domain Eukaryota; kingdom Metazoa; phylum Chordata; class Mammalia; order Artiodactyla; family Delphinidae; genus Stenella; species Stenella coeruleoalba. The sequence continues at coordinate 65,086,161 of NC_137161.1, read as the reverse complement.
CAGTGTATGGGTCCATTGTCTAAGTACCCTCTGATTCAAGTACTGAGCACCACTAACAAGCAAGTGAATTTTCTTTGGAGTAACTGAAATGGAATATCACAAATTATGAAGATTCTCAAGCTTAACAGTATATTGGTAATTAACTACTAAGGCAAATTTATTTCTGAAAAATTATCATCAATGCTTAATTCATGATTTCTTAATTATAATTTAAAAGAGCTTAAATTACACACCTGAACATTTTCAAGAATCTCCTGGACACGTGTCAGTAAAGCTCTATTCCTGTTAACCTGCTTTCTTCCTTCTACATCAAGTGCTTTCTGCTTTTCTTGCTGCATTTCCTTTCTTTTCTCAATATTAAGCTGAAAAACATCATAAATATGTAATTATTTCTCATAAATGTAAAAATATCATAAAATCAGGTAGTTTTGAACCAGAATGATTAAAAATGTGTGCAACAGGTAAAACTAACTATAGTGAAAGAAATCTGAACAGTGGTTGGGGGTGATGACTGGGATGGAGCATATGAAATTTTTCTGTGGTGATGAAAATGTTGTGTGGGTGTGAGTTATAAATGGATGCCATATATCAGAACTCATGGGACTGCTTTTTTTGCTTTTTTTTTTTTTGGTCGCACTGTGTGGCATATGTGATCTTAGTTCCCTGACCAGGGATTGAACCCATGCCCCGTGAATTGGGAGCACGGAGTCTTAACCACTAGGCCACCAGGGAAGTCCCCAGCATTCATGGAACTTTAACACTTAAGATCTGTGCATTTTACTGTAAGTAATTATTCTCAATTGAAAAAAAAAGTTGAAAGAAAAAAAAACTGTTCACTTATCAAATGCTCTGAAATGAAAGATAAAATTAACCCTATTGGCTACTGTTGAGATTTTCCTTTGGTAATGTCTTACTTCACTGGTTCAGTTAAGATTCTTTAGTTTCTAATCTTCTAATCAGTATACAATTCACCTCTTTGCTACCTCAAGAAAATGTCCAAAGGTTTAATGATAAAAGACACAGATAATGTTTTATTTGCCTACAAAATCAGAACACATATTTGGTTCCACTTCATTGTAACCTCCAATAAAAATGTAATGTATTGAAAAAATTGAAGGCGTCCAAGCATTATTTTTTTGTGTGTGGATTTAAGTCTTTATTATTAAGTCCTGGGAAGTTTAGTCACTATGTTAAGGAGTCAAGACTTATTTTAGATTTATGCAAATAGAAAACATGTCATAAAAAATTATTTCAAAGTTGCAGTATTTGACTATCAAATACAACCTAAAATCATGGATTAAGGTCCATAAGCATTAGATTTTGTTTATAAATAAGTAACTGATGAAGTCGTAGACCTTACACAACAAGGCCCAGACATTTTGGCCTATATTAAACTAATCAAGCAATATGTCATCAAGTAGCTGATAAAAATGTTTTAAAATCTTTTCTTATTTGCATGGTACCAAAGAATCATTCCAGTTTACTTGCTAATCGAAAAGAGAAAAGAAAATGTATACCTTTAGAGTCATATGGCAGTCACCACTGTAGAAGCAAGTGTTCAAACCACACATTACTAATAGACAAACAACTACACATTATGTAACTTCTGATTTAATTTAATATGAAGTACATGGCATCATCGCCAAAGAATTCTTGCTAAAATGTTTAACCTGACTCTAACCAAACTATTAGGCTAATTTCCAGTTTATAGGAACTACAGGGACTAGAGGGTAAGTTAAATGTCACCATGAGGAAACAATTAGACAAATCCAAAATAGAAGGCATTCTGTAAGATCTCTTTAAAAATTTACTATCATAAAGAACAATTTTTTAAAGAAATTAAGGAACTGTTCTACGTCAAAGACATTAAAAAACATAACAAGTGAAAAAAAATAAATAAATAACAAGTGAATGCTATTTGTGAACTCTGACTGGATCCAGACAATAAAAAAGTTATAAAAGACATTTTGAGCACAAATAGAGAAATCTGAATATAAACAGAATATTAGATGCTATTAAAATTATTATTAATTTTCGTAAAGTGTGATACGATATTGGAGTTTTATGTAGGAGAGTATCCTTATTTTTAGAAACTGTATACCAAAATATTTAGGGGACAAGTGTCATGTATCTGTAATTTTCAAATGGCTCAGCAATAAAACAAAAAAAGTTTTAAATAAAGCAAATAACGCAATAAAGTGAAGACAGCAAAAATGTTAAAAATTGTTGAATCTAAATGGTAGATATGTGGGTAGTCACTGAACTATCCTTTCAACTTTTCTGTATGGTTGAAAATTTCATTACAAAAAGTTGACAGAAAATATTGACCTTTTAAATCCTGCTATACAAAAAAGAAATAAATTTAAAACTGTCTTTCAGTAATATTTTCTGATTTGAAATAACGTCACATACATTTATAAAATATTCAATCAGTATCAAAGGGAAACACGATGAAAAGTGCGTCTTCCCTCTCATCTGATATTCCCTCACTCCTCCCCAGAGAAAGAAGATAACAGTCTTATTTAAAAACCCAAATAGTTAGCATATATTGAGTACCTACTATGATCTAGGTAGTGTTCTAAGCATTTTAAATGTATTAGTTCGTTTTCCTCAAGACAGCCCAATGAGATAGGCACTATTTTTTAGCCTCATTTAACAGATAAAGAAAATGGACCTGCAAGTTCACACAGCAGGTAAGTGGCAGAGCAATAATCTGAATCCAGGCCAGAAGGATCCAGAGCCAGGCTTTAACTACTACTCTATACTGCCTCTGAGAGCATGCTGTGTCCAGTGATTTACAGCAGCTTGTGAAGATCCTTCCATGCCCACACATTAAGATCTACTGTACTCATTTTAATGAGTCTATAAAGTGGACCAGTTAGTTAAACTAGCCCATTACTAATGGACATTTAGGTTGTTTATCAATCTTTTGCTCTTTTAAACAATGCTCCTATAACCTTACACATACTTCTTCAGGCACATGGATGAGTATAATTGTAAGATATTCCCCAAAATGGAATTGCTGAGTCAAAGGTTATATACACTTTTAAATTCTGATAAACACTACCGAACTGCTCATCAAAAAATAAAATCAACCGATTCTCTCAGCAAAAGTGCATTTTAAGTGCCTCCTCCCCACAAGCTAAGAAATACTAGGTCCTATCAGATCGTTGCCAATCAAATGTTAAAAAAAAAAGCAAAAAACAAACCAGAAAAACCAACCGCTAACTCATTTGCATTTCTTTACTTATGAAAAGGGTCAGGCATCTTTTTGATATTTATAAGCCAGCCTTTCTTTTGTTTTTCTGTGAACTACCTTAGTGATTCACTATGGAAAAAAAGATTATTTAAAATCAAAAACATTTACCAGTGGAGAAAGCACAGCCACTCCATGGAAGCGAATAAGTGAGATGCTTTCAGACTGGACAGGTAGAAAGCTCTCTGTGGCTAGTGATGCTTCTTGGATTCTGGCAAGAATTTTCTCACAGAACTTTTCATACTCTTCCATCTTCCCACAATCACACTACAAGAGAGAAAAAAAGCCATTTTTAATGTGCTGACAAAAATAGATCTTAATTTATTTGGCAAATTTGTAGGGCATTGAAATATTCCTAGAATTCACAATTCCTAGAACTGGCTTTCCCAGAATTGTTTCACTGATCAGGAGCTAATTCTTGGGTATAGGAAAGCACCTCAAGACCCTGCCCAGTCAAGCCTTCCTTCATATATTAAATATTTCTGAAGATTGGTACATAATCAATCTTTAAATGTGATTAGTTTAGAAAAGTACTAAGAACTCAGCAATGAAACCTTCTGAAAGGAAACAAAGTTCTATACAACCTAACTTCAGTTGTAAAACATAATATTATCTTTTCTTCAGGAGGACTTATCTACACATCACAAGGAAAACTAAATAGGACTTCCCTGGTGGCGAAGTGATTAAGAATCCGTCTGCCAATGCAGGGGACACAGGTTCGAGCCCTGGTCCGGGAAGATCCCACATGCCGCAGATCAACTAAGCCCATACACCACAACTATTGAGTCTGTGCTCTAGAGCCCGCAAGCCACAACTACTGAGCCCGCGTGCCTAGAGCCTGCGCTCTGCAACAAGAGGAAGCCACCACAATGAAAAGCCTGCGCACCCAACGAAGAGTAGCCCCCGCTCGCCACAGCTAGAGAAAGCCCGCATGCGGCAACAAAGACCCAACGCAGTCAAAATAAATAAATAAGAAAGAAATCTAAGCACAAAAATGTGTACCACGGTTTATTTAAAAAAAAAAAAAAACCTAAATAATACAAAGGTTGGAATGCTTTTGTAGCCAAAACAAGAGACAAAAGGGCTAGTTAAATAAAAACTGATATTTACTTTTAAAAGTTTTTTCTTCTATCATGGAGTCCAAAGTCTATTACTTGCATATCTAAAGAATATAATTTGACTCCATGATAACTGAGCAAATCAGTCGGAAGTGGAAAACAGAATCTACTGGCTCTCATATTAATTCACTTTACTGTTAAAAAGTGGAACCATCACCAAACCACTTAAAATAATCAGTCCAGTAATTTCACAATTTCTGGGAACCTGTGATGGTGGCTATGAAAATACAAGGTAAAAGGAAGGGTTAGATACCAAATTCATTCATGTAGCAAGTGTTAAATATTTGATTGCCTGTTTCCATAGCATTATGTCTGGCATTGTTTCCTTTAAATAAACAAGGGAAAGGGAAAGGGAAAGAGGGATATCACTGGACACATAACCAACAACGATATGATCTGTGAAAACAGAAAAAATAATACAATAATGCTTCTTTAAGTGTTCATTTTAAAACAATTAATTAACAAATAAAAAAAGAGAGGGAAGGGAAATTCAGTTCATGACGTGGGATATGCAAACATGAAACAAGATACAATACGATACTGCCCTAAGCCTCAAGATACTTAAAAATTTAGTACGCTAACGTATCAGGGACAAATAATATCACAGTTAGAAATGAAGAAAAATCACATTCAAAATTATGATTAGATTATGAAAAAAGATATATTGCTACTTTTGACCAACTGGTAGTCTTATTAATAGCAAGACTTCCTCCTACCATCCCATCAATTCTAATTATTTCTACATCCATTTATGCAAACTGAGAGTTTAATTTCAAAGAAATGGTTCTCTAGAGTGTAAATGAGATTATTTTGCAAACTTATATTCATAAGACAAGCAAAAGTAAAAAACAAAACATAACACCTTAACTGCATGATAACCATAGCAAGGCCTCCTTTTTTAATCTAGACTTCAACCCACATTATGATATCTTAACAATCAAAATAGGCATAAGCTAAGATATGAGAAATTCGAATGACCCCATTTCTACTAAAATACTTCAAAAGATTTTTTAACACAACCCATGCATCCAGCATTACAAGAAACCAAAACAGATTACTCATACAATTAATGTAATATACTTCCAATGGACACACAAGCAAAGAATGGAAGGTCTGGGAAATTTAAGGAAATAAAATATCTTTATGGCAAAAGTTTTATATTTCTTTCAACAACATCATATAAAAAATATGCCTCATTGCTTCAGAAAGTTAAATTCACATCCCTTAAACAGTATATGTTTGTCATATATATTGCAGACATACAGCAATATATTATTATTACAGCATAACTTATAGCCTATAATAAGGTATTAAACATCCAAATACAAGTCTAATATGATGATTATGGAAATTACCAAGTGACCCTACAGGATGACTGGATCATTCTCATCCTTTAGTCTCAGTTTGGAGGTCTCCTCTTCTGAGGCCGTCCCTGATTATCCCAACTAAATTAACCCTGTGTCATTCACTATCACACTACCCTGCTGTTTCCCAATTTTCATAGCACTTACCACTATCTGAAATTATCTTGTTTATTTCCTTGGTTTTTGTCTTTCTTCCTCCACCAAAATGTAAGCTCCATAAGCACAGGTACCTTCTCAGTCTTGCTCACCACTGAATCCCCATTACATAGGACAGTGTCTGTACACAGTAGGCACTTCATAAAAATACTGAATAAATAAATTAGGATAATTAGCTCAAACAATAATGTAAACCAGAAAAAAGAAGACAGTGGACTACACAGCAAAGAAGCTAGCAAAGAAGAATGGAATTTTGAGAATGACTGTTTCATAGATGACCCTTTTCTCAGAGAAACTGGTACCTCTAAACTGCAAAGGCACCCATTTAAAAAGCGAGTGTCTGTATCTTATATGATTAAGCAAGAGGGCACTTCGCTTCTCATGCCACAATTACCCCTGTGAGAAGGGTTTTATTTTAAGGGAGCCTTGACTACAAGGCCACTCCAACCACAAATCTGCTGCCCCATACTTTACCAGCAGGCATTACTGGTCCACTTGAATTAATAATTTGTTGGCTGCATCAAGTTCAGACATGCCCTGTCTTCTCCATTTAGACGATGATCCTTCCCCAAATAAGCCTCTTTGCAAACTCCATAGACTCATGATTCTGCTACCTACTCCTCACCAGTGCTCTATCAGAAATGTCACTGAAGGGAATGGTAAAAGTAACACAGAACACATCTTGCCTTGTTGTCAGTTGTTAGCTGGTTGTCTACCCATCAGTCATCCTAAAAACAAACTTCCTGTAGAGGCAATAAAGGGGAAGGTTCTTATTCAGGCACACACACTAGCTGTATGTTCTCGGCAATTCACTTACCATCTCTGTCTCAGTTTCCTCATTTGTAAAACAGGGATAATCAAGAGTATCTATCTCAAAGAGATTCTGTGAGGATTCATTAGTATACTGTAGAATATGCAGAAAGCATCAATAAATGGGAGCGACTTTTATTTCGAAGAGGATGATGATGACTATGATTTTTTTCACTAGTTTATGAACTCCTGGAGGGTAGCGACAGTTCTTGGTTCCTGGTAAGATTCAATTTAACTTAAAAACGTGGAAAGGGGGACAACAGCTTCCTCATTTTGCTGTGTCCAGACCCCTCCCCACTAAATCAATCTCTAGGCGCCTGCCATTTGCCTAAACTGGGGGGTAGGGAACTGGGATTATAACCAGATAGAAGCAAAGGGTGGGAAACACCCAGTAGCATCATGGGTAATAAAGAGAATTTCCTTTTTTTCTTCATGCTTCTGCCCCCAGAGAATCGCAAAGGCAGAGTAAACAGCGCTCCTAGGGTCTTTGCTTGGTGGTAACTGCCGTTCAGAAATGGCCAGGGCACACCCTGGGGATGCTCCCCTAGCCAGAAAAAAAAAAGGCCCAACCACTTTTATCAACAGGAGGTGGTTCCTCGGGTCTGGCCCGAGTTTATTTACTGTGGACCCTCTGCCCTCACCCTAGCGCCCCAAGCCCACCTCCCCCAACTCCTCTGATAAGGCTCCATCCCGAACACCCACCAGACGGTGCCAGCATCTGAGCATCACCTCCGCGCCCGGTGCCGCCGGCCCCCGGGATATCCGCCTCCGCCCACCCGGAGCCTTCCCAGAGGCTCGAGGCCCAAGAGCCCGGCACCTTCGCTCGGGTTCCGTGCAGAGCCCGCCCTCAGATAGCGCGCCAATTCCGCCCGCCCTGCGGCCTCGCAGCCGGACCCGCTGAGTCAAGGCCCCTCTCACGCACACACCTGTTCTCCCACGGCCACGGCAGCTTTCCTCCCCTCGCTCCGGGCCTTGGCAGGAAACAAACTGCTCAATTGGTACTGACTGAGAGCAGCTCCATCCACCGCCGCCTCCTCCTCCTCCTCCCCGCCATATTACGGTGCTCAGGCGGCAACGCGGGCTCCTGGCAACCGCCGCCGCCGCCGCTGCCGCCGCCGTCCGGACTCCACCTCTTAGGGCCGGCACTTCCGGTGGTTGCTTCCGGGCCGTTGGACTGGTTGGGCCTCCATAAAACTACAATCCCCGAGGTGCTTTGAGCGCCTGGGTACACGTCCAGGCCCAGCGATGGAGGGCGTTGTACTTGAGGGAGGCGCGGTGCAAGCTGGGAGGCGTAGTCTTCACTGCAGGCTCGCAAATCTTATTTCATTAAGAACGCTCCTCAGGTCTGAAGCCCTCTGAAATATTCCTTGAAACTGCTATTTTTCACTTACCGGTATAGAGGAACTTCTTTATGTATAATCGTTGTAATACATACAACGGTCACCAAAATTTTTTTCTCTGTCAATAAAAAATTACTGAATCCTAGATGCCAACTCTAAGCTTCAACACATCCATACCCGCTTGCAAATCAGTGGGAAAATAGCTCCAAGAAAGGTAGTTAACAGGTCCAAGATGGCAGGAAAAGCTCAGAATGTTTTGCCAAAGTTCTCTATCGAAACATGTTACCAGCTTTTTGTCAACTGGAAAAAAAAAAAGCACAACATAAGAGTTGTGAGTTAAGTTTTATTGGGGGCAAAATGAGGGCTATAGGCCAGGAGACAGCATTTCGGATAGCTCTGAGAAACTGCTCTGAAGAGGAAGGGGGGAAGGCCAGTGTTATATATGGTTTTAGTGAAGGGCGATCCGTGCAATCAAGCACACATTTTGGCAAAGGCTTGCTGCTAGTCACAGGAGCAGATGTCACTGTTAATGATTTTAGTGCTTTCCTAGATATGAGGAGATACAAGAATTGGGCTCATAAAATCTTCCGAGAATATCTAACTATCTCCCTGAACTCCTTTCAGGGTGTGTGGAAGGTCAGTGGCTGCAGTGGCTAGTAACTTAATCCTTGTAGAGGCAGATGGCAACTGCCAGCTTTTTGTGGGCATTTCCAAAATATGATTTAGCAGCTAGCCACTTTCCACTTCCTAAATCGGCTTTACTTTCTGCCTCTCTTACTGACCCTCTTTCCCGTGCCTATTTTTTCATATGTAAAATAAGATTTTCAAAAGTGCCTATCACAAGGTCGGTTGCGAGGAACAACTGAGATAATTCTTGCACAGAAGCCCCATCATTAGCCCTGAGTAGGAGGAGAAGGTTAGAAGGAGTAGCAGTGGAAAATTCATGGCATAAAACTGGGGTGTCATGATGTCAGCCCTGAATCTGCCATTTCATTGACTCCGCTCAAGTCCTTTGACTTCTCCTGGCCTCAGTTTATTCATCTATAAAATGAGGGCATTATTAAAATCCCTTCCAACTTTATAATCCGATTATGCCTCCTTTGCTATGTTCTTTCATTCCCTCAGAATCTGAAAAAATCCTTCTAAAGTCGACTGAATTCAGTTTCCTGAGGTAATACGCAACCGAGCCTGTTGTGAGAATAACACACAAAGCAGTCGCAGTCATGGAACCTGGAACGTGGTTATGTGCTCTATAAATGTTAACTGTACTCTCTAACACTATTATTTTGCCCCACGAGAATGTAAGCCCCATGAGAGCAGGGATCCTGTCGGTCCTGTTCACTTGCTGTTGTCCTGAGCATCCGGACTGCTGTTCGCATACCTTCAATTGAATTAATCAATAGTGTAAGCGTCCTGCCCCTCCAAAATTTCCTTGACGGCAAAATGGAGTCATTAAGATCCTTTCCAGTCTTACGACCTTAAGACTGCTGTCATATCCCTCGCCTTGCTTCTAGAGTTTGAAAGCCCCTGAGGAAATCCGGACCACAGAATAACGCAAAACGTACTTTGGAACTCGCCTCCGTTGCCTTGGCAGCTGCTACGCCCCGAGCTCTGGAGATCCTCGGCCCTGATTGGCTGGACCTCGGGCTCCTTCTACGGAAGTAGTCGCTGCCGCCATTGTGCGGCGCTCGTCCAGTCGAAGGGTGTCAGCTGCGGTCAGCGCTTTGGGCTGTCGTCGTAGTTTCTTGGTTTCCTATCCGCGGAGCCCGGCGGGACTGGGACTCCCGTCCGTGCCGGTGCGGGCGCCGGCATGTGGCTATGGGAGGAACAGGGGGGCCTCATGGGCCCCTTCTCCTTCCTGATGATGATGCTGCTGCTGGTGACGCGCAGTCCCTTCAATGCTTGCCTCTTCACCGGCAGCCTCTACCTTCTGCTGCGGCTCTTCAGCTTTGAGCCGGTGCCCTCCCGCAGGGCCATGCAGGTGCTCAAGCCCCGGGACCGCGTCTCCGTCATCGCCCACCGCGGCGGCGGCCACGACGCGCCCGAGAACACGCTGGCGGCCATTCGGCAGGTGAGTCCTACACTCCTCCCGCCCTTGCGCGCCCCCTGGGAGCTTGGACTTGTGCCTGTCCTTCCGAAGGTTCCCCAGCCTTTTCATGATAGCCTTACCACTTCCCCATTTGTCCACAAGGAATACATTCAAGTGGCCCTGGATCCCTCTGAATTACGGAAAATCTCCAGACTTCAAGTGTTTATAGAACACTGCAAATACTTAACGTATTTGCTATGTGCCAGGTACTGAGGATGGTCATGAACAAGACAGAAAGGGTACCTGCTTTCACAGAGCTTGCATTGGAGTAGGGGAGACAGGTCTTAAATAAATAAACACGTACATAAGGTACTTTAAGAAAGCGATGAGTGCAATGAAGAAATAGGGTTACCGAATAAGGAATGTCGGGAGGGTCATTTTAGACAGAAATCCTGTCCGAAGAAGTGACCTTTGAACTGAGACCGGGATTATGAGGAGCCGCCATGGATCTGGGGGAAAAGTGCTCCAGGAAAAGGGAACAGCAAGTGCAAAGGTCCTGAGGTGGGAATGATGTTGGAATCCTCATGTAACAGAATAGACAGTATATGGCCTGACTTCAAGGGACAAAACAAAGGCTGGTGTGTGAATGAAGTAGGAAATGTGGCCAGGTTAAGTAGAGCCTTGGTCAGTCGTTAGCTAACATACTCTAAACGGATCACCTTCACAGCGGCTGTCTTTACTTGTCCTTCAAATTATCCAAATCATCTCCTTATCACCTTTCCCCGTGGTAAGACAACACTAGCAGGGGGACTCCTGATAATTTCTGCCTCCCCTTTCCACAGGGAGCTCTCGGCAGTCTCCGGACTTCATCATAATAACAGCTTGCGTAGTAAGAGAGCTTTGCAGTTGTCTAGGCACTTTTGCATATGTGGAAATATATCTGATCCTCTCATTTCCCTGAAACATTATTTTAACATTAAGTGGGTAGGAAAACTGGCTCAAACACACACAGCTCCTTTTCGAATTCAGCCTTCTGATTCCAAGTCCCAGTGCCCTTTGTCCTAGATTAGAATATGTTCCAGGATGTAAAATTTGAACTGAATGTCCTTTCTTTGTCCAGCTAGGGACAGACAGTATTGTGTAATGAACAAGTTACTTAAGCGCTCTGTGTCCCAGTCAGAGTCAGGGGTAGGATGTAGCAAGCAAGGCACCCTAGGGTACCGCTCCTCACTCTAGTCCCAGCTCTGACCTTAAGTTTCCTCATCTGTAAAATGGGAATGATGTTAATATCCACCTAATCGGTTGTGATTCGATGAAATAGGCTACCTCACATTAAATGAGAAAGTATGTATGCGAAATACACATATACATAGTGTGTCATATCCTGTTGTGTTGCAAGGGAGTTATAGCTAAACTCCATTCATGTCTTGTATGTTTAGGTTGAACATGTCTTTTTTTTTTTGCGGTACGCGGGCCTCACTGTTGTGGCCTCTCCCGTTGCAGAGCACAGGCTCTGGATGCGCAGGCTCAGCGGCCATGGCTCATGGGCTCAGTCGTTCCACGGCATGTGGGATCCTCCCGGACCGGGACATGAACCCGTGTCCCCTGCATCGGCAGGTGGACTCTCAACCACTGCGCCACTAGGGAAGCCCTGAACATGTCTTTAATATATGTAATTATGATAAATAACATTGCACCAAGCTGATTCCTGGTTTTAAGAGGAAATGAGATGTAATTTAGCTTGTTCAAATACAAGGTCATTATCAATGAACATTTTAGCCGTGACAGAATTTAGCTGCAGAAGACAAGGTCACGTCCTCCCTCTTGACTTCAAAAGAAATATGTAGTTTACTTCCTTCAAAGTTTGGTTTTTGTCCTGTTCTTTTTCACTTTGCTTGTTTGCAGCTCATAATTTATATTCTTAAACATTCTATTATGTAAAAAGTCAGGGAAGGCATTCTGACAGTGGTAGAATTTCTGGTAGATTATGGAATAGATAGAGAAGGAAAAACTTGAGAGCGGTGAAATGAATGCATTCCAAAAACGGAGTCACGATTATAAACAGTGACAGAAGCATGAAATCAAACCCACAGTCCACTCCACAGAGGGGCCACAGTGCAGCTTTAAAAGTATAATTCAGATTATATCATGCCCATATTTAAAACCCTCCAGTGTTTTTTCTATTGCAGTTAGGTAAAATCAAAACACCTTTCCATTTTGGACCTTTCGCAAAGCCCCAACTCCCTCTGTTTAAACCACCTTGGGTGTTTGTTAATGATGCTTTTGGCTTCATGTAAGAGAGAATCTAACTTAAAATATTTCAGACAATAAGGGGACTATCTCACATAGCAAGAGGTGTGTGTGGGAGAGGTGACTTCCAGGATGGTTTATTCCGCTGTTCAATTTGTGATTGTGGAGGACACCGTTTCTACTGATCTATCTGCTCTGCCACCTGTAGCATATTTACTAGCCCTCATTGTAGTTGCCAGGTGGCCACTGCAGCCCCAGGACTCACATTCTTACATATCAGCATCCAGCCTCAAGAAAAGGCTCTACTCCCTCTTCCATAAGTCTTGCCCAGAAGTCAGTCAGCCTCTCTTACTCTCTCTGACAGACACACACGGAGGGGTTGGGAATAGTCCACTTACAGCAGAGGAGAAAGCTGAACACTGGAGAAAGAACAGCTCTCTACCAGCAGGGAAGAAGAAAGGAAATAGATCTGGGTAGGCAATCAGTACTTTGTGGCTCCTTCCTGCCTTGTGGCCTCTGTATTATATTTGCCATTTCTTCTACTTAGAAAACTCTTCCCCTGGATCTTTGTATTGCTGACTCCCTTTTATCACTAAGGTCTCAGCTCAAATGTCATATTCTTAAAGAGGCCTTCCTGATTGCCTTGTCTAGTGACCCCCCACCTGCCTTAACTTTCACATTACCCTCTATTTTCTTTTTCAAACATTTATCACTATCATAATACATGTAACATGTGTATAGTCTGTTTCTCCCCAGTAAAGTGTAAGATCCATGTTCCTTTTCTTTCTTGCTCACCACTCTCTCCTCACTGCTTAAAACAGTGCCTGATACATAGTAGACACTCAATAAATATTTGTTGGAAGAATTGTGATGTACAAATAAGCAATAAGCCCATCAGAAAAGATACTCAACATTATCAGCCATCAGAAAAATGCAGTTCAAAACCACAGTGAAATAACACTTAATACCCACTAGGACAGCTGTAATCAAAAAGGCAGACAGAAGTATTGGCAAGATTATGCAGCAGTTGGAACCTTCATGCACTGATGGTGGGAAACTAGTCTGTCGGTTCCTCAAAAGGTTAAATATAGGACTTCCCTGGTGGCACAGTGGTTAAGAATCCACCTGCCAATGCAGGAGACACGGGTTCGAGCCCTGGTCCAGGAAGATTGCGGAGCAACTAAGCCCATGTGCCACAACTACTGAGCCTGTGCTCTAGAGCCCGCGAGCCACAACTACTGAAGCCCACCCGTCTAGAGCTCGTGTTCCACAACAAGAGAAGCCACCGCAATGAGAAGCCCGTGCGCCGCAACTAGAGAAAGCCCACATGCAGCAATGAGGACCCAACACAGCCAATAATTAATTACTTAATTAATTTTTTAGAAAGCGGTTAAAGATAGAATTACCATCTGAAGCAGCAATTTCACTCCTAGGTATATACTCAAAAGAATTGAAAACATGCATCATGCAGAAACTTGAACAGGGTTGTTCATAGCATTATTCATAATAGCCAAAAAGTGGAAACAACAGAAATGTCCATCAGCTGTTGAAAGGATAAATAAAATGTGATATAGCCACACAATGGAATATTATTTAGCAAGAAAAATGAATGAAGTCCCCATACATGTTATAACATGAATGAACCTTGAAAACAGTATGCTAAGTAAAAGAAGCTAGTCACAGGAGACTGCATATTATATAATTCTGTTAAATAAAATGTCTCGAATAGGCAAAGCCATAGAGAAAGAAGTAGATTAGTATTTGCCAGGGACTGGGAGGGTTGGAGAGAGAAGTGGGGACTGACTGCTAATGGATATGGGGTTTCTTTTTGGGGTGAAGATGTTCAGAAAGCGATTGTAGTGATGGTTGCACAACTGCAAATATGCTGAAAACCATTGAATTGTACACTTTAAATGGATGAATTTTATGGTATGTGAATAGTATGTCAAAAGCCGTATAAGTATAATGACTTTATTAAAGCAGACACTTTTTAAATCAACTTTGTCAAAGTATAATTTACATACAATAAAAGATACATTTTCAGTATACAGTTTGATGAGTTTTGATAAAGCATTATTAAACTTAGAAAAGATATACCTTTAATCTTATAAAAAGATGTACCTTTTAATCAGTGTAGATGTAAGCATTACATCTTATGTAATGACTTTTTCACCGAGGCAGAAGTGTTTTTCTAGTCATAATAGCTTCTGTTGAGCGCCACCTCTGAGCCAGGCACCAAGCTTGGTGATTTACATACATTATTTCTAAATCCTCACAACTCTTAAGATCATTAAAGAAGTATCATCATAAAAGTGATGAAACGGAGGCAAGAGTAATATTTGTAATTAGATGACATAGCCAGTTAGTGATGGAATTGGAATTTTTAGAGGGGGAAATCTTGGTCATATATGTGAAAATCAAACTGAAGCCTAGAAGAAAACAGTTGTTTGTAAGTGGGGGTAAGAAAGGATTTAAATAAGATAGACAAATCTCCACCTATAAGGGACATAATTAATAAATTTGACTATTTTACGGTTAAAAACATGTTAACAAAACACAATAACAATGGCTAATGTTTATTGAATGCTTACTGTGCACTAGTACAGTGCTGTATGTTGTTTATGGGTACTTAAGTGTGTAGTAAATATATAAAGACCTGTAAGGGAATTATAGAAATTATGCACGTCCACTTGGCAGTTGCCTCTGGAGAAGAAGTGGGGAGGAGTTTAGCTGTATCTGTAGTGTGATGGTAAAGTCATGTGGTTAAGAGTGTAGCCTCTACCACGTCCTAGTTTGTGTAACCCAGAGCAAGTTTCTTAATCTCTCTCAGTTTCCTCATCTGAAAGTGAGAATGTTAATAGTACTTCCTGAAGGGTTGTGAGGATCAAATGAGTTAATACATTTACAGCAGTTAGAATAGTGCCTGACAAATATAAAGGCTCAATAAATAATATAGCTGTTATTGTTTCAGGGCAGCAAGAGATTGAAGCAAATATGGCAAAATGTTAACATCTGTTAAGTCTTTTTTTTGCTGTATACTACTATGTATGTTTGCATAATTTAAAAAAAAATTAAAGTCTTTAAAGTCTTGATCATAATGAGTGTTTCACGTCTTCATTGTGACAAAGAAGCCAAGGAAGCAAATGTTGGATAGTGTGTCTTAGAGGAGCATGGCCCCTCAAACTTTATGTTCACGTTCTCTTTTTAGATAAATTCTTGTGCACCTTATCGGGCTTACCAACTTGTTGGCCAACAGCCAGTGCTGCTCACATAAACAAAATCTAGCGTCCTCTAGAAGCAGTCTTGGTGTTTCTGCTCTAGAGGATGGAATTAAACCAGCAAAAACCTGACTCGTCCTGTTTATGCCAAGGTAGTGCAATATCCAACTAATCAACAAACACAGGGGAACCATCAGAGATACTGCACCAAAGAGAGTGTAGGTAAACAGTGAAATGTGACGAAATATTTGTAATTGTAAGCCATTAATGGTCTGTATAGTTAAAGCAACCAGAGAAAACAAATTCCAGAAGTCTCCCCATCTGCCACTCTGAGAGTGAGAAAAGTGGGGAAATTGAAGTTTATAAGGAATCCATAAGTGTGGACCCTGAAGTAAGGTTAACATCCTTGAAAAAGAGAAATAGGTTGGGTTGCTCTTTGGTATAGGAAGGGAATAGAATCAGTAAGAGAAACTGTCTACTTAGCCAGTCCTGTTGGTCATCTTTAGTGTTTAGATTGCAAAATGACATCTGTGGCCACTTGACATTGATATCGTTGGTGTTTTTGTTAAGGCAGCTAAGAATGGAGCAACAGGCGTGGAGTTGGACCTTGAGTTTACTTCTGATGGGATTCCTGTCTTAATGCACGATAGCACAGTAGATAGGACAACTGACGGCACCGGTCGATTGTGTGATTTGACATTTGAACAAATTAGGAAGCTTAATCCTGCAGCAAATCACAGATTAAGGTAAGTGGTGTACTGTCAGCTAAACATATCTTTCAACTTGTGTTGGAGATCACAGAAAGACACTGGCACCTTCTAATTACATCTTCTGCTCCAGAAGAGTTGTTTTGTTGTGTTTTGTTTTCAGCTGTATACAGGTTTCCCAAGTAATGGGCAGGTGCCACGAACAACAGAAATATGGCATGAATGCTTTTCAGCTTTTCCCACTGAGGCCAAATTTGGCTTCAGAAATTATTCTCAAGACGGTACTCTAACGTGACAATTACTTTGTACTGTCATATAAATTTATATATGTATATGTGGTGTGTGTGTGTATGTATATCAGAGCTAATTGTATGAGATGTTCCAGAAGAAAAGGGTTCTATGATCAAATAAGATCCAACACTATACTTTAGATATTCCCCTTGGGGGTAAACATTTCACGTCAATCAATTCTTGCTTTTAACTTAGTGTTTCTAAAATGTATATGACCACAGAACCCATGCCCTTCCCACCATTAACAACTATAAACACCTCAGAATTGGTATCTGGGTAATATACTTTGGAATGTGGTTATTTAAATCCCTCTCCTCTTGTCTTTGTAATACCGAAAAATGTGTTCTTACTGTAATTCATGTCATATCAATTCTCTGGTCAATTTATTTGACCCAGTGATTAAACTGTAGTCCTCCCTAAAAGGTGATTCAGACTTTATTTTCCTAGGAACTGAAAGAAATTAAAAGTCAGCCAAAGGAAGTCATACTTTAGAAAGAATACTGATAACACTTGAAAGTTCTGAGTCCAAGCTGCTGGAATTGCTCTCTGCTGTTACAGACATTTCATTGCTCAGCTGTAGGCAAGGGGAAGGCTGGTTTTAATATTACAGTGACACTGTAGCTAATAAGATGTCAAATTCAAAGTCAGCACTTAATGCAAAAAATGCTTAGGGTCAGCGTCACCCTTAAAATACTCTAAGAAGGCATGGTATTGGAGCCAATATGCCATCTTAATGTCTTTAACCCAAGCAGTCTTTGTTCCATAGTTGAAAGGTTGCATTTTCTTTGCTTAAATACCAAATAATTGGCTTGTGTTTAGAGACTGTGTTGTTGGAAAAGAAGGGAAAATTTCTGTCAGTGGGGTAAAATGCTCATCCTGAGAGGGGAGCATGGCAACTAAGACTAGCCGGAGGAATAGCAAATTCATGTCTCTGATTCCCAGGGAATAGTCACTGAATAGAGTGGCTGGCAGAGTTTGCTGTACTATTTATCTTTATCTTTTTTAAAACCAATATCTTACAGTTGAATTAATACCGTTGAATTAGCATAAGTTAAATCATGTAGAGTGAAATTTCGTTATTTGAGAAAAGCTGATTTCTTATGTGTCAGGCACTTAACTTTCCTTTTCTTTTTCAGAAACATATGTATTAGAAAATTATTTATTTTAACCAGTTTCACTTAAATGCACAACCGTACAGTTAAAAGATGTATATATAGCTAGGAATTTCTCCTGCATAAGGTTCTATTAGGGAAAGTACAGTCTTGGGTCTCTGAGTTCTCCAAAGATGGCATACACTCTGCCCTTGAGTGAGTAGAGTTACTAATTATATTATAAATCCAGTGACTGCCTAAAAAATAAATGATTTTTGTTGTTGCTGTTCTGTGGCCAAGAATATCTTTAATTTGGTTTAAAAACATATTATCAAAAAAAAAACATATTATCCTTGGACTTTGGTATGGTTGGAGAAAGGAAGTTGGGGAAACACTCTTTTCCTTTGGTTGGGAGACATTTTTCAAATGTCTGTTTCACTAAACTTTTATCTTTTCCTTGTTCCTACAATGTACTATTCCTTTTCCCTCTCTTATAGGAGTGATTTCCCTGATGAAAAGATTCCTACCCTGAGAGAAGCTGTTGCAGAGTGCCTAAACCGTAACCTCACAATCTTCTTTGATGTCAAAGGCTATGCAAATATGGTACAGTTTATACCATAGACTGCACTTTGGAAAAGACAGCTTTATTTAAGTGCTAGTTTGTTCCAAAATTAACTATATATTTTATTTTTTATATTCTTAAATTATTTTTACAAATTATATTTGCTTAATGTAAGTTTACAGTGCAAAAATCCACATCTTCAAGGAAACAGTAAATTATGGAACCTTTTTAACCTTTTAACCTTTGATGGAACCATTTAACAATCCCCAATATTCGACAACTAGCACAAAATAGAACAGTCAGGTTTCTTTTATTTGCATGAAACATTTACAAAAGGTATTAAATGAACAGTAAAGAGGCACTTCTTTTTTTTTTTTTTCCAGTATGCGGGCCTCTCACTGTTGTGACCTCTCCCGTGGCAGAGCGCAGGCTCAGCGGCCATGGCTCACGGGCCCAGCCGCTCCGTGGCACATGGGATCTTCCCAGACCGGGGCACGAACCCGTGTACCCTGCATCGGCAGGCGGACTCTCAACCACTGCGCCACCAGGGAAGCCCAAGGAACAAGATTTTTAATGAGCACCTCGGGTTTTATTGATGATAACGGCCCATGTTTGGGAACGCTGATAGGTCCTACATTTCACCCATGGTGTGCTGACCTTCATGATTATTTTCTTAGAATAAAGAGGGGTGAGGGAGGAGAAGAAATTTTTTTTTTTTTCCAGCTATTTGAGCTTTCTGGTTGGGTGCTCACAGATGGTTTGGGCAGCATTGGGCAGAACATAGTGATCTAATTCACCAAAATGGGAGCATAGGGACTTCACTGGTGGCACAGTGGTTAGGAATCCACCTATCAATGCAGGGGACACGGGTTCGAGCTCTAGTCTAAGAAGATCCCACATTCCATGGGACAGCTAAGCCCATGTGCCACAACTACTGAGCCTGCGCTCTAGAGCCTGTGAGCCACAACTACTGAGCCCGCATGCCACAACTACTGAAGCCCGCACGCCTAGAGCCCATGCTCTGCAACAAAGAGAAGCCACCGCAATGAGAATCCCGTGCACTGCAATGAAGAGTGGCTCCCACTTGCCGCAACTAGAGAAAGCCCGCACACAGCAACGAAAACCCAACGCAGCCCCCAAAATTAATTAATTAATTAATTAATTTAAAAAATGGGAGTATGAAGGAACAAGTGTTGGCATTAAATTGGAGACAGTAGATAACAGGAGCCAAGATCACGGGCTTTGGAGATTGTGATTAAACTCTCACCTACTACAGTGTAACCTTAACCTTGATAAGCTTCTGTTTCCTTATGGGCAAAATGGGAACAATGTAAGAAATGATCACATAGGGTTGTTGCGAGAATCAGATAAAGAATGTAGGTGAAGCATCACACATGGTGCATGTTAGTTCACAACAAGAAAACGACTGCGGCTCTATAGCTCACACTCTGTGATATTAGTGAAGGGAAGCATGAGATGAATAATTTCTATGTTTTCTATGTTTTTTATTTTGGGGAATGCATTTAGTTGCTTATATTTGGTTATAGGTTATGTGTGACTTTCCAAAAATTAGGGGTATTTCAAGAATTATGATGTAGCAACATTACATTCCACCTAACGTCTGGTCATCTCTGTTGTTAGCTGCTACTGTTGCTCAGTGGCCAAATCTGTTAATTCACTAGAGGTTACAAACTATCAGTATTTTAATTCTATCACTTCTTCATTTGGTAGCTGGTCTACTGCAAAAAGAAACTTCTGCTTTTCTTGGGAAGAGTTGGGAGACTCTTCCCAGTTTCTCCCTTGTCCCATTGCTTCTCCTTCCCTGTTGATGATGGATGACGTTTCCTCTTAGTCGCCTAGACTGAGAAAATCTACCCTCTCTAGTTTGCAGACTGGTTGACTCCCACTTCAGCTAGGAAAGGCAGAGGGAGATAGAGTTGTGGGTATAAAAGGACCTATCCTAGTGGCTAAACTAGAATATAAGGAAAAGATTTTAAAATTTTGCTTCCAACCTCCACTGGCCTGTAGTCTGCCATACTTTTCCAAAGTATGACAAAAGGAGGTGAGCCTCTCAACAAAATAGTAAAGCAGCAGTACCCCAGCTTCTTCCTTATCTGCTGATGTGAGTTTAAAATGCATCCTAGTGGATAAAGCAACCTACCAAAACTCCTTTTCACATCCCCATATATTAGTAAATTTCTGATTTACTTAATAGAGTTGTACTTATATATAGTAGTTACTGGTTGGGACTACATTTTAATAGATTTTAAATACATGAATCTCTTTTACAGGCTACTGATGCTCTGAAGAAAATATATATGGAGTTTCCTCAACTATACAATAATAGTATTGTCTGCTCTTTCTTGCCAGAAGTTATCTATAAGGTAAAATTCTGGATTTTTGTTGTGTATAATATTATGTTAGTTGGTGGTAATAATAGCAGTGGGCTAAATAAGCATAAGATAGATGCCCGTTAAACTGAACTGAATTAAGAAACTTCTCTTTTTTTTTGAATTTTATTATTATTTTTTATACAGCTGGTTCTTATTAGTTATCTATTTTATACATATTAGTGTATGGATGTCAATCCCAGTCTCCCAATTCATCCCACCACCACCCCCCCCACCCCACCCCCTTTCCCCCCTTGGTGTCCATACGTTTGTTCTCTACATCTGTGAAGAGACTCCTCTTTTAAATTAACAAAAATGCAGGAAGGGGAAAGTACTCGTACGCCGTTTTAAAATACCATGATTCCTTTTTAGCTCCTTCTTTCATGTTGTTTATAGGCTCATTCAGATTACTTTGGAAACATTCTCAGAACAGAATGAATTATATATTTCTGTGTCTCACTAAGTAACAGCAGACTATACCTTTTTAAAAAATAAGTCTTATAGAGAATTTAAAATATGCATAATTTGAAATATGCAAATACATAGATACTACACAGCAAGCCCTCCTTTAACCATAATCCAGCTTGTTTCATCCATAACCCCATTTATCCCCAGAGTTTTTTTTTTTTTCGTTCTTTTTTTTTTTTTTTTTTTTTTGTGGTACGCAGGCCTCTCACTGTCATGGCCTCTCCCGTTGCGGAGCACAGTCTCCGGTCGCGCAGGCTCAGCGGCCATGGCTCACGGGCCCAGCCGCTCCACGGCATGTGGGATCTTCCCGGACCGGGGCACGAACCCGTGTCCCCTGCATTGGCAGGCGGACTCTCAACCACTGCGCCACCAGGGAAGCCCCAGAGTTATTTTTTTTAATAGATCTTTATTGGAGTATAATTGCTTCACAATACTATGTTAGTTTCTGTTGCACAACAAAGCGACTCAGCCATATGCACACACATGTCCCCATATCCCCTCCCTCTTGAGCCTCCCTCCCATCCTCCCTATCCCACCCCTCTAGGTCATCTCAAAACACCAAGGCAATCTCCCTGTGCTATGCTGCTGCTTCCCACCACCCAACTGTTTTACATTCAGTAGTGTATATATGTCAATGCTACTCTCACTTCACCCCAGCTTTGCCCTCCCACCCCATGTCCTCAAGTCCATTCTCTACGTCTACCTCTTTACTTCTGCCCTGCAACTAGGTTAATCAGTACCTTTTTTTTTAATTCCATTTATGTGCATTGGCATACAGTATTTGTTTTTCTCTTTCTGATTTATTCACTCTGTACGACAGACTCTAGGTCTGTTAAAGACCCCCACTATTATTGTGTTACTTTCGATTTCTCCTTTCATGGTTGTTAGCATTTGCCTTATATATTGAGGTGCTCCTATGCATAAATATTTGTAATTGTTATATCTTCTTCTTGGATTGATCCCTTGATCATTATGTGGTGTCCCTCCTTATCTCTTGTAACAGTCTTTATCTTAAAGTCTATTTTATCTGATACGAGAATTGCTACTCCAGCTTTCTTTTGATTTCCATCTGCATGGGATATCTTTTTCCATCCCTTCACTTTCAGTCTGTATGTGTCCCTAGGTCTGAAGTGGATCTCTTGTAGTCAGGATATATATGGATCTTGTTTTTGTATCCATTCAGCCAGTCTGTGTCTTTTGGTTGGGGCATTTAATCCATTTACATTCAAGGTTGTTATCGATATGTATGTTCCTATTAACATTTTCTTAATTGTTTTGGGTTTGTTTTTGTGGTCTTCTTCTTCTGTTGTGTTTCCTGCCTAGAGAAGTTTCTTTAGCATTTGTTGTAAAGCTGGTTTGGTGGTGCTGAATTCTCTTAGCTTTTGCTTGTCTGAAAAGCTTTTGACTTCTCCATCGAATCTGAATGAGATCCTTGCTGGGTAGAGTAACCTTGGTTGTAGGTTTTTCTCTTTCATCACTTTAAGTATATCCTGCCACTCCCTTCTGGCCTGCAGAGTTTCTGTTGAAAAATCAGCTGATAACCTTAAGGGGATTCCTTTGTATGTTATTCTTTGTTTTTCCCTTGCTGCTTTTTATATTTTTTCTTTGAATTTAATTTTTGTTAGTTTGATTAATATGTGTCTTGGTGTGCTTTTCCTAGGGTTTATCCTGTATGGGACTCTGTGCTTCCTGGACTTGGGTGACTATTTCCTTTCCCATATTAGGGAAGTTTTCGACTATAATCTGTTCAAATATTTTCTCAGACCATTTCTTTTTCTCTTCTTCTTCTGGGACTCCTGTAATTCAAATTTGGTGAGTTTAGTGTTGTCCCAGAGGTCTCTGAGACTGTCTTCAATTCTTTTCATTCTTTTTTCTTTATTCTGCTCCTTGGCAGTTATTGCCACCATTCTGTCTTCCAGCTCACTTATTCGTTCTTCTGCCTCAGTTATTGATTCCTTCTAGTGTATTTTTCATTTCCGTTATTGTGTTGTTCATCTCTGTTTGTTTGTTCTTTAGTTCTTCTAGATATTTGTGAAACATTCTTGTATTTTCTCAATCTGTGCCTTCATTCTGAGATTCTGGATCATCTTTACTATCATTGAAATTACTCTGAATTCTTTTTCTGGTAGATTGCCTATTTTCTCTTCATTTATTTGGTCTCGTAGGTTTTTTTTTACCTTGCTCCTTCATGACACATTTTTTTGACATCTCATTTTTTTTTTTTTTAATGAGTGGGATTGTGTTCCTGTCTTACTGGTTGTTTGGCCTGAGGCTTCCAACACTGGAGTTTGTAGGGTATTGGGTAGAGTTGGGTGTTGGTGCTGAGATGAGGAACTCTGTTAGACCTCACTCCGATGAGTATTCCCTGGAGTCTGAGGTTCTCTGTTAGTCCGGTGGTTCGGACTCGGAGCTCCCACTGCAGGAGCTTCAGCCCAACCCTGGGCTCGTGAACCAAGATCCCGTGAGCCGCGTGGGGTGGCAAAAAAAAAAAGAGAACAGTAACAAAGTAAAAAATAAAATTAGACTAGGAAACTACCAGATATGTTAGAAAGAATATAAAAATTAAAATATAGATGAATCAACAACTGGAAGGTACATCAGTACCACAATACTAAAAAAGAGGAGGAGGGAAAATTTAAAAAAAAAGGGCTGGGGGCAAGGCCTTGGCTGTAGGGGGCGGGGCCTAAGCAAGGGTGAGGTTTGGGCGGTGGGCAGGGCCTGTGCTCAGGACCCACAGGGCTGGAAAAGGCCCTGGGGGCTGTGGGGGGTGGGGCTTAGGCTCAAGGAACAGAAGGGGCCCAGGCGAGTCCCCTACCCCTGGTCTCAGAGGGCGGGGGATCTCACCTGGAAACCCAGCAGGCTTCCTGGGCTCAAGTGGGTGGGGCCCTCCTCTCCTCTCTTGCTCCTCTGGTCTGGGAGGGCCCCTCCCACCTGCCTCTCCTGATCTCCCTGACCTCCCTCCTATGCCGCCAAGGACCCATGCGGCCTGGAGGGGGCTTTGGAGGACAGGGGATCAGCGTGGGAGCCCAGCAGGCTCCTCAGGCCCGAGTGGGCTGGTCAATCACCCTCCACTCCTCTCCCCTCCTCCTGGAGGGCCCCTCCTGCCTACCTCTCCTGATCTCCCCAGCCTCAGGGGCACAGATCCTGTCTGTCCTCCACTTCTCCTCCCCTCTCAGTCCCCCTACATCCTACTGGTTCACTTTGGGGTCCCTTCCGTCTCCTTGGGCGTCAGAGTTCCCCACCAGCAGCTGGCAGGCACCCTCGTTGTGGGGAGAAGCTAACTCCGCATCTTCCCACAATGCTGTCTTGACTCCGCCTCCTCCCCAGGGTTATTTTGAAGCAGATTCCAGATATCATATCATTTTATCCATGAAAATTACATTAAGTATCTTTAAAAAGTGATTCCTTTTTTTTTTAACATAACCACAATACCATTATCCCATCTAAAACCACTAACAAGAAGTCCTTAAGATCATCAAATATCCAGTGTATAAATCCCCCTTGTCATGTATTTATTGAAGAAATTAGGTTGTTTTGTAGAGTTTATTTAACAAAGTCTGGATTTTGCTAATTATGCCATGGTACAATTTAATACATTCATCTCCTCTGTATATTTCCTATGAATTGGTAGAGCTGAAGGCTTGATCAGGTTAGGTTCAGTTATTCTTGGCAAGGTAATTTCTTAGGCAAGGGTCTTCTTCCATCAGGGGGCGCATAATGCCGGGTTGTCTCGTCACGTTGTCAGCAGCTGTTATTGATGCCAGTGGCCGGCTCTGGCAGTTTACTAGGGGGTTTATTTTTATTTTTAATATTTATTTATTTATTTATCCATTTATTTATTTGGCTGTGCCGGGTCTTAGTTGCAGCACACGGGATCTTTAGTTGCAGCATGTGGGATTGAGTTCCCTGACCAGGGATCGAACCCGGGCCCCCTGCATTGGGAATGTGGAGTCTTAGCCACTGGACCACCAGGGAAGTGCCTACTAGGGGTTTCAAAGTGTCAATATTTTAAGTCTGTCATTTCTTGTTCATGTATTACCTAGAGCGAATACTTCTATAAGGAGGATCTCATCTACTGTTTAGCTATCCAATAGGCAAATAAATGCTTAATCCTGTCCTTTATTTACCAGTTTCCAAAATAATGAGTTGGTTCTTCAACAGTGACCAACACAGCATGTATTTAAAATTTTGCAGTAAGGGTGGAGCCTACTGGGATATAAACTGTCATTGAGATGAATAGTGTCCTGGGGCTTCTAGACATTTGGATCAGTGTTTCCCAAACTTCCTTGACCAGAGGCCTTAAAATGAGTGATACCTTTTCCAGAGGACCATAGAGCACAGACTAAGAAAATTCCATCCATATCCCCCATTTGTCCATTGCTCTGTCCTTGTCCCTGCCCCCACTTCTCTCCCTTCTCACCCCATTTCCCCGCCCCCCACAACTTTTTTCAGCCATCTTCTCTAAAAAGGATCAAAAACTAACCAGCGCATCTTGAAATGATCATGGTTCCATCTTCACTGTGTTCTAATTATCTCTGGCCATAATTTAAATCAATATCCAATTGAAAGTTACTCTTTGTGACATTATTAAAATTTGACCCTGAGGTTATAATGTTCTCATTTTAAAGATAGTATTGCAGTTCTTTTAGGATTGTGGAGGCAGTGTTCTCATTTATACTATATATTAAATGCTTTACATTCAACACATTATTTTCTCAAAGGGTTTATGATGGAGTACTTATTTAGTAGACATGGGGGGCAGCATACCTCCTTGTACAGACTGAGTACATTGGCTAAATCTAACGAACAAATGAGAAGTATTGGCCTTAAGATATGATAATTGCTTTATTTTCCAAAATTCCTTTCAGATGAGACAAGCAGATCAGAATGTAGTAACAGCTTTAATTCACAGACCTTGGAGCCTTAGCCATACAGGAGATGGGAAACCACGCTTTGCTGCTTTCTGGAAACAGTCCATGTTTGTGGCATTGGACATTTTGCTCGATTGGAGTATGCATAATATCTTGTGGTACTTGTGTGGAATTTCAGCTTTCCTCATACAAAAGGATTTTGTATCTCCGTAAGTTGGAAGATTTTTTTTATCTTCTGATACATTTCCTGAATGTTCTTCTTGAAAAGGGAGGATTAACAGTGGACACCTGGATTGGTTCCCACCCATGAAGCCCACCATGCCTTTATTAAGTTGAAATGCCACTAGCTTCTTAGGTGGGAAGAGTTTAGGCATATTTCACTGTTTCCAAAACAAGTTGATCAAATATTCTTAGGTTTTAGTGCGTTTTAAAGAAAAAATAAACGTGCCAAACTATGACGTCAGAGACAGAGAGATTGTATTTCCTTGTGATTGGCTCCCTTTAAAAACCAACATAGGATCTAGGGCAGAACCACAATGAAGAGGTCTTGTGGGCACCTACCTCATCCATCCCAACTTTCCTTCTGCTCCCCTATATATTACAGGCTCTACTCCATTGCTCCCAGGAAACTTTCCATTCCCTAACCTGCTAGCAATCTCTGAATCTTTATTTTGGCAATTTTATAGCTGTGTATTTCAGGTGGTTACAGTCGTAAGTTTCATATTATTTCAGGTATGTGTGCATTCAGTTCAATAAATATTTGTTGTATGCCTGCAGTATTGCAAGGTACTGTGTTAAGAAGCTGAAGATGCTGTGGTAAAGAAAGAAAGCCACAGTCTGCTCTCATGGAGTTTATAGTCAAGTGGAAGAGATAAATGCTAATCAAATAAAGATCCAATAAACATAAAATTAGAGCTAAGATAAATGCTGTGTAAGAGAGAACAGTGCACATATGCTGATTAATTTGTCCTAGTCGAGGGAGTCAGGGGAAACATCCCCAAGGAAGTAACAGCTGAGCTAAGATCTGAAGATTCCTCATTTCTGAAGGAAATGAGGGGATTGGGGGTGGAGGTCCAAGTCAGAGGGGAAGACACGTGCAAAAGTGCTGTGGCAGGAAGGAGCCTGGTTCTTTCAAGGAACTGCAGGAAAAATCAGTATGCACACAGAGTACAGCACAGAAAAGAACGGGGGAGTGTGGTGTAAGATGAGGCCAAAGAAACAGGTGGGACTAGGCTAGGTACAGCCTCCGGTAGGGGTTTGGGGTGGGGGGGTCTTCAGCAAGTGGCTGAAGTGTTGAAAGCCGCAGCGGCGTGGTGGAGGTGCTCATGCTGGGTTTGGAACACCCTCTGGCTGCAGTGCGGAGGCCAGTTAAGAGGCTCCTTCTGGGGGCTGTTAGTACTCAGCGAACACCATATTTAGTGACCATTGTAGATTCCTGAGACAATTGGCATTATTCTAACAAGGTTGGTTTTCCCTCTTTCTCCAGGGACTACTTGAAGAAGTGGTCAGCTAAAGGCATTCAGGTTGTTGCTTGGACTGTTAATACTTTTGATGAAAAAAGTTACTATGAATCCCATCTTGGTTCCAGCTATATCACCGACAGCATGTTGGAAGACTGCACACCTCACTTCTAGACTTTTCCCCCAGGGAGGAAACACAGGTACAGAAACTGCCTGCTGGCCTCATGGAGGAATATCAATATACCCAAGCCCTTGCGGGATCAGGTGGCTCCCACAAGCAGTAGTCGGTAACTGGGTATTTACCTGAACCAAAGCAAAACCCAGTGTTGCTACCATGCTCCATGAAATGCCTGAGTTCAAAACCGATGCTCTTGAAAGTCTGGGTCTGCAAAAAGGCACAACACTCTTGCCCCAACCTAGCTGAGGCACGCACTGAAGCCCAATGAAGATAAGCACAGATTGAATTGTGCAATTTGGGGGTGCAGATGCAAATGCATGGGAAATGCATGATCACTCAGAGTTGACGTTTTAAAACTTGACACACTTACATAACTTTACTTATTTAAAATATTTGTATCCAGCTATGTTATCAATGTACTGTAGACATCAAACTTGTGACCATACTAATAAAATCATTAAAAGGAGCACTAAGGGAAAACCATGTACCAAGCGTCATATCCTAAGACGTAAAGAATTTAAGGGAGCTGCTGTTTCCAATCCAGTGGCCAGGGCCCCTGGTGAGACATTGGTGTGAAGCAAAGAAAATGGTAAGGAGGTCTTAATATCAGTCTGAGGGATTGTTTATGGTATCTAGAAATAAGAGCTACAAACCACTAGGGGGCAGAGTTGTACCCTTTCAAGCTGCTCTACAGCAGATGATCACAGACAGAACTAGAAGAAACTTCTGGGAATATCTAGGCTTAGCCTCATTTTACAAATGAGAAAACTAAAATCTGGAAGGGAAGGGTCTTCCCAGAAATGACAGCTGTGACATAGAGCCTGATCTCATGATAAAATTTCTTGTTTACTATTTACCAGGAACTTTAGTGATTTAACATGTGTTATTTTAATTAACCCTCACAAAAATCTTACAGAGATATTAATCTCTTTTTACTGATAAGGAAACCGAGGTACTGCAAGGTTAAAGTCACTTACCCAAGGTCTCAAATTCCTTGGTGTAACTGGTATTCAAGTCCAGGTCAGTCGGTTCAGAGAACCACTCACTTTGTCTGCCTTTATAACGTAGAGCCCTTGATTCCCAGCTCTGCTCTTTCCCATGTGAGCTTCCAGGGGTCTTATTGTGAACTTAAGTGGCATCATTTAAAATGAAGTTGAGTCTTCAGAAAATTGCAAAGCTCGCTCTCACCTCTAGCTGCCCCACACCCCCACCATTCAGCCCTGTCTGGCCTTGATCACAGGCCCACAGCTTATTCATGACTTCCCTCCTGAATCCTCATGGGTCACTGAGCTCGGCCACCAGCCTACACAGCTGGATGGTGGTGAGAAGCAGACTGATTTTTGCTATAGTTGGTGTTGGCAGGAGGACAATAAATGAGGCTTGGGATGTTTACAAATGAATTTTCTTGAATTTTAAAATTAACAGCAGAACAGAGATTCAGTGAATGGAACAGATATCTAAACTGCATGACTTCCATGCCACATTATGACTAGAGTGACAAGAGGAAGAGAAAGGGACCAAAGAAAACATGTGAGGACTGAATTCCCCCTTTGGTTTACCTGCAGAGGCTATACAGCAACTGACAGGGAAGAAATTCTCTTGGGGGCAGCACAGAGTTCACAACATCCCTTCTGTGGTGTGAAGACCTTTTGAGAGCCAGAAGTTCTCTGTCTCTTGACCTTTGTCCCAAATCCCTATTGCACTTGACTCAGCCAGGCCCAATTAAGGATTGAGATCCTATGCTAAGGTGGTCGTGGGCCTTGAAGAATGGAGAATTCAGATGAAGAAAGAAGATGTTAATTACTTACTTGGAAGGTTTAGTAAAGGGGTTAAAAACAGGATTTTATTTTTTTGGCTGCATTGGGCCTTCTTTGCTGCGCGCGGGCTTTCTCTAGTTGTGGTGAGCTGGGGCTACTCGGCTACTCTTCGTTGCAGTGCGCAGGCTTCTCATTGTGGCAGCTTCTCGTTGTGGAGCATGGATTTCAGTAGTTGCAGCACACAGGCTCAGTAGTTGTGGCTCACGGGCTCTAGAGTGCAGGCTCAGTAGTTGTGGCGCACGGGCTTAGTTGTTCCGCGGCATGTGGGATCTTCCCGGACCAGGGCTTGAACCCATGTCCCCTGCATTGGCAGGAGGATTCTTAACCACTGTGCCACCAGGGAAGTCCCAACAACAGGATTTGACATCAGAAAAAGTTAAATCTGAATTCCTAATCTCTAGCTCTATGACCTTGGGCAAGTCATATAGCTAGTGTCTTGAATTCATCTCTAAAATAGGGGCAGTATTAGTACCACGGCAGGGGTAGTTGTGATTAAAGGAAAGAGTACATGTAAAATGCTTGTTTATAACTAAGATTTATGGACTGCCTACCATGTACTGGACACTGTTTCAAATGCTTTCTATGTGTTTACTCTGCTACAACACCATGAGGTCAAGGTACCATTATAATTCCATTTTACAGTGAAGAAAACCAAAGCCCAAGGAAGTTAAGTAACTTACCTAAAGTCACAGACAGTAATAGGATAAGGATTCAGGCCCAGATTATGTAATTCCAGAGCCCACACTCTAAACCCAGGCTTATCCTTTTTTCTGTCGCTTAGCAAGGGCTCAGTCATGAGAAACGTTCCCAGCACTCCTTGCAGTGCCTGTCACAGTAGACAATAAAAGTTGTAAGAGGGCTTCCCTGGTGGCGCAGTGGTTGAGAGTCCGCCTGCCGATGCAGGGGACACGGGTTTGTGCCCCGGTCCGGGAAGATCCCACATGCCGCGGAGCGGCTGGGCCCGTGAGCCATGGCCGCTGAGCCTGCGTGTCCGGAGCCTGTGCTCCGCGGCAGTGAGAGGCCCGCGTACCGCAAAAAAAAAAAGTTGTAAGAATGAGTTGTGGGATAGCCAAGTGGAAATTTCCTTGAGGAACCTGAATATAGACCTAGAGTGAGGTAAAGATTTGGGAGTGTAATGATTCAGTAGCATCAACAAATGAGCCGTCCAAAGATAGCATTCTTTCCAAGAAAGTCAATAGGGATAAAAATCACATCCTCTGCTGTTCATTGGACTGCCCCTGTGTTCTCAGAATGGTGGAGACAGATAACCTGGAAGGGCTACCTGAAAAGGCTTGAGAAACCCACTGCTTACTTCATTAAACGATACTCATTTTCTTATTTGGAGATGAGCGTGCAATCTTGTCCTGACAAGAATTTCACTAAGACATGAATACTCTTTATTAGACAAGAATCTCTAAATGACACCATTTCCTGAAGTGGGAATAATGCTTCAACAGGACAGTCAACCACAGCTTTGAGGACAAGGCAAGGTGGAAGTTAATGAAGTGTTCCAGACATCCACTCAAACCTTAGCATGGAGTGACGG
The DNA here is from genome assembly GCF_951394435.1 of Stenella coeruleoalba. Taxonomy (NCBI): domain Eukaryota; kingdom Metazoa; phylum Chordata; class Mammalia; order Artiodactyla; family Delphinidae; genus Stenella; species Stenella coeruleoalba. The sequence continues at coordinate 65,055,239 of NC_137161.1, read as the reverse complement.
TTACTGTAGGGCAAAGTTACTTGATTTCTTTGATCAAAAATACTGAAGGGCTTCCCTGGTGGCACGGTGTTGAGAGTCCGCCTGCTGATGCGGGGGACACGGGTTCGTGCCCCGGTCCGGGAGGATCCCACATGCCGTGGAGCGGCTGCGCCCGTGAGCCATGGCCGCTGAGCCTGCGCGTCTGGAGCCTGTGCTCCGCAGCGGGACGGGGCCACAGCGGCGAGAGGCCCGTGTACCGCGGAAAAAAAAAAAAATACTGAAGATTAATGACCTGTGTGTTCCTTTGTCAAACTTTAAATTACGCTCAAAATCTGACAGCAGGACACCAAGTGTTAAGAAGAGGATGGAGATCAGCTGGGCAGAGGGTTCTCAAAGAATGTTGTCCTTTGAGGCTGAAAGGGGTTCCTGGGCCCAATTCTAGTGTGTTCTGTGTGTGGAGGCTTCCTCACATCAACAACAAGCAATTCTCAGTCGCAGGCAGGGTCCTTCAGAATCCAGCTCAGTTCTGACACTATCTACCCAGAGATAGAATCAGATTCCATGGGTAAAGGGCTCAGTCCCAGACGACCATCCTCCAGATGCCAGCTGCAAGCACAGGGTGTTACCCGCAATTGTGACTGAATGGCTATAAATCAGATATTCCCACAGTCCCCTCCTCAGGTTTGATTATTTGCCAGAACAGCTCACAGAACTCAGGAAAACCCATTCACTCACTAGATCACCGGTTTATTATGGGAGGCTATTAAAAGGCTACATACCCACAGCCAGATGAAGACATGCATTGGGCAGGTCCTACGCAGAGGAGCGTCTGTCCTCCCGGAGGACAAGGTCCTACGCAGAGGAGCGTCTGTCCTCCCGGAGGGCAAGATCCTACGCAGAGGAGCTTCTGTCCTCCCGGAGGGCAAGGTCCTACGCAGAGGAGCTTCTGTCCTTCCGGAGGGCAAGTCCTACGCAGAGGAGCTTCTGTCCTCCCGGAGCTTGGGGCCAGGCATGGGGGCACACGGAAGTGTCAGAAGTGTTCTGTTTCCCCCACATGGAATCTCTCCAAAAAGAAGGGTAAAAAGCTGTCCTTTTGTTTTTTGTTCTTTGGGGGTTTTTTTTTGCGGTACGCGGGTCTCTCACTGCCGTGGCCTCTCCCGCTGCGGAGCACAGGCTCCGGACGCGCAGGCTCAGCGACCATGGTTCACGGGCCCAGCCACTCCGCGGCATGTGGGATCTTCCCGGACCGGGGCACGAACCCGTGTCCCCTGCATCGGCAGGCGGACTCTCAACCACTGTGCCACCAGGGAAGCCCCCCTAGAAATTTTTGATGCAATATTCTTAGCTCACTATTTGCATGTTCAGTAAGTGCCTCAGGTGACTTCTATGGTCAAGCAAGTTCAGAAAGCACTACTCTAGATTCTAGCTCAGTTATCGGCCCTGGCTTCCCACTGGAACCATCTGAGAGCTTTCAGGGAAAACTATGGATTCCTGATTTAGTTGGTCTAGAGTGGGCAGGGCCTGGGTCTGGCTGTTCAAACAGTTGCATGTGTGATCCTGGGTGCAGCGAGCAATGAGAGCCCTGCTGCCTGATGAGAGGTCCTGATGGGACTGGGGGTGAGTTTCCCCTATTACGGGCTGAACTGTATTGACCCAAAATTCATATGGTGAAGTCCTGACCTCCAGTACCTCAGAATGTAACCATATTTGGAGATAAGTCCTTTAAAGATGTGACTTAGTTAGAATGAAGCCATTAGGTTGGGTCCTAATCCAATCTGTCTTGTGTCCCTATAAGATGAGGAAATTTGGACACAAAGGTACACCAGGATGTGTGCACCGAGGAGAGACCATGTGAGGACACAGCGAGAAGGTGGCCATCTACAGGCCAAGGAGAGAGGCCTCAGAATGAAACCAAAACTGTGGACACCGACTGTGGACACCTTGATCTTAGACTTCCCACCTCTGGAACTGTGAAAAAAATGAATTTGTGTTGTTTAAGCCTCCAGTCTGTGCTATGGGTTATGGCAGCTCTAGCAAACTAATATATCCCCTATATCTCAAGACTAAGGATGTGAGGATGTTACACACATCCAAATGTGTGTGTGAGACCTACAGACTAGATCTTTCTACTGTGTCTGCTCCTCCAGGAGAAGCAGGGGCTACACTGAAGTAAAGATAAGACGTGAATGGAGAAGCAGTCCGGATATAAGCCCTGAGCATATGGGAAGTGAGCAAAAATGATGCTTCCAGAGGGAGTTCACATTTCAGTGCAGAAGCACAGATAGCATTAGGATAACACAGAGGGGAAAAAAATCCCATCAAACATCAATTCCACAGACTGCCTTCACTGACCCCACAGACAAGTTAAGTCTCCCGTCGTCCCTTGGGCTTCTCCTTCATGGCACCTGCTATAAGTAATTACTGTTTAATTATTAAGTTCCTGCCAAAAGTGATGTGCTAGACAGTATATGAGAGTGGAGGCTGTGTCTTGACTTGTGCACCATCTTGTTCCCCACCACGTGGTACATATTTGTTGAACGAAGGGATGAACGAAGAAGCACTTCTAGCAACCACTAGCAAAGATGGTACCAAAAGAACTGAATTCAGCTGATGAATGATTTAGTGAGCAAATAAGTCAATGAAGAAGTGAACCAATGACTGAGCACTGACTGGATGTTTGTGTTTTAAATTCGTCTTAAATGTTTTCTAAATTCAGTTCCCATTAGATTTCATGACAGTGATTACCCAAGAGGAGATTTCTCCTCCCGAGTAATTTGGTAATGGCAGTTTTCTGCTGGACTCTTCCGTTTTAAGTAGAGTCAGGTGCCTTGTGAATCATTTAGGAAATCTGCAAAAAAATGCTTTATACATGTATGTGTGCCTATGTACACACACACACATACACATACATATTCAATATATATATTCCACACATCACCACCGATTTCATGTTTGGTTCAACGTAAGACTGATGATCACGTATAAAACCTCACAGGGGTAGAGTCCCAGTCCACACATGCCCACCCCAGTCCAATCCAAAAGACTCATGTACGCAATGTGCAGTAAAGTTCATAGACGAGCCCTCTGGTTGTTTCTCACCTTTGGGAAAAATGGGGATGTTTTCAGTGCAAAGTCATGAACAAATGCACGTTCCAAAATTCAGAGGCTTCACATCCCTGATCGAGGGTCACATTTTTATTCAGACTGGACCATTTGTCTGAGCACCAGTCTCCAAACCTTTGCCAGGTCTGGGAGTTCTGGGAGCGGCGATTTCTAAGGGTCAATCATTCATATGCGTCTCTCTTAAACTACAACTCTTCCCAGGTTTTTGTGAACTAGTTCAAATATTACAACAATCTTTACTGGAAAATCTCAAATATTTTGTCTGGAAAAATCAGCAATTCAGGTGTAAAAACAACAGCAGGGAGTGCCCAATTTTACTTCTGTATTTACATTGCAGTCAGTTTCCACTCCTGGCTACAGGCTTGAATTTCCCATCTGGGAATCTCCTAAAGGCCCAGGCGTCATGGAGGAAGCTGCTCCATCTTCATCTTCTCTCCTTATTTGGGTGGTGTCTGGGTACCACAGTAATTATCAGGCCTTTGGATTATCTTCTTGAACTGATCGCCTAAATCGCAGGTCTGGGTTTGATACAGGAGAAGAGAAGTTAGCACAGAGGCACACTGCCCCATATCTCCAAGGGAAAAACCAAATTAGCTTTCAAGATCCCGCAGCTTCTCAGGCCTTCCTTGCCTCCTCCTTTTAAGTTTCTTCAATTCTCTCCCTTGAACTCCCATCATTGGATGCTGTCAGTGAATGCTATTCCAAAAAGATGAATGGGTTTATTTGTTTGTTTCCTCCCCAACATTCATTCCCCTCCTGGCATCAGCCACATGTTTTCTTTGGAAAGCCACCCTTCTCCACTCTCTCAGTCCCTGTGGTCTGTATGTTTGTACCACCTGTATCTAGAGATGAGGTCTGCGACTCAGATCTGGCCAATGAAATCATCACAGTCTCTTGGCCACAGCAATTGTTTCAGATCCAATGAAACACAATGAGAATCTGGATCTCTTTCACACTAGACTTGAATCTGAGAAGATACAAGAAGCTAAGAAAGCTGTCTTGTAATTATCAGGAGATAACGTGGAAAAGAACTGAACAGAAAGAAACCAGGTTCTGCCAACATACTGTGAGACCCTGCTTCTGGCCACACCTAAAGCAAGAATTATTGTTGAGTTTTGGCTAAAGCCAATTTGGGCCAGTTCTTGCAATTGAATGAGTGACTGATACAGGAGCAGTTCTGACCCTCTGTCTTGGGACCTATCATCTGGATGAATTAGGCCTTACTCAGTGCCAGTCAGGTACTCACCTCGAGCAGCATCATGCTCTCTGACACGCAGAGGACCAGATTGCTAAAAAAGAAGAAAACAAGAAATCTCATCACTGGAAGAGAGTGTACACCTCAGATCCTGCTGCATCAGTGGTGAGACTTGTGAGACCTCACCATTTTAATATTAACAGGTGACAGATTAAGACCAAGATTCAGCCATAGAAATATCAAACATGTTTCAATTTTTATGGGCAGTGATTCCATTCATTTAATCATTCATTTCACAGATATTTACTGAGCATTTACAATGTACACCAGGTAATATATTAGGACCTGCAAAGGTACACTCATAATCCTTGCCTTCAAAGGTGGGCCTCTAGATCCCTTACCTATGTTGTGCTGATGGTATTCATTTGAACAGGCCGTAAACGACATGGCAGTCTCTTCTGACAAGATCATAACTTCTAAAACTAGTAGCATTTGAATTAACGTGGGTTTACTGTTTATCCACATTTTCTAGGACACCAAGGAAGCCAGCACAGGCTTTGGTATTAGAGCAGGATTCCAGGCATCTCTTGTTAAGAATGAAATGGGTAAAAATCTTTTTAAGAGCGCGATATGGCAATATCTGTTAACATTATCATGTGCATGCCTGTGGCAGATAAAACACTCACATAAAACAATTACAATAAAAAATGTTTCATTACACATCGCTTTTAGTATTAAAAAAAAAACAAACTGTAAACAACCCAAATGTCCAAGTAGGTACAGACTGAAACAGTGTCTGAGATACAGTATTAGGCGGGGAGAGGGGGAGCGTTGTGTAAAATGTAACCCCTTTTTTGTAATAAATAAACAGGAATGTTAGTAGATGCGTGCTTGTTTGCAGCCTGGGGGAAAGATCTGGAAGAATACACACTGAAGCATTAACCTAGTGGGGTGAGATTTCAAGCCATTTTTCATCTCAGTGGGATATATTTCTGTTTGGTTGGGTTATGGAAAAGATGCAGGCAAGCCCCACGAGGGTAGAGCCCTACTGTGGTACCATGATAACCCCAGAACCTAGAATGGGGCCAGGCATAGAACATGGTGAATGCATATTATTTATTTATTTATTTATTTTGTGGTACGCGGGCCTCTCACTGTTGTGGCCTCTCCCACTGCGGAGCACAGGCTCCGGACGTGCAGGCTCAATGGCCATGGCTCATGGGCCCAGCCGCTCCGCGGCACGTGGGATCTTCCTGGACCGGGGCACGAACCCTTGTCCCCTGCATCGGCAGGCGGACTCTCAACCACCGCACCACCAGGGAAGCCCGCGTATTATTTTTTTTAATAAAAAATACAGAAATGTTAAAACACAGAAAGTGAAGTGCCCTGATGTGATTCTAGTTTCCTGATGCACTTTTCCCAGGAGGGCAAATCTGTGTCACAGGGATCCCAAGGCGGCTTCCAGCCTCACCTCCACGTCTCTCGTGTCTGGCGTAAACAAGGTGGGGCTTGCTCTCTTCTCCATATCCTGCAGCTTGATCAGCTTTTCTATCAGGAACATTTTGTCTTTGCCCTCCTGCCAAGAAGGAAAACAAAAACAAAAACATGGAGGATGAATGATGGTGTGGGGCTGGGAAGTAAATGATGGAAAGGTTGATTTTTAGGCAGGTAGGGTCCTGGACATTGGCTTCGCCACCAGGGAAGCCCAGTTTCCTTAATTTTAAAATAGAGGTTAAAGAAATAAATGTGCTCGGGACTTCCCTGGTGGCGCAGTGGTTAAGAATCTGCCTGCCAATGCAGGGACACGGGTTCAAGCCCTGGTCCGGGAAGATTCCACATGCCGCGGAGCCACTAAGCCCGTGCGCCACAACTACTGAAGCCTGCGCGCCTACAGCCCTTGCTCCCCAGCAAGAGAAGCCACCACAATGAGAAGCCCGTGCGCAATGAAGAGTGGCCCCCGCTCGCCGCAATTAGAGAAAAACCCACTCGCAGCAATGAGGACCCAACGCAGCCAAAAATAAATTAAATAAATTAAAACTTGCTAAAAAACAAGAAAAAAGAAATAAATGTGCTGAACACCACCGCAGGGTTACAAATCAGATATATCCAGAATGTGGGAACGACTACAAGACAAAAGACCTGATTTCTCCAACAATAAATGGCAAGAGAAGCAGGAAGTGTGAACAGCTACAGATTGAAAGAAATGTAAACAACACATCAACCAAATGCAACGTGTGACACTTTTTCAGATTTTAACTTGAGTAATCCTGCTGTAAAAAGGCAATGCGGGCTTCCCTTGGTGGCGCAGTGGTTGAGTCCGCCTGCCGATGCAGGGGACACGGGTTCATGCCCCGGTCCGGGAAGATCCCACATGCCGCGGAGCGGCTGGGCCAGTGAGCCATGGCCGCTGAGCCTGCGCGTCCGGAACCTGTGCTCCGCAATGGGAGAGGCCACAGCGGTGAGAGGCCCGCGTACCGCAAAAAAAAAAAAAAAAGACACTTAATGGGACAGTTGGGGAAATTTGACCATTGACTGACTATAAGATGATAGTAAGGAATTACTAAATTTTCTTTTACGTGTGATGATTGGTACCGTGGTTATGTTTTTTAAAAGGGTGTATCTCTCAGGCATATAGAAGAGTCTACAGATAAAATGATATAAAGGCTAGGATTTTGCTTGAAAATAATCGAGATTTACAGCAAAGAGATAGTGTAGAGGACATAAGAGTATGCAAAGGTTAATGGTTGTCAGGGCTAGGTGGTGGGAAGGTTCATTGTACTATTCTCTATTTTGGACTGTGTTTGAAAATTTCCATTACAAAATGTTAAAAAGGAGGGGAGAATAACAAAGGGATCCAATGGGACTTACGTTAATGATCTGTTCATGGAGCAGTCTGATCATAATCTTCCTTCCCTCTGTGATCTGCCAGTAAAGGTAAGTGATGATTCTGGAAGAGAAGAAAAGAAAGAATGGCAGGGCTTCCCTGGTGGCGCAGTGGTTGGGAGTCCGCCTGCCGATGCGGGGGACATGGGTTCGTGCCCCGATCCAGGGGGATCCCGCATGCCGCGGAGTGGCTGGGCCAGTAAGCCATGGCCACTGAGCTTGCGCGTCCGGAGCCTGTGCTCTGCAACGGGAGAGGCCACAACAGTGAGAGGCCCGCGTACCGCAAAAAAAAAAAAACAAAAACAGACCCCCCCCCCAAAATGATAAGAAGATATTAAATAACTTCTAGAAAAATTCAAGGGCAGAGTCGGGATGACCCAGAACACTGAGCCCCACTGTAGTCTTTGCCTTCCCACCAAACAGCCCTCGGCTGCCCACATGACGTGTAGATGAGGTATTTCCCCCACTAGTTTTCCAAGGGCCCCCACTTACAATACAATGAGGGTGAGGATGAAGAAGAAGTGCACGCTGCTGACAAGGTTCTGGTAGATCCAAACGACCCACAGGTATCTGCGACTTTGACTCAGGGTGTCAATCCACCTGTAGATGGACTCAATGAAGAAGGGCAGACCTTGAAACGGGCCACAGTCAGCTGAAGGTGTCAATCTGATAAAACAAGGGACAGAGAAGCATGTCTAGTGCCAGACTCAGGTATAGTTTATTCTAGAATAGCCCAGTCGTTTCTGGGCTCTGAACATGGAACCAGCAATTCTTACCTGCTCCACCCACATCCCCCTGCAAAGGAAACCCTCTCGCTCATAGCCCCAGCTGGTGTGTTTTGTTTTCATGACCTGCACTCCAAGGACCAGCTCTTGGACAGGGGTATCACCTGATCCAACCGTAACCAATCCAAAGACCAGGCAGAAGGGTCTCAGTGGTATCCTGGCACAAAGAAATGAACTGGGACGATCAGACTCTCTTCCTTAGGAACTTGAACTAAGAAATACAAAGATGGGAGGCTGTAATCTAGGGAAGCTGGAGTTGTGGTAATAATGGCCACATGAAATCAGTTGTTGTGAACAAGCAGAAACTAGAAGGCAACAAGGAACTGGTCAGGAAGAGAGAAAAGAGAGTAAACACGGCGAGAGAGTCAAGGACATCACAGAACAGAAGAGCCTGCCCTGAAGCCGCTGAGACCCTCATGGTTCCAGTTCCACGAGTATCCTAAAAATCAACTCCCTTGTTGGGTGTTCGGTTGCTCATTCATTCTACAAAAGTTTACCGCCCTTGTACTGAGGCAGGAGATAGATGGGCTCCAGGTTAGACATTTACAAGCCAGTTTCCTTTCTATACTTCCAGATAGAAATAACAACAGGAGCAGGGTGAATAGCTGGACTTTGTCTCCAGTGGACACTTTAACAGTAATGGCAGGGGCAGAGAGGAGCTGAGTCCTGCCCAGATAAAGAGAACACATATTTCTGATTCTTGAGGTCACGGAGACTTCCCTGACTACATATGCACAGAAAGACTCCTTGGGGTTAAAAAGGAGGGGGCTCCACCCCATAATAGGTGATGCCAAGCCTCCCACAGGCCTCTGCGCTGGAATCCATCTTGGCTAAAAGTTGTGCAAGAACTGCTCTATATAAATGACCTAACCGCCTCTTTACTGCATTCCTCCTCATTAGGGAGGACACCCACACCCTTTTCTCTCCAGGTGTGTATCTCTGCCTTGCTTCTGTCTTAAATTAAAAAAACTGTTTCCCTGTGTGCTCTCCCACTTGCTGTGCTATGTCTCTAATAAGCAGCTTTGTACCTGTTTTTACAGTTTTTGCCTCCTTGAAATATTCTTGCTTTCAAACGGGGCAAGAGCCAGGGGAACTTTGCTTCTAGCCTCTAGCCCTCTCTGGTCTAGCAGCTAGGATTCCTGGTTTTCAGCCAGGCTACCCAGGTTCAAGTCCTGGGCAGGGAACTAAGATCCTGCTTCAAACCAACGCTCACTGCTGTCTCCTTGAGATCAGTACCAGGCTCTGTGCTACATACCCTGGAGAGTCCACGGTAAACAAGACAGACATGATACCTGCCCTCCCAGGTTCTAGTGGGAAAGATGGTCAAGCAGTGAGTATGTAATTAAACAAAGATTCAAAGGCATTTCTGACACGAACTAGGGAACGAACAAAGGAAACCACCCTGAGAGAGAGAGAGAGGAGGGGGTTGCTGACAGAAGACGAGGATGGTGGTGAAAGTCAGGTCTTCAAGAGGACTTTTGAGATGAGGGTGGAAGGAAGGCCGCCAAGCAAAGGGACTGGGGAGAGCACTTCAAAGATGTAACCCCATCCCATGTGAGGAGAGGCTCCCAGGGTCCCAGGAACAGACTGAGAGCCTTGAGGCTGGAGTAGGATGGAGCCAGGGGGGTGAGGTTGGAGAGGTAAGAGGGAGCCTGACCAGACAGGGCCTGTCAGTTCATTAGAGGAAGTTCTGTTCTGCATGTGGAGAGTTGCCTTCTCCCCAGCTGGGAAGCTGCAGAACTTGGAGGAAGTAAGGAAGCGTGCCGTCAAGACTGGGCACCTGGCGGGTGGTGACCCAACTTGGATATATTGCCTCCCTTGGTTGTAGCAGCATCTGTTGGTTACCAAGGCAACTTGGGTTAAACACTGAATGAAGCGTGTCTTTTTATTCTGACCTGTGGCATCTGGGGCCTTACTGATCCTGCAGAGACTGCCTTTCCCAGGGCTAGCCTACAAAGCATGCCTTTCATATGCAAACCTGAGCCCCCATCCCACCTCCAGCTCCTCTCTCAAGCGCTCACACTCTGGGCCCTGTTCCTCTGCCCCCATCACCCCAGAGTCACATACCAGCCAACTCCAGAGGGTCCCTATACCCCAGAGCCTGCTGAGATTATTCAAACTCACCACTCCTAAGCACGCTAACCCTGCCTTTCCCTTTCCTCCCCACCGAAACCACAATAAAGACTTTTGACCACGTTGACTGCTCTCTCCCTCTGCCTCTGACGGACCCTGGTGCCTCCCCATGTGACCCACCCATGGTGTGATGTGCCCCCTCCCTTTGGGGTCTGTGAGTATAACAAATTATTTTTTCAGTGGTAGTCGTCTCCTGATCTGCTGGCCTCACCATACCTGAAGAATGATAAAACCTATATGTTAAAACACGCACCCACCCCAAGTCTGCCATCTCCTACCTCCAGATGGTGATGGCCAGGGTGCACAGGGCCCCGGTGAAGGACGGGAAAAACAGCAAAAAGATGAAGACAGTCATCATCTGTGAGGCCCGCCAGGCTTTGCTCAGAGGCTGGAAATTCATCATCAGGCTGATCTGAAGAAAGAGAAGCAGTCACTTCCCTTCTGTAGCCGGAGAAGCAGGCCAGAGGGACCCCAGCCAGACACCAGCTCCCTGACACCTTTCCCAGCAGCCCCCACACCCAATTCCAGCCACCACTGGGTCACATGGGACTGAGAAAAGCCGAATGGTTCCACCTTCAGACTGACTCACATTTTTGACGTAAAACATGATGAAAAGAGTCATCATTTGGATAAAGGGCAGCAGAGGGCAGAAGAAGATTCCAATCCTATGAGAGAAAGGGGATGAGTGTCAGAGATCAGGGGAGACACAGGGAATCTGTGCGGAGGGCAGGGAAAGAGGGTGTTATGGGCTGAGTTCTGTCCCTCCGAAACTCATATGTTGAAGTCCTAACCCAGTACCTCAGAATGCTACTGTATTTGGAGATAAGGCTTTTAAGGAGATAATTAAGGTAAAATGAGGCCACTGACCTAACAGACTCATACAGAGGGAAGAAGACCAGGTGAGGACACAGGGAGAAGGCACCATCTACAGGCCAAGGACAGAGGCCTCAGATGAAACCAACCCTGCCAACACCTTGATCTTGCATTTTGAGCCTACAGAATTGTGAGAAAATAAATGTGTGTGGTTTAAGCCACCCGGTCTGTGGCACTTTGTTGTAGCCACCCTAGAAAACTCATACAGAGGGAGCCTGATTCCAACACAGCAAAGCAGGCAAGTCCCACCATACACAGTGTCCACAGCTCTGGAAAAGAGATTTTGCACACTGGCATTTTTCACAGAACTAGAACAAAAAATTTCACAATTTGTATGGAAACACAAAAGACCCCGAATAGCCAAAGCAATCTTGAGAACGAAAGAAGGAACTGGAGGAATCAGGCTCCCTGACTTCAGACTATACTACAAAGCTACAGTTATCAAGATGGTATGGTACTGGCACAAAAACAGAAAGATAGATCAATGGAACAGGATAGAAAGCCCAGAGATAAACCCACGTACATATGGTCACCTTATCTTTGACAAAGGAGGCAGAAATGTACAGTGGAGAAAGGACAGCCTCTTCAATAAGTGGTGCTGGGAAAACTGGACAGCTACATGTAAAAGTATGAGATTAGATCACTCCCTAACACCATACACAAAAATAAGCTCAAAATGGATTAAAGACCTAAATGTAAGGCCAGAAACTATCAAACTCTTAGAGGAAAACATAGGCAGAACACTCTATGACATAAATCACAGCAAGGTCCTTTTTGACCCACCTCCTAGAGAAATGGAAATAAAAACAAAAGTAAACAAATGGGACCTAATGAAACTTAAAAGCTTTTGCGCAGCAAAGGAAACCATAAAGAAGACCAAAAGACAACCCTCAGAATGGGAGAAAATATTTGCAAATGAAGCAACTGACAAAGGATTAATCTCCAAAATTTATAAGCAGCTCATGCAGCTTAATAACAGAAAAACAAACAACCCAATCCAAAAATGGGCAGAAGACCTAAATAGACATTTCTCCAAAGAAGATATACAGATTGCCAACAAACACATGAAACAATGCTCAACATCATTAATCATTAGAGAAATGCAAATCAAAACTACAATGAGATATCATCTCACACCGGTCAGAATGGCCATCATCAAAAAATCTACAAACAATAAATGCTGGAGAGGGTGTGGAGAAAAGGGAACCCTCTTACACTGTTGGTGGGAATGTAAATTGATACAGCCACTGTGGAGAACAGTATGGAGGTTCCTTAAAAAGCTACAAATAGAACTACCATATGACCCAGCAATCCCACTACTGGGCATATACCCTGAGAAAACCATAATTCAAAAAGAGTCATGTACCAAAATGTTCATTGCAGCTCTATTTACAATAGCCCAGAGATGGAAACAACCTAAGTGTCCATCATCGGATGAATGGATAAAGAAGATGTGGCACATATATACAATGGAATATTACTCAGCCATAAAAAGAGACGAAATTGAGCTATTTGTAATGAGGTGGATAGACCTAGAGTCTGTCATACAGAGTGAAGTAAGTCAGAAAGAGAGAGACAAATACCGTATGCTAACACATATATATGGAATTTAAAAAAAAAAAATGTCATGAAAAACCTAGGGGTGAAACAGGAATAAAGACACAGACTTACTAGAGAATGGACTTGAGACTATGGGGAGGGGGAAGGGTAAACGGTGACAAAGCGATAAAGAGGCATGGACATATATACACTACCAAACGTAAGGTAGATAGCTAGTGGGAAGCAGCCTCATAGCACAGGGAGATCAGCTCGGTGCTTTGTGACCGCCTGGAGGAGTGGGATAGGGAGGGTGGGAGGGAGGGAGACGCAAGCGGGAAGAGATATGGGAATATATGTATATATATAACTGATTCATTTTGTTGTGAAGCTGAAACTAACATACCATTGTAAAGCAATTATACTCCAATAAAGATGTTTAAAAAAAAAAAAAAGAGAGATTTTGCAGAGAACGCTACCCACACAGCCATCAATTAAACCACCAGAGGCCTTCAGCCAGCCCTAATCCAGGTGTCCCACATGTGGGACGTGAATTCCTCCTCCTCCTTTGGCATTCAAGAAGGCCTGAAATCCTGCAGGGACAGGCATTAAACTGCATCGAGTTACAAACGACAGGCATTAAACTGCATCGAGTTACTCAGCTCTCCCCAGTGCTTCTGAGGCCAAAAGAAAAAAAAATCTCAGTTTGGTGCTAGAAGGTCCTTAAGTTCTAACGCTTTCCAACCTCCATTTCTTTAAAAAAAGAAGCAGCCTTTAGACTGAGAGCCTTGACAGACAGCAGCATCTAGCTAGATTTTTTTTTTTTTTTTTTTTTGCGGTACGCGGGCCTCTCACTGTTGTGGCCTCTCCCGTTGTGGAGCACAGGCTCCAGACGCGCAGGCTCAGCGGCCATGGCTCACGGGCCCAGCTGCTCCATGGCAAGTGGGATCTTCCCGGACCGGAGCACAAACCCGTGTCCCCTGCATCGGCAGGCGGACTCTCAACCACTGCACCACCAGGGAAGCCCTAGCTAGAATTTAATGACTTTTTGTGATGGAATTGATTTTATTTTTCAAATTACTTGCAATTTCTGTCAAATGATATGATTTTCCATTGATGATGATAAAGACTCATTAAAAATATATTTAAATTTTAAAAAGGCAAACAATTTAAAAGATAATATTAAGTCAAAAACAGTACAGGTGATAGATAGATATGCCCCAAAAATAGGCAGGCTGGTGTACAAAAGACTAAAGTTTGGGAAACATTTTCCTCACCTCATTTTCTACCATCATCCCTAACATACACTCAATTTGTGTCACTCTATTATCTTCTTTTAAAGCTCATCATCAAAGGCAATATTCTCCTAAAACCCACAGAGATTAAATCTATAATTGCCACAGAGAAAGGAAAAGATATGTGTGTTTCTGATTGTGCTTATTTATGATTTATTAACAAAAACCTTAAAGGCCCAGAATAATGAGCATCTCATTGTAAGCTTTCCCGCCTCGAAGCTAACACTTCCCCTGGGAATCTCTGTCGAATGGTCAATAGTATGAGGGCTCAGCCTCTAGGATTCAAAAACCTGGATACTGAATCAGATGACTTACCCGCATTACTTACTAAACAACAAAAAATTTGAGTGCTCATAAGTACCATACAATCCAGCGATTCCACTTCTGTGTATATATCAAAAAGGATTGAAAACAGAGTCTCAAAGATATATCTGTACACCCATATTCATAGTAGAATTATTCACAATAGCTAAAAAGCATAAGTAACCCTGGTGTCCACTGGCAGATGAATGGATTAACAAAATGTGGTACATACACGCAATGGAATATTATTCAACCTTAAAAAGGAAGGAAATTCTAACTAACACATGCTGTATGGATGAATCTGGAGGACATCATGCTAAGTGAAATAAACGAGTACAAAAAGATAAATTCTATGTGAGTCCACTTATGTGAAGTATCTGGACTAGTCAAACTCAAAGAAACAGAAAGTAGAATGCTGGTTGCCAGGGGCTGGAGGGGAGAGGGAATGGGGAGTTGTTGATTAATGGGTACAGAGTTTCAATTTTGCAAGGTGAAAAAGTTCTGGAGATTGGTTACGCAGCAATGTGAATGTACTCAACACTACTGAATTGTACACTTACCAGTGGTTAAGATGGTAAATTTTATGTTATGTGTTTTTTACAACAATTTTTTAAAAAGAGCCCTTAAGGATAACAACAGCCATGTAATATCCCTACTTATAAACATTTCTGAATCAGTTACTCGCTAAGCACTTAATGCATACATTTTCTCATTTAACCGTTACCAAAACCCCGCGAAGTAGGTGCGAGCATCGCCCCCATTTACAGATTAGAAAACCAAGGTTTAGAGAGAGTTTATGTTATTTGCCCAACGGCATCCTGTTCATTGAGATAATGTGAGTGAAAGGCCTTTGTAAACTGCCCAGTTGCCAGTGGGTGACCTGGCAGTGTGCAAATGCATCAGCTAAACTACACAAAGAAAAAGTCCTCACCACCTCCAAAAATAAATTCACTGACATTAGTGAGTTATTTGCAGATAGCCAAATCGCCCGGGGCAACTTTAAAGAGCTGGAAAATAAAGCACTTTACAGTTGTATGGCACGTTGGAGATTGCAAAGCAGTTTTCTTGTATCATCTGATTTAATCCTCAACACAATTCAAAGGCAGCTGTTATTATGTGCGTTTGACAGATGAGACTGAGGCTCAGAGAAGCTCAGTGACCTCAGTGAGTAGAAGAGCCAGCCCCAGAATCCAAGTTTATTCAACTCCAAATCCCCTACTTTCAGATTAGCAACCCCCCAAAAGATGGAACCTGGCAATGTAATATGCCATGCAGAATTCTGGCATTAGCTACATCATGTTAAATTAAATAAATAAAAATAGTCACTGGCTATTGGTTTGAGTTTCTAGGTGAGCTTGTCAAAAATTTGATGCAACTAGCTGGCTATCCTCAAAACACACATGCATGCTCACACACACACGTGCACACACACATGCACATGCACGCATACACAATTGCCAAAATTGAGGTGGCAAACCCCAAAGGCTCCAGAGGTCTACCAGGGCCCCACCACCAGGGAGTGAAGCAGATCAAGTGTAAGGCAACTTTCTCTGCCTTTATTTTCCCAGTTCTGTTGCGATATCAATACAAAGTAAAGTTTTCTACCATAAAAAAACTGACAGCATAAGGGCAACAATCAAGGGCAAATCAATACTGGGGAGACAATAGCTCAAGGTGGGTCTGCAGCAAACTGGAACCACTCACCCCAGCTCAAGGCCCAGCCAATTGTTACCATAATGGGAGATGATCTAGATCTTTCCTTTTTTGGCGAGAAGTCAGAAATTTTAAATTTTATGTGAAATCCCCTGATTCTTAAATACTGGTGGTTAATTCAAATTTTTAGAAAAAGCACTGCATCGGACAAGAAAAACATACTTGCAGGCTGGATATGGCCCGGGGCCCTCCAGGTTAGGAATCCCTGCTCTATGTTGATTCTTGGCTGAAGTCCTCATAAAGGAAAAGAACAGTCTGGGACATGAATTCATGGTTCTCAGACTGGCTGGATTTGGTATCACCCATGCAGCTTTGGAAAACCACAGATTCTGGGCATTGCCACCAAAATGCCTAGTCCACAGTCGGGCTGGAACCACGGGGCAAGCCAAAGATTGTCAAAACTTACCACACCAGAGTCTGTGAGTAGATCAGTTCTAGGACATTCCTGGCAATGTCAAACTCCTGTCGGCCAAGACTCGTGATAAGCCGTAGTCCAATGATTCTGTGAAAATGTCATGAGTTTAGTGCCCAAACCATCAACTCCCTCTTTCAAAAGATTCCTCACAATCGAAAAAGGAGGACAAATCCTCACCAGTTTGGAATAAAGTCATAAGTTCCCTTGCAAATTTCTGAAAATTCCAAGTATGAGCATGTTTTTGAAGAAATAATTGAGGGAAAATGGAATTAACACAATGCATTCCAATGGAGGTACTGCTAAAGTGGTTCAAAAAAATTCTAGAGAACATTATTTAAATTATCCCAACTACTATTTAAACAGATAATTAATTATGAATTTAAAATAGGTATTATTTAAATAAGATAATTATTTAAATTATCCCAACTATTATCTTGTTTATACCACCTTTTGCTTGTTAAACCTTATTTTTCAGGGACCAAACTCAGCACTCTCAACCCAAATAAACGAAATTTTTCAGCTTTCAGTTACTGCTATTGAGTTAATGGTGTTTCCCTGTTTTCTAAGTCCACAAGGAGGAGCCCTACGTCCCCATTTATTCTGAAGAAACTTGAGACCACTCTGATTTTTTTTCTAGGGAGGAATTGCCAGTAAAAAACTGTTGTAAAAAATAAACAAAACAACAACAACAACAAAAAACTTCTCCCCTTTATGTCCAGACCCTGGACAGAGGCTGAACTAAAAGCGAGTTTGGGCAAACTGAGTAAGAAATTTGGCTTTCAACCTACCCACTGAGGAAGGAATCAGTATTATGCCATGCCATCTTATCACTAGGGCAATTTGCAAAAATAAGTAAATGTCTGTTAGGAATGAGATGCTCATAATATTATTATAAAATAAATGAATAAATAAAAGAGGACCACACATGGGCCAATGATGACATTGCCCTAATCCTGCACACCTGGAGTCTAAAATAAAAATTCGTGCATTAATTAAATTCAACGAAAGCAATGAGATAAATCTATAGGTACAGGCATGGAAAGATGACAAGGCATACTGACAGAATTAGTAAGAGCAAACTCCATGGCGATTTTGCAGTGTGACCCCATTTTTGTCTTTGAAAATTATATAGTATACACACACACAAAGCAGTGCATAGACAAATCTGGAGGAATATACATAGACTAGAATATTAAAATGGTCTCTTGTGGATAAGATTTCAAATGACTCTCTGTTTCTGTGTTTAATTTCTAGAACTTTCTCAGGAGATTGCATAGGGCCACTTGAACTAAATGAACTTTGACAACAGGACTGTCAGGTCAAGATGAAATTTCAGTTAATTCAGAAGAAAACAATATTTCAAAGGACAATAGGCAGACTTAGAACAACATACACTTAGAGTACAGAAGGGACCCACACTTCATGCTCAGCCAGGACTATGGCTCTGGTTACAACGTCAGATATAATTACTCGGAGACAAACAAATATTTACCTCCTCAGGAACTCCCCCAGGAGGGAATCAGTTAAAGAGAACACAAAATCCATGAGAAGGAGCCGGTAGATTTCTTGGCCAATGAGGGTTTCCCAACACTGGAAGGCAAACAAGATTTGGGATGTGGGAGGAGGCTGTTGTCTCCACTTAGTTCCCATCTGTTCCTGGCCCCCTGTGCTCCTAAGAATGTGGCTGGTGGCTTAGTTTGACCGAGTTTTTGTGTGCCCAGAAAAGCAGACCCACTCTCAACAGAAATGCACCTTTAGGGTGAATTTGTTTTCAAGAATGTTTATTCTCTTCCTGTGCTCCTTCTTCCCCCATTAAGGCTTGCCCTCCTCAGGTACCCAAACTTTCCCTTCTCACTAGCTCTCCCCTTTAACATTTTTCTTCTTTGTTCTATGCCTTCTGGATCCCGTTTCTTAACCAAGGAGAGCAGGAGGTGTCAATGGCGAATAATGCCTCCACTCCTTTTGCTTATTAACCTTATGAAAAATCAATTAATATCTTCTTGATTAAGAAAGTGGCCTAGAGGTTTAGCAGACCAGCACAAACGGGAAGGTTGAATTAATCAGCTTATGAAACTGGTGGTTAGCTACCTCTGTAGGAAGTCAGTGCTATGAGCTGATGGATTGAGAGCTTTTAGATTTGGCTGAATGAGGAAAGTTTCAGGTGTACAGCCCAAGGATGGATGGAAGGATGGATGGAAGAATTGATGGATGATTAGATGAATAGATGGATAAGTAGATGGACAGATGGATGGAAAAATAACATGATATCTGCTCTAATATCACAAGCAGAAGCTCTTGAGAAACTCACTTCCTCCCTGGCGGTCAAAGGCAAGCTTAAGGCAAAACAGCATGGAAATCTCACCTGTTTACCATCCAGGGCCACAATGTTGATCCAATAGTAACAAAGAATTCCAACGATTGATAATTTCAGAAGGATGTTTCTAAAAAACAGAAACGAAAACAACTACCATTACCCTCCACAGCAGTCATCAGTGCTGTTTGCCAATATTTCCTTTGGGGCGTACAGTAGGATGGAAATTCCTGCCCCCCTGTGGTTGAGTGGGGCTATATGGCTAGATCTGGCAAATGAGTTGTGAGCAGAAATGATGTATGTCATTTTGTGTCACTTCTAGACTAGAGCATTTAAATGCCAGTGAGACTCTTCAAGACTCACTGTCTTCCCTCTGGAATGACAATCAGAAGTATTTGAGATGGTTGCTGCAATCTCAGCCTGGACCCCTGAGTGACTAACACGAGCAGAAATCCCCTGCCAACCCACGATGGGCATGTAGCATGGACAAGAAATAAACATTTGTATTCTAGACCACTGAGAGCTCGAGGTGGGGGATATTTGTTACCACAGTTTCACCTCATTTATTCTGACTGATACACCTTCTTTTAGGTATCTCCAAACTGCCTGATTTCATTTCTCACTGTAACAGTAGTACATACACATACTATTCATCAGGTGCTACCATGGACAGTAAACGTGCTAAGCACTTTATCAAACCATCCCTCTTCATCTTTACAACTCTATCATCAGGTAGGTGGTATTTTATGCCTATCTTACCGATGAGGAAACTGAAACGCAGAGAGATGAAATAACTTGTATGAGATCACACTGTTTAGGGGGATGGCAAAGGTTCAAACCGAGGACCCTCTGATTGAACAGCCTGAGGTCTTAAACCCAGTCACTTTGCCTAAATCAATACCTTCTGGTTTTAAGAAGTCTTCAGCCTTGGTGTGTCAAGAATCATGCACCACTAGACCAGTGATTCTCAAAGTGTGGTCCCCAGACCAGCAGTAGCATCTGTAAACTTGTTAGAAAGGCACAATTTCTGGCCCCAACCCGGATCTGCTGAATCAGAAACTCTGGGGTTGGGGCCCAGCAATCCCTCCAGGTAATTCTGGTGCATGCGAAAAGTAGAGAACCATTGCGCTAGACAACATTGTGAAGAAAGGGACAGGATCTGTCTTTTCAACTCCAGATCCCAAACCTCTTACCCAGTGCTTAGCCTATAGTAGACCCTCAATAGCAACTGGATTAACACCTTAGTATACAGTGATACTGTGATTTACAATAAGAAATATGTGTTTGGTCTTCTTTCCCTTTTCTGGCACTGGGCTCCTAAAGCCGTTGGAACTTTCTAAATGAGGAGAGCTATCAAGGTGCCTTTTGTTATATTAATGAAGTGACTGTTGGGAAGCCCCGAGGTCTATTAAGGTTAGGGGCTGGTTGCCATGACAACCAATCTTGTGATTAGAAGTTCTGAACTCAGCTTGCCTATCTCAGACTCCAGGGAGGGGAGAGGGGCTGGAGATTGAGTTCAACCACCAGTGGCCAGTCATTTAATCAATCACGTCTATGTAATGAAGCCTCCATAAAAACCCAAAAGGAGGGGGTTCAGAGAGCTTCCGGATTGGTGACAGGACAATATTTGGAGAGAGTGGAAATCTCTGAGAGGGCAAGGAATCTCCGCACCCCTTCCCCAAACCTTGCCCTACATATCTCTTCTACCTGGCTGTCCCTGAGTTATATCTTTTTACAATAAAGCAGTAATCTAGTAGGTAAAGTGTTTCTCTGAATTATGTGGACCGCTCTAGCAAACTAATCAAACCTGAGGAGAAGTTCGTTGGAACCTCCGATCTCTAGCTAGTCGGTCAGAAGCCCGGGTGACCACATGGATTTGCGACTGGCATCTGAAGTAGGGGTGGGGGCAGTCTTGTGGAACTGAGCCCTTACCTTGTGGGATCTGACGCTATCTCCAGGTAGATAGTATCAGAGTTGAATTAAATTATAGGACACCAACTGATAGTGGAGAATGGCTTAGTGATGTGGGAAAACCCCACACATCAGAATGGGTGTCAGAACTTTATATACATTTACTGCAGTATAACTCCAGGTTAAACTAGAAAACACACTCTTCTAAGCCAGGAGAAGCTTATCATAGGTCAGAATGATTGTCTATTTCTGAGCTTTCTCATTTTCTCTGCGTGTAGAGAAGATCTTAAATATTTTATGAAGCAATACGTAGGGCTAATATATATTAAAAGAGAATGAATCTCTGTTGGGATCAGAAAAATGCAAATTAGATAAAGGGATTAGATCAAAATGACACACTGAGCATACATGCCTACCACCTCTCTATCCAAATTCCATTGAAATGCTAGAAAAGTTAAAAGCTAAAAGACCCATAAAGGAGAGGAAAACACGTCACCAAGGACAGACCAGAAATACAGAGGAATTTATGGAAAATAGAAAGCAGAAATAAAAATATGAACAAATTTGGCAGAGGACTTCCTCAGAGCTTGTGGTAATTCTGAGGATGCCCAGAGCTTAGAGACAGCAGATACGAAGTGTCTGGAAAGGGCAACTGGGTGATTGTTTGACCATGCCAGATGTCAGAAAACCTCAAAGCAACACCTGCAGACCTCAGAAGAGGTAGTTAGAATACAGAGTCTTTGGTCCACTCAAACCCACATTCAAGCAGAAAGGCAAAATAAAAGACATGTGGGAACGTGGAAGTACTTCGAAGGCGGACCATCCTGATATCTACTCTAAAATGATGTCTTATCGTCTGTTGTAAAACGAGGAAGTTGTAAGTAGGATACATTTAACAAACACTGGTGAGCAAAGAAGCCAGTCAAACAATGTGTATGTCCAAAAAAATTGTTTTATGCCCCTGAATTGTACATTTAAAATGGTTTCTTTAACCACACACGCAAAATCCCAATTGTTTCTAACCATTGAAAGGAGGCACCCAGACGTGTAGGGTGGGTAGAAGTGAAGGCTTTCTCAGATTTTTTTCTTCAGGAGAATAATACATATATAGATTAACTCTAAACATTAATCTTAGAAGTCAGCCAACTTTTTCTGTGAAAGGCCAGACAGTAAATATTTTTGACCTTGCAGGCCATACAGTCTGTGTCCCAACTCTGCAGTTGTAGCAGGAAAGCAACCATAGTGGACATGGTTGCACTCCAATAAGACTTTATTTATGAAAATGGGAGGCAGGCTGGGCCTGCAGGCTGTAGTTTGCTAACTGCTGATCTAAAACATATATGTGTATATATGTGTATGCGTGTGTTAAAATATGCTTGTTACAAATTTAAGGGTAACAGAAATGTTTAAGATCTGTATGAAGAAACTATAAACGTAGACATAAGCATAGATATGCTATTCCAGGAGCAAGGAATGGCCAGTACAAAGGTCCTGAGGTGGGTAGGCAGTTTGGCATGTTTGTGAACAATCAGAAGGTGAGTAAGGCTGGGGGCACTGAGGAAGGAGGGGGGGAAGCAGAAAATGAAGTTGGAGAGCTGGCCAGGAGCCAGATCTCAGAGGCCATGGTAAGGTAATGGCTCTGGAATTGATCAATAAGGAAAGTCAGTCTGCATGTACAGCCTTATCATTATAAACACCACCGTAACCAGGAACTGGTCAGGGCACTAGCCAGGAAGAAGCAATAAGGACACAATTTGGGTAGTTTTATACTCTGTTTATCAAAACTCTGGGGTCACCTCTAGCACATACAGTGCCTTTGTGGGAATCACAACAAGCCACCCCTTCCCAGCCAATGAACTGCCAAAAAGCAACCCCTCCACTTCCATTTGGGTGGATGAACTACAAAAATGCACCTGTTCCTCCCGGATGATTCAGTGGGTGGGTACTCAGCCTCACCGTTTGACTCATCGGAACACTGGATGATATCAGTCCCCGCACAACGCCTTAGCCAAGAACATTTGTGCAGTGCACAACCTGCCCATCTGTACATCTCATAACTGAGAACTATGTTAATCCTCAGGCTGGGAGCAATTAGGAAAGATAAGCTATTACTCTGAGCAAAAGGCAGATGTACTCAATAACTGTATTTCCTCAGGGCCCTTTGGACTTCATGGCTATTAACCCATACCATAAAAACACACTTTACTCTTGAAATTCTTTCTGGAAAACAGAACTTTGATACTTGAGTGTAACCCTTTCTAGCTTCCATCCATTTCCCTCCATAAAAATGGAAGCTGGTGTGGGGAGTGATAGCCACACTTACCGGATCAGGAGGCTGTAGACTTCGTGCCTTGGCATCTCATAGCGCTCCACCAGCCTGAACATGGAGTAGAAGCGAGGCATGACCAGGTTGATGCAGGACACAACGAAAGGCAGTAACAGTA
This sequence comes from Stenella coeruleoalba, assembly GCF_951394435.1. Lineage (NCBI taxonomy): Eukaryota > Metazoa > Chordata > Mammalia > Artiodactyla > Delphinidae > Stenella > Stenella coeruleoalba. The sequence continues at coordinate 65,032,340 of NC_137161.1, read as the reverse complement.
CCTCCCCGGGGTTACGGTGGTTCGCCAGGAACTACAGGGGATGGAGGGAGAGAATCAAGATGCCAACTGTACACTGGACCCCTTTCTGCCTGACTCAGAAGACCCTCCCACTCCCATCGTCACGATGGGAAAACCGCAGAAGTAGATCCTCTGAGGTTAGCTATTATGGTACCATTTATCCAGCACTTACCCTGGGCCGAGAATTACCTACATGATGCTTTAATTCCCACTACAGCCCAGCAGGTGGGTGTTAATAGACTTAACTGATGGACAACCTGAGGCTCAGAGAGGTGAAGATACTTGCCCAGGGTCACCCAGCTAGGAAGTGGCAGATTCGAACCCTGGTCTATCAGACTCAGGGACCTGAGCTCCAACAGCCATTCTGTGACTTTACTTTCCTTACCAAGAGGTTTGGAAGAATGAGAATGTGCTCCTGGCCTTTGGAGCAAAAGCTTGAGTCACTGAAGCTACCACACAAGGGAATTTCTCCTCCCCTCTCCTGCATGCCCTTGTTCATTTCACCGGCTTTGCCTGTCCTCAGATGCTGAATTAGGGGCAAGGGGAGCCTCTGCTAGCACCTGCTGCACATTTGTACGAGGGTCAGAGGGGCGCCCCTGCCTTCAGGTGTTTGGCTGGAGGGAAGCCTGGGCTGCCCCTCTGCCAGACGCCCTTGGGGTAAGGGATTCCAGTGGATTTATTTGATGTCTGACAGTTTCCCATTCCCCACCCCCAGGCCTGACTCTGCCTCTATCTACCTCTGGATGGTTTTGAAAGCACCACACGTAATTCTGGCAGTATCTTTGGAGCCAGAGTAACCTAGGGTCAAATGCTGCCCCCTCCCCATGCTTATAAGCTGCAAGGTTTCGAACCAGATGCATAGCTTCTCTGAGCCTCTGTGCCAGTCTGCATGATAGGGAGATTATCACGTAACCCACAGAGACACTGTAAGAATTAAGTGAGACCAAATAAGGGAACGTCTAGCCGCAGGGCTGCTAAACGACACAGCTGGGGGCACCATTTGTGAGAAACTGTAGCTGCCAGTGAATGCGACTCCTGGAGTTGTGCAGAGGGTTGATCCTGCCTGGCACAGGAAGATGTTCAAACAATGGGAATGATTCCACTTCTACCTCCTCTCCTCCTTAGATGCTCTCCTTCACTTCAGGTGAGTGTGAAGCAAACCTTCCAGGTCAAGGAGAAACTCAGAAGTCTCCTTTATACCTACAACTGCCCTGTCACAGCTTCCACCCTAGGTAGGCAGTGCCAGACCCACAGGACTGTGATTCACTTTTGTCTCTTTCAGAGCAATCCTTAATATGGTTGATGACAAAGCCTTAGGTTTATATAATCTCACACCCATTTTCCTGCTGCCTCCTTCGGTTTTTCATCCATTGGGTTGAGCACCTACTATGTACCAGGTATTGGGCCAGGTGCCTGGCTATTCTTTTGAAGAGACAGTTGCATAAACAAGCATTTTCGATGCTGCATGTGACCAGCGCACAGGGAAAGACTGCAGAGTCAGGCACACCTAACTCAATCTAGTAAAGGTAGTGATGCTGAGAAAAGACTTCCTGGAGGAAGTGTCACTCACGCTGAGGTCGAGAGGAAGAAAAGGAGGAGTTTGCCAGATGAAGGGAAGTGGGGGAGGGCAGTGCAGGATGAATGTTTCCCATCCAGAGATGAGGAAAAACATGGTGTGTTCAGGGAACTCTGGACACACCATTTAGTGTTGCTGGTGTGAGATATGGGTGGCTGTGAGGTGTTGAGGCTAGAGATGTGGGCAGGGGTCACATCACAAAAGATCTATCAATCATGCCACGGAGGATAGATTTTATATTTAGAGTAATGGGAAGCCATTAAAGAAAGTGACACAATCAGACCAACCTGCACCACAATTCTAGGGGTGGGCAAAATGGGCTAAAATTAGCCCCATTTCCCAGAAGACTGAAATCTACAGAAAAACAGTACTTTGTCCACCCAGCCAATTAGTCTCAGAGTTCATATCATTAAAAAAAAAAAAGAAAAAGAAAAAGCTAACATTCCTTCAATCACCCAGGGTACCAGGCACTAAGGAGACTCTCCCTGTAACTTTTCTCTGGTTCTGACCACACACCTGCACAGCAGGGATTCCCAGTTTACAGGTAAGGAATCCGGGGCTTAGAAAGAGTAAATCACTTGCCAGATTCCGTCGGTTCACAATACTTATTGAGTGTCTACTCGGTGCCAGGGGCTATGAGAGACATTAGGGATATAATAATAAAGGAGGAAACCAGAACCTGACCCCAGGCCTGCGGCCAAAGTTCCCATCTCTCCACTAGCCCAGCTTCCCACTCTGAGGTGTGCACACACGTCACCTGGGGATGTTCTTGTGATGCAGATCATGGGTCAAGGGAGGGACCCAGGATTCTGCATTTTTTAGCAAACTTCCCGCTGGTGCGGATGCTGCTGGCCACGACCCCAGTTTGAGTGGTGGGCTCTCCCCTCCCCTCCCCCTCCTGCATCCCATCCCTTCACCCGCTTCTCTGTGCTCTGGACCCTGGAGTTCCTGCCTCTCTGGTTACCTCTGTGTTCTTCTTAGCCAGGTAATAAACGGCTACACAGCAGGCAATGGTCACTCCAATAGAGACAACCCAGGCTGCCAGGTGGGCAGAGAAGCGAATCAACTGCTGATTGAGTGTTAACTTGACATTCTCCTGACGGATTTCTGACAGGTTCTCCTGTAAACACAAGGACGTCAAGTTCACCCGCAGACCCCCTCCACTGTCAGCAAAGATTCCCCCCCAGGTCTTGCTGCCCCTAGTGACACAAATCCACCCCAGATCCACAGGAAAGAGGGGGTAAGTGCACAAGGAACTTGGATTAGGAGACCTGTGGGAAAATCTCGAATGGGCAAGACCCCCATCACTTCATTAAATACATTTTCCATCTCAGAGAAACAGAGATTGGGACCATGATCTTGGGAAAATACATTGAGGCCACAGAACCTCCTTGAAGAATAAGGCTGTGTGTCTGCACCAGGGAACCCTCTTGCCAAAGCCCCTTCGTTTATGAATTCTGCTTGCTCTTTTTTTTTTTTGATATTTTTTTCTATGGACCGGGGTTTGTCCACCTTAGCGCTACTGTCATTCAGAGTTTGATAATTCTGTGACAGGGAGCCTGTCCTGTGCACTGCAGAATGTTGAGCAGCGTCCCTGGCCTCTACTCACGCACGCACGAGGTGCCGGGCGTACACACTCCCTGGCTGCGACAACCAAAAGAGCCTCCAGACATTGCCATGTGTCCCCAGGGCAAAACCACTCCGAGTTGAAAACCACTGGATAAAACTTTAAACCCGGAACTGTGAGGTCCAGAAGTATTTACATTTAGACCTTTGTTATAAATTGTTAAACTGCCCTCCCGCAAGCGTGTATCAATAACAAAGACACCACGTTGTGTGAAAATGTCCATTTCCCTACACCGTCACCAGCCCTGGGCATTTAAAATAGTTTTAGGGGTTTTTTGCCAATATCATGGAGAATAAAAAATAATTCATTAGTACTTTAAGAAAAGTTACAGACATATTGAAGGAGGAAAGATGACTGGCCATGGGAAGGGGTGTAAAGCTAGCTTGCCTTACCCTTATCTCAGTGCTTAGATTCTTCTGTTTCAGCTTCACAGCGCTCTTATGAGTGACAGTGAAATCCCAGCAAAAGATGAGTTTAGCAATCCCTCTGGAGTAAATGTGTGGGTTAATGAAGTTGTTCCGGAAATACCTGGCCATGCTAGGGAAGGCAGGAACCAAAATACCCAGAGGTTATTAGGACAGGCATTGGGGGTGCAGAGAGTATAGCAAAGAAGAGTCCCATCATTAATGGTGAAAGGCAACATGGAAGAGTTAGCCCCAGGTTCTTCTGGAACAGGGCAACAGCAAACAGAGTAGTCAGGAGCGCTGGCTTTGGGATCTGACTTTGTAATCCTAGATTGCCAACTGGGGGATTTTGTCATTTTAACTGTTCTGACCCTCAGCTTCCACCTCCATATAATGGGGAGAATAATAGTTCACACCTCACAGAGTTATTATGGGGTTTGTATTAGTTTCTGCTATAACAAATTGCCCCAAACTTACTGGCTTAAAACAGCACTTATTTATTCTTACTGGAGGTCAGAAATCAGAAAATGGGTCTAAAATCAAGGTATTGGCAGAGTTGTATTCCTTCTGGACACTTTAAGGGAGAATATGTTTCCCTGCCTTTTCCCAGCATCTAGAGGCTGCCTACGTTCCCTGGCTTGTGGCGCCTTCATCTTCAAAGCCAGAAGAGTAGCATATTCCACTTTCTCTCTGACTTTGAGCCTCCTGCCTCCCACTTTCAAGGACTTTGGGATTACATTAGCCCATTTTAAGATCCTTAATTTCATCAATCAAAATGCCTTTTGCCAGATAAGGTAACATATTCACAGGTTCTGGGGATTAGGACATGGACATCTTTGAAAGGGGGAGCATTATTCAGCCCACCACAAGTCAATGTAACCCTCAGGGCAGTACGCACACGATAAAGGCAGCTGTTATTATCATGGAGATGTCAGTAGGATTCAGTGAAATCCGGCCCAGGAAGCACTTAGCACTAAGCCTGGCATGTAAAAAATGCTGAGTAAAATGGACATTACCTTTCCAAAATTTGCCACCACTGAGTACTAACAGCTTAAGAAACAGAAACATTTCCTAGTTTGATAGGACAAAAACAATCTTATTTTATTTTGGATTATCGTGCTGGCAGTGAGGTTGTTATGGGATGAATTGTATCCTCTAAAAATTAATATGTTGACGTACTAACCCCTAGTACCTGAGAAATTGACTGTATTTGGAGATAGGGTCTTTACAGAGGTAATTAAGTTAAAGTGAGATCATTTAGGTGAGCCCTAATCCAGTATGGCTAGTGCCCTTATAAGAAGGGCATATTAGGACTCAGATATGCACCAAGGGCGGATCACATGAGGACACAGTGAGAAGGCAGTTGTCTGCAAGCCAAGGAGAGAGGCCCAGGAGAAACCAACCCTGCTGACACCTTGAACTTGGACTTCTAGCCTCCAGAATTTGAGAAGAAAAATTTTTGTTGTTTAAGCCCCCTGGTCTGTGGTACTTTGTTTCAAAGACCTAGTAAACAATAGGTTTAACAGATTGAACATCTGTACCTCCTCTTTGACAATTATCAGTTGACAACAGTCAGTCAAAACTACTTGAGTCATTGCATCCTTATTTTCAGACTGACCAATTTCTTTAAAAGCACATGAAAACTTCTCTTCCTCTATCCCAACTTATACTTTATGTTCTAGGACAAGGAATGATAAGACAGCAATAGAAAGTTGAAATTTCAGAGAAACTGTTTCTCCAGTAACTTTTGAGTCTCTTGAATTTTGCCTAAATCTAAAAACAGCTTAGAATCAGAAAATGCAGACATTCTATACCTGAAGAGCAAACTGAAAAAGCAGACAACCAAGCATGCTCCGACTGTGAAGATGTAGGCCAACTGCATGTTGTAGGAGGTCCCACTACTCCCATGTTGGTTTTCAGTATTGGTGTAAAAACCGTAGTACATCACTGTGTCACTAAAATAACCCTGAAAGGGACAATAAACCACAGGTCAGGTGGATCTCTTAAGAAAACAATGAATGACTATGGTCTGCACAGTTGACCTCTTCCATAGGCAAGAAGCCTGCACTGGTCAGTGTAGACATTTTGTTTGCCAGGAAAGAGGCACCCAAGGCCACTGAGAACCTAGACGTCTTATCACTAGGCTCTCAGAGGTGGAAAGGAATCTCAAACCAACATAACTTTACAATGGAGGGACCCAGCGATCACCACCCAGACCCAGTGACCAAGCCAAGCATGATTAAAAGCAGGCCAGCCAGCCATTATGTGCCTCTGTCCTCTAACTAGTATTATGGTCAAACAGGTTTAAAACGAAACAAATCAAGCCTTTAGGTCTAAATTTCAATTTACAAGAAATAAGGAGTCTGTATTAATTAGAGGAACAAATTAGAGAGACCCGGAGGAAACAATTTGACAATTGCAGAAGGTAGAACATTGGAATCTGCATGACAACTGGCCTGGTTTCTGCAATAAGCCCATGTCAAGAAAAAAGGAGGAAGGGACTGAGGATATCATTCTAGATTAATAAAGACTTAAGAGAAAAACAACTGAACGCAAAGAGTGTGGTCTTTGCTTGGATCCTGGCCTGAACAAAAAGCTATGAAAAACATTTGGGGGACAACTGGGAAAATATGAATATGGTCTGGATTTTAGATGATATTAACTTTTAATATTGCTAGGTGTGATAATGTATATGCCTGCAGGAAAATGTCCTTATTGTCCAGAGATGCACGTTGAAGAAATTCAGCTGATGTCTGTGATTTACTGTAAAATACTTCAAAAAACAAATTTGGGAGAATGGTAGCAATTTAAAATCTACGTAGTGGGTCTTTGGGTGTTTATTTTACTACTCTTTATTTTCCTGTATGTTTGAAATTTTTCATAATAAAATGCTTCAGATATACAAATATACACAATAATGAGGAAAAAGTGAAGGATAAATTGACACAATAATTCCATTTGAATGTGTCTATCCCAAGGAAAAAAAATTTTAATAGAAAAAGAAAAAAGAAAGACGAATGGAGGAACCTTACTGTGAATGCTCTACTACAAGAGTAGGCAAACTCTTTCTGTAAAGAGCTAGATAGTAAATATCTTGGGCTTGGCCAGCCCATAACTGCTCACCTCTGCTATTGTAGCAGGAAAGCAGCACAGACACGGAAACAAATGGTTGTGGCTGTGTTCCAAAAGAACTTGACCGAAAAGACACCGAAATTTGAATTTCATATAAATTTTATGTTTCACAAAATGTTATCTTTCTTTTCATTTTTTTCCAACCATTTAAAAACATGGAAACCAATCTTATTTTGCAGGCTATACAGATTTGGTTCTTGGGCTGTAGTTTGTCTATCCACAGAATCTCAGTGGCAGAAATCGCTTCTAGAAGGTAAACTCACAAGGCAGGGGCTATGTGCTTCAGTAGGCAGCTAGGTAGATATACCGTGTTTGTTAATAAAAAGAATAATACGGATGTATATCCATGCTCAAGATTCATAGTAACGCAAAAAAAAAAAAAGTTGCAAAGCAAGATTTGTAGTATCTCATCTTCTTTTATTTAAAAAAAAAGTTTAACTATCTATCTACCTATGTATCTATGACTGTATAGAAAGAAAAATGGTGGACAGAGGTACACTCCAAACTGGAGAGTTAGACAAAAGAAGGAGGATAAGATAGACTTTCTCTTAGTTTGCTCTCTTCTGTACTAGGAATTTTTTTTTTAAGGAGGACTGTATTTTGTAGAAAGAAAAAAAAGAAAGAAAAGGTAGATCTGTGAACATCAGTATGAGATGTCCACCACATATTAGGTGGAAGAAAGCAAGTCGTAGGCAGTCTATAGGAATAATTCATCTTTTGTTAAAAAAAAAAAGATGCGTATGTCCATGCACAATGTGTCCATTTGTGTGCAGAGAAGAGGATTCTGGACAACAAAAACTGTTAACATGTTCACCTCAGGAGACAGAAATTCTACTAGGCTGTGTATATGTTACTTTGGGGGAAAAAAAGAAATCATTTTAAACACCCTCTTTCCCCATCAGTTGACTCCCAGGTAAAATGAGAGGCCTGGAAGGGTGATGGGCAGACCTGTGCCTGTGTCTCCAAGGTGTGAACTCTGGGCAGGGGATGGTGCACTTACAGCCCCAGTTAAAAATTCCAGTCCAGTGAATTGGCAGTGGTTCTTCTTGGCCATGGTTAACTGAGGGATTATGATGAAGCTGAAGGTCACAATGAACAAGAAAATGTTGAATTTCAAAAGCCACCGCAGAAAGTTGAAATAGGAGAGGACGCTGGTGCCGAACTTGCCTCCGATGACCTTGAACGTCTTCTGCCACAGGCTGATGGAATTGAACAGTTCCGACAGACTGTTCTTGGATCTCCGGTATGCCTGCGGGTAGACACAACGTGGGCGGCTGGACCGTCCCTCAACAAATATCTACTGAGCAGGCTGCATAAAAGCGACAATGGCCACTGTTTCTAGAGCGGCAGGATGTGCCAGACGCCACGCTCGACGCGTTTGCAAACGGTATCTCATTTAATCCGCAGGACCACCCCCTAAGGTGAGTGCTATTATTTATTACCTTCCCAGGTTTGCTAGTGAGGGTGACACTCACAGTGCCTAAGTTGCCCAGATAACTCAGCAACCTCTTAGGCCTTCCCATGCCTGCCTGTTTTCCCCACACCCAGACTGACCCAGTTTCTACGTCTTTCAAGGAAACAACCGTGAACTTTGGCTCCTCCTCCCTGTGGGTCCCTTCTCATCCTTACTCTCCCACCTCCCTGGTTTCACCCTACTCTGTGCCCATTTACAGACCGCGGTAAAGACTGATTTACCAATGAAATGGAATTCAGACACTGAGCACAGCCGTTGAACTCCAGGATACGACGGGGCTGCTTACTTTTCTCTTTGTCAACCATTTTCCTGTGGGAAAGAGCAGAAGAAAGTGAGAGACATCAACGTTGTTTTGCATTCATTCCCCAAATATTTCCTGAGCGCCTGAGATGTGCCAGGCATGGTCCCAGGGGGTGAGGTAGAGACGGATTTCCCCAGCTCATGGAGCAGACATCTTGGTTGGAAGAGAAAGAAAATAAACAATAAATATAGAAATAGAGTGGGTAAATGATATAGGATAATAGAAGGTGAGTTGTACTATGGGAAAGAAAATCGAAAAACAGAGTAAGGAGGTGGGAAATGCTGGGGTGAAGACCGTGGTACAATTTGAATAGTACAAAGTGTTTGCGCCAAGTCTTGAAGGAGAAGAGGGGTTAGTCTATGGATAAGGGAGTGTCTGAATATAGGAAACAGCCAGTGCAAAGCCCCAAGGAGTCCAGGACAGCTGGAATGGAATGAGTGGGGGAAGGGGGAAGGGTGTGAGTGATAACCGTAGGTAGGTGGGTGAGGTCCTATAAGTCAGTGGTTCTCAATCTAGGAGATTTTGCCCCCAAGGGACATTTGGGTAAGTCTGGAGACTTTTGGGGTTGTCAAATTGGGGATAGGGAGGGGGCACTGACATCTAGTGGGTAGAGACTTGGGACGCTGCTATACACCCTACAGTGAACAGGACAGCCTCCCACAGCAGAGAATGATCCAGACCCAAATGTCAGGTTGAAAATCTGCTGTAAAGTCTCTCGGGCCATACAAGGCCCACGCTCTGTGACGGAGGAGGCCATGCGGAGTTTGAAACGGAAGAGTGTTTTCAAAAAGATCCAGCCTCAGTTTTCTCTTTACTTCTCCATGAACTCATGTCATCTCCTTTGCTCTGCCCCCTTCCTGGCTCTCTTTTGTCCACCCCAGAGGTCCATCACCACATCACCATCTTCCAAGGCTCAGCTCACAGATGCCCCCCGCTTTGCCCAAGGGAACTATCTCTCTCCTTCTAATCCTCCCCCTGCAAACTCCTTCCACCTTGATTTGGCCTGATTTTCTTTCTGTCATTTATAAGTTACTTGTTGACCAATCTATGACCCCTGCCAGACCCGGAACCTCAGAACAATTGCGTCATTGAATCATTTATTAGCAGTTGCATCCACTCTACTAGTCTCTGCTAAACGCTACAAATGGCAAAAAGAAAAAGAAAAAGGCTGAGGAATGGAAAATGTAAGAAGGGCTGAAGGCTTAAACAGCCCTCGCTCTTGTTTTTGAATTCCTGGGCTTGGAAAGCTTCTGAGGTTTTGTTTGTTTGGGTTTTGTGCTCCCCGACCCCAGCACCTTGTGGCTTGCAGGATCTTAGCTCCCTGACCAGGGACTGAACCTGGGTCGAAACAGTGAAACCACCCGAGTCCTAACCATTGGACCACCAGGGAACTCCCTCCCCTCACCACCCCCCACCTTTTTTTTTTTAAACAGTAGTTTGAGATTTACAGAGAAGTTACAAAAAGAGAACAGAAAATTCCCATCTACTACTCACCATTTCCCCCCTTTAACATCTTACATTTCCATGGTAGGTCTGTCACAACTAAGAAACCAACACTGGTGTCTAACTTTTACCTAAACTCCAGACTATTCCGATTTTACTAGTTTTTCCACAGGTGCCATTTCCAGGACCCATGCAGGAAACCACATTGCATTAATTGTCATGTCTCTTCAGAACACTTCAGCCTGTGACCGTCTCTCAGACTTCCCTTCTTTTTGATGACCTTGACAGTTTTGAGGAATACTCCTCAGGTACTTTGAAGAATGTCCCTCGATTGGGGTTTGCCTGGTTATTTTGTCTGGTTAGACTAGGGTTGCTGGTTTTAGGAGAGGGTACCACAGAGGGGAACTCCTTCTGGTCACATGACTTTCCCTGGGAATGTTAACCTTGACCACCTGGCAGTATTAGCCTGACTTCACCCCTGGGAAGCTACTTCCCCCTTTGCATGCTCTGCTCCCAGGAAGAAGGTCACTAAGCACAGCCCACACTCCAGGCAACCAACACAGACTGTGTGGAATTCTTCGGTAGGGAGATTGTCTCTTCTCTTGCATTTATTTATTTCTTATCTTTCCAACATGGGACAAAAGTAGAAGATTGAGGTTTCCATGAAATCCGGGCAAGAAGAAAAGCGTTTTGTCCATACCTAAGATTCCTTTTCTCTTCCATGGTCCTTGGTTGATTCCTGATGGCTTTAATTCTGTCTCTAAATGTCATGGGTATCAGAGATGCGATTAACTTTTGTCCTGCAGAAAAAAAAATGGAGTTTAATTTTTTTCTCCTTTAACAGAATAATAGCATTTGAAATATGGTGCTGAAGATAGAGCATGTTTTTATAAGATCACAAAGAAAGAAGAATATATGTACTCAGTGATCCCCAAAGTCACAAATAAAAACAAGAAGACAGCACGTACACGTGTGAAATCTCGAAGCCAAAGCATATGATGGTTTGCACGCAATTCTAATTCAGTGCTTTCCTTTTTCGCATGACAAGGAACAGTCAGCAAAGCTGATGAGACCCAGCATGTTCGGTCGGCCTGGCTCTCCTCCCTCTGTAATTTCCCGCATGGCTTCCTCTTGCCCCCTGCACTCCAGGCCCAAGCATCTTCTTGACTTTTCTGGACCGTTGTCTTGTGTTCCTCCATCCACTGGAAGATGAGGACTCCCCCCTCCTCTCCCAAGAACTCAAATTCCCACTTTGCGTCAGCGTGGCAAATATTGTTGGTCATCTATCCCGCAGTCAGCTCTCCTTTTTGACAGAATCCCGATCTGGTTCAGAAATCTACAGCCCTCTCTCCCACGGCCCTGGGCTTCTGCAGGGTGGAACCCATCTCCAGGCACGGGAGACAGATCCCAGTGAATCCAAGCCTATCTTGATGGTCCCAGCCCCCTTGCAGGTGACCTGTTCAGGCCCAGGCATGTGACACGTTGGCCAATGTTCTGTGAGGGGTGGTCTGCTGAGGAGTTTCTCGGAAAAGATTTCTTCCCTCTCAAAAAAGGAAGGCTCAGAAAACATGGAAAAGGCAGACCCTTCTCGCTCTGGGTGGTGTTGTGTCCACGTGTGATGCCTGGCACTGCTGCCCCCACTCCAGTAGCAGTGGAGGGGCAGCTGGGGGCCCGCTGGGGCGGTGGCCGGGAGCAGGCTGGCTCCTGGCCCTATTAGGGAGCTGCTCGGAACTCCTCATTTCAGTGACATAGCTGAGGTGGAGGGAGAGTGCCCAGAAGAGGGTCACCAAATCACTCGGCTGAAGACGAGGAATTTGAGTGTTTCCTGAGAGGGAAGTGGGAGTAGACAGAAAGGAAGAAAGGCAAAGGAGGGAAGAGGAAAAAACCCGGTTTCACGGCGGACTTGACAAAAGAGGCACCCCTCGTTGCCAAATCCAGAGTGGAGAGCGATGGGACCAAAGCAGGACAGGACGGTGGTTAAGGTGTCAGGCTTGGGAGTCAGGCAGACCTGCATGTGATCCCAGATCTGCCACATCCCTGAACCTCAGGGTCCTCATCAAGCAAATGGAAATGACAGGCATGCCTGCCTCACGGGTGTGGAACGTGGCAAGTAAATAAAACTAAACTCGATGGGTAACGAAAAGACAGAACACTGGGCACATGAAACGAGCTTGATCAAGGTAAACTCCTTCTCGGGTATCAGACGTTCTCAAAGTGACCCCTTCCGCGGTCTCGAGCATCCTCAGGTCACCCACCAAACCTTCACCCTCCTCGAAGTCTTAAAACCAAAACCCTGTGGGCAACTTGGAAGGTGCCGTTCCCGTTCTAACTCCTCTGCCCCAGGGTCTCACTACCTTGGATGTTCTCATGTGAAGTACAAGGGGTATCTAAGCCCATGCTGTCTGAGCTATGAAGGGTCTGGGAAAACGATTCATTCACAGGTGCTGAAAACCGTAAGAACTGCTTGCCCTTTTTGTCATTCCAGTTGCTGAAAATCTGAGAGTCTGTCACATCAATGTCAGAAATGGAGGAGACCAAACTAAAGCTTGAGTTTGCCAGTGTCTGTTCTGGAACAATCTGACTTGAAGATGGATGGCTTTGGACCCCAGATGGGACATTCTCAACCTCAACGATGATTTCATTCACTTGGTCACCAGACAGCATCTCTGGCTTCCTCCAAGCCTTACTCTCCACCAGGGTGGGCTTCCCAAGACCTCCTACAGCAGTCACACTCGCATTGTGAGGAACCTCCAGGAAAAGTGATGACAACCACAGAGAGCCTCCCCCCCCATTCACAGGTTTTGTTTGTTTGTTTGTTTGTTTGTTTGTTTTTGTGGTACGCGGGCCTCTCACTGTTGTGGCCTCTCCCGTTGCGGAGCACAGGCTCCGGACGCGCAGGCTCAGCGGCCATGGCTCACGGGCCCAGCCGCTCCATGGCATGTGGGATCTTCCCGGACCAGGGCACGAACCCGTGTCCCCTGCATTGGCAGGCGGACTCTCAACCACCGCGCCACCAGGGAAGCCCTAGAGTATATTATTTAATTTCCACATTCACCCTACAAAATAAATACTATAATAAACCCCATTTTATAAGAAAACTGAGGCCCCAAAAGGTAATTTGCCTAAGGTCACAAAACCAGCAAGTAGCAGAGCTAGGGATCAAACCCAGGTCTGTCTGGTCCCAAAGCAGGGCCTTTTAATCACTTCACCCTGGTCCTCTCCTGTAACAAGATGCTGAGGTATCACTCATTCATTCATTCATAAATGAATGAATGTTTATGAGTACCTGCTAGGTGCCAGGCACTTCCTAGATGTGGGCATGATACATCAGAGTGACACTCTATCAGGAGACTGTCCACCGATTAATTATAAATGATTTGAGAATCAGAACTGGTGCAAAGCAAAATGGTGCAGAAAGCCAGGTTCATCTCTGGGTCCTCTATTTCTTTACTTCTCTCTGCCTCCTGGGCACTCCACCCAGAGGCCCTAAACTTCATGCTGGCCAGAGAGAGCATCTTAGGAGGTTTAAAAGCATTTCTTTTTCCCCAGTAGTTAAAGCCATTCCCTGCTCTCGTGGGAACCAAATGGAGAGCATGACTGTTTATATCCCCATGGTTTTCTCTCCCAAGTAGCAACACCTACCCCTTGAAAGGTACAGGCCTCCTTGAGAAGGCTCTTAGAGAATGAGGCTACAGGATATCACCCACCCTAGGGGGTCAGAAGGTGAGGGATGATTTTAAGTCGTGGGGCCCCGCAACTTGCGTTGTTACTTAGAGGACGTCTTCGGTTTATTCCTCGTTTTTCACAGGTTTGCCTTTAACTTCCAGTATTCCCTGGCCTCTCTCCTCTAATGCTTTTTTATTTCTCAGCCTCTGCCTCTGCTCAGACCTTCACCACAGCACACAGTGATCCTTATAGCGCTCCCTAACTGATCTCAAAGCCTTCTCCAAAAAAAAAAAAAAAAGCCTTCTCCAATCTGATTACTCCTACCCTCCACTGTCATAATAATTCTATGATTATTCAGAAAAATTTGGCTCAAGGCACTGCCACCTCACCAGCACAGGTATTAGGCACGGGATGGACATTGACCCAGCCTTCTTTCCTATGTAAAAATGATTGGTTCATGTGTAGGTATGTGTCCCAAATGGGGCTGGAGAGAGTCTCCTCAGCACTGACGCACAGGCCTAGAGAGAAAGGAAGACTTTCCATGACATTGCTGAGCTGTGTGTGTGTCTAGGGCTGCTGCTGTCACGCTCCCTGGCCTGCAGGGAAAGCCTGACTGGTTGAGGTGTATGAGGTGAAGCTTAAAGAGAAGCTGCATCAAGCAGAGATGCGAAATAGATGGAGAAAAAGAATCCAGGTGGCCCCGAGCCCCTGGCTTCAGACTCAGGCCCTGGTTCCTGTGACTCATACAACAAATATCTCTGAGCACCTACTATGTGCCAGGCACTGTCCTAGGTGCTGGAAGGTAATTCTACCTTCAATTCTTTGTTTCTCCATATCCTTCCCACCACACAAGCCTTGGGCCTGGGTGGGTTGGGTTTCTGTCACTTGCAACTAGAAGAGTCCTAGTGAAGACACCCTGATATCCAAAAGAGAAAAAACTGCATGTGTAAAAGAAAACCCGGGCTTCCCTGGTGGCGCAGTGGTTAAGAATCTGCCTGCCAATGCAGGGGACATGGGTTCGAGCCCTGGTCCGGGAAGATCCCACATGTCGCGGAGCAACTAAGCCCGTGCGCCACAACTACTGAACCTGTGCTCTAGAGCCTGCGAGCCACAACTCTGAAGCCCACGTGCCACAACTCTGAAGCCCACGTGCCACAGCTACTGAAGCCTGCGTGCCTAGAGCAGCAGGAGAGGCCACTGCAATGAGAAGCCCGCACACTGCAACGAGGAGTAGCCCCCGCTCTCCGCAACTAGAGAAGGCCCACGCACAGCAGCGAAGACCCAACGCAGCCAAAAATAAATAGATAAAAGAAAACCCTGTTATGATAAATTAAGGAAGTACTGCATCAGTTAGCACACCAGAGGCCAAGAGGAAATGGCAATGTCCGCATTGCCTTGAACACATTCCTTCTTTAGGGTTGACATTTTTGGTCACTGTCCATTTAAGCCTTACCTTGGGGTGACTTGTGCCAATCGTGTCCAGACAAGGGGGGGTCTCCATAAGCTTGGCTGAGGCCATTGTCACCCACATAAGCAGGGTCCACTGGAATGAAGAGACAAGAGACAATTAATCCTACCACACTAGATGTTACTGAGCACACAGTGGTCAGTAAGACTTGCTAATGGGTCACAAATCAGAGTTCGAAAAATACTTGTCTGGAGGGGGAGGGATGAATAGACGGAGCTCAGAGGGTTTTAGGACGGTGAAAATACTCTGTGTGATACCATAATGATAGCTACATGTCATTATATATTGGTCCAAACCCATGGAATGCACAACCCAAGGTGAACGCATTGTAAACTATGGATTTTGGGTGATAATGATTTATTAATGTAGGTTCAATTGTAACAAATGTCCCACTCTGGTGGGGGACTCTGATAAGGGGGGAGGCCATGCACATGTGGGACAAGGGATATGTGGGAAATCTCTGTTACCTTTCCCTCAATTTTACAGTGAACCTAAAACTTCTGTAAAAAAATAAGTTTTCTAAAAATTGAGTAAAAAAAAAAAAGCTTTTCTAGGTGATTACAAAGCTTCCTTCTAGTTCTAGCATTTTATGATGACACGTGAATAAATTTGAAATTTGGCCTGATTTTCTTAGGGACAGAGTCCACTTTCAGCATCTACACGACAGTGTCACATTTCAGTATATTTTTATTCAACTCATGGTAAACAATGAAGTCTAAACTCCTCAACAGAGAAAATGGAGCACATGTTGATGGAGATGTACAAAATTATACTGCAGGAGGTTCTGGAACTTCTTGCCAAGGATCAGTTCCTGGCTTTGCTACTTACTAGCTGTGTGCTCTCTGGCATGTTACTTAACGTCTCTGAGCTTCAGAGTCTGTAAATCAGGGATAATAATAAGACCTTTGCATAGGATTGTTGGGGAAATTGAATCAGTTAATACACGTAAAGTGCTTAAAGTAATCCTGGAACATAGCAAATTCTTAATATATATTAACTATTGTGGTAAATTAATTGTTTTTCAGCAAATATTACACTTCCTCCACCTTGGAAACCTCCATTGAAGTTGGGCTTGCTCATGTGACTTGCTTTAACCAGTGGAACATGGTGGAAGTGACAGTTTGCTAGTTCCAAGTCAAGGACTCAGAGGCATCGTTTGTTTCTGCTTCCAGCTTATGCCATGGGAAGAAAATGGCCCAGGTTAGCTCACTGGGTCAAGAAGGACCCTAGACCTAAATAGAATCTGTGACCTCAAATCAGGCACAGCCAAACCCAGCCTGGTTCAGTCAAACTCCAAGCAAACCCACAGATGTGTGGGTGAGAAATAAATGATGCTTATCTACAACATTGGGTTTTGGAGTTGTTTGTTATGAAGCATTCCTGTGGCAATAGCCAACTGATACATCCCTTACAGTTGCTGCTATTAATTCAGTTAGCATTGCTCAAGCACCAGCTGTATGCTAGGCACCAGGAAAATCACATAGAGCCTTGGAGGATACATGGATGAAATGGGTTCTCCTTAAGGAGTGCATAGTCTAACAGGATGGCATAGCACTGGACAAGTGAATGCCGGCACAACAACCTTGGTCCTACAAGGAGCCCAGAGAAGGAAGCCACACTTTATGTGACCACTTTTTAAAATAGCTTTCTAATTCCAGTGTTCTATGGGGCTCGGTGGTCAGGAATCCGCATTTGCCCTGATCCTACCCAGAAGTAGTGCAGGGTCAGAGAGACTAGATTCTGACACTGGCTCTTTTGATTTAGTAGCTGGGTGACCTTGGGCACGTTTCTCTCTGAGCCTCAGTTTTCCCCTCTGTAACATGGAGAGCTGTAGTGTCTGTCTGAAAGGTGGCCGCAGATGAAAGAAGACTGTAAAAGTAAAGTGCTTGGCAGGGTTTCCAGGACATGGGAAACACTCAAAACTCGCTGGGCGTTATTAGCTCTGCTTGCATTGGGGTGGGGCAGTGTTTCTCAATCTTTTTTTTTCATTACTGGCCACCTAAGTAGCCTTTTTAGACATTTCTTCCTTATTGCCCTTCCCCATGATATTTTAATGCCACAGATATACGTACAACTATATACATATACTGTATGCATATCTGCTTTATACATAAAAAAGGAAGGTTTTTTGTGGCCTTTCAATAAATTTTCACCCTTTGGGATTGATATGCCCCACTGAGAATGCCTGGCATAAAGGTTCGGAATAGCCCAAGTTAATGCTGTCTATGCAAATGTGTAAGAGTCTGCGTTTTTCCTTAGTGCACGGCGATGCATCCCACCCCTCCTCCCTGCCTTCTTCAATCCCTTCCCCACTCACTCCCTCAGGGCTGAGCAGTCTTCCATGTGCACCAACCAACACTTGGGTCCCTCACTCTGTTCATGACTGAACACTCCTTTTTCCAGCTCTCACGGGCTCTGAATTCCTATAACATTGACTTGTGCCATGAGCTGGCTTCTTCTATCAGACAACAAGTCCCTTTTTTCTTCCGGAAGATGAGAAATGGTAGAATCTCCTTTACCTCCTAGAGCTAAACCTTCACACACAGCAGATTCTGAGAACGACGTGATTTTTCACATATTGTCAGTCTGTTTGCTAATTTTCTTTAGTCTTGATGTGTTGGTGTCACCTACTCACTTAGGCTTTACGAACCCTGAGAACAGAGCTACTTCTAACTCCCTGTGCCCCCAGTAGGTTCCAAAGATACAAGTGCTGACCATCTGAACACCTGCAGGATGTGCTGAACTAAAGCTGGACACTGGCAGCCACACATACTGAATCTAGTCCACCAGTGGTTTTGTTTGTCCAGCTCAGGGATTTTATTTATTTATTCAAAAAATTATTTTGGAGCATGTAAAAACCCAGATTTCTGGCTTCTTTAGAAAAATCTGAGGATCTGGCCACACTAAGTCCATCTTCCCACATCACGGCGATGGGCTGAACCTGACCATCAGTTGCCTCACGCAGGCACAACCCCTGCCCAACCTGCTTTGATAATTGATGACACTGCTTGTCTCCTCTAGACCCTGAATGTTCAACTCTTGTAAGGTGGGTGTTTGAAGGAGGAGGAATAAACCAATTCTTCTCCTGCTGATCTTTAATGATTGGTCCCAAGCCCACTGAATTTTACTTTCTTCCCAGGATATGATTCTCTTCTTAACAAATGCTTACCATAGCCATTGCCAGGAGCACCTGGCACAGAGGGGCTGTACGGATTTGCCGTCTCCCTGGATTTCATTTCAATGCTTTCAGGATAATCTCCATCCTTTCTCCCCAGGATGCCGAAGGGGCTGTCACCCTCACGGTGAAATGAGGGCTGGACTGAAGATGCTCTGCTGAGCATTCTGAAATCCCAAAATGATGGATCAATAGTCATCCAATAGCATAGTAAAGATAGTCATCCATCCATCCATCCATTCATTCATCCCACAAACGCTGACTGAATGCCAACCATGTATTAGGCATGGGCAATGGGGTGAGAAGATAAAGTTAAAGACATGGGTTGTCTACCCTCAAGGAACTCTCAATACAGTCTGGCTGAGCTTATTAACCACAGCCATAAGCAATTATAATACAAGTAGCAACGGATGAATATAAGAAGACAGGCCCAACGGATGAATATAAGAAGACTGAATGCCAACCATGTATTAGGCATGGGCAATGGGGTGAGAAGATAAAGTTAAAGACATGGGTTGTCTACCCTCAAGGAACTCTCAGTACAGTCTGGCTGAGCTTATTAACCACAGCCATAAGCAATTATAATACAAGTAGCAACGGATGAATATAAGAAGACAGGCCTAGAGTTCAGAGGAAAGAGAAGAGAATTTGGCCTGGGAGTCTGAAGGGAAATCTACATGGAAAAGAGACATCTGAGCTGGGATTGGAAGGATAAATTAATACATAGTTAGGAGGAGGGCATTCCAAGGATGAAGAACAGCACAAATAAACATGTGAGACCAGAAAGGGTTGAATATATAAAAGGAATGCTATGAAAATCAATTAACCTGGAGCAATGATTCTCAATTTTATATATGTACCTATTCCCAGGCCTCACCCCAGACAACTAAATAGAATCTCTGAAAGTTGGGCCCAGGCATTTGTATGATTTTTAAGTCTCCCCAGGTAATCAGATAATTCTAATCAGCAGCCAAGGTCAAGAACCACTGACCTAGAGTACAGGGTTCAGGTAGGGAGAGGATAGCAGAGGTGGGAGGAGGTCAGTCAGGCTGGGCTTTGGCTGGCGTCTTACATTAGCTCAGTGCATCCTCATTCTTCGATGTTCTCACAAGTGAAGTGGTGTAGTCTTTCTCCCAAAGGTTATGAAGAACAATGGAAGATGAGAAACAAGGGAGTGACAAGGTCAAAGGTATGTTTGTAATGATGAGCCAGGCAGTGGGGGAGAAGACCAAGGAGGACGCTTTGACATGGTCCTAGTAATCCGCCGATTTAGGTTGTATTTAGCATTACTCCTGTAGGCATTTGACCTCACTGTGCACCCAAATCCCATATCCTTGTTCCTAGAGGTAAATAAAAGCCATTCGCCTTTGCTGAATTCATAAATATTACGAGTAGAAATAGTACCTACAAAATAAAACTTGTACTGGTTGAAATTTCACATGGTAAATTTGTTATAGGTTAAGAATAACCTGAAAAATAAATAAGAATCACATCTTGTTGGCAACGTGAACATTAAGGAATTTAACCCAGGAAAAACGCAGTTTGGCAAAACTGTCACCCAAGACTGACACTCAGCGACCCAAACTGTACCTGGTAAAATTTGTCAATGACCAAAATTGATGGAAGATTAAAATCTTTTTGACAAAATTTAGATCTATCAAATCTGAACCAGGAAAAATTGGACTTAAAATAAAAAAAAAAAAAACCTCCTTAGAGGCGAAAATGAATTAATGAAACTTGATGAAAACAACAATGCAGAAGATCAATGAGCCACATCTACTCTAAACATGAAAAGTGATCAATTCTGACAATAATTTCAGTAAAATAAAGATGAAAGTGGAAAAAAATCAGGAGTGGCTCAATCATCTTGTATAAAAAAACTGAGGAGTTGAATGGATTTCATGGAGTTAGACCTTCAAAAGACTTTCTTGATTAAAATGCCTTCCTGGGCTTCCCTGGTGGCGCAGTGGTTGAGAGTCCGCCTGCCGATGCAGGGGACACGGGTTCGTGCCCCGGTCCGGGAAGATCCCACATGCCGCGGAGCGGCTGGGCCCGTGAGCCATGGCCGCTGAGCCTGCGCATCCGGAGCCTATGCTCCACAACGGGAGAGGTCACAACAGTGAGAGGCCCGCGTACCGAAAAAAAAAAAAAAAAAAAAAGCCTTCCTGTTGATATAATTCTGGTTAAAATGTTTGGGTTCATAAACATCATCTTAATCCTAACCTCATTGGCAAAGTAGCAGTGTCAAAACAGTGGGGATCTAAATGTCTTGCAGGGATTAGACGGGAAGAAACAGGAGACTGGGAAGGATGTTATTTGAGCAAGAAGTGATGAAAGATTATGTTCAGGTAAGGGCTTGAAGCCTCAGGCTGAGAGTCCAAGGACCAGGTGCGGTATACAGGTAGGCATGAAAGTTTCACCATAAATTCATGTCATGGAAATAATCATACGTGTCCTTATCCCAAACATCGCCAACCAAGTTCAATTGACTGAATGATCTAGCCTTCATCCTCCATCCCCAGGGGAGGGAGATACCGGCACTTACTCCCTGGTCATTTCCGGGTTCTCTGAAGAGCTGTAATCATGAGCATTCTCAGCACGTGGGTAATCGGGCTCCCCCCAGAACTCTGTAGAGCTCCGATAGTCCTGAGCGCCGGGATAGTCTGGTTCCCCCAAAAAGTCTGGATAGCTAGATTGATTCTCAGCATCTGGATAATCAGGCGCTCCCGGAGCGTCTATGTACGGACTGATCCTGGAACCAGCATGTTCTGGATTCCTTCTGGAGTCTGGATGGTTGGAATTGGCTCCGGGGCCAGCATAGTTAGAGCTGCCCTGAGCTCCAGCGTAGTCTGGCTCTCCCAAGGAATCAAGATAAGCTGGATTTGTTCTGGAGCCCGTGTAGTTTCCACTGCCTCTGGAACCTGCCAAATCAGGATTCCGTCGAGATTCAGAGGAGTCTGGCTCCCTGGAGGAGCCTGGGCGATATGGATTGCTCCAAGATCCGGGATATTCTGGCTCTGCCAAAGATTTGGGATTGTCTGGACTTCCAGAACCTGCGGAGTATGGATTGCTCCTGGTGCCAGGGTAGTAAGGATTCCTCCGAGATCTAGGATAATCTGGTTCTGCTAGAGACCCAGGATAGTCTGGACTTGTTCTGGAGTCTGCAGAGTATGGGTTGCTCCTGGTGCTGGGGTCATCTGAGTTGTTCGGAGGACCTGGCGAATCTGGATAATCCTGAGTTTTCAAATACCCCCGAGTATGGTTCCGAGACCCGTAATAGTCAGGGTAAGCTGGATCTTCCTCGTAAGTATTATTCCTGTAGGCAGACATGTTTACCCTGGAGTATTAAAAGGTTCCTGCCTCTGCAGGTATTCAGGGATCTCTTTCTTTATCTGAAAAACAAAAAGGAAGGAAAGGTCAGAATTTTTTTCCCTTTCTTCCCTGTAAAGATTGATGGTTATTTTCCAGTACCTGTTCTTTTTTCTCTCAGAGTTGGGTACACAGCTGCCCAAAATAAAGACTATGTTTCCCAGCCTCCTGTGCATCTAGGTACAGCCATGAGAGTGGTCAACGAGATGTGAGCAGAAGCGATATACACAACTTCCAGGTTGTGCTGTTAAAGGGAAGGGGTATTCCTCCCTTTCTCAGTCTTCTCACTTCCCGTGAACTGGACCGCGGAAATGATGGGGCGCTTCCTGGCCATGCACACGGGCAGCACCCACCCTAGGGAGAGCAGCAGAACAGCCTGGGCTGTTGATGATTTCACAGATCAGTGCCCAATATCAGCTTGGGCTTTTATGTAAAGAAAGAAATAAACCATTATCTTGTGTAAACCACAGTTTTTTGGATCTGATACTTCTGGCCAGACTTATATCCTGACCAATTCCTTCTGCTGGGGAGGGGAGCAATGAACCAAAAGATTGGAAGAAACAAGGACTTATTGAGCACTTTGATTGCACTTGTTCTTGGGTTCAAAGCATAAATTACTATGAGCGCACAAAGGAAGAATGGTTAATGGTAACTAGAGGGCTTGGGTAAGGAGACAAGCACTACCATCCCCTCCAGTTTGAAAATATGGTTTTATGAGTTCTATGAGCTGTAATCTATAGACACAGCATACTTTCAAATCAGAAGTGATGGGGTTTTAATTTCTAAGTGAACTATCTGTTGTTTTTACTTGCCTTTTACCCATTTTGCCTTCTTTTGGCATCAATGCCCTGATTTTCCTCTGGGCATCTGCTCACAGTCCAGGAGATTCAGGAAAGACTGATTGCATTCCTGACTCCAAGGATGGTCACATGACCAGGTCTGGCCAATCAGTGTCCACCATACCCCTGGCCACAGGGTTTGGTTCAGGAATGGGCACATAACCCAAGTCAGTCTTCCAGGACCTTGACGGACTAACTGGGAAAGATATGCTCTTATTTCACTAAGTTGCTCTGGAGATAGAATATAAGCCTGGAACTTCCGGTGCAGTGTCAGTCAGAACAGCAAAGAAAATAAGTAGGGGAGGAAATTTAAAGAAAGAATTAATAGGATTAGTGGACTGACCCGATATGGGAAGGGTGAGAGCTAAGGAAAAGAAAAGATAAAAAATAGCTCCACAGTTTCAGCCAGCATGATTAGATAAATGGCGATGCTTTTGAAAGAAGGAAGTAGACCATTTTTAAAGTTCAGCCAATGTTTACAGGTTTATCTCTATGTGAACAAAAAGGGTTAGACTTTCTGTTGAGTAATCGGAGGAGCTAAAGAATTAACCTTCTGCCGTGCCTTATAGCCTTAGAATGTTTATTTGCCAACTCATTTCCATACTTCTCAGTATAGCAGAAGTCAGTTTTTCATTATTTTGTCCCTACCCAACATCCACTTCTCTCTTTTGTGGCAACATTTTCCTCTCAATCCATGTCAGCCAGGTGTAGACGTGTGACCCAATCAGAATTATTTGCTTCTTGGCCACAGTGATTGGGTCGGAGCCAGTGAGACTCAATTCTGGGAGTTTTGTCAGAAATGTTGAAAGAGAGAAGTTCTCTTTTGGCTGGACTTGGAGTTAGGAAGTTATAAGCCTGAAGCAGCCAGAGGTCACCAGGGTAGAAGGCCTGCCTGAGAGTGGTACCAACAGGGAACAGAACAGAACCAAGAGATAAACAGAAAGAAGGATCAAATGTTATGACACTGTTTAAGCACCTGAATCCAGCCATGCCTGAAGGCAGCCAGCCACTGGATACTTGAGTCATTACATTCCCTTTTTGACTTAAATTGGTTTGAGTTGGTTTTCTGTCATACACAAATGAAAGAGAATTTCAACTAATATGCTGAGGGTTTTTTTTTTTTTTTTTTTTTTTTGCGGTACGTGGGCCTCTCACTGTTGTGGCCTCTTCCATTGCGGAGCACAGTCTCCGGACGCACAGGCTCAGAGGCCATGGCTCACGGGCCCAGCCACTCCGCGGCACGTGGGATCTTCCCGGACCGGGGCACGAACCCGTGTCCCCTGCATCGGCAGGTGGACTCTCAACCACTGCGCCACCAGGGAAGCCCTCCCTCACCTTTTAATTTACTTATTTAACTACTGACATATCTTGAACAATCAATGAAGATTGCTCAAGCAGAAAGGGAAATAGGGGCAGAGGTTTTTCCCCTACTTAAGATAGAAAATAAAAACAACACAATTCTGATTCATGTAAAAAGAAGCCTTCTTTGCAGAAAGAAAAACAATAAACAAGATGAATAAAAGGAGGCAAGACTTGGTATAAAGACAGACAAACAGGCCAACGGAACAGAGTAGAGAGTCCAGAAATTAACCCTTGCATATAGGGTCAAATGATTTTCAACAAGGAAGCCAAAACCATTCTACAACGAAAGGACAGCCTTTTCAACAAATGGTGTTGGGAAAACTGGGTATCTACATGCCAGAGAATGAAGTTGGACTCCTACCTTATACCATATACAAAAAGTAACTCAAAATGGATCAAAAAGACCCAAAGCTAAGACCTAAAACTATAAAACTCTTAGAAGAAAACAGGGGGAAAGATTCATGACCTTGGATTGGCAATGATTTCTTGATTCAACACCAAAAGCACAGGCAACCAAAGTTAAAATAGACAAATTGGACTACATCCAAAAAAAATTTTTTTTTGACTACATCAAAATTTAAAACTTCTGTGCATCAAAGGAGAATCAGAAGAGTGAGGAGACAACCTGTGGAATGGGAGCAAATCATTGCAAATCATATATCTGATTAGGAATTAATATCCAGAATACATGAAGAACTACAACTCAACAACACACAAATACAAATAACCAGATTTAAAAATAGGTAAAGGACTTGCACAGTCATTTCTCCAGGAGGTATACAGATACCCAACAAGTAGATGAAAAGATGCTCAACATCATTAATCATACAAAACCACAATGAGATATCACCTCATATCCATTAGGACGGCCACTATCCAGAAAAAGCAGAAAATAGCATGTGTTGGTGAAGACATGGAGAAACTGCAACCCTGCACACTGTTGGTAGGAACGTAAAATGGAGCAGCTGCCATGGAAAACAGTATGGCAGCTCCTCAAAAAATTAAAAATAGAACTACCATGTGATTCAGCAGTCCCACTTCTGAGTATATCCCCAAAAGAATTAAAGCAGGGTCTCAAAGAGATATATGTACACCCGTACTCATAGCAGCATTATGCACAAGATCCGAAAGTGGGAGCGAGCCGTGTCCATCAATAGATGAATGGATAAACTGGGGTACAGCCACACAATGGAATATTATTCGGCCTTAAAAAGGAGAGAAATTCTGACACCTGCTACAACACGGATGAAGCTTAAGAATATTATGCCAAGTGAAATAGGTGAGTCACAAAAAGACAAATATTGTATGATTTATTCCAGTTATATGAGGCATCTAGAGCAGCCAAACAGAAAGCGGAGTGGTGGTTGCCAGGGGCCGAGGGGAGACGGAAACGGGGATTTGTTAGTTGTTGCTTAACGGGTATAGAGTTTCAGTTTTGCAAGATGAAAAAGTTCTAGGACTGGTTGTATAACAACGTGAATGTACTTACGCTACTGAACTGTACACTTAAAAGTGGTTAAGATGGTAAATTTAATGTCACGTATTTTACCACAATTTTTTAAAAGAATTGTAAATAAAACAAACAAAGAAAGGAGACAGAATTTTTCCAAATCACAGTCATTTCAAAACGAAAACCAGATTTTAAAAGGAGT
The DNA here is from genome assembly GCF_951394435.1 of Stenella coeruleoalba. Lineage (NCBI taxonomy): Eukaryota > Metazoa > Chordata > Mammalia > Artiodactyla > Delphinidae > Stenella > Stenella coeruleoalba. Next base: position 65,006,834 of record NC_137161.1, on the reverse strand, counting down.
GAAACACTAAAGCACTGTGTCTGGGGACAAGGGGAAGAGTAAAAGCTGGCATAAGCTGACTGTGTGAATGTTTTTCTTCCTAATCCCCAAGTAAGCTACAGCAGCTGTAAAACAAATCAAAATTAGCTACAGTAAAAGTGTATTGAATTTTTGAACTGTGCCACTTACTTAAAGCCTCAAAACTAGCACAATAAAATCATTAAACGTTCAACATAAAATTCATCAAAGCAATAAAAGGAAATTGAAAACCAACAGCCCTAAATGCACTTCCAACCATACCTGCACTTGACAAAGAACAATGACAAATGTGATACTTTCAATCTACCTCCTCTACCAGGTGCCAAGGAGCAAAGGAGAAGCAAAACCTAGCGGGGTAAAAGAAATCAAAGATGATTCCCTCGTTTATCCAGAGGAATGCACCTCCCAGGGGCTCCAGAAAAACTAGACCACAGGGCACAGTTTAAAAAAAAGACTCAATAATTCCCCCACCTCCATCCCAACCGTCTGAAAAGTATTCCATGAACTGGTCCCTGCCTGCCTCTCCCCTTGTCCATCATTCTCTGAAGCCTGTTGACCCTGCTTCTGTGAAGAACCAGATGGTAAATTTTTTAAGTTTTGCAGACCATATGGTCTCTGTAGCAACTACTCAACTCTGCCATTGTGGCACAAAAGTAGCCCAAGACAACACAAAATTATTGTTCCAATTTATGGACACCAAAATCTGAATTGTTTCATGTGCCATGAACTATTATTCTTCTTTTGATTTTTTTCTATAATTTAAAACTATAAAAACCATTCTCAGTTGGAGGGGTTGCATTTGAACTGCGGAGCGAATTTTGCCAAGCCCTGTACTAAATACACTGGCCTGTCCTGGGTCATGACCTTTGTATATGCTGTTCCCTCTGCCTAGAATGCTTTTCCCTCCACTCTTGGCCTGGCTAACTCCTCATTCTTAAGGTGTCAGCTTAAATGCTGCTTTCACAGAGAGGCTCCCTTTATTTCACCCCATCCATATAGTTCTCCTTGAGTCTCTCTCATAGCATCCTGCCCCTTTTCCCACAGGACTTACCAATTTGTAATTATATATTAATTTTATGCACTTATTGTTCAAAATGTGTCTTCCACTAGACTGAAAGTTCTGTGAGGGCAGGAGTTGTTCTGTTTTTCTCACTATATCCCCAGGATCTAGTACCATGCCTGGCACACAGGAGATACTCAATATTTGTTGAATGAATGAGTGAATGTTGTCTCACAAAGTTCTCATTCATCTCACACAGTGCCTGGAGCCTATCTTGGTGGTAGCTACCCTCAGCCAGTGGGAGAGGAAACAAATCTAACTGTGATCCGCTGGGCCACCCTGGGGGAGGGGGGAGTGGGGAAGCTTTCACTCGGATCAGCACTTCTGATGCCTAGCTCCATCATTTTGGGCCCAAACACATCCCATTTAGAAATTGACGGTTTCAGATCTGCGCAGGCATTCTTTTTGTGTGTGTGGGGGGGGGGGGGGGCGGTGCGGTGCCCGTGCTGCACAGCACATGGGATCTTAGTTCCCCGATCAGGGATGGAACCAGCACCCCCTGCGGTGGAAGCGAGAAGTCTTAACCACTGGACCGCCAAGGAAGTCCCAGCGCGGGGATTCTTGAAAAGATAAATTCCCTCGTAGAAAATAACAAGAAATCTCCCAGCGATAGTTCCTTCCTTTTTATTTCCTGTTCAGTAATTCAAGTTAACAACCATGTCGTCTCAATTAGTGCTAATCGTTCTTCAACACCTCTTTGAATTGGCCAGTCTCTTTTTCAACCAGGAGAGAGCAACACTCCAGGCTCAGAACCTTCATGAGGCCACAACTTATGACTAGAATTTAACAATTTCATTTTAAAATTAACTTACAGTAAAATATTTGGGGGATATAGCTCTATGAATTTGAACACTTGCATAACCACCACCACAATCAGGATACAGACAGTTCCATCACCCCCAAAACTCCCCTGTGCCCCTCCCTGTAATCACCCCTCCTCCCATCCTTAGTCTAACAAGGATCTGTTCTCCATCTCTTTAGTTTTGCCTTTTTCCAAATGTCATATATATGGAATCACACAGAATGTAGCCCTTTGAGACTGGCTTCTTTCATAATCTAGTTAGAATTTAACAACATGGTTTGGTTTTCCCTGTATGTATATATGTCTATAAATATATAGTCACTATAAGCAAGTGATAGAAGTTTTCCACTTATAATAATGTTTATCTATATCTATAAGTAAGTGATAGAAGTTTTCCATTTACAATAATGTTTCCTTTTAAAATAAATCTTTTAGGTTAAAAAGAACAGATAAATAATAGTATTCACGGTAAGAAAAAGGGCAACAATTATGAAGGTGGAATGCAAATGACTAAATTTGGGGAAACAATGGACATTATACAATAATATAATTACATACTCTCTCTGTCCCCCCAACACACGCACGAAATACCAGTTGTAATTCTAAGAATTCCTGAAAGGGAAGGAAAAGGAATTTAGAAAGAAGACAGCGCTCATTCCCAGGCATCTCATTTGAGCCAAGCCCTCATAATTGCAGTTCTAGAAGCTTTGATTCCTTTCAGGCACCTGATCTTGGAAAGGCAATTCCCACACGAACAACCAAGGCCACCACACGTCTGGGAGCCGTTGCCCAGGCATCAGGCCATGCGCTCACACACATCCATGTTTCAGCAGAGACGTAGATTTCATTTGCTCACAATTGCTTTGCTGTTCTTTCTGGGCTGGTCATGTTAGCTTAACGATTACTTTGGCTGTCATCATGGAAGCCACTGTAAACAAATGCTTTAGAATCCTTTTTTCTGCGGGGAAAGCTCAGAACAAGGAAATAAAGACAAGGAAATCAGTCTCTTTAAAGCATGTGAGGGCAAAACCTTCAATCACCCAATCACTTTAACAACATCTTCCCAAAACAAAACATTTGTTAGCACGCGTCCCATGAGGCTTCTCAGAGGCCGTTTCTGCCTTTGACTCAGGCACATTCAATGCCACACATTGGATCCCTCAGAAAATAAGGTCTGGTTTGCTATGAATAGAAGGGGAAATATAAATATAACAAAATGGGTACATTTTGTCTTTTTTCATGTTTTCCCTTCAACAAGGAATTTACTAAATTTTCAAGACACAATGTCCAAGGAACGATCATCATATTTTATGAATGACAAAAGAATATAAGATTTTTAGCTTGTTAAGCACATGAGAAAGTGTCAAAGGCTAGAAAATAAACGTGAATTTTAATCTTACGAAGGGCATCACCTTGACGTGGCGAAAATCTATCCAGAGAACGGTCTAATGGGCTGCATTTAGCAGTGAGGCAGCCGATGCCTCTTAGAACACAAAGTGAAGATGAGTTCTAATATATTTTTAAAATAAGACTTGGGAAACTTGGGGTGATAGATTTGGCAAATGTCACCAATTCATCTCCATGAGGAAATTTCAAGAAAAAGAGTGGGATGATTTTACATACTTTTAAAAATAAAGTTATTTATGTATTTTTGGCTGCGTTGGTTTTTTGTTGCTGCGTGCAGGCTTTCTCTAGTTGCGGTGAGCGGGGGCTACTCTTCGTTGCAGTGCGTGGGCTTCTCACTGCAGTGGCTTCTCTTGTTGCGGAGCATGGGCTCTAGGCGCGCGGGCTTCAGTAATTGCGGCACGTAGGCTCTAGAGCGCAGGCTCGGTAGTTGCGGCACACGGGCTTAGTTGTTCCGCGGCATGTGGGATATTCGCATACTAGGGCTCCAACCCGTGTCCCCTGCATCGGCAGGCAGATTCTTAACCACTGCGCCACCAGGGAAGCCCCTATATGGATGTTTTGAAGCCCTTCAAATTTCATTACACTAAGCTGATACCTCCTCTTTTACTTCCCTCCTTTCTTGGTGGGAATTCTCTGGACCAAATCCTTCCCAACAGTCGTCTTTACTATAACCCTAACCCCTCCTCACACAAATGACACTTTATATCAAGACTTTCTTTCTTGTATATAAGATTGCCCCCAAAATAGATGAAACCCACAGGCCTTAGATGTGAAGCTGGCTGATGCAACTGAATTGACAGATAGCGCCTGCATTCAGGTGACAATGTTCTGTTTGAAGTGCAGGGTGTGAGTGCCTTTTATTCTACTTTAGAAAGAGGTTAGTGGAAGCCACAGTCTAGGGCAGAAATCGTCAATCACAGCAATTTTGCCCTCCCATAGCACATTTCACGAAGTCTGGAGGCATTTTCGGTTGTCAAATTTGGGGCGAGGGGTGCGATATTGGCATCTATTAGGTAAAGGCCAGAGATGCTGCTAAACATCCTACAGTGCATACAGGTGGCCAAGAGGCCCATGAAAAGATGCTCAACATCACTAATCATTAGAGAAATGCGAATCAGAACTACAGTGAGGTATCACCTCACACCGGTCAGAATGGCCATCATCAAAAAATCTACAAACAATAAATGCTGGAGAGGGTGTGGAGAAAAGGGAACCCACTTGCACTGTTGGTGGGAATGTAAATTGATACAGACACTGTGGAGAACAGTATGGAGGTTCCTTAAAAACCTAGAAATAGAACTACCACATGACCCAGCAATCCCACTACGGGGCATATACCCTGAGAAAACCATAATTCAAAAAGACACATGCACCCCAATGTTCACTGCAGTACTATTTACAATAGCCAGGACATGGAAACAGCCTAACTGTCCATCGACAGACAAATGGATAAAGAAGATGTGCTACATATATACAATGGAATACTACTCAGCCATAAAAAGGAATGAAATTGGGTATTTGTAGAGACTTGTATGGACCTAGAGACTGTCATACAGAGTGAAGTAAGTCAGAAAGAGAAGAACAACTATCGTATATTAACACATATATGTGGGATCTAGAAAAATGGTACAGATGAACCTATTTGCAGGACAGGAATAGAAAGGCAGATGTAGAGAACAGATATGTGGACACAGTGGGGGGAGAGGAGTGTGGGATGAACTGGGAGAATAGGTTTGACATAAATACACTACCATGTGTAAAACAGATAGCTAGTGGGAACCTGCTGTATGGCACAGGGAGCTCAGCTCGGTGTTCTGTGACGACCTAGATGGGTGGGATGGGGGGAGGGAGGTCTAGTAGGGAGGGGATAGATGTATACATATAGCTGATTCACTTCACTGTACAGCAGAAACTAACACAACTTTGTATAGCAATTATACTCCAATAAAAAATCCTACAGTGTACAGAATAGCCCCTCACAGCAGAGAATTTTCTGACGCAAAATGTCAGGAGTTTCCTGGTTGAGAAACCCTGACCTTGAGGAGATCATCTAGGGCAATGTCGTCCAAAACAGGCAGAGACATTGGAGATACTGTGAGTTTGGTTCCAGACCACTGCAACCAAGTGAATATCACAATAAAGTAAGTCATGTGAATTTTTTGGTTTCCCAGTGCATACAAATGCTATGTTTACATATACTGTAGTCTATTAAGTGTGCAATTGTATTATGTCTAAAAAAAAAATGTACGTACCTTAATTTAAAAATACTTTTTTGCTAAAAATGCTAACCGTTATCTGAGCCTCCAGCAAGTCTCAATCTTTTTGCAAATCGTAACATCAAAGATCAGTGATCACAGGCCACCATAACAAATAACAATGAAAAAGCCTTAAATATAGCAAGAATTACCAAAATGTGACACAGAGACACAAAGTGAGCAAACGCTGTTGGAAAAAATCAGTGATCACAGATCACCATAACAAAATAACAATGAAAAAGCCTTAAATACAGCAAGAATTACCAAAATGTGACACAGAGACACAAAGTGAGCAAACGCTGTTGGAAAAATGGCGCCAATAGACTTGCTCGACACAGGGTTGCCACAGACCTTCAATTCGTAAGAAACGCAGTATGTGCGAAGCACAATTAAATGAGGTAGAACTTTTTATGATGATGGAATTGTTCTACACTATACTGTCAAATATAGCCACCACTAGCCACATGTATCTATTGAGCACTTAAAATGTGGCTAGTGCAACTGAAGAGCTGAATTTTTAATTTTATTTAGTTTTCATTAACTTTAATGTAAATAACCATAAGTGGTTATAGGGCTACCAAGTACAAGTCTAGGGAAGGAAAAGAGAGTGAAGCATAGAGTGTAAAGGAACTCCAACATTTAAAGCATCGCTGATCTGTGTGTATCGGGGAGCATCAAGCTGGGTGTCCAGGAGAGTCACCCAGGAGCTTAAGGGAGATGGGGGACCCGTGGGTTGTCAGGTGACCAACTTGTCCCAGTTTGCCCAGAATGTTCTCAGTTTTAACACTGGAAGTTCCGTGTCCTGGGAACCTGCCTGTCCCAGGAAAACCACCCTAACTCAGGTCCCATCCCCAGAAGTTTTGATTCAGTGCGTCTGGGGTGGGACCTGGGAATCTGCCTTTTTATCGGGTTTCCCAGGTGATTCTTCTGTGCACCAAGGTTTGAGAATCACTGTGGATCAGCCAGGGAACTGATCAGCAAGGGGCAGGCAGAGAGGTGGGAGGAGAAGAGGAGCGGTGAGGGTTGCTTGTGCCTTGGTGGCTCTGTGCCTTCCTGCCCGGCTGGAGCACCCCAGCCCATCCCAGAAGAACAAGGACCCCTTTCTGGGAGAACCGGACCCAACACGAAGTGCACATCACAGCTCCTGTACCTGCTGAGACCTGCTGGGAGGAGTGGGTGACTCTGCTACCCAAGGAAGGACCCCACTTCCTGGAGATCCCTCCTCATTCCCTTCCCACTGTCAATGTGCTCAGAATCCTGCCCAGAGCAGGGAAAAATGATAAACCTTAGTGCCCCCCCCCCCCCCGGGGCTGGGGATCCTCCCCTTTCTTTACCACTGGGTCTCAGAAAGGCAGGAGGGACCAGGAAAGCCAGGTTGAGCTTCATCCACATTCTGTGATTCTGGGTCTGTGTCAAGCCTCCCTTGTTTAGAAGAAAAACAATCCCCTTTCTGGATCGACCTTTGGGACTAGAAGCTTAGTTCTTCATCAGACTAATTCAGATCCCTGTAATATAACAGTCCTATTATAATGCCTATATAAACAAACATTATATAACACAATCTAAGCATTATTATTCCAGATTTGCAGACAGGAAAAGAGAAATGAAACCAGTGATAACAAAACAACAAATATATATATTCCAGACGCTGTTATGAGAACCTGACAGGTGTTAACCCATTAAATCTCTATCATAGCCTTAGTAATAGGTGTTATTATTACCCTTATTCTACAGAGAAGGACATGAAAGCACAGAGAGGCTGAGTAACTTGGCCAGGATACACAGCCAATAAGGAGTGGAGTACAGTATCATAAATGCCCCTTCCTCTCAGGGAAGAGAATTCTCTCTTTTTCAGCTTGCTTGTCCAACATTCACATCTTGAATACAGTCATCTTTTTGCCCATGCTGGGTAAGTACGAACTTAAGTGTGGGAAGTTTCTAGATTCAGTGCTATTTGCAGCAGGGCCAACAGTAGGGTCCTGGCCCGGGGTGCAAACTTAAGGGGTGCCAAAAATCCTAGTAATCAAGATCAATAATTTTTTTTATATACTTTTTTTTTTTTTTTTTTGGCTGAGTTGGGTCTTCGTTGCTGCGCACGGGCCTTCTCTAGTTGCGGCGAGCAGGGGCTACTCTTCGTAGTGGTGCCTGGGGTTCTCATTGCGGTGGCTTCTTTTGTTGTGGAACATGGGCTCTAGGTAAGCGGGTTTCAGTGGTTGTGGCACACGGGCTCAGTCGTTTTGGCTCGCGGGCTCTAGAGCGCAGGCTCAGTAGTTGTGGCACACGGGCTTAGTTGTTCTGCGGCATGTGAGATCTTCCCGGGCCAGGGCTTCAACCCATGTCCAATGCATTTGCAGGCGGATTCTTAACCACTGTGCCACCAGGGAAGTCCCTAGATCAATAATATTTTAATGCAATATTTTTTATTTATTATTTATTTTTTTGGTGGTACGCGGGCCTCTAACTGTTGTGGCCTCTCCCGTTGCGGAGCACAGGCTCCGGACGCGCAGGCTCAGCGGCCATGGCTCACGGGCCCAGCCGCTCCGTGGCATGTGCGACCTTCCCGGACCGGGGCACGAACCCGTGTCCCCTGCATCGGCAGGCGTACTCTCAACCACTGCGCCACCAGGGAAGCCCTAATGCAATATTTTTTAAAGTAAAATAGCAAAAATCCATGATGAACCAAATATCAACATTTTCAATAAAGACAGGTCAGGATTACTAACTTGTCCTCTAGCTCCAGTCTGGCTCAGCTCCAAACTGCCTGGCAGGCAGGACCCCGAAATCTAGGTGTTCCTTGAGTCACATACTGCCAGGTACCATCATCTCACCCCAGGAGTGACAGTTTTGGGGGCAAAGAAAACCATCTTCCTGGAGATCACTGCCTCTCTCCTCTCATTTTTTTTAAAATAAATTTATTTATTTATATTTATTTTTGGCTGCGTTGGGTTTTTCTTTGCTGTGCGCGGGTTTTTCTCTAGTTGCAGCGACGGGGACTACTCTTCGTTGCGGTGCACGGGCTTCTCATTGCAGTGGCTTTTCTTGTTGCGGAGCATGGGCTCTAGGCGCGTGGGCTTCAGTAGTTGTGGTGCAAGGGCTCAGTAGTTGTGGCACGGGGCTTAGTTGTGCTGCTGTATGTGGGATCCTCCCAGACCAGGGATCGAACCTGTGGCCCCTGCATTGGCAGGCAGATTACCAACCACTGCGTCACCAGGGAAGTCCCTCTCCTCTCATTTTAAGGCCTTTCCTCTGATCAGACAATTTATAAGTCTCTACCACAGGAGAAAATTCTGCCTGTCCTTTGGAAAGCCACTATTTTGCATTTATTGGGGATGCAAATACAGGAAATGTTGGTAGCAGTAACTATGGTCCCCAGTTCTTCCTGTGAATTATAGAAATAGGACTTTCTTCTCTTTTATTAAATGCCACCCCACCCAGATTCAAACGCCATAGAAAGTGGAACTTGTTTGTTTGGGCTTGCAAAAACCCGGAAATCTTACCCAGTCTCTTATTTCTTTCCCTACGAATGGAGTGTCTTTCCTGGAAATGACCCCGTCTAATGATTAGCATTTCATCAGCATGAGTTTATCTCTGGGAACATTGAACCTCAGGCTGCTGGAAATAACCTAAGCAGTAATATAGTCCAATCTCCCCTTACTCCATTCCAGGAGCTCTTGTCAAACGTGATACATCATGTGACTACCTCACCCAGCCTCTGAGGAGAGGACTCTTCCTGGCAAAATAGGACTCTAAACCCCACTGCTTGACATCCAAGCTCCTTTTCCCCTTTTCAGTGCAGAAGGAATCTAGTCAAACAACAACAGTAACTAATGATAAGCATAAAGACAGCACCATTTGTTGAGAGCTTAACTGAGCACCAGCACCAGCTATACCCTTCACGTGCATTAGCAAGTGAATCCCCAAGCAAATTTATGGAGAGGTATTATTATCTCTACTTTATGATGATTACATTGAGGCCCAGAGAGGTTAAGTAATTTGCCCAAGGTCACACAGTTAAACAGACAGAGTGGAATTCAAACTCTTCCCTCTCTGCCTGAACTTTAATCATGATCATCATCATCATTGCTATCAGAGGAAGAAGAGAAGCATGAGAAGGGAGAGGAGAATGAGATAACATTTACTGAGTGCTGACAGCGCGCCATATGTTCTGATTACCCCTGATAGCCTCTCGTGGGTTTGGGAGCTCTTAGCACACTACTCATCCTACAGACAAGCAATCTGAAGCCAGAAAGGTCCAACTCACCCAGAGTCTCACGGTGAGGACCTGGGAAGCCCAGATTCCAGCTCAAGCAGACAGCTCTAGAGCCTTCTCTTATAGCCAACACTCATTTGCCTCCCACTTCCCCAGAGTCATTCTTTCCTCTAACAAATATTTATTGTGCATTTATTCTGTACATAGCATCTGGTGCTAAGCAACAGGGCAGCCCCGGTTTGGGCCTCCTCCCATGACTCATTCCCAAGGGTTCCCCATCATTTGTGTGACACCCCCAACCCTTCTTCAAAGCGTCCTCTCTTACCTGCTTCCCATCCTGTAGGAATGTGCTGGCATTTCCTCTCCACTCTGCAGAGACAATGGGTCCTCTTTTCTTACTAAGCCATAAGGCCCATCTTTTTCTGCCTTAAACACAGCCCTGCTTGCTCTCTTGGTCATGCCTCTTGGGCTCCCAGGGAGGGGATGTTTACCAGCTCATGGCAGTTTTATGCCACCCTGGTTATCATCTCTCCCCCTGTCTGCCAATGAATAACTGGGTCTCACCCATTAAATGCAGATCAGTCCTTGACCCACAACTTCATGGCTGCACCATGGCCTCTTTGTGCTGGGTTTGAGGGGGAAAAAAGCCCTAACTCAGGGCCCACATCGTGTATTTATTTATTGCTGAACCTCAGCCCCACCCTCTCATCAATGTTCTTTCAGCATTAGTGTAATAAAAAGATCAAAGTTCTTGCTAAAGGTGATCTTACTTCTTGGACAACATAAGGAAGTTAGTAAGGTTGGGTTTTTCCCCCCACCCCAGAGAGCTTAGCTTTTCATTTTTACAACAAAGCCATTCTGGACTGAATGCTCCACTAGACACCCTCAGACACCGGCCACTTTGTCCTGCAGATTCAGCCCCTGGGGCAATATTCAGACTTTACAGGTTTAACTTCATAATTATGATGGCCTGTCTTGCAGGGACAAAGGATAGTGTGGAACCAGCCCACACTCAAGGCTGACTTGAATCAAATCCTGACTCCAGCACTTTATGATTCTACCCCCCTGAACCAAGTCTCTCCCTCTGAATCTCAATTTCCCCCGTCTTACCTGAAAAATGGGGACAATATACTCAACCTCCTGAAAAGTGCTGGTTAGACCTAAATGGGTTAACCTCTGAGAAAGGTTGGACCATTTTAATGGTCAGGTTATTAACAGCTACCTAAGGTTCGCTAATCCTCCAGGAAACGGTCATGTCTAGGAGCGAGAGTATTCATATGGAAACAAAGACAGAAGTAGATGATCCAGGGCTGGAATTTTTACAAATGCCAAAACAAACAAGTTTCCTATGGCATCTGACTCTGGATGGATAGCATTTAAAAGAAAAAAAAAGGTCCTATTCTATAATTCACATGAAGAATTGGGGGACCATAGTTACTGGTCCCAACATTTGATGTGTTATTAATGGGCCCCCTATAAATACAAAATAGTGGCTCTCCAAAGGCAAGGAAACTCTTTTCCTGTTTATTTTATTTTTTAAAAATTTTTGGCTGCGTTGGGTCTTCGTTGCTGCACAAGGGCTTTCTCTAGTTGTGGTGAGCAGGGCCTACTCTTTGTTGCAGAGCACGGGCTCTAGGCGCGTGGGCTTCAGTAGTTGCGGCACACGGGCTCAGTAGTTGTGGCTCACGAACTCTAGAGCGCAGGCTCAGTAGTTGTGGCGCACGGGCTTAGTTGCTCCCCGGCATGTGGGATCTTCCCGGAGCAGGGATCGAACCCGTATCCCCTACATTGGCAGGTGGATCCTTAATCGCTGTGCCACCAGGGAAGTCCGTTTTCTCCTGTTTAGACAGAGACTTGCTTTACAAATTGTCTGACCGAGGAAAAAGAGAGGAGATAGGTGGTGATCCCCAGGAAGACGTCACTCCTGGGGCGAGATGACAGTACCTGGCAGCATGTGACTCAGGGGTCCTGCCTGCCAGGCAGTAGGGAGCTGACCCAAGTTGGAGTCCAAGGCAAAAGGACAGATGAGTAATTCTTTTGTAAGTATAAGTCAGGGTGTCTCAATCCCAGCACTATGGACATTTGGGTCAGATCACTCTCTGTCGTGGGGTCTTTTCTGGGTATTGTAGGATGTTTAGCAGCTTCCCTGGCTTCTATTCAGTGAATGCCAGTAGGACACTCATCACTACCCCCGCAAGCTGAGAATGAGTAAATGTCCCCGGGGGGCAAAACTGCCCCTGGTTGAGAGACGCTGCTGTGAAGGCTGTGATGCTGCGTGGATTGGGGATGGCATCTCCCAATTCCCCACTGCGTAAGACAAGGAAAGGAGTGTCTCATCATCTTCCTCTAAGAAACTTTTCTCCTCCTCAGTTTCCCCACTTCTAGAAACTCTACCATGTTTTTACATCTTGTGGTTTATAAGACATGTATTCTGCCCTACAAAATGTAATTATAGGTTTCGTGCTTTGTCTGCAGGCAGACTGTAAATTGACACTCGTGGTTGCTTCTAGAGTGAGGAACTGGGTGGCTGGGGATAGATATGGAGGGAGAGATTTTTCAATATTTGCTTAGATGTCTTTTGGATTTTATACCATGTGGAAGTACAACATTCAAAAAATATATTAAAATTTGAAAATTTTCTGCTGTGAATTGCACACAGTTTGTAAGGTACGATCCCATTTTTTTTAAGACCAGTAAAAATGACCTATATGAACTTAGCATATGCAGTGGGAGGGAGAGAAACCTAGAGAAACGTACATGAAACTCTAAACAATGATTATCACTAGGGGATGAAATCACAGAGGGTTTCTCACGTCCTATGCAAATATTTTTAGGAGGCACAAATTTTAAAAATTATGTATTTTTTGTTATGTATTACATTTGTTATCAGATAAAATGACAGGAAGAGTAAAAGAAAAAGAACTATTTCCAAAGCCTCTAGGAAACACCTAGAGTTTTGTAAGAGAGAGAGAGGGAGAACCTTCTGGAAGGAGCAGATACTGGGACCCAAGCCACAGGAAGCCGGGATTCCAGAAAGAGGCAGATGAGGGAATTGGACATGGAAAGAGGAGGCATGAATTAAGATGATGGCAGTGGAAATGGAAATAAATGGGCAGTTTTGAGAAGAAAGGATAGCTCTGTGTCATCAGGCTGTTTATGAATCTCCCTCAGTTTCCTTGGCTATAAAATGGACACAATTCTAACTATAGAAGTAACTAATGTTTATTATTACATTGTTCTTATCATCATATATATGTTGATTATATTTAATCCTCATGGCAGCCCTGTGAGTTATGTATATTACAATCATCCCATTTTACAGATGAATCATTTGAAGTACAGAGTGGTTAAGTAACTTGGCCCAAGTTCACAGAGCTAGGAAGTGGCAGAGGTAGGACTGGAACCCAGGCAATCTGGCTTTGGAGCCCAGGTTCCATAGATGACCGGAGCTGGGGCTTAGCACAATGCCTGGCACAGAACAAGCGGAACAAATGTTAACGACTCATTATACCAAAAGGCTAAGATCCCTACCCCCACCAAGTGCACACATCAAAGGATGGAGTTCCCCAGGCAGAGAGCACGGTGCTCTTCCCATCATATGCCAGCTTTACTGTCCCCAGAAACTGCCCTGAAGCGCCTAAGGGTCGCACTTGCCCTACCAGAATACAAAAACTCTTCAAGGATTTGACAGGTGGAGATCCCAGAATGAGACTCTCTACATGAGAAGGGGTTTGAGGAAAGGACACTTTAGTTAATCCTCCTTGGAGAGTTTTACCTGCACATCAACAGATCCTAAGGCCAGGAATAGAAAAGAGCATCACACATCCATAATACGAACAAGGGCTGCCATTTATCACGTGCCAGACACTGTGCCAAATGCTTTCGAGACAGTTCTGATTATCCTTCTAACAACACTTGTGAGGTCCTATTATTGTGCCCATTCCACAGATGAGGGAACTGAGGCTCGCAAAGCGATTTGCCAAAGTCCCAGAGCTGGGACTTACTTTCAAGATGATATCTGAATGCAGGTCTAATTAGCATAACCACCACGTAACTGTTCTTGCTTCCTGAAATCCTCCTCCCAAAAGCCCATCTGCTGCAATGGGTAGTCAACTGAAGCAGAGAGGACTCAGGGCCTCCTCTGTATAACAAAAGGGTAGCAGGTCCTCAAGACAGCCTCCTTGTACACTAGATGGAGAGCAGGATGTCAAGTGACGACCCTCCCTCTGCACTGAGCATGGGGGCTTCTCAGGAATATTCCAGAGGGCAAACAGGGGCCTGGTTCTGTGGACTGCACAGAAGGCAGGAAAGCTCCTTGGTCACCTCCTCCCTGCTTCCTCCACTTCCCCTCTCCATAATCAGACACACCTGCTGTGCCACCCCCTCCACTCTCTAGGGGGCAGACATAGCATTTACTGTAGCTGAGGTTTATTGAGCACCTGCTAAGTGTCAGGCACTGCTCTGAGAGCTTTATCTTTATTTAAACCAGACAAAAGCTATATGGGGTAGGTACTGTCACTGTCCCTATTTTATGAATAAGGAAACTGAGACACAGAAGAGTTAAATAACTTGCCACACTATCCCTATTGGAAAGTGATGGTACCTGGGTCGGGCATCAGAACTACACAGACTTTATGATCAAACAGACCTGGATTCAAACACTGACTCCTCTACCAGCCACCGGTGTGACATCTCCCAAGTTACCTAACCTCTCTGAACCTCAGTCTCCTCATCAGTAGTACGGGAGTAGCAAGGATTGTTGTAAAGGATAAAAAGAAATATGTGTTCCTTACTCATTTGACAAATATTTATTTAGCATCTACTATGTGCCAGGCACTAGGGATGTATCTGCAAACAAAACGGGGAAAAAAATCCTACACTTGTGGCATGCAGACTTTAGCAGGGAGGCACTTACATGTTAGCTCAGTTAATCCTCACAATAAGCCCAAAGGTTAGGCACTATCAATATTTTACCCCGGCTTCCCTGGTGGCACAGTGGTTGAGAGCCCGCCTACCAATGCAGGGGACGTGGGTTCGAGCCCTGGTCCGGGAAGATCCCACATGCCGCGGAGCAACTAGGCCCGTGCGCCACAACTATTGGGCCTGCGCTCTAGAGCCCGTGAGCCGCAACTACTGAGCCCAAGTGCTACAGTTACTGAAGCCCGCATGCCTAGAGTCCGTGCACCGCAACAAGAGAAGCCACCGCAGTGAGAGAACCGCGCAACGCAAAGAAGAGTAATCCCCACTCGCCGTAACTAGAGAAAGCCTGCGTGCAGCAACGAAGACCCAATTCAGCCAAAAATAAATAAATTAAAAAATATATGATACCCATTTCCCAGATAGGGAGAAGGAGTCTCAGAAGCAGTTTATCCCCACCCCCTCTTCATCCTTCTAGGAAGTAGGGGAACCTGGATTAGACGTTAAAAGTCCAGTCTCTGGAGTTCGACTTCCTGGTTTCAAATCCAGCTATTTTCATCTAATTGCTGTGGGCAAGTTACTAAATCCGTCTGAGTCCGAATCTCCTCATGGGAAAATGGGACCAGGAGACCCTATCCCACGAGATTAGCCCAAGGGGAAATAAACCAAGTCTAACATTTAGGAAGCACTTCTTGGGTTCCCAGCACACAAAAGGCTCACAGAAACCCTAGGAGGGACGTCCTATTTTTAACAGAGTTGGAAACTGGCTCTCAGAGAGGGTAAGTAATTTAACTAAAGGCGCACAGCGCATAAACGGTGTGATTCCACAGCCCGCTCTCTGACCCCCATCGCGGCGCGAAGAGAAGCTCTCCGGTCCGGCAAGGTTGAGTGAGCGCCAGATAATTGGATGCGATTATCCTTTCCTTCCTTCAGCTGCAGGGGAGGGCTGCCCGAGGCGGCAGCTGGCGCGCACCCCTGGGAAACTTTCCTAGCGCGGAGGTCCGCGCGCGGCTGCCTGGAGCTGGAGCCACTGTCTCGATACCCCCACCCCCCGATTCCCGCCCCCGAATGGTTCTCCCCCCCATTTCTTGCTCGCTCCCCACTCCCCGCCAAGGCTGCCACCCGGGGCCACCCTGCTGCAGACCCGCGTTGGGGACACGCCCCGCTGGGGCGCCTTGTTCTGCCCATCGACCCCCTCTCGGGGTCAGCGAGGGGGCTCCGCCACGTCGCCCAACTCGGCGGATACCTGGCAATGCAGCCCCAGGGCCCACCCCGCGTCCTGGCGAGGCCACCTCACCTCCCACCGAAGTTCGCGTCGCCTGCGCCTGGCGCTCCGGCCGCCGCCCGGTTGGCTCACCCGCGAGGAGCGTCGGCGACACTGGGCCTGGCAGCAGGTAGACTGCGCGTCCCTGCACACGCGCTGGACTTCCTGCCTGGAGGGCCGATTGCTTTCTTCGTGGAATCGAGCCAGGTTCTTGCGAGTGCTGAGTTAGCGCACCTGTTGGCATCCGAGACCTCTATTCATTAACCTCGAGTCTGCATTCATTCTTTGCTTCCATTGATCAAACCATACAGAGCGCCCACCAGATGCTGCACAACGGCTTGGGTGCTGCGGGCACCCAGGGGACCCGGAGGGCGCACGGACTAGGGCTGCGCTCTCCAGAACGTTGGCCACTAGCCATGTGTGGTTATTGAGGGCTTGAAATTGTGGCTCCAAAGACTGAGATGTGTTTAACAATTAGGACCAAAAAGAGTTTTTAAAAAAACTCATTAACAAGTGTTAAATTGAATGTTAAAATGATAATATTTTGGATATAGTTTTTAAAATGAAATTATTATTAATCTCACCTGTTTCTTCTTTTCTAAAACACAGTTACTAGAACATTTATGCGGTATGATGTGTCTCCTTTCATATTTCTATTGGGTGGTGCTGATCTTGGGCAGGAACCCATAGGGTGTTCCCAAATAACCTCTCCCAGTTCTCCATTCTAGAATTTATTCAGCCTTTTCTTATTTCCTCCGGGAAACAGTTGGGGAAAACCTACTGTGTACCAAGCATGAAGCTTGTGTTGGTTCACAAACTCGGGAGCTTCCCGGGTGAAATCTGAAACTGGTCCTGGTACACAGAGGGCAAGAGGAGGCCAGAGAAACAAGCAGGTCACTCCAGATTGGTAGGTGGCAAGTGTAACAAGAAAGAGAATCTACCTACGAGGCTCGTCTTGGGTGCTGCAAGATCTCTGCCAGGAACCTCTGATGAATCCCCAGTACCCAGGATAGAGCCTGGCATGTCAGAGGCACTTGGTATTCACTGAATGAATACAGTCACTGGAGCTGAGAGTGAGACAGGAGAAGGAAATAAACCAGCCCAAAAATTCAATGAGGACCCTCCAGCCCATGGCTGTTTCCTCACCATCATCATCTTCAATTTTGTCAGCATGCCCCTTACATGTGTGTACATCGCTTTACAGTTTGCAAAGCGCTTTCACACCTTTTATCACATTTGATACCTACACAACCTCATGAGAGGGATATTAGGGGATTGAAGAGTCACACTATCCCCAGGCCCCAGTTTCTTTTTTTTCTTTATTTTTAATTGATGTATAGTTGCTGTACAATATTACATAAGTTACAGAAGTACAATACAGTGATTCACAATTTTTAAAGGTTATACTTCATTTATAGTTATTATAAAATATTGGCTATATTCCCCATGTTGTACAATAGATCCTTGAGGCTTATTTTATACCTAATAGTTTGTACCTCTTGCTCCCCTACCCCTATCTTTCCCCTCCCCACTTCCCTCTCACCACTTCCCTCTCTCCACTGGTAACCACTAGTTTGTTCTCTACATCTGTGAGTTTTCTTCTGTATTATATTCACTAGCTTGTTGTATTTTTTAGGTTCCACATATAAGTGATATCATACAGTATTTGTCTTTCTCTGTCTGACTTACTTCACTTAGCATAATGCCCTCCAAGTCTATCCACGTTGCTGCCAATGGCAAAATTTCATTCTTTTTTATGGCTGAGTAGTATTCCATTGGGTGTCTGTGTATATATATCTCACATCTTTATCCATTATCTGTTGATGGACACTTAGGTTGCTTCTATATCTTGGCAATTATAAATAATGCTCCTACGAACACTGGGGTGCATGTATCTTTTCAAATTAGTGTTTTTGCTTTTGAGATATATACCCAGGAGTGGAATTGTCCAGACCCCAATTTCTGATGGAAAAATAAATAAAACCAGGGGATTTGCCTAGGACCAATTTACTGTGGTAAAAGAACTATAATTCAACTACATCTTCTGACTCTGATAAAGGTGTCTTTATCTCAAGCAGAAAGGCTGTGTGTGCAGTGGTTAGACATGCAAGCTGTGGAGTTTGGATAGAAAAGACTTTGAAACTTGCCTCCCCCACTCCCTAGCTGTATGACATTGGGAAAGTCGCTAACCCTCTCTGTGCCTCCATTTTCTCAATCGTCAAACGGGCTAATAATAGTACCTACCTCACAGCGTTGTTCTGAGGATTGAACTGAGATGAGATCTGGAATGTTACCATTAGCCAGTTTTTTTTAAATGTAAGCATGTTACTCTTTTGAGTTGCCCCCAACTGTGCCCAGATTTCTTCAGCTAACCTGATGGAGAGGGACTGGAAAGTATGACACCATCTATTTTAAAGGTGGTGAAACTAAGGCTCCTGGTCACAAAAGGGATTTGACTCAATGCTTTGGGAAGAGTAGCTGTGAAACTTCCATAGGAACCAGAAGGCAGGCTCCCCAGGGGCAAAGCAGAGCCGTTGCCACCCCCTGGAGCACACATTATATCCAAGACATGATTTTATTCTGCCATCTCCCGAGAGGATGGTGTTTACACACTGCAAGGATGCTTGCAAGTGAATACAAACGTAGCCCCGGAGCCTCCAGAAGCAGGGACTGCGCTCAGCCCAAAGGCTGCGATCCGCTCACACCCGCTCACCTGCGCCCCCTTGTGGAAAGTCCCTGCAGTCTGTCCAGAAGGTGCTGCGTCCGGAAAGGGAACCAATCTATACTAAGTACCTCGGGCTGGGAGCCCACCTGACACTTGACGTCGTGTATGACCTCATTTAACTTCTCCATGAGGTAGCTTTACAAATATGGAGACTGAGCGATAGAAAGTAATACAAACAAAGAAAAACGAAACTTGCCCAAAGACACACCACTATCAAACATCAGAGCCAGCGTCCGACTCCTTGGAGCTTGCAGACTTTCCCCAATTTCGCATTGTAGCCTTGAAATGGAGTCAAGCCAAGTGACTTATTTGGGCATAACATGTCTCTAAGTTAAGGTAAAGTGGTCAGAAGAACATAAGCTTAAAAGTGGTTACTGCTGGAGAGGGAAATAGAATAGAGTATTAAGAGGGATGTTAGTTTTTATTCTTGTTTCTGTGTCATTGGAAACAAGCATATTTATACATATTTCTGAAAAGTTGAACAAGCATTATTCTTTTCATAAATTCAAAAGACAATTAAAATTATTTTAAAAGGCAATATTAAGCTGAAAATCCACGTGATTCTGAGGGGCATCCTGGATTAAAGATAAAAAGATTATTATCTTAAAAATGGTAATGAGGGGGCTTCCCTGGTGGCGCAGTGGTTGAGAGTCCGCCTGCCGATGCAGGGGACACGGGTTCGTGCCCCGGTCTGGGAAGATCTCACATGCCGCGGAGCGGCTGGGCCCGTGAGCCATGGCCACTGAGCCTGCGCGTCCGGAGCCTGTGCTCCGCAACGGGAGAGGCCACAACAGTGTGAGGCCCGCATACCGCAAAAAAAAAAAAAAAAAAAAAAAAAAAAAAATGGTAATGAGGGAACTTCCCTGGTGGTCCAGTGGGTAAGACTCTGCGCTCCCAATGCAAGGGGCCCGGGTTGGATCCCTGGTTGGGGAACTAGATCCCGCAGGCATGCCACAACTAAGACCCAGCACAGCCTAAATAAATATATTTTAAAAATTTAAAATTAAAAAAAAATTTTTTTAATGGTAATGAAACATAGCAGGACCCTATGGTCCTTGCCCCCCATGTCCCCAGTCTGCCTTTTGTCTGTGGAAAAACTTTAGCCAAAGAATAAGCTTAATCAGGGAAGTGAGAAAATGCAGAAGCAAACAAAAGCAATCATACGGGACAAAACAGTAATAGTTTGGTCCGTAAGCAAAGTCATGGACCTTTAGTTCCTTCTCAAGGGCTTTAGAAAATATTCTGAGCCTTACCCTGTGAGCTGTCCTGTAGATATTGAAACCTCCACCGTGTAGAAGAAGTTAACTTGACCAGTCCATGATGACCAGACTGTAGCCATGACATAAGCTGCCATGATTCTGAGAATTGGCCTCAAAGAAATGGGAACAAACCGACCCTGGAACTGAAGATTAACTGTACTTAGAACAATCAAGATGATGCTGGTCAGACCACCGCAGGACAAATTTCAAGACGACTGTCAGAGCTGGCTGTGCTCTTACTGCATGGAGCTCCCTCCCTCCATCTATAAAAGCTCTTGCCCACTGATTCTCAGCGAGGGGGAGTCAGCCTTTGGACAGGAGTCCACCTTCTCCCCCAAACCCCCGGTTGCTGGCATCCAAAATAAAGCAAACTTTCCTTGCCACCAACCTTGCCTCTTTATTGGTTTTTGAGTGGGGAGCAGCTGGACCCACTTTCGGTTACAATAACAGTGAAGTAGCTGAAGAAAGTGAAACTGGTTCTCCCTGGGCCAATAATAACAAAAGGTAACATTTATGAGCCCTTACAGTATACAGAGCGTTGGTCTGGAATCCTTTCCGTATGGTCATGCATTTAATCCCCGCGACAGCCCTGTGAGGTAGGTGCTGTGATAGCCAGCCTCCACGATGGCCATCAATGGTCCTAATCCTGCGGTGCTCACATCCCTGTGTGTTCTCCTCCAGCTCTGAACAGGGACAATTTATGAGACCAGTAGAATGTCGTGGAAATGACAGTATGTTACCTCAATGGCGAAGTCATAAAAGACCTTTTATTCTCTCTTGTATCACCCGCTCTGGGAGAAGCCAGCTAGCGTGTCGTAAGGACACTCAAGCAGCCCTATAGAGAAGCCCACCTGGGGAGGAACTGCATTTATCTTCAAGCCTCTTTATTATCCTTTAATCCTTTAATCTTTAATTTGTCCGATTTGGGGGTGTGTGTTCATTCAAGACATTGGCATTTTGTTGTTGTTGTTGTTGTTTTGCCGTATGCGGGCCTCTCACTGTTGTGGCCTCTCCCATTGTGGAGCACAGGCTCCGGACGCGCAGGCTCGGCGGCCATGGCTCACGGGCCCAGCCGCTCCGCGGCATGTGGGATCTTCCCGGACCGGGGCACGAACCTGTGTCCCCCGCATTGGCAGGTGGACTCTCAACCACTGTGCCACCAGGGAAGCCCCACACATACATTTTTACTAAAATAGGATTATATCCTATATATTCTTTATATTTTTTGTATTCTGTTTCAATTTTTTTTCACTTTAACAAATGTTGTGAAAATTTTTTTCATGTCATTATGTGAGTTCTTTTAAAACATCGTTGTTAAGGATTAGTTAGCATTCCATTCAATGGATAATTTACCCAACTGACCTCTTATTGTCGGACATTCTTTTTTTGTTGGTTTGTTTTATACACACACACACACACACACACACGCACACACACACACACACACATATTGGCTGCACCGTGTGGCTTTGGGTTCTTAGTTCTCCAACCAGATATTGAACCCGGGCCCTTGGCATTGAAAGCACAGAGTCCTAACCACTGGACTGCCAGGGAATTCCTTGTTTTATATTTGAAATAGGATCATCATAAAAACACAGTGGTTGACTATGTGCACTCTGGGTTCAGACTTCCTGAGATCCAAGCTCAACTCTGTCACTTCTCTACAGGACCTTGGAGAGGATATTTAACTCTCTGGAGCTCATTTTTCTCATCTGTGAAATGGGGTTATGGTAGTCCCTACCTCACTGGACTATTGTAAGGATTAAATGGATTAATCCACATAAAGTACATACAACGGTGTCCGGCCTTCAGAAAGTAGTCACTCAATGTGGCTTCACTGTCATCATTGCCACCATCATTAGTTTCACTGTAACCCTTTGTGCCTATGTGTTACATTTTCCTAAGGTAAATTCCTAAAAATAAAGTGACCAGGCTAACAGATAGGATTTTTAAAAATTAATTAATGAATTTATTTTTTGGCTGCGTTGGGTCTTTGTTGCTGTGTGTGGGCTTTTCTCTAGTTGCGGCGAGTGGGGGCTACTCCTTGTTGCGGTGTGCGGGCTTCTTACTGTGGTGGCTTCTCTTTGCTGTGGAGCACAGGCTCCAGGCACGTGGGCTCAGTAGTTGTGGCTCACAGGCTGTAGAGCACAGGCTCAGTAGCTGTGGCACACGGGCTTAGTTGCTCTGTGGCATGTGGGATCTTCCTGGACCAGGGCTCGAACCCGTGTCCCCTGCACTGGCAGGCGGATTCTCAACCACTGCGCCACCAGGGAAGTCCCCAGATAGGATTTTTGATATTCTATGATAATCTGATCAGCAATGGAGATTCATTATTATAATTCTTACAAGCTAGTGAGTTGACTTTTCCTGCAGGGACCGCTGTGAGTGATCTGTGTGTCCTGGAGACACATTTTTGAGATCATGTTCTTCCACGTTAGCCTGGCATCTGTTTTATTAGACACGGATGTTCATGAACAGCACCAAGGTTGTTCATTCTGGAACTCTACGTTCACCACCCCAGAACATCTTCAAGATCCCACAGGAAGGAAAAGAAGGAGCAATGCAAATGGTAGTGGGATTGTGGAAGCTCTGTTCCCAGCATGTCCTAGAGACAGTGACCTCAGACGAAAGCACAGTCAGCGTGAGAGGGCCTGCAGCCCAGGGAAACTTCTCTGCTCCATGCCAGGATTTCCCATCTCCTCTAGGAGAAGGAGGTGAGGGGAATGAAAAGAGGAGTCAAGGCGGAACTGGTTTAATGCAATCACCCGTCTTTTATGAACATTTGTATTATTTGTTATTGAAGAAGAGGTAGAGCAGACAATGTTGGCTGGACCACCCAGTAGTCATTCCTAACCCTATTCTATAAGCTAGAGAACCAGATCCTCACTTCCCCAACCCTCCTAGCAGCTAAGGGTGGTCATAATGCCAAATTCTGCTGGCTTTGTCTTTTATCCCTCTTTAGTACCTTCAACATGGATGTAATGTCTGGAGATGTGGCAGCCATCTTGTGGCCATGAAGACAAAAAGCCAACATGCTATGGATGGCAAAGCGGAAAGACAGAACCTAAGTCCTTGATGGCATTGATGAGCTGCCAAACTCATCTTGAGATATCTTACTAAATAAATAAAAATGCCCTGAAGGGTTAAGCTGGGCATTCTGTTACTTACAAATGAAAGCATTCCTGATACAAGCGCCTTAGAATAATTTACACCCATTTTTATTTTTTTATTAAAAAAATTTTTTTGCAATTACTGAACACTCTTTTCTTACAAAGAAGAAAAAAACAAATCCCTGACTCAAACCTATGCAACAACACTTCAAAACTTACTGCTCTGTTCCGGCCTTTCTTAGAGGAAGACACCTGGTAGGACCAAGGCCTAGCAACCCACAGAAGATGCTTCCCTCTTCTTTCCGTGGTAATACTTGCACCCACAGCTGTCTCCTCCTCGTGAGGTGATATATGTGGGAAAATTCTACAGTCCTGCATGAAAAGGTCTCCCAAACTTGATTTAAAATGAGGCTGGTGTCGCGCTTAATAACAGATTTGGAAATTACTCAGAAAAGTACAGGTAGAGAGACAGAGCAACGACGAAGATCTGTTGGCTGCACCAGCTACCGCCGGTCATTTTCTGCCACCTGTACTGGTGGAAAGCTGGGACATAGTGTGAGAAGGAACAAGCAGCCTCAGAGACGAGCCAAAATGAGAAAAGGGGAGAGAGAATCATCTTCCTGGTTTCTCTCCAGTCCTCGGTTTCCATCCTTTCTGAGGCTCAGCTGTGTCTTACCCAGCAACCTTCTAATAAATTCTCATTATCCCTTAAGAGAATCAGACTGGGTTATCACTGCTGAGAAATAAAAGAGCTGCGATCTTTACAATCAGCAGGTGTCAGAACTTTGGTGTAAGTCAGGGAACATGTCAGAAGGTGAGGAAAATATTGTTCTAAAAGCTTTTAGGCAAATCAGCCAAATGAGTAAAGAAAAGCAAACAAACCAACAGCAAACTCAAACTCTCCACTAAAATTCAGAGTAGCCAAGGTTACTGGCTAATTCTCTGGCTATAAATGAACTAAGATGATGACCTTTATTTGCACGCATCTGTGGTATATAAAATGCCCCCTTTTTTGTCCCATTTTGCAACCCCATAGTTATGTCTTACACAGCCACAGCTACTATATTAACATTTATTTAGACATTTGCAGTTTACAAAGCATTTCTGTTGTAGATCACTTGTGGAATGACAGTTGTTGGGGGTGGAAAGAAGGGGAAAGGCAATAGGATGCACCAGGACAATCTACATTAAGAACGTGGTCAATGGGGCCAGGAATTCACTCTTTTTTTTTTTTTGGCTGCATTGGGTCTTTGTTGCTGTGCGCAGGCTTTCTCTAGTTGTGGTGAGCGGGGGCTACTCTTTGTTGCAGTGCGTAGGCTCCTCATTGCAGTGGCTTCTCTTGTTGTAGAGCTCGGGATCTAGGTACGTGGGCTTCAGTAGTTGGCGGCGCACAGGCTTCAGTAGTTGGGGCGTGTGGGCTCTGTAGCTGTAGCTCGCCGGCTCTAGAGCGCAGGCTCAGTAGTTGTGGCACATGGGTTTGTTGCTCAGCGGCATGTGGGACCTTCCCTGACCAGGGATCAAACCCGTGTTCCCTGCATTGGCAGGCAGATTTTTAACCGCTGCACCACCAGGGAAGTCCTTTACTCTTTATTTAAGTCAAATACAATACATCAGACTCTCCCTCCCAGGATCTGGGAATTGTGACTCAGACCTCTAATCAGTCTTTTCAGAGTTTATATCAACTTGGGGCTGCAATGTGGCCATATTTTGCCATGTGAAGGGAGAAGCGGACAAAATCAGGGGCAAGTGTGAGGTGCAGGCTCTGGGAAGAGGGAAACAGCAAACATGAACTCGTAGGCAGGAACAGATAGGTGTGTTCAGATAGGAGGAGAAAGGAAGCCAGCCACAGTGGTGATGGTAGGAGATGGGGCTGGACAGATCCCCCAAAGCCTGCTCCACACATGATAAGGAGAGCGAGGGTGTATTCTAAGTGGCAAGAGGAAACCAGAGGAGGAGGGGATGTTTAGCAGGAAAATTACAAGATCAATTTCCTTTCTGAGAAGTTGGTTCTGCTGGTGGACAAGGTTTGGACAAGGCAGGGAGACAGGCAGGAGGCAGTCCTCGCCTCGGCAGAGGTGGTGGTGCTTTGGGTCAGGTGATCGCTGGTGGCGAAGGAGAGCAGAGGGCTGATTCCACCCTGTCCCTCTGCACCCTGGTTCTTTTTTCTCTAAAATGGGGATTGAAGGTTCCTACTGTCTTCTTAGAGATGATGAAAGTTAAATGAGGTAATGCATGATATGGATTTGGTACAGAGTAAGTCCTCAATAAGTGGCAGCTATTATTATTATCCTAATAGTAAAAGAGAGACCCCACCATAGCTTTCCTCATACTGTATTCCAGTGCGGGAAACAGACAAACCAAGTAGTAAAAGTAAAGTGCTAGGATAGATAAAGCTGATAGGGGGCGCTGTGGAAAGACATGCGCCTCCCCTTGAAATAAAGCAATACCTAAATGGAATCAAGAATTCCATGTTTGATTCTGCTTTCTGTCCTACTCGCCATCCTTCTGTCTGAATTTCTGTTTGTCCGCTACCAGCCTTCTTCCCCCTTCTATTTCCTTCCAACAGATTTTTGAGACCTTTTCCCAAAGAACTACCCTATTTCTATTCCTGTAAAATCAGTCATCTCCTGGGAGGAAGGAGTTTCCTTCAGGGTTCTGGGCTCATTCCCCTGCCCCAGAGAGAACCCAAGGCCTCTCCTGGCTTGGGATGCAGACCAAGCCAGGGCCAGGTGCCAGGTGCCGCGTGAGACCAGTAGGAGGGAGATGAGCACTGGCAGGCTCCATCCATCTCCTTCCAGATCTGTGGGCTGGGATCAGGGCTGGGAGGTGGCCTCTGGTGAGGAAGGGAAGAAGGAGGCACTGTCTCACGACAGAAACAGCCATCATTTCTTGACACTGCTTTGTGCCACAGACTTTAGAGGTAATTTTTTAAAACTTCAAGCATATATAGGTAATATAGCTGTGCAATACAGAAGAAAAGGATTATCAGTAAATACCCCCAACTTGTCCTGAAATTTACTATGCATTTCCAAGCACATACATATTCTTGTATTTTCTTTACCCAAATGGTAGCTTACCTAATACACTTCTTCTGCACCTTGCTTTTTTCACTTAAGTGTATATTTCCACACATAGAACTTTCTATATGTAGAACTTTCTATATACAGCTATTTGATCGCTGGATGTATGTGTCAAAATGTATTCAACCAGCCTTGTATCTATATTGATTTAGGCCGCTTCTTTCTTTTGCTAGTATAAACAACATTGCAAGGAATAGCCTCATAGAAATGTCATTGCTTGTCTTGCAGAATTTTAAAATTTTATGTAGTTTGAATAAATGAACAAAACCGAACCCCAAACAAAACAAAAACACTTTTTTACAAAGCACTTTCATGGTTTTATTTTTTACATTTATATCTTTGGATTTTCTTTTGTGTGAGGTTGGCATCAGATTAGGTTTGTTTGGGTTTTTTTCCCCCAGATGCTCTGCCAGGCACTTCAGGGGATTATTCTCACTACAACCCTTTCTACAGGTGAGAAAACAGAGTCTCAGAGAGGTTGAGTCACATGGCCAAGCTCACTCAGGGAATAATTAGAAACCAGTTTCCAATTGGAAACTCAGTGACCCAACCCTTTACTACATTTATTACTAGCATTTATTTTGATCCAGGCAATTACTTCTTAAAAAAAATAACTTTCTATCTTGGAATAGTTTTAGAGTTACAGAAAAATTTGAGAATATCACAGAGAATTTCCATACACCTTAGACTCAGTTTCTGTGATTATTACTATCTTACATCAGTAGCAGATGAGCCAATATTGACACAGTATTATTATCTAAAGTCCATACTTTATTCGGATTTGCTTAGTTGTTACTTTTCCTGTTACACATTCCCACCCTGATGACCATATTACACTTAAGTGGTCATTTAAGCGGTCATGTCCCCTTAGGCTCCTCTTCACTGTGACAGTTTCTGACTTTCCCTGTTTCTGATGACCTTGACAGTCTTGTGTAGCTATTCAGGTCTTCTGTAGGACGTCCCTTGACTGGGGTTTATCTGATGTTTTTCTTATGATTTGGCTATGGGTTTGGGGGAGAAAGACCCACACAGGTAGAGTGTCATTCCCATCACATCATATCAAGGGTGCTTACATACCATCAACATGACATCACTGTTGATGTCGACCTGGATCATCTGTCTGAGCAAGTGTTTGTCAGGTATTATTCAGGTAGTTACTTGCCGTGCCCCGCCCTCCCTTTCCGCACTGTCCTCTTCAGAGGGAAGTCACTGTGTGCAGCCCGCACTTAAAGACTGGGGAGTCAGGCTCCACCTCCTTGAAGTAGCTGTATAAATTATTTAGAATTTTTCTGCATAGGCGATTTATCTACACTTCCCATTTATTTAATTTGGAAGTTACTTGTATACAAATGTATATACAATTACATTTCTTTAATTATTTGGCACTTATTTATATTTGCTAATTCCTTTTCATTCTATCTTTTAAGCTGTACCTGGATAGAGGCAGAGATGAAACGTGGATAAGGTGCAAATTTTAAAAGACAAACACGGCACGTAGTGAAAAACTATCCCTCGTACCTTTCTCATCCAGGCCTCCCAGCTCCCCACTCGACAGATATCTTATGCATTTACAAACATGTACAAATATAGTCCCTCCCTCTTTTTTTTTCCTTTTGGTACCCAAATGGTAACCTACTAGATACACTTGTTCGGCGTCTTGGTTATTTTTATTACACTTTTTAAAATCTGGGAGGTCTCCCCTCCTCGCGGCCGCTGGACGGAGCTGTCCCGGGTCTCTCCGGCTCTCCAGCCGCGCCTCATGGGTCCCCGACGCGGCGGAGCCGCACCCTCCCACTGCCTCCCGGCTACACCTCGCCTCCCAGCGCAGGGCTGCTCGGGTGGTCCAGCGGGGTCGGGCGTGGGAAGGGCCACCGGGACGCCCCGCCCCCGCCCCCGCCTCTGTGACGTCAGCCCCGGAATCTGGAATCCCGGCTCCGCGAGGGAAGGCCGGGAGGCGGCGGCGGCCGGAGCGGGTCTCCGGCGGCATTTCGGGGGCGCGCGGCGCAGCCATGAGCGAGTCCAGTGCCAGTACGCTCCCGCCCGGCAGGCCGAGCAGGCAGGCCTTCATCCACCAAGGTAGGGCGGCGCGGACCCGGCTCCAGGCGGCCGGCGGGTGCAAGCGGCCGCGAGGTGCTGGGAGCTCGGCGCGGGCCCGGCCCCCTCCCCACCTCCCGGCTTGGGGGAAAGCGGATCTTTCTTATTGCTGGTCTCCCTCCTCCAACCCACCCTCACCCAATTCAGAGAGCCCATGCCCTACCAAAAGGAGCACTAGAATGGGAGTCTCGACAGTGGTGAGTTTGCCTTCCCAAAGCTGGTCGAGGGATCCCGGGCAAGTCTCAAAATAATCTTAGATGTTAAATGAAAAGATTGTGAGATCCCTGTCAGCCCTAACATTCTGATACCAGGTGGCTGCCTCCCAAATATACGAGGCTTTACAATTAGATGGACTTAGAACTGAATTCTGCCTCGGCTATTTATTGCTATGTGATCTTTGGTAAGTGACTTGCCCTCTCTGAACCTTAGGTTCTTCAGCAGTAAAATGGGAATAAGATGTTGGTGGGATTAGTTGAGAGAAAAATGTGTGAAGTGCCTAGCACAGTGCTTGATACAGAAAAGGCACTATCAGTGGTAGCCAGACAAGTATATGCTTTTCCCTTTTTTTATTGGGTAAAACTTAAGAGTGAAGTGTACAGCTCTGTGAATTTTAACATAAATGTGTACAACCGCTACTCAGTCAAGATAGAAAAGTTGCCAGTACCCAGGCAGGCTTCCTTGCAGCATTCATATCTTATATTTGCCCTTAAGAAAACACAAGACCCCACCGTGAGGTTTTGTGTGTGTGTGTGTGTGTGTGTGGACAATGCTTCCAATACCTAGTACCTTGGCTTCAACTTCCCCACTGTGAGTTTTATCTGCAGCGTTTTTTCTATTTCAATTTGAGAATAGAGATTTTGTTACAAGGATCTACAGTAAAGCATGAGTGTAGATTTGGGCATTGGGCCCCTCTGATTGGATTGATCTCAACATCTAGAAGAAGAAAGAGAAAAACATCTAGAGTGACTCAAACTCCGGGAACGTGCTCGGGAATCAGAAAAAAGACTGGGTTTGATGCTAATTATTTTCTAATGCAGTATTACTAGTGCTGGCATCAGCTCAATTTCAGCCTTTCAGTAACAGCTATTCAAATATTTTCCACATGATTTTTTATCTTTCTCTTATTTAATCACACTTCATCACATTTAAGATGCCAACCCTGGTTTCCCATACAGAAGGCAAGGAGACTCCTCTTCCTTGGATCTTTGCTGGGTGTTCACGGGGATCTCTAAGCATCTTTTTATGAGTATTGTAACTAGCGCCTCTAATCAAAAGGTTCTCCCTGTCCCTTGGACAGATGATATTTTATGACCTTGTACCCACCAGCATGAGTGGAAGGCTCAGAAGGGACTGTGTTTATAACTTTGCAGCAGTTTGTAAACCATGACGCACTGTATGAGCATCTTGGGAGGACAGCTGGAGGGGGTCAGGAGACACAGGGCGTCTAGTTTACAGAATTGGGAAATGTGTATCCTTCTTAATGATAAAACAGATCACAACATTTGCCGCCTTTTTTTTTTTTCTTTTCCATGATGGTTTATTACAGGATATTGAATATAGTTCCCTGTGCTATACAGTAGGACCTTGTTGTTTATTCATTCTGTATATAATGGTTTGCATCTGCTAGTCCCAAACTCCCAATCCATCCCTCCCTCAACCCCCGTTCCCCTTGGCAACCACAAGTCTGTTCTCTGTATCTGTGAATCTGTTTCGGTTTCGCAGATAAGTTCACTTGTGTCATATTTTAGATTCCACAGGTAAGTGACAGCGTATGGTATTTGTCTTTCTCTTTCTGACTTAATTCACTTAGTGTGATAATCTCAAGGTCCATACATGTTGCTGCAAATAGCACTATTTCATTTGTTTTTATGGCTGAATAGACAATCATTGCCTTCTTAATTAAAACTTTTCAGTGGCTTCCCACTGCTCTGAGAACAAGCTCCGGGCCTCCAACAAGGCCAGCAAGGACCCCAGCCCATCTCTGCAGGCTCTCATCACCTACAGCCTTACCTTAGCCCATGCTGCTCCAGCTACACTGACTGCCTTCTCATTCCTCCAACATATCAAGGTCATTTCTGCCTCAGGGCCTTTGCACCTGCTGTTCTCGTTGCCTGGAGTGCATTTCTCTTTGATCTTCCTATGGCAGCCTCTTTCGGCTCCTGTCAGGTCTCTGCTCAAATGTCACTTCAGAGAGGCAGACCTCTGGAGTCATCTTGTTTGGAGAAGTACCCCCCTATCTCTTACCCTGACCTTGCTTATTCCTTCAAAGCACTTAGTACCATCTGAAGCCATGTGGTGTGATCATTTCCTGGTTTATTAGCTATCTCTCCTTCTAGAATGTGGGTGCCATGAAAATCAGGGGCTTTTTCTTGTTCCCCTAGGACCTAGAACAGTGTCCGGCACGTGGTGGGTACTAAACCTGTGATGACTGAATGAATGATGGAGTATGCCCACAGCCATGCTGGCAGCTATAGTGTAGTGGTTTCAAGTCTAGACTCTGGATTCTCAGATGCCAATCCTCTTTTTCCCATTCACTGGTTTTGTCTTTGGGAAAGGCAGTTAAGTGCCTGGTGCCTCAGTTTCCTTATGTATTAAATAACGAAAGTACCTACTTCAGGAGGTCATTATGAGGATTCAGGTAATTTATATAAATTACTTACTTATATAAATAAACTCATAACTTACTTATATAAATAAGTAAATGCTTAAGTTAGTTATCTGTACCTTGGAACAAATTTTCCCAAAATTTAGAGGCTTAGAACCCACTTACCTCAAGGTTTCTGTGGGTCAGGAATTGGGGAGTGACCTATCTAGGCTTTTGTGGCTCAGTCTGTCTTACAAAATTGCAGTCATGGTGTCAGCCAGCCATGCAGTCATTCAAAGGCTTGCCTGGAGCTGGAGGATCCCTTCCAAGATGACTCGCTCAGATGGATGGCGAGTTGACCCTGGCTGTTGACAGGAAGCCTCAGTTCCTCTCCATGTGGACTTCCCAGAGGGCTGCTTAAGTGTCCTCGAGATGTGGTGGCTGGCTTCTCTCAGAGCAGATGATCCAAGAGAGAGCAAGGCGGAAGCTGTAGTGTCTTTTATGAGCTGGTCTTAGAAATCACACTGTGTTGTTTTTATTGTTCACACGGGTCAGCCCTGTTCAGTGTGGATGGGGCCTGTATAGAGGCGTGAATATTAGGAGGGGAGGGTCACAGGGGGCCATCCTGGGGAGTGGCTGCCATGGCCCATGTAAGTGTTAACTGTTGTTATGATGTCTCTGCTCTCCTACTAGATGGTAAGCTCCAGCAGGGCAGGGCCTGGGCCTGTTTGGCTCACCATGGCATCCCCCTGCTTAGCCCAGTGCTTGGTGTATAGGAGGCCTTCAATAAACACTAGTTGAAAGGATGCCCTTAGTGATTTGGTCCCCATCTTAGCTCCCATCTCCACACACACCCCCCACCCCCACCTGACGGTTCCCATGCCACTTTTTGAGCCTGAGAAGCTTCTGCTGTTCCCTCTACCATGAGGCTATTACTTTACTTCCTTTTAAGGCATACTATTTTTCTCATCTTTCAGTCTGGTGTCACTTCCTCCTGGAAGCCTTCCCTGACTACCTCCCCTCCCACAGGCTAGACTATGTCTCGTCTCTGTACCCACAGAGCCCGCTAGCCTCACCCTGTCAAAGTATCCCTTGAACTGTATTCTCACTTCTCTTGAGTTGTATCATTTTTAAGGGCAGGGATTTTGGAATTAAGCAGACCCAGGTTCAGACACCGACTTGGCCTCTTATAAACTGTGTAGCCTTGAGCAAGTTACTGCCCTTTCTGAGCTTCCGTTTCCTCATCTATAAAGTGGAGATTCTGATAGGAATGGAAGCCGGAGGACCGCCTTGTTCCAGGGCCTCTCCACCTGCTCCCCACCCCTCCCAGGCCCCAGTGCTTCCCTCCAGGTCTTCGCAGCCTCTGTTCCCTCTAGCCGGCACACCCTTCCCCCTGCTCTTCCCAGGGCCAGCTCCTCACACTTCTGCTCTCAGCTGGAATGTCCCCTCCTCCCAAGAGGCAACGCCTCCCCACCCCCTGACCATGAGGCATTTTGCCCTCTTCCAGGGCGTTTCGCCCCTCAGCCCCATCGTACCTGGCATGTTCTGTGTTTATTGAATGGAGTGACTCTGCATGGTTTTTTCCCTTTGTCAAATATTTACCATATTCCGGTCTGTCAGTACTTCATACCAGCCAGTAAATGTATGTGTACAGGATGTGTAGTATAACTACATTTTCATTCCTGTCGGGAGTCCTTCGGCTAGCATGCATGCAGTGACTTTTTGGGGGCGGAGATCGAGGCATAATTCACATAACAAAATCAACCATTTTAAAGTGTACAGCATTTAGTGCGTTCACAATATGGTACAACCATCCCCTCTACCTAGTTCCAAAATATTTTCACATACCCCCATCTGCTAGGGTCACTGAAAGGATTTAATGAGATAAGCAGCACCTTGTGGGCAGGCGCTGTGCACTTGAATGGTAGCTCTTGGTATTATTATGATTATGATTATTAGGGCCTTTTCTAGCCCCAGTATTATCAGGTTTGATGACTGCATGTGCTCTGTGCCTATACTCTCTGAAGGTATCTGTTAGATACTTATGTAGTTAAACAACTATTCCGTGGGCTATTTTAGTCTGCCGATTTTAGGAAATTTGAAGACAAGTAACCGTTTGACCTGCAGTGTTTTGTTTTTTTTTTAACTTTATCTGCTAAGTCCATTCATCCAGGTTACTCATCAAAGCTGTCCTGGGTGGGAGGGCTGTTGTGCAGGCCTGGACACAGGCCACAGTGAGCCAGCCTTCTGACCTGAGTTATTTTTTTCCCCTCTGTCTGGAAGAGGCCGAGCTCTGTCTGCCCAGCAGTTCAGGACCGGATTAGGCCCAAAGGCCAGAGGCCGTGAGTGGCTTTTTTTGTTTGGTTTTTTCTTCAGGAAGTGAAGAATTTAAGGGATAAAAGGGGGAAATGACTTTTCAGTGTTGTTAACTTTGTTGCAATCTGGCTGCTTTGTAAAACAGCATTGTTTGGCTGTGGGACCACCCAGCCCTTCTGTGTTTTCCCACTCCCACCAGGAGAAGGTGGGGAACTGATCCTGGGCCAAAAGCACGCACCAGGCGAGGGGCCTAGGGACCAAAGAGGCAGGCAAGGGACGTGCTTTCACGAAGCTTCTAGTCCAGCAGGGGAGACCCTAAACAGGTGGAGGGAAATGGGTCAGAGACAGCTAAGCATAGGTGCTGAGAAGGAGATAAGCAGGTGATGAGACAGAGAGGGGGAGCGGCCCGCCTGGACAGCCCTCCCAGGAGGGGACCGCTGAGCCGAGGCCCAGGGATGTAGAGGAGCCAGCGCAGGTGAATGGGAAGCCCCGGTGGGAAGAGTGTTCGGAGGGGCTACGGGAAGAGCAAAGGGCAGAGGTGGGAATGGCCTCCATGTATCTGAGGAGGCCTTGGGCTGGAGCTTGGAGAGGAGATGGGACGAGGTCAGCTAGCAGGAGCCGGTCCCTGAGGGTCAGTAGGCTCCGTCAGCAATTTGATTTGGGACTCAAGTGGGTAACTTTCTTTAATTCCTCAGAGCAACTCAGTGTAGTAGGTGTTATTTGCCCATTTTATCCCCCTGGAAACTGAGGCCCTGAGATGTTACTTGACAAGCTGCTGCAACAGAAGGATGTTCATGTTGTGAATAGAGCTACCGTGTCCGTGTATTAATTTGACATGTTTTTTGAGTCCCTGTTATGTGCCAGCCCCATGCTAATCACTAGGGGTGTAAGAGTGAGTAAGACATGCTGAGGTCATTGCCCTCATGGTTCAGACCTTAACTTGACCTTGGAAAAAGGTCCTGTCTTCTCTGAACTTTCCACATTGCAAAATAAGGGTAATACATAAGAAGGGCCCATCCTGAGGCTCACAGGAGATAGCTAGGTAAAGGATTTGACATCATCATGGCACACGGTAAAGGCTCAGTAAAGGCGAATTTTTGGTTATTGTCACTTCCAGGAAAGTTGGAAGCCTTTTTTGGAGAGGTCCTAGCCAAGGAAGATAAACACTCCACATAGGGAGTAGCTTGGTCCTTAGCGAGAGGACACCCCCTCCTCCCCCTTGCCACTGCAGATTTAAATCTTCATGTACATTAAGTTCATCAATAAATAATCAGAGTCCTGGCTTCAAGTAGGTAGCACGATGTGCCAGGCACTGCCCTAAGCCAGGGGTCTGCAAACTACAGCCCATGGGCCAAATCTGGGCCACCACGTATTTCTATAAAGTTTCATTAGGAAACAGTCATGCATTATGGCTGCTTTCCTACTGCAGTGGCAGGTTGAATAGTTGTGACAGAGACCGTGTGGTAAATAGTATTTACTATCTGGCTCTTTACAGAAAAGATTTGCTGCCCTCTTTTCTAAGCACTTGACATACAGGAGCCATCTAATAGCCTAGGAGGGCTGTGCGAGGTGGGAACCACTACCCCTATTTTACAGGTGGGAAAACTGAGGCACAGAATGGTCAAGAAACTTGCCAGGTCACACGGGTAGCAAGTGGAGCCGGGGTTAGGATCCAGGCAGCGGGCTTTGGAGCCAGTGCTCTTAACCACGTGTCGTGTCACCTCCTCAGACAGACAGAAGCACCGTAACAGCTCCATGGACAGTCCACCGGATGCTCTACTGGCTTCGAAACCAGGAGGCCTGGGTTCTGGGCTCAGCATGGATCTGATTGCGCAGTTAGTCACTGCTCCTGACGGCTGTTTGCTTGTCTGGTCATAAAGCCCTGGGACCCAGCCGTTCCCCAGGCCCCACCCAGGTGCCAGGTGGTGTGACTCACGCAGGTCCCCCCAGCCCTGCGATTCTGCAGTCTGGCAGATAGAGGAGGCTCCCAAGGCCCCGGCTCCTCCCCTCTCAGACTAGGTTCTGGGTTCCTGTGAAAAAGGCCCCTCTGTGTTGTCCAGTACAGTAGCCACTAGCCACCCGTGGCTGTAAGGTGTAAATTGAATAAAGTCTGATAAAATTAAAAATTCATTTCCTTAGTCTTACCAGCCACATTTCAGTAACCCAGTAGCCACAAGTGGCTAGTGGTCACCATGTTAAATAGTACCATTATAGAACGTTTCCGTCATTGCAGGATGGTGCCCCTCGACACGTGATGCCCTGCCATGGGCTGTAGCCATGCCGACCTGCGTAGCTCAAGGACAGAAATTGCCACATGGCTGCCCAGAGAGATCCTGTTAAATCCGAGTCAGATCGTTCTCTGCTGAGAACCCCCCTTGGTTCCCACCTTACCCAAGCAAGGTAACAACATGGCCCACAGGCCCCATGTGGCCTGGCCTGTTTCTCCCCGACCTCCTACGCTGCTGACTCTCCTTCAGCCACACGAGCCTTCTTGTTCCTCGAACTGACCAGGCACGGTCCTGCCTCAGGGCCTTTGCACTTGCTCTTCTCTGTCTCTACCTTGCTCGTCTCTATCTTCTGTTGGATGCTCTTCCTCCAGATAACCACGTGGCTCTTTCCCTCCCTCCCCTCAGGCTTTGCTCAAATACACCCCTGCTTTATTTTTCTCCAGACATCTATCACCATTTGAAATATATTGTTCTTACTTGTCTATTGTCTGTCTCCTCCAGAGGCAGGGGGAGTTTGTGTGTCGTATTCAAGGCTGCGTCCCAGTCCTAGAACGGTGCATGGCACGTAGCAGTTGCTCAGTAACTCTTTTCAAGTGAATGAGTGAATGAATGGATGGGTGGTTGGGTGGTCCTGCCAGGAGTAGGGCCTTGATGAGTCCCCTGGCCTCAGAGGTTTTTGAGCACTTGGTAGAAATGTCATGAAGCTTTAACCAGATCCCCTGCACTGGGAGCTCCTTAGTTAAGACCCTTTGGCAGCTGTGAGCAGAAATTATTCAGGTGCCCCAGCTCCAGTTAGCATCCAAAATCAAAACAATGTCACACACACAGACATGAGTGGAAAGAAGTCTAAGAAGCTCTGAAATCGATGTCTACATTGTCTTACTGGTAACGTCAAACTGGGTGTGCATGCATGTGTCTAATAGGGCTGCCTTGTGTAAAGTACCTGAAGTAGAAAGGCTGTAATATGCAGTCAACATCCCAATCAATATTTTTGTGCCAGCTTTTTCAATTGTGAAATAAAAAGTCACCCCTAAAGAAAAGAATAATATTAAATGCTTAAATTCCTCACATCTTCTTCTCGTTTTTTTGGTGCCCCTCTTTTGCTGGTGTGCTAAACATGTACCTTGGTCTACCTGGTGGGTGAGCCAACGTTGCCTGTATCCTTAGCACCAAATTCATTTATTCACAATTCATTCATGCATGTGTTCATTCACTTAACAGGTTTTTATTAAGCATCCGCCATGTGTCAGGCTCTGTCTTACAGCCTGAGGACTCCGTGGTGAAGGAGAGAGATGGGGTCCCTTTCCTCATGGAGGTCACAGTCTAATGGGGGAGGGAGACGGTCAGAGTCAATACGCAGGTAAACACATAGGGAGGAGGATGGGCTAATGACAGGGATGCAGTGGGCTGGGCACTTGGGAGATAAGTGCTGGTTGGACGAGGCGGGGGGAAACTCTTCGAGGCGGGAAGCAAGTCTGTAAACCTTCATCGTCTCCAGAGCCCCTGCCCCAGCCCAGAGTCCCACACAGAGAGGGACTCCATGCAAGGTATCAAACAGAACTCATTGTAACAGCAGCTGGCCGGTTGCCTGGACCAGATGACCCAGAAGGTCCCTTCTTCTCCAGAGTTTCCATGATTCTGTGAGTGGGAAGAAAAACCCTGAAGTGAAGCCGGCACCAAATACGGTCAGGCTAGGTTCTCGGCAAGCCCCTGAGGGAGGCTGGCAGTGGTTTTGGTGCCATTTAGGTCACAGTTGGCCTGTGCCCACATTCTGGGAATGTTTGTGCTCATTGGTAGGATTTGGTGTCCTGTGGAAAGAGCTGCCCAGCAAGTTGGGACGTCAGGATGCTCTCCAGATGTGCCTGCCTCTGCCCGTTCGT
The DNA here is from genome assembly GCF_951394435.1 of Stenella coeruleoalba. NCBI lineage: Eukaryota > Metazoa > Chordata > Mammalia > Artiodactyla > Delphinidae > Stenella > Stenella coeruleoalba. The sequence continues at coordinate 64,969,625 of NC_137161.1, read as the reverse complement.
TCATCCATTCACTCATTCTCCAGATGGAGAGGTTTCTGTGAGCAAGGCACCGCTCTAAGCCTCAGAGAGACTAACTTTGTCCTTAACCTGGAAGAACAGCAGATACCAGAAGAAGCAGTTACCCCTGCCCCTGTCCCCATATCTCCTGTAATAATTACCCAGTCATCCTCCCACCTAAGTAACCTCCTGCTTGCTGAAATCTGACTCCAGTGGCCAAGAGATTCTAGGCCTTCCTAGGTGGAGGCAGCCCCGTATCTGAGACCTGCTCCAGCCTCCCATGCACATGGTCATGAAGCAGCCTACACACCACAGGCTTAAATGATCACCTCAGGAGAACGTCTGACAGTAACTAGTGAGCCATTCTTATCCTCTCAGGATGAGAAAACCAAGGCTAGGAGAGGTGATGTCACCTGCCTTTCTAAGAATCGGTAGAACCAGGAGTCTGTCTTGACATCAAAGCCTTGGGCAAGCCGCCGTCTCTCCAGACCTCAGGTTCCCTGTTGAAAAGCCAGGGCAGCAAAGCCTTCCCAGCAGGGTGGTGTGAGAAATTCGGTGATGTCATGCTTTGAAAAGTGTGTGGTCCTATATGCAAAGGGTTGGAAGTGTACCAGCTACAAAAATAATGGTGCTTGTGTTCAAGGGTATAGTTGTGATTTTTCTTTTAACTTGAAGATGCAGAACTTCCCAAGGATGTCTGAAAAGGAAAAAGCATTCCTCTTCAGTGATGGCCGTTTTGAAAATAGAGTTTTCCATCAGAGGCTGTTGCTGGGAAATGTGAATAGGATGTATCCTTCCTGTGGTGTGGCTGCAAGAACAATCAGATGATTAGTTCGCGTGGCATTTTATTGTTTACAAAGCACTTGCAAATCCATGGCCCACCGAGTGGTCTCATAGTAAAGACTATAGCTTTGGCATCTGACAGACCTGTGATAGGTTCCTAGTTCCAGCACTTCCTAGCTGTGTGAGTGGGCAAAGCACCCAACCTCTCCGAGCCTCACTTTCTTCATCTGTAAAATGGGATAATTCTGTTCACTGAGTAGCTCAGAGAATTGCGTGTGGTGATGCATATCGTGTACTGCAAATAGCCTGGCGCAAGGTGTGCTCCCAAATTCCCAGCCAGTATCATTTATGTTGTTGGTACATTTGTCCTCATGATCACGCTGCTGAGGTCATGGTATTATATCCACTGTTCCTGAGATGAGAAACGTGTGACTCAGAGACGGTCTTTGTTTCTCCTGGGGTGGCCTGGCTAGTGGGTGACAAGCCAGCCCGTCTCCAGCTCCGGCCCTGGGTCCCGCAGTTGCTGAATATTCAGTGGGTCAGTGCCGCTCCATATTCAAAGGCCTTTGTTCTGGTTCATAACAGCCCTTTGTTGCTGGCCAGAGGGAGGAGCGGTGGGCTTCGAGCCTCTAGCCTTCAGCCTCCACCCCAACCCCGGACCCCCGTGTTTGCTTAGGGAGCCATGTTACTAATGGAAGTGTGTCATGCCCTCGGGGCGGGGCGGGGGGGGGCTGGGGCCGGGAGTAAAGGTTGAGCCGGGTTTGTCGGCTTGCGCTTGGTGACTGGCAGGGCTCCAGACGCGTGTCCGTGTCATCAGCAGTGGGACAGCTGTTCTGCGATGTGAACTTGCCCATCGGAGAGGCAAGGATTACTGTCCTGCACCAGCAGACTCCAGCTCGGATCAAGGCCTTGGCCGGTCCCCTCCCCCCAGCGCTCCCTCGCTGTTAGCTATAAGTACATTTACAGAGCCCACTGCGTGCAGGGCTGTGCTCAGTGTTTCTGCCTGCATGATCGCCTTTGATTCTCGCAAGCTGGCACTCCTGTGATGGATCTCGTCCTTAGCCCTGAAGCCTACAGAGTGATCCTTTGAAACGTGCTCAGATCACGACATGCTCTGGCCCAGAGCCCCGGGTGGCTGCCCGTCTGCCACATTGAAGGGTCATAGCACAGCCCACAGAGTCTGACCTGGTTTGTCCTGGCCACCTCTCTGATCCCTGCTTTCCATTCTTCCTGTCCCAGCTCCCTGTTGCTGCTTGATCGATTGCTCCGAATGTGATGGCTTAAGCCATTTTATTGTTTCTGCTGATCCTGTGCATCAGGAAATGAGCAGGCTACAGAGGAGACGGTTTGCTCAGCTCTGTGTCCTATCTGCTGGGTCTGAGCATCCAGTGGCCTTTTCGTGCCCATGGTGGGGCCTGGCGAGGATGAGCAGTGTGGCTGGGGACCGGCTGCAACGGCCTGCTGGGGTCATAAGCCGGGACCTTGATCCTTACTGTCAGCCAGTTCCTTGGTTGTCCTCCTTGGAGCCTTGGGGCCTCTTTCTCTCCACGTGGTTGTGTCAGCAGCATCGCTGGACTTCTAACACAGCAGCCCCAGGCTCCCAACAGCACAGAGTAGAAGCTTCCTGGCCCTTTTAAGGCTTGGATCTGGAACTGGCAGAGTATCAGTTCTCTCGCGACCTTTGTTTAAAAACAAGTCATGGGTCCAGCCGGGATTCAAGGGGAGGAGACCACAGAGGGCTGGTGTGGCTCTTTGGGGGCCACCAACAAAAGAGCCTTCGAGGCTCCCATTCATTCACTCTTCCCCACTCACCTAGGCCTCCATGCTCTTCTTCAAGCATGCTGTGCATGCCCCTGCCTCAGGGCCTTTGTACTTGCTGTTTCCGTCTCCCAGGATGCCCTTCCCCAAATATCCACAGGGCTCACACACCCCCTCTATTTAGCCTCAGTGCCATGTGAGTAGGGTATTTACTTTGTTCACTGTAGTATCCCTAGCTCCAGATCTGACACATGATAGGTATATTTGGTGAATGAATGAGTTTTTGAGATGAGGAAACTGAAGCTCAGAGAAGTTAAGTAATTTCCCCAAAGACACACAGCTAGTAATCGACAGACCCCAGATTCAAACCCAAGCAAGCTTTGCTCCCTGGAGGGGTAATTGCTTAGGTTATCACAGCTGCCTCCTACCTCCTCCTTCCATGTCCTGTCTCCACTCAGGATGGTCTTCCCAAACTAAAATCGGATCAGGTATAAAATACATCCTGAAAGTGGCATTCGTTCCTCACCTTCAACAGAAAGCTCTCCCTCCTCGGACCTCTGCACAAGGCACAGCAAAACTTGGCCTCCAGCTGTGGTCTGATGTAGCAGAGTGAATATTCTTTATTTTTATTTTTATTTTTATTGAAGTATAGTTAATAGAGATTCTTGAGTAGGCAGACCTGGCTCTGTTTCCAATGCCCCCACCCCCAGGCTCTCTAAGCACGGGCAAGTTACGAATGTCATCCACTCATCCATCTATCCAATAAGTATTTATTGAACTACTCTGAGCCAGGGATGCTGCTGTGTTCTGGGTTGCAATGGTGAGGAAATCTTCACAGTCCCTGCCCTCCGAGAACTTACAGTCCACTGGGTAAGACAGACATACTCACATGGTCACGCAAAGAAATATAAGGTTATAGATTGTGATAAGTACTGTGAAGGACTTACTGTGTGGGGGAAAATGAGTAACAAGACACCTACAGGGCTTCCCTGGTGGCGCAGTGGTTGAGAGTCTGCCTGCCAATGCAGGGGACATGGGTTCGTGCCCTGGTCCGGGAAGATCCCACATGCCGTGGAGCGGCTGGGCCTGTGAGCCATGGCTGCTGGGCCTGCACGTCCGGAGCCTGTGCTCTGCAGCGGGAGAGGCCACAACAGTGAGAGACCCGCGTACCGCAAAAAAAAAAAAAAAAAGACACCTACAATAGTGCAGTGAGGCAGGGTTGGTTTCCTTGAGGAAGTGGCATTCAAGTAGGAGCTAAGAAGTTCACTCCAGGCAGAGGGAACAGCAACGCAAAGGCTCTGAGGAGGAGGGAACACAGGCCCATTTTAGTATATGAAGGATCCTAAGAAATGTAGGTTGGAGGTCAGAGAGCCTGAGGAGCTGGAGAGGCGGGCAGGAGTCAGATCATGCAGGGCTTCGAGGGCTTGGGCAAGGGGTTGGAGAACCCATGAATGACTTTATTTCTCATCTGTAAAATGGGGATGATAATAGTACCTACCTCAGTACATGTGAGCATCTGTGGTCAGTTGGGCAACAGCTGGCTGTAGGCTGGCCTGGCATGGTCTCGGTTGGGGTGATCATCCCTGCTCTACCTGGTCTCATCCTCCAGCAGGTTAGCTTGGGCTTGTTCACAAGGCAGCAGCTGGCGTGCAAAGAACAGCAGAAGCTGGCAAGGCCTCCTGAGGCTAGGCTTAGAACTGGCACAGCATCACTTCTGTTGCATTCTGTTGGTCCAAGCAGATCATAAGGCCAGCCCACATCCCATGAGTGGTCATGAAGCTCTTAACAGAGTGCCTGGTGCAAAGGAAGTGCTCCGTAAACGCCATTATTATTATTGTCGTTGATGGTGTTGTTGTCGCTATGCATTTGCAAAGCAGTTTATGCTTTTCAGAGCTTTATCCCATACAGTGGATACCCTACACTGTGTGAGGATAGTTGGGGCAAATGTCACTAGCCCTATTCGCCAAATGAAAAACAGAGGTTAGATTACTCAAAGCCACACACCTAGCAAGTGGCTGCAGCCAGACACTAGAATGCAGGCATCATGTAACTTAAAACACACCTGCTGGAAATGAACCCTTTTGCAGATGATTTCATTGTCCTGAGCACCATCCTGGTAAATGAAATAATTAAGATACAAATACTTCTGTCAGTGGCCCAGGCTCCTGACTGTGAGGTTTCGTTAGGGTCTCTGAAATCTAAGTCTCCTACATAAGTTTTGGGTTTTGGTCCCCAAGTTCACTGGGGTGAATGGTGGTTTTCTTCCTTCTTATCCAGAGAGCCTCTCTTTGGACTCCAGTTGCTTTTCTTCTCCACCTGTGACTTTCCTTCAAGAATTGCCAAGCTACCGGTCTATTGCTCGTAAGAGGACGACCATCCTTCCCCGGGACAAGCAAAGTGGCACTTTGCTGAAGCCAACAGACTCTTACAGCTCCCAGTTGGAGGGAGAAATCACTGAAAACCTTGACAACCAATCCATTCGGAAATACGCACTGAACATCTCTGAGAAGCGGAGACTAAGGTTTGTCCAGCAGCCATCTGGAAGGCATATGGTGTATGTTTTGGGAAGAGGTGCTTTTTATGCATGGAATGCATTTCCTGAAGAGTTCACATAATTAAAAGTTTATTACTTAGGATAAGCTAAGCTGCTGTGACAAAGATACGCACACAGGTAAAATCTCAGTGTATTAGAAGTTCATTTCTTGCTCACATAAAAGTCCTGGGTTGAGGTCAAGGGGGAACATTGCAGTCACTCAGGGGCCCAGGCTGCTTCCATCTTGTGGCTCTGCAACCCCCAAAGCCTCATCGTTGTGTGTAGTCACTCTGTGCCCCTTCCCCCCAGCACCTGCCCACCATTAATCTACTCTCCGTCTCTATAGATTTGCCATTCTGGACATCTCATGTACATGGAATCATCCATGTGTCTGACTTCTTTCACTTAACTTCATGTTTTCAAGGTTCATGTAAGTTGTAGAATGTATCAGTACTTCCTTCCTTTTTGTGGCTGAATAACATTCTACTGTGTGGATAGAGCACAGTTTATTTATCCTTTGATGGAGATCTGGGTTGTTGACACATTTTGCCTATTGTGTTTACTGCTGCGTTGAACATTTGTGTACAAGTTTTTGTTTGAGACCCTGTCTTCAATTCTTTTGGAGTATCTACCTACGAGTGGAATTGCCGGGTCATGTGGTAATTCTGCGTTTAACTTTCTGAGGAACTGCTGAACTTCTTCCTAGTGGCCACACCATTTTCCATTCCCACCAGGACTGCATGAGGGCTCCAGGTTTTCCACATCCTCTCGGCTGGGGTTTTATTTGGTGCTGAGGTTGATGACCCTGCCTTGTCATTGTCATGCTTGTTTCTCAATGCAGGGACATTCAGGAGACCCAAATGAGGTACTTATCTGAGTGGGACCAGTGGAAACGGTATAGCAGCAAGTCTTGGGAGAGGTTCATAGAGAAGGCTCGTGAGATGACAACCCACCTGGAGCTGTGGCGGAAGGACATTCGCAGCATAGAAGGTACACACCCCACACTGCACGTGCTCCTCCGTAGAAGTCTCCTGCGCCTGAGGAAAGGACAGCTTTGTTTTCACTCACCCCCCAGCTGAAATGTAGCATTTCCTTCCACGATGAACGCGAGCAACTAGCCACAGTTAGGATTAATAGAGCCTGTGTCTTCGTCACCAGGAACATCACAGATGTCTTCCTGTTCCTTCCAGTTGTTGTAGTTGACTGGGAATAGCATCTGTGCTCATCACGACTTTGAAATTACAGCAGTGATTAGATCTGCCACTAGACCTTGTTATTTAATATGTTAATGAAAATGCTCATGTATTAATCTATCACAAATTTAGTTTATACAATAATGTTTTGATCATCATACGACCATTTGTATTTTGTGCGTTTAAAAATGTTATTCCAAGATGGGGCTCAATAAGCCTCATCAGACTGCCAAAGACACCCATCGCCCTGAAAATATTAATAATCCTACTTTCCCGCAATGGTGAGAATTGGGATGAAGTACAGGCAGACCTAGGAGATATTGAGGGTTTGGTTCCAGACTACCGCAATAAAGCGAGTCACGTGAATTTTTTGGTTTTCCAGTGCATATAAAAGTTGTGTTTGCACGATACCGTAGTCTATTAAGTGTGCAATAGCATTATGTCTAAAAAGTAGTGTACATAACTTAATTAAAAAGTACTTTATTGCTAAAAAATGCTAACCATCATCTGAGCCTTCAGTGAGTTGTAATCTTTTTGCTGGTGGAGGGTTTGAAGTATTGCGAGAATTACCAAAATGCGACACAGAGACAGGAAGTGAGCAAATGCTCTGGAAAAATGGTGCTGATGGACTTGCTTGATGCAGGGTTGCCACAAACCTTCAATGTATGAAAAACAAAATATCTGTAAAGCACAATAAAGCAAAGCACAATAAAAGGTATGCCTGTCATAACAAAATCCATAGACTGGGTGACTTAAAGAATAGAAATTTATTTTCTTACAGTCCTGGAGACTGGAAGTTTGATATCCGGCCACCTTGTAACTCTGTCCTCAAATGACCTCCTCTTTGTGTGTGCTTAGGGAGAGAGAGCACGCTTTGTTGCTTTTTCTTCTAAGGGGACTAACCCATCATGAGGGCCCCACTTTCCTGACCTTACTTAGCCGTGTTACCTCCCCAAGGCCTGTTTCCAGATACCATCACACTGAGGGTTTGAGTTCCAACATATAAATTTGCAGGGGGTGGGGGGAACAATGTACAATTCAGTCCACAGCAGGTATACAAAAATTGGAAGTTATGACAAAATTTAAAATCAGAAAAAAAAAATTAAACATTTGGGGGACATAACTGAGCCAGGGGGAAAATACCTTTTAGGATTACCCGGTTTCTACTAGAAAGCAAAACAATTTACAAGCTTCTCCTCAAAACTGCTGAAATGGAAATTTTGTGATGTTTGTAAGGACCATGGCAGGATATGTGAAAAAATTTATTGCCCCCATTATTACTATTTTAAAACCTATAAAATACCAGTGGTAATCTATTCAATGAACTTTTTTAGTTGTTTTATTGGGAGAATGTAAACTTATTTCCGGGGGGGGATTCATTAGAAACTTAGAACTTCAACCATCCACTTTAGAAGTTTAAGTGAACATCATCTTTGGAGCAAAAAATAATAAAAGCTAACCTTTATTGAGCCTTCACTGTGAACTGGGCATTGTGTTCAACATCTTACTCATATGATCTCCGTTGACCCTCACAAGAACCCATTTTTCACATAGGCATTTATCATTTGCGTGGTTCAGAGAGATTAAAACACTTGCCCAAGTTCATTGGCTAGAACAAGGCAGACCCAGAATTTGAACCCAGGCAGTCAAGCTTCAGAACCCAAGGTTTTGGCCACCATGCCCAGATTCGTCTCTTGTTAAGTGGTGGCTTTTATGGAGATATTCATTCATAAAGTGGCTTATGTGTTGGAAGGTAGTTTCTCCCCATGGAACTGGGCCCTTGATTTTCTCTTCAGTGACTCCAATCCTGTGATTTCTTGGCTGACTAGGTACTCATCTGGCAGGAAGTGAAGGATTGATAGTTAAGCTCCTTACCTCCGTCAAGGAGAGAAGAAAAGATTGTGGGTCTCACATCTTCAGTCTCAGAATATAAGTTCTTTGCCCGCACCAAGAACAAGCAGACATCCTTATTCTTTGAGTGCTTTCTGTCTGTCCTTAGTAATTTAATCATTATTTGGTGGAAGGTTTGTTTTCTATTTGAAAAATCGATGAATGTAATTCACTGCCTTAACAGAATAAAGGAAAAAAATTATATGATTAACCCAACTGATGCAGAAAAAGCATTGGTGAAATTCAGTTCTCATTCTCAGCAAATAAGAAATCGATTGGAGCCTTCTTTTTTTTGTTGTTGTTTTTTGTTTTGTTTTTTGTTTTTTTGGCCGCACTGTGTGGCTTGTGGGATCTTAGTTCCCCAACCAGGGATTGAACCCAGGCCACCACAATGTGAAAGAGCTAAGTCCTAACCACTGGACCGCCAGGGAATTCCCAGGAGCTTTCTTAATCTGGGAAAAAATATCTATAAACATTGTATAGCACACATCATACTTAATGGTGAAATATTGAAAGCTTTTCTTCTAAGATTGAGAATGAGGAAAAGACTTCTAATTATCATAGATTCTATTCAGCATTGTTCTGGAAGTCCTAGCCAATGTACAATGATGGGAAAAAAAGGGTCAATGACCAGAAAGGAAGAAATAAGTTGTCTCTTTTTTTTTGCAGATGACATGATTTATTTGTAGAAAACAAAAAAGACAAACTATTAGAATTGAGGCAACTTTGGCAATGTTGCTAGATATAAGATCTATATATATATAACCAACTGTATTTCTATATACCAGCAACAAACATTTAAAAAATAAGTTACACTGTAGTATCATTGCACCTAGGAATACATCTAAAGAACTATGTGAAATAATTCTGCACAGAAAACTATAAAATATTGTTGAGAGAAATTAAAGAACCTAAATATACCATGTTCACGGATCAGAGACTCAATATTGTAAAGATGTCACTTGTTCTCAAACTGACCTATATATTCCATGTAATCCCAGTCCAAATCTCAGCACATTTTGCACATGCATGCATGTGTGTATGTGTGAAAATGAAAATGCTGATTCTAAAATTTATATAGAAATGCAGAGGACCAAGGGTGCCTGAGGAAGAAGAAAGCCTAAAGACTTAGAGCACCATATATCAAGTATTATTGTATCTGCAATAATGAGACAGTTCTGGTATTGGTGCAAAGATAGACAAATAGACCCATAGAACAGAAGAGGGAATTCAGAAACAGGTCCATAAATATATAGTCAATTACAAAAGCACTATTGCAATTAACTAGGGAAAGGATAGCCTTTTCAATAAATGGCGCTGAGTCCATTAGATATTTCAATAAATGGCGCTGAGTCCATTAGATAGTCCATTAGATATAGTCCATTAGATATTCCTATGAGAAAATATTGAGCCCTCTCTCACACCATCTCAAATTATTGATTTAAGAGTGATTGTAGATTTACATGTGAAAGTTTAAACTTAATAATTTCAAGTAGAGCCTTGAAATTATTCTTCCTCCCTCCCCCACTAAGAGCCTCCAATTTCAGTTCAGCCCTCTGTGGCTGATTGAACCTACAGTGGGTACTGTATCAATACTCCTGGTCAGTGATGTCTGGATTCCTTTTTTCCAGGGAAATTTGGCACTGGAATTCAGTCCTACTTCTCCTTCTTACGGTTTCTGGTATTGCTGAATTTGGTGATATTTCTGATCATCTTTATGCTGGTTTTGCTCCCAGTCTTGCTCACCAGATACAAGATCACCAACAGCAGCTTTGTGCTCATTCCATCCAAAGGCGCGGGTGAGTGTAAGGCCTGATTTGCCATAAGGAGTGTTCTTTTCATTGTGTACCTAGCTACAATGCTTCTTTCTCTAGCAATCTTTATAATCTAAGTCTTGGGTGACTGTATTAGTCAGGATAGGCTAGGTTATGCTGCAGAAACAAATGACCCCGTAACTCAGCACCCAGTAACCACAAACGTTTCTTTCTTGCTCACACTGTATGTCCATCAGTGTTTGGTGGTGGCTTTGTTCCATGTTGTCTTCACTCTGGAGCCCAAGCTGAGGGAGCAGCCTCTCTCTGCACCATTGATAGTCACGATGTCCAAAGGAAAAAGAGCCATGGCAAACACATGCTGGCTTCTAATGCTTCTGCCTGGAGATGACGCACATCCTTTTCGCCACACCTTACTAGCCAGTGCCAGTCACTCGCCACTCCTGGGTTCAGCAAGGTGTTTGGGAGGAGCAATGGGGGGTGGGGAAGTGGACTATTCAGTAAACATAATACAGTCGACTCCAGTGACTTCATTTCAAGCTTTTATTTCAAGGCTTTTATCTCCGATAATGGTGTTGCTCAGGCTGCCGTTTATTAAACATCAGTCATCTGCCAGACCCTATGGCAGGTAATGGACCTGTGTTTTCTTACTGAATTCTCAGTGTGAGTCAGGTCTGGGCATCCTGTTTTTTCAGATGGGGATAATTTCTGTCATTCCAGAGATGTTTATTTACCACCCTCTAGTACCAGGCTCTGTGCTCGGAGCTGGAAGTGGAAACCTCCTGCTTCTATCACATGACTCCTCTCCCCAGAAGAATGCCCCGTCTGCAGTCACTTCTGTGGCTCTAAACATTCCTCCTCATCATATTTGTTTTTGTTTTAATTCTATTACACTTAAAAATCAAATAAGAATAACGTGGAAACGCTGACTTTTTGAGTGCCTACTGCCTGCCCGATGCTGCATTCTCATTTCTAATATGTCCATGTCACAGATAAATATCTCCTGCTGCTGTGTGAAAACCCCTGGGTTCGGTTTCAAGGCCCAGCTCTGTTAGTTGATTAGATTTTGTGAGCCTCATTTTCCTTATCCGTAGAATGAAGGTGATGATTTAACTAGTGAGACAATTGTTTCATTATTCAAATAATGTTGTACTACACTATTTAATACTTAGCTCATTAAAAGATAATAAATACTTATTATTTAAAGTACAAATAATTGAAAACAATAATATAAATTCTATATTATTTAATACAGAAAACTTAAGTAATGATTAAGCAATACTCATAATTTTTAAATGAATATTAACTAAGATAATACAGTGCTTTGCCCATGGAAAGTGCTCAATAAATGCAGCTTTTTTTTTTTTTTTTTAGTATTATTTCTTTCTAGAAGAACTGAATGCTATTCTGTCTCACTAGACACCACTGCCTGTTCAGTTCTCCCTTTAGCCGTGAGCAGGGCCTTGGGCGGAGGGAGGCCACGCTCTTGGAGGAAATGAAGCTGGACTCTGAGCGTGGACACCACGCATCTCTTCTTTTTCCTCATTATTTCCTCTGACTGCATCGTCCTCCTGCACATGCTTTTTTTTTCGACTTACCTAGTAAACTTTGTCCCTTAAGATAAGGGTCAGAAGTCCCTTTCTTCCTCTTCTCACTTCCCTTCTCTGTTCCTTCAACAAGTGTTTATTGAGCACCTGCTGTGTGCTGGGCCCTGAGCCAGGCCCTGGGGCTACAGCAGGGACCGCCACAGGGTACTGCACTATAGCAGAGGATGGACGTTAGGAAGGGACCACACGAAGAGGTATATAAGCTATGAATTTGCCTCTGGGGGAGGGGAAAGGATAAGGTGCTGAGAGGTCAGACACCAGGACACTGGAGGCTGAGGGGTGCCCCAAGCCCTCTGTGAAGGCAGGGATATGTCAGGTGAGCCCAGGAGGACAAGGAGAAGGCAGCTGTTGGAGAGCTCGGGGAAGCTTCTTCATGCAGAGGAACAGCATCTGCAAAGGTTCAGAGCTGGGAATAACTCAGCATATTAGAGAAATGAAAAGCCAGGTGTGGCTGGTGGACACGTTCCTGGAAAGGACCAGATAGTCAATATTTTAGGCTTGGCTGGCCATATGGTCTCTGTTGCAACTATTTAGTACTGCCGTTGTGGCACAAAAGTGACCACGGAGAAATGTCCCAAATGGGCATAGCTGTGTTCCGATAACACGGTATTAACAAAAAAAGGCAGCTGGCCAGATTTGGCACAAGGACCATAGTTTGCCAACCTCTAGGCTTGAGGACAGTGAGTGAGGAGCAGAGTGGCAGCTGTCTCTTTCCATCTTCCTGACTCTGCTCCAAATAGTGACTGTCTCCCTCCTCTTTGCCTCTAATACTGTGTTCATACAACCATTTGAGCACCTTATATACACCTAACTTCTACTTATCCTTTCTACCACTTGATGGTGAGCTTTTCAAAGGCAGGAACTATTTCTTACTCATCATTTTATCTCCAGCATGTACCTGGTGCATAGTAATTAAGAAGTGTTTGTTGAATGAATAAGTGAACACACATGTTAGGATTATAAAATGGCAGAGCTGGAATTGGCCTTGGAGGAACTGGTTCAACTCTCTTATTTTAACAAAAGGGAAACTAAGGTCCAGAGAAGGGGTAGTACATTGGATTATTTTCCCCAGTTTGTCACTCCCCTGTAATTGTAACTTTGCAAAGCTTCCCACTGTGAGCAGAGAATACCTTTTCCCCCCTTTGATATTGCTCTTGGCCATGTGACTTCTTTTGTCTAGTGGAGTATTAGTTTGAAACGGCTTTATGTGGTTGGCCTGCCTTATGAGAAGAGCCATGAGGAGAGCATCCCCCCCAGGGAGCCACTGCCTCTTCAGTCTGGTCCCAGAGTGAAATCATGTAGAGCAGACCTCAGCCCAACTGGGAGCCTGGTGTCCATCCTGGCTTAGCCTGAATCAGCTGAGTGAACTCAAACTGTAGATCCATGAAGGAGAAAATAAATGTTTGGAGGTTAAATAATTTGAGACTTTAAGGTTGTTACACAGCAATAGCTGACTAATACAGAGGAAGTGAATTAGTTGTTCTAGCATAATGTAGTGTCACTAAAATTGCTGTTCAAAAATTTTCTTGGTCAATTATATGTAGGTAAACATATGGTTTTTTTTTAAGTGAAACTGCTTGTTAATTTACACACATGTAGAGATCTTTTAAAACTGGATTGCTTAAAATGGAATAATAATTATATCGACCACATCTTCCAAAACATGTGCAAACATGAACCCCAAAACGTAAAATACTAATACAATCAGAAAGCCTGTGCTGTTATTAGACCCATGTACGAAACGTATAGAAAAAACATATATCCCAGGTATTTAGAGAATAGTGAAAGGGGAAAATGGTACTGTACTTGGTGCACTGGCGTTTAGATTGCAAATAGAAAATCACAGATTCACAAACATATCCATATATAATTGTATATGACATCTAAATGTATATACATATACAAGCATATATACACAAATTATGATAGACAAGTTAGAGAGACTGAAGCTATTTCTACTGACGTTCTTGTTTTTGTTTTTTACAGATATTCAATGCACAGTGTATCCAATAAGTAGTTCTGGACTCATTTACTTTTACAGTTATATCATAGACTTGCTTTCTGGCACTGTAAGTATTTAACATAATTCTGGATTTGGACCCTCAATACTGAAATAGGTTAATTTAAAGACCAGGTTCCTGAATGTCTGCAGTGAGAATCAAACACGAGTGTTGACACAGGTACCAGTGAAAGAAAACAGGATTTGCAGTGACCTTATCGGCAAGGATAATGTTCATCTACCCCTGCTAAGATATACAGGAAATGTATTTTGTCACTTTCAGCCCTTGGCCTTTTCCTGATTCCTGCCACCTTTGTATTGACCTGCAACAAGATCTGAGTTCCCCTGTAGAAAGAAGTTTCCGTGAAAATAAACCCAGATAGAATTTATTTAACTTCTCTGACATTGAAAGACCTTAACATATTGTAATCCTAGACCACCTGGATGAAAGCTGTGACTCCTCTTCCCAGCAATTACACACACAGGTGTGCGTGGTACACACGTGCATACATGCCCTTACATGTGCACATGCACACACTGCACTTGTGCACACACATACGCAGTCCCTGAAATCCCTTAAAAGTCTATTAATCCCAGGTTAACCCTGCTGCTCTAAAGTAGAATTAATCTCATCCTTCCTATAGTAGTTCCAAACGTTTTAAATTCTTCTTTATTCTAAAAAATGTTTTTGTGTGTGTGCTTTCATTTTTTTAATCCCACTTTTTTTCAGCAAATAAGATTGCAGCTATGAAAAGTGGTGTCTCTGCCTTCTAGACTAGGGTTTTTCAACCTTGGACCCGACACTCCTTTGCTGTGGGCCTGTCCTGTGCACTGGAGGGTGTTTACAGCATCCCTGGCCTCCATCCACTAGATGCCAGTAGCAGCCCCACTGCTGTGACAAGCAAACATGTCTCCAGACATGCCAGATGTTTCCTGGGGAACAAAATTATCCCAGGTTGAGAACCCCTCCTTTAGATGTTTTAAAAAATACAAGTATATAAAAATACCTTTCTGAAAGTTACTGGTATTAAAATGCCATGCTATTGAACATTTCTGAATCGATAGATAGAAAGCATCGAATTTGTCCACTGCATTTGGTTTTGAAAAAGTGGATTTTACATCTCTGATCTCATGTTTTCCTCAGAACAACTGAGAGGAATCATCAGGTGGGTGTTAAAATGTCCACTATACAAATGAAAAAACTGAAGCTTGCAAACTATGCAAGGAGAAAAGAAAGCCAGTGACTCACCCAAGGTCACATGCTAGTGAGATCAAATCCCAGAACTGCTGTTAGCCCCATTTCTTTAGGTCACATCCCATGAGAGAAGTTCCTTGTTGTAGGTCACCACACACCATGATCTTCTTCGTTATAGGAAAGATTTCACAGGAGACTTAGATGCACTTGATCATAAATGTTCAATAAACTATGCATGATAAAAAACAGCCCTGCCCCAAAGAATGAATTTTCTCCAGTGATAAAAATGTTCTGGATCTGTGCTATGAAGTTCGACAGCCACTAGCTCTTAAGCACTTGAAATGTGGCTAATGTGACCAAGAAACTGAATTTTAATTTAATTTAATTGTTGTTAATTTCAATTTATTTGTTTTCATTATGTGTTTTTAAAACCATTCTACATGCATTACAGAATGGCCATCATGTACATTCCCTGTAATATCACTGTTCTCACCCATGCAAGCAAGTAGCAGCCTTACACATATTTTTCATGTGTTTTTAAACACTTCTGTTCATGTTTATAGATGAACAAAACAGCCACTCGCTGAACAGGGTTTTCTATGTAGTAAGCAAATACCACTTCAGCATATGTCTTACAAGTGTTTTTAAACATTTCTATATGTATTACAAAATGACTGTCACATCCATTCATGGAAATAGCAGGGTTCTGTTCTCCATGTGGGTTGCAAGTCTGTAGCAGTCTTACAACTTCTCTCTCACACTGAATTTTAAAAACTTTTCTACACACATTACAGAATCGACATCCCATGCCTTGACTAAAATAAAAGTATTCTGAACATATTGAGCAAGTAGCACTTTTACAACCATCTTTTCTCCTGTTTTTAAAATCTTCACTAATGCATTACAGTATGCGTATCACATTTATGCACTGAAAAACAGTCCTCAGCATAGCAAGTAAGTAGCATTCTTACATCTTTTACATGTGTGTTTTTTTATTAAGTTGAGATGTGATTGACATATAACACTGTATACATTTGAGGATGTACATGTTGGTTTGATACCTTTATGTATTGTAATATGATTACTATAGTAGTTTTAGCGAATAACCTTTATCATGTCACATATAAATTTTAATGATAGGCCCAAGAGGGAGCTGGCCAGAGAGATTAAGCAGTGGCTTGTCTTTGCTGAAAACAATTGAGGCAAGCTCATGATCGTATCAGAGAAATTATTTTCCAGGCCCAGTGGACCTTTGTCCTGTAATGTAACTTTATTTTGTAGGAGAGATTGATGACAGTCCTGACACCAACCTGGGGCAATAAAAACATGTTTTGTACAGTTGGGCAAGTTTTATGGCCTGTGTGCCCCAGCTTCAGGAGGGTTAAAGAAAAGATGGAGTCTTCTGTTTCTACATGTTTGTTTTTCTATTAAAAATTTACTTAAGTACTCAGTATAAGAATACAGGGTTATCATAAAAATATAAGACTTATAGAGTAAAAAATAAAATTACCTCTTCCCAGAGACCACCAATCCTTTAACACCATGGTTCATATCTTTCTCAACCTTTCTTGTGCACTTATATGGACTTCTATTTTTTTTTTTTTTGCGGTACGTGGGCCTCTCACTGTTGTGGCCTCTCCCATTGCGGAGCACAGGCTCCAGACACACAGGCTCAGCGGCCATGGCTCACGGGCCCAGACGCTCCGCGGCATGTGGGACAGAGGGCACTGCTGTGCCACCAGGGAAGCCCCCCCTGTGTATTTTTTTTTTTTTTTTTTTTGCGATACGCGGGCCTCTCACTGTTGTGGCCTCTCTCGTTGCGGAGCACAGGCTCCGGACGCGCAGGCTCAGTGGCCATGGCTCACGGGCCCAGCCGCTCCGCGGCATGTGGGATCTTCCCGGACCGGGGCACGAACCAGCGTCCCCTGCATCGACAGGCGGACTCTCAACCACTGTGCCACCAGGGAAGCCCCCCACCGTGTATTTTTAATGCTCAGGCTTTATCTGTGCTTTATTCCCCAAACTCTAGTTGAGCACCTCATATATCTATGGATTTTTTTTTCATTTTTTTAAATTGGGCTAAATTATTTTATTTATTTATTATTTTTTTTGCGGTACACGGGCCTCTCACCGCTGTGGCCTCTCCCGCTGCAGAGCACAGGCTCCGGACGCGCAGGCTCAGCGGCCATGGCTCACGGGCCCCGCCGCTCCTCAGCATGTGGGTTCTTCCCGGACCGGGGCACGAACCCGCGTCCCCCGCACCGGCAGGCGGACTCCCAACCACTGCGCCACCAGGGAAGCCCCAAATTATTTTTTAAATTAATTTATTTTTTTAAATTGAAGTATAGTTGATTTACAGTGCTGTGTTAATTACTGCTGTAGGGCAAAGTGATTCAGATATATATACACATATATATACACACACACGTATATGCCCTTTTTTTTATATTCTTTTCCATTATGGTTTTTCATAGGATATTGAATATAGTTCTCTGTGCTATACAGTAGGACCTTGTTGTTTATCTATTCTATATGTAATAGTTTGCATCTGCTAACCCAGCCTTCCACTCCATCCCTCTCCCAACCCCCTCCTCCTTGGCAACCACCAGTCTGTTCTCTATGTCCACGACTCTATTTCTGTTTCATAAATAGGTTCATTTGTGTCATATTTTAGATGTCACATATGTGATATCATGTGGTATTTATCTTTGTCTGACTTCACTTAGCATGATAATCTCTAGTTGTATCCATGTTGCTGCAAATCTGGAATTTTTCCAGCCTCTGGGGAATTCAGGGATGAACAGTGACACTGGAATGTGAGTTCCTTGAGGCAGAGACTGGTTTCCTGGTTCCCTGCAGTCAACTCACTAATCTGACCTCATGCCCTTGGCTTTGTTTCAGGGTTTCCTGGAGGACACCTGCCTCTTTTATGGACATTACACCATTGACGGGGTGAAATTTCAGAACTTCATCTATGATCTGCCTCTGGCTTATGTGTTAAGCACAGTTGCCTACCTGGCCCTGAGCCTTCTTTGGATAGTGAAAAGGTAAAGTTTATCTTGTCATTGTGTTCTCTTTGAATTATTCCTGATGGCTGGAGTCTCGTGGAGGTCCATGGACTCCAAGAGCCATTGCCCAAAGGCTGAGCAGAGTGCAGGGCTGAGCTCTGTGGAAAAAGGTTTGTGAGTGTGTTGGAGGCTGTGGACACCTGGAGGATGGGGCCAGCATCTGGGAGCTGGAGTAGCAGCCCAGAGTCTTCAGTCAATCATCAGTGAACACATTTGCCAGTACCATTCTGCTGACCTTATCTTTGTTTTTTCTTTTTAAATCTATCAAGCCTAAGCCCTTTATTTTTAAAAATTTATTATTTATTTATTTATATTTGGCTGCGTTGGGTCTTAGTTGCTGGGCACAGGCTTTCTCTAGTTGCGGCGAGTGGGGGCTACTCTTCGTTGCAGTGTGTGGGCTTCCCATTGTGGTGGCTTCTCCTGTTGCGGAGCACAGGCTCTAGGTGCGTGGGCTTCAGTAGTTGTGGCACGTGGGCTCAGTAGTTGTGGCTCGTGGACTCTAGAGCACAGGCTCAGTAGTTGTGGCACACGGGCCCAGCTGCTCCGCGGCATGTGGGATCTTCCCGGACCAGGGCTCGAACCCGTGTCCCCTGCATTGGCAAGCGGACTCTCAACCACTGCGCCACCAGGGTCCCACCAACCTTATCTTTGATCCGGTATATATGCTAACCAGGTCTCTACTGGGTTGCGAGTGGCAGAAACCCAGCTCTGACTAACTGGGCTAAAGGGGAATTGAGTGGCTGAGAGAACCAAGGAAGGGAGGAAACTCCAAATTACAGGAAGGACAAGGATATAGGAATGGATTCAAAACAACCCAAAGCAAGGGCTCCTGCATCTCTGATTCTTCTGGTGGCAGCTTCCTTATGTGTACTCCCAGGGTCACAGGCTCAGAAATCCTTTGAAGAGACTTGCTGGCTCTGCTTCATTCAGGTACCCAATTCTGACCCTTCAGTTGTGACCAGTGGGTTAGGGTCATATGAGAACGTGGCATTTCACGTGGTAGACAGACATTTTAGTGGGAGGTGCCAATTCCCAAGAAAAGTGAGGATTATTAATTGCTTTAAATTACTTTAACAAACAACTATCCCCTAAAGTACAGTGGCCCAACACGATAGAAGTTGTACATCTTTCTCCCATGGAGTTCTTAGTGGGCCGCAGGTTAGTGCGGAAGACTCCTTCTCAGTCCTGCTGGGACTCAGGTTGACTACAGCTCAGCCATCAGCATGTGGCTTTTTAAGCTGTTCCTCTTGAGGGCTGGAAGGGAAAACGACCTTGGAGGAGGATCACGTGTAAGTGTTTCTGGGCTCAGCCTGAGAGTGATGGACGTCACTCACATTCCATCAGCTATAGCTTAGTCATGTGACCACGGCTCACTGAAAGGGAGGCTGGGAAATGTTGTCCTTGGCTGGCAGCCGCTTCCCAGCACTAGCGCTACACTATGAAAGGAGAACCACCCATTCCTGATGGACGGCTCACTGTCTCTGCCCCAAGGGGAATGCTTGGATGGGCCCCTCTCTTACCCACTTCATTGTGCCTGTGAGAGCCGGGCAGTGCTATAAGCCATGGGGCTGTGAAGCTCCTTATCACAGGTGTAGAAGAGACCAGGGTTTTGGCGTCTGAGTCTGTTCTCCACGGAGACCAGGGTTCACCACCACAGAGAAAACCCCAGAGCCCAGCTGGGCACTCGTATCCTGAGTCAGGATCTGTGAGACGAAAATGAACTGGTGTGTGTCCATCCCCCACAGAAACGGGCAGCATACTGGCAAGGAGGAGCAGTAGCTCATTTTGAGGGCCGAGAGATGCTCGGTAAAGAACTGTTGGTTGATTGGGGTTCTGGCTTTGCTGTTGTGTGCTCACGGCAAGGGCAGATCCAAGTTTTATGGACCGGCAGTGTAGACCGTATGGAGGGGCCGTCTGTAAGACAAAGAACATGAAAGTATCTTTTGTAAATGATAAAAAATCAAAACAAGACCATAGGAACACATTGCTAGAGGCGCTCCGGGGGCCTTGGAAGGGGCCCTTGGAAGGGGCCCTGAAGAAGAAGCTTTATCAGCTGAACAGTGAAGCTGCCTCCGGGTCCTGCTCAAGCTTCTGCACCTCCGGGCCTTGACTGCTTCATGGGGAAGCCTGCAGGGAGGGTGGCTGTGAAGTAATGGGGAGCGGCCTACCCGGAGAGGAGGAAGCGCTACAGGGTGGCAATGGGGGTGGACTTAGGGGTCAAGAGACCAAGGTTCAAATGTGGCTTCACCTCGGTGAACCTCATTTTCTTTGTCTGTGAAATGCACACACCTAGAAGGGTTGTTGGGAGGATTAACTGAAACAAGGCAGGTGAAGAACTTAGTACTGGGCCGGGCACTTAGACGTTTATTAAATTAAAATCATCATTGTCATCATCATCATTGTACTAGCCCCAGTTCTGCCACTAGCTCTTTGGATCTAGGGAAATACTTTTTCCCTTCTCTAGACCTTAGCTTTCTCACCTGTAAATGGAGGTTTGGTCTAAATCAGACCATTCAATTGGGGTGAGACCTCAGAATCACCATGGAGCTTTATAAATAGCATATTTCTGGACCCCCCCCCCCATGAGACCTACTGAATTAAAAATCTCAGGATATGAAATCACCCGGGAGTCTGCATTTTGGAAAAGCACCCCAGCTGGTTCTGACATAAATTCTTTGCTGTGAACCTTTGGCAGAACAACTGATTGCTATAACTCCTTTCATTTCTATTGTCTTCACAACTCAGTAGCAAATCCTAAAAATACCCTGGCTTGTCTACAGAGTGTGTGGCATTTGACGTTTTTATGTCAAGTGCCAGAGTGTATTTTTTTCCAGGAAAGCATTTGAATGAGTAATGATTATGAACTTGTGCAACAGAGTGGCATCTGACCAAAACAGGTGCTCGCTAAAGATTTGGTTGTTTTACTATTTAAGTCATTTATTCATGCATGTATCCATGTATCCAGTATCCATGGACAGTGGCCATATTTATATCCAGGCATTCCGGATATAAAGGTGGGAAGACAGCCAGGGTACCTGCCCTCAAGGAGTTTAAAATTGAGTCAGGGTAAGGGGCTACAAGCAGTAAACACATAAATGAGATGATTGGAGATTAGGTTATTGCTGTGAAGGAAATTAAAGAGACTGACTGGAAGCAGGAGTCACAACTTTAGATGGGATGGTGGGGAATCTGTGGAGGGGATATGTGAGTGAAACCTGAGGGATAAGAAGGAAGCAGCCATGGGAAGAGGAGAGGGCAGAGGGAACTGCAAGTGCAAAGACCCTGAGGCTGGAGGAGAGGTTCCTGTGTTTATGGATAGGAAAAAAGCCTTTGTCATTGCAGCAGAGTGGCCCTATGGGAGGAAAGATGGCGCCGTGCAGGGTCACGCAGGACCTCTAGGGTGTATTAAAAGAGTTTGGATTTTATTCCAGCTGTGAAAGAAGCCACTGAATGGATGAAAGGAAGTGATTTTCAACAGTGAGATGCCTGGTTAGCTGCCACATATTTAGAACGATCCAAAACTTGACCAAGCATGTCAAAATGGGTGGAAGATGCAGCTATGTGTAACTTTTTAATTTTAGACAAAGCATATCCATGGGCCTGTATTTTGTTGTTCTTATAAGAACGATAAACGTGTTTGGGGGTCAGGTCGGTGGAAGGGTTCAAAAGCAATCTGATCCGGAGCGAGGAGCACTTCCAGAGTTACTGCAACAAGATCTTTGCGGGCTGGGACTTCTGCATCACCAGCCGCAGCGTGGCGGACCTGAAGCACAGCAGCCTGCGCTACGAGCTCCGCGTGAGTGCCACTCAGTTTTCTCTTGGCGGGAGGTGGGGTTACAGCTTGCAAAGGAGCTGGTGGGGGCCAGGCTGTCCCCAGTGCTTAGCTGTGTAGCCCTATGTAGTTTTCAAGAGCTTTTTGCAGAGAACCACTTCCTGGGGTTGATCACCTGAGCCCCAAGCATGAAGCTGGTGAACTGGGGCTGGGAAAAGATGTAGTATCTTCCCTTCTCCCCCATCACCTTGTACTATTTTTTGTTTTTGTTTTAATTTAGAAAATTAAAACAAAATTTAGAAATTTTAAATTTCTAAAATTTCTAAATTTTAATTTCTAAAATTTCTTTAATTTCTAAAATTAGAAATTTTAATTTCTAAATTTCTAAAATTTCTAAATTTTAATTTAGAAAACTTATTTTAATCCTAGTTGAAGAAAACTGTTATTCTTTTTTTTTTAAATTTTACTGGAGTATAGTTGATTTACCATATTGTGTTAGTTTCAGGTGTGTGGCAAAGTGATTCAGTTGTACATATACATATATTCATTCTTTTTTAGATTCTTTTCTCATACAGGTTATCACAGAATATTGAGTAGAGTTCCCTGTCCTATACAGTAGATCCTTGTTGATTTGTACGGTTATTTTTCTGCTTGATGAGAACCTGTCATAAACATCTCTTAAACCAGAAGAAATAGGACTAAGAATGCTATGGTAATAAGGTGGAGTGGAGAGAATATGAAAAAGCGGAATTTCCAGATTAATCAGGAGAAAAGGAGTAACAGATAGCATCTTGATCAAACCCACCGAAAAAAGGAGGAGACATGATATCAAAAGTTTAATGAAGTGAGATGGAAGGAATCAAAGGAAGTGTATTATTTGTTTAAAGAAATAACATATAGGTAATAGTAACATATAGGTAATGTCCTGAATAGGTTAGAGTTCTGTTTTCACAGTTATTGTGGAGTTTAATTTCAATCTTAAATAGAAGGTCTGCCTTCATTTAGGAGACATGGAAACTGGTTGGGCTTGGTCCAGGAGGGTATCCCTGGGGGAGATGAATATTTAGGAAACTTTAAAGATCGAGAGGGAGAGTATGACGGTGAGTCCCAGTTTCCACCCCTAAATATCCCTTCATCGCAGTGCTCACAAATGAGCTTTCTTTTGTTCTCAGGCAGATCTGGAGGAAGAAAGAATACGGCAGAAAATAGCAGAAAGGACCTCAGAAGAAACGATACGGATTTACTCTTTGAGACTGTTTTTGAACTGCATCGTGCTGGCCGTTTTAGCGGCATGCTTTTATGCAATCTATAGAGCGACTATATTCTCTCAAGAACACATGAAAAAAGTAAGTGCTCCGTGAAAGTCAATTTAACTTTTAGTCCCGTTGGACGTTATGTATGCTAAGTGTATCGCAAACCTCTCAGGTGGATACTATCATCATTCTGTTTTACATATGGGGATATAAGTTTGGCTGATATGACAGAGAACCTAAAATCAGAGTGACTAGTTTCCACTTGCAATAGAAAAAAGAAAAAAACATCCAGAATAGAGTGTTTGGGGTTCCTCCTCCTCCTGGAGTTTACAATGTTCAAATCCAGGCTGGACTGCCTGGATCTAACCCCCAACTGCACAGCTTACTATCTGGGGCCTCAGTTTACCTAAAATAACAGTGGTTTTAAAAATCCAAGTTGGGGACTTCCCTGGCAGACCAGTGGTTGAGATTCCACGCTTCCACTGTAGAGGGCACGGATTCGGTCCCTGGTTGGGGTATTAAGATCCCGCGTCCTGCAGCACAGCCGAAACAAACAAACAAATAAATAAATAAAAATCCAGGTTGGTCTAGTGGCTCTGCTTCATGAAATCAATCATCAGGGGCCCAAGTTCCTTCCATCTTGTAGCTCTGCCACCCTTAGAATGTGGTCTTCTTCTGTATGGTACCGGGTAGCTCACCACATTCACATTCTAGCCAATGGGAAGGAAGTGAAGGGGATGAGAGCACACCCCTTCCCTTCAAGGGCAGGACCTGGAGGTTGCACTTAACACTTCCTCTTATATCCCTTTGGCCAGAATTTAGTCAGAGAGCCATTTACCTAGGAAGACAGTCAAATTACGTAGGAAATTTAGTTTTATCTCAGATAGCCATATATGTGACTAAATAATCTGTTATTATGAAAGGAGGAAAGAATGGCTGTTCCAAGTCAATTAGTTCAGCCTTGAAAATGCTTTCAGTTGCCCATTGATACAGAATACATGGATTTTTTCTACTTCACCTTAATAAATCCAGTAAAGCTCAGTTTCCTTCTAGTGTGGTACTAGATCATGGTTCCTCCGTTTGAACACCCAAGGACGGAGATGGCTTAGTTTTGGTGCCATGTTGAATGAAACAAATGTTTTGTTTTGTTTGCTAAACATGTTTGGGTTTTTTTTCTCCCTTACAGTTCTAATGAAATATAATTGACATACAATACTGTATAAATTTAAGGTGTTCAGCATATGACTTGACCTACATACAGTTGAGTTCTTTTAAGGTCAGTTCATTTGTGATGCAAATTATTATACTCCTGACCAGTTCTGTTATCTTCATAGGAAATTGACAAGATGGTTTTTGGAGAGAACCTCCTGATACTGTACCTGCCTTCTATTGTGATCACGCTGGCCAATTTTATCACCCCAATAATCTTTGCCAAGATCATCCACTATGAGGATTATTCCCCAGGCTTTGAGATCCGGCTGACAATCCTTAGGTAATGCCTAGACATGCCAAGCACGTCACCACTTGTCCCCTCCCCTGCCCACGGCAGACATTGCTAATCCATTGTGGTACCTTTCCCTGCTGAGCCAAGAATCCTCTTCAGCCTTCAGACAGCCCCCATGAATGAATCAGAGTTTGCATATGCAGGGAAATCTCTTTGACTTGAGCGTCTATATTGTTTTCATGTATTAGCACATCGACAGCTGAGGGCATAGGGTGGGGCCTTTGGAAGAAATGTTGCTCTTAAGATGTTAGAAAGACAAGTGTATACCAGCAGGAGAGTGAGGAAGTGAGAGAGAGAAGGGAAGGCACCTTATGAAGGGTATGTTATTCGGCAAGTTGCAACTGGGGCTCAGTCCTATGGGGCATCTCTGGGAGTTTGCGTGGAAAATATCTTAGACTTTTCCTATGCAGGAGTGTGTGTCCTCCAGCAAGTATTTGACCTCCCCTGCCTAAGGTTGGCTGGCTCCCAGGGGCATTAACTCCCTCACGCTTCTACCCCACTAGGCCCATGCGTGGCCTTGGGACGAGAGTTACAGTAGGAACTTGCAGTAGGAACCTGAGACTTTTGCTGGAGTGAGTGCTGAGAAAAATGTGGCCCAGTCACCGACTGTGTGTGCTACCATTGACTCTTTTTTTTTTGGTTGACAGTTTATTAAATACACTACATTTGTACCTTATTCTGTAGTTTTTTAAGTCATTCACACATGGACTTAGTAAAAATGTACTTTATAGAAAACCATCTGCAAAACTAAAATAAAAATGCACATTTTGCTCACATCTTAGATAAACTGCTGAAAATATTAGGAATTATTTTATTGAAGGTGATCATGAAACATGAGGTGGCTTGAGTTTAGTAAATCTGACACCAGACCATGACTTCAGTAGTGTTAATGTTGAAATGTGGATGCAAAAATGTCTATTAACTAAACTGTTTAATCTAACAGTGTTTGAGAAACAGGACAAAATAAAGCATTATTTTTCCTTTACAGACACTTCTCTAAATCCAATTCCTATACACTTTTTTCTCTCCCATTCACAGAATTAGCTCTGCAGATTGATGAGGCAAAAAAAATTCCTTAAATAAAACCGAAACGAACTAGATCCTATTTACAAAACATGAAAAGGGAGAATTTTAAGTAGGTGTTATGGCAAAACTGGTTAAAACTATATACAGTCAAGGGACAGAATATACCTTTACTTCTGCAAATATAAATCTTTCCCCACCTCCTTTCTGGGAGAAATACATTTTCAGGGCATGGACTGTAAAACGGCATACAATGCAAAGACAGAAACAGAGAAGTTTGCAAATTCTTTTTACTTCCAGCTGTTGAAACAGTATTTTTGAGAGTTGGGGTTACCTCTAGCGGTGAAACCAGAGCCAGCTATTGGCAGGCAGAATGCTACAGTAATTGAATACATGACCATTTCTCTTTTAGCACGTTCTTTGTTCCCCTCTTCCAGAAGTTGTAGACGTCTATTTAGTTTGATTATCTTTCATCTTAATGAAGCTGCATCTACAACGGTCATGTCATCTGAGGTTCCTTCAGTCGTTGTATCTGTATTTGAAATGCCGTACATGGAGTCAGTCCTGACCAGCTGTCCGTTTAGGCGAACAGCATTTTCACTCATAGAGCGCTCTCTTTTTAGCCTGCCAACTGCATGGATTTCTTCATTTTGAAGGGTTGGAGGAAGTCTTTCTAAATCCAGAAAATCTAGTGGTCTTTCACTTAGCGTAAGCACACGAGGGGGTGTTTTTAGTGCCAGAGGTTTGAAGGGAGTTGACTGTATAAGGTCAGGATCTGCTGGTCTTGAAAATGGAATGTCTCCATTATTTCTCTCTGGCACCTGCATAATCACACTAACATTTGAAACTCCTTCTTGGAATCCTTGTTCCAGGTCAGCACTTGGTGGTGCCCCCTTTAATTTTTCCGAGACCCTCATTCTCTGACTAATAATACCTTCGGTGTATTCCATTTCATCCTGAGCTCGACTGATTTCCGCCATCTCAGCAGCAGTGGGAGAAGGAAATGCTGCCCCACTCACTAAATGTGTCCCAACTACTGCTTGCTTTTCGGCATTATCTGCTTCTGTGCTTCATATTAAATCCTTTCACTTGCTTCAATGTGCACGTGCTGGATTTAGAGCCATGCTTGTCCCCCTGGGCCTGCTGGAGGGTCCCCGGCGAGGACTGCTGCCCGCCAGCTCCCGGGGCCCTCGCGTGGGTGCCGTCAGAGGCCGTGGGCCAAGGTCATGGAGGCGCAAGGGCAAATCACCGGCCTGAGAGGCCCGCAGCGGGCTACCGCTGACTCTTTATAATTTGTTGTAATGTCTCTTCTCATACTAAACAAATATTCAGTTTCCTAAAAAAATAAAATAAAAAATAAAGAAATGGCAGGTGTAAAGCTGGGCCCAGGGAGTTAACACACATGAGTTAAGGAGGACCAGGTGGGGAGTGTGTGACACTGGAATGTTTTCTGTCTGCTTCTCAAATGCCTCAGATGGCATTTGCATCTTTGTTTAAACAAATCTTTTTATTTTGGAAATTTTCAAACAGGACAGTATAATGAACCCCCATGTGTACCCATCACTTAGTTTCAACTATTTACCAACGTTTTGCTAGTCTTGTTTCATGCGGTCCCCCCCCACTCTGCTGGATTATTTTCAGCAAATCTCAGGCAACATGTCATTTCACTTGTAAACAGCTCAGTATATCTCTAAGTGACAAGAACTTTTCTTTTTAAACATAATCGTCATCACACCTCACAGAATTAAGTCAGTCCCCTGATGGAGTTGCAGAGGGCTTTCTATGGTTGGTTTATTCAAACCAAGACCCAAAGAAAGGCAGCATGCTGTGTTGGGTTGTTATGTCTCTTAAGTCCCCTTTATTCTTTCAAGAATTCCCCCATTGTACTATGCTATTGATTTGTGGGAGAAGCTGAGGTGTTTGTCCTATAGAATGTTCTCTACTTTGGATTTAGTTCGTTGCTTCGTCATGGTGTCTTTTGTTTTCCTGTATCCCTCCTCAAATGTAGATTCAGACTTTTTATTAGATTCCGTTTCAGTTTTTAGTTATGGAAACCTCTTTGGTGGTGATAGGTACTCACGTCCGCCCGAGGGAGGCACAGCATGTCAGGTGGATGGGTGGGTTTGCTCCCCTACCCACACACTTTTTAATGTTTCTATATCATTTCTTTTTTTTATTACAAACCAAACAATAGATGAAGCATCTTTAAAAAAAAAAAAAAATGAGCCCTCTGCCCTCCTCTCTTGAATCCATTTTCCCCCAGCAGCCCTCATCTTCACGGTTCCTATTGTTCATGCCAACGTTCACATGTTTTGTTTTCTTTTAAAAATAGGATTGTATCTACGTGAAACTCTGCAGTGTAGTTTTTTCACTTCTCAGTATATCAGCCATCTCTCAAGGCTGATACTTAGAAGATTCAATTAGTTCTTTCCAGGAATTGTTCTCAGCGTGGCTACGTCATCTTGGATTCAGGAGTTCCCAGCTTTCTGATCTGTTTTTTCCTCTGCCATTTAAAAATTATTGTGGTAAAATACATATAACATGAAATTTACCATCTTCGCCACTTTTAAGTGTACGATTCAGTGGCGTCAAGTACATGCTCAGTGTCGTGCCACCATTGCCACTGTTTGGTTCCAGAATTTGCTCATCATCCCAAACAGAAACTCTGTGCCCATTTGTAGGTTTGCTGTTAAGAAAGGCAGCTTCTCTGCACCCCAGCCCTGTTCCAAGGGGCCCGCCTGCCCTGAGCCCTCCTCTTCCCATCCTCTCTCCTACCGTCTTCCCTGCAGGTGTGTTTTTATGCGGCTGGCCACCATCTGTGTGTTGGTGTTCACTCTGGACTCCAAGATTACATCCTGCGATAACTACCCGTGTGAGCTCTGTGGCTACAACCAGAAACTCTACCCGGTGAGGCTGCGGGGATGGGCCTCCTGCTCGGTGGGTCATTTGGGGGTGGTAGCATTAGGGTCGAGAGAACAGCCCGTGAAGCCAAGGGTTTGAATCCCAGTCGATCCTCATTCTTGCTGTGTAGCAGTGTCTGGCATGCCAGGCGCTTCTAATTCTAAGGGCTTGAAAACCAAAGTCTGTGCTGGAGCTCAGAGGAGCATCCGCTGATGCCTCCCAGAGGCAGCAGGATCGGGGGCTGGAAATGGCATTGGGAGAACCTGGCTTTTTCTGCTCCAAGTCAGGCTCGTTTCTCTCTGGGTTTCAGTGCTGGGAGACCCAAGTTGGGCAGGAAATGTACAAGCTGATGATCTTTGACCTCATCATCATCTTGGCTGTGACCCTTTTTGTGGATTTTCCTAGAAAGTAAGTGTGAGGGGTCCCCCTCTTATCTCCCCCTACCCCCTCACCCTTTCCCTCATCCCCACCACAGGTTCCCATCACAGCTGCCCTTCACTAAGTGCTGGATGGTTCCGCATCCTGGGAACCACTGACAGCCATTGGTGACTTTGAAAAGCTCCAGGCCATCACCTCCCCCTGGTCCACGATGTGCCCCATGGAAAGGCAGCACGAAGCAGAAACGGTGCTGCTTTCCGCGGGGCTGCCGCGGGGTGACGTCTTGCCGGCCCCTCCGGGCTGCAGTGGATGCCACATTTCCTAGTCTGGGTTCAAGACCCAGCACTGCCGCTTCCTAGTCATGTGACTGAGGGCAAGTTATTTAAGCTCTGTGCCTGTTTTCCTACCTGTGAAATGGGAATAGTAGCAGTGCCCACCTCATAGCACTGTTGTGAGGATTAAATGACAAAATGCAGATAAAAGTACTAAGAACACTCCATGCCACAGAACTCAACAAAACATTAACTATCACCATCAGGATTGTCATTACTATGCTGTCATTAAAAAAGAAAATTATTCTCAGCATCTCCTTGAGCCTTAAGTGAAACCCTGTTCACTTAGTCCCTTTTATACCCACATGTACAAATTCTCCTGGTATATGCCAGAAGTCCAGGAAGCCCTTAAAAGTCAACATTAAAAAAGAAACTGTCCTTTTAAAAAATTACACAAATATGAAGTGAACATGTGCCTATTAAAGTTTTTTTAATATTTAAACTTAAATAAATACAGAGATCCAGAGAATAGTGAGAATTGTCTTTTGTTACTTAACAAGTACCTTGTTACTTCCCAATCCCACCCCACTCCACGGAGGTGACCCTTGTTCACACTTTGGGGTAGATCCAGCAGTCCTTAAAACTAAAGACACACATTTGTATAAATACATGTGTAAGTAAACACACAGTCTTGCTGGAAGTGTTCTTTTTCACCCCACAGATGGGATCGTGGTACATCCACATGGGTCCGCAGCTTGCTTTTTCTCCCCCATACAAACAAACTACCGTGAACAACTTTCCCTGTCAAGGCACGTGGATTTTCCTCTCTCGCTTTAAGGACTGTATGTTATTCCACTGTACCCATGGCTTCTGATTTGTCGATGCAGCCCCTACTGCTGGGCCTTTAGGTTGTTTCCAGTAGTTTTGCTAATATGTGGTCATGCTACAGTGAACAGCTATGTGTGTTTATCTCAGGCCCCTGGTCCTAGGGTTTTTGTAGAGAGCTTCTAGGATTCCAGGGAGTAGCGTGCAGGCTGGTAGGTCCCCATAAGCCACTTTCTGTGCGGATGCACAATAGCTCAATACTTTTTGGGTTGAGTGGCAAACTAGAGCACAGAGACTGCCCGTGTCATTTACTGTCAACTGCAACGCAGTGAAGTAGGCTGCGTTATAATGCCCTCACATTCCAGATGAGAAGAATGAGCCTTATCTAACGTTATTTGGCCGATAAGCTGTAGATCTGAGACTTGGACCCTGGTGTTAATGATTCCAGAGTTCACTGCATTCTGCATCTTCTAGACATATGACTAAGCAGTTTCCATAAGAAGTATGTGTGGAAACAGCCCTGATTTTGTGGATGTGGTTCTGTGGCCTTGGCAGACACTGTAGTCCAGGTGATAAATGGTCCTGTTTGTTTCCAGGATCCTGGTGACCTACTGTTCCTCTTGGAAGCTGTTTCAGTGCTGGGGACAGCAGGAGTTTGCTATCCCTGATAATGTTCTAGGGATCGTTTATGGGCAAACCATTTGCTGGATTGGAGCCTTCTTCTCACCCCTTCTTCCTGCAGTTGCAACCTTGAAGTTCATTATCATCTTTTACGTGAAAGAGGTAAGGAGAGGTGGGGTTGAGGGGTCAGTAACTGAGACCATCCTTGACCTTGCAAGACCTTCGGCACACATGCTTGGAGCCCACCCACATCCCATTAGATGTATCAAAATTGCATCCCTTATTTGATACATATTTTTATTCTGGAAAAAAGGCTAATGGATTTTCGCATTTTTGTCATTTTGAGAGTTTTGTTAAGAATGATTTTGCTCCTGTGATTTTAAAAAATGTTTTTTGTATGTAACTACGAGTTGCGTTGCAGTTGATCAATCAGTTGACGGTGGTTCATTTTGGTGATGTTTAACAAAAGGTTTATTAACTAAAGTTTTGTAGTTTTCTGTTTGGATTTTGGAGCTGGTGCATTTATTTTCAGTTCTCAATTATTTGTGTAGCTCCTCAAACGGCTCACAGGCCCTAGGCATTGTACCTGAACTAAGTGCTTAATGGGTGAAGTAGCTCTATAGAGGACTAACTTATCTGGGCTTATTAACCAAACTTTTTCTTTATTGTAGAGGCAATATATGTTCACTATTAAACATTTAAACAATACAGATATGTATTCCATCCCTTCTTCCAGAGGCAGCCTCTGTTAATAACCCCTGACATTATTGATCACCTATTATGCCAAGCCCTGAGGATTCATAAATGGAAGTAATAATCGTAGTAATAACAATAACAACGATACACCCTTTGAAGTAGGCACTGCTAGTAACCATATGTTATAAATTAGGAAGCTGAAGTTTAGAGAGGTTAAGTAACTGGTCCAAGCTCACACAGCTTATAAATGACTCCTGGGATTTGAACCCAGGTTTACCTCACTCCAGAGCCTAAGCTCTTAATCCAGTAGGCAGGGCCTTGAATTGGGTCATGCTTTCTACCTGGGTGTTTTGGCCTTTGAAGAATGTTCTGATGCTTTCATTTGGAAACTTAAATCGGCTGAAGTCACCAAGGGAGAGATGGATGCGAGAAAGCTCAGAGGAGCTTGTTCTTCTTCCAGAAAATAGGTTAGGCAGTGGTTTCCTAGCGTATAGCCCAGTAAAGACAGCGTAGGGGTAATGGAATGGGTCACAGGTACTGGACTGAGTTCTGACACCCCCGTCTGACTGGCCACCTGCCCCCAGACACCCTAACAGGACACCAAGTGTCCCTGGTGCTCAGTGCCCTCGGCTCACAAGATGTTCCAGCTGCTGCAGTCACAGGAACTTGATGCCCCTTCCGGAGGCTGTAGCTTTCTAGAATGTTAAGGAGGATGCCTGTTACTGTACCCCTCTCCCTGTCCCCACCTGATTTCTCCTTCAGGTCTTTTTTCCCTCAATGGAAATATTTATTTTTAATATATAGGAAAAATACATATGCTTGTACAATTCAAGCAAACATCTCCTGTTGTGGTGTGTATATATTCAGTACCTGTTTAAACCCCTGTAGAGAATAAATACTTTTCGAATTCTTTCAGATCATCACATTGTACGCTCTTAAGTATCTTACCATTTTATTTGTCAATTATACCTCAGTAAATCTAAAAAAAGAAAGAAATTTACAGTAAAATGTTTTAAAAAATACTAAAAAAAAACTTAAACAAGATCATACAGTACAGAGTTTTGGAATCTACCCTTTTCATTTTACAGTGCCGTGTGGGATATAAAGCTTTTCTAAGGGCTATGTGATTTTCCATTGTGTAGATGCACTTTAACCTTTAAGGAACTCCTTGGGTAGCTACTTAGGTTGCTTTCAGTTATTCCCTGTTATTAACAACTGTAGCAGTAAATATCCATATACTTATTTTTTGACCCATTTTTAAAATTTTGGTCTATACTGCTGACTACTCTAGAAAGATTATACCGATTTACATCCTATAATACATGACTGTGCTCATTTATCCTCAAGGAAGCTGTGCTCTTAATTTTTCCTCTTTCTTCCTCTCCCCTTAGATAAGTCTTCTTTACACCTGCAGACCCTCTCCGAGGCAGTTCAGAGCATCTAATTCTAATTTCTTCTTCCTGTTGGTGTTACTGATTGGGCTGTGCTTGGCAATAATACCTCTGACAATCAGCATTGCACGGTAAATATGACTTTGTCTTCTAGAACATTCCCTCCTTGACATGTCCGTCTTTTATGTTAAAGGCTTCATTGCATTCTTTATTGGCTTTCCTCGTAGTGCTCCACCCGCAGAGGTCAGTAAGTCACTCCTGGCTCAGCCAGACCCACCTTTGTTTCGGAATATCTTGGGTCACTTCTGAGCTTGGGCTTGCAGGGTTCTCACTGTGTTTGAGAGTGTCGGTTGGCTCTATTCTACCCAGATCCCTTTTCCTAGTATCTCTCTTCTCGTCCCCTTTGGGATTGTTTCTTTGTTTCTGATTATGAAGTTAATACATGGTCACTGAGAAGACTTGGAGTGTCTTCTGTTGCCAAGCACTGTGCTAGCTGCTAGGGGTATAAAGACAATTCAGACATGGCACAAGGAATGTAGTGTCTAGTGTGGAATTTGGAAAAAGCAGAAATGCTCAGTCCTGAGGATGGGAAGTTGAGGGTTCAAATCCCAGTGATGCCACCCCCTAGTGTTCTAACCATTTATACCAGAGGCTGGAAAGAGAGTAAATGATTTAGGTTTTCTGGGCCATATGGTTTCTATAGCAACTATTCAGCTCAACTGTTTACATATCATCTGTGTTGCAGCCACAGATGATATATAAACTAACAGGCATGACTGTGTTCCAGTAAAACTTCATTTATAAAAATTAGGCTTGGGACTTCCCTGGTGGTGCAGTGGGTAAGACTCTGCACGCCCAATGCAAGGGGCCCAGGTGCAATCCCTGGTCAGGGAACTAGATCCCACATGCATGCCTCAGCTAAGGAGCCCACGTGTGGCAACAAAGACCAGGTGCAACTAAATAAATATGAAGAAAAAACCAAAAATAGGCTGTGGGCCAGATTTGGCCTGTGGGCTATAGTTTGCCAACCCTTGACTTACAGTCTCATGGAATTCCATTTCTTCATCTTTATTGTATTTTATCTTATTTTTTTCCATTTCTTCATCTTTAAATGCAAAGTCTAGAACTTTGAATTCCTCTCTCAGGTTTTATTATTTTTTAAACTAAACTGAGTCTATATATTTTTATTGTAATAGTGGTATGTTACATATATTGAAAAATTCAAGCAGTACAGAAAAGGGTATAAATTAAAGAGAAAATACTGCTCCCCATTCCCACCTCTTAGTCCTACTCTAAGAGGTGACCACTGTTAACATTTTATGAACCCTTCCAGAAAGTTATTATGAAAAATGTATCTTTAATGCATCTGGAATAATACTGTTTGGCAGCTTAATTCTTTTTTTCAGTTTATATTGTGCCCTTTTCCAGGCCAGCACATAGAGAGCTCTCACTCTTTTAAAGTAATTTTTAGCTTTGATTTTTTTAATGAGAAATACATTCACATGGAACAGAACTCAAAAAGTACAAAAGAGGGCTTCCCTGGTGGCGCAGTGGTTGAGAATCCGCCCGCCGATGCAGGGGACACGGGTTCGTGCCCCGGTCCGGGAAGATCCCACATGCCGCGGAGCGGCTGGGCCCGTGAGCCACGGCCGCTGAGCCTGCACGTCCGGAGCCTGTGCTCCGCAACGGGAGAGGCCACACCAGTGAGAGGCCCGCGTACCAAATAAAAAAAAAAAAGTATAAAAGAGTATATGGCGGAAGTTCATTCTCCAATTCTATTTCCTAACTACTTAGTTTCTGTCTAAGACAGTCATATCTGTATGTGTTTGTCTCTCTCTCAGTGGTTCTTTATTCTGTTGTATGAATGGATCATAAATTGTTCATCCATTTCCTTAAACAACATTTAGGTTGTTTCCAGGAATCTATTTTTATCCCTAAAATAGAGCTGCAGTGGAATATTTCCTACACAGAACTTTATGATAAGAAAGTAGGCAATTCCTGTAAGCCTTAATTTAATTTTTTCCATTGTAATTTTATTTTTTCCTGCTTTTTATTTTGAAAAATTTTAATCTATAGAAAAGTTGAAAAAAGCAACAATGAAAATTTATATACCCTTTTCCTGGCTGTCCCAGCTGTTAACATTCTGCTACGTTTGTTTTCTCTCTGTATATACATACATTTTTTGTGTGTGTGATGATGAACCATTTGAAATTAAGCTGTAGGCATCATGACATTTCATTCCTAAATACTTGAACATGCAGTTCCTAAAAATAAGGACATTCTCCGTTCTACATATCCACAATAACATTATCACACCTAAGAAAATTAATGCCAATATCATATTCCTGCCATTTTCAAATTTCTCCAGTCCCAAGATAGTCTTTTATAGCTTTATTTTTTAAATGAAGATCTTTCAAGTTTTGCTCATTACTTTTGGTTGCGATGTCTCCTTAGTCTTTGATTCTTCAGTTTCCTCACCACTAAATTAAGAGACTGAAGGGCAGACTCCCCACATTCTGGAGTTGTCTGATTGCTTTCTCACAGTGTCATTTAACTTGACCTTCTTCTTCTTTTTTAAATTTCTGGTGCTCAATTTATTGTTGTTCTAAAATATCACCAGAGTAGCTATCTTCAAGTAACAGGTTCTTTTTTCTTTTTGAAGTATAGTTGATTTACGATGTTGTGTTAGTTTCAGGTGTACAGCAAGGTGATTCAGCCGTATATATATGGCTTTTTCTTTTTCACATTCTTTTCCCTTTTAGGTTATTACAAAATATTGAGTATAGTTCCCTGTGCTATACAGTAGGTCTTTGTTGGTTATCTGTTTTACATATAGTAGTGTGTATCCCAAACTCCTAATTTATCCCTACCCACCGGCCTTCGCCTTTGGTAACCATAAGTTAGTTTTCTATGTCTGTGGGTCTATTTCTATATTGTAAATAAGTTCATTTGTATCTTTTTTTTAGATTCCACATATAAGCAGTATCATATGATATTTGTCTTTCTCTGTCTGGCTTACCTCACTTAGTATGATAATCTCTAGGTCCATCCATGTTGCTGCAAATCGCATTATTTCATTCTTTTTTATGGCTGAGTAATATTCCACTGTGTGTGTGTGTGTGTGTGTGTGTGTGTGTGTGTGTGTGTGTGTGTGTGTGCTTCCTATCCATTCATCTGTTGATGTATACTTAGATTGCTTCCACGTCCTGGCTACTGTAAATAGTACTGCTATGGACATGGGTATGCATGTATCTTTTTGAATTAGAGTTTGCTCCAGGTATATGCCCAGGAGTGGGATTGCAGGATCATATGGTAACTCTTATTTTTAAACTTGACCTTCTGTCCTGAATTTCCTATAAACTGGAAGTCAGGTCTAGAGACTTGATGAGATTTCAGGGTAAGCATTTTTGACCAGAATATTCCAGAAGGCTCATGAGGTCAGGCGGATCCTTGTGGGTCACTGTTAACAAAGCTTTGTGGGTACGCAGAGGAGGGATGCTCAGCCTGTGCTGCAGGCCTGGCCCTGAGCCCCGTGCTCTGTGTCCTGGTAGCATCCCTTCCTCCAAAGCCTGTGGGCCCTTCACCAACTTCAACACCACCTGGGAGGTGGTCCCCAAGATGGTGAGCACCTTCCCCAGCTCGCTGCAGTCTCTGGTCCATGGCATCACGTCGGAAGCCTTCGCAGTGCCTTTCTTCATGATCCTCTGGTGAGTGAGAACCACCTGGATTCTGCAGGTATTTTCCACTGTGACTGGTGGGCTCCTCTCCGCTGGAAAATGGAGCTCACCCGCGCCTCTTGATATGGTACCAAACCTCTCTGAGCCACACTTTTCCATCTCTAAGATGTCAAAATAAGACCAGTAGTAATTCTTTCAGAGGGTCACTGAGCAGGTTCAGGGAGATCCCACTTGTAATTAGCCAGAAGCCTGAGTTATAAAATATAACCCAAGAAATGTTGCCTATTATTATATTACTGATTATTCACAAAATTAGTTGCTCTTTGGAAAAGGAACTGGTAACTGGGCTGAGAGAAGAGCACCAGACTAGAAGCATGCACTTGAACCCTGGCTCTACCACTTACAAGCTGTGTGGCCTCAGGTCATCACATACCCTCTCTGAACCTCGATTTCCTCACCTGGAAAATGGGAATAAGAATGGCACACACCTCGTAGGGCTGTGAGAAGAAGGACACATGGTGAAGTGCTTAGCAGAGGACCTGGCCTTTAGTGAAGGCTCGATAAATGACAAGTGTTGGGTGCAGGGGCGACGAGGGATTTTGTGCAGTGATTCACTTTGAGTGTAATTCTAATCACAAATATCTGTTGAGGACTTACTTTGTACTAGGCATTGTTCTGATTACAGCCCATTCTCATTATTCATAAATTCCGTAATTTTTTTCTGTATTGCAAATTGCAAATGTGCTAGCTAAAATATTTTTGTAACCCCAAAATCAGTACTAATGGTGTTGTTTTTGGTGATTATTTGTAGACATGCATAGAGTAGTAAAAAATTTGAGTTGCCTGATGCACAGTGTCTCAGTGCCTTTGGGCTGTCATAGTGAAATATCATAGACTGGGTGGCCCAACAACAGAAGTTTATTTCTTACGGTTCTGGAGGCTGGAAGTCCAAGATCAAAGTGCCAGCATGGTCGGATGAAGAGCCTCGTCCTGCTTACAGACTTCTTGTATTCTCATATGGCAGAAGGGACTAGGGTGCTCTCTGGAGTCCCTTTTATAAGGGCACTAATCCCATTTGTGAGGGCTCCTCATGACCTAATCACCTCCCAAAGGCCCCACGTTCTAATACCATCACCTTGGGATTAGGATTTTGCAACATATGAATTTGAGGGGGACACAAATATTCAAACCATAGCTCAGACTGTAACTTAAGTGTCCTTTTTGTGATCC
Source organism: Stenella coeruleoalba (assembly GCF_951394435.1). Taxonomy (NCBI): domain Eukaryota; kingdom Metazoa; phylum Chordata; class Mammalia; order Artiodactyla; family Delphinidae; genus Stenella; species Stenella coeruleoalba. The sequence continues at coordinate 64,932,287 of NC_137161.1, read as the reverse complement.
ATTTAGTGCGATGTTTCTTGCATTTTGTGCTTTTGGTTGGTGATTTCACTGTTCACGCATAGAGCTGAAGTGCTGTCCAGGGTTCCTAAGTGCAAGAAGGCTGGGATGGGTTTTATGAAGAAAATATGTGTGTTAGATAAGCTTCATTCAGGCACGTGTCATGGTGCTGTTGGCTGTGAGTTCAGTGATATTAAATAAGGTGTCTTGAAACAGAAACAGGATTATGTATTAATAACCTTCTCTCTCAAGAAACATAAAACACAGTATTGATCAGTTGACAAAAATGTTGTGACCAGGGGCATAAAGGAACCTATTCTGTATTTCCCCCCGGGGCACTGGTTCAGTGTTCCTGGAGACTATAGAACAGAAGAGAAGTACCACAAATCACTGGAATTGATTGTAGCCTACATGTATTAACTCATGCAATCAGCACAGTTATCCTACGATATAGATATTATTAGAGGAAAACCCCACCATAATGCAAGAAAGGGGTTAAAGAATTCACTTGTTAAAGGCAGGATACCTTTGATATTCATAAAATGATGTGGGGTTGCAGCCAGTTAGCCTGGAATTGCAAGGATCTCAGAGTCCAGCGGTTCCATCCTAATCGATTCACCCCAGCTGTGGTTTGGCCGGCACCGTCTGGTGGTGGTTACCTGATCTGGCTTCCACATCTTTGGGGGTCATTCTTGTCCTTGGCCATGAGGACTTCCAGAAGAGAAGACTGACATCACTGATCCCCATGGCCCTCAGCCCTCTCTGGGGAGACTGGACAGGCAGCCACCTCCCCTGCACAGAAAACAGGAACCAATTGCCAGTCGCTTTTATTCAAAATTGTATTATCTTAGGCTTGTTATCACTGGATTTTCCTCTATTATCCCCATTTTATAGATGAGGAAACTGAGGCCAGGGAGGTTCCACAGTGATCACCCACAGCCAGTTCTTTCTGGGCTGAGCTGGCCTTCTGGCCCGTCTCCTCCTCTCTCCCCTCTCATGTGTGTGCCAGGGGAGCCTCAGCAGCGTTTAATATTAACTCTAGAAAGCAAGGCAGGAATCAGTCTCTGCTGCCACTGCCCAATAAAACCCCTCTGCCTGTTTCATTTTTTCTTTTCTTTTCTTTTTGTTGGAGTATAGTTGGTTTACAATGTTGTGCTAGTTTCAGATGTATACCTCTGGCTGTGTCTGATGCCCTCTGCTTGGGAGACGTGAGGGTTTTCTTTCTTTTTTTCTAACAAAAGTAAAACTGTTCCAGGCGAAGTGTGTCGGGTTGTTTTCCAGTGGCCTTCAGATGGTACAAACTCCCTAGTGACCTCTCGCCTTTTGTTGCAGTCTCGTCATGTTCTACTTCATCGCCCTAGCAGGAGCGCACAAGCGGGTGGTTGTCCAGCTCCGAGAGCAGCTGTCCCTGGTAAGGAAGCACCGGTCCCAGGGACAAGGCTGGGACATTTACCCAGGACACTGAAAGGAATGGGGAGCTCTTCCCAGGGAGAGGGTGGGATTTCCCATCACCACTCCCCCAGAACCCTGCCTTCAGGCTCGGCCTCCTCCAGCCCCATTCATTCCCTGACTCATCCATTCCCTCAACATTTGTATCCTCATACTGTGCTGGGATACACAGGTGAAGAAGAGAGACAAGGCTGCTTAGTAGTTAAAGAAAAGAGATAAATTCCAATTGCGATAACTGGTATGACGATGATACAGAGAGGTAGTTAGAGTGGCGGGTGGACCGTCTGCTGCTGAGATGGTGGCCACGGAAGGCCTCTTTGGAGGCGGCGATGGTGGAGCTGAGACTCGAATGATGAGAGGCGCCAATTATGGGAGGTCTTGGGCATGAGAGTAACAGGCAGAGGGTGCATTGAGGAGTGAGCTGGGCACTGCTGGGCCCAGGGGGAAGGGCGGTGTGGCTGGAGGGTGCAGGATGATGGGGAGAGGCAAGGCGATGCTAGAGTCACAGCATAGCTGGGGTCACAGCATCACCTGAGGGCTCTGGTGGGAAGTTTGGGTTTAATTCTGAGTGTGATGGGAAGCCATTGGAGGGTGGTAAGTAAAAGTCTGATGTTCATTTTTAAAGGAACATTTTTACAAGGCCGCTTTGTGGACCAGGGGCTGGGGAGGGAGGAAGAGTGAAAGAGGCAATTTGGAGGTCATTGCCATGGTCCAGTGGTTATTACCTAACCAAGTCTGATAGGTAATTTCTTAGGTCGAAATAATGATATTTGTTTCCAAATATATTGAATGTGCTCTTGAACCTGTCTGTGTTTTTAGGAAAGTCGTGACAAGCGTTATCTAATCCAGAAACTAACAGAAGCCCAGAGGGATATGAGGAACCGGCTAGACTGACGGGGAGATGCTGCAGTGTGCGGTTTACAGGCTGGCCTGGTGACCTGCCAGCCTACACCATCTACCTGAGGTTTTAGCAGAAATTTTTAAATATATTTTTCTGGAATTTGGGCCTTTCCTGCAAGTGGTTCCATACGTGCAGCTCCAGTGCCTGTGTTTACATAACCCAGCCCCTGTTTAATGCTTTAGGGACTTAGAAAAGTAGGTTTGCCTGAGGCCCAGCAGCTCAGGCTCAACCAAAACACTGAAGCCATTGAAGGTTTTCAACCAAAATTGCGGAGAGACCATTTATAGTCCTACAAGCTTATTTGTATTGTCTTTTAAAGTTAACTGTAGAGGTCATCTATCCATGAGCCTGGGTTAGTTCTTTGGAGCCAGGTTCTGGGGGTTTAGGCTGAGAGGTGTTCCTTAAGAAGTAGTGACTCTCTAGGATGGTTCTGTAGACTTAGAATGGAGGCTCGATTTTTTTGAAATGGAGAAACCCTTGAATTGTGATGTTTGGACCAGATGGTGGGAGCATGAAGAGGATGGTTATGTAATTTCAGCTACATGAGAATATGTAATATGAGAATAATATTCTAGGAGAGAAAAGCCCTTCCTGCTGTGCGAATGAACAAGGCCCCGAGTGCCCTGGATTGAGCCCTATGAGGAGGGGAACAGCGGCAGGATGGCAGCCAGGATTTCGTAGCTTCCTGGGCATTTTGCCACAGCTTTGTTACTCAGGGCAAACTGCCTTTAAGGGCCTGGATAGCCACAAAACTTCCGTCCCTCTAGTCCTGAGTTTGGGGACTTGGCAGAGTGCCATCCATATGGAGAGGCAAAGTTTGTCTCTCAGTCTTCCAAAAGCCGTTTCCCTTCCTGCACTGAGGTCTCTCAATCACACTTCATGGTTCGGAGCCAGGCTGGAAAGGACCGTTGAGTCTTCGAGTGTTTCGGCATGTGGGTTGCAGCGTCAGGCCAGCCTGTGCCGGTGTACCAAACTAGACTGAATGCTGGCGTCTTAAATGTACGTATTCATATTTGTAAGGGCTGTTGTTTCTCTTGTGCTTAAAATTTTTAATTTTATTTTACAAAACATGCAGAGTATCTCTTCAGATTTCTGTTACCATAAAAACCATCTGCGATAAATACCTCATCACTGAAACTGATAGCTAGCTTTAAACCTTTTAATATAAGCCTAGATTATGGTTTTTTTTTTTTTTTTTAGATTATGGTTTAATGTAAGCAGTTTTCATTCTAATACCTTCAGAATCTTTTTCAAAGTACTGTAGTTTTGTAACGACTGTGTGTACCTTCCTTCTATGGTTTTCCTTCCTTTCACTGGCTCTAAACCTTTCCTGGGGGTAGCCTGGAATTTAAAGGAGGGTGCAGGTTTTAGAAAGCTGCTGCTGTGAAGTATATTTCCCCCCCTCCCCCCATTACTCAAAAATGATTGACTCCTTGCTCTGAGAAGCAAAACAAGCTCACCATAGTTAACATACTTCTGTGTACTTGTCCCTTTGCCAAAGTTTTTTTTTCCTGCTCTTCTACAGGTAGTATTAACACGGGATATTTTTATACCTATAAAACTGATGAGGTTTTCTTTTCTTATCTTGTTAAGGTTTATGAATTTTTAAGTCTAATAACTAGTATCATGGAATTTTGAGCAAACGGAAGTTCATTCCATCCTCACGTTTAAAAAATTCTAAATTGTTGGCATTTTTGCCTAGAGAATTTATATGTATAACATTCTTGCCTTCACCATGCTTCTGAAAACAGTCAAGTTTTCTGTGGTGTGTGTGTGTGTGTGTGTGTGTGTGTGTGTGTGTGTGTGTGTGTGTGTGTGTGATGGAAGCTCTGTTTTCTTTCCCTATTATTATACTGAAATATGCTAATATATTCATTTTAGTCAAATGCTGCTAATTTGCATACTTCTTACTTGAATGTTTTTATATATTTTGATAACTTTAATAACTGCAGATGACGTCTGTATAATTGTTAAAGTGCAGCTCTCGCTAACAAATGTGCATTACAACTACTGATTAAACTACGTCTTGAAGGTTTTAAAATGTGATTCTGTGTATTTGAATTCTTGGAGGTGTCTTGTTAGCAGTCAAGTGATCATGAAAGCTGTAACAGTTTGTAAAGTTGCTCTTTACCTTTTCCTAGAATCAGAAGAAAGAAGTGTTCAATTATAGAAAATCATCAAATGAGTGCTTTTAAGACTTGCTTTTAAGCCAAGGAGGGATGTGTGTGTGTGTGTGTGTGTGTGTGTGTGTGTGTGTGTGTGTGTGTGTGTTTTAAACTTAAAAGACATAAAGTTATTTCAAGACTCCCCATCCCACCTCCCAGAGGGAAACACTGCTAATAATGCTTATTTTATTCTCCCAGAAAATTATATATTCAAGCAGATATGTATCTGTAGTTGTATGTGTGATATTTATTTATTTATGAGCTTTTCCATTTTTTCTCCTTAATAACATCTTGAAGATCTTTATATGGAGAGTAGCTACTCATTCTTTTTAATGACTACATGGTATTCTTCCATTGTGTCAGTGTATACTTTCATAATCATTCACCAATACTGGATACTTAGTTTTCAGTCACTCCCTCCTCCCATCCCCCTGCCCCGGACCCCACACACACCTCATTACAAGTACTCGGAGCTGGAATTTTGAAAGTACATGCAAACATTTCTCTTTTCTCTGTTCTATCCCATTGGCTTCAGGTTCTTGTTCTTTATCAAGGTGGCCTTGCACTTTCTTGCAATCACAAAATATTCTAATTCCAGCAAAGAGAAGAATCCAGTTTGGCAAGTCTTTAGTTTGCATTAACTCTTAAGTTAGCAAAGTAAATTCTTGCAGCTACATATCTGATTGTAGATACCCACTTGAGTAAGTATTGGAGAAGAAAGGAATTAATTTCCTGGGATGGCACTGCAAGGTCTGATCCCTAGGAAGATAGAACTTCTGAATGTGTCTTCTTTATATAGGGTGTTGCTTTATTAGTAAATTCCATTTGGTGTATTGTCTTTCCAATGCATGGGATGTGCTGGGGACATAGAATGGCTTTGTACTTTGTGTAATTTTGTACAGGTGTCTTTACCACTGTGAGATAAAGATCCCTTATCTTTAAAATGGAAAAATAGGGCTTCCCTGGTGGCGCAGTGGTTGAGAGTCCGCCTGCCGATGCAGGGGACACGGGTTCGTGCCCCGGTCTGGGAAGATCCCACATGCCGCGGAGCGGCTGGGCCCGTGAGCCATGGCCGCTGAGCCTGCGCGTCTGGAGCCTGTGCTCCGCAACAGGAGAGGCCACAACAGTGAGAGGCCTGCGTACCGCAAAAAAAAAAAAAAAGAAGGAAAAATAATATAGACATTCACTTCTATTTTTGAGGATTGAATTAGGGAATAATAAGCCTTTTCTTTATGAAATTTTGTATTCTCATTACAAAAATACTTGTTTATTATAGAAAATAAAGGGAACGTTGAAAGCTACAGAGAAAACAAAAGTAAAAATCATGTATGAGCAATATGTGTGGACATCCACTGTTAGTCTTGTCAAATTCCCTTTAAGGTAGAAAGAACAGAGTGAGGGAGGGAGGATGAAAAGAAGAGAAAGAAAAAAATTGGTATTCTCATTTCTTTTTCATAAGTGTTTTCTCATTTTATCCAAAGTTCTTTATAAGCATTTCAGTAGGTTACATAACATCATACAGATGGATCACAATCTTTTTAAAAGTTTTTGGCCGCACCCCACAGCATGTGGGATCTTAGTTCCCCGACCAGGGATCGAACCCACACCTCCTGCACTGGAAGGCAGAGTCTTACCACTGGGCCACTGGGGAAGTCCCCACATTTTTTTTTTTTTTTTTTTTGCGGTACGTGGGCCTCTCACTGTTGTGGCCTCTCCCATTGCGGAGCACAGGCTCTGGACGCTCAGGCTCAGCAGCCATGGCTCACGGGCCCAGCCGCTCCACGGCATGTGGGATCTTCCCGGACCAGGGCACGAACCCGTGTCCCCTGCATCAGCAGGCGGACTCTCAACCACTGCGCCACCTGGGAAGCCCCCCACATTTTTTTTAACATCCCCTTGCTGCTTAACATTTTGTTTTCAAATGTCCCTGACAATAAATGAGACACAGAAATCTTTGTCAATATATATATATATTTTTCTTTTGAGACAGAGACCTGGAAATGGGATTACGGCCAAGATTTTAAGGCTTTTGAGAGCTAGATTTATACTCAGCAGCTTTACATGAGAATGTTACAACACCCTCACTTTCACCAACTGTTTGGATTTAAAAAGGTATGTAATAGTCAATCATAATTTTAAATTATTGCAGTGTGTTAATTTGAAAACAATTAGCAACATTATTTTTACAATGGCAGTGTATCTTAAATATTTTATAGTAACGGGTAATTGAAACACAAAAGACCCTGAATAGCCAAAGCAATCTTTTTATTTATTTATTTATTTATGGCTGCGTTGGGCCTTCGTTGCTGTGCGTGGGCTTTCTCTAGTTGTGGTGAGTGGCGGCTACTCTTTGCTGCAGTGCGCGGGCTTCTCATTGCGTTGGCTTCTCGTTGTGGAGCACAGGCTCTAGGCGTGTGGGCTTCAGTAGTTGCAGCGCGTGGGCTCAGTAGTTGTGGCTTGCAGGCTCTAGAGCGCAGGCTCAGTAGTTGTGGCGCATGGGCTTATTTGCTCCGTGGCATGTGAGATCTTCCCAGATCAGGGCTTGAACCCGTGTCCCCTGCATTGGTAGGAGGATTCTTAACCACTGCGCCACCAGGGAAGCCCATAGCCAAAGAAATCTTGAGAAAGAAAAACGGAGTTGGAGGAATCAGGGTCCCCGACTTCAAACTATACTACAAAGCTACAGTAATCAAGACTGTATGGTGCTGGCACAAATACAGAAATATAGATCAATGGTACAGGATAGAAAGCCCAGAGATAAACCGACACACATATGGTCACCTAATTTATGACAAAGGAGGCAAGAACATACAATGGAGCAAAGATAGCCTCTTCAGTAAGTGGTGCTGGGAAAATAGGACAGCTACATGTAAAAGAATGAAATCAGAACACTCCCTAACACCATACACAAAAATAAACTCAAAATGGATTAAAGACCTAAATGTAAGACAGGACACTGTAAAATTCTTAGAGGAAAACATAGGAAAAACACTCTTTGACATAAACCACAGCAAGATCTTTTTTGAACCACCTCCTCGAGTAATGAAAATAAAAATAAACAAATGGGACCTAATAAAACTTAAAAGCTTTTGCACAGCAAAGGAAACCATAAACAAGATGAAAAGACAACCCTCAGAATGGGAGAAACTATTTGCAAATGAAACAACGGACAAAGGATTAATCTCCAAAATATACAAACAGCTCATGGAGCTCAATATCAAAACAAACAATCCAATTAAAAAATGGGCGGAAGACCTAAAGAGACATTTCACCAAAAAAGACATACAGATGGCCAAAAGGCACATGAAAAGATGCTCAACATCACTAATCATTAGAGAAATGCAAATCAAAACTACAATGAGGTATCACCTCACACCAGTCAGAATGGCCATTATCAAAAAATCTAGAAATAGGGCTTCCCTGGTGGCGCAGTGGTTAAGAATCCGCCTGCCAATGCAGGGGACACGGGTTCGAGCCCTGGTCCGGGAAGATCCCACATGCCACAGGGCAACTGGGCCCATGAGCCACAACTACTAAGCCTGCGTGTCTGGAGCCTGTGCTCCTCAACGAGAGGCCGCGACAGTGAGAGGCCCGTGCACCGCGATGAAGAGTGGGCCCTGCTCGCCGCAACTAGAGAAAGCCCTCGCACAGAAACGAAGACCCAACACAGCCAAAAATAAATAAATAAAAATTTATATTAAAAAAAATCTAGAAATAATAAATACTAGAGAGGGTGTGGTGAAAAGGGAACTTTCCTGCACTGTTGGTGGGGATGTACGTTGATACAACCACTATGGAGAACAGTATGGAGGTTCCTTAAAAAACTAAAAATAGAACTACCATATGACCCAGCAATCCCACTATTGAGCATGTACTCTGAGAAAACCATAAATCCAAAAGAGACATGTACCACAGTGTTCACTGTAGCACTATTTACAATAGCCAGGACATGGAAGTAATCTAAATGTCCATCAACAGATGAATGGATAAAGATACGGCACATATATTACTCAGCCATAAAAAGAAACAAAATTGAGTTATTTGTAATGAGGTAGATGGACCTAGAGTCTGTCATACAGAGTGAAGTAAGTTAGAAAGAAAAACAAATACCGTATACTAACGCATATGTATGGAATTAAAAAAAAATGGTGGTGATGAACCTAGTGGCAGGGCAGGAATAAAGACGCAGACATAGAGAATGGACTTGGGGACGGGGGGGGGGGGGGGCTGGGGGAGGGGGAAGCTGGGGTGAAGTGAGAGTAGCGTCGACACATATACACTTCCAAACGTAAGATAGCTAGTGGGAAGCAGCTGCATAGCACAGGGAGATCAGCTCAGTGATTTGTGACGACCTAGAGAGGTGGAATAGGGAGGGTGGGAGGGAGGGGATATGGGTATATATGTATGCATATGGCTGATTCACTTTGTTGTACAACAGAAATTAACACAGCATTGTGAAGCAATTATACTCCAATAAAGAGGTGTATATATATATGTATGTATGTATGTATGTATATTCCAAGGGTGTAAAGTAAAAAATGAAAGCCCCCTTCTCACTATCCCAACCCCTTGAAGTTACCATTATTAAACGTTTTGCTGTACATCCTTTCAGGTATGCACCTTTGATTTTTTTGCCCTCATATACATTACACATTCGAAAAATTATTTCTGTTCCATAGATTCCTAGAAGTAGGATTGTTGTATCAGTGGATATGCATTTTTTAAAGTGTCCAAATTTTTTTTTCTTAAGACTTTATTTTTTTTTACAGCAGTTTTAGGTTCACAGCAAAATTGAGGAAGGTACAGAGATTTCCCATATACCCCCTGCCTCCACACATGCACCGAATCCCCCACCAGAGTGATACATTTGTTACAATTGATGAGTCTACATTGTCAGATTGGATATAGACTTAAAAGTAAGAAATATGTTGCTAAACCTTCCCTTCCCAACCCTCCCCTTAAGAAACCAATTTGCGCGAATGTACGTTCTCACTAACAGTAAATTGGAAATAATAATAGCAATAATAAATGTTTTCCGTAGAAAAACTAAAAATAGAGAAAAGGAGTAGGAAGAAATTTAGTATGTCAACCCCAATTCCTAGAGATAACACTAATGACCATGTGGTGAATTTCAGAATGTAATTTCTACTATTTTAAAGTGGTTACAAATAGAGAAAAATCTCCTATATTGGTAAAGCATAAAACACAATGGCTATGCCAGTAAACAATTCCTTCATGGTCCTCCTTCCCAGGAACTGAGTAGAGTAATCTTTACCCCGTCGGGATCTTTGAAAGAACAATTTAGCATTCTCATCTCCATGGCAACCCTTTACCCGGTCGGTCTGAGTGATTGATAGTGATCTCATCCAATAGAATCTTTTCATTTGACGTTTCCAACCAATCGAGTGGAAGCAGGTGGCCCAGGGCGTTTCCACCGAGGCAAGAGCGGGTCTTATCTGCCTTACGTCGGCCGTGCGTCATCAGTCTGCGACAAGGGCACGGTTGCTCTGTTCAAGAAGTGGTTCCGCTGTTGCCGCAGCAATGAGCTGCGCCCGGGCGGCGGCGGCTTGCTGTCTGTGGCAGCTGCGCACGGGCGCCCCGAGGTCCCTCTCAGGTAAAGGGGGAGCATTACCGTGGCCCCGCCCCGTGCCGGCGAGCCAGGGAATTTTCTCCTGAGGCTTGGGTCGGAGAGGGCACGGGGAAGACGTTCACTACGTCACAGGGCTGCGACGGAGCGCGACTGAGCGGCTGGAAAAGCGGGGCTAGGCCAGTAGTACGCCGCGGGTCCGCTGGGCGGGAAGTGGAGTGGTTTTCCGCAGTAACCGTCTGGAGCGCCTGTTCCGGGTCGGCGCATTGGGGATGACCTAATTGTGCACCTGTTACGTGACGTCACTGCAGGTGTGGTCGGCGTTCCGGACTGAGGACAGTTGGCGACCTTAAAAGTTTAGTGTCCCGGGGACGGGGGGGTGGGGGGTGTCCTCCTCGTAGCCTTTGCTCAGGGCCTTGTAGGTAGTCCTACGACCAGCAGCGTCCGCTTGCCCCCGACACCTCCACCCCTCACCCCGGAGCTTGTTAGAAACGCGGATTCTCAGGTCCCTCCCCTGACCTACTGGATCGCTATGTCAGTATTTTAACAAGACCTTCGAATGATTCGTGTGCATTTGCAAGTTTGAGAGGCACCAGGGTATTAGAAGGAGTATCGAATTGGGAGTAGGGAGACTTAGGCCTGGATCCTGGCTCCTCCTTTCCTCATATCATCCGAGCTGCCTCAGAAAATTGTGAGGTCATTTTCTCAAAGTTAAATCATTCGTGTACCACCTTGACGACTTTTGCCTTATAGCAATACCACTTGTATTTTGATTACTAAAGGTTTGTTTTTTTTTCCCCTAAACCGTGTCCCATTTTAAATTAAGTAATTTCACGGAAACTAGATCCTTACGGTAAACAGAAAACCAGTATCTTCTGTCCCAAGAAAAGTAATCATAAAAAATAAATACGCTGAAAACAAGAAGTTATTGTGTTAGATACTGTTGCCTACCAAGGCTTGAACCCAAGATCATCTTTCTTTCTGGTAAGAAAGGGAGGTTAGCAAGTGTTAGGAAGACGTTTAAGATGTGTCAGCTGTAAACTGAGACCATCTCCTTGATGAAGACAAAAAAATTGGAAGAGAATAACTCTTGCTGAAAAACATGGGTGTTATTTAATGCATGTTCATAGCCACTTAAGGTCTTCCTATAAACCACATGAAACCTCCTAGGTACCATCATAGGTATGTGTTTCACATTTTGGGAAAACATGAATATAAAATGATGCATTTGAGAGCTTCTAGCACTGGGCCTCAATTTTATATATTATTTCTCAGTTTTATTTTAAAGTGTGTGACAGTGCAGGCAAAACTCAGAGGACTGTTGAACATGATTTTTTTTTTTTTTTTTTTTTTTTTTTTGGCGGTATGCGGGCCTCTCACTGTTGTGGCCTCTCCCGTTGCGGAGCACAGGCTCCGGACGCGCAGGCTCAGCGGCCATGGCTCACGGGCCCAGCCGCTCCGCGGCATGTGGGATCCTCCCGGACCGGAGCACGAACCCGTGTCCCCTGCATCGGCAGGCGGACTCTCAACCACTGCGCCACCAGGGAAGCCCTGAACATGATTTTTAATGCTCCTTAGTTGAGCCAATACCAAAATAAGAATCATTGTTTTTCATTTAAAGAGTTACTTTGCTTCCTGTATCTCATTTTACCTTCATGATAACTCATTAAGAAAGGTTTTATTATTGCGTGTTTTCCCTTAAAAAGGAAATAACCTGATCATTCCCAATTTTATATGTAAGAAATGGCAATTCTGAATTGTCTAAGGTCTGTGTTAGAGACAGGATATGTATTTTCTGGCTCTAGCTCTGTGCCCCATCTGTGATCCATACCGTAGAAATATGTTGCTAAATCTTCCCTTCCCAACCCTCCCCTTAAGAAACCAATTTGCACCAATGTACGTTCTCACTAACAGTAAAGTGGAAATAATAATAGCAATAATGTTCTCTGTAGAAAAACTAAAAATAGAGAAAAGGAGTAGGAAGAAATTTAGTATGTCAACCCCAATACCTAGAGATAACACTAATGACCATGTGGTGAATTTCAGAATGTAATTTCTACTATTTAAAGTGGTTACAAATAGAGAAAAATCTCCTATATTGGTAAAGGAGATTTTTAGAAATAATGTTTTGCCAATCTGTGATCCATACTGTACATTTTTTTCCTTTTCCATTATGGTTTATTACAGGATATTGAATATAGTTCCTTGTGCTATATAGTAGGACCTTGTTGTTTATTTTATATATAGTAGTTTGTATCTGCTAATCCCAAACTCCTAATTTATCCCGCCCCCACCCCCTTTCCCCTTTGGTCACCATAAGTTTGTTTTCTATGTCTGTGAGTCTGTTTCTTAAGTTCATTTGTTAATTTCTTAATAATTTCACATTTTAGATTCCACATATAAGTGATATCATATGGTATTTGTCTTTCTCTGTCTTACATCACTTAGTATGATAATCTCTAGGTCCATCCATGTTGCTACAGATGGCATTATTTCACTCTTTTATGGCTGAAGAGTATTCCAGTGTGTGTGTGTGTGCGTGTGTATATAGGTAGATAGACCACATCTTCTTTATCCATTCATCTGTCGATGGGCATTTAGGTAGCTTCCATGTCTTGGCTATTGTAAATAGTGCTGCTGTGAACATTGGGGTGCATGTGTCTTTTCGATTTAGAGTTTTGTCCAGATATATGCCCAGGAGTGGGATTGCTGGATCATATGGCAACTCTGTTTTTAGTTTTTTGAGGAACCTCCATATTGTTCTCCATAGTGGCCGCACCAGTTTACATTCCCACCAACAGTGTAGGAGGGTTCCCTTTTCTCCACACCCTCTCCAGCATTTGTTATTTGTAGACTTTTTTTTTGTTTTTTTGTGGTACGCGGGCCTCTCACTGTTGTGGCCTCTTCTGTTGCGGAGCACAGGCTCCGGACGCACAGGCTCAGCAGCCATGGCTCACAGGCCTAGCCGCTCCGCAGCATGTGGGATCTTCCCGGACCGGGGCACGAACCCGTGTCCCCCGCATCGGCAGGCGGACTCTCAACCACTGCGCCACCAGGGAAGCCCATTTGTAGACTTTTTAATGGCCATTCTGACGGGTGTAAGGTGGTACCTCATTGTAGTTTTGATTTGCATTTTTCTAATTAGCAATGTTGAGCACCTTTTCATGTGTCTGTTGGCCATCTGTTTGTCTTCTTTGGAGAAATGTCTGTTTAAGTCTTCCGCCCATTTTTTGATTGGGTTGTTTGTTTTTTTGTTATTGAGCTGTATGAACTGTTTGTGTATTTTGGAAATTAAGCCCTTGTGGGTTGCATCGTTTGCAAATATTTTCTCCCAGTCCGTAGGTTGTCTTTTCATTTTGTTTATGGTTTCCTTTGCTGTGCAAAAGCTTATAAGTTTGATTAGGTCCCATTGTTTATTTTTGCTTTTATTTCTGTTGCCTTGGGAGACTGACCTAAGAAAACATTGGTGTGATTTATGTCTGAGAATGTTTTGCCTATGTTCTCTTCTAGGAGTTTTATGGTGTCATGTCTTAATATGTAAGTTTTTAAGCCAGTTTGAGTTGGTTTTTGTGTATGGTGTAAGGGTGTGTTCTAAATGCATTGATTTACATTTGGCTGTCCAGCTTTCCCAACACCACTTGCTGAAGAGACTGTCTTTTCTCCGTTGTATATTAATTGGCAAAGATTAATTGGCCATAGGTGTGTGGGTTTATTTCTGGGCTCTCTATTCTATTCCATTGATCCATATGTCTGTTTTTGTGCCAGTACCACACTGTTTTGATTACTGTAGCCTTGTAATATTGTCTGAAGTCTGGGAGGGTTATGCCACCAGCTTTGTCCTTTTTCCTCAGGATTGCTTTGGCAATTCTGGGTCGTTTATGGTTCCATATAAATTTTAGGATTATTCATTCTAGTTCTGTGAAAATGGCCGTGGGTAATTTGATAGGGATCACATTAAGTCTGTAGATTGTTCTGGGTAGTTTGGCCATTTAAATAATATTAATTTTTCCAATCCAGGAGTATCCATCGCATACTTTTTAAAGAGACCTTGCAGAGATTATGAAAAGATAGAAATAGCAAATATTACAATGCCCCACCCTCCACACATACTCCCAAAAAGCATTTATTAGGTGCCTGAATCTGGAAGAGTGTTGCAGTGCTAGGGAAAATTCAAGTATGTTTTTAATAGAAATGTAATTCTACCCATCAGAAGTCAGATGTGCGTTTGAACTCACCCTCATCCTATGCACTCAGCCCCTTGCTATTTCTCAGTAAGTGGTTTCTTAAAAATGAGTATTGAGGGATTTCCCAATAGTCCAATGGTTAGGACTTGGCGCTTTCACTGCCGAGGGCCTGGGTTCAATCCCTGGTCGGGGAACTAAGATCCCGCAAGCCATGGGGAGCAGCCAAAAAAAAGAGTATTGAGTTGTCTTTAAAGTTCTTTCCCATTAACACGTTTCTGGATGGGAATAACAAAATAAAAGAACAAGCAAACAAGATTACTTTAAAAAATAGAGTCATCTCATCGTTTTCAATTTTAATTGGGCCCCATCTTCCTATAAGGAGGCCAGATCGATGGAAGCACCAGTCCTTGGACTTGGAGGCAAAAACTTGAGACAAGTTACCTTGACTTTGTCAAATGTCTCAAATTATTCTCCACATAAAAACATGGCCACGGACCACAGTGACCCACTGTCTGATGGCACAGATCTGAGTGGTACCTTACACCTGGCAGAACTTGGACTCCATCCAGTTTCTTGAGTCAGATATGCTCGGTGAGATGGAGCAGGTTATATGTGGAAGACTGGATCACAGCTGGGTCACCATGCTTCGGACCCCTAATATCCACTGCTCCTTTGTTTAGTCATTTAAAATCCCCTGCCTGAAAAGTTCAAATGCAGAACCCCCTCATATTTCATCAAGCCTACCCCATCACTGTGTCCAAAGCACTCAAGCCTTTTTTAATGGAAAAACAAACAAACAAACTATAGATGTATCCAAAATGAAACTTTCTGCACATTGTGTGGGTGTTCAAGTTAGCCTAAATGAAAAGAAGTATCTATTAAACACACAGTAGTCATACATAAGAGCCTTGAAACACATCTCAAGATGATATCAATACAGGTCAAAGTTCACATTCCAAACTAAATGGTCTCTCTGAGTCTCTATTTCCATATCTTCAGAATGAGTTGATAACACCTTATACATCTAAACATGTTACAAAACTCTTCTCTTAGGGGAGAGAACTTTGGGAATGCCCTAATGTAAGCCTCAGAGATTACAGTCAAGGTGTTACTGTTTGGAGATTTTTTTAAAAGACAAAATCTAATCTATCCTGAAGAATTTATATTTTGAAAGCAAGAAGAGTTCAGTTGAATTAAGTACCATAATGAGATGAAACCTAAGCTCTAAGGCTAAGTTCTCAAAGTCAGATGCCCACGGGTGCAGATATTTTTAGGAGAAATTAAATCTACAGTTCGTAACCTTGGCTGCAGAGAGGATTTGCGCACAGAACTTTTCAAAAACATCTGTGTCCCCTCCCAGAGATCAACGGGGGAGGAGCATCCGTGCTTTTGAGAGCTCCCTAGGGGTTCTGTGCAGCCAGGGTTGGGAACAGAGCAAGCTGGCACGAGCGGGTGGACTGGAGAACCATGCCCGTCTAGAGGCAGCTACCACGTTAACTGCCTGGTGAGAAGACAGGATCAGTATTTCTAGATCATCATACACTTAGATTGAAGCCAGAGTCCAGATCTTTAGTTAAAATCTTCTATGTTTTAAATAATGGTAACTAATTTACTTCAAAAAACAGAACAAAAACCATTGCAGGTTAAACAGAATACACCCGTGGGCGTACCCCACCTATGGGGAGCTTATTTGTGACCTTTGCTCTAAGGTGCCTCTTTCTTCTGTCTATGAAGGAAACAACTCAGTTTTACCCGAGAGTAATGGAGAATAAACACTTGCGTTGCAGCTTATGGAAGAAGAAGCAGTGTCAGATTTTGCAGTTCGGGAGTGACCTTAGACGGTATCAGTCGGGCAGCTGTGGATCGAATAATCCGGGTGGATCATGCAGGTGAATATGGAGCGAACCGCATCTACGCAGGGCAGATGGCCATCCTGGGTCGGACGAGCGTCGGGCCGGTCATTCAGGTGGGCGCCTCTTTATCTGAGTAATGAATCGCATTGGGTCATGCCTTCTCAAGGGAGATACTGTTGTCCCCAGGCAAGTAAGAATTGGTTGTGCGGGTGGGGATGGAGGAGTAAAAAGCATATTATTATTTTTTTATCAAGCACATACATTTCGTACATAAACACATACAGTATATCTGTAGTATTAAAATGTCTTGGTGGGGGGCGGTGCGGGCGATAAAAAAGGGCTGAGAGTCAGCGTTAAGTAAAAGCGCCAGTTGTGAGACGTTGTGGTCCTGCCCATAGTGGAGACCAGTGGAGATATTTTATATTGAGGGGCAGATGGTGGGGCCTGGGCTTTATAGTCACACAGACTATAAAGGTTCACATTCCAGCTCTCTCCCGGTGTGACCTGGGGGAAGTCACATGACCTCTCCATTTCCATATCTGCAAAATGAGCTGTTAACACCTCATTAGGTTTTGGTGAAGAATAAATGAGCTGGTGTAGAGCGGCTAATACCATGCCTGGCATGTAATAGACACTTAGCACATGTTAAATTGCCTGCTCTGAGCCCTTGGGCAAGTTACTTAACCTCTCTGTGCCTCACTTTCTTCGTCTGTAAAGTGAGGATAATAACAGTTCGTCCTTCACAAAGCAGTTGTGCAGATTAAGTTAATTACGTATGTAAAGCTATTTGACAGTACTTGGCTATAGGACATACTCTTAAGTGTTAGCTCTTATAATCATTCTCCCTTTTTTCTTTGATGTAAATGATACATTTCTGGCTCTCTGAAAGGAACTTATATAAAATGTAATATTCTGCCCTTCTGATTTTGAGGTGGGCTACACATCTCATTTCTCCTGGGTGCGCACTCTTGTCCCTGAATAGGCGCGTTGTGGGTCGGAGGAGCTTCTTCTGGCACCATGGTTCGGGGTCCGCTTCTCTGGAATTAAGATTACAGATGCTTCTTTTGGTTTGCTGTCACTCTCTTCTCCGTAGCCTGATGTTTAGGGTTTTTCTTCGACGATTCAAGGGGAATGGGAGAAATAGCAGTTCTCATCATTTTGCCCGTTTTGCTTCCTTTACCGCACGTGGACAGGGCATTAGTTTCCTTGCTATATAGCAGGCGGTCTCTGTGGAATGCTTGCATGTCTTTGTTTTTATGTTTCTTACAGAAAATGTGGGATCAAGAAAAGGACCATTTGAAAAAGTTCAATGAGTTGATGGTTGCATTCAGGGTGCGGCCAACCATTCTGATGCCCTTTTGGAATGTGCTGGGCTTTGCACTGGGTATGTGTCTGTCCAGAAGAGCCTGTGTGAGCTTAGGGATCTGGGGTGATTGAATCATTAAATAACCACTTCTACAATTCTTGCTGTGTCCTCTTACAACCTTTTAATTTACTTAATATTTTTCTGAAGTTAAATTGACTTTTTTTTGCTTACATTTATTTAAGATAGAATCTTAAAATCAGAACTTTTATAAATAGAAGGTACAGTGAAAATAAATACAACAGAGAGGAAAAATGCTAGAGCAATTCAGTTGTAGCCAGATGGTGTTCCCCGATGAAGGTTCTAAACCTGAGATCTGCTCACTCTTAAAAAGGGAGTCAGGGAATTCCCTGGCGGTCCAGTGGTTGGGACTCGGCGCTTTCACTGCCTGGGTTCAATCCCTGGTTGGGGAACTAAGATCCCGCAAGCCACGAGACACGGCCAAAAAAAGAAGGGTGGTGGGGGGAATCAGTGGTATAGAGGAACCCAAAACACACTCACCCTCAGTGAAGACTCACTCCTGCCATAATCGGAAGGTTAGAAAAAGCACTGATAAAAGAACATTCTTACTATGTGATTCAGGGTTTAACACTGTGATCTGGTACCACCTATAACCGTGGTTTTCAAGGGGGGAAGTTGCTCCTGAGGATGCTTGGCAACATCTAAAGACATTTTTGGTTGTCACAACTGGGGATGCCACTGGCACCTAGTGGGTAAAGGCCAAGGGTGCTGCTAAACAGCCCACAGTGTTCAGGACATTCCCCCGCAACAAGGAATTATCCAGCCCCAGAGTCCAGGGTGCCAAGGTGACAAACCCTGACCTCAGCTGATCTCCATCCCCAGTGGTATCAGCCCCAACCTTTGCCTTCTGGGTCTGACAATTCCAGGTGCGGGAACTGCCCTGCTTGGGAAGGAGGGCGCAATGGCCTGCACAGTTGCTGTGGAAGAGTCCATAGCACACCACTACAACAACCAGATCAGGATGCTGATGGAGAAGGAGCCTGAAAAGTATGAAGAGCTTCTTCAGGTATTTGACTGGCTCTGGAAGGGGCTGCTGTGGGGGAAGGGCAGATATGCAGTTTGGTAAGAGGAACAAAATAGAGTGTTAGGGAAGTGCGATGCCTCAGAAACCTAGGGCAGCACCTCATTTTAAAAGCAAGCAAACTGAGGCAGCTGAAGCCGTATGCCCTGTCACGTGCTTGGGCAGAGCTGGGACTGAAACCCGTGTTTCCTGAGCCCAGACCTGTATTCTGTCTGCTTCCGGATCATTGATAGATTCTGAGCAAATGCCATGAGTACAAACCCTTCAGATTAAATAAATAAATATCCTCAGAAATTTTCTACAGCAAATAAGGGAACTGTTTAATTTTTTTTGAAGCTAAGTCAGTGGCCAACCACCTGTTTCTGTAAATAAAGTTTTGTTGGAACACAGCGGCACCCATCTGTCTACATGTCCATGGCTGCTGTCCCCTCTACGATGGAAGAGTTGAGTTGTTGTGACAGGGACCTTACAGCCCCAAAAGCTTGAAGTACTGACTCTGGCCCTTTGTAGGAAAAGTTTGCCTACCTGTGTCTTAGATGATAATATGAGGCTTTAGTCTCCAAAATAAGTCAGGACAGCAGGGAGCTGGTAGGCTGACTTGCTTCCATTTCTTTTTCCTTAATCAGGTGATAAGGAAATTTCGGGATGAAGAGCTTGAGCACCATGACATAGGCCTCGAACACGACGCAGAACTGGTGGGGAACCCCCTTTACTGTTTGCTTGTGGTGACCTTATTTGGAAGGATGAGGGATGGGAAGGTTTCTGTTCCCAGAAAGATACAAAGTGGCTGTCAGACAAAGAGAACCAATACATTGCTTGACAGAGAGCCAGCAAATGCCTTTCTCCCAACTGGGAATCTTATTTCTTGCTTCTCTTCCTTATCCTTTTACCCAGCACTTTCTTCCTCTCGGGTGAGAAACCAGTTGGGTCAAACGTTTTGGATGCAGCAGAGGCATTCCAATCTTTTGAATAGGTTTTTTTTCCCCCCCAATTAAAATAAATTGTTTCTTAGATCTTATTACTTATCCAGAGAAGTCCCAACCCTGCCATGCCAGGCCTGTACCTTACAACTGAAGGTGAACATAGAGCAGGTTTCTTTGGGTTGCTTATTGTTGTTGTTTTTAACAGGCTCCAGCGTACGCTGTTCTGAAGAGCGTTATCCAGGCTGGATGCAGCGTGGCAATATATTTATCAGAAAGACTGTAAAGTATGTCCACTTTTCCTTGTGTATAAACGATGATAGTAATTTAACAAGTGACAATAGCAGAAAAGGAAACGTACAGTTACTGTTCTGTGAATTTGTTAATAAACTGCGAGGTTTTTTTGTTAATAAAATTCTCCAGTGTTGATTTTTTTTTTTTTTTTTTTTTGCGGTATGCGGGCCTCTCACCATTGTGGCCTTTCCCGTTGCGGAGCACAGGCTCCAAACGCACAGGCCCAGCGGCCATGGCTCACGGGCCCAGCCGCTCCACAGCATGTGGGATCTTCCCGGACTGGGGCACGAACCCGTGTCCCCTGCATTGGCAGGCGGACTCTCAACCACTGCGCCACCAGGGAAGCCCCTCCAGTGTTGATTTTTCTCTGTGCTGCTTTATGGCCATACGGCTGACAGTTCACCAGGTGCATTCAGATTATAGCAAAATAAGCCGGTCCTTGTTTGGTCTGTAGTTAATTTTTTCATAAAGCACTAAGAATGAATCATTAAGAAAGTAACAGAAATCTTCAAGAGAAAAAAAAAAGAGTTTACTGGTAACACAAAGTAATTTAAAACACAATGATGTTTAAGATTGACCAAGCAAGACTGCTGAGCCCATCAGGTAAGCGGAAGACTGACATTGTTTTGTTTTGTTTTGTTTTTTTTAACATCTTTATTGGGGTATAATTGCTTTACAATGGTGTGTTAGTTTCTGCTTTATAACAAAGTGAACCACTTATACATATACACATGTTCCCATATCTCTTCCCCGCCCCGTGTCTCCCTCCCTCCCACCCTCCCCATCCCACCCCTCCAGGCGGTCACAAAGCACTGAGCCGATATCCCTGTGCCATGCGGCTGCTTCCCACTAGCTATCTACCTTATGTTTGTTAGTGTATATATGTCCATGACTCTCTCTCGCCCTGTCACAGCTCACCCTTCCCCCTCCCCATATCCTCAAGTCCGTTCTCCAGTAGGTCTGTGTCTTTATTCCTGTCTTACCCCTAGGTTCTTCATGAAATTTTTTTTTCTTAAATTCCATATATATGTGTTAGCATACAGTATTTGTCTTTCTCTTTCTGACTTACTTCACTCTGTATGACAGACTCTAGGTCTATCTACCTCATTACAAATAGCTCAATTTCATTTCTTTTTATGGCTGAGTAATATTCCATTGTATATATGTGCCACATCTTCTTTATCCATTCATCCGATGATGGGCACTTAGGTTGTTTCCATCTCCGGGCTATTGTAAATAGAGCTGCAATGAACATTTTGGTACATGACTCTTTTCGAATTTTGGTTTTCTCAGGGTATATGCCCAGTAGTGGGATTGCTGGGTCATATGGTAGTTCTATTTGTAGTTTTTTAAGGAACCTCCATACTGTTCTCCATAGTGGCTGAACCAATTCACATTCCCACCAGCAGTGCAAGAGGGTTCCCTTTTCTCCACACCCTCTCCAGCATTTATTGTTTCTAGATTTTTTGATGATGGCCATTCTGACTGGTGTGAGATGATATCTCATTGTAGTTTTGATTTGCATTTCTGTAATGATTAATGATGTTGAGCATTCTTTCATGTGTTTGTTGGCAGTCTATATCTTCTTTGGAGAATTGTCTGTTTAGGTCTTCTGCCCATTTTTGGATTGGGTTGTTTGTTTTTTTGTTATTGAGCTGCATGAGCTGCTTGTAAATTTTGGAGATTAATCCTTTGTCGACTGACATTGTTTTTATTGTGAATTGTGGGTTTAGAGCAGGTTACTTCCATCAGAGAATATACTAAATTGTGGATTATTTGTGAAGTTGAATTATAATCATTTCCTTTAGGTCTGTTCCCAAAAGAATGGGCCAAAACGGACTATAATTTTCATACTTTGTTGAAATCTTCTATGATTTTCAAATTGTTAAATTTATGAAAAAACCTAGATCAGTGGTATTCTTTTCTCTGGCTGCACATTAGAATGTCCTGAAGAGCATTTTAGAATTTTTCAGGTTGTGAAGAAAAAATTCTGACTGAATTAGGGTGGGGCCCAGGATCAGAATGGTTTCGAAAGCTCCCAGGCGATTCTGGGGTGGGTCAGGGCTGGGGACCCCTGGACTAGATTGTCAGCTTCTCGTGGAGAAGAATCACGTCACTGGGTCTTTGCCTCCCACCCAGCGCCCTGTGTTTAATCAGTACCTCGTGATGGGCCAACTCGCCACAGTGGGTCCTGTTTTGAAGGACTGTGACACCAGGATAGTGTGGACTAGTCCTCTACAACCTCTTTTTTCCTAAACAGAACATGAATTTAATCTTATGGGATCAAGTGAATCAATCTTCTGATAATAATTAAACATGGGAGGGAAGCGCTGAAGACAACTGAATTCCCAACTCTTGTGCTAGGTTACAAACAGATGTCTGTAGTATAGTTAGTGTAGTTGGTTAACAACTGAAAAGCCAAGTTTCCTACTCAGTTATTGCCTATATCTCCATTATTTTATAAATGTGCATTTTATGTCTTTCCTGTAAAGACTATGAGTTTATTGAGGGCTAAACATCTTTTCCGGTTCCTGGTACATAGTAGGTACCCATTTAAAGGGAGGGAGGGACAAAACGTACATAAGTAGCTACCAAACTGGTAGGAAAATGGCCTCCATGGCTGTTCCTCTTCTCCTCTGGATCTCAGTGCCAGAGTTTCCCAGAGTGTGGTCCCTGGCTCTGTTCTGTCCATCATCTTTTTCTTGGTATCTCATCCTGCCTGTGGCTGACTCCTTCACAGTTGTATCTCCAGTCCAGGTTTCTCATTTTCAAATATCCATCTGCCTACAAGATCCCTCCACTTGGAAGTCAAGAGAATCCCAAGCTCCACACACCCCAAGCTGAGCTCCCTGCCTCCCCTCCCCCAGTCCTGCTTCCCCAGTGGCCTCCCCATCACAGGGAATGGCAACTCCATCCTTCTGGTCCTCAGGCCAAAAGCTGTACAGTCACCTTTGACACCTGCCTCTATTACAGTCCCATCAACCAGGACATTCTTCAGGTTCTACCACATCCTCTTCACTGTCTCAACTGCTGCCACTCAGGTCCCTCCCACCCCATCTCTTACCTAGATTATTTTAGAAGCACTCTAACTGTTCTTCTTACCCTTGTCCTCCCACAATCCATTCTCAACCCAGCAGCCGGAATGACCCTTTGAACCGTAAGTCAGATCACAATACTGCTCAGCTTAGAACCTCCCAGTGGCTTTCCCCAGTTACCACAGAATAAAAGTCACAGTCTCTAAAATGGTTTACAAGACCTACGTGATCTGGCCTTCTCTGACCAGTTCCCCTTCCTCAATCTGCTCTGGTCATGCCGGCCCCCTTCCTATTCCTTGAAATGCCAAGGCATGCTTTGGCCTTGTGGCCTTTGCAGTGGCTGTTCCCTCTGCCTGGAATCCTTTCCCCCAGATATCTCCATGGTCAAATCCCTCACTAACTCCTAATATTTTGTTCAAATGTCACTTTTGAAAGGACCCCTTTTTCAAAATTGCAGACCCCACCCCGCCACATGCCTCATCCCCCTTGCTCTGCTCTGCTCTGCACTTTTCCCCCACAGCACTTACTGCCTTCTAGCATATTATATAATGTACTTGCTATGTTTTTTTGTCTGTTTCTCCCCACAAGAATGTAAGCTTTGTAGGGCAGAAATCTCTATTTTAATCACTGACACATAATGGGCACTCAATAACTAGTTGTTGATGGGATTGAATGAAGAAATTGCTCTCCCTTATTAGAAGTCAGTTTTAGATAACTAGTAATTCAGAACTACTCCTGTGTGCATGTCAGCAAAATTCAGTGGAGATTTATTGAGAAGATGCTGACCTGGGCCCCTGGCCCCCTGGTCTGTACAAATTGTTTTGCTGTAAAACAGAATCTTTCAGCTGGGTGGTGGGGCCGGGGGTTGGGGGGAAATGCTACCAGGAAACCAAAGGAAGGCCATTCTCTACGTTTCCTGCTGATGATTTCAAAATTAGAGGCTGGAGTTTTGCATGTGAATCCACGTGCAAAGAATGAATTTAGAGCTGTACTTCACAGCATATAGAAAAATTAACTCAAAATAGACCACTAAATCTCTAAAGCTCTTAGACGAAAACATAAGGGTAAATCTTTGTGACCTTGGATTAGGCAACAGTTCTCTAGATATGACACCAAAAGCACAGGCAATGAAAGAAAAAAATAAAGTGGACTTCATCAAAATAAAAACTTTTGTTTTTGGAAGAACACTATCATGAAAGTGAGAAGACCACCAACAGAACAGGAGAGGATATTTGCAAATCATATATCTGATAAGGGATTTGTATCTAGAATATATAAAGAACTCTTACAACTCAACAATAAGACAGATAGTCTAATTAAAAATAGGCAAATGGACATGTCTCCAAAGAAGATACACAAATGGCCAATAAGCATTTGGAAAACATGCTCAACATCATTACAGAAAACCACAATGAGATACCACTTTACACCCACTAGGATGGCTACAGTCAAAAAGATGGAAAGTAACAAGTGTCGGTGAGGACGTGGGGAAATTGGAGCTCTCATGCACTGTTGATGGGAATGTAAAATGGTGCAACCCCTTTGGAAAATAGTCCGGCATTTCCTCAGTTAGCTACACATAGAATTACCATGGTACAGTTAACTCCTCTCCTAGGTATAAACTCAAAAGAAATGAAAATGTGTTCAAATAGGTAGTGGTACATGAATATTCACAGTAACATTGTTCATAATAGCCAGAAAGTAGAAACAACCCAAATGTCCATTAGCTGATGAATCAATAAACTAAATGTGGTATATTCATATGATGGAATATTCATCCATAAGAAGGAAGGAAGTACTGATACATGCTGTAGCATTGAGTATATGCTGAGTATATCAGCATGTACTGATACATGCTGTAACATTGAGGAATATTATTCATCCGTAAGAAGGAAGGGAGTACTGATACAT
The DNA here is from genome assembly GCF_951394435.1 of Stenella coeruleoalba. Lineage (NCBI taxonomy): Eukaryota > Metazoa > Chordata > Mammalia > Artiodactyla > Delphinidae > Stenella > Stenella coeruleoalba. Next base: position 64,907,586 of record NC_137161.1, on the reverse strand, counting down.
GCTGTAACATTGAGGAACTTTAAAAACATGTTTGGTTACAAAGTTTCAGTATGGAAGGTGAAAATAGTTCTGGAGATGGATGGTGGCCATAGTTATGCAACAATGTGAATGTGCTTAATGCCACTGAACTCTACACATGAAAATGGTAAGACAGTAAATGTTGTGTATATTTTACAGTAATAATTTTTTAAAAACATGCTAAGTGAAGGGAGCTGGACACAAAAGGCCATATATTGTATGAGTCCATTTATATGAAATGTCCAGAACAGGCAAATCCAGAGACAGAAAATAAACTAGTGGTGGCCTAGGACTTCAAGAGATGGGGGGAATGGGGAGGAACTGCTAATGGATTTCGGGTTTCTTTTTGGGGTGATGAATGTTCTAGAATTAGATGGTGGTGATGGACCTGTGAATATACTAAAAACCACTGGAACGTAGGCTTTTAAATGGTGAATTTTATGGTATGAATGGCATGAATGATAGCAATAAAAAAAAAATACAGGATTTGTAGTTTCATGCTATATTTGAAAGGAAATTCAGTCCAGGCTGTTGAATGGGGAAACAATTTCTTTAACGTACAGCCTTCAAGCCAGCAGAGCATGTGGAAGCCTTGATCTTCTGAGGTGCTGGTGCTGTTTCTTGCCTTCCTGTATCAAAGCTCATTTTGTAAGTATTGCAGTCAGGAGTCTTAGTTCTATGAAGGGACTTTGTTCAACCCTTATTAAAAGCCCAGATTTGCTGCTGTGTGCTTGGCATCCCCTTCAGAATTGATGTCTGATGTTTTATGCTTCTGAAATCTTCTAGAACAAGGCCAGAGAGATTTTCTGAATCCCTCTTTGATTGTTTTTAATTCCATTACAGCTTGTCCTCGTGTATTAACAAGGTAATCTTGTCTTTCTCTTACTTTACTGCTCTGATCTTTCAGAGGAAATGTGATTTTAAAATGGGACACCATCCAAAGATCATGCCAGGATGACAAAGGATATTATTCATGCAAGCAGTGCAGTTCCAAAGATGTGATCTGAGCTATAGTTCTTTGCATGTTTTTGATTCCCTTTCTACTCAGAAGTGGTCCACAGGGCTTCCCTGGTGGCTCAGTGGTTAAGAATCCACCTGCCGGGCTTCCCTGGTGGCACAGTGGTTGGGAGTCCGCCTGCCGATGTAGGGGACGCGGGTTCGTGCCCCGGTCCGGGAGGATCCCGCATGCCGCGGAGCGGCTGGAACTGTGGGCCATGGCCGCTGGGCCTGCGCGTCCGGAGCCTGTGCTCCACAACGGGAGAGGCCACAGCGGTGAGAGGCCCGCGTACCGCAAAAAAAAAAAAAAAAAAAAAAATCCACCTGCCAATGCAGGGGACACGGGTTCGAGCCCTGGTCCAGGAAGATCCCACATGCCGCAGAGCAATGAAGCCCGTGCACCACAGCTACTGAGCCTGCGCTCTAGAGCCCAGGAGCCACAACTACTGAGCCCATGTGCCACAACTACTGAAGCCCACGCGCCTAGAGCCCGTGCTCTGCAACAAGAGAAGCCACTGCAATGAGAAGCCCGTGCACCGCAACGAAGAGCAGCCCCGACTCGCCGCAACTAGAGAAAGCCCACGCACAGCAACGAAGGCCCAATGCAGCCAAAATTAAATTAAATTAAATTAAATTAAAAAATAGAAGTGGCCCACAGACCAATAGCAGTGGTATCACCTGGGAGCATGTTAGAAATGCAGAATTTGGGGCTTCTCCCCAAACCTACCTAATCAGAATCTGCATTTTAACAAGATGTGGTGGTTTTAAAGTATGTCCACACACTCCTTGATATTCCTCTGTTTGGTGGAGCCTAATTCCCCTTATCTTGAGTGTGGGCTGTCCTTAGTGACTTGTTTATAACAAACCATGAGGCAGAGATGGTGGAGTGCGACCTCCAAGGCAGCTAAGTCATAAAAGACCTCTCTCTAGGATCTCTCCTCCTTGGGGAAGCCAGAGTTGCCATGTGGTGAGAACACTCAAGCAGTAATCTATGGAGAGGGTCACATGGCCAAGAACTGAGGCCCCCTGCCAACAATCATGTTGCACAACATCTCAGAAGTGACTCCTCAGCCTTGGTCAAGACTTCAGATGACATAACTGCAGCCAACATCCAGCCTGCAACCTTATGAAGACCCAGAGCCAGACCCACGCAGCTGAGTCACTCCTGAGCTCCTGACTCTCAGCAACTATGTTAGATGATAAATGTTCGTTGTTTTCAACTGCTGGGTTTTGAGGTGAATTGTTATACAGAAATAACCAATACACAACATTTCCAGGTGATTTGGAAGCACATTACAGTTTGAGAAGCACCGAACTAGACCACGAACTCCAGGAAGGTAGAGACCACTTAGGCATTTCCTTATCTTTAGGGCTTGGTACAGTGCCTGACACTCAGTGAATTTTTGTTGGGCCAAATACAAGGTTAAATTGCCCTGTATTTTTAAAAATTAAAACTATTTTTGTAATAAATAGTGGATGTATGCACATGGTGAAATATTCCAAGAGTTAAAGGGTATTTACAGTGACAAGCATATCTCCCTGTTTGTTGATTACCAGGAAACTGAGACCACTTGCCTTACCTTGTGATTAACTATTAGCAATCTGCCCCATTCCCTTTCCCCCTCACTTCCAAAAGTAACACTTGCCTCAAAAACAATATAAACTAAAACAAAACAAAACAAAACCCAAAAACCAACAATATAAACTGCCTGTACATAAAAAAGAAAAAGAAAAAAAAAAAGCACCCCTTTCAAACTTATTCCGTAAAAGTAACCACTATTAATAGTCACTGTGTTCATTTCCAGACTCAAAAAGTCTATCCATACGTATACAGTTTTGGGTTTGTATTGTTCCCCAAACGGAGTAATACTGGGCATCTTGCCTTGACACGTGCGTTTTCCACTTCGTGACCGATATTGGCCACCTTTTCAAGTCAGCCCCTGCGATCCACCTCGCCCCGCCGGCTGGCTGCTGCCTTGCCTCAGGGCCACCTCCGTCACGCGGCCCTGCGCCAGCGCTACACACAGGCCCACCTGCACTGCCCTACAGCTGCACCCGGCGGCTCCCACACCGCCCCACCCAGCGCAGCTCTCCCGACCCTCGCGCCGCACAGGAGGAAACGCTAGGTGCTGGAGAGGCTAGAACTTAACCACGAAGCCCCTCCGCCTCTTACGTACTCTCGACCCCCAGCGGTGGGCATTTGGGGTTAACACAGAACTGGGGGACCTCTAATGCTTCAGGGACCACCTCAACACAGTCTCTATGGAATTTCCAGAGGAGGGACCCCTTGGGCTCTTTAACCTTTCTGGAGATCCCAGACTTCTTTGACCATATAATAAAAGCTCTGGACCGTCACCCCTGGGCCTCCTTAAGGTCTCTTGATCCGGGTGATTTGGGGAGAAGAAAACGTGACCTTTCCCAACCGCGAGGAACAAAAGAAACCTTTCCTCAAAATCGCTCTCTCAAAAAAAAAAAAATCGCTCTCTCTGGCTCTGCAGGAGCACAAAGCACTTTTCTACTGAATATGTTTTCAAAGGTTTAAAAGGCTCCTTTTGCCTTCGGGGACGTGCTTCCTCCCACTCCCGTTACCGAAATGGCAGCCCGGCAGGGCTGTGACTGAACCCCACGGGCCTTTGATCCGGATCCTGTAGGTAGATCTGCTCCCGGGCGCGCCAAGGTTGAGGAAGGTCTCGGGCTTTCCGGCGCCCGCCCGCCACCATCACCAGAGGGCGCCCTCGCGCCGGCATTCCGAGTCCGCGGCCGGCCGCCGACCCGCCAGGCCCTGCCAGACGTCACGGGGACACGCCCGGCGGGCGAGACCAGGTCATTGCTAGGAGTGCTGATAATCCGGCCTCCGGATCTCCGCTGTAGGACGGGAGTGGAACGTCTCGTTCACACACTGCGAGATGCGGCGGGCTCACCTGGCTGCTCCTGGCTGCGCGGGCCCACTGACTTCAGCGTCCTTAACAGGGAGGACGCAATTTCTTTTTCAGAAAAGGGAGAGGAAAACACAGGGGAGGTCGATTAGTCTCCCTCTAGGTGTACCACACGATGAAACCGGCTTCAAGCGTCAAGCAGTGTCCGAGGAGTCTCACTGAATGTTTATTCATTAGGTCGTGCTGCTCCCTGGACACACGCCTTCCTCCCACCCACGTGCTCAGCGCTTTGCCTGATGAAGGCTATTTGCCCTTCTAAACCCCCAGCTCATAGAGGAAGTCATACCACACCGCATCTCCCATCCCCCATCGGTCAGCTTCTTGCATTTGTATTGCATCCCGTCATTACCTGCTTTCCTACCATCTCTCCAAGCTGGCAGCGAGCTTCTCAAAGTCAAGGGCTGTCCCCACACCTGGAGCTTAGCAGGCCCTCAGCTGACGTTTGATAAACTAATCTACGGTAAAAAATCACGTGGACTCATAGAATGGAGCAAAAGTAATTACAAGTAGTAACACGATCCTCCTGATCTCAGTATGAGCACACCTAGAAACTTCTGGACGTAAGTATGAAGTGGGGAGGGAGGGTCAACCTTGTGAGTGCCCTTCAGTCCTCTTGTCCATCTGCACCCCAAAGCCTGGCAAACACGTAACACATGACCATGTCTCTACTCTTGTCCTTTGAAACGCTTTTTATTCATTGCTGCTGTGGTTTTTGTTTGTTTGTTTATTTTATTTCTTTTTGGCTGCGTTGGGTCTTCATTGCTGCACGCGGGCTTTCTCTAGTTGCGGCGAGCAGGGGCTACTCTTTGTTTTGGTGCGCGGCCCTCTCATTGCAGTGGCTTCTCTCGTTGTGGAGCACGGGCTCTAGGCGCGTGGGATTCAGTAGTTGTGGCGCGCATGCTCAGTAGCTGTGGCTCATGGGCTCTAGAGCGCAGGCTCAGTAGTTGTGGCACACGGGCTCTAGGCACGTGGGATTCAGTAGTTGTGGTGCGTGGGCTCAGTAGTTGTGGCTCGTGGACTCAGTAGTTGTGGCTCGTGGGCTCTAGAGCACAGGCTCAGTAGTTGTGGCACACGGGCTTAGTTGCTCCGTGGCATGTGGGATCTTCCCGGACCGGGGATCGAACCCTTGTCCCCTGCATTGGCAGGCAGATTCTTAACCACTGCGCCACCAGGGAAGCCCTGTGTTTTGTTTTTTGAGAACTTCTTTTCATGATGCTTTCTTCCTTTTTTTTTTTGTTAACCTCAGCATTTCCAAGGTTATACAGAATTTCATACTGCTTGCTCCTGGAGTTCCTAACTGGGCATGCACATCGGAATAAACTCTTGAGATTTAAAAAACATCTACAGATGCTCCCGCTCCACTCAGTCCTAGTGAAGCAGAAGCTTCTGGGCAGGGCCTAAGGTAGGAATATAATTTAAAAACGCATACAGCGGCTCTGATGTGCAGCCATGGTTAAGAATCAACGGTATAATTCCACAAGGACTTTATTTTAAACCTGCCTCCAAATGGATGCCTTTCCCCTGCTTTACATCCTATTTTTCTGGGCTGATTTAAGATTTCCATGCTGCACCACTTCTCCGGCACTGCCTTCTGCTAAGATGTGACTTGTAGTTCCAGTTTTCTCCAGCCATGACAGCTGGAAACATATTCCAGACCAAGTTGTCTTCATCAGGTGGGAGCAGTGGTGAACAGCAGTGCTCCCTGTACTGCTGGGCGAGCAGCCTTTGTGCGGTATTTTCCATGCCTAACTTCCAACTGGCTTTACTGAAACAATAAAAAAAAATTGCGTGGAGATGCCACCTGTTGCACTTACTTCCTGTATGTGTGCTTAAATAAGACAACGTGGGCATTAAAAAGAATAATTATCTCAGTCCTCTGGATGCTTTAAGGTAGCATATTATTCTAAGTACTGTGGAATAAAGGAATTTTAGGACATGAAATTCACACTCCTCTTTTTATATTATTTAGAAGTGACACAACACAACATCTCACCTTTGCTTTAATAGGAAGTTGTTAGTTCTGCTAAATGAAAAATCCATAGGGTGTTCTTCAGGTATGGTTTGATCCAGGAGCTCAAACCAAACACTTGGCTTCTCTCTCTCCTCTCTTTTCTTTCCACAGGGTTGATATTAGGCTCATGGTGGCCCCCAAGTCCCTCTTCAAGTATGGCCACATAATTATTGTTATGCAGCGTTTCCATACATCACCTCCTAACATTCCTCCATCCAAAAGAAGGATGAGGGTCTTTTCCTCTAGCTTCTGCAGAAGAAAGAGAAAATTTTGTTTTCCCAGAATCCAAAATACAGCCCTCCTCCACCTCTAGCTTCATTTTCCTCCAATCGGATCACATTCCTGGCCCTCAACCTGGCCTGGAGGATTGAGACTAATCTCATTGGCCATGCCTGGTTACATGGTTGCTCCTGAAGTGGATGGAGTGGGGACAACTCCACCCAAGCCACATGGGTCAAGAGTGGGGTAAGGTGGTTCCCCCAAAGGAAGCCAGAGTCCTCTTACCAGAAGGGAGAACAGATGTCGGGCAGATCAAAAGGCCTGATATCCCCTGAGCCCAGGAAGTCGTGATGGGACAAGACTTGAGTGGATGCAAGTGGGGCAGTGGGTTCCAGATGGGCTGGAAGGCTGAGACCAGGGGGGACATTACTGTAGCCTCCCCTGATGTTGGATGACGACCTGGGTGGGGACTCTGGGTTGACAGGCAGCATAACAAGATGGTCTACACCACCTGGGTCTGAATTCTTGCTCTGCCACTTACCAGGTGTCGCCTAACCTCTCTGTGCCTTAATTTCCCCACTTGTAAAAAGATGGCACCAGGGCTGTCATGGATGAACCCGAAAACAATAAGCCAAGTGGAAGGAGCCGATCGCAAAGGCCACACAACGTATGACCCACTTACGTGAAATGTCCAGAACAGGCACATCTATAGAGACAGAGGGTAGATTAGTGATTGCCTGGGGCTGGGAGGAGTGGGGGCGGGTAATGAAAATGTTCTAAAACTGACCCTGGTGATAGTTGCACAGCTGTGGATACACCAACAGCCATCGAACTGTACACTTTATATCTGTGAATTCTATGGTATGTGAATTAAGCCGTGGAGGTTTTTCAAGGTAGTGTGTGGCAAGTGCTTTGAGCCGTGCCCGGCACTTCGGGCTTTCCCAGGCCCTTGGAGCTTCTGAATAATCCCATCGTTCACCTCCCTTCCATTACCCCTTACTGCGTGTCCCTCTCTCTCCTGCCAGATACTGACTGCATAGACAGCTCCTCTCCAGAAGAAGAGCTGGACTTGTTGGCTAATCGGAAAGGACTCCTGCTGGTCAATCTTATGCGTCCACTTGATTGGGTCTCGGGGTGCCCAGACCTTTGGTCAAACATGATTCTGGGTGTTTCTGTGAGGGTGGTTTTTGTTGAGATTAGCATTTGACTCCGTGGACTGAGTGAAGCAGGTGCCCTCCCCAAGGTGGGTGAGCCTCATCCAGTCAGCTGAAGGCCTGAATAGAACAAAAGGCTGACTCCTGAGTGAAGACTCCTCCTGCCTGGCTGCTGAGCTGGGACAACAAGCTTTTCCTGCCTTTGGACTCGAATGGAAAACACCGGACCTTCTTGGGTCTGAAGCCACCAGCTTCTACACGGGAACCACACCATCGGCTCTCCCAGGTCTCTGACTTGCTGACTGCAGATCCTGGCCCTTGTCAGCCTCCCTCATCACATGAGTCTCTTCCTTTTTCTCTACACTTCCTCTTGGTTCTCCTTCTCTGGAGAACCCTGACTAATACAGAACCTAAAAGAAAGATGAGTCAATGATGAGTTTCAGGCTGAATGACTAGGAAAACAATCAGAACGTAGGACAGAAATACGGGAATCAAATCAAGGAAGTGACTGGTTTGGGGGGTCTTTTTCCTTCACAAATACGTACTTAACATCTGCCCTGTGCCAGATAAAGTGCCAGTTGTGGGAGATTAAAAGATCTACCAGTTGCCTAAACTAGAGGCCAAATCCATCCTTGCCTCTGTCTTCAGCCTCGCCCTCAACATGGAATAATTCTTAAGATCTACAATTTCATCCCCTTGAATTTCTCTCAACTCCATTTCCTTGGCAGGTAGAAAGGGCTCTCAGTGAAATCACCATCCCCCACCCTTTAAGAGCCACAACATTTAGTAATGATTTCACTTAAGGTTCAGGAGGACCATGGAAATATTTGAGGTATTTGAAGAGTTACTATATGTGAAATTAAGAAATAGAAAGTTATTGGTATTCATCAAAGTAAAGGGACATAAAGCATATTTTGCAATTCCAAGCTACTTAAGGTGATAAGGATGTTACTAACAGTGTTAAGTGTTTGCTGGGGGGATGAGATATTGTCCAAAGGAAAATTATCTGCAAATTTTCAATTTAATGCCATCAATTAAAGCCCAGCCTAAAGTATAGGAAAGATGGGAGGGGGAGAGAGGAGAAAAAGACACCCGTCCTGGGTGGCAGCTAAGGCTGAGAGCCCGTCGTCCTGAGAGTCACTTCATACCTCTTACTTTATTCCCATCTGAGGGAAGGGGACCTTAAGAAAGCCACACGAAGGGGCTTCCCTGGTGGTGCAGTAGTTAAGAATCCACCTGCTAACGCAGGGGACACATGTTCAAGCCCTGGTCCGGGAAGATCCCACATGCTGCAGAGCAACTAAGCCCGTGCGCCACAACTACTGAGCCCACATGCCACAACTACTAAAGCCCGCGCACCTAGAGCCCGAGCTCCGCCACAGAAGAAGCCACCGCAATGAGAAGCCCGCGCACCGCTACGAAGAGTAGCCCCCGCTCGCTGCAGCTAGAGAAAGGCCACGCACAGCAACGAAGACCCAATGCAGCCAAAAATAAATAAAGTAAATTTATTTTTTAAAAAAGAAAGAAAGCCACACGAAGAAGGGACAGTGTGGACCACTGTCAGGCTGAGCTGGGGAGGAGGTTTGGGCAGGCTGCTCCGGAGATCGTTGGCGATACCAGCGCTCAGAGACTTAGGAATCACATCTACATCTGCGATGGGTTCACACGGGTCAGGTGAAGAGAGTCAGACCCTGGAGCGAGAGCATTCCAAGTTGCAATTGACCAAAATGCCCCAAAGGCTGAGAGTTACTACAGTTGCAGAGAAAGTGAGCAACATGCTCCCCACTCTTTACAGTGTGGGGATGCAATGGGGGAGGGTCCAATGTCAGCAGAGGCGGTGAAACGCACGAATTGGCAAAGATACCCTTGAAATAGTTTCTTAAATTCCTGGAATATACAGCATGGTTCTGCCTCCATACACCCAGCTTCTTTTTTCCAAGGCTGGAACCCATCACTGTATTTCTCTGGTTGAGCACTGTAAGGGGTTGTTTCTTGGGACCGTGTTGAAGGGAAATGGCAAGCTTTAAATATGTTACCCCCAGCAGGTGGCAGTGGGATAGGGTGAGGGGACAGCAGATTTCCACCTTCTGTCTTACACTCACCGAGAAGGAGGCATGTGCTCCAGACCCAAGGGTAGATGGGCGGGTCCCCTGCAAAAGTCACATAAATGAAAAGTGCTCCGACTGTATTCCAGACCTTAACAGTTTCCATCCACTTCCATATATTCTAACTTCGTTTCTAAGTATGGGGTTGGCCAAAAAAGTTCATTTGGGGTTTTCCGTAAGACGTCAACAGAAAAACCCGAACAAATTCTTGGGCCAGCCCAATACTTTCTTTTGAACCACCTTAGAGGTACAAATGGCCAAATTTTAAACATTGGGTTCGGTTTAGGGATGGGGCTTCTCTGTTCGACTCATAGGAAAACTGTAAATGGTAGAGGTTTGGATCCCCATGAAGAGATTAAGATACCACCAAAAAAGTGACGAATATTCAAAACCAGGCACCTTTTCCAGGTCAGATGTTTCCACCAGATCCGCTCATCATTACATTCGTATGTTACAACACTTTTAGCATCTTTTCTGAAAATCCCTGCAGTCTTGGCAGTCCCGGGCTCCTCTCTGCTGTGTTTCTTTTCGGAGTCTCTTTTACTCCTCATCTAACAGAGATGCAAATCGCCAGTGACCCTCCTTTGGGTGTCAAAACACACAGGGTCCTCTTGGCTTTTGAGGCGCAACACAGAGCAATGCTTTCTCTCCTTGTGGGAAAGACATCCCAAGTGAAATGTACGGAGTGTGTGTTGCACTGGGCATCCTGGCCAGGCTGCCATTCTGCTCTTGCCGGTTGGAATGCCTTGACGACTATGTCCTCAAACAGATGATCACAGGATGTCTCTCCGGGGCCGAGCACAGAGCAGCCCATGCGTTCAGTAATGACTGCTTGCATCTTGGTGCAGGCAGATTTCACAGGCCTGTAAAATTAATTCAACAAATATTTATTCAGTGAGTGACTCTAGTGCCAGGCATTGGGGAAATAATGGGGCATGAGACAGATAAAAGCCCTGCCCACATTCGAGTGGCCCAGGATTGCCAACTTTTCATTTTTCTGTTAGCATTTAAAGAAAGAAACCATGGGCTTCCCTGGTGGCGCAGTGGTTAGGGATCTGTCCTTCCAATGCAGGGGACATGGGTTCGAGCCCTGGTCTGGGAAGATCCCACATGCCGTGGAGCAACAAAGCCCGTGCGTCACAACTACTGAGCCCGTGTGCCACAACTACTGAATCCCGTGCTCCACAACAAAAGAAGCCACCGCAGTGAGAAGTCCGTGCACCACAACAAAGAGTAGCCCCCGCTAACTGCAACCAGAGAAAGCCCGTGTGCAGCAACGAAGACCCAACACAGCCAAAAATAAATAAATTTATAAAAAGAAAGAAACCACCATCCCATGAATATCATTACTATCAATTTCTCCTTAGAAGAAAATGGTTACTTTAACATGCAACAGAGTGGAAGGATGTGCTTTTAACGGACAAACTTTTAAAATGACTATATTAGAACCATATCATATGTAAGTTTAAGTTGTTGATGAAAAAATTTAATCAGTCGTTCTAAGAAAGAAATGGAAAATTTTATTTGATCCAAATTGAGGACTGTAAGCCGGGAACAGCCTCTCAAAAAGCTGAGAACTGTTCCCTTGGTTAGAGGTCAAAGCACAATTATATACGTTTTTGAGACAGAGCGCTGTACCTTAAATGGCGTATTATTGACAGTTTCACAATTTAGCAGTAGCAGAATAGTGGGTCTTGGGTCATCATGACCCCTGACAAGATTAAGAAGGAATGTTATCTCCTAAGGAATTGTCTTGTTGATGCTGGGAGGATGCTGCTCTGTATGGCTGAACAGGTATTTCTACCAACGGGGAGGTTTGGTGGATGTCTAATGCAGATAAACAGCCACCGCAGAGGGGAGAGAGGAGGCCTAAGGGCAGAGAAAAAGGTTTTATGTTTCAATTTTTCTTGTCTTGCCATACAATACGAATTTTAGTTCACAGCTACATAAACATGCTTTGGGGTGTGGGAGAGAGTTCTTTAAATAGCATGGACAACCTCGTTCATCACTTTACTTCAAGCTGGGTGGCTAAAGATACATATTATTCCTACAGTTTGGCCCATGAACTCAAACCAACTCCTTCATCAGGGGCTCAGCTGCTGAAACTTTGGTTTCAATGCTGGAGAAAACTCTGACCGTGATGGCCAATGGGAGACGGAATATCAGTTTCCACAATAGCAACTTCCTAAAAGAGTTTCAAATGTATTTTTTTTCTCTCAACATTATATTAAAAACGTTTTTCAAATATACAGAGAAACCGAAAGAATTGTACTGAGAACATCGATATACCCACCTCTTAAACTCTACCATGAATGTTTAACTTGACTGCTTTCTCTCTTGTCTGTCTGTTCATCCATCCCTCTCTCCACCCATCAATCAGTCCATCTTATTTTCTGATACATTTCAAAGGCAACTGCTGAGGCCGTACACTTCAGCATGCATATCACTCATTAGAATCCAATGTGTGTTTGTAATTTTTTTGAGGGAAAATTTAGATACGGTGAAATGCCTGAGTTTGGAGTGCACCGCTCAATGCGTTTTGACAAATGTGTGATCCGAACCCCTAAGCCGCTCTATCATGGGTAATTTGCACTAAATTAGATGTTGTTTTGCTATGTGCTGACTTTGAAATGTCCCTACCCTGCGAGACGAGACTCCCCCTGGGAACTGAGCTTTATGAAAAATGCCTTTCACGTGTCTTATTTTGCTCTGTTGCCCCAGACCCCGGAAAACATCACCAGATGCCCATTTGGAAAGAACTGACTACAGGCAGTTTGTGCGGTGGTTAAAAATATCAGTACAGGAAGCGTGGGTTTGAATCCCAGCTCTGCCACTTTCTGGCGCTCTGACCTCACGCAAAGTATGTATCCTGCGTCTAGGCCTCAGTTTCCCCAGCTACACAATGGGTAAAGATAGGCCTCCCTCATGAGGTTGCTCTGTGTGGTGAGGGCTGAATGGGTTACATCATGTAAAGTGCCTGAGTAGAACATTGCCTGCTGAGTGGGGAACACTCAGGAGAGGCTGACCTTAGCACCAGCTCTCACAGCAGGAGGCGGGGATGAGGGGCACATTAACTTTGTGCCTCCTGAAGCCGGTGATTTTATGTTCCACTCAGTTCTGAGTCTCTTTGGCCCCGCTGGCCCTCCAGCCAGAAATGTAATGACTGTCAAAATTCTCACCATGACATCACCAGGCAATGTCTGTGGGAAGTCTGTGTCCATAAAATGACTCAAACCAGAGGAACTGAGCACGTGGGAGATAGGGTTCTTACTCTCTAATTGTGTTGGATTTATAACGTAAATCCCACGGCCTTGAATTTAATATCGCACCATTTTATTGGCACCAAATTGCATTACAGACCCATTAGCTCTCTCCTAGCCCTTCGTCTCTGCCAGACGGAAGCTTCCCTTTGACGGATGTCGGTTTCATTATTCATGACTCTTTTATAAACAGTGGCTTTGAAAATGGAGATCAGGAAAGAACATTTTCTAGTGAAACGCTCTTTATCAGCATGGGACTACTATGCCGGACTCCTGAAATAGATTCAGTTTCTTTACTCAGTCAGTCATTTAACAATTAGCACTGAGCATGCGCTGGACAGATGTAGCACCTGCTCACAAAAAAAACCTCAGGATATATTTAGAAATACAAACATGTAATTAGTAATCACATGAATAATGCCTCACAATTAGGATGGAGCCCATAGAGCAGATAATGTTGTTTGCCTGCTATGCCAAAGGCTGATGACTGCCTCCTAACATTTATTCTCTTTCTTTTCCACAGTAATAAAACACTTATTTTTAGCAGGATGCTTGCTATCTAGGATAACGACTACATTTCCCAGCCTCCTTTGCTGTTATATGTGGCCATGTACAATGCTGGAACCAATTTCAATGTGTGGAGAGTTTTCTTCCCATACCTCCAAGCAATTTTCAGGCACCAGCCGGGTGTCCTACAATTCAACTCAATTCTGACATTATCTGCCTGGAGATAGTGCCGTATCCCACAGGTTAAGGACTCAGTTTCCTCACCACGCCCCGCATTCAGATGCCAATTGCAAGTCCAGGTTGTCACCTGTGCTTCTGACTAACCAGCTATAGATCAGAGGTTCCAACACCCCCCATCCCCACCTTGGGTTCAATTAATTTGCTAGAGCGACTCACAGAACTCAGAGAAACATTTTACTCGCTAGAATCAGTTTACTATAAAAGGCTATAACTCAGGGACCGCCAGATGGAAGGGATGCACAGGGCAACGTGTGTGGGACAGAGCACGGAGCTTCCATGCCCTCTCCAAGAGCTCCATGCTCTCTGCATCTCCATGGGTTCATCAACTGGAAATTCTCCAAACCCCATCATTTTGGGTTTTTATGGAGACCTCATTACATACATAGACACGATTGATTAAATCATTGGCCATTGGTGGTCGAACTCAATCCCCAGCCCGTCTCCTCTCCCTGGAGGTCGGGGGGTGGGACTGAAAGTTCCAACCGTCTAATCATGAGGTTGGTTCTAGCAACAAGCTCCCACCCTCAGGTGCTTCCAAAAGTCACCTCCCTAACAAAACAAGACACCTTTGCTGCTCTCATCACTTAGGAAATTCCAAGGGTTTTAGGAGCTCTGTGCCAGGAACAGGGATGAAGACCAAATATATATTTTTTATTATAAGTCACAATATCACACATGCGACTAAGTCCTGGCCAATGTAATGGGCAGAAGCAGAATGTGCAATTTTATGTGATACTCTTAAAAGGAAGAGAACGCCTTTTCTTTGTCCTTTTACTCCTTCCCGTGGGCTGGAAGGCAGGGGCTGGTGTACCATCTTGCAGTATCAATGTCAGGGCACCACCTAGGCATAGTGGATCGAGTTGGAGGGAGCCTGGGCTCCTGACTCTGTGACTGTTTCATGAGAGAAAAACTGCTCTTTTGTTTCAGGTGCTATAATGTCAGGTTTCTGTAACAACAGCAGGACTGCTATCCTAATTAACACATCTACCCATCACCTAGTCCCCATCTTCCTTATTAAAAGAACCCCAAATTTATTCAAGTATCAACTCTTAACAAAGGTGACTGTACCTCTAGCTCAGAGGTAAATCCTCATTAATATAAACCAGTCAGGGCAATCCATTTCTCTTGCCAGTGACCGGTTTGGGCCTAGACAAGATGCAATTCTAGGCCATGAACATTGCCAAAAGTTCTGCTGGGGAATTTCTGTGAACTATTTCCTTGTTCTAAAATAGAGATCCCAGGGAGATAACCACCTCTATAAAGTACCAGGCAGGGTGTTAGGTCCATCTTCTGATGGATGTATCTGAATGTGATGCTTGGAACTGTGGCAGTCATTCTGTAACCAGGAGGAGAGCTAGTCTGTAGATGGTAGAGCAGAAAGATGGAAGGAATCTGATGGCATGGTTGAGTCATTAAACTAAGCAAGCCTGGAGCCACTCACCTCCAGACTTTCAGTTTGTGAGGTTGTAAAATGTCCTTGTCAATTAAATCAGCTGAACTGGGGGGTCTTCTATGAACCATAACCAAGAGCATTTTAACCAGACAGCCTGGTGCACGAGGCTGTGACCAGCTCTCCAGTCTCATCTCTCAACATTTTTCTCCTAAGCCCCAAACTTCAGACTTACTGGAATCGAAACCATGCTTTCATTTCTCCAGGATTCCATACATGAAGGGACTTCTGCACAGTGGGCTTTCTCAATCCCTTTATCAGGCAATAATCAATTCATCCTCCAAAATCAGCTCAGCAGACACTTCCCCCAGGGAACCTTCTTACCAGACCCAGTTTCCCCAGATCCATTCAGCCTCATCTGCATATGCGGGCCTCGGCCTTGCTTCTTGCCCAGAGCGGCCCTAGCCACCACTCACTCCATTCTCACAGCTGGAAAGAGCCGGTTCCTGTCACAGCCACTGACCAGGGACTTCCTTTGCATGGTGCCTACTGAGAAGGAGAGACTGCCCGCAGGTGCTCAGACTGGGCTACACCCACAGAGACCCTGGCTGCTCTAGCCGCCCCATGACACAGAGGGGAAGTGTGGTCAGTTAGTGCCCCGTGGGCATACTTTGACAGATGAGGGACAGGAGATGGGAAGGAGACATCCCTTCAATTGTCTGCCCTTTTCCTCCCTAACTATTTAGAGATAAAGAGGCTCTGTGCAGCCTGTTGGGTGACTGGGGAACCAGTTGTGTTTGCAGCAATGCGTGGCCAGCTCTGTGTGCAACATATTGTATGTGTTCCCCTTCCTTCCCTGCTTCACTCCCCCTCTGCTCTCACTCTTGCTGCCTTGGGCTTGCACCCCCAATAACACATTCATACACAAGCTGTACTCTTAGATTCTGTTTTCCAGGGAACCGGGCTAAAAATCCTCCCCAACCCTGAGTCTGGGTTGCAGGGAAGAGACACATTCATATGATCTCAGAGCCCAGTGGGGATTATTATCAGGTTCCACAGGAACTGAGGCAGCTGCTCATCAAACAGGAGGGGGCCTGGAATTTTCTCTGGGCACCGCAGCTGTAGTGCCCCAATATCAACTCTGACACTCACCATTCTCAGGTGAGCCGCTTACTCTCCTGGCTTCTTCCTACGCTCCCCTGACCTGCAATGGTTTCTGTTTCCTCAAGGCCTCTGCCTATTCCATCCTTCTGCTTATATATGGCTTCAGCTTAATTCTGAGCTCTGCTTCCTCACGGCTTCTGTGTCCCATTCAGACTTTCCAAGACAGAAGATAGGTTTGAGTCACTTGGTCACCGTCAAGTACTGGATGGCACTGTTGGCAAAGCTGGGTGTCAGGCCCCCTTGTTACTGGCCGCCCTGATCCAGTCACTTGATAGGAAGTGTTCAGGCACATCTGCATCAACTTGGCCTTGCCTTGGCATTCACCAAAGTGACTGATGGGCACATCTCTCTGAAGAGAGGATAGACCCGTGTGGGTGTTCTGAGTTGCATGACGTCAGCTGTGCAGTAGCCAAGCACAGTAGAACACACAGGAAAGTTTAAAAAAACGGCAACAGATCATTTATCACAGATACTTTCAGAACCACTGGGAAAACTGCAGGAAAGGGCTCTGAGCCCAACTTCCAGAAAAGATTCCTAAGCCACACAGCAGAACCGGGTCACCAAGGGAGCTGCTGCCTCTGGCCCCACTGCTGGCCCCACTGCTGGAAGGCTTGTTGGAAGAAGGCTGGAATGGCTGGCCAGTGAATGCCACAGTGTTCATTCACAAACACCAGACTTCGTAACAACATTGACATCCTGTTCACCCAGCTGTCACATGCTCCTCGAGCATTTGCACATTTTGTTTCCATTACCTGGAATGGCCTCCCTGAATTTCTGCCGGTCAAAATCTCCTCCCTTCCCTCCTCCCTTCCTTCCTTCCTGCCTTCCTTCCTTCCTGCCAAAATCTCCTCCCTTCCCTCCTCCCTTCCCTCCTCCCTTCCTTCCTTCCTGCCTTCCTTCCTTCCTTCCTTCCTTCCTTCCTCCCATACAGCTCTATAAAGTAGCGGGCATGATGTTGGCTGATGGGGATACCAAGATGAATATGTCCCTGCCCCCAAGAATCTCATCACTTGGTTAGGGAGCTAGAGACAAACATAAATTAACCTGCCTTCCCAGAATGCGCTCTTTCTGTCCTATACGGGCACACCCCAGAGAGACCGCAGGTTCAGTTCCAGAACACTGCAATAAAGTGAATATCGCAATAAAGTGAGTCACACGAATATTTTTTTTTATCTCCCAGTGCATATAGACATTATGTTTACATGATACTGTAGTCTATTAAGTATGCAACGGCATTATGTCTAAAAAAACAATGTACATACCTTAATTTAAAAATATTTTATTGCTAAGAAATGCTAATCATCATCTGAGCCTTCAGTGAGTCAAAGAAGTAACATCAAAGATCACGGATCAGGGCTTCCCTGGTGGCGCAGTGGTTGAGAGTCTGCCTGCCGTTGCAGGGGACACGGGTTCGTGCCCCGGTCCGGGAAGATCCCACATGCCGCGGAGCGGCTGGGCCCGTGAGCCATGGCCGCTGAGCCTGTGCTCCGCAGTGGGACAGGCCACAACAGTGAGAGGCCCACGTACCGCGCCAAAAAAAAAAAGATCACAGATCACCATAACAAATATAATAATAATAAAGGTTTAGGGACTTCCCTGGTGGCACAGTTGTTAAGAATCCGCCTGCCAACACAGGGGAACATGGGTTCAAGCTCTAGTCTGGGAAGATCTCAAATGATGTGGAGAAACTAAGCCCATGTGCCACAACTACTAAGCCTGTGCTCTAGAGCCCATGAGCCACAATTACTGAGCCCATGAGCCACAAATACTGAAGCCCGTGCACCTAGAGCCCGTGCTCCACAACAAGAGAAGCCACCACAATGAGAAGCCCGCGCACGGCAACGAAGAGTGGCCCCTGCTCACCACCACTAGCGAAAGCCCGCGCACAGCAATGAAGACCCAACACAGCCAGAAATAAATAAATAAACTTTAAAAAACGTGAAATATTGTGATAATTACCAAAATGTGACAGAGGCACGAAGTGAGCAAATGCTGTTGGAAAAAATGGTGCCGACAGACTTGCTCACAGGGTGACCGCGAACCTTGCTTGTTATAAATGCAACATCCATGAAGCACAGCAAAGCGAAGTGCTGTAAAACGAGATGCGCCTGTAAAACCCTTTACAGCGTGAAAGGGAGTGAGGCAGAGGGGTTCAGAGTCCAGCCCCGGAGCCAGCCTTGCCAGCTGTGTGACTCTGAGTAAGTTTCTTGCTCTCTCTCTGCCTCACTTTGCCCGTATGTAGAATGGCATTGATGGCAGCACCTCCCCCACTGGCCTGGTTCTGAGCATTTCAGGAGCCACCACAGGGGAAGAGCTGCGTCCAGGAGGCACACGGTATTTCTCAAAGGGCTCCCGGGACTCACGCCTCAAGCATCTTTGCACAGACGTTTCCACAAGCATTTTCACTGCGTAACTAATTGGTCATGAGGCAATTTTGCTGTAAAAGATAAAATAACTGGATGACAGTTTGGTTTGACAGTTTGCTTTCAATTGGTTGACTGTTTGGTTTTATTTCTCCACTGACATAGAACTCTCATTTTAATATTCCATCAATCTCAGCCCTCATGATGGTTTGTACAGTGATGAGTAGACGTGGTGGTCTTAAAATAGAGGAGGATAACAACTACATACGTGAACTTGATAGAAAATATGGTGATAAAAGTTACTGGAAGTGCGAAGTAAGACAGTATGCCAGAGCACATACTGTACCAGAAAACGATAACATATCAGTTTGCAGATCCTTCAGTGATTTGAAGGCACAGAGTTGAACCTACACCTTTCATAGAACTTTGGAACGTCTATCAGTAGACATGTGACAACCTGCCAAAAACAAACAGTTTTCCCAACTCGATACAAGGCTCAGGTGCAAATATGCATCCTGGTATTTGGAAGCTGATGCCCCTCTTAAGGATGGAAGAAAGTTTAGAGAAAAAGTGCAAAGCTGAATGGGGAGATGAGTCAAAAGCAAAATCTCTCTGAAATACCATAAACAAAAGACTTGAAAGGCAATTGTAGGTACAACTTACAGAACAAAATCAATTATCTGTGCAGTATTGCCACAAATTGACACACATTTTAAATGTACTCAATATGTTTGCATTTTGCAATAAAGTCTTTTTAATTTTGTTATTCATTTCTCATGTTTCATTATGTCCTTTTTAATGCCCCTCTTTTGGTTTTCATTATTTTATCTTTTACAGCAACATTGCCTTAAGGCCAATTAGTTATGTGATGAAAATGTTTGCAGTGGAAATACCAGACATGCTATCAAACACACTGTCCCTTCCCATCCTTCAAAGCCTGATCAGATGTTCCCTCCCAGGAGCCTTCCCTGGGCCTCCCATGGGAAATGTCACCACCTCGTTCCCTTTTCCCCTCATCAATGTTGCCATTCTTCCTCCGCAGGACACACCTCCGGGATATCAGAAATGTTGGGAGGGGTGTGTATATATATTTGCTGAGCTGTTAAAAAAAACCCAGGAGTGGCCTTTGTCAACTATTAAACATTAAAGGAGATTTTTAATGAAATAATGATCAAAAGTCAATGAAACAGTGGCAGTTTTCTGACTCCATCCACCCTGTGTGGCGTTTTAGTCCATAAGTGTAGAGCCCCCTCTTTTCCGTCACATCCCCCTCTGCCTGGCACATGGTATGTTGGGTAATAAATTAATGAATAAATGAATTTGTTCTTGCTCTGAAACATACAGTAGATTTTTCCAAGAGCAAAGTTCTGAGGTCTGTACCTTGAACTCTCTGGAGGAAATGAGCTACGGAAACTGATTACAGGCAGAAAAGATAGTAACGGTAATACAGTACATCATTTACTGAGGGTGGCTCCCCAAAAATATTTGCCCACATCCTAACCCCTGAAACCTGTGAATATGAACTTAATTTGGGGAAAAAAAGGGCTTCAACATATGAATTTTGAGGGGACACATTTCAGTCCACACACCACCCTAGGCCAGGCTAATCAGTGCATTCTCTTACTTGGTCACTTTTAGAGTAGGACCCAACGTTATCCCTAGGCATGACATTTGCTACAACTCTCAGGCAACCGAAGCTCTCTTTTCTTCTTCATTGAGGAAAACATAAGGCTAGAGCAGCCAGGGGCCTATGGAGAGAGGCTCGCAGAGAGTGCAGCCCACTGAGAAGAAAGCAGAGCTAAGAAGTGGATTGAGCGTACCTAGATCCAGCCATACTGAAGCAGGAGCCCCATGGACGTCTCAGTTAATACGACAATAAAATGCTTTCTAAGCTGTGTTTCTGTCACCTGCAACCCAAAGAATCCTGACTAATAGACCGTGATCTCACAGCTAATAGTAGTGGGAATGCGGATCTGAAAGCATTTCTGCTCAGCTCTGAGAGGCTTTCCTGGGAGTCATCTTGGTGCTTAAGCCAGGAGCATCCTGAGTCCTGATTCCCAGATGGCATGTGGGTTCTGACATTTTTAATCTATTTACCCTTGCTCTCCGGGAGCAAGGAAGGTGCAAGAAGTGTAAATAAGTACAGTTAATTGTTTAAATAAATTCGGATAATTAAATAAATGCCGATCATTTCAGGGAGCTCTCCCTGTTATGAAACAAAACAAAGCTTCCTGGACTGAGGTCCCAGGGTAGGTCCTGACAAAGGACACTTCTCAGCAGTTGAGGAAGGGACTCCCCAGTCCCCTTCCCTGAGTCCTGCCTCCCAGCTTCTCTGGAGACAGGTGTTCAAGGCACAGCTCTGCTAAAAGCTGTGTGACTTTGGGCAAGGGGTGAACCTGCCTGCACCTCAGTTTCCTCATCTGAAAAATGGGGAAAGTAATAGTGTCCCTTTCATAGGATGAACCGGGGAGCGAATGTGTAAGGTGATCAGCACAGTACGGGCACACAGTATGACCTTTGTAAAGGCTGTGATTATTACTTCAAGGCTGGATCCTCCTCATCCAGGTCTCAGACCCACAGAGAGCCTCAGGCTTCCACAGGGCAGCCCCTACCTTCACACTCCCTCACACAGTTTTGCTTCTTTCAGAGCATTTTCTGCTGTGGATCCCTTGTCTTTCGGTTTCCTTTTCTCAAAAGGCAGTAAGCTTTATGGAGGGCAGAAGCCTTGTCTATTTTGTCAACTGCTATTTCGCCAGCACCTGGTCTCCCGCCTGGCACATAGTAGGTACTCAGTAGATACTGGTTTGAATGAAGGACAGCGGCACACTGGCAAGGGCAGCTTCCGTTCCAGGGCCTGCCACGCCACCAACACCACGCCACCACGACTTGCTGGGGGGGGGCGGGGGATGGACGGTTCCGTCGTGCGCTCTTTTTCCCTCCTTTCAACTTCCCAGTGTAACTTTGTGTGAGTACAACTGCAGAAGCTCCCTGGACAAGGCTACCGCCCCGCAATCAGAGCCTTCCTGGTTCTGCCTTCGGGGAGGGAGGATAGGGGTGGCCCGCGGGAGGCCAGTTGCCAGCGCGTCCTGAAGTCCCTCCCGCCGCCTCGCGTCGCTTTAAGGCGGAGGCCCGGGAGGGGGTCGACCCCGCCCGCCCGCTCGCCTCGCGGCTCCAGACTTCGGCATTTCCTCCCCGCTAGCTGGCGCGGCCTCGCCTCCCCTCGGAAGAGGAAACTCCCGTGGCAGAGTAACGGGAACAAGAGCGGAGGGGAGCAGCGGGGGACTCCGGGGACCCACGGCGCCGGGAGGGCGGCCCGAGGTAGGAGGCGAGCGCAGCGGGACCAGAAGCTGGCCGAAGGCGGCGCGCCGGGGAGCGGGGCGGGGAGGGCCGGCGGGCCGGACGCAGCGCGCAGTCGGCACGGGGCGCGGCTGGGCGCTGGAGCGTGCAGGGCGGGCCGCTGCTGGAAGGAGCGCTTGAGCTGGGAGAGGAGGCCGAGCTGGAGGGCTGCTTTCCCCGGCCCTGCGACGGGGTCGCCGCCGCGGAGGCGAAGGGAACCGGGACAGCGGGGCTGCCCGGGCGCTGCGCGCATGCTGGGCCTGGGACGCCGCCGGGGCTCGCGCCCTGGGCTGTTCGGCCGCCGCTGCCCCGGGCGCCCGGCATGTCGGTGCACTACACCCTGAATCTGCGCGTCTTCTGGCCCCTGGTGACTGGCCTGTGCACCGCCCTCGTGTGCCTCTACCATGTCCTGCGGGGAAGCGGGGACGCCCGGACCGAGCCCCCCGAAGGCGCGGACGGCGGCTTCCCGCTGCTCAAGGTGGCCGTCCTGCTGCTCCTCGGCTACATCCTCCTGCGCTGTCGCCACGCTGTCCGGCAGCGCTTCCTGCCGGGGTCTCCCCGCCTGGGGGGCCACTCCGCCTTATCTCCTAGACACTTAGGAGAGCCCAGCCTCGACATCTTGCTGGAGAGTTATTACGAGCACGAGGTGCGCCTGTCGCCGCACGTGCTGGGCCACAGCAAAGCACACGTGAGCCGGATCGTGGGCGAGCTGGTGCGGGCTGGCCGCGCCCGAGGGTCCCCAGGCCCCATCCCCGGGGGAGCGCTGGCCTTGGCCTTTCGCGGAGATTTCATCCAGGTAGGCAGTGCCTACGAGCAGCATAAAATCCGCCGGCCCGACGGCTTCGACGTGTTGGTGCCGCTGCGCCTCCCTCCCCTGGTGGCGCTGGAGCCGCGGAGCCTGGGCGCGGAGCCCGCGCTGGCCCCAGCCTTCCACGGCTGCTTCGTGTGCGCACTGAAGGCGCCGCCAGGGGCTTCCGGGGGCCACTGGCTCCGGGACTGCAAAGCCTTCGCCGACGGCTTCTGCGTGGATGTGCGCGGGCGGCGCCATCTCTCGGCTACGCTGGTACTGCGCTGGTTTCAGTCGCACCTGCAGCGCTCCCTGGCCACCGTGCGCTACAGCCTGGAGGGGCGTTGTCGGGTCAGCCTGACCCCAGGCGGCCTGGAGCAGCCCCCTACCCTACACGTCCTCCCCTGCCGCACCGATTACGGCTGCTGCCGCCTTTCCATGGCCGTGCGTCTCATCCCTGCCGTCCACTTGGGCGACAGCGTCTTCCTGGTGGCCCCACCACTGCCACCCTCACCCGTCGGGCCCCTGTCGGAGCTCCCGGGAGGCCTGCGCGCCGATGCACTGTGGGGTGTGAACACGGCGCGCCAGGAGCAGAAGCTGCTGAGCTGGCTGCAGGAAAGGGCCCCTCCAGGTGCCTGCTACCTCAAGTGCCTGCAGTTGCTTAAAGCTCTGCGAGACCTGGGCGCCCGCGGGCTGGACCCGACGGCCGCCACCCAGTGGGGACGCATCCTATCCTCATACGTGCTCAAGACAGTGCTGCTGGCGGCGCTGCTACGCCAGGGGGCTCCCGCACAAGGCTGGGACGAGGCGCACCTGGGCGAGCGCTTGGAAGAGCTAGTACAGTTCCTCAGGGATTGCCTGCTGCGACGCCGTACACTCTTCCACTGCCTCCTGGGCCCTGGAGGGGCGGCCGCCGAGGTGGGCCCACTGCCCAAGGTACTGCGTGAAGCCACCCCGGTTGACCTCCTGGCCACTTTCGACAGGCAGGCCCGGGAACTCGCAGCGGCACGGTTGCTGTCCACGTGGCGAAGGCTGCCCCAGCTTCTCCGGGCCTATGGGGGTCCCCGCTACCTTGCCAGGTGTCCCCCATCCCGGAATCAGCGCCCCCAGGGGTTCCCTGAAGATGAACCATAAACCCTGCCAGAGCCCCAGCCTGGCCTGGTGCTCCTGAAGCCCCACCCACCAGGTGGGGCTGGGGATGGCAGTGAAGCCAGTTTAAGGCAAGGAAGATGACCTGCAGAAGGTGTTGGAACGTTCAGAGGATGACATTTGGTGGCTTCGGCATCACCCCCTGGCTCCACAATCCAGATAGCTGTGGCATCTTTTTCACGCCCACCAGAGTGTCCTGGGCAAGCTACGGAAAGACGTTCAACGTTAGCAGCTAAGAGTTGGTCCAAATGTTGGTTTGTGTGGAATGATTCTGTAGAAGGATCCAGCTTTTAGGGAGGATCAGGAAAGGAAGGGATTGTGGGTTGTTTAGACAGATCTCTCTGGCCCCCAAATTTAAAGAAGCTAATGTTTTTTGACACAACTACTTGGTAGGTCCTGGGTTCCTGATTGTCTTTTTAAAAATCTGAATCTTGATCTACAACTGGAATTGTAGTTCTATTCTAGAGGCTTATGTTCTGAAGAACGTAGCTTCCACTGTTCAAATTGGTATTAATGTATTTGTTAAAGGCCCATCACAGGTGTTTGACAGGATTATGAAGAATTAAGTCACAGGTGTTGAAAGGCAGTCGGGAGTTGGTTAGTGAAACTTCCAGAGCAAATAGCACTTTATTTTGATCAGTTCTTTCATTTTGTGGTAATCGCTAGTGCCAAGTGTGGCATCTGAAAGGGAGGCCAGTTACATCGACTATTAAGAAAGGTGCAGTCTTGAGGAGCAGGCTTGCTCAACATCCCTCTAGGCACGCGCTGGGATGTGCACCAGTCAGCGCTGATTCATTGAGCGTCTGCTGTGAGCCAGTCACAGTGCAGAGTGGCAACAGGATACGTGCTTCTGACAACACCGGTGAGGGCATGAAACATGTTGGGTCTCGAAAAAGATGTACTGATATTTCACTCTTTGCCTAGCAAGATGTGTCACCAGGGCTTGCTGCTGGCTGGAGACAGAAACCTTTTTCTTTTGTTTTAAGTCTTTTTGGCAAACCCCTTTGCATGGAGATTTCTTTCCGAGTTTAATGAGATAATGAAGAGGCAATGCCTGCTTTCAGCCAATGCTCAGTGATCCTCCGTAGTTGGGAAGTTTTGCTCTCATTGCCCAAGCGGCCTTTAATTGGCCCGAAGCCCACCTTTGAGGAGGGGTTGATTCAGCACAGGTCTTGCAATGCATTTCACTTAGGGTTCGGTATCTTGGGCTCTGTGCTTGAAGATCAGTTATTTCCCAATCAGCTGACAGAGGAGAAAGACAGCAGAGGAGGGCAAGTTAGGGGGAGATGGAGGGAGACATCCTTTGTCAGCTGTCTGTTCTTTCTTCTCTCTGGGCATAAATATCACCAGGCTGGGTGTATTTTGCAGCTAGCGCATTCTGAAATCCCTCACCGTCCTCCCAAATTTCTAACAGCTCTCAGTTGCATCAGTCGACATAAAACTCAGTTGAAGTTTAGAATGGTCCATCATCTGCTGAATAGAAAATGCAGCCAATCCCAGTGATATACTTTGGGATTTTTTTTTTTTTAACAGAGACTCTTAAAGGTAAAACTTGGAAGACAGAAGTAGCCACATGAATTGGGCCATTGTTTAATTTCTGAGCTATTTTGAGGGAACTCTTTAAACTTTCTTTCTTTAGGGGACCTGCTTGGCCACTGTGGGGAAATCGTTGTGAATAAATGATTTATAGGGAATCCTTCTCATCAGAGCTACAGAGATTTCTTATGTCCTTTGCAACCTTGGGCTGTAAGAGAAACAGTTGCAAATGTTGTGCTGTGTCTTTGAGGTTGTTTGGGGACATGTCCCCTTGATACCACAAAGTCATTCCTAGCTTTTGAGGTCAGTGTTAGGTCATAAGGTACTGCATTTAGCACAGGAATCCGTCTACCAACTTCCTGCGAAGATATAAACTGCACAGTGTTTTTTATAATTATTTTTAAAATAAATTCCAAGAGTAGGTAGATCTTTATATAAATATATATATTTATAATGTTTCCATACTCAGCTACAATTTCCCCAGTAGTTGGAGTGGGGGAAAGCGAGGCTATTAGAGGGATATAAAGCTTTAAAAGCTGAATTTTCCAAATATTTCTAGCTGAGTGGATAGGTTCCTCTTTTATCTGAATAGCATTTTGAACTTTGAAGCTGGTAACATACAGTTCTTGTAGTTTCTTTGTGGGTTTTTTTTTTTTCAGGTTAATTACCCAAAGCCTCATCCATCCTCAAGATTTTTAAATTTTATTTTTTTTTAATGAATGGGGCATTGTGTTTGTGAATTTTTAAAATATTAATGTTTTATTTAAATGCCATGCTGAGCAATTGTTCTCTGTACATGGTAACCAAAAACGTAGAGATTTCGATCAATTTTGATCAATGTTTAGTAATCCAAAACATGTACTGTGTACAAATGAAATAATACGGCATATTAGTCAGGTGTGATGGTTGCCCAAGGCACTTAAATTAAGCTCGATTCTGTATTTTATTAGGGCTCCATCATGTCCTTGATCTGAAATATATACATTTTTGGTGTATACTTGGTACTGGAGGTTCATGTATTGCAAA
The DNA here is from genome assembly GCF_951394435.1 of Stenella coeruleoalba. Lineage (NCBI taxonomy): Eukaryota > Metazoa > Chordata > Mammalia > Artiodactyla > Delphinidae > Stenella > Stenella coeruleoalba. The sequence goes on along the minus strand of NC_137161.1, from coordinate 64,881,389 downwards.
TGTTCTCATACAAGAAAGCTCAGAATTGTTCGTGCTTTTAAGAAAAGATTAACTGTCCAGCCAGTGTCCGAAGAAAGTGTTTGGGGAGATGACTCAGCCATTTTGCCTTAAGACACCCTTCAGTAACTCCCACTGACCAGTCTTGGGAGTCATCCCGGAATGCTCGTGGGCTGAGAGGAGGAGACTGTGTTTTTGCAAAACGAAACTGAAGCTAAAAGGGAAAATGTGAGCAAACCAAGAGAAATCCGAAGATTTCAGGAAGGAGGACTTAAGATGGACGTGAAACGAAGAGCTGGGCAGAAGGGGAGATGGGGTGGAAATCACATGAGGGTGCGAGAGAGGTCTGGGTTAGGAAACACATTTTCTAGATATGTGCTACTTCAAGCCAGGGGTCGCAAACTCAGCAGCCTGCAGAAGCAAGTTAGGGAGGTAAATAAGAGACGGGTTGGGTGGTGATGGGGGGCTGTGCCGTCTTCAGGGGCCACGTGGCTCAGCTCCATGCGGGGAAAAGGGTAGGGTGGGGCTGGAAATAGAAAAAAAAAAAAAGAAACTTTCTGATTTTTAAACAACATAATTAAAAAATATCCAAAACACAAGTGGGCCAAAAAACACGTTTGCTTGAGCCTGGGGGCCACCAGTTTGCGACCCCTGCCTTAGACGGTAACCCCTCAAGTATGTATAAGGTTATATTTATTGTTATGGATATGATGTTGTTATACATGGTGGGGGGCATGATATTTCAAGTCTGCTTTATCGCTCAGAGCTAAGCTTTATTGTAGAAACAAACCCCCCAAATTAACATGGCCACAGATAACACTTAACTCTCAATTCCCGGAAGGATTCTCCACCCTGGACCCGTAGGAGTCAGATGGGACATCAGACCACTAGGGGCCAGCTCTTGGCATTTCCTCCCTGGTGAGTTGGGGCCAAACTCCTTGGCTCTGTCAGAGTCTGCAGGTGAGTAATCAGGAAGGATTGCAGAATAACTTGTTTTCTTCTTTATTTGTATTTTATTTTTATTTTTAAATTAATTATTATTTTTTTTAGTAGTTTCCTAGCCTTTGCAGTGATGGTTGGTGGCCGTGAACACCAGCAAAGTAGTGCTGGGTCTCCCAGCCAAGCTTCTTAGGCTTGTTACCAGCCCCAGTGCCAAGAGAACTGTTCTGATCATATGTTTCTATCCCTTTCTGACTCCGTGGCTCCCACCAAAACTGACATCCTAGCCTTCTGAAGGAATGAAACTAATAGCCTTCCAAAGTGTCTCCTTTAACCTCATGGAGTAAGTCACCTTTTCCGTAAAATGTGGCTTTTGACCGTGACGATGACTTATCGTATCCACGTGGAGGAAGGTTATTACTTCCCTCCCCAGTGGTGGGAAAAATGAACCTGGTGAACATTCCCAGTATCCCTTGGGAAGGAAAAAAGTTCAGTGTTATCATTGTGGCGTTTGTTAGTTTTTATAAAAAATTGCATGTCTGTTTCTTAGACACTACTGTTTATTTTTTCTGTACCTACATAGCACATGATTTGGTGGGGATGAAGCAAGTATAAGCTGGGAGAGGACGAAGATGTATGTGAACATCAGTACAGAGAGAACAGACTAAAACATGCAGCTAAATTATATGTAATCTGGTTTTTGAAGTATCAGATATTCAGGAATATTTTTAGCACCCTTTGCTTAAAAAAAAATGCCTTGATTCAGTCATTTGACTTTAAAACATTCCTCTTATTTTACTGTTATTTTTAGTGTGGATTTTGACCCCAAACTGTGTATTATGATGCAGTCTGTTGGCTGTGGTCATAGTGTATGTTTTGTTCCAATAACAGAGACCAAAGAGGTAATCAAGTATGGTTCAGCTGCTACAGTTGTGTGATTAAAAGGCCTTCTAATCACACCAGATTTCCACGGCCCAATAGTCGAGGCCGGCCATTTGTTTTCTATTTCAGGTTGGAGTACATTTGCACTTTTAATCGTATGGGTCATTTGGGGACCTTGTTCTTTCATACTTTGCTTTATTAATAAAGGAACTTGTAGAAACCTGTGACCTGAACGTCAGATTTGGGGAGGGTTGTCGTCTTCCTGGAGAGCAGCCTGTGGCTACACTGGCTTGTGAGCCCTTACACAGGCCCACCTGCTTTCAGTGAGTGGGTGTATGGGACTTTTTCCCACACAGCAAAGCTGGGATCATTGTACAGAATTGGCACCGTACACAGGTGGGAAAGGATGCCAGTTCATGGCTCTGTAGGCACCCGGGGGCCTGCCTTCAAGTCTTTTTCTGATCGAGAACATTCTGGCCCTGCCCTTCCTCTGTCACCCACCTCCACCCCCTCCACCCTCGGCTCTCACACACCAGCCCAAACACAACTCAAGTCTTGGCCTGTGGCTAATTTATAGCTCAAGAATTCTGCCCAGAAATCTCTTAGGCCCCCAGGTCCTCTCCAAATGGTAAACATTTGCTAATACGAAAACCCACCAGGCTTCATGAGAGATGGAATCTTGGAGGCCACGTAGGACTCTTCAAAGCCTTGGAGCCAGGTGGAGGTTTGGGGAAACCTGCAGCCACTGGCTGGCTAAACTGCTTGTGGAGAGCACTCTCCCAGGGGAAAGGTGTGGCGGGCTGTGTTTTGTTTAGTTTTCAACAATTAGTTCTTGAGTGGCTACTGTCCCCAGGCATTGAGGACACACAGAGGCAACCACAGATACGGCCTCTCATGAGCTCACAAACTGCTGTGAGAGGGCAGGCAGTTGAAGAAGTCATTTCTGTGCAGTGTGGTGGGTGCTAGGTGGGGGAGGGGTCTGGAAGCGCAGAAGAGGGGCACCTCATGCAGTCGGGGGTTTCAGGGAGGAGGGCTGCTCGGAAGAAGTGTCGCAGTTGAGATCCAGAGATAGATAGGAGTTTGCTGCGTGAAGGGAGCTGGGCTGGAGAGGAATGCATCAGACACAGAGGTGACAGGAGCAGTCAGGTTGGCTGGAAAGTGGGGGTGGGCGGGAGCGAGGAGGCTCCGGGGGCAAAGGATGAGGTGGGAGAGGTAGGAAGGCACCAGGGCACAGGGGTTCTGGAAGCCAAAGCTTCTCAAACTCGAATGTGCAAACCACTTGGGCGTCTCGTCCGAATGCAAGTTCTGATTCCGCAGGTCTGGATGTGACCTGAGAGCCTGCCTTCCTAATAGATAATGGCAATGCCACTGATGCAGGGGCCACTCTTTGATCACAAGTTCGTAAACCACGCTGAAAGTCTGGACTGGTCCCCAAGATACTGGCAGTCCACCTTAGGAAGGAATGACAAGGTCACATTTGAGTTTGGCCCACTCTGGCTACAAGGTGGAGAATGGGTTGAGCAGGGCGTGGCAATTCATCTATTTTTGTAAATAAAGTTTTATGGGAACACAGCCACACACATTCATTTACATACTGCTCTGGCTGCTTTCTCTCTCCATTAGCAGGGTTGAGTAATTGCAAAACAACACTGAAAAGAATTACTATCTGGCCTTTTACAGAAAAGTTGGCTGGACTTAATCAGACTGGAAATCATCAGATGCTGCAGTGGTCCGGGCCCAGGCAGGGGAGTGGGGACAGAGACACAAGTTACTCTGGAGACAGACCAGTGTCATGTTAGGGCCAGCACCTTAACACCAAGAGGCCTGTCTTCAAGTCTTGCATCCTGCGCTTCTCATCTGTGTGTCTCTCTGCAAGTTACCCAATCCTGTCTGGACCTCAATTCCCTCATCTATAAAATGGGATTAATAATAGGACCTCCCTCATAGGAGTGAGTGAGATTAAGTTGATTGTGCCTGCAAAGGACTTGCCGCACATTAGGCACGCAGTGTGCGTCAGTGTGGAAGCAGTTTTCGGGGTGGAATTTTCATTTAGTGTCTCCAACCTCTTCCTCTGCTCCCTTTGGGCTCATTCTTCCTCCTCTGCAGGGTGCGTTTCCCTTTTGTCCACCCAACCATCTCTCTACTACCCAGATTTTGTTTATCTTGCTCCTTGATGCCCATGGTGTTCCCCTGTAGGAAAAGCTCTTACTCTGGGTACCGTGTAGCCTGATTACAAAAGTAGCCGCCCCTGTTCTCCAAAGCTTCCTATACCTCTGCCCCTGGCGAAGTGACTTTGCAGTCTCTCCCGTCACGAAGGAAGCCTTTTTACCTACACGTTGAAATTGGAATGGCTTTGTGACTTTCTTTAGTCAGTAGAATGTGGCGGAAGGGGCACTGTGCTAGTTCCCGGCCTAGGCCTGTCTGCCTCTGATTGTTCTCTTGGAAACCTGCTGCCCCCACGTGAATAACTGGCATTGCTGGAGGATGAGGGACCACGTGATCCTGTCGCCAGAGCTGACAGCCGCCTTTGACACATGACTGAGACCATCCCAGACCAGCTCCGTTTCCCCTTCTCCCCCGCAACTGACCAGACAACAGAATGATTGAAACACTTGAACGAGCCTGGCCAAGACCAGCCGAGCCTGGCCCAGATCAGCAGACCCACCCGGCTGGCCCATAGACTCCAAGCAAAAATGAACACGTTGTTTTAAGCCACTGAGTTAGTGGTAGTTTGTAGCTCAGCTGTAGCTAAATGATTTGGAAACTTAAAAAAAAAAGAAGAAATCTGGAGAGGCTGCCAGTGGAGTAAATACAGGCAGTCCCGACTTCTGTGCATTTGACGTTCAGACAGCCAGACTTTGATGCAACCCACCTTCCCGCAGGGAATCCAGGTTTCCCTCATCTGCTGAAGCATGATGTTGGCTGAGTTGTGGCAGTGTTGCCATCTTTTGGGGGGCGTGTTTACACGGCTGTTTGTGTTCCTGCATTTGCCCTGATCTCATAAAAGCAAATGGAAGCTGGAAAATGAAAGTGCTGATTCAGGTGACAACATGCCATAGGTCTCAGAGGTAATACAGTTGAGACACTGATTGAGTGTCCCCTCTTGGCTAAACTTCAGCTTCAGTCAGGTACTGGCTGGTGTTCAGCTGGTGGGTGGTGTGTTCAACTGTAAAGGAAAAGAACAGCAGTGATAAAGGGCATGTGGGAAACTGTATCACTTAGGAAGACATTTGGCCACAACTTGTGAAAACCTAATCTATAGTGACAAATTCTTTCTTTTCATCATCCAGAAGCCTGGAGGTAGGCATCCAGCAGTTTAGGGATGAATCAGGGATCCAGGCATCTCTTTGCTCTGTCATTCTGGGTATTTTCACCTTTATCTTCATGCTTGTCCTATCAAGATCCCACAATGGCTACTACAGCCATGGAGAAGAGAAACTGGATTAAGGAATGCAGTAGACTTCCCTTACATCTCATTGGCCAGAATGGTGTCACATGACCACTCCTAGCTGCAAGGGAAGCTGGAAAGAGAGCCCGGCACATGGCACACAGCAGCCCTGAGCAAAATATGAAAAAAGAATGGGTATTAGTGAGTAAATAAGATTCTGCCACAGAAATGCTAGAAACAAATAGCAGAAGATTATGTCACTGAAGTGAGAAGTAATTGGGGAATTTATAATTCCATAGTTATATAATTTATACCCATCCTGAGTCCTAGCATATAGTAAATGCTCCATAAATGTTAGGACTGAAGTCCCAGCTCTACCATTCCCTGGCTGTAATCTTTTAGGCAAGTCCGTTAAGTCTTCTGGACATCAGTTTCCTCATTTGCAAAATGGGGTTGATAATCCCTCCTTCTATAGGCTAATCGGGAGAATCAAAGAGTAATGCACATGGGATTGAGAAGCACTACCAAACGTTAGTTGCCATATCTTAGGAGTGGTGCCCCAGCATCTTTGGAACAACAGGAAGGTGAATCCGTATCTTAAGGGGTAGGGGTCACCCTCAGGCACTCTGCTCAGAGCCTGCCCATCACCAAACTTCCTTTCCCACAGGACTGTGAGTGAGTTTGCACTTATGAATATTTGTTGTTCATGTTCCCAGGAGGGAGGACATCCAATGAGAGAAACGACCACCCTTATATCTCTTTCTTTCTTTTGAATTGTGTCATCTTCTAAGACTTCTCCCCACTTCATTTCTCAAATGATATTTGAGTCCTGGTGGAAAGCTCAGGCTAGTAGTTCTCAGTCCTGGCCCTGGCTATACAAGGGGCTTTGTAAAATTATCCATGCTCAGGACTCTACCCTGGCCCAGTGATGTCAGAAACTCTCCAGGTGCAGCCCAGGCATGGCTACAGCTCTGTGGACGATTCTAGAGTGCAGCCAGTGTTGTGAACCACTGACTTAGGTCAGATGGCCTCTCTGGAACCTTTCAGCAGAGAAACTGGGATCTCCCCACCAGGTGCTGTGGAACCACCAGCTGGTGTGTGTAAGGTTTGCTTTGGGACAGAGACAGGCAGCTGAAGGGTTGGCGTTGGTGGTGTAGGAATAAAACCCTAGGACAGAACTCTTCAGCTGGGGCATACAAGGCAAAATATTGCTAAGCAGACGCAGGATTTAATCCCACTAGCAGTTCCCTTTTTCTACAACCCCAGGGATATGAAAACATTTTTTTTTTAAATTTTGAATTTAAAAAAATGTCATCAGAGTCACCCTGAAACTTCTCAGCAAAGAAAAGCCTCTATAACAGAAGTGATAGTTCCCTCATTCTTTTTGTCATCTAGCCTGGAGAGGACATACATCATATACAGCCTAAGTTCACAAAATGCTGGCGCTTTTCATGAATATTCAGTGGTTTCTCCCACGCTTTGTCTCAGTGTCTCCCCTCCCCCCACTGCCATCTTAGATGCAGTGACTTTAAGCCAGCACTTAAGAAAAATTACAGTCCATCAGGTCACCTTCCAATGAAACCAGGAAAAAAAATACTAGGCATCCCACTGTGTGCCAGACTCAACCAAGAGCTTTTAAGGACCTTATGTCATCAAAAGATTTTTATCTTTATCGTTTATTTAATCATTGGTCTCCTTGAATTTGGAGCTCAGCCTCTGATGGGCGGCTGTCGATCCTTATCAAAGTAAAACCATTAAAACGTATTTCAACTATGGAGAAAAATGCTTTTGACATTTGGAGATGGGGGGCCCTCAGGGTCTTGCATGGCAAGAAACTGCACTGAAAACACTGCTCCGTATTTTAGGCAAAGGATTTGTGATGATCGGTTATTTTTCCTCTGATAAATACCTGATTTTCAAAGAACAGTCTAATTAGTAGGAATCTCCACTTTCCAAGCCTTCAAAATGCACTTGGTAGTCCTCACACCAGGGCCTGGGAGACCTGTGAGTGGCCAGCCAAGAAGTCTGAGCCCTTCCTACACGTGGCAGAGACTCTTCGGCTACTTGCCGAGTAGCCCCGAGGAACCCACTATCTCCCAGCACCCCTGCAGTTTGATAGGGCTGACTGACTGGTCTGACCAGTAGGCAGGGAGCAGAAGGGACTGGTTATGATCCTGCAGAGGCAGTAAAGGCCACACACGAAGATGCCAGCAGCACAAGATGGAACCGAGAAGAGCTGCCCTTGCCAGTCACCCGATTCATACTGGCCTTTGATTGAGTTAGAAATCCACCTGTGTGCTGTTAGGCCTCTGAAACGAAATGTCAGGGTTCTTTGTTTCAGCAGCGTAGCCCAGCCTAACCTAACTAATACAAGAGGCTGCGGAAGAGGGCTCCTATCCTAACCCCGTTTTGGAAGACCCTATCGGAAGCCTCTCAAATTCATGTGTTGATTAAAAATGAGGAGATGTTCTTCCCTAGAGCCCCAGAAATGTCCAGATTATGAAGTTTTCCATCTCCATTCACACTCATTCGGTAACTCATCATTGAGTGCCAGGCCCTGTGCTGGCCCTGGGGACGGAGTGGTTAGCAAAACAGACACCGTCTCATTTGGCTGCAGCTTTCAATCTGCTGGAGGAGGCAGAGGCTTAAGCCTGCCAACGAATGCTGAATAACAAATAGAGGTAGAAGCTTTGAAGGAAAGAAACAGGTTTCTATGACACTGTAAATCCAAAGGAGTTTAAGGCAGCCCCGGGGGGTTAGGGAAGACTTCCTGGAAATCTTGGAGCCCAGCGCAGGAACCCACGGGGTCTGTGTCAGAGTGTCCCCTTGCAGAGCATTTACTGTGTGCAAAGCTCCTTACCAAAGCCTTGATGCACAGTATCTTCATTTGATTGTTGTAACAGTCCTAGGAGGTGGCGCTAATATCATCCCCATGATACAGGTAAGGAAACTGAGGCTCAGCAAGATGAGGCTGAATGCCCAATGCCACTTAGTAAGCAAGTGCGGACAGGGGTTTGAACCCACATCTACTGGCTCCCAAGCTAACACTTGATGCATTTCTGGCCCCTGCAAACTGACCCAAGACGGTTAGTCATGCAGGAAGTAGCCCCTCTGGAGTCCCACAGTGGGAGAACAAAACGAAACCAGCAGGCAGATGTTTACAGGTTGCCTAGAAAAGCCACCCCCCGCCACCCCCTCCACACACAGGAGCCTCCCCCCAAGCCCCTCCTTAAAAGCTCTAGAGTTCCTTTTTCATTTTTATGGCCTCCCCTCCCCCTCCAACCAGAGAGCTGACTTCACCGTCCTTCCAGCAGACAGGAAGGCGTGGGTGTCACGCTACAGTAGCCCAGATGCAAACCATGGGACAGGCCAGCTCTCTCCTCTCTTGATTTTCTCTGATGCTTTGCTTTCTCCTCAGAATAGAAGCAGGAACCCCGGGCGGAGGTGCTTTGAAACGTCAGCTGGTACGGGCTAGTTGCTGTGTTTTTACAGAAGGACTAAACAGATTCCACACACATTTCCACTCATCCAGTCACATGCAGACACGTGTGTACATGGTGGACTCACAGATGTACACATTCTTGAACTCACACATGTGCACCCATAGCTAACACTTCTATAGCATGTACCGTGTCCCAGGCAGTTTTCTAGGTCTGGGCCAACAACTGCCTGTGGGCCAAATCCAGCGGCTGCCTGTTTGTGTAAATAAAGTTTTATTGGAACACAGTCACCCTCATCATTAATGCACTGTCTTAGCTGCTTTTGCACCGCAAAGGCAGCACTAAGTAGTTTCAACAGTGACCATATGGCCCCCAAACCTAAAGTATTTACTATCTGGCCCTTCACAGGAAAACTTTGCTGACCCCATGTTCTAAGTGCTTAAAAACTCTATATAGTATCAGTTATCTATTGCTGCATAAACCACCCTAAAATTTAGTGGCTCAAAAATAACCACCACCATTATTATCTCTCATGAGTCTGTGTGTTAATGAGCTCTGCTGGCAGTTCTGCTGTGGAACTGAACTCAGGTCCACAGCACAGCAAAGCCAATCGACTGATACCAGCTTGCAGTGAAGGAAAGTGCAGTGTTTATTGCAGGGCAGCGAGCAAGGAGAATGGGCAGCTTGTGCTCAAAGACCCAAACTTCCTGATAGCTTTTAGGTGAGGGTTTTTTGGTTTTTTTTGTTTTTGTTTTTGTTTTTGTTTTGCGGTACACGGGCCTCTCACTGTTGTGGCCTCTCCTGTTGCGGAGCACAGGCTCCAGACGCGCAGGCTCAGCGGCCATGGCTCACGGGCCCTGCCGCTCTGCGGCATGTGGGATCCTCCCGAACTGGGGCATGAACCCATGTCCCCTGCATCGGCAGGCAGACTCTCAGCCACTGCGCCACCAGGGAAGGCCCTAGGTGAGGGTTTTTAAAGACAACGTTAGGGGTGAGGGTTGCAGGGTGTGTGATCAGCTTGTGGACTTTCTCCTGATTGGTTGGTAGGGAGGTAACGGGGGTGTTTCAGGAATCTCAGTCATCAGCCTTCTGGTTCCAACCAGTCTGGGGTCCACATGCTTGTGGTCAGCATGTATCACCATCCTCTACCCGGTTGGTGGGGGGTGTCTTAGTTTTTGCAGAACAACTCAAAGATGTGCATCAGGTTGTTATCTGTACCCCTTCAGGAGGAAACCAGGAGTCCTGTGACCTTATTGTTCTCATTTCTCCGGTCATTAACTGTTGAGCCTACTCTTTGGAACTCAGGGAAGACCTAGGAGACTAAAGCTTTTTCTACAAACAAGAAGTGGGGACGTCGAGGGGCTTGTACTCAGGAGGGCCCTGAGGGTCCTTCTCAGTTTCAGTTCTGCTCCTTGTGATGCCAACTGGGACCACAGGCCTGTCCGGGAGGGCTCACTCCTGTAGTGGGCAGTTGGTGGTCCTGTGGGCTATGAACTCAGCTGGTGCTGGACTGGTGTGCCTCAGTTTCCCTCCATGTGGCCTCACCGTTTGGCTCTAGCTTCTCATGGCTCGGCCACTGGACTCTTCCAGGGGAGGTGTTCCACGTGTGCAAATGCAGAACTGCAGGTCTTGTAAGGCCCAGATTCTGTTGGTCAGAACAAACCACAGGTCTAGCGCAGGTTAAAGAGGAAGCGACATGGACTCCACCTATCAGTGGCAGGGGTATAAAGAGCTTGTGACCACTTTTAACCTACCACGGTAAGTACTTGTCTTCATTTTAGACATAAGGAAACTGAGACACAGCAAGGTTAAACAACTTGCCCACCAGCACCTAGTTCACCCTCAGGCACACACCCTCATACACACTCACTCACACAAATATGCCTGTGCATTCATAGTCACACATTACCGTTACACATATATATCCCTCACGTATGTCCACAATTCACATATATACGTACACCTACGTCCTCATATAGACACAAAATCCTCCTGCAGATTCATATATACACACATTCATATTCGCACACAGGCATTCACACATACACACTCCACCGCATACACACACTCCTGGTATATATGCCCTCACAGACACCCCCCCCCCAGATATGTAATCACACCTATTCACATGCATGTACACACATATGCCCACACTGTTTCCTCCCTCTCCACTGACCATAGTAATTTCCACCAGTGACTCAGACGACCTTTTCCTCCCTCTTTTGCACAGGGTATTGTTCTAATGCCAGAAAACCCTGCTGCCTTAGCACCATTGTGCAAAATCTCTCTCTACCACAGCAAGGCCTATGGGTCCAGGACCCTGGATCCCCAGCCCCACTTGGAATGTCCATAGGACTTGAGACCCAGGCACCTCAAGCTGATGTTGACATGGAGGAAATCACTGAGACACAGGAAGGCTAAGTGTATTGCCCAGTGTCACACAGCAGAAGCCATCTCCCTGCAGCACACCCTGATCTCCCAGCATGCAGCTGGGTCAGGCACTGGGTGCTCAGTGGTGCCTGATGAATGAATGAGTTGGAAGCACTTCTTCAGTCTTGATTAAAAAAAAACAACAAAAAGACTCCATTCTTCTAGAGGCAGTTATAGATTCACAACGAAATTGACTGGAAGGTATAGAGATTCCCACGTACCCACTGTCCCCACTCCCTCCTTATCAACATCCCTCACCAGATGGTACATTTGTTACAACTGATGGACTTACACTGACACATCATTATCACCCAAAGTTTACATCAGGGTTCACTCTTGGGTTGTACATTCTTTGGATTAGGACAAATGTCTAGTGACATGTACCCACCGTTCTCGTATCATACAGAGTATGTCCACTGCCCTAAAAGTCCTCTGTGCTCTACTATTCATCACTCTCCCCTCCCCCCACCCCCCGATCTTTTTACTGTCTCCATAGTTTTGCCTTTTCCAGAATGTCCTACAGTTGGAATCATATAGTATGTAGCCTTTTTTCCGATTGGCTTCTTTTACTTAATAACACGCAGTTAAGGTTCCTCCGTGTCTTTTCATGGCTTGGTAGCTCATTTCTTTTTAGTGCTGAAAAATATTCTGTCATGTGGATGTACCACAGTTCATTCAACTACTGCAGGACATCTTTGTTGCTTTAGAATTGATTTTTATTAGTGGCTGTAAAGAGCAGGTAGACCAGAAATGCTCTTCAAAGCTTATAAGTCAGACACCAAGGGTGCTTTAGAGACACACCAGATCTGGAGAACAAATGTCCCCCTTTCCTCCTTCATCTCGTCGCCCACTGCATCTGTCTTCAGCCCTAGCCAGACATTACAGCAACCTGTGGAGATTAAAAAATATAGCCACTGCTGAGTCCCACCCTCAGAGACTATGAGTCAATTGTTGTGGGCCGGGCCTGAGTATCAGGATTTTGTTAAAGCTCCCCAGGTAATTGCAGTGTAAGCTTGAGAACTATGGGTCCACTGGACTCTGCTGTAGGTAGACAATTGTTCTGGTGGCTCTAGAGTAGGAGTTGAAGGTTGCCTGTTGGAAGTTTAAAACAAGTGGCTCTGGTCCGATAGTGCAGCACTGCTTGTTATGATTGTTTCACCTGAATGTGAGGGCCCAGGTGGGACACGCTCTCTTCATCTGTCTGCTCTCAAACACCATCTCCTACTGCCCATTGCGGGCAACTTCAGACATTTAGGTACTGGCTTGATACCTGGAGACATTTGGTTTTGCCGCCAGTGGGACCTGGCTTCGGCCAAGGTAACCAACACATCTCAGTTTGCCCAGGGCTTTCAAAGTTTTATCACTGAAAGTCCCATGTCCCAGGAACACCCTCGGTCCTGGGCAAACTGGACAGTTATTTACCCTACTTTGGTCCTTACGAGAAAGTGAAGACGGACCTCAATCTTAGCTGCACGTTGAAATCGCCTGGGGAGTGTTAATAAATACTGTTGCCGGGCCTCCAGTATTATGCTCCATCCTACCCCCAAGTTACTATTACACCCTCGGAGATTCTGATGTCATTGATACAGAAGCAGCCAGGAAACAGGATTTTTTAACGTTCCCCATATGATTCAAACGTGAAGGCAGGGGCAAAGAGCCCTCGGCAAGGTAAGTGAGAATCAGCTCAGAGAGGGACCACGCAGGGAGGTGACATTGGACTGAATTCAGACTTGAGGGAAAGACGTGCCAGGCAGAAGATGCAATGTGGTTTGACCTCAGATCCTTGGGGAAGTCCCTTTGCCTCTCTGAATCTCATTTTCCTCATCCGTAAAATGGGAACCTCTCTCTCAACCAAGCATGCAAGCGCGGTATTCGGCACAGAACGTAATTAAGACTCATGAATAACAACAGAGGGGTCATGTGTTGGTGCTCATTAGGTGCTTGGCTCTGTGCTAAATAACCCTCAGCTATGACCCCTTCGAGCCTGAGAGAGCAGTCTGAATTTGAAGGAACCGGAGAGAGACTCCCGGTCTGTTAGGTTATTTTCACAGAGAGCCAGGCCAAGGAGCAAGTGACCCAGATAGGCCGGAAACTGACCCTGGGAATCTAGAAAAGTGCATACTGGCCCTGGATTGTTTTTTCAAAATGAAAATAGCTTTCTTGTTTGTTTTTGATCATAGAAATAATCTATGCTCGCCGTAAAAATTGCAAATATCACAGAAGCATGTGAGAAAGAAGTAAAGATCTTTGGACACCCCTGTGAGCGACCCGGAGTGGGAGAGAAGGGCTGCCCTCCGAACGCCCCTCCCCCCAGCCTTGCCATCCCTTCCGACAAAAACATCAGTTCCCATGACATCATCTCCTGCCTTGAGGCCAGCGATTCGGGGACAATGGCAGGATGTGGACTTCCAACTTAGAATTCTGACCTCAGCTGAGTTGGAAAGGGTTTGGCCTGGAGCTGAGACTTGCCTCTGATCAAGGCCTCAGTTTTCTCCGCGGCAAGCCTGGGCTACCAGCTGAACCGCCTTCTTAGGCTCTTTGTGAACTGGGAGGAGTAGATGAGTTACTAGATGTAAAGTCCTTACACAAGCCTCAGTGGTGAGAGTCTCTGGTATTGTTACTGTCACCATCATCACCATCAATGTGGGAAAGAATTGGACTTTTTGGTGGATAATCCCAAATCAGAAGAAGAGAAAGCAGAATAGCTCAGAGTCTAGCAAGAGTTTCTAGGATGTGACTACTTTTCTTTTCGGCCCTGAGATAGTTTCAGTGTTTACTTATTCTCTCTCTTTAAAAGTGTTAGCAGCTCATTTCATCTGAAAAGGATGGAGCTGCCTTTGATCTCTTCAGTCAGCTCACAGCTTTGCCCTTCCCAAAGGCAAGAGCCACCCTTGGCTTCCTGCCACAAGGCGGTGGGGTCTAATCTGTCATCACTCCTCTGTTGGGCTGGGGCAACGGGCAGGGCTGCCAGGCCCTCTGAGGAAGGGCCATTCCAGGTTAACCTACAGTAGAGAGGAGAGAGGGACTTTTCCTTTGTGTCCTCTTTTCCCTGAGGCTGGTACCTCCCAAGGAGGAGGCAATAAAACGGGGGCATTTTGTGGTGTAACCCAAGGCTGGGAAGGAGACACTGAGGTCTAGGGGGGATGGGCTGGCAGCATGTGTAGGGAGGCTGCACTCACCTCCACACTGTGAAGCCTGCGTCCTGTGAACACCTGCAGCTCCGCCGGAGGACTCTTAGCCAGCTGTGACAGGACACTCCACCCACATGCAGTACCAGCAGAAGTGCTGGAGAGTTAGAGCCCCTAGCAGCCCTCAACCTCCTGAGATCAGATCCTGGCTTTCTGATTCACAGGCTGTGTGATCTTCAGCAAGTTACTTAACTCCTCTGAGCCTCAGTCATCATTGTGGTGAACATTCCTTGTCTGAGTCTCCTTGAGCAGTGGGCAGGAGTTTCTCGAGAGCACATTCCTGAGGTCCAGAGGTGCTGAGTCGTGGGGTGTGGGCCACCTTGGCATTTTTAGTGAGGACGCTGTGCGGTGATTAACAGTTCACACTCCCATCAGTAGTGTGTGTGCTTCCCTCCCCCCCGCCCCCTGTGCTTCCGGAAATACCTTATAAATGGACTTACAGCATTTGTGTTCTTCAGCTTGCTTTTTTCCCCACTTACCATGTGTATTGGAGATTTTTCCATATCAAGCCATGTAGATACGCCTCATTTTTTAAAAACCATTTTTACTGAATTATAACATAATTATGGAAAAGTGCACAACAGGATGAATTTTCAGAGTGAAAAACACCTGAGTAATCAGTACTTCAATCTGGAAACAGACCGTTACTTTCATCCCAGAAGCCCCTTGCCTGTGCCTTCTTTCTCCCAACAAAATGGGTTTATAAATAATATGTACTCTTTTGTTTTTTTGGCCATGCCCCACGGCACGGGGGATCTTTGTTGCTCAACCAGGGATCGAACCCATGCCCCCTGCAATGGAAGCGCGGACTGCCAGGGGATTCCCGATATGTACTCTTTTTGTGTGTGTGTTTTTATGTTTGTGAGATTTATCCATGCTGTTGCATGAAGCAATATTTTGGCAATGTCTGGAGACAGTTTTGGTTGTCACAACTTTAGGGGGCAGGGGTGCAACTGGCATTTATGGGTGGCACCCCGGGACGTCCATACATATCCTACAACTCACGAGACAGCCCCCCACTACATAGACTATCCGGCCCCAAGCGTCAACAGTGCCCACGGTGAGAAAGGCTGGTGTAGGCCAGGCTGAGGAATTTGGATTTTTTTCTGAGAGTGACGGAGGCTGAGGAAATCCTGGGTTACGTGTGAGTTCATCTTAACCAGACTAGTTCCCAAAGTGGCTGGGTCCTCGTTCTTTATTAACCCTTGCGTCCTCTTCCATTCTGTGGGCATATCATCCTACCAGGTCCCATTGATTAATTTTATATTGTTTCCAGTCTTTTGGCCATTGTACTAGCACCAGAATGAGAACCCTTGTAACCATCAATTTGAGAGAATATCATATTTGGATATAAACACACATACTCTCTCTCACACACACAGTTACTCTTTCTGGAGACTCTGTACAATGGGAATATAACCAAATTTAATTTAAATGTAAATTTCCTTCCTCCAGCATGTTTAACATCAAACTGACTTACAGAAATAGCTCCTGTCATCTTGGCTTCTGCCAGGGATTCACATCTTTGTGCAAGTGGACACACGATCTGGAAAGATAAACAGGAAACCCCTGAAGGCATGGGAAACGGTGCAGGCCTCTGCTCCTGGTAGAGCTGGGACCTGGAAAAGCTGAGGGCCAGCCCAGTGGACCCTGGGGGCCCAGAACTGACCCTCCTCTCTGCCTGCAAGTAGGATTGACCTGCACTGGGAATCACTTACATTTTTTTCCCCCTAAATATTTCATCTGAACTAATCCACTTTGAAAGTAATCTCTTACTTTGAAAGTAATCTCAGTGCCTTTTATCTTTGTCTAAAATTCAAGTAACAGGTAATGTTTTGATTTCAAGTGTACTGCTTTAGCCTATATATAGTTGACATATAACTACATAATATGTCTTGACTATTTTTACCTACTTTTCAAGAGGCTGGATTAATAATTTTTTTATGTTAACTCTAAATGTTACAGGACAATAAAGTCAATAGAACAGAAATTTTAAAATACATATAGCATAAAGGAAGACTAAGCCTAGACTCTGTTCTATCCAGTTACTATGAATAAGAATGGAATTTAGCTGTGAGCTTTCTGGTAGCCAAAGCAAAAAGGGAAACACAACACATCACACCGTTTCTTGTTTTCTAATCAAAGGATAATGACACATCTTTAGCTGAGATAATTATTTTTTGATCCTAAGCTCTGAAAGGGCAAAATGTACAAAATTTAAATTTATTCTTTCTGTTTGTGTTTCCATCTCTGCTCTTCTTCCTTGCCCCCGTGCGGTGTAGATGCCCTGTTGTTGCTGTCACAAAATGACAGATGCCAGGTCCTGGGGTAAGTGCTTTTCACTCGGGATATGGGCTGTTATTGTCTCCATTGTACAGCTAAGGGAACTGAGGCTCAAAGAGGCTAAAGAACAACCCCCAGCTCACACTTGGCCAGTACTGGAGGTGACAGGCGGGCAGGGTAGTCCTCTGAGAAGGTAAATAACGTGTCCAAAGTCACACAGCTAGGAAGTGTCAGAGCGGGGATTCTAACGGAATTGAGACGCCTTAAATATCTTTAGCACCTGCTTAGTGCCAGACACACCTTAGCGCATTTTGTGTAATTATGAAAGGGTGTAGGTGGAAGCTGATTTGGGCTCAATTCTGTCTCTTAATAGCCACATGACTCTGGGCAATTATTTAACTCCATTGAGCCTCAGTTTCTTCATCTAAAAAATGGGTAGATAATAGCTCCAGACTCAGAGGGTATTGTCGGGATTCAGTGAATTGATGCCTGGGGAGGGCTTAGTACCAAATCTGGCAAGGAGGGGGCCCCTTATTGTCAGCTTTCGATACCAAGAGTCCTTGATGATAAAGAAAATGTGGTATATACATATGATGGGATATTATTCAGCCTTAAAAAGTAGGAAATCCCGCCACTTGCAGCAACATGGATGGACCCGGAGGACGTTATGCTAAGTAATAAATCAGACCACAGAAAGTCACATACAGCATGATCTCACTCATATGTGGACTCAGACATAATCAAATTCACAGAAGCAGAGAGTAGAATGGTGGTTGCCAGGGCCTGGGGGCTGGTGGTCCAAGGGTTTCAGTCATACAAAATAAAGCTCTGGAGATCTACTGTATAACATAGAGCTCATGACTAACAGTGCTGTATTATATACTTCAAAATTCACTAAGAGGATAGATCTTATGTTAAGTGCTCTTACCACAAAAGAGAAAAAAAACAAAAACAAAGGGGGCAGGAGGAACTTTTGAAGGTGATGAATAAGTTTATGGCATCGACAGTCATGTTGGTTTCACGGGTATATACTTATCTCCAAACACATCAGGTTGTATGCATTAAACATCTACAGCTTTATATATGTATGTGTGTGTATAAAGGATCCTTGGTGAGGCAGGAATGGCCAGTTCTGCGCCTGAGATGGGGTCAACCTCTCTTCCCATTTTTATAAGCCTTTCTTCTCCCCAGCCTGCACCTTCCCAGCTCTCTGATGGCCCTGGGGATTGAGGGGAAACAAGCAGGACAGGGACTAGAGTTTAATAAACTCCCTTTGAAGTGGCCGGAAGGCCCCAGCTATGAGCTGTCTGCAGTAGTTTTCACTGCAAGCTTCACAGTAATACCTTCCGCTTTTATTTATATTACATTTCCCTGTTTACTAAGCCCTGTTGCTACACGCCCTCGTCTGCCTGCCGATTACCTCACTTCACTTCTCTTCCAGTTCTGTGAAGGGGCAGGATTCTCATCTCCATTTTATAGATGAAGCAGAGAGGTTAAGTGACTTCTTCAAAGTCACTCAGCAGAGTAGATACAGAACCCAGCTCTTCTGGTTCCAAGATCAGGGTTTTCCTCTACGACTTCCTGCTGCAAGCCATCAGTTAATAAAACCACTTCTGGAAATAGTTGAGAGCCAGAGCCAGAAAAAAGCACATTTTGAACTGGCCAAGAGGGATTTGAAAAACAACACGTGTCAAATCCTCAGCTTTTCTCCTGATGTAGCTGCTTGTTCCTTGTCCTTTGTTTCTCTTCATGTTTCTCTGGCTACCTTCACTTTCTCACCCAGAAGCAAAGCAGCAGACTGGTTCATCTGTTCATTCATTCATTCACTCACTGTTATGGACTGAATTGTGTTCCCCTCAAAATTCATTGTGTCCAAGTCCTAATGCCCAGTACATCAGAATGTGACTGTATTTGGAGATAGGACCTTTGAAGAGATAATTAATGTAAAATGAGGTCAGATGGGTGGGCCCTCATCCAATATGACTGGTGTCCTTAGAGGGAGAGATTAGGACACAGACAACACGTAAATGGAGAGGCGACCATGTGAGGACACAGGGAGAAGGTGGCCATCTGCAAGCCAAGGAGAGAGGCCTTAGGAGAAACCTGCTGACACCGTGATCTGGGACTTCCAGAACTTTTCAGAAAAAAATGTTTGTTGTTTAAGACCGCCAGTCTGTGTTATTTTGTTATGGCAGCCCTGGCAGACTAATACGCTCATGTATTCCTTCATCACACTTTCCTATACATCTTGCCATTTGCAGGTATTTGCTTAACTGTCACCCAGTGAGGTTTCCTAACCACCCTCTTTAAAATCGCAACCCCACGTCCCCGTGCCTCATACCCACTAGTTTCCTTTTCTGCTTCATTTTTCTCTGTAGCACTTATCACTATCTGGAAATCCATATATTTGCTTATTTCTGTGTTTATTGCCATCCACTCCCCACACCAGTATAGAAACACAGTGAGGGCAGGGATTTTGGGGGCTGTTTAGTTCACTGCTGCATCTGCAGTGCCTCGGTCACAGAAGGTGCTCCGTAAGTGGCACCCCCCGCCCTGGTTTGCCATCCATGGCTTGCAGAACTTTGAGTTGCTCTTTTAGAATTATGTGTGTTTGCCTTTAATTTTACCCTTTTAGATATCTTTACAGAGGTGAAGATCAGCATGGATGAGAAAAGCAGGAACATGAGAGCACTTTCTGGGGTGATGGAGATGTTCTGTATCTTGATAGGGGTTTGGATTGCGAAGCTGTGTGCCTTTGTCAGAACCCATTAAGTGGTCTACTAAAGCTTTGTGCGAACTACCATTTGGAATTTTACCTATACACAAAGATTGAATTCTGGGGAATAATAATCTTGCTGGGAACGCACTGCAGGTGTGAATATCTGAGCTTCAGTT
Source organism: Stenella coeruleoalba (assembly GCF_951394435.1). Taxonomy (NCBI): domain Eukaryota; kingdom Metazoa; phylum Chordata; class Mammalia; order Artiodactyla; family Delphinidae; genus Stenella; species Stenella coeruleoalba. The sequence goes on along the minus strand of NC_137161.1, from coordinate 64,861,947 downwards.
AGAGTAGTAATATTATTTGCTGAGCAATTACTATGTGTCAGACACTGTAATGTTATGATTATGATCAAATCATGAGCTCCATGAGGACAGAGACAATCCTTTCCTCATTTTTGGAACCACAACACTGTATATGGCATATAGTCTGTGCTCTGTAAACATTTACCAAATAAATGAGGTATATTACTGTTCTCCCCAGGTCCATCACCACCAGTGTAACTGGTTTAAATGTTTAGATTTTAGATTAGTCAGGTGAGGCTAAGTTATGTAGTGGTGATAAGTGAATCCCCGAATCTCAGTGGCTTAAGAAGGCAAATGTTTATTTCTCGTTCCTGCTACACATCTGAATTAGGGTATAGGAAGCAGGGGTGGGGCTCTGCCTCACTCAGTCACTCAGAGACTCAGGCTGACAGATATTCAGACACCTCCACCCCTGCACTCTCGGTCGCCAAGCCAGGGTAAGAGAGAATGGATGTTTGCACCCTGCTTCTTCATGACACTGGTCACTTCTGCTAGAGCCCTTTGGTTAGAACTAGTTACGTGGCCCCACCCCCCAAAAAGAGGGAACTAAAAGGTGACTTGGTTGGACCCATGGCATTTTGTGCCATGTTTCATCACTTTCCTTGAAGTGGAGCGCACTTGTGATATGTGGCTAAACAGTTCCAAGGTGGAAAGAAATCGTCCATTTCTTTTTATCTATTTATTTATTTTTGGCTGCGTTGGGTCTTCGTTGCTGCGCGCGGGCTTTCTCTAGTTGTAGCGAGTGGGGGCCACTCCTCGCCATGGCGTGTGGGCCTCTCGCCATGGCGCACGGGCCTATCACCGCGGTGATCTCTCTCATTGCAGAGCACGGGCTCCAGGCACACAGGCTTCAGTAGCTGTGGCACGCAGGCTCAGCAGTTGTGGCACATGGGCTCAGTAGCTGTGGCATGTGGGCTCTAGAGCACAGGCTCAGTAGTTGTGACGCACGGGCTTAGTTGCTCCGCAGCATGTGGGATCCTCCCGGACCAGGGGTCAAACCTGTGTCCCCTGTATTGGCAGGTGGATTCTCAACCACTGTGCCACCAGGCAAGCCCAGAAATCATCCATTTCTCTCCACTTGCCTGAACTCCCAGCAGAGACTGGCACAAAAAAGGTGCATTGTCAGGGTTTGTGGAATGAATAAATACATGAATAAATCAAATGATCATCTAACTTTTTGCTTGGCTTTGAAAAGCACACACTCTGAGTCATAGTTAATTCCCTCACTCCCAGGCTGAACCCTTTAAAAGATCCTAATTAGATTCTTAGAAGAAATAATATCCATCAGACAAACAAATGACAGGAGGTTGCCTGTGGAGCTAAACTCCAGGCTGAGAAAATGTAATAAGAGGGCCTATGCCTCTGGGGACTAGACAGATATGAGGGGGAAAGGTCATGCCAATTCACAGCAGGCACCATGCCCAGGAAGAGTGTCCTTCAAGGATCAGCACCCTATTCGCTGCGAGTCTGACAAGGAAGAGGCATCACTTTTATGTGACCATAAGGACATACTTGGTTTCTGAAAAATTAAGCTCCAGAGAGTTCTGGGTTGTTGACAAGGGTGTTTTACAACCAAAAGGGCTGTCTTATGGGCAATATGGGGAATGTCAGAACCATCTCTACGCTGCACTTTGGCAAAGCACCAGCAAGTCCTCCTGGGAAAGCATGACCCCTTCCGGTACTGGCCTATTTGTTATTCTCCTGTGTGAATACACGTGGTTTGTCACAGTATCGTCAGGTCTCACAAGGGACCTCAGAATCATTCCAGAACCACCAGCTCAATTTGCAGATGAAGGAACTGGAGCCCAGACAGATTAAACATAGCACCGTTCGATATCTGTGGCCGGGCAGGTTGTGCACTGCACAACTTAGAGGCTGCTGATAACACAGGTCCCGTGTGAGTAGCGCCTCCTGGAGGTGTGAGGTTTGATCGTCCTACATCCTTCCATTGTGAAGAAAAAATGATCTGCTGCTTTGAATGAAAAATGTGTACAAATTTCAAGTATCTTTGAACTGAGATGATTTAAAAATGATTAGATTTCCAAAATTTTGAAGAGTCGCATATTTTTGTTTTCTTTCTGAAAGTCAGTGTTTCATTGCAGCTAAGAGCTCAAACTCGGGAATCCAGGGAGAAATGTAATTTGACCATTAATTAGCTGTGACCTTAGGCAAATCAATTTACCTCTCTAATATCAGGCTATTCATTTGTAATGTGGACGATGTTACCTACAAGTTACCCATCCCCCCTATTTTTTTGCCTACGCTGAATTAGTTCCAGGTAGGAGTGGGCTCATCTTAGACTATGGGTCACTAAGCCAGTCAGTTGGGAAATACTATTCTCTGCTGTCCCAGACGTCTTTGCAACCAGGGGTATCTGTGTGATCCTGTTTTGGCCAAGGGGAGGGCTACTTTCATTTCCAGGAGATTCGATGCCACTTGAGTACCTTTCATTCTTTTACAGAGTTGATAAGTCTTGGAGACTGTGTCCAGCTGGGAAGAGAATCCATCTGCCAAGCTCTGAATCAGAAATCAGAAACCCAAGTTCTCACTCCAGCTGTGCCGGTGGTCCTGTTGTGTGAGCCACTTTTCCTTTGGGGATCTCGGTTTTCTCATGCAAAGTGAAGGGGGTTGGGTGGTGCCTGAGAGGTTATTGATTTATTTATGTCCACATAGAGGACTCTTCAGACATCATGCCTGACCCCACTGCCCATCACCCTTTTAGTTCCTCTATGAGGGGAAGGTGCTAGTCGGCTCCCTGAGAGTCCAGGACACTCCCTGGGCCATGGGTCACTAGTGGGAGGGGTCACTGTGTGGCAATGGCTGCAGCTCTGTTCAGCCCCTCCCCCACTCCATGGGGCTGGGCAGGCTCCAAGATTTATATTCATGGATGGGGGCGGGGATTAAGAAGCCCGTTTTATTCTAGAGCTTAAGCTGAGTGCTCTAGAAAAGTGCTCCCTTTTTAAAGGGAGTTTTATTTTTTTCCTTTTTTAAGATGGTAGTATAGTTGATTTACAAGGTTGTGCTAATTTCTGCTACACAGCAAAGTGACTCAGTTATACACTATATATATACATTCTTTTTATATTCTTTTCCATTGTGGTTTATCCCAGGAGATTGGATACAGTTCCCTGTGCTATAGAGTAGGACCTTGTTGTTCATCCATTCTACATGTAATAGTTTGCATCTACCGACCCCAAACTCCCAGTCCATTCCTCTCCCTCCCCCTCTCCCCCCTCCCCCTTGGCAACCACAAGTCTGTTCTCCATGTCTGTGAGTCTGTTTCCCTTTTATAGATTGGTTCATTTGTGCCATATTTAAAGGAAATTTTACACTGGTGATTATTAGGTCTAGGTTCAACTATTAATAAGATGTCTTGATTCCAATCTAGCTACTATCCCTTGCACGTGGCTCCCTAAGTAACATTGGGAATGAGGTGGAGTGAGGGGGTGGTATAAGGAGATTGACAGGGGCAAGATTCAGGCATTCCTGGATCCCGGATCTCAGTAGCATCTAAGAGATGAGCAAAATCTCAACCCAAGCTAATTCCTGCTGTAACCAAGCAGGGTCCTATGAGGCCTTCCCAGAATAGACCCCATCCATGTCTTCTGCCCGCCTTCTGTCTATAGAAAAACTTTAGTCAAAGAAAATATTTAATCAGAGAAGTGAGAAAATGCAGAAAGAAAGGAAAACAGTCAAGCAAGACAAAATAATAATACTTTAGCCATTAAACAAAGTCAAGGACCTTTAGCTCCTCCTCAAGCACTGTGGATAATATTCTGAGCCATGTCCTTTGAGCTGTTTTGCAAATACTGAAATCCCCACCAGGTGGAAGAAGTTAACTGTACGCTGCCCACAAGCACGTGGACCCCACATGAGTTAGAACTGGAGGGTTGATGATGCTGACTCCCGATTACCTCACCACCAACCAATCAGAAGAGTGTCCACAAACCGATCACGCCCTGCTCCTTGAGCACTATAAGACTCCTCACTACCCCCTCCAGGAGGGGACACACCGTTTTAAGGGCATTAGCCCACCGTGGCCCCCTTTGTCTGGCAAAGCAATAAAGCTATTCTTTTCTGCTTCAGCCAAAACTCTGTCTCCACATTTCTATTTGGCACCGGTGAACAGAGGCTGAGTGTTGGCAACACTGCTAAACTTTTTTTTTTTTTTTTTTGTGGTACACGGGCCTCTCACTGTTGTGGCCTCTCCCGTTGTGGAGCACAGGCTCCGGACGCGCAGGCTCAGCGGCCATGGCTCACGGGCCCAGCCGCTCCGCGGCATGTGGGATCCTCCCGGACCGGGGCACGAACCCATGTCCCCTGCATCGGCAGGCGGACTCTCAACCACTGCGCCACCAGGGAAGCCCACTGCTAAACTTTTAAGAAATATTTCTGAAACACTCATCTTATGCCATGTCACAGCCAGCTCTGATGTTTTAAGATCGTAAAATTCTACTACATTGATTGGGATCAACACTGAACCCCAAATAACTATTCTTCCAATGGTTTGTGGTTTCCACTCCTGAGACCCGAATACCATTGGTGGTTCCAAGGGGACATCATTGTGTGTGTGTGTGTGTGTGTGTGTGTGTGTGTGTGTGTGTGTTTGGCTGGGGGGGTAAGGGGAGGCTTTAGCCTTCCCCATCCCTCAGTTTCCGTCACCCCACTGCTCTTTAATATGGGCAGCTGACATTTTCTTAATCTGATGTGCTATTCGACATCCTCATTTTCAATCCTCCTTCCCAGCAGAGTCCCAACGCGTCTCCTAGTGTAAAAATTCTGGGACTACCTCTGCTGAGTAGTCTCCAAAGATTTACCCTTCCTAAGATAGCAGAATGGGTTCCATTCAGAAAAATTACTTTCCTGAAGAGCAAACATCGGAACGGCACAGCTGAGTGTTGGGCCCTGGCTTTCAACAACTTTGGGGGGTTAGCTCTGCAACCAGGGACTCCAGGGCATTGTCATGCCTTTTAAAGTGGAACAGGCTATTGCTGAGGACACAGGCAGATGTAGTAAATTGGCTCTGTGCAGTGGATTCTTGTTCTTTTCCCTAGGCAGGGTTTAAAGAAAAAAAAAAAGGAAGTAGGCTGCTTGATAAAAACTCTAATAGGCAGGATGAGAACTTGATTCAATACTGTTCCCAGCAGTTTACTGTGCGAAGCTCTGTAATAGGTGTTCAGGAAACAGAGAAGTGAAAGAGGTGCAGTATTGCCCTTGCGGGGCTGGTGGCCTAGGGATGAAACAGACATATAAACAGGTAACTAAAATACTGACTAGCCTCGGCCAGCACCTTTCATAATTTAATATTCACATGAACTACCTGGGATCTTCTAAAAATTCAGACTCTCAGAAGTAGATTTGGGGAAAAGCCCGAGATCTGCCTTTCTCACAAGATCCTAGGTGATGCTGCTACTGGTCTAAGGACCACATTTTATTAGCGAGGGGCCAGGCATTGGAAGCATGGCCTCTAGAGCCTGACAGCCCTGGGTTCAAATCCTGGTTCCTCCACTAACTAGCTGAGTGAGCTTGGAAGCTCCTTTAGCTCTCTGAGCCTCAGTTTCTTCCTCTGTATGAGGACAATAATTCCTACTCAGGGTGTAGTGTCAGCATCAAATGGTATAGTTCAGGTTAAGTGCTCAGCCCAGTACCTGGCACACAGAAAGCACTCACTAAGTGGTAGCTGTTTTGGGGACAGGCTATTAAGAACAACTTAATTACTTTATTTTTGTGTGTGTGTTTCGTAGAATTTTAAAAAATATTTATTTGCTTATTTTGGCTGTGTCGGGTCTTAGTTGTGGCACACGGGCTCTTCGTCATGGTGTGGAGGCTTGGTAGGTTGTGGTGCACTGGCTTAGTTGCCCCACGGCACATGGGATCTTAGTTCCCCGACCAGAGATCGAGCCTGCGTCCCCTGTGTTGGAAGGTGGATTCTTAACCACTGGACCACCACGGAAGTCCCCTAGAATTTTTTAGTTTTATTTTTTAGAAGTTATTTCATTGAAGTATAGCTGACTTACAATGTTGCATTAATTTCTGCTGTACAGTAAAGTGACTCAGTTATGTATATATATTCTTTTTCACATTCTTTTCCATGATGGTTTATCACGGGTGATTGAGTATAATTCCCTGTGCTATACAATAGGTCCTTGTTGTTTATCCAGTCTATATATAATCATTTGCAGCTACTAATCCCAAATTCCCAATCCATCCCTCCACTGTCCCTCTCCCCCTTGGCAACCACAGTCCGTTCTCTATGTCTGTGAGTCTGTTTCTGTTTCATAAATAGGTCATATTTTAGATTCCACATATAAGTGTTATCACATCGTATTTGTCTTTCTCTGTTTTACTTCACTTAGTATGATCATCTCTAGGTCCATCCATGTTGCTGCAAATGGCATTATTTCATTCCTTTTCATGGCTGAGTAGTATTCTACTGTGTATAGATGTACCACATCCTCTTTATGCATTCATCTATTGATGGACATTTAGGTTGTTTCCATGTCTTGGCTATTGTGAATAGTCCTGCTGTGAACATAGGGGTGCGTGTATCTTTTTGAATTGTAGTTTTGTCTTGATATATGCCCAGGGGTGGGATTGCTGGATCATATGGCAACACTATTTTTAGTTTTTTGAGGAACCTCCATACTGTTCTTCATAGTGGCTGCACCAGTTTACATTCCCATCAACAGTGTAGGAGGTTTCCTTTTCTCCACAGTCTCTCCAGCATTCGTTATTTGTAGACTTTTAATGATGGCCATTCTGATCAGTGTGAGGTGGTATCTCATTGTAGTTTTGATTTGCATTTCTCTAATAATTAGTGTTGTTGAGCATATTTTCACGTGCCTGTTGGCCATCTGTATGTCTTTAAGAACTGTTTTAGAATTCTGAAGTTAGTGCTATGGGCATCCAAGGAAGGCTTCACAGAGATGGCAACATTTGAGCTGTTGGGCAGAATGGGAAGAAGTATAGGGCAGGTGGAGAGCATGAGCAGATGTCTTACAAGCGGCAGAATGCTGGGCACAGTTGTTCTTGGGTCAAGATTCTGTGTGACATATGGTTGGTGGAGGGTCTGCTCTTTCTGCTCCTTCTGCTGCTTCTTTTTTTTTTTTTTTTTTTTTGCCGTACGTGGGCCTCTCACAGTTGTGGCCTCTCCCGTTGCGGAGCACAGGCTCCAGACGCGCAGGCTCAGCGGCCATGGCTCACGGGCCCAGCTGCTCCGCGGCATGTGGGATCCTTACGGACCGGGGCACAAACCCGTGTCCCCTGCATCGGCAGGCGGACTCTCAACCACTGAGCCACCAGGGAAGCCCTCCTTCTGCTTCTTACTCACTCCTGCTGTCATTGTTGCTCTGGAAGGGACATGTGTAGCGGTCTGCATGGAGCTGCTCTGTCCAAAACACTAGCTGTATGTGGCTAGCCAACATTTGCAATGTGCCATGCCACATGGTGAAATGACAATATTTTGGATATACTGGGTTAAAGGAAATATATAATAAAATATGTAACAAGATATATTATTAAAATTAATGTCACTGGGTTTTTTTTTTTTACCTTTTTAGAAAATGTGGCTAGTAGGAAATATAAAATTAAGTATGTGTCTCATGTTATATTTCTATTTATTTGGAGCCTCTATCTGGTCCTGACTGGTTGCCTTGTTGAGCCTGGGTCAGGGTCAGTGGGAAGGTCTGATCTGGAAGGCTAGGGTATCCTCCCAGTGGCTGGGGCGGCTAGGAAAACAGACGTGGAACAGAAATGAGGGCTGGGTTTGGGGGAGTAAGGAGATCAATCACTGTTCCACCAGAAGTTCACACATGTGCTGTGTATCAGTTAGCTATTGCTGCATAACAAACTACTCCCAAACTTAGTTGCATAAAACAATGCCTGTTATTAATGCTTACACCTGTTATTATGGTTTGTGGGTCAGTTGGGAAGTTCTGTTGATCTACACTTGGCTGGGCTGATTTTGGTCTGGTCTCTATGGGCTTTGGATTTAGTTGGTCTGCAATGGGACTTAGCAACCACTAAATTTTAAAAGCTACCCAGGAGATCCTAAAGCAACCAGGATGGAGAACTATTGATTTAGACCTTAGAGTAGGGGTTCTCAGACTTGAGCATGCATCAGCACCCCCTGAGGACTTATTCAAGTATAGATTGCTGGGTCCCACTGTCAGAGTTTCTGATTCAGAAGGTTTGGATTGGGTCCTAATCATCTGCATTTTTTACAAGTTCCTAGCTGCTGCTGCTGCTGCTGCTGGTCTGGGACCACACTCTGGGAACTACTGAACAGGAAGGAAACAGCTATGAGGTAATGATGAAAGAAGATTCCTACCAGACATAATGGGGAAGTAGAATCGGCTGGGAGGAGGAGGGGAGAGAAAGAGGGAAGTGAGGTAAGAGATTAGGTTTAAGAGTCCTCACTGCTTACCTCCTGGAGGAAGTAGCAAAGGCCAGTGAGTTGTAGAAATCTCCAGAAAGGTTTTGGGGGATCTGAGAGAATCCAGCTTTCCGTGACACAGCCTAGAGAGACTGTGGGTCTCTAAGAGAAACCTGCTTTGGCGTGGCATCGAATTCAAGGTGGCTCAGGAATGGTAGATTGACAAAGATTGAGGAAAACCTGGGGTGAGGGTGGACTTGAGGGTGACCGCCCAGAGTCTCAACTGCTGCACAACCTCCCTGCCACCCAAGGGTTTACATCACCCTCCCCCCTGCCTTGGGGCTACCAAGGTCATTGTGGACCTTTAGAAGCTGGGGTCGGAAAGAAACAATCACAGGGACACGAGGATGGAAGCAGGAACAGGACCCACCATCATGGGTAACGGATTCCAGCATGAAATCTAGGAAACAACACAATCCAGACTAGCATAGACCTGCGACTCCTCAGCGGGAAGCAGCAAGAACAGAAGCTGACAGGGAAAGTGGGGCCTGCAGTAGGGTCAGGCAGGGGAGGCACTTTAGAACCCCAAATTTAAGGGTAGTTCAAGTGCAGGGTCAGTGCTCACCATAGCCCCAGTCCCCACACAAAGACATATGGGATGAGACCCCCCCCCCTAAACTGAGGTCCTACAGACCCAACAGTCTTCCCAGAATGCCGTTGGGATTCTTACATGTTCCATGCATCCATCTTGGGAAGGGGTCAGGATACGGCACAGCCCTTGAGCTGAGGGAAAGAGTTCTGATCCCTCTGTTTCCTGGGAAAAGTCTGTTTTAAGTGAGAGGAGACTGGATTATCTTTAACAGGTAAGTTTCCTGAAACAGGAAGAGAATTTCAGACCCAAATGCGAAGAATGATGGGAAACAAAGAAACTTGCCGGTTTCGCACAACTGAACAATAATCTGTAAGTATCAAATTTGTTACGAGGTATTTCACAGTTGACATAAATTACATCAAAGGTTTTGACAAACAGAGCTGCCATATGACCCAGCAATCCCACTCCTGGGCCTATATCCAGACAAAACTGTAATTCAAAAAGATACATGCACCCCAATGCTCATAGCAGCACTATATACAATAGCCAAGACACGGAAACAACCTAAATGTCCATCAATAGATGAATGGATAAAGAAGATGTGGCACATATATACAATGGAATACTACTCAGCCATAAAAAGGATAAAATAATGTCATTTGCAGCAACATGGATGGACCTAGAGATTATCATACTAAGTGAAGTAAGCCAGAAAGAGAAAGACAAATACCATATGATATCACTTATCTGTGGAATCTAAAATATGACACAAATGAACTTATCTATGGAACAGAAACAGACTCACAGACATAGAGAATGGACTTGTGGTTGCCAAGGGGAAGGTGGGTAGTGGAGGGATGGATTGGGAGTTTGGGGTTAGCAGATGCAAACTTATATATAGAATGGATGAACAACAAGGTCCTACAGCATAGCACAGGGAACTACATTCAATATCCTGTGATACACCGTAATGGAAAAGAATATGAAATAGAATGTATATAACTGAGTCACTTTGCTGTACAGCAGAAATTAATGCAACATTGTAAGTCAACTATACTTCAATAAAAAAAAATTTTTAATTAAAAAAAAGCCTTTTTGGCCACCTAGAGGGGTGGGAGGGAGATGCAAGAGGGAGGAGATATGGGAATATACGTATGTGTATAGCTGATGTACTTTGTTATAAATCAGAAGCTAACACGCCATTGTAAAGCAATTATACTCCAATAAAGATGTAAAAAAAAAAGAGAGAGAGAGATAAGAAGAAGGCAGAATCAAAAGAAAAAAAACTTTTGACAAATGAAGATTTGTCTGAGGCAAAAAGAGTTTGATCCTTGGAAGACTTTGGTGAGGGGTTTGCTAGGAGGCTCAGACATGCCTAGTGAGGATCTGGGTAATATTTGAGTCAGATGGGGTGATGGGTAGGTAGGTGTGCCTCTGTCTGAGAAAACTGGCTGAACCGACAGTGTGACAGCAGGTCTGGGATCAAGCAGACCAGGCCCCTTAGGAATTACTTGGTTACTCACTGGGTCAGCAGCATTTTTCTTGGAAACGGCGGGGGCCCAAGGGGCAGGGACAGTCTCTGGGTCGCGCCAGATCCAGGGAAAGGCCTGGGGTTACCAACTGAACATACCCCGTGTTGGGCTGTACCCCATAGGCCTGTAAGCACTTTTCTTGCCCAGCTTCAAGACTGAAGAAAGAGCCCAGAGTCAGTGACAGAGACGTCCATGGTTTAATGGATGGGGGACCATACATGTCTGAAGCGAGGTCCTGGAGTCACACCCCACTGTGCGCAGCGCACGGCGGGCAGGACATGGCAGCAAGCTTCGCTATGGGGGCAGCGTGGGGGGTGGTTTACCAGTTATAGAGGGACTTGACCTCAGGTTGGCTCATCAGTTGCCAGGGAAACCCGCAGAGGGGCACGCCTCTTTGATAAACTATCATAGTGGAGATAGTTCTCATTGAATGATTAGAACAGTCACAAGCTGGGGTCAGGGCAAGTATGTAGGCGTTTACTGATTAGGCTCCAGAGTTAAGAGAGGTTAGTCATGTGAGTAGGCATAGGTGAAGCAGGGACTGGCCAAGCAGGGGATGTACAGAGAGCAAGAGAACGGCCATCTTGGGTGGCCTGATCATATAGCCCCATACAAGGGGTACAAGCTTGTGTGTCAGACACCATGCACTCTGAGACTGTGATGGGGCATCTGATCTCATCAGGGAGATCTGTGGTTCGGGCGGTCAGGAAGGCAAAATGTGGTTCCCACACAGTGAAGTCAGTCCAGCCACAGAGATGAGCCACTGTTAACTGACAGTCAGGAGACCCTTCTCCCTTCCCAATGCCTGACCTCACTGTTAACTCAGCTCTCGCCCGTACGATCCCTCGCCTCCTCCAGCTTCGCATGCACTGTGTGCCTTCCCTCTAAAGATGGCATGAAGTCAGGTTAGTGAAGGCCTTGAATGCCAGGTCGAGGGGGTGGTATTTGTCCTGTAGGCAATGGGGGCCACGGGAGGCCTTTGGGCTGAGAGATGGCGCACCTTGAATCTCCCATTCCCTACACTCTGGCTGGCTCATAGAAATTTATGCTCAATACACTTGGCGGGATAAATGCTTCAAACAGTGTTTTAGGGAAGACGGGGCAAGTTTCCACTATTTTAGTACAGCCTCTCCTCCAGCTCTCTAAAGCAATCTCCAACCCATCCTTTCTCTGCAGGGTGGTTTACACTTACTCATTTCTACTAATTGCCCATTTGCTTTATTCAGGAAGACTATCGCTCAAGCTTCAGAGATTTTAACTCTGAACCTAGAAACATGGATAGTCTAGTAGGGTTTGACATTGTTTCTCACCAAAAGCACTTTGGTTGACCTATCTTTGATTTTCTTTTCCATGGTAACCTTCAAAGTTGATCAGTTTTAATGGAATTTGAGCACTGCAAAAGGCATCCACATGCATCTTAAGATAATAATGGCTTCATTTGCCCTGTGTCCAGTCTCCGGGACTCTGTGGGGTTAGAAATGGAATGATAAAACATTGTTTGGTGTCGCAGGAACTCTGCTCCCTGTCGGACCTGGACTCAGATCCCAGCTCTGCCACTGACTGGCTGTCTGACGTGGGATGATTTGCTGAATATCTCTTAGCCTCAGTTTTTTTCTTGAAAAGTGGATACTGCCTTTGTGCCTGGCTTACAGAGTTGTTGTGAGGATGGAATGGAATCCATGTATGTGGAGTGTGTAGGGCTGTACTTGGTCACAGGGTAAGGGCTCAATAAATGGAAATAGTTATTATTAAACATCACCAAGTGGTGACAGCCCTGGGGACTGGGATTCCGTTCAGGAAGCTACTCATCTTCAACCCGAGGCCCACGAAAAATGCTGGGGCCGTTTCTAGGCAAGGATGAGGAGAAATACTGTAAGACGTACTTTAAGGTACTTAAAATGCAAAACTCTTTCTCCTGGCAGAGCTCTTTAGCCTCAGAGATATTTGGATTTAAACTTGCAGGAGAGGTGGGTTTCTTGTTTTGTTTTTGTTTGGGTGTTTAGTTTTCAATACTAGATACAAGTGGAGCCAGAGGTGAAGGAAGAGGGGGGCACAGGTGACTAGGGGGTGAGAGGGGTACCGGAGTCTTCTAAGTAGGACCAGAAAGAAGACATTTATGTCATGAGGACAGGGCCAGCTGTAGTGGCAGTGGCACAGATCCCATGCTCAGAAAGACCCTGTGCTTGCTTTTGATCAAGGGGCCCCTCATTTTCATTTTGCACTGAGCCCTGAAAATTACGTGTAGCCACTCCTGCATAGCTGTAAAGGTCAGGGGTGGAAAGGACCCAGTGGACAATGAACTGCCTGCTGTTGACCTTAAAAACTGTCAACAGTTTTAAAACTGACCTTAAATTATTAAAACAGCTAGTTATTTTACCAGCAAATGAGTTTATCTGGGAACAGCAAAGTACTGTGATTGGGGACGTGCAATCTATGATAAACCTTAAGCATGTCCAGAAAACAAAGGAAGGGAGCCTGCTTTTATAGGGGAAAGGAAGGAGTTGGGAGGGGCTGTTTTAAATGACAGTTCACTGGGGGAAAGGAGGAACTCAGGGTGGTGATGACGTCTCATTAGCTTAGCAGTGACATTTCTCATTGGCCGGGCTGTTACTGTGCTAGGAGAAATTCCGCCTTGGCATTTCCTGTTCAGGAGTGCAAGGTACCTTCTTCCCTCTGGGAGGCGATTGACATGGAGTCATGTCAGTAGCAGGACATGAGAGCTCCCCCTTCTGGTTTCTCGATTTTATTTTCTATGAGGTTGCTGTTTTCACACTGCCCGTGTGAATCATCCAATGACCACCAGCTTTGGACCACAGGCTATCCCAGAATCCTCAACACTTTTAAGTCCCCTTGAGTGGAGAGCGAGGACCTGTATGTGTATGGGGCTGGCCCTAAGAAAGGAAAATCGTGCTGTCCTTGATCAAGGTGGATCTGAATATAACCAGGAAGGCATTTCCCTATGAGCAGATGTTAGACCTGTGCTCTCTGAAGCCCCTACTAGCTGCCCTTGCCCATAGGATATCTTGCCCTGTTGTGATTTTTCCACATGTGGGAGTAATGTAACGGCTCTCTGGTGCTGCTGCCTCCTCACCATCCTTACTTCCTTTGTGGGAACTTCCCTTCTCTTTTCCTTGTGTTTCCAGTGGGCTGCCATTCATGATGTGCCGTCCCTAGTGCTTACATGGGCACCTGACCGAGGCAGTGCCAAACCGAGCGCTACATCCCCCCTTGCATCTGCGCTCGCTCCAGGGGCTGCCGAAGTTGAAGCTACCTCTGTCCTCTGATTGCATCGAGATGGAAACTGCAGGTCACCAAGAGACAGACTGATCAGAGTAGTTCATTCTTTCTCCAACTCCTGTAATCACAATGCAAGATTTTACTCGTACTCTTCCGGTTCCTACATGAATGTGGATTCTTCAGTTGCTCTGATGGGCACAGACCCCTGGAGCTGGTGCAGTTCACGCAGTGACAGAGTCAGATGACAAAGGGTCTGCATACATGAGCAGAGAACCACTTCAAAAGGTCAGAATCTTATGACCTTTTTATTGCCATAGGGCAGAAACAAGGCCTGCTTGTTTATTTATTAATTTATTGTGTTCATGTATATTATTTGGGACACCAATGGGGGCTTTTCATTGATCTTTCATAGAAACAGACATCTAAAAAGTAAAGAAGTATAAGCCTCAAAGAGAATTGAGAGGAGGTCCTTTAGACATAGAACCAAAGAAGGTTTTCAGCAAGGGCTTTTCATTTTATCTTCTTTTTAAAAATAGCTTTGTTAAGGTACAATTTACATGCCATAAAATTCACCCATTTTTAAGTATAAATTCAATGATTTCTAGTAATTCGCAAAGTCATGCAACTATTACCACAATATGATCTTAGAACATTTCCATCACCACTCCCCATTCCCCCCTGCAGCTGCGTTTGTTCCCCATTCCCACTACCAGCCCCAGACAACCACTAACTCCCTCCTATCTCTATAGGTTTGCCCTTTCTGGACATTTCATATAAATGGAGTCGTATAATACATGGGTTGTTTTGTCTGGCTTCTTTCACTTAGTAGAATGCTTTTGAGGTGATGCATGTTGTAGTTTGCTCTTTTTTTAATGACTTTAAATATATATATATATTTATTTATTTGGCTGTGCTGGGTCTTAGTTGCAGTGTGCGGGATATCATTGCCCCGTGAGGGATCTTTCAGTTGTAGCACGCGGGATCTAGTTACCAGACCAGGGATCAAATCCAGGCCCCCTGCATTGGAAGCACAAAGTCTTGACCACTAGACCACCAGGGAAGTCCCTTGCTTTTTTTTTTTTTTTTTTTTTTATTGCTGTAAAGTTAGGCATTACATGACTAACCCTCATTTTGCTTATCCATTCACCCACTGATGGACATTTGGGTTGTTTCCACTTTGGGGCAATCATGAAGAGTGATGCTCTGAATGTTCACACACGAGTCTTCATGCAGGGCAAGGGCTCTGTAGACAATGCTGAATTCTCCTTCCTCACCTCAGAGAGGCAAGCTCTTTCTTGGAAGAAAATGTACCCAGGCCTCCGGGTGAACCTTTCTTGACAATGATGGATAGAGTGTTAAGACTTATCCGCTACTCCTGAGAAGGCAGGTTGATACACGGATGTCAGAAGGTCTCAGTCCCTGTATAAGGGATTTTCTCACGTTTCTCTTAATAAGGTGGGACAAGAGCCAGGTGGGACCAATTAGTCCTTTCCTGGATTGATACACAGTAGTCCCCCTTGTTAGTGGGGCATATGTTCCAAGACCCCAGGTGGATGCCTGAAACCACAGACAGTACCAAACCCTCTGTACGCTATATTTTTCCTACACATACATATGATAAAGTTTAATTTATAAATTAGGCAGAGTAAAAGATTAATAACAATAAAACAGAACAATTTTAATATACTGTAACAAGAGTCGTATGAATGCGGTCTCTCTCTCAAAATATTTTATTGTACAAATTTAATGCCTTTTCCACCTTTAAGCACTTATACACTGTAGCTGTAACTTTTTCAGTTTGAGGTGCAACAGCGAAACTAGTGCAGATTTATTTTTACTTCTTCACAATTTTGTGGATAGAAGATTCGTTCTTACTGTAGATCTTAGCAAACTAGGCATACAATTTCTTTCTTCCCTTGTTAAGTCAAGGACTTTCACCTTTCCACTTAAAAGAAGCACTTTACAGCTGCTCTTTGGCACATCTGAATTGCCAGCCTTGAGGGTCATTATTAAGTAAAATAAGGGTTACTGGAACACAAGCACTGAGATAACCCAACAGTCCATCTGATAACCGAGCTGCTACTAAGTGACTAATGGGTGGGACATGGACAAAGGGATGATTCTCAGCCTAGAGGACAGAATCGGATGGCGCGAGATTTTATCAGACTTCTCAGCATAGCATGCAATATAAAACAGATGAATTGTTTATTTCTGGAATTTTTCATTTAATATTTGTGAACCACAGTTGACCCCCTGGTAACTGAAACCACAGACAAGTGAGGACTACTGTATAAAAATGTCTGGAAAAACCTCTTTTCTCACTGGGGTTGCTATAGTGAAAAACTAAGGTTGGTGCCCATTACTGCTACTTGTTCACTGTATGGAGGGAGACTGTCGGCAGAATTCATTCATTCATTCAACAAAATTACTGAGTGCTTTCTACATGCTCGGCACTACTCTAGGTACTAGGGATACAGGTATGGGAGAAAAAGACAAAAAACAAACAAGAAAACAAACCCTGAGATCAGAATGCTTACTTCTAGTTGGAGAGACAGGCCATAAAAATATGAAAAGTATATGTCACAAGGTGATATGTATTATGGGGAAAAATTAAGCAGAGAAAAGGAATAGGGTGTTCTTGGCAGAATGGAAAGGTTGCTGTTTTAAAGAGGAAAGTCAGAAAGGTCAGATTTAAAAGGTGACATTTGAGCCAAACCTGAAGCGGGTTGTAGTGTCTAATGCTGTCTACCAAATTACCACAGCCTTAGCTGCTTTAAAACAACACTTGTGGGACTTCCCTGGTGGTCCACTGAAGAATCCATCTTGCAATGCAGGGGATGCGGGTTCGATCCCTGGTCAGGGAACTCATATCCCGCATGCCACGGGGCAACTAACCCCATGCGCTGCAACTACTGAGCACACGAGCTACAGCTAGAAAGCCCTACAGAGCCCACGTGCTCTGCAGCCTGTGCGCCACAACTGGAGAGACGCTCCCCTGCCACCGTGAAAGATCCCACGTGCTGCAACTAAGACCCGATGTAGCCAATAAATAAATATTTTAAAAAAAAATTTAAAAGCAAGTAAGAGTTCATCAAGGCTGCTAATAGATCAATCTACTGAAAGCAGTCCATTTGTATACATCTGCCACAAACATCTAAAAAATAAAAAAATTTAAAAAAACCCAACACATTTATAATCTCACAGTTTCTGTGTGTCGGGGGCTAAGCATGGCTTAACTGGACCCTCTGCTTCAGGGTCTCTCACAAGTCTTTTTTAAAAAAATAAATTTATTTATTTTTGGCCGTTTTGGGTCTTCGTTGCTGCACCTGGGCTTTCTCTAGTTGCAGCAAGCGGGGGCTACTCTTCGTTGCGGCGTGCACACTTCTCATTGCAGTGGCTTCTCTTGTTGCGGAGCACGGGCTCTAGGTGCATAGGCTTCAGTAGTTGTGGCTCACGGGCTCTAGAGTGCAGGCTCAGTAGTTGTGGCACGCGGGCTTAGTTGCTCCGCAGCATGTGAGATCTTCCTGGACCAGGGCTCGAACCCGTGTCCCCCGCATTGGTGGGCGGATTCTTAACCACTGCGCCACCAGGGAAGTCCCTCTCACAAGTCTTTAATCAAGGCGTCGACTGGGGTTGGGGGGTCTCACCCAAAGGCTCAGCTCGGGAAGGATCTGCTTCCAAGCTCACATGGTTGTTGTCAGAATTTCAGTTCCTCTAGGGCTATTGGACTAAGGGTCTCAATTCCTGGATAAGCACCCCTCATTTCCTTGCCATGTGGGTCTCTCCAACATGGCAACTTGGGTCATCAAAGCCAGCAAGGAAAAGCATCTGTTACCAAGGCAGAAATTACTGCCTTATGTAATCTAATCACAGAATTGATGTCTCATTGCCTGTGATCGGTCCCGCCCATACTCAATGGTAGGACATTATGAAAGGGTGTCAATACCAGGAAGCAGGATCACTATGGACCATCCTAGAAGCTGCCCGTCACAGAGATGAAAGAGTGAGCCATGGGGGACCCCAGGGGGAAGAGTGTAACAGGCAGAAGGAATAAATGCAGAGGTCCCGGGTGGGAGCTTGCCTGGAGTGTTCAGGGAACAGCAAGGAGGCCAGTGTGGCTGGAGTAGAGCGAGCAAGATGTAGGGGAGAAGAGATGAGCACAGCAGGGCAGGTAATGGGGGCCAGGTTATGTGGGGCCTTTTGACTTTTACTTTTTTTTTTTTTTTTTTTGCGGTACGCGGGCCTCTTACTGTTGTGGCCTCTCCCGTTGCGGAGCACAGGCTCCGGACGCGCAGGCTCAGCGGCCATGGCTCACGGGCCCGGCTGCTCCGCGGCATGTGGGATCTTCCCGGACCGGGGCACGAACCCGTGTCCCCTGCATCAGCAGGCGGGCTCTCAACCACTGTGCCACCAGGGAAACCCCAGGGAAACCCCAGGGACCCTGCTTTTAGAACCGCTGGTCTACGGTATGCCCAGTGCTGGGGCTCAGGGCCGAGTAAGATAAAATCCCTGCCTTGAAGTGGCTCACAGCTTCAGGCCTTTCTCTGGCCTCTGCGGGGAGACAACACGTCAGTTCCAAAGCTCTTTCCTTGCCGTAAGTCCTAGGAAGGTAGATTTTATATGCTGCCCCTTGAAATCACATTAGTGATGTACGCTCATGACTACCCTGGTGTCCTGTTTTATTTCTGCAGTTAAATCCCATCTCCGTTTCTCCTAGCCATGGCAGACAGAGGGAACAGGTGGTCACCAGCTCCCTGCTAATAACTCTTCATATGTTTGCAGCCCATTATTAAATTGCCCTCAGATTTTCCTTCTTCAAGGCTAAATAATTAGCTACCCTTTTCTGAATCAAGGGGCGGAGAGAGTTTGGCTGACTATAGCTACCAGCCTTAATCAGGAGCATATGTGGTAGAAATTCTTGAACCAGTGTGAGGGCTGGAGGTATTATGGGTTGGGGGCTTCAGTGGGGTTTCAAAGGCGAGACCTTCAGATTCCTTCATCTGAGCAAGGCCCTTAGAAGTGATGCCAGCAGACAGCATGCAAGATAAGGAGATGGCCAGTGGGCTGCAGGGATCAGCTGGAGGTCAAGCATCACCGGTGAGTCAAACATCTTGAGGGATTATGGACACCATCAGGCCTACCCCTGCCTCCATGAAATCTTCCACCTGATCCTTTCTAGCCAATGGAACGACGCTCATGGGGCAGCCTGGCTGCTGGTGACCATCTTCCTCGGTAGAAAGTATGTGACCAACATAAAGATGATGTTCTTTTTTTTTTTTTTAATTAATTAATTAATTTTATTTTTGGCTGCATTGGGTCTTTGTTGCTGCGTGCAGGCTTTCTCTAGTTGCAGCGAGCGGGGGCTACTCTTCGTTGCGGTGCGTGGGCTTCTCATTGCGGTGGCCTCTCTTGTTGCAGAGCACGGGCTCTAGGCACGTGGGCTTCAGTAGTTGTGGCACACGGGCTTAGTTGCTCCACGGCATGTGGGATCTTCCCGGACCAGGGCTTGAACCTGTGTCCCCTGCATTGGCAGGCGGATTCTTAACCACTGCACCACCAGGGAAGTCCAAAGATGATGTTATAGTGTGTGGAGGTCAAGGTCAAACTTTAGACTACCTGCATCAGCCTACCCTAGGAGGCTTGTTAGGAAATGCAGATTCCCCAGACCCCACTGCACCAGAATCTCTGCTGAGGAGGCTGAGAATGGGAAATTAACAAGACAGCCCGCATCCTGCTCTTCTGTGCAGTCAGGTTTGAGAACGAATGTCCTAGTGTGTGACACAGCTCTCCTTCTCTTTTTTGGCCATGAACAGAAAAGGACAATGGTTCAGGGTAAACAAAGCGTCTAGTACAGCGACTAGTAAAAATAGTGACTTGTCTGTGTAGTGTGTATATATTTTGAAAATAAAAAATAATAATAGCTAGCATTTCTTGAGACCCCCCTCGTTGGCAGGCACTGTGCTAAGGGATGAATCCTCACTTCCATGAAATAGTGGCTGTTAGCATCCCATTCATGGAGGAGGGAGGTGAGGTGCACAGAGAGACAGGTGTGAAGTCACACAGCTTCTAAGTGGCAGGTGGTACGACCTAGACCCAGGCCTGGCTCACCCCGGAGGTCAGGATTTTAACCTCCACATTAACCCTTCCTTCCCCCTGACACACTCTTCCCTTCCAACTGTAAAACAGGGTAAGAGGCACCGTGGCTGCAGGTTAAATGTATGCTATGGCGGAAAGAAGCCACTGGTTTTGAACTATGCGCTCGTGTTTCACATGCATTTTTCTCATTGGCCCCATCTCACACCTGCCCTGGGAGGAAAGCATTATACCCATTCTTCAGGTGAGGAAAACTCAGGTTCCCAGAGATTAAATGGCTTACCTGAGGCCACACAGTTATTATGTAGGTGAGGTTGGACTTGAAGCTATCAAACCACACTACCCCTGGTGAAGATGGAGATGAAAGGGGTCTGACTCCAATGCATGGTCACTCAGAGGGTTGCCCTGTTATGTCAGCCCTGGGGCCGCCCTTCCTATTTCCAGACCAGCTATTTAATTAGCCTGGAGCCTTCTTACTTCCGTGGTGTTCAGAAACACTGCCCAGGGTTACGGGCACAGCTAAAACAGGACCTAAATGGCATGTGCTGGAAGCTGTGTAATTAAAATTGACTTGGGAGACGATGCCGTCAGCCTGTATGGCAGAAATAGAAAGTCACCTAACCAGAATGTGTGTTGCCCATATGGACGCCAGTAACTGCTTTTGCCGTTCTGGTGCTTTTTAGTTATAAGAGCTATCCTGAGGTCTGTGGTTTACAATGCCACCTCTAACTACCTTCTTAAGGATCCTGAAGAGAAAACCATTATTAGGTGCCTGTGTCTGCCATCCAGGGCTGGGTCTCTGAGGGGAGAGTGTGAGAGGCCAGGTTCCTTGTAGACGCTGTAGACTGAGATGAGCTTGCGCGTGCCACCAGGAGGTGACTGAAGCCTCATCTCCTGATCTGCAATTCTGAGTGTCTTTCTGCATTAGGAGGGGCTGAACTCTGGAACCATCGAACCTGCCCATTGGGCATCTACACCTGGATGTTCCACTGCCGTATCATTGTGCGCATTTTTGTCTCCTGTAATCTCTTACAGAACCCCTCCTGCCCCTCTCTGGGTCCTTATGGGGTCATGGCTAATGATACCCACATATGTCTGGTCACCTGGTCCAGGCTGACTCAAGCAGAGTGCTGGGTCCTCTGGAAACACGGCTTGGTCCAGAGGTAGGCACGTGACCTAAGCAGGACCATTTAGAGTTTTTCCCTAAGATTTCATACAAAGTCTCTCTTCCTTTTGGAGCATAAACTGTTAAAATATAAGCTTAAGGCACTAGTGGCCATTTTTCTGCCATGTGAAACAAACCTACTCCAGGCGGAAAAAAATCCAATGTTCAGAGAGAAGATATGGAGAGAGAGTGAGTCCTCATGACTTCACCGCATCCCTAAATCCAGACATCTCTGTGGGATTTGCCCATGGCCTTCCAACTTAATAAGCCCATCAGCTCTTTTCCGCTCAAGCTGGATTGAACTAGGTTTCTTTCAGGAACCCTAGACAATACACATCTGAGGTTCAACATATCCAAACACAAAACCCCAATTCCTCCCCCAGCAAACCTGCCCTCCTCCAGCCTCCCCTGCCTTCCCCACCTCATCACTGCTGATTCATTTTCGGCCACTGATTCATGGCCATGACCTTGGTTCAGACTCACACTGCTTGTTACCCAGATTGCTGCAACAGCCTCCCTGCCTTCAGGCCTGTCTGCTCGGCGCTCACAGACACACACACAGACAGACACACACACACACACACACAGACACGCCAGAAATCTGCCTCGGCCTGACTCTTCCTGCTCTTCTATGGGGTAACTCACAAGGCTGCCAGACTACCTGGCCCCTGGTCCCTCCTACCTGTTGAATTTCAGCTGGTACCACCCTCCCCTCACTTCAGCTAGAGAGCTACTTGGAGTTCGCACTCTCATCTCTAAGCTAATGTACATGTGACCTCCAGGGGTTCTTAATCCTTTCTCTGCCATGGACCCCTCTGCCAGTCTGTGGAAGCCTCTAGACCCCACCTCTGAATAATGTCTTTTCAATCATAGAGCAGGATACATGGAATTATAATGAAATTATAACATACTGAGATACATTTATCAAAATATTAAAACCAATTTAAATTTAACTATGGTAATGCATGTGCTTCTTCAATAATGCATTAAATAGAAAGACCTAGTGCGGAGGCCTAATAACTGCTGTAATTTTCAAACAGTAAAGGGTGTCAATGAAGAGTCAAGTTATAAAAGCAACAACTGTAATGTGATAGGAACATATGTGATTTCTACTGGTGACGAAGTCCCAGGTCAGTGACCATGGAGATGTAACTTTATGCCTTTCTAAATTCATGGACTCCTCCACCCCAATCAAGTACCACTGGGCTCTAGAATAATCTCCTCATCTCGGTTCTTTGGGACTCAGCTTAAGGTCACCCCTCAGGAAGGCTTCTCTGACCCTCACCACACTAGGTTAGGGCCCCTCCTCAGTACCCCGACAGCCCCCTGGGCCTCCCTTTATCACACCACAGGTCATATGCAATTCCATGAATTTGTCAGTGTACTGGCCTGGGGGCCTCTCCACTGAGACCCGTGAAGGTGCCTTATCCAAACAGGCACAGCGTCGGTCTGAGTCCAGGTTTCACCTCAAAGCTGGACCGCAGGTCCCCTGTGGGGCAGGTAGAGGCTCGCAGAGCCGGAGACCCTGAAGTGACATTCCCCTGATGAATGACTTAGGACCGATTTCTTGTTCCTTCTTTCATTGGAGGCAGGATGGTGCAGCCCTAAAGAAATGGGCCTTTGCAGCTAACCAGATCAGATTTTTCTCCTGTCTCTGCCACTTGTCACCTGTTTACCTTGAGCAACTCCCCTCCCCCTTCAGATCTTCACCTTCCTTACCTGTAATATGGGATGATGATAGTACCCACTTTGTAGGACTCTGGTGAGGATTACACAAGAATGCACGTGAAGGGATCAGCCCTCCATCATAATAATGACTCAAGAGTTGGAGGCACCCATATCAGCTATTAACACCATCCATTTGTTCATTCAACAGCATTTATTAAGCGCCCATTGCATGCTGGTGCTTGACATAAATGAAAGTATTTGATAATCCCAGAGGTAGGTGCTATTATCCCCATTTAAAATAACCCCCTTCATTGGAGGAGGGGTGCTTGGTATTCTGAGGCAGTTTTAAGTCTTTACGGATTAAGGTACCAAACTAACCCTAAGGATTTCATCCCCCTACCCCCAATATCCGGCACTATGCAGCAACGTGGGGCAGCGGCTAGGGAAGGATTTCCGTTTAAGGGGTCTAGGTTTGAATTCCAGCTCCTCGACGCTGTATATATAGCCCCTGGGCAACTTCACTGCTTTGTGCCTCCTTTTTTTCTCATTTGAAGAGTGGGACAGTAATAGTGCCCACCTCAAGCATATCAGAGAATTAAAAGATTGAATTTGCTGTAAAAGGTTTTAAAAGGTTTAAAGCCCTGCCTGGCACTGTCTCAAAAAGCTTAGCTAGGGCTTCCCTGGTGGCGCAGTGGTTGAGAGTCCGCCTGCCGATGCAGGGGACACGGGTTCGCGCCCCGGTCTGGGAAGATCCCACATGCCGCGGAGCGGCTGGGCCCGTGAGCCATGGCCGCTGAGCCTGCGCGTCCGGAGCCTGTGCTCCGCAACGGGAGAGGCCACAGCAGTGAGAGGCCCGCGTACCGCAAAAAAAAAAAAACAAAAAAACTTAGCTATTCCTCATGGGAACACCTGGCAAACCCCTCCACCTCCCTCAAGTCCCCACAAGGAGCACCTATCCCAGTGGGCACCCCTCCTCTGTGAAGCCCACTCCCGACCAAGCACACTTCCCATCAGTGTTAAAGAAACATTGTGGATACATACCATGAAGTTGTTAGGAGTACAGACCATGGTGGGTTCAAATGCCAGTGCGACCAACTGGCAGCTGTCATAACTTGGTAGAGTGGCTTTACCTCTGTGCACCTCACTTTCCCCATCTGTAAACTGGGGATAGTTGCAGCAGCTCCCTCATAAAGTTAAGAGGAGTCAAGCACTCTGCTAGATGTATAGGAGTACGCAAGGCAGAGGAGGACAAAATGAAATGCTTGTGAAGGGTTGAGCACGGTGCCTGCAGAATTATAATCGCTCAACATGTGTTACATGCCATGTGCTACAAATGAAATAGTATATCATACTTAGAAATGTATATGTATGCTAGATATTTACACAAAATATTTACACATATGTATATTACACCTTTTGTTTATAACTTCCGCATTAGTTTCCTCATTTACTCCCACAAGACAGCCCTGGAGGAAAGGCAGGGCAGAGATTTTATGCCATTTTTACTGATGAAAAGACAGAGGCAGTGGGAGATTTAAAAAGCGGGTAAACTGGTGACGGGCAACTGGAGGTGACGGGCAACTGGAGGTGACTGGCAACTGGAGATGGCTGGGCATTTTAAAAAGAGAACCAGCGAAGGGCAGTCTTCCACTTCATATCCCTCAGTGGAGACCCAGCCTCAGCTCTGTGGCCTTGGGGTGGGAGGACGGGCTTGGGGGAGGCCTCCAGGCCCAGACCGTCCCAGCCACGAGGGCTAGCAGGCTGGCGGTGGACACGCCCGGGGGCGCACGCTCGCTGGCGCGGAGCTTCGAGCGGGCAGAGACGCAGGATGCTGGGCGCGACGCTGGGTGGCGCTGCTGGGCCGTCCCGCGCCAGACCTGTTGCGCCCAGGGCGCAAGTCCGGCAGCTTTAGGGTAAAGGGACGCGCCGATCTCTCCGCGCGCCCCTGCCACCCTGGCCGCGGTATCTCCCTCGGGGAGCCCAAGGCCCCACCTTAACTTGAGGCTCCCATTCGTTTGGCCTTTGCGTTCCTCACCGCAACAGTTCTAGGCGCGTCGGGGGCGGGGGCGGGAATAAAGTTTTTCCAACCTGGTCTGGGAGAGGGCTGGATGGGGAGGACTCTCCCAGCTCCAGACTACAAGGTGGGCTGGACCGTGCCCCTTCGGCTTCACGGCCGCCTCGGAGGCCCCGCTCTTCGTAGGTGCCAGCATCGGTGCCGACCGGATGGGCTGACCCGCGCACCGCCCCCTCCCACCCCGTTCCCCTTCGCGGTCCCCTCCCCCGCCTCTGGCGCGCACTGGCCCCAGCGTCTCCGGCCCCGCCCGCGCCGGGGTCGCTGCAGTCTCCGTGGTTGCCCCGGGCTTCCTCCCCAGGCGTCCCGGCCTTAATGTAGCCTGGGGAGCGCCTCGGGGGAAGCGCGGGACAGCGAGGGAGGCCGAGGCGGAGGCCCTGGGCGCCCGAGCTCTCCCAACCTGGGAGGCGGCCCCGACTCCGGGAGCCGGAACGCAGGGGAAGGCAAGGACGGGGCGGCCGACGGAGGGGCGGGAGCCGCTCATCAGCCACGCCAGTCACGTCTGGGGCCACCCGGCTGCCTTTTTCTTTCTTTTCCCCTTTGCTTTCTCCCCTCTCTCGGGCTGGCGAGGGCAAAGTGGCCGTGGCGGCGCCATGCCCGGGCCGGAGTGAGTGCGCGCGGGCGAAAATGGCGTACATTCAGGTAGGGCTGAGGCCGGGGGGCCAGGTCCGCGGTGTGGGTGAGGGGTGCCGCGCCCCCTGCGACTGTGAGCGCGCGGGAGGGAGGGCAGACGGCTGCGCTGCCACAAACTTGCCTGGAGAAAAAGGGTGTCTGAGCGCAGGCTACCTGTGCAGCAGTGGGGGGTGCGCCCCAGGAGAAGAGGCTGGGGACCCCCGCACCCCGTGACGAAAGGCCCTAAGCGGACTCTTCACGCGCGCCCTCACCTCCTGGGGAAGGAATGGGGGTGGGGCGGACTTTTCTTCTCCCTTCCCCCACCTCCTCCCTCGTGCACCCCTCCCCAGGGGAGGGGCCGCGGGCAGGGCGGCCCGGGGCGCGCCTGCCGCCCGGCCCGCCAGCTGCCGTTGCCTTGGTGACGGCTCCGGCTAATTGGCCGGCGGAGGGAGCCTGTTTCGGCCAGGAGGGACAAGGACGTCGTCTTTCCCGGGCACTGGGTGTTGAGCGGTGGGGGACACACCAGAGGCGCGCTGGTGGTGTTGGGGGGCAGCCGATTACTTTGGGCCATTGCACTGGGGTCTGGGAGTTGTGGACCACCATCATCTTGGGGACACCCCCCAAGAATCCTTAGGCTGAAATAATTTACAAGCACCTTCTTTAGGGGGCGGTGAGGGGGCGCTGCTTGACTGAAAGACCTTTCTTCTCGATACATTGGGGGGGAAGTGGCGACGGGTCAGCGCCAAGGTCATGCAGTCAGACCCGCTGAGCTGCTTGCTTCTGGGGTTGGCTCCTCAGCCTGGCAGAGAAGCCTCCAGGCTCCCACAGTCAGGGTGCATCCGGGCTCACGTCTCCCCTCGGCTACAGCTGGGGTTGCTGCTGGTCCCCTCGTGCCCCTTTGGCTCACGCATCCCCTCGTCATGTCTTTAGACTTTTCCACCAGCCAGCAACTCTGCTCTGCCACCTAGGCCATAGCCTTCACATCCCTCTCCTTAGGTTCGCTCCATTGACTTCTCTTTTATGGAATCCCTAGGTCATCTTTTCAAGTTCAATGAAGGTCACATTTACTGTTCACCTACTGTGTGGATGTTGTCGGGCGGGGCGCTGTCCTGACAGTTGCTCGAGACACTTGGCTAATCACCTGCTATGTATGGGCAGTGGGGACACAGCTGAGAAAGCAGCAGGTCCCTGCCCCTCAGAATGCGCAGTGCAGCGAGAAAGGAACAATGCTTCTCTGGGTCTTAATGACTGCCTTCAAGCACAGAGTAATTAAGGGACCTGCCCAAGGCCATACAGGTGCTTAGGGGTCGTGGTGAGGCCTAAAAGGGGGCTGGTGGGGATCGGTGGGGGATTTGTTAAGCATCTGGTATGAGGATGGCCCGGTGATGTTGACTTTCCTCCTAGAACAAGGTGTTAAACTTTTTCTGTAAAGGGCTAGATAGTAAACACTTCTTTTTTCTTGGAGGGCTTCATGGTCTGTGTCACAGCCTCTTGACTCTGGCTCTGAACAGCCATAGACAGTAGTAAATTAATGGGCATGGCTGTGTCTAAATAAAAGTCTGTGGACACTGAAACTGAATTTCATATACTTCGTATGAGTCAAGAAGTATTCATCTTTAAATTTCTTTTTCAACCAAATAAAAATATACAAACCATTCTTAGCTGGAGGGCCATGGAAAAACAGGCTGCGGGCCGGATTTGGTCTGCTAGCCATAGCTTGCACCCCCTGTTCTAGAATATCTGGGTTCTCCTCCTTCCTCCTTTTTCTCCTGGCTCGAATCAGCTCTCCTCCATTGGGTCAAACACATGAAACCGAGCCTCAAAGACTTGGCATTCCTGGGAGCCTCAGAGCATCTTCCCTTTCCTCTTTCTTCATTTTCCTTGGTTTCTCTTTGCTGCCCTGACAGTCACCTTGCACCTGGGCCTTGAGAAAGCTGCGTGGTTGTACCTCATTGGGGCCCCTGAGGTGGCCTTGCTTCTGCTCATCATGGTTTTAGAAATGGTTCTCTTTGGATCACTGCATACCCAAGGAACACTTCCCTGTGAGCCTGGCTTGTTGTAAAGAAGCATCACTGTATCCTTGCACTTGACCGTAAGCATTTTAAAGCACTTTCTCATGTGAGCCCCACGAGGGCATAGCTTTTTCTTCATTGTTCACCTCACCGCTGTATTGGCCAGGACAGTCCCCGGTGCCTAGCAGGTTCCAACTGGACTTGACAAACTGTCTGGTTCTCATAAGCCACAGAAGGGGTTCAGATATTGTGCAGCTGGGCAGGACAAAGCATTTTCATAGTGTCCTAGCTTAGCCCTTCCACTAAAGAGAAGAGGTTAACTGAGGCTCAGAGTGCGCCCCCCCCCCGCCACCCCTACTTGCCCAAGTCACATGATTGGCCACTGGTGAGGCCAGGACTAGCGCTTCTTCACTCAGTTTCATACCCTTCTCCTCACCCACCTCGGTGTGGTTAGTGCCCGAGACTTCGTTTCCCAAGCTGCAGTAAATCGCTTATCACTTCAAGGATTTTGAGTTTTTCATGAGCTGCGAACCACCTGTGCTGTTATTCACTTAATTTTTTTTCTATAAATGGACTTGCACTTTATTTTAACTTTAAAAAATAGTATGAAAAGGAAACTTTATGTCATTACCATAATAGAAAACCAGGGTCACGTGATATAAACAGAAGGCAACAGGAAAAATAAACACCATGAGAATAATGCCACATTCTTGGATTCTAGATGGGTAGGCTGTCTCCAAGGCTCTGAGCTGGGGTCTGCTCTCAGTTTAAAAAGGAAGGCGGGGATGGGATTTGCAACTGTTAGAAAAATGTCACATACAATGGTACCAAATTAAGACTTTCTCCTCCTTGCAAGAGAATTGAAAAAGACAGTTAACTTTCTCCCTCTTGACTCAAAGTTCTGAGTTCTGTGGGAGACTCCTCCTAACCTACCTGGTTTACTTGGCCCGTTTGGAAAGCCATTAAGACTCTCTCCCGGAAGGGGGTGGCGGGAGACCCTGCCTTGGGAACCGGAGAGAAGAAACTGGGGTGGAGGTGGGGCTGAAGAAGGGAGGGGCTCCCTCCCTTCTTCCCGAGGACCAGACTATGGCTTTCTTTTCTTTGGCTCCCTCTGTTTGTGGGTGGTCATGTGAAGCTCCCCACCATTGGAGCAGAATTGGAAGGTAGGGCCTCGGGGAGGGCGGGGGAGCCAAGTCACATCCACGCTGTGCCTGCCTGCCTGTTAGCTAATCATGTCCTTTTGGGTTGGCTTCATGGCTATTTCTGTATAGGAAGGTTTGCTCCTCTCCTGAAGTGTGGCTGCATTGGATAGCATGACTATCTATCCACCCGCTCTGATTCATAACAGCATACGGTGCAAATCAAATCGAAATGCTAAAGTTTCCCATTTATTCGGTGTTGGTTAGCCGGGAGGCTACCAGCAACCCTGAAGGTAGCAACACCTTGTTAGGAGGTCAGCTCCCTTCCCAGGATGGTAAGTGGAAAGAAGCAGGGCTTTTTTTTTTTTTTTTTTTGGGTTGCTGGAATATTGCTAAACTGGTCTTGTCTCTCTCTCTCTGTCACCCCCCTCGCCCTCTGCGCCCCTTGGCTTCACGTGGATCTCTAAAAGGGCAGTTGGAACCTTTAAACGAGGTGAGTTAATTCGGCGATTCGTTTGGTCTGGCTTCTGATCAAGAAATGCTTGCTTGTCATTTTGGAGCCTTGTGTGGGGCTGCGGGGATATTGAATATTAAACAGCAACCGGATGTTGATAACGGCATAGTTTCGATCCCCTTCTACGGAAGGGAGATCCCGGTGAAAAGACACTAGTTGATGAGATAAGTTTTCCTTCCCACCCCCTACTTATTGCCATTTGATTATCTCTGTTTACTCTCATGTCATGAGATGATTTTTTTAAAATATTTTTGCTTTGCTTTCAAGAAGACAAAGTAATATTCATTGTGTTTTGAGAACATATTGCATAGCCCTCACGATGTTGAATAAACCATCCCCATGTCAAGAAAGACGTTCACATAAACTGCAAAAGAAAATAACCTGCAAATATTGTGCTCGCTATTAATGGCTCGAGCGGGTTGGTGTTTGCCACATCTTTGTGCCTGCAGTTGGTAAATAGAAATGGAAAACATTTTGTTCTAAGTGATCAGTGGCGGAGGCAGACCTCCTGAATGTCGTTATTTCTCATCAGGGATCAGCTGCTTGTAATTTTGGGTGTTTTTCCTCTTTTTCCTCCCCACCCTTTCCACCTCCCCTCTACCCCTCTTCACTCCCCACCTCCCCCAATGGCCTCAGGGTTTTCTTTCTAGAATCTCCGATCTGCTGCTCTGCAGATGGACTTGCCGGCACTGCTGTCAGAAGTGCTATGAATCCAGCTGTTGCCAGTCGAGTGAGGATGAAGTTGAAATTCTGGGACCTTTCCCTGCCCAGACTCCTCCCTGGCTGTAAGTAAAACTGCTCCGAACTTCCTGGAAGGCAATCTTAAGACCTTTCTTTCCTCCGTTTCTGCGAGGGGGTTTGGGGCCCGGGAAGGAGGATTTGGGGTGTGAAAGTGGGAAAGGCTGAGTTTCCATCGACCTCTTAGCTGCTGATGGGATGTGCTCTGTGCCTCGCTGCGTTCGGCAGGCTGGCGAGACCAGCTGGGGGTGGGGCTTCAGTGTAGCTGGTTTCACATCGGGCCTTCTGAGATACGAACTGTGTAACGCTAAGCATGTGGGCACGTTTAATCACGCTGAGTGTCGTTCCAAGCAGAAAAAGAGATCTGTGAGCATCTATATTCTTCAAGGGATGTCCACATTCTAAAGGTTTCAATCCAAGTCAGTATGACAAACTGTCCTAGCACCTGGCCCGTGCCTGGCTCATGCTAGATGCTCAAGGAGTATTTGGTGTGGACAGCATGAACAAACAAGTGCCTCTCTGCTGGTTTGAGCAGGAACTTCAGAAACAGGGGAGCAGAAAAGCACCTCCAGTCGCCATCGTGTCCTCCTTCGCTGTTTATGTTCTCTCTGGCGTCTTTCGTTTTATTTCCAATTCGTTTTCCTCCCGCGCCCGCATACAACATCTCCATCTGCCAGTCGCTCGGATATTTTGGGAACGCAGTTTTGAAGCTTCTCAGCCACGTGTCTGGTCCACCTCTCTGTGGCTGGGAGAGGAATGTGGCCGGAGAGTCTGGGTTGAGTCTAGAGGGCCAGGGCCTGGGAATCACCAGGTGCCACTTCTCATGATACAGAGGGGAGGCTCAGAGAGTTGGGAAGACAGTGTGAGGGCCCACAGCTGCAGCCTCAGTGGGGATCCAGTGCTGTCTCAGCTAAACCCTTGGGCTAAGATTCCAGAAGCCTCTGGCGCCCCATCTTTCCCTCCAAGTTGGGGGTCATGCCTCAGTCCTCTTATTTTCTTAGAAGCAGGTATCAGATATTTCCATAGCCAAACGGCCCTGTGTCAGGCTCTGTGAGTTCAAATCCTGTTTCTCCTACTTTTTTCTAGTTCTGTTCCCTTGGACAAGTTGCTTGAGCGCTCTGTGCCTTGATTTCCCATCTGTCAAATGGGGATGATAAAAAGAATAGTATTTATCTTATAGGGTGGTTGTGGTGATTGCATGAATTAGTGTATGCAAAAGTACCTCAGGCTGCTTGATACCTTGTTGGTAATCATAGACGTTAAGTGATTCTTTTTACCCTATTCTGGGTTTCCCCATCTGTAAAGTAGGAAAAGTAATAGAACTTACTTTATAGGGTCGCTGTTAGGCGTCATGAGATATGCACGTAACGTGCTGAGCACAGTAGTAAGTATTCATCTCTGTTATTATTAGGTATAGATCAAGATTCTTTCAACTGATAAAGATAATGTTAAGGAACCTCCCATTACTCACAGGTTGTAGCCTGGATCCTGCAGGTGTGCACAGAGTTGAGATGTTTGGTGAAACCAACTCGTTAATCAAGGGATCATCCCCATTTTCCAGTGACGGAGGTTGGCTCAGCCCATCTGGCGTCTTTAAAGCCATGCTCAGAAGAACTCCAGCTCTGCTGTGCCAGGGCTGTCTTGTTCATTCCAAAAAATGGCTATTGACCAGCTGACTAACCTGCAGGCAGAAAGTGAGTCCTGAAAGTGGCAGTCATGCCCTTGAAAAGTTAATCTCAGTTTCTTCGGTAGTTTTTCTCTTGAGGTTGCCCTACAAGGCTAGATAGAGTCCTGTTCCCATGCTCAGGGGATTTAAACTCTAGTGTAGGAGGTACAGCAGGTATATAAGTTCAGTTTGTGTATTCACACCCTGCACGCCCGTATGACGGTCTTGCATAGAGTTTTGTTATGGAAAAATCCTGGGAGAATGACTGCAGGCATAGCTGGATCCAGGGGCTCAAATAATGTCATGGGCGTGCATGTACGCGCTCTCACTCTCTTTCTTTACGTTTCTTCTGTTTTGGCCTCATCCTTTTTTTTTTTTTTTTTTTTGCGGTACGCAGGCCTCTCACTGTTGTGGCCTCTCCCGTTGCGGAGCACAGGCTCCGATGCGCAGGCTCAGCGGTCATGGCTGACGGGCCCAGCCGCTATGCGGCATGTGGGATCCTCCCGGACCGGGGCACGAACCCGTGTCCCCTGCATCGGCAGGCGGACTCTCAACCACTGCGCCACCAGGGAAGCCCTGGCCTCATTCTTAAGCTTTGTTTTTTCTCTGCCTCATTTTTAACAGCAACAAATGTATCGGGAAAGGCTCTCATTGCCCTGGCTCGGGTCGTGTGCCAATCACTTGATCCAATCACTTTTGCTTGGAGGAAAAAGTGCTGGGATCATTCCTGGGTTTGCTGACCATGCTGGAACCAGGGAAAGGGTTATTCCACCTGAAACACAAGAAATAATAAGCTAGTCGAACAGGGGTTGGCAAACTTTTCCGGTAAAGGGCTAGATAGTAAATATTTTAGCCTCTTGGGCTTACTTTCTGTTGCAGCTACTCACTTCTATCCTTGTAGTACAAAAGCAACCATAGACAGTTCATTAGTGAATGGGCATAGCTGTGCTCCAATAACACTTCTACAAACTTAGGCAGTGGATTTGGCCCTGTAGTTTGCAGACCTGGGTAATAAACAATTTGGGTGCTGTGACTGGATCCAGGGTGGACAAACGCCACGAATCGGGGGGATCATAGAAAACGAGCCTGCGAGCTCAGGTCGTGCAGGGTCTCAAATGCCAGATTAAGGAATTTGGATTTTCTTCTGAACCAGAGTAGACCCCTGATAGACATTGAAAATCACAGCCTGGTATCTGTTTGCCCCAGATGCAGAGTGTTCCAGATGCACGGCCACTGAGTTGGAGGATAGTTTTGCTTTGCCCAGGCTGCTGACCCTTTGTACAAGCGGGGGATTTCTTCTGGGGTGGGACCCTCAGGGAAGACACTTGTTTTGGTTATGCCACAAGCAGAGAAGTGGGCTGGAACCTTCCAGCAGAGCCAGCACACCACACAGCTTCAGGAGGTGCCCTTCACGTGGTGGTCATTATGAATGGGACCACCTAGCGTAGTGCAGTGTACAGTCTGAGCAGCTGTACATGACCTTTGTGCTTCCTAAGATGACCCAGGTCTTCCTTGAATCCTGGGCACACTGAGTACATTTTTGACTGTCAAGATCATGCGAAATATTAAGAGAAATCGGTAAAGGGGAGGCCGGTTAAATCCTCCAGAAAGAGAATTTAGTGCTTGTGCTTTCCTCAGATTTATTTACCAGGCAGGCAGTTGCATGTTATCAAACAGGCAGAGAGTAGAAATGTCAAGTGTACAGGCCTTGTAGTGCTGTTGCTACTGTGACATTAGAACCAAGAACCACAGAACATGCCTCTCTGTGGGGTGGCATGTGGCAGATGAGCTGGCCCTTTGTGTGTGTGATTTGGGGGGACACACCATTAATTGTCACATATGCTTCCATCACGTGGGTCCCCCCAGCTTTCTTGGGCTGGGCTGGGCTGGGCTGGTGAGGGTCAGAAAAACGGTACAATCCGACTGGCTCCTTTTGGGGCAGTGCCAGGAAGACCCTCACTGAAGAGTGAATTAGGTTATTTCTTTGTCCAACAAGCATGTGTTGAGTACCTACTAAGCGCAGGGCTCTTACAGGCCTCCCAGGGGACGCCCAGCTCTGTAGCGTGGGGCATGTGATCCGGAGTCCGGTACTGCTGCATTCCACTGGGGTTCTGCCATTTCCCAGTGGTGCGGGTCAATTCTCCACCCCTCCCTCCACCCGACTGGGGCCTCCATTTCCCTGTCTGTAAAGGGGGTGGGGGTGGTTCATAACGACTAACTCCTGCATTGATTCAAGGATGAAATGATGGTTCATACAGAGCATTGAGCACAGTGCCTGGCACACAGTAGGTGCTCAGCACCTGGTACTTTTGATCACAGTAAGTACAGATCCCACCGTTAAGATCTGTACCCTGTTATGGGAGGAGTGACAAGGCGTGTGCTCAGATCAGAGTGACACAAGATAAGTCAGATGAGAACCACTGGAAAGGTGTATTCATTCACCCATCACTGAAAAAAATAAATCAGAGCGCCCCAGACGTGCCAGGTGCCGTGCCAGGGCAAGGAGGGCAGTGGTGAGTAAGGCAGATACTGCCCCTGCCCGCGTGGAGCTGTGGCTTAGACGCAGAAGATAGGCAGGCAGGCCACACTGAAGAAGAGTTATGTGCTGAAGTGGGAAAAAGAAGGTGCAGGGATAAGGAGTGACGGGGTGGGAGGAGGTGACGGGACAGGGCGGGGCCTCTCTGAGGAGGTGCTGTTGCAGCTGAGATCTGAACAATGAGGAGGAACAAGACAGGTGACGGGGGGCAGGAAGAGCATTCCGGGCGGAAGGAACAGAGGGCACGGAGGCTTGATGGTCGCCAAAGGGACAGGGGTGGGCTGGGCATACGCTGCTACCGTGTCTGGGAGGACTCAACCAAAGCTTCAGGAAGCAATGGCATTTAAGCTGATCCTTGAAGACTGATGGGACTTCACAGGTGGAGGCAGCGGCCTCGGTGAGGTATGACAGCCGGGAAGCAGGCCATGCAGGCGGAGGGGCCCCAGTGGCCGCGTCGCATTTTGGTCCTGCCTTCCTTGGGAGGTGCTGCTGCTTCATTTACAGGAGAGAGAGAAGGACTGATCTAGTAGGATCGCATCTCTGTGCCCTCGCCTGCCCCCTTCCATGCCCCACATTCCATCTGCTCCATTCTCCTTTTTTTTTTTTTTTTTTTTTTTTTTTTTTGCGGTACACGGGCCTCTCACTGTTGTGGGCTCTCCCGCTGTGGAGCACAGGCTCCGGACGCCCAGGCCCAGCGGCCATGGCTCACAGGCCCAGCCGCTCCACGGCATGTGGGATCTTCCCGGACCGGGGCACGAACCTGCGTCCCCTGCATCGGCAGGCAGACTCCCAACCACTGCGCCACCAGGGAAGCCCCTCCGTTCTCCTTTTACAGACCAGGAGCAGGAGGCAAGCAAGGACTGGGAGTTTCGCCCCGTAACATGCCCATTCGTCCTGGCTGTGACCCTCGCTTTGGAGGAACATCAGATCAGTCTCATGTCATGCCCAGGCTGCATCTGCAGACCTTATAGAATTTGAAAGTTGCATTTTTCAAGACTAGTTTCGCCTCAGGTTTAAATGTCAAGTTGGGGGATGCAGTCTTGAAGGTATGGCTGAGGGGCTTGCTGTCAGCAGCGTCAATCTCACGGCCACTTTGCAAGCTGTCTCCCCGCTCCTTCCCCTTCCCAGCGTCCTTAGTAGCTGTGTGAGTATTGGGGGATCTTAAAGCCACCTCTGCTAGAATAACATCAATTAAAATGTATTGAGCACTTACCTGCAACATACCAACCACTGTTCTAAGCATTTTATATTGTTAACTCAGTGTTCACAGCAACTGGGTAAGGCAGGTACTATTATTAGTCCCATTTTATAGACGGGGAGACGGAGGCACAGAGAGAGGGAGGGACTTGCCTTGAGCTAGCTCTTAATTACTACCTTGTTCCGCCGCCCCCCGGAGTGCTTTCTATTTTTTCAGCATTTCTCATCCTTATTGGGAGCACACTGAGTTGTGGCTGCTGCTAATTGGCAGCTGTTTCTACACATCAAAATGTTGCTCTTAAATCATTGATTCTCAGGGCCATTTTGTAGCCATAGCCTTGCCATTCAAAGAAACTTGGAGTGACCTTGTTATAGGATATTGTTCTAAATTGGGAAATACTCATTTATATCATTTCACATTTTGTACAACAAGCAAGATGTTATCGAGAGTTAACGGCTATTGAGAGTTTATTTCAAATTTGCTTTATTCCAAGTTGCATAAACTGGGTCTGAGAGCAGTTTCGTCATGGGTCTGTCTCCCACGGGACAGAGATGCCGATCCCTGGGGATTCTCTGACGACCACTGAGACCTCTTCTCTCCTACAGGTTGGCCAGCCGGAGCAGTGACAAGGACGGGAACTCTGTCCACACAGCCAGTGAAGTCCCGCTGACCCCACGGACCAACTCCCCAGATCGGAGATGCTCGTCCTCGGACACATCTAAGTCTACATACAGCCTGACCCGGAGGATTTCAAGTAAGCGTCTCTGCCGTGACGGTCAGGGGTCCTGGCTCGAGCAAGCCTTGCTGCTCAGCTGCCACTCAGAGTCCGTGAAGTTCACCCCCGCTATCTGGGTCTCCAGGACAAATGGAGAAAGCTGGCATTCCCAGACACTCAGGAGCATCCCCGGGAAAGACGTGAAGGACAGGGTCATCTCTGGGGAGGGGGTGGAGTGGTGTGACAGGCCAGGAGACGAGATGACAGAGATCATGGCAGTGTGACAAAGGAGGGCATCGCACCTGATTTCTTCCAAGTTCAGTGAGAAGCGATCATTTTGATTGATTTTTGTAGTATTGATCACAAGTTTCATTGAATTGGCTCAGTTGATGACATTGTCAGCATATTATCATTTCGGACCCCGAAAGGCAAGTGTTAGTTACCATGTTACGTAGCAGGGCTTGCAAATTCAAGTGGCTTCAGGGGCCAAATGGATTGTGTCAGTGACTGAGTGCAGAGGGTTGGAGAGAGATAAATATCACCCTAATGCAGTGACAAATGGCAGGCGACTCTTGGCCTTGTACTAGGGCAGGGTAGGGATTGGGGCCAGTTAGGAAGCTAACGTCTTATTGAACGGGGCCAGCTACTACTCAGCTCTTGCCATGTGGGATTGTATTGCCTGATCTTTGGAAAGGGAAACTGGCAGTCTGGGTTTTTATATGAAACTTCTTTACTTTTTTTTTTTTTTTTTTTTTTGCGGTACGCGGGCCTCTCACTGTTGCGGCCTCTCCCATTGCGGAGCACAGGCTCCGGACGCGCAGGCCCAGCGGCCACGGCTCACGGGCCCAGCCGCTCCGCGGCACGTAGGATCCTCCCGGACCAGGGCACGAACCCGTGTCCCCTGCATCGGCAGGCGGACTCTCAACCACTGCGCCACCAGGGAAGCCCGAAACTTCTTTACTTTTAAACCCAAACAGAATGTATCTCTGGGTTGAATGTGGCCCTCAGGCCACTCAGTTTGTCCATGTATAGCCTGTGTGTTTGACCAGATGGCATGATTTGTGTGGGGAGGAGAAAGCCCAGAGACTCCCAACCTCCTGTCACTCCCCAAATGGGTCTCCTCTGTCTCATTCAGCTGATGTCTGAAATTCACTTAACAGGGAAAAAGCTTAAATTCATGAAACTAATCCACTCAGCTGGAAATGACTGATGTCTGATCTTTCCTGGGACTATGTGGGGAAGAAGAAGGAAGTAAAGTTCAAGGGCTTGAAATAGTGAAACGGAGGGGATGTCGGGCTTCTGTAGCCTCAGTCTTTCCATCTGTAGAACGAGAGGGCTGACCTGCCCCCTGCGCTGGTCACAGCGGCCACCACCCACGTGGCTGAGCTGAGATGCCCCGCACCTGTTACATACCCAATGGGTTTTGAAGCCAGTGTGAAAAAAGAGAATTTATAGTGTCTCACTAAAATGTTTTTACATTGCGTGCATATTGAAATGATTATATTTTGGACATATCGGATATTAAAATTGATTTCACCTGTTTCTTGGTAGTTTTAAAAACTTGTGGCTACCGGAAAATTTTAAGTTACCTCTGTGGCTTGTACATCTGTATCTGGCTCGCATTTATTTTCTCTTGGATGGCGCTAGTCTAGATGATTCCTAAATCTCGTGCCCAGCTCTATACAGAGATGACTGCATTCAGCACACATTTATCAGAGAGTGCAGCCACGCACCGGCAAAGGCTCGTGATTTTAGCCAGCAAGACAGGCTTTGGGCAATCAACAAGATGCCATGAAAGGACAAATACCAATCCTATTAATACGAGGCATCTCATAATCAAACTCCTAAGCCCAGAGAGTAGAATATGGTTCCCAGGGGGAGCTGGAACCAGGCAGGTGTTGGTTTCACTTATGCCAGATGAGTAAGTTCTAGAGAGTCACTGTCCAGCAGAGTGCATAAAATTAACAGTACTGTGTGGAGTACTTAAAAAAGAGGGTAGCTCTTATGTTCTTACCACACACATAAAATTAAAGAAAGAAAGAAAGCGGGAGGAAACTTCTGAAGGTGATGGATACGTTTATGGAATAGGTTGTGGTGACGGTTTCATGGGTGCAAACTTATCTCCAAACTCATCAAGTTGTGTATATTAAATATAGACAGGTTTTTGTATGTCAATCATGCCTCAATTAAGTCCTTTAAAAATGAAAAAAGAATGCCATGAGCTCATTGCTAGAATAGAGGGATGAGCAGAGATTGGAATGATGAACCTGGGAGCAGTGAACTCTGCTGCTTGCCGGGGAGAGGTACCCCGTAAGTGACGAGGTGTGAATGTGATCCTTGAAGATGGGCAGTAGCTACCATTTAGTGCCTCTTAACCGTGTGCGTGTTCTGTGCTGAGCCCTCTCTGCATTGCTCAGTGAACCTTCACCACAGTCCCTGAGGTGGGTGCTGTGATGGACTCCACGTTTCAGATGGGAAAACCGAGTGTGTAAAATGTGCCTGGAGTCACACGGCTCATTACTAGAGATTCACACTCACTGGGAAGTAGCCGGGTTGGAATTTGACCCAGGCACTCTGGCCCCAGAGCCTACTCTGTGAAAGTGGAGGCAGTACAGGGTAATGGTTAGAGCCAGACTCTGGGGCCAGACAGGTGGGGCTTGACTCCTGGCTCCTCCTCTTACTAGTTGTGTGACCTTTGGTGAGTGACTTAAAGTTTCTGTTTCCTCATCTGTAAAGTGGAGATAACAGTCACTGGCTAATACCTTGTGAAGATTAGATAACTGGATATACGCAGTGCAGTTAGGGCAGTGCCTGGCGCTTAGCTGCCGTGATGATGGCGATGGGGATGGCTGTACCGCCAGGCTGCCTCCCATAGAGTAAATAAGAGGATTTCCGGGAGTGGAGAGCACCTGGCAAAGAGCATCATGAAGCAGAGCGAACAGGTGTGAGGATCCGGGAACTGTCGTCAGTCTCACAGATCGGCCCAGGTCCGGTCCGGTACTTGGTGTGGTGTTCATTGTTATTTCTGATGGGTGTGTAGGTCTCGATTCCAGACGACCCAGCTCCCCACTCATCGATATTAAACCCATCGAGTTCGGCGTTCTCAGCGCCAAGAAGGAGCCCATCCAGCCCTCGGTGCTCAGACGGACCTATACCCCGGATGACTATTTCAGAAAGTTCGAGCCCCGCCTGTACTCCCTCGGCTCCAACAGCGACGACGTGGACTTTCTGACGGACGCAGAGATCCTGTCCAAGTACCAGCTGGGCATGCTGCACTTCAGCACCCAGTACGACCTGCTGCACAACCACCTGACGGTGCGCGTGATCGAGGCCAGGGACCTGCCACCTCCCATCTCCCACGACGGCGCGCGCCAGGACATGGCGCACTCCAACCCCTACGTCAAGATCTGCCTCCTGCCGGACCAGAAGAACTCCAAGCAGACCGGGGTCAAACGCAAGACCCAGAAGCCCGTGTTCGAGGAGCGTTACACCTTTGAGATCCCCTTCCTGGAGGCGCAGAGGAGGACCCTGCTGCTGACTGTGCTGGACTTTGATAAGTTCTCACGCCACTGTGTCATCGGCAAGGTGGCCGTGCCTTTGTGCGAGGTCGACTTGGTGAAAGGCGGACACTGGTGGAAGGCGCTGATTCCCAGTTCTCAGGTAAGGGATGGGTTGGCAGCGTCTCCTCTTGGGAGCTTTTTAAAAAAATGATTATTTTTATCTCAGTATTTAACTTTTTTTTTATTTGCATTTTTAAAACCTCTGGTTTTTAAAATAATTTTTGACTCCCAAGAAGTTGCAAGAACAGTACAGAGAGTCCTGTGTATTCTTCATCCAGCTTCCCCGATGATAAATCTGGTACGATCCGAGTGCATTAGCGATACCAGAAAACTGATGTTGGTAACTAAACTACAGACCCTATGCAATTTTCCCATGTGTGTGGGTTCATGTGGCCACCACTGCCCTGGGAGCTGTTTGTCATTGATGCTGGGTTATTTACTAAGGAGAGTGATGGTCCTGGGTATGAAGCTATCAGTCATTTTGACTTTCAGAAATTGATTTGGGAAAAATAAAATGAAGGCTGAAGAACGGGATGATAGATGGATTTTTTTCAGGCAAATTGTGAGATTAGCTTCCTTCCCTCTTCCAGCCCAGGGAAGAGCAATTGGCCCCTTGGGTAGCCACCCGTGGACCAGGCTGTCTCACCAGTGGGCTTTTAGGGTCCCTCCCTTGGGCATTCTGTGGGCTGGAGGACAGCACTGCCCCCACTGTGGGTGGAAAGATATGAGGGGAGTGTATGGGAAGGAAAAAACCCCACCAGTTGGAGGCTGGTCTAGCCCACCCACGCGGGGACAGTGATCCTGTGTAACGCAGGTGGGATTATTTTGCATCGAATACATCAAGGTGCTTCTAAAGCCCAGGTCTACTGGCCAGGGGTTTGATGAGCTAGCATCTCACATTTGGGGTGCAGGTGTTAAACATGAGGACTGGAGGGGCTGTTCCACCGTGTGTGTGTGTGTGTGTGTGTGTGTGTGTGTGTGTGTACACATCTTCAAAGCTATCACTCTCTTAGTTTATATTCCCCAAGGAAAAGAAGACCCTGAGGCAGGGGAAGTCATTTAATAGGGAGGTGACACCAGAGGAAACACCAGGAGGGGGTGGGAAAGTCGCATGAGGGGTGCAGTTATTGAGCCGACCACCACTGTGGGTGACTGGAGCTGAAACCTGCTGGGGGGACTGGGAGCCAGTGTCAGACACACACCTAAGAGCCTTTCCGCCTGAGGGGTGAGGGAGCCGGGGTCTTTGTACAGCACCTCCTATCAGCCACTGAATGAGGGCTGGGGGGATGGGGAGGTTCATTTCCTGGTATTTCTGTCCTGTTACACTGGCAGGTACAGAGACTTTTGTTGTTGTTGTTGTTGTTGTTGTTGTTTTGCGGTACGCGGGCCTCTCACCGTTGTGGCCTCTCCTGTTGCGGAGCACAGGCTCCGGACGCGCAGGCTCAGCGGCCGTGGCTCACGGGCCCAGCCGCTCCGCGGCATGTGGGATCTTCCCGGACCGGGGCACGAACCCGCGTCCCCTGCATCGGCAGGCGGACTCTCAACCACTGCGCCACCGGGGAAGCCCGGTACAGAGACTTTTGACATCCACAAATGCAAAAATAAGTGCAGGAGCTGGCAGGCTGAAGTGGTCCCGGTCAGGAGAAGCGGGCACGATGCTGGCAGTGTCTGCTATAATCCCAAAGCCTCTTTCCCGTCACACGGTCAGGATATATGTGGTACTTTCTGTGTATCCTCCTGGATATTTGATATCACTCGCTTTTCAAGTGTCAAGAAAATTATGTTGAAAGAGGGAGGCCCACCTGACGAAATAAATTCCAGATTTGCCAGCTCCTCCCTTCACGTCAGTGGAAGGCCCCGGAGGTAGAGCATCCGGACATCCCCATACCTGGCTCTTGTAGGTCTTGGCTGAAAGGTTACCTTGCCTGAAATGGAGAGTCTTCCTGGCCCATCTGCCCTGGGTTGGTTCTCCTGAAGCTGAGGCCAAGGCAGGGGCCTGGGTGCAGATCGTTAATTTAGGAGGTGATCCCAAGAAGCAGAAGTGAGAGCTGAGGAGGAGACGGGGAAGGAGGGGTCGTCAGAGTCAGTGGTGGTTCTGAAGGTCGCCCTTCTGGCACCGGGACGGGCATGGAGCCCGTCCCAGCACACTGGCCAGGTGGGCTCCCGAAACCTCACAGAAGGGCTAGGGCAGAAAAGAGAAGGAGCCCAAGTGCGCTGGTGTGCACCAGGTGTGCCGCCCTCTGCCTGAGCTGAGACCTCGCCCGACAGGACCATGGGAACATTTGTATCAGACGCCAGAGGCAGCCCCCGCCCCGGGCGCTCCCCGCCCGCTTCTCCTGCTCTAGTTTTCTCTATGGCACTTGTCGTCACCCCGTAGACGTACGTTTTATGGTCCGTCTCCCCTGCTAGAATGTGAACCCTGGGAGGGCAGTGGCTTTTGTCTATTCGTTCACCGCTCTCTCACCTGCTCCTGGAACGGTGGCTGGCACGTGGTAGTGCTCAGCAATATTTATTGAATGAGTGGAGGATGGAGGAAGGAAGGATCCCCAAAGTAAATTTCCTTCTCCTCTCCCTCCCCCCTTCCTCCTTTCCTTCTTCTTCTTCTTTCTCTTGTGAAGAAAGGCTCGTGGAAATTGAGAGAAGAATGGACTCACATCTGCCGTCTCAAGCTTGCTCTGGAATTTATACTCTCTGAGTGGGAAGGTCAGTGTCTGCGGTTGGGGTCCCGAGGAGCAGAGCTTGAGATAGCATTTCAGTGTGGATTAGTTTCCTTAGGGCTGCTGTGACAAAGCACCACAAATTGGGTGGTTTAAAACTACAGAAATTTGGGGCTTCCCCGGTGGCGCAGTGGTTGAGAGTCCGCCTGCCGATGCAGGGGACACGGGTTCGTGCCCCGGTCCAGGAAGATCCCACATGCCGCGGAGCGGCTGGGCCCGTGAGCCATGGTCGCTGAGCCTGCGCGTCCGGAGCCTGTGCTCCGCAATGGGAGAGGCCACAACAGTGAGAGGCCCGCGTACTGCAAAAACAACAACAACAAAAAAAAACTACAGAAATTTATAGTCTCAGAGTTTGGAGGCTTTCAGTCAAAGAGCAAGGTGCTGTCAGAGCCGTGCTTCCTCTGAAACCCAGAGGGGATCCTTCCTTGCCTATTTCTAGCTTCTGGTTGTTGGCAGTCTTGGCTTATAGCTGCCTCACTCTCATCTCTGCCTCCCCCTCACTTAGCCTGCCTTCGCTCTGTGTGTGTCTGTGTCTTTTCTTGTAAGAACATCAGTCATGTTGGATTAGGGGCCCACCCTACTCCAGGATGACCTCATCTTCAATAATCCCATCTGGAACGACCCTATTTCCAAATGAGGTCACATTCTGAGGTACTGAGGGCTAGGAGGTCAACACACCTTTGGGGGATACAATTCAATCCAAAATGGGACGCAAGAGAAAACCCTGCAGGGGTGGGTGTGAAGTGGTCTAGGTGAAGGGTGACAGCCAAGCAAGGCTGAGCCTCAGCCTGGTGTGTGGTGGGGAGGGGACTCTGGGTCCTGGATCTCATCGCAGCATTTCCTCCTTCAGACAAGGGAGCCAGCCAGCACACATTGTCGGTCATTGGCGGGGACCGTACTGGGAAATCCGATTTTCAGCCGGGCAGCCCTGGGCCTTCCTGAAGCCTCTATAGTATGGAATAGTGGTTCTGAACAGGGACAGTTCTGGTCCCAGGACATTTGTCAGTGCTGGGAGACGTTTTGGGTTAGGTGGATGGGAGAGTGCTGCTGGCCTCGGGCGGGTAGAGACTAGAGATGATGCTGAATGTCCCGCAACGCACAGGATGGACCCTACAACACAGAATGATCTGGCCCAAGATGTCCGTAGTGCTGTGGGGTGAAGGGGAGGATGGAGGTTGGAGGGACGGAGCAGGGTCTGCCATGACAGGCAAGACGGGAGCTGGGCTGTTCCCTGTTGGGGAAGGAGGGTTTTCCAGGGAGAGACAGTTGTCAGGGGTCGGGGTCGGGCCAAGGGGAAGATGATGTGAGGGGTAGATCTCCAGGTAGCTGCTTTGGCTTTCATTCCAAATGTGAAAAAGGAGATAGCGGTTTTGAACAAAAATCTACATGGAGCAAAATAGACCTGCACTGGAGACAGAAAACGAAATCCTCACAGTGCGCCCAGACGGTTAGGTTGGCCATCACCGCAGATTTCCATTGGAGGCAGGCGTCTGCCTTCACCAGAGTGCTCCGAAGATGCAGCTGCGTGGGCGGGGGGTGGAAGCAGTTTCTCGTTTTCAGCCTGACTTCGCGGTATGTGGGTCAGAGCGACTCTGAGGGTTTATTAGTTCCACGGTCTCTGCTGTGGAGACCCCATGGGGGCGTATAGATTGCTGGCTTGTAGGGCCAGCATATAGGCATCTTCTGGCTCACGGCAGAATGTCCCAGTTGTTTTGTGCCTTTGAACATTGTGTCTTTGATCTTGACATTCAGGAAATCAGCAGCTAATGGATCTACTGCAGATGTTTTGGTCACATTGAGAACGCTGGGCCGAAAGATAATGGAAATGAAGACATAGAAATACCGAAGTGTGTGGTGTGATTGATGTGGTATGACGTTATAGTGGCCTCTGAGAGAAGTTCTCTCATCCAAGTGGATTGAAGTGAATTGATACTTTCGCCATTTAGAGGTGAAATCCGTGTAGTCTCAACTCTTTTTTTAAAAATTATTAATCATTGTGACAAAGCACACATAACATAAAATTAACCATCTTTCAGTGGTGTTGAGCACATACACACGCGTCATCGCCCCCCACCCGTATCCAGAACTCTTTTCATCTTGCAAGAAATGAAACTCTG
Organism: Stenella coeruleoalba; assembly: GCF_951394435.1. Classification (NCBI taxonomy): domain Eukaryota; kingdom Metazoa; phylum Chordata; class Mammalia; order Artiodactyla; family Delphinidae; genus Stenella; species Stenella coeruleoalba. The sequence continues at coordinate 64,817,673 of NC_137161.1, read as the reverse complement.
TTCCCATTAAACAATAGCTCCCCATACCCCACTGGCCCCAGCCCCTGGCAACCACCACTCTACTTTCTGTTTGACTACTTTGGGTACCTCATAGAAGTGGAATGACACAACATTTGTCTCTTTGGGGCTGGTTTATTTCACTTAGCCTAATGTCCTCAAGGTTCATCCATGTTGTAGCATGTGGCAGGATTTCCTTTTGAAGGCTGTGTCATATTCCATTGCGTGGATAGACCACGTTTTGTTTGTTTTTTCATGCATCCATTGATGAATGCTGGGTTGCTTCCATGTTTTGGTTATTGTGAATAATGCTGCTATGAACAGTGGTGTGCAGTTATTTCTTCAACCTTTTCTTGAGCCAGAAAAACATTCAGGATGAAGGACGTTCGTTTTCTCTTGAGATCATGTGGTTTGGGGAAGGAAGGGGGAGGGAGGTGGAAAGAGCAGAGGTCCCGTGGGCATGCCAGAACCTCACAGAGCATTAGGAGGAACCAGAGTTCTTGTTCCAGCCCTTTCACTAGTTCCCTTGTGACTGGAGTCATGTAACCCTGTAGGTCTTTGTTTGCTCGTGTCCAGTGGAGACATGGTGCCTGCTGCCCGCTCCCTTGCAGTGCCTCTCTAGGGCTATAAACTCTTCTCAGGAGAAAGTAGCTTCTGGCTGTGAAAGTCCCTCGAGTCGAGGAAAATTATAAATATACTGTACATTATAAATATACAGTCAAAATATTGTACATATATAAACTATCCGTTTATTTAGTCAATGAATATTTGTTAGGTGATTGTCATGCTCTAGGGGCTGGGGCTACTAATTTCACTCTGAGTTTCCTGAGTGTCTACCATGAGCCAAGCAACGTTCTACATGTGCTCACTTGTCTATCTTCACAAGGGCCCATTTTACAAAGTGGGGAAACTGGGCAGAGAGAAGCTAAGTCATCTTTCTGTGCTGAGTGGTAGAACTGAGGTCTTTGGCTTACAAAGTGATGCACCATAACCAAGACATGAGACTGGTTCTCTACAGCAAGCAGAACAGAGCCCCTGCCCTCATGGAGCTTACATTCTAGTGGACATAGATACTCAGTGAATGAATTAACACATCATGCCTGTTGGCATTGTCTCTGCCAGGAGGAAAAAGAAAGCAGGATAAGGGGCTGGAGAGGGGTGGCTGAGGGGTGAGAGTGGGGAAGCTGTTCTAGGTGGGTGAGGAGATGGCATTTAAGTAGAGAGCTGGAAGGGTTGAGGGAGTGAGCCTGGAGGATGTCCAGGGGAAGAGCATTCCAAACAGTGAGTACAGGAAGTGCAAAGGCCCTGAGGCAGAGTGTGTTGAAGGCTGGAGGAGAGTGAGTGAGGGGAGAGCAGCAGGAGTTGTGGTTGAACTGGCTTAAAAGGCCCCATCACATTGATCTTGTAGGCTGAGGTAAAGGCTTGGATTTTATTCCTGTGGGTGACGGGAAGCCTTGGAGTATTTTGAGAAGGAGGGGTGACCCGGCCAGGCTGCCTGGAGAGAACTGTTCCTGGGGGACCCACAAGTACTTATTTCCAAAATGTATAAAGAACTCCAACTAACATAACATTGTAAAGCAACTATACCCCAATTTAAAAAAAAGCAAAAGCAAAACAAACCTCCAATGACTCAGAAATACAAGCCAAAATCCAATGCTTAAATGGGCAACAATTTTGAACAGATGTTTCACAGCAGAAGACTCATGCAAATGGTCTAAAGGCACATGGGAAAGTGCTCAACTTCGTCATCCATCAGAGAAATGCAGGTTAAAACCTTAGCGAGACACCACTACAACCCACCTACCAGAATGCCTAAAATCACAAAGACTGACAACATCCAATGTTGGTGAAGGTGTGGAGCCACTGGAACTCTCGGGCAGTGCTGTGGGTGTATCACGTGATGTAACCCCTTAGGAAGAAATTCTAGTGGGTTCTTGTAAAACTAAACCGATATCTACCCCACGATCCAGCAGTGCCACTCCCAAGAGAAACGAAAATGTTATGTCCACACAAAAGCTTGTACATGCATATTCAGAGAAGCTCTACATGTAATAGCCCCAGAAATTGCCCAGGTGTCCATCCACAGGATAAAGGATAACAAACTATGGTATATTCATGTAATGGAACATTATTCAGCAGTAAGAAGGAAAAAGGACTGATGCAGCGTGGATGACTGTCACAGACATTATGCTGAGGAGGACAGCCTGCTGACAATCATTATGAGAAACAGAAGTCAGACCCGAGAGAGCCCGTATAGATGATCGCATATATATAAAGTTCAAGAAACGACAGAACTAATCTATGGTGAAAAATCAAAACAGTGGTTGTGACTGGGGAAGGGGATTGCCTGGAAAGGGGCCAAAGGGAAGTTTCTAGACTAATAGTGATAGGGCGTTGGATACACAGGTGTATGCATTTGTCAAACTCATCACGTAAGGTTTGCACATTTCATTGCATATAAATTTTATCTGAAAAAGAAAAGAGCCGTAAACCTCAAATTCTGGTTAATGATATGCCTGCTGAAGTGTTCAGGTCACTAGTGCCTGCAGCTTACTTTAAAATGCTCTCAGAAAAAGATTGATAGATATGCGATAAAGCAAATATAGCATATTTTCAAAATATTAGTTGCAGAATTAATAACTGTTCATTGTACGAGCTCGGTGATATATTTAAAGGGGTTCAGTGTACAGTTATTTCAGCTTCTCTGTATTTGATAACGTTCATAAGAAAATGTTGGGGAACACCAGTTAGGAGTAATACGCTGCGGGCTTCCGGGTGGGAAGGGGAGCGGACAAGTGCCCAGCTTGGGAGACAGTTTGAAGGCAGCATCTTTGATCCCCAGAGCCAGCCCTTAGCCTTTACACTCCAGCTTCAGGGGTGCTGTAAATGAGGGCTCTCAAACAGAGGGGGGATTCTCAAACAGGGGATGCTGCTGTTGTCTTACTTGCCAAGCACCAGAATCTCCCAGGAGCTGTGCCTGTGGGGTTCCCAGACCTCAGCCTCCTGGATTCTGATTTCTTAAGTCTTGGGTGAACCTGCACTTGAGTGAATGTGCTGGGAGAGTCTGACGTAAGTGAACTGCGGACCTCATTCTGGGAGGCACTTGCGTGGCCAGTGGAATGCTGAAGGGGCTGGGCTGTTGCAGCTGGACAGACAGGTCCGAGATGTGGTCTCGCTGGTCGGCTGCTGTGTTGGTTTAGCGAGCTGGCCTGGCTGCCTGCAAGCCCGATCTAGGCTGCCATTAGGATGGTATTTTATGGAGCCGTCTGGGAAAGGGGCAGGCTCCGGGTAGCGTGCTCTTAGATGTTCTTGGGGGATAATTCGGAGTCATGTGGGGTGTAGTATCTCTTATTACAAAGCCACACTGCCTGCTGAGGAACAATGTTTGATTGGAGCCCAGAAAAAGAAAATGTGCTTAGTCAAAAGTGATATTTGCACATCTGGCTACTGGATATTTATGTTTCTGAAAACTGCTTTAATGTGAGATTTGCTTTGTCCAAAGGAATGCCTTTTAGACCTTCAGTGCCTATAATTCAGGGCTCCGTGGCTTAGGAAGTGAAGTCTGTGTGTGTTGCCTTTGCAGCATAAGAGTCAGAGGTGGTGGCAATAAGCGTGTTCTGGTTCTCACCACGTACCAGACCCTGGGCTCGGTGTAATACTTAACGATTCCCCACCAGATGGATGGCACTGGCACCTGCATTTTATAGATGGGGACCCTGAGCCTCAGGAAGGTTAAGAAACTTACCCAAAATTGCACAGCTGGAGTAGGGACTTGAACCTGAGACGGACTGCAAGCCCATATCCATAACCGCTATGAAATAATCTATTTAGGAGGAAGTCCTGGCTGAGGACTTTGTAAATTGACTTACCCCATGTAACTTGGATGTGATAAGACTGTATTTCTCATAAGTATACCCAGATTTTTATATCAGTGTGTATCTTGCTGCTTTCCACCTTTGGAGCCATTCAGAGGATTTCTGTGTTTGCTTGGAGCCTCTTAGGAGAGCCTTCAGAGTCTGAGGGGTGAGCTGGTGGCCTTCTTCAGGAGCACCAAACGGATTGGATCTTTGGAAGAGGCCAAAGGACAGTCTGATTTGGTAACCAAGTTGATTGTCAGTGTGGGGACTGCTGTTCTGATTGAGCAATAGAAGAAAAATTGCATGACTCTGAAGTAAGAGATTTACTTTCTTAGGTGGCTCCCAAAATGCTGGTTACAGCCGACAGAACCCATCACAGACTGGCTTTGGTCAAAGAGAAAAGTCTGCGGTTGTGTGGGCTCCAGGCTCCACTGAGTCTGGCGTCCAGGTTGTATTCTGGGAATCTCTCAGCTGGAATGTTCCTCAGCGCCGCCTTCATCCGTTGCCTTTCTTCTCAGGAAGGCCCTTTCCCCAGGGAAGCAAAACCTGGGCTTACCTCCTGCCAGCTGGGCCACACCAGTGGAAAGAGAGATCCTCTGTCCCGAAAGTTCCAGAAGTCCCAGGGAGGATTCTCAGGGGCCTGGCCTCCCTCATCCTGCCCTCCTCATGCACGGTGGAGCGTGGCTTTTCACAGCCTTGAAGTGGGAAGGAGTGCCGTTTCAGAGAAGGAAGCATGACTGTCTCCTTATTTCACTGCCATGGCCACAGTTTTTATTGCTGAAGCTTCTCTGGCTAATATCCCCACGGAAGAACTTGGCAGGCAGGGTTCAAGAGCTGGCCCTGGTGGCAGGCATGTGTCAACTATTTGGAACGTCCTGGTGGTGGGTGGGTGGACTCCTAGCCCTGGGAGTGTCTCCCATGGCCTCTTACTGTTGGGGTCCCTTCAGTGAGGAGCAGCCCGGGAGGGTGGGCCCTAGTCAGATGGTCCAATCCCAGCTCCCTTCTCTGGGGCTCACTGCCCCCTGAGAGAGTCATCTATTGGCCTAGGTCGAGCTCCCCTAGAAATAGACCCTGAGATCAAGATTTGAGTGCAAGTATTTTATCTGGGGGGTGATTCCAAGAAGAACCAGTGTTATCAGGCAAGTCCCCACTGTGGGCATGTGGATCGCGACCCTCCTGGACTCTCGGTGTAGGCTTCCCCAGGGGTGGGGGGCGCTGGGGCATGTGTTCCCCAATGCCCAGCAGGCACAGGTTGAAGGATGTTTCCAGAAGCGCTTAATTCCCCAGGCTCCTCCAGCCTGCCTTATGCATCTGAGGAGAGGTTTGGTGTTACCAAACCAAACCAGGGTCGACTCGCCTGCGTACGGTAAAGCCAACCCACTGACACTGGGTTGTGGTGAAGGAAAGTACAACGTTTATTGCAGGGCACCAAGCAAGGAGAACAGGCAACTCATGCTCAAAAGACCCAAACTCCCAATGGCTTTCAGAGAAGGGGTTTTAAAGGCAGTGGGAGGGAGGGGGCTGCAGGGTGTGTGATCAGCTCGTGCTCAGTTCTCGGGTTGGTCGGCATCAAGGTGAAGTTTCAAGCATCGTCATCCTTCTGGTTTCAACCAGCCTAGGGCCTGCGTTCTTGCGATCAGCAGTTTCCATCTGGAGGGGGTCAGCTTCCTATAAAAACAACTTAGGACTGTGTGTCAGGCCTGTATCTGTGTCTTTCAGGGAACTGGAAGTTGGGTGATCCTGCTGTGTGGTGAATTTATAGTCTAAATTGGTACCAGTGTCCTGGCCCAATAGCTATTCTGTTTCTACATCTTCACGTTTCCTAATTATGAAGTCTTGAGCCGGCCTTTAGAGAATCAAAGGGAGGCCTGGGAAACTAAAGCAAAAAGGCCTTTACTTCAAAGGGGCTTGTATATGGTCCCCATCCCCCCTTTTCTTTGGTAGTCCTCAATCTTGAGGGGAACAGGTTCAGGAAAAGAAAGGGAGTAAAGTTTTGGATAGAGAGAGGTAATCATAAACTCAGAAGAGGAACTCAGTTTTAGGGGGACTGGGTTTCAAGAGGACCCTGGTGACCTGAGACTCTGTGGGCAGAGAGTCTGCGGGCTGGTCAGGGCCGGGGGCCGGGGTGCACCCTCAACGTGGCCACACTTAACCTTGCCACGTCGAAGGCTCCGAGTGCAGGATCCTCCGCGTTCCCCCTTCCCTCTCCATTCTTCTTTCCTCTGGGCAGGAAGGTGCAAAGCAGATGAGCAAGACCCCTGGCTAAGTGGATGCCATGGAGAAAAAGGCGCCGGTCTCCCCTTGAGGAGGTGCCTGATGTTTGCAAGGGACCCTCTTGGCAGCCGTCTCTCTCGGTTTTGAGTGGGTGGGCAGGGAAAATCCCCAGCTCTCCCCACTCGGCCAGCACCTCCCCTCTGCTTATAGAGGTGGGAAAGGAGGATGGTTTTGAAAACTGCAGGACCAGGTCTCTGCCTCTTAAAAATCCCAGAGGGAGGTGTTGGGCCCGGTTTTTGCCAACCCCTTGCTGCCTCTCCCTAGTCCCCAGCTTTGGGCCCAGGCAGCCAGTTCTGGCCTAACAGGAAAAGTCCCCCTCCACGTTCTGTCCGTGCACAGCTAAAGGCTTCCCAGACCCTCCATAACGTCAGCTTTTGTTATCTATTCTCTGTATCTTTGGCACTTAGAAGGAACTTGATAGGTGTTTTTTGAATTAAATAAATATCATTGTATAAAGAGTGTTAGCTTTTGAGTTAGACTGACCTGGTGAAGGTCCTGGCTTCACCACTTACTGCTGAATGAACTTGGGTTCAACTCCTCACCTTTAAATTAGGAATAATAATGCTTACTGCGTGGAGAGTTGGGGGAACATCGTGAAGATAACAATAGCAACGTCTGACTTACATAGCACTCACCATGTGCCAGGCATGGTGCTAAGGCTTCTATTGTATTCACTACTCTCAGCATCCCATTTTATGGATGGAGAAACTGAGGCATGCATTAAGTAACATGCCTAAGGCCACAAAATTGGGATTTGAACCCAAGCTAGTCCAGCTCCAGGGTTGTGCACTTAGCCACTCTACTGCACTACATTGCCTCTTGATAACCCAAGGTCTGGCACGCAAAGCACCTGGCGTATAATATACACTGAATAGTGGTGACCAGGAGCTCAGGTACCAGGAGGTTGGGGAGGGAACTGAGGAAGGAGGAGGGAAAAAAAGAGGGAGGAGAGGTTGGGGAGCAATTGAGATTGAGCCATGAGGAACTGGCCTTAGAATCCGATTTGTGTTTCAATATGTGCAACTTTGGTCTTAACCGTGCCCCAGGCAAATGAAGTTAGAAGGAATTGAGGACATTTTTTAATAGCAAAAATGGTGATGATTTGAGGTACCCAGAGGCATGTGCTGATTGGGCCTAGTACCTGGAATCTGCCTGGGGCCGTACACGCCCCAGCCTCTCCTGACTGCATACTGTATTTGGTGATCACTGACCACCTGATACCTAAATAGTCAAGGCCCTTGACAAGGCATATGTCAGTTTTTTAATGAGAAGCCGTCTTTAACTTGTCCTGAGCTGTTGTCAGCCTTGACCCTCTCGGCAGGAACCTGTCCTCTGCATGTGTTAGTTGAAAGGTTTCCTGCCCAGGTTTGGTGAACAGCAGTGTTGGCACCACTGTGCAGCCAGGGCTGGGCGCAGACCAGAACCTTACAAGGCAGCATTAACTAGAAGGTTCTTTCTATGTGGTCCTTCTTGTTTCTTCCTCCTAAAATACAAATGTAGTTTACATTTCAGACCTTAAAGTGAGCTTTTGATTCCTAGTTTATAATGTGAACTGGAAGGGGAACCAGAGATGATTTGAACCAATCCTATTTTATAGATGAGAAAACTGCAGCACAGAGATGTTGAGTGACTTATCCAAGGTCACACAGCTTTCAGTGACAGAAAGGAGACTAGAGGTAGGTCACCTGATCAGCAGGCAGGAGGTCTTACTCCTGGCACATACTGCTTTACCCCACAAGGGAAGGGATCTATAGTGGCTAAGAGCACAGGCCCTAGAGTCATACAGACCTGGGTTCAAGTCCCAGCTTTGCCACCTTCTACAGATGTGGGTCCAGGAAAGTTAACTTTATCATTTCTAAGCCTCAGTTTTCTTTGTCTATAAAATGGGAATCATGTGGTGTGCTGGAACCAGCTTGAGCTGGCCTGTAGAGTCAATTGTTATTTTCAGGAATTTCACAAACCCGCTGACTTCACACTGGCAGATTGAAAATCAGCCGCTGTGTATGAAATTGACAGATGCCGTAGCATTTGTAATCAGAGCCTCCACCTTCTGCCCCCCCGCAGAGCAGAGCCTGACACGTGTATACAGTGATGCCATGTCGTGGTCAAGAGCACGACCCAGCAGTCCCCAGATCTTCAGGCCAGAGTCAGTCCAGCCACTTCCAGCGGTGTGACCTTGGGCAGTTACTCAAGGTCACTGGTAATAATGGAAATTGCTGACTCTTCCTGAGTGCTTCCCATAGACCCGGTACTGTTCTGGGGCTTTCCGTGTAAGTCAGAAAACCACCAGGGACTATCATTCTCCCCATTTTACAGTTAAAGAAAGTGAGACAGAATTTGAGTAACTTGCCCAAGGCCATGCAGTCAGTGAAGGAAGGAGGCTCCGTTCAAATCCCAGCATCTGCTCTTGGCCACCACCCTGTCTCGTTGAGGTTCATCTTCCTTCTTTGGAAGATGGCAGGAATAGCAACCCTGACCTCAAAGGCTGTGGTTAGGGTGGGATGTGATAACGCCTGTGCTGTTTACACAGGCCCTGCACGTGGCAGGGCCTCAGCTGACGTGCGCTTACTGCTGGTGAGCACTGAGTAAATGTCACTGTCAATCGTTACCATGATGATTGCACTAAAATCTTCCCAGCCGAGGGACCGCAACTCAGTTTGACCAAGGAGCTTAAAGCAACATTTGCCAGCCGAGTCATTCATCCACTCCAGCTGGGGTTGAGAAGATGAGGCTGTCACTCTGAGTGGCTGGCAGGCTGGGTGGTCCAGGCATCTGGCGGTGCACCCCAGAGAGGATGCCGGGGCTCTCTTCAAAGAGGGAGAGGTTGAAAATTTCCACGGGCTGTCCCGATTGCTTGAGCACACGCAGAGGGCAGGTTCTGGGGCTACCAACATGAGTGAGACCTGATCCCTTCCTTTAAGATTCTCATCGTAATACAGTCGGCCTCCATATCCAGGAGTTCTGAATCCAGATCCAGTTGGTTGAATCCACGGATGCGGAACAGAAGACCAACTGTGCTGCACCCTTTTGTATAAGGGACTTGAGCGTCCATGGATTCTGGTATCTGAGGGGGTCCTGGAACCAGTCCCTTGCAGATACCAAGGAACGACTGTGTAACAATAGTAAGCATTTGTCAGTGCTCCCTGTTTCCTAACACTGCACGAAGCGTTTTCCATACATGATCACGTTGAATCATACGAGCCTGTGAGGTACCGTGATCATTTTACACGGGAGTAAACTGAGGTTCAAGTCAGTGAGTGACTTGCCTTGATGTTCAAGGAATAAATATTGGAGCCGGGATTTGAACTTAGGTGACTCCGGAGCTCAGTCCTTCCTCATTACCTGGAAGTGCCTCTGAGAAACAAGTCAGGGCCATCAGTAACTATGATACAAGGTGAAAATTAGTGGGACCAAAGGAGAACGGTCTGTTCATTTCAAGCAGCAGCAGATCTGACTGTGGCCACCTTAAGGGAAATGATAAATAAAATAATAGATCCACTTACTAAATGCTGGGCTCTAAGCCCTTCCCATATATTAATCCATTTAATTCTCTCATCAATTATATATGACAGGTGCTCTTACTGTCCCTATTGTACAGATGAGAAAACGGACGTCAGGGAGTTAGCGAACCTGCCCAAGGTCACACAGTAAATGACAGAGCCAGGCTTCATACCAGGCTCTCTGGGAGAAAAAGAGGGCAGTATAGAAAGGGTAGTGGAGTAGTTCATAACAGCAAGGGAAGAATTGAGCCCTGCAGGCTCCCAGGCAGCTCTGGGGTCCTTTGGAGCAGAAGTATAACGTGAGCCACTTACGTCATCTGAAATGGCCTAGTGGCCACATTTAAAAAAACTAAAAGGAACCAGATGAAATTTATTCTGTACTATTTTATTTAATCTAATCTAACTAAAATGTTATGTCCATGTGTGATCATCAGAAATTATTAGTGTGAACATTTTTTTTTTTTAGTGTGAGATTTTGCATCTTCTTTCCACACTAGAGCGTGGCCTCCATTGTCTATTTCATGCTTACGGCACAGCTCAGGTTGGAGTAGCCATAGTTCAGGAGCTCAGTGGCCACGGGAGGCTGGTGGTGTCTGTTCTGACAGCGCAGCACTAGAGCGAGAAGATGGATTGACTTGGATCCAAGGGCGTGGGGTTGCTTTCTTTCTCTGACTCCATTCCAGTTTCAAATTTCCAGGACACAGGGAATCCAGTGGGCCCGCACCTTGGGCTGGGGGTCTTGGGCAGGTGCTGTCAGTCACCCCCGGAAGGCGTGGCCCTGTTTGATCTGGACAGTTACTTCAGTTGGCTTTGGCCTCAGGGTGTGTGTAATCCCAGTGCTGGGGGCAAGGAGAGAGGGAGAGATGAGATGCCCATTCAGTTCCTGAAGTGTTTCTGCCCACACTGGTGACTCTGCCAGCTTCCTTGGCTCAGCTGCCCCTCTGAACTGGCACAGGAATTAAACTAGGCAGGCAGGTCGGTGCACGGAGGCTGAAAGTGAGATCAGCTTGCAGACGCATCTGGAAGAAAGGCTGTGCATCCTAGCGGGGGAACCCTCTGGGGAACAGCTGCAACTCCCCACCATCCAGGGCTCTCTCTGTGGCCCCTCACACGTTCTCAAGGCCCATGGCAGAGGTCGCCTTCAGCGCCAGGCCCTACTGAGGCCCCGGCCACCCCTGGATGGTCCAGGTGACTACACTACCTGCGCTTCAAGCTTGTGTGATAGAAGAAGTTGGTTTCTGTGTGGCAGCAGGGTAAACGGAGACTGCTTATCTGCAGCATGGAGAGGCCGGCCGCCCCTCATCTTCTGGCAGGAATGGGGGCTGGGACTTGCCTCCTGTGACATTTGTGAAGTGTGTCGGGACCCTTTGGGCCACCAGGGACACAACCCCAACTCAGGCTTCCTTTATAGGAGATGGGAGGAGAGATGCCGGCTCAGGGAACTAAGAACCCCCGGAGTTTCCCGAGCTTCAGGCACAGCTGGATCCAGAGGCTCGAGCCTTGTTCTCAGGGCCACCTTTCTCTCTTTCTCCATCCCTCAGATAGACTCTGTCATTAGACAGCCGCCAGCCAGCTCACAGCCTGGCACCCTGTATTCACTTCCTATTGCTCCGTAACAATCACAAATTTAGCAGCTTAAAACAACACCCCTTCCTTATCTCACACTTTCTAGGTACGGCTGAGTTGGGTGCTCAGAGCCCCACCAAGTTAAAATCAAGGTGTTGGCTGGGACTTTGATCTCATCTGAGGCTTGGCGTCCTCGTTTGGACTCCCTGGTTATTGGCAGAATTCGGTTTTGTGTGGTTGTAGACTGAGCCCTCAGCTCCTAGAGGCCTCCTGCAGTTCCTGCCTTGTGGCTTTCTCTGCAGATGACAGTTTCTTCAGGGTCAGCTTGAACCTGAACTGGAGAGTGTCTGCTGGTGCTCCTTATCTCTGACTTTGAAATCCCCTTTTAAATGGCTCGCCTGATGAGGTCAGACGCACCCGGGATAATCTCCCTTTTGGTGAACTCAGAGTAACTGATGAGGGACTTAATTACATCTGCAGACTCCCTTTACGTTTTCATCAATGTAACCTAATCATGAGAGTGATGTCGGATCCTCTACCCAGGTCCCACCCACTCAAGGGGAGGGATTGATTGTTCAGGGAGGGTAATCTGTGTGTGGGAGGGTGTGCACCAGTCTTGGGGACCATCTTAGAATTGGATCTCCCACATCCCCCATGGGGGAGGACTCTGACTGGGTGGTTTGGTCACATGGCCATCTCTGAGCCCGTCACCTGGCCAGCGAGAGGAGAAGTTACTCTAGTGGGGGGGGGGGCGGGTGTCAAATGCCCAGGGTTAGCCCCACCCAAACCACAGCCAAAGAGGTTCTGATAAGTGGGAGGGATGCTAAATAGGCAGAAATAACAGGTGCATCCTATAGGGCCCCTCCAAAGCCTAAGGCTGAGAGAAAGTGTGGATTTTCATAAGTGAGGGCTTTTAAGGGCGGCAGGTGTAAGAAAGGAAATGCCCTTCCTTCCTTCCTTCCCTCCTCCTTCCTTCCTCCTTCCTTCCTTCCTTCCTTCCTTCCTTCCTTTCTTTCTTTTCTTTCTTTTCTTTCTTTTCTTTCTTTCTTTCTTTCTTTCTTTCTTTCTTTCTTTCTTTCTTTCTTTCTTTCTTTCTTTCCTCCCTCCCTCCCTCCCTCCCTCCCTCCCTCCCTTCCTCCCTCCCTCCCTTCCTTCCTTCCTTCCATCAATAGATGTATTAGACTTACATCTGACAGACCTGAGTTCTAATCCAGACTTGACCAAGTGTAAGTATGCCTTCATCTATTCAATAAACATTTGCTGAGCACTTAGGGCACTAGTGTTGTCATAGGAACCACTTGCTATGTGACCTTGGGAAAGTTACTTGACTCTTCTGAGCCTTAGTTTTCAGTGGGGGAAATGGGGATAAAAGCCCGAGAGCATAGTTGTCAAGAAGGCGCAGTCTGGAGCCAGCCTCCTTGGGTTCATACGCCGTAAACTGCTTTTACTCATAACACTTCTGACACCAAATGTGTGGGGTTTTTTCTCCACACCAGCAAATTCTCCATTTCTCTAGACACCAACTGGGAGTCCTGCAAGTCTGTTTGATTCTGATACTAACTGCTTGGAGTTAGCTCAGACCCCACAGGTTAAGGCCCATAAGACTGCTCCCACTTCAGATGCCCAGTATGAGTCCCAGGTTGTCAGCCATGCTTCTGACCCACCCAGCTATAAATCAGGGGTGCTCACGACCTCTTCCTCAGGTTCCATAATTTACTAAAATGGCTCACAAAACTCAGGAAGGCCCCTACTATTATCAGTTTATTATAAAGAATACAACTCAGAATGGCCAAATGGAGGAGACGCTTAAGGCAAGGTATTGGGTGGGTTGAGGGGGGAGAGCGTCCATGCCCTCTCCAGGGGTACCACGTTCCCAGTACCTCAGTGTGTTCACCAACTCAGAAGTTCTCTAAACCCTGTAATAAACCCTCTCCCCTTCCCAGACAATGGGGGTTGCGGCTGAGAGTTCCAACCCTCTAATCTTGCCTTGGTCTTTCTGGTGACCAGCCTCCATCTTGAAGCTATTTTGGGACCCCCAGCCTAAATCAGTTATCTTGTTAGCGTCCAGAAGATACTCATCACTTCAGAGATCCCAAGAGTTTTAGGACATGTATGCCAGGAACTGGGGACAACGACCAAATATGTATTTCTCATTGTATCACACCCTGGCTCTGCTCCCTGCTCACTATGTAAGGTCAGGCACAAGTCTTAACCTCCCAGTGTCTCAGTTTACTCATATGTGCAATGAGGATAATAATAGTCCCTCTCCCAGAGGGTTGTAGTAAAGATTAAATGGGAAAATAAAGGAAAGGGCTCAGAACTCAGGGCCTGGCACGTGGTGTGTTCTCAGTCGTGTTGGTTATCACCATCATCATCATCAACATAATCACCATCATCACCATCACCATCATCAACATCAACATCATCACCATCATCATCATCATCATCATCAACATCAACATCATCAACATCAACATAATCACCGGCATCATTATCATTATCAACGGGTTCTTTTGAGAACTGCATGAGATAACACATGCCACGTGCTCCACCCCACGTGTGGTACAGAAGTATTCAGTCAATATTTTCTGCTGCGGTTGTTCATTTATTTAGTGAACTTGTTTGCAGGGTTTCCCATGTACCAGCTCTAGTGCAGACTCTCAGTCTAGACAGAAGGTCTAGACAGTTAGAACCCAGTGTCCTAAGTTGTGCTCTGCGCTGGTACCTCCCTGGGCTGAGGTTCCTGGGGGGACATGTTCACTGCTCTATGCCCAGTGCTGTGCCAGCGCCTGGCTCAGAGCAGAGCTTCTGTTTGTGGAATGAATGACCTGTTGGTAGCATTTCCTCTGAAAGTCTGAGGCCTGTGGGAGGGGCCCCTGTCCCCACTTGGGGGTGGGGTGGGAGCATGGAGGGAGCTTGGGTGGTCTGGGATGTTCTGTTTGCCTGGCACATAGTCGGACCCTACAAGGAATTTCACAGCATGAGATGGAGGGAAACTGAAGCTGGGGAGTGAAGAACCTCATAGATGGCGTTTATCCTGAGCAGGGCATGGGGGCAGGAGCCACTGAAAGATGATAAGTAGCAGAGAAACCTGGCCAGGGTTGCATTTTAGGCTAATCCTCTGGGGTGTTTAGACCAGATAGTTTAGAGCTCACTCTCAACACTACTGATCTTGGGCCAGATTATTCTCTTTTAGGCGGAACTGAGTATTATTAACAGCATCTCTGGTCTCTACCCACGAGATGCCAGTAGCACCTCCTACCCACGTTGTGACAACCAAAACTGTCTGCAGGCACTGCGAAATGTCCCCTGGGGGCACATAGCCTGCTTGAGAAGCACCCGTTGAGAGAAGTGTGAGAGCAGAGGCGGGTGGCCTGTAACTAGTGGGCGAGGCGTCCTGCTGTGACTGAGGGCAGGGGTGGGCTCGGAGTCGAGGGTGTTTAGTTGTTGGAAGTGACATGAGGGACGAGGGTGAAGGAGGCCTCCAGGATCTTGTTCAGTTTGAGGGGCTTGCTGGCTGGGGGAGCTGGGCAGTGAGGAACAGGCGGGGATGAGTGGGGGTGGTGATGAATACTTCATTTTGGGATGCTGGGGTTGAGGGTGACCATGAAACATCCATGTGGAGATTTCCTGTGGACTGAAGTTAAACTCCCTAAGTGATTGTGTCTGATCCCATCACTTGAAACACCTGTGTTATCAGTTTTTCTGGGGCACTTGTTTAAAATACGAATTCCCAGGCCCCTCCTATGAAGAATCTGATCAAGTAGGTTTGGGGAGGCCCCGTAAATCCCCCAGGGATGCGTCTGATGAGGGAGGCTGTGGAAACATGGAACTTTGTAAGCCTAGACCTGTCCCCTGCCTGGGTGGATGGCCGACACCTCACTCGTAATACGTTCAAGACTGAACTGTTGATTTCTCCCCAGATTGCTCCTCCACACATGTTGTCCATATCCATCAGTGGTATCAGCATTTACCCCTAAACCTAGGAGTCTTATCCTTCAACCATCAGCAAACCATGCCAGCCCTACCAACCACTTCCAGTTTCCTCCACTCCGACTGTCTGGTCCAGCCCACCTTCACCTCTCACCTGGGTTATCGTAACTCTCCTATGGGTCTCCCTGCTTCATCCGTTTGCCTACCTCAATATATTCTCAACACGGCAGCCAGGGAATCTAGTAAAATGAATATCGGCTCAGGTCTTCCTCCTGCTTTCAACTTTCTGGTGGTTTCCCATCTCATTCAAGATAAAATCTAAACAAGATCCAATCCCTTCTCCCTCCAACCTGTTTTTCCCTGTTGGTGGCCTCCCTCACTCTGCTCCAGCCATACCAACTTTGTTGGGTTTCTCAAACACACCAAGCATGGTCCTGCCTCAGGGCCTTTGCACTTGCTATCTCTGCCTGGAATGCTCTCCCTCCGGATACCTGCATGGCTCCCTCCTTTCTTCATTTAGGTCTGCCCTCAGAGAGGCCTTCCTTGACTTCCCTCTTGAAGAGCAGCCCCATCACTTTCTATCCCCTTAGGCAGCTTTATTTTTCTTCCAGTACTTACCAGTAGCAGACTTTGCAAACTGATTTCTTTATTATCTCTTCCTTCCACTACAATGTGAAGGTCAAGGGGATGGGGATTTTTTTCTGTCTTGTTCACTGCTGGTCCTCCAGTGCCTGGTACATAATAGATGTTCAATAAAAATATTTATGGAAGAGAAGCAAGTAAGGAAGAAAGGAAAGGAGAAGGAGGAAGGAAAACATATAAGGCTTAGGCAGGACTAGAACTCGAAAGAAATCAGCATGTTTGGGACACACAGAAAATATGATAGTTGAAACCCTAGGCATCAACAGCATTTACTGAGAAACACTGTATAATGTAAGAAGAAAAGGTGACCATGAGTTGAATTCTGGGGAAAACTGCATTTAAGGGCAGGGGAGAAGGATTAGGAACTATGAAGACCAGGAAACAGAAGCTAGAGGGAGAGGGAAGGTAGGTGAGAACCCTGTCGTGCATGGTGACAGAACTGCAAGAAGAGCTGGTCTCCACTACAACTTCGTGGGGTGTCTTATTATGCCCCCCGTTTTCCCCAGGTGGAGAGGAAAAGAGGCTCAGAGGGGTTCAGCAGCATGTCCAAGGCCACACAGTGAGTACGTGGTGGAGCTGGCATTGGGTTGTAGGGCTGTGACTCAGTCCTACTTATACCACCACTGTATCAGTTTCCTATGGCTGCTGTAACAAGTGACAACAGATCGGGTGGCTTAAAACGACAGGAAAGTGTTCTCTCCCAGTTCTGGAGGCTGGAAGTCCAAAATCAAGGTGTCGGCAGGGTCGGGTTCCTTCTGGAGGCCTTGAGGGAGGTTTGGTTCCATGATCTTTTTGAGGGACACAATTCAACGCATACCAACCACCCTACCTCCAAATACTGGGGTAGGAAAGAGAGGTGAGGGCAAACATAGAAGGTGCAGCCCTGCCCCGGAGAAATGATAGTACATGAAAAGTAAAATAGCCTCACAAAAGAGATTGTTACAAGAGGTGCAGAGAAGTTGAATAATTACGACATGAGTGGAAGAGGGAGTCAGAAGCAGAAACAGCTTCCATCGGAAGAGGGAGGACGTGCAGCCAGAGAGATCTTTTAAAAATGCAAGTTGAATTAGGTGATTCCGTCTAAAACCTTCTGTGGCTCCCTATTCCTCAGGATAAGTCCAAACTCCTTACCTGGCTGCAAGGCATGAGCTGACCTGCTTTTTCCCCCAGCCTCAGCTCTGCACCTTGCCCTACCCCAGCCCTTCCCCCTTTACTTGTCCATATAGGCCTTTTCCGCTGTTCAGTGGACCTGCTCCTTGGACCTCTAACTCCTTGGCCCTCTAACTCCTTGGCCCTCTAACTCCTGTCCCTACTTCTGCAGGGGAGTCTTAGGAAAGTCGGTTGCCACAGCACCCTGTTATTCTTCATAGCACACACCACAGTGCTAATTAAATCATCTCATTATTAACTCGTTCTGCATAGTAATTCATTAAATAATGTTTACTCTCAGGAACTGCATTACAGTGACCTTGACCGTCTTGCTTACTGCTGTGTCCTTTGTGTCTAGCAGGACTGCCCAGTCAACAGATAATTATTGAGCACCTACTGTATGCTAGCCCTGTGCCTGACATGTGGTAGACACTCTATAAATATCTGTGGACTGGATGGTTGGGTAGGGGGTGGTCTAATTAGGTGACTAAGACACAGAGAAGCAGAGGGGGGCTTTCTGTGCAGAAGTGGGATGAGCAGACGAAAGAAAGGTCTGGGGCTGGACCCCGCTGACTCGAAAGCCCTCCCTTGGCTGGCAGAGCTTCTCCCAGCCACTTGCCTGCAAGTGCCCTGGCCCATCCTGGAAGCTGCTGCTGCTGCTGCTTCTCCCTAGCTGTCCACTGTTGGCCCTTCATTATGGACACTGGGTAGCTGGAGGCAGGGCTTCATGTCTGCCATTCGGGTTTGGGTTGATAGTGTTGCATATTACGGCAGCATCTCTGCTAGAGCAGCTGTCTTTGCTACAAGATGCTCACTGGGGGCCCAATTTAGAATAGAGTCAGTATCTCACTCTTTCAAGATGCTTGAGTGGATCTGAAGTAGGTTGATCTAATTTGGACAGCCAGTGAGCACTAGACATAAACTCTCAGACATGAGAAGATTGAGCCTCTCTCCCATCTTCCCTGGAAGGTTTAGCTTCATACACAGGATATAAACAAACGTTTCTCTTGGCCAACATTCACCCAGGGTCTGTTCTATACCTGGGAAGATGGACGGAGGTAACATAAAATCACTACCCTTGACAGCCTCATGGGCAGAAAGATAGGAGAAAAGAGGGTCACTACCTCAGAAATGAAAACAGAGCCTTACCTCACACCATACACCAAAACCAAGTCCAGGTGGTCCAAGGACTTTTTGAAAAGCCAAACTTTAAGTTTTAGAAGGGAAAAAAGGAGAATATCTTTGTGACCTAAGAATAGCAAAGCATTTCTGAAAAAGTCATAAAGTATGAACCATAGTGGAAAAAGATAAATGCATTCTACCACTTTAAAACTATAAACTTCTGGGCTTCCCTGGTGGCGCAGTGGTTGAGAGTCCGCCTGCCGATGCAGGGGACACGGGTTCGTGCCCCGGTCCAGGAAGATCCCACATGCCGCGGAGCGGCTGGGCCCGTGAGCCATGGCCGCTGAGCCTGCGTGTCCGGAGCCTGTGCTCCGCAACGGGAGAGGCCACAACAGTGAGAAGCCCGCATACCGCAAAAAAAACAAAACTATAAACTTCTGCTCATCAGAAAACATGGTTAAAAAAATGTAAAAACAAGCCACAGACTGGGAAAACTATACACATGTATTAGTTTGTTAGGGCTATTGTAACAAAATTCCACAAACTGGCTTAAACAACAGCAATTTACTGTTGCACAGTTCTGGAGATCCACATGTTGACAGGGCCATGCTTCCTCTGAAGGTTCTAGGAAGGGTCTATTCCAGGCCTCTCTCCTGGCTTCTGGTAGTTCCTTGGCTTGTGGCAGCCTGACTCCAGTCTTCACATGGCGTTCTCCTCGTGTGCATGTCAGTGTCCAAAGTTCTCCCTCTAATTGGATTAAAGCCCTGCCCTACTCCACTATGACCTCATCTTAACTAATTACATCTGCAACAACCCTATTTTCAAATAATGTCACATTCTTAGGCACTCAGGAATGGGACTTAAACGTACGAATTTGGGGAAGGGCACAGTTTAACCCATAACATATAACTGGTGAGTAATTTCATAGCCATAATATTTAAAGGCCTTCTTATAAATCAGTAGATGCCCAATAGAAAAATGGGCCAAAAGGGACTTCCCTGGTGGCCCAGTGGTTAAGACACCACGCTTCCAATGCAGGGGGCCCAGATTCGATCCCTGCTCAGGGAACTAGATTTCACATGCATGCCACAACTGAGAATCCGCATGCCACAACTAAGGAGCCCACCTGCCACAACTGAGAGACCCGGTACAACCAAATAACTAACTAACTAAATAAATAAATAAAAGAGAGACACCTAGTTTTCTTTTTTTTTTTTAAAAAAAAAAAGGCCAAAAGAAGTGAACAGGGTTTTCATAGAAGAGAAAAAAATGAATAGCTGATACTCAGTCCTTTTAGCAGTCAGGGAAATACAAACTAAATCCACAGTAAGATATCCAGTGGACAGGAATAATTAGAAAGCCTGACAGTAACAGACACATACAGTCCAGTGCGAAGTGTGTATTGTTGACCACAGCGTGGGCATATATCGAGGAGGGGCATTGAACTCACACAGAAACTCAGTGTTTCCACGTAAAAAAGGAAATGTAATTAAATTGATATATGGCTAGATATTCAATCAAAGAAATGCAACCACACTGATCCCACCCGCATTTGTCAAAATGTTAATACCCGGTGCTGGTGATGTTGTGGTGATACTCCTGTCCTCTCCCTCTCCTGACGGCTGTGAGGTTAGTTCAGCCCTTTTTTTTTTTCTTTTTTTTTGCGGTACTCGGGCTTCTCACTGTTGTGGCCTCTCCCGCTGCGGAGCACAGGCTCCGGACGCGCAGGCTCAGCGGCCATGGCTCACAGGCCCAGCCGCTCCGTGGCATGTGGGATCTTCCCGGACCGGGGCACGAACCCGTGTCCCCTGCATCGGCAGGCGGACTCCCAACCACTGCGCCACCAGGGAAGCCCTAGTTCAGCCCTTTTAACAAATAGTCTGGCAGTTCATTACTGAATGACAGAAAAATATCTGGATATTTTTGATATGTTTTAATATATTCTTTGACCCAGTGATCTCACCCCTGGGTTTTATTAGAGGGATGTAATCTAAAAGAAGAAAAGTGCCAAAGTGCCCTATTTTAGACCATTAAAAATAACCTAAGTACCTAGTAATAGGAAAATGGTTAAAATAAATTGCAGTATTTCAGCCTAATGGAATATTCTAAGTAGACATTACGAATGATACTTGTGATGTCTGGGTAATAACTTGGAAAATGTGTGTGTCTGTTTATTTAAGTTTTAAAATGGTCAGGGGTGGTATTTCGGAATTCACCTGTGCTGTCAATGCAGCTATGCAAATATTGTTTTGATTATTGACAAGGACTGGAAAAGAGTCTGAAAGCGGGGCAGTGGAGAAAAGAAAGCATTTGATGAAATGTGTAACGTGCTGCGATTGTGGTTGGATTTCGCTTTTTTAAAAAATCCGTTCCTATTTTAATGTTGTTTGTGCAGTAAATTAAGAGACAAAAGGTTTCTCCTGACCCACGGGGACAAAGACGGTGGGCGCACAGCAGCTGTGTTTGGCATCGTTCAAAGTACGTGCACACATCCGAAACCCCCTCTGCTAGGGGAGCAGGAGCCGGGTGCCATTAGAAACACTTCAGAGGAAGTATGTCAGGAGGGGAGCTGGGCAGTTATTTTCCCCAGAACGTGTCTTTTGTCCCACATGGTTTTCTTTGATTTCCTTTTTATTGATTAGAACTTAGCTGTGTTCAGAGGCTGCAGAGAGACCGAAGTTCTCTCTGGGTGGAGAGTGGAGGAGCATTTGCACAAGCCAGCTGCGGGGGGCTGGCAGGGCGGTTCTGGATTCATCTGAGTAACTTACGGGCGGTCTATTTCAGTTCTCCCAAGCCCACCCCACGTGATTCAACCAAATGAAGCTTATCAGGCTCTTAAAAAGGAAACGAGGCCTATTTGTGACGTTGTCTTGAAACGGGAAAAGGTAGAAGTGTCACCAGTCACCCAGGTCCTTCTCCCACCTCAGCTTCAATTCTCTGGAGGTTGGGTAGGACAGGCGACAGACACTGTGCCGATGACCCCTCTCGGACCAGGATGTGGTGCAGGAAGCCTCCACGTTGGGGCCGCATAGCTTGTTCTCGTGGCCCCTGGATTGTAGTTCTTCCACGTGCTCGGAATGTAGTGGTGGAGAGACGGACACTGTCTTTGCCTTTATGGAGAACAGGAAAACATCCGACGAGGACGAGTGCCATGAAAGAAAGAAAACAAGGTGATGTGATAGAAAGTGATGGAGGCAGGGGGCTCTTGTCCACTGGGTGGTCATGGAAAGCCTAGAAGAGGTGACATTTGAGCTGAGATTCCCAGGCTAAGGGAACAGCAAGCCTTGGGGTAGGAGCGGTCTTCTGTTTTCAAGGGATAGAAGGCAGAGGTGGCAGCTGGATGAGGTCTGAGACGTAAGCAGGGTCAGATTATTTAGATCCTGGTAGACAAGTGGTTCTCAACTGGGCACTTTTACACTGCGGGGACCTTTGGCAATGTCTAGAGACTTTATTTGTAAGGAGAATCCTCACTAATTTATTTTAGAAATCCAAATTATTCACCCTCTTTGGCTACTTTATTATTAGTAGCAAGTTACGCGGGACTTTATGTTTTGAAATCAAGAACCTTCAGGATCAGAGCGGCAAACGGTGCCAGGGCTGCAGTGAAGGATTCCCTCATTCTGTTCCATCTGTGTGGAGTGTGCCTCCCTGCAATAGTTGCTGGACAAAATCCTACTTATCTTTCTTTTTTCTAGCTTTATTGAGATCTAATTGATACAGAACATTGTGTAAGTTTAAGGGGTACAATGTGATGACGTATATAGATGTGTACATTTTGAAGTGACTACCGTGATCAGCTTAGTTAACACATCCTGTCTACCTGTTAGGGATTAACTCAAATGCATCCTGAGCGAAGCCGTCCCTAGTCATGCCCCTCCCAGGAGTGGGTTGTGCTTCCGTCTTGCACTAGGTCTGGTTCATATGGTTCCTTAACAGTTAGGACCTATAACATTTTTTTAGTTGAAGTGAAATTCACATAACATCAATTTAACCATTTGAAAGTGTACAGTTCAGTGGCGTTTACTACATTCTCAACGTTGTGTGACCATCACCTCTCTCTACTTCCAGGACATTTCTATCACTCCAAAGGAGACTCTGTACCCACTAGGCAGTCACTCCCCATTTCCCCCTCCTCCCAGATCCTGGCAACCACTAATCTGCTTTTTGTCTCTGTGGATTTACCGATTCTGCCTATCTCATGAATGGAATTACACAAGATGTGGTTTTGTGTCTGGCTTTCACCTAGCATCATGTTTTTAAGGTTCATCTACACAACACTGTAGCATGTATCGGTACATCATTCCTTTTTATGACTGAATAATATTCCATTGTGTGGATAGACCACATTTTGTTCACCCATTCATCCACTGATGGACATGTGGGCTGTTTCCACCTTTTGGCTACTGTGAGTAGTGCAGCTGTGAAATTCATGTGCACATATTTCTGTTCTCTTGAGTATGTACCTAGGAGTGAAATTGCTGGATCATATGGTATCTGTATGTTTAGCCTTTCATGGAATGGCCAAACCGTTTAGAGTTTACAGCAGAGCAGCTGTACCATTTTACATGCCCACCAGCAATGTACGGGATTCCAATTTCTCCACATCTGTGCCGACACTTGTTATTTTCTGTTTGTTTTTTTAATAACCATCCTAGTGAGCATGAGGCCCCTGGAATTTTTATTTTTTTATACCTTCCTTAGTCTTCCCCAACAGACTGACGTGTTGATGGCTGGGGTTATGCTGTAATTGGCAGCAACATGGTGTGAGAGTTAATGTAGGGGCCGAGCTCGCATCCTGTCCTACTTTATGATTTCTTGAGTCACTTGCCTTCTCTGAGCTGGAATCCCTTCGTCTGTAAAATGGAAATTTCTAGGGCTATTGAGGGGAAGAAATGAGATTGAGCCTTAACTTGCCAGGGTCAGTGACTGGCCTAGGGTGATTTCTCCATAAAGGTTTGCTGTAATTAACCATGTTCATAACTTTCCAGGCCCAGGCCCCAGTAACTTGAATAAATGTTTGTTAAATGAATCAGCCCTTCGATATTGCTCAATTAGCCTTCTTTTCTGTTTCTACCAACTGTTCCCCAAATTCCAGACAGCTGTCTTGCAAACTGATCACTCCCAAGACAGAGAGAAAGAGTGGCTCGATCAAGGGAACGGCTTCCCTGGAAAAATAGAACATGAAAACCTTGATATGCTTGTGTTGGGGGCGGAGCACCGGGAGGGCACAGGGAGCTTGTGTCCTGCTAAGGGAAGGAAGACTAAAAGAAGCTCTTAGATGACAAACAGCCTTCTTAGAAAGGTGATGACACCAGGAAGCTGCCTCGTTGAGGGTTCAGTCAATGGCCTCAGGGGCGGGAAAGAGCAGCTCTCTAGCTCTCTCCACTCCAGAAAGCACTCTCCACTTAGAGAGGGCTTGAGGGCCTCTTAGGCGCTGAGGGCTCAGGAGCTGGCCTCAGGCCCCTCTCTCTCCATCCATCTCTTGAGCTGGCAGCCGGGGGTGAGCAGGCTCCCACCCGGTCGGCCGCCGCGCAGCTTTCTCTGGCTCTGGGGACGCTTCCAGAATCCACCTCTTCTCACCCTCCTTCCCTGTGTTCTTGAACACACCGGCTTGGTTCTTCCCTCTTCTCACTTGCTGTTCTCTCTGCCTGGCGTGTCCCCCGCCTCCAAGCTCACCTCACAGAGAGGCCTCGCCCTCCGACCACCGTGGCTCACATAGGGGTCCCCACGTGTGCCCGATCGGTCACCACTCTCTTGCCTGAGTTTTCTTGCTTTCTTTTTTAATATTTATTTTCTTTTTTAATTTTTATTTCTTTATTTGTGGTACGTGGGCCTCTCACTGTTGTGGCCTCTCCCTTTGCGGAGCACAGGCTCCGGACGCACAGGCGCAGTGGCCATGGCTCACGGGCCCAGCCACTCCGCGGCATGGGGGATCTTCCCGGACTGGGGCACGAACCCGTGTCCCCTGCATCGGCAGGCGGACTCTCAACCACTGCGCCACCAGGGAAGCCCTATTTTGTGTTTTTAAATGAAATATTTCTAACGTAAAACAATAAAACAAACACCCATGTACCCATCTCCCAGACTTGACAAGGGCTAATGTTCTGCGCTACTTGCTTACTTTAGATCTTTCCTTTTAATCAACTTTATCGAAGTATAATTTACATACAATAAATACATACATTTTAAATATATAGTTTATTGATTTGGGGGCAAATGCACCTGTGTAACCACTACCACAATCAAGATACAGAATATCTCCATATCCCCAGAAAGGCCCCTCACCTCCCGTAGCCTGCAGGAGTTTTCTTCCTGGTACTCAACATTATCTGAAATCACCTCATTCATGACTTTTTTAGTCTGTTTCCTGTCTGTCTTCACCGCCAGAGTGTATGTTCTACAAAGGCAGGGACCGTATCCCATTCCCAGTCCAGGCACATGGTAGGCCCACAAGCAGTCTATGGAAGCCGTGATATTGTCTTCATTATCCTTGTGTGTACACATCCCGACACACATGTCTGAGGATATCTGTGGGGTAGGTTGCTGGGAATGGAACTATTGGGTTAAAGAATATTTACTCTTTTCTTGTTATCACAAAAGAGACATCTACCCCCCTTTCTCTTGTCTATCCAGGGTTTCTCAACCTCAGCACTGTTGCCATTTGGGGCTGGATCATTCTTTGGGGTCCAGGACTTACACTAGATTTGGGTATCCTACAAAGGGAAGGGTTCCAGGAGCATCCCTGACCCCAGTTGTGACAACCCAGAATGTCTCCAGACATTGGCAGATGTCCCCAGTTGAGAACCACTGGTCTGTGTACGTGGGCTAATTTCTTGCCATCCTAAATTGTTCCTCAGTTGAGCCCATCCATAACCAAACTACCCTCAATGACTGGATTGGTTGAATCCATTTTTTGCCCTGTTTATGCAGCTCAGCTGACTGAATTACAAGTCCTGATCGCTGTCTTTACAGCTACATCATCAAAGGAGATGCTGGTTTGTTTTAGAAGCAGGGAAGGCATTACTCTGACTTATAAACCTGGGAGGAGCAAAAAGTCCACAGGACATGAATGGCTTCTCCATGGCCTGGGCACCAGCATAGTTCACAGCATTCTTTGCCTGAGGACAAATATGTCTTCAGGGTCATGCTCTGAAGATGCGGCATCTTCCAGGCCTTCGAGAACAAGAATGGAAACCCCTAGCAAATGCGTAAAGGGCTCTGAACTTCTTTGTTTACTCAGGACACTGAGTTGGCCGTTTCTTTCTTGAAAAATCTGCAAGCTTATGTGCCCAGAGCTGGACAGCAGGAACCTAAAGGGTGAAGGAGGACAGGTGGGGACCCAGTGACGTGAAGAGGCAGGTCCCATCTAGAGGGCACTGCATTGTGGCCAGATGTTGCCAGGTGGGAATGTGGGCCCAGCCTTGCCAGACCTTCCTGTTTTTCAAGAAAGACAAGAAATCCAGACTTTTTTTAGTGTGAAAAATCTTGATTCTTAAATTTTATAATTATCAGCAAGGAATTATCTGTTTAAACATGATGTGAACCAAACAAAACGCATCTACAGGCTGCCAGTCTGCAACCTCTGAGTTAATTTACAAGGTTGTTTCTTGTTTGGGGACTAAGTCGCTCGGTTCAGAAATCTTTTCGTTTGACTCTTCATCTAGTCAACAAATCTTTATTGAGTATCTACGGAGCATTGTTCTAGAGCTTCCGCTTGGCATTAATTTGCTCAAATGACTGACAGCAAAAGGGATAGAGATTATGGGTGTGTGAGTGGGTTGGTGGATGAAGAACGGATGGATAGATGGATAGGCAGATAGATCAATCTGATCTTTTAGAGATACATGCTAAAATATTGCAGATGAAATAATGTGATGTTTGGGAATTACTTCAGAATAATACAGGGAGTTGAACGAGGGGATAGGTGAATCAAGATTGGCCATGTGATGATAATTGTCGAAGCTGAGTGATGGTGGCTATGAGGAGGTTCCTTATACTCTTCTGCCTTCTTTTGAATATGATTGGAAATTTCCCATACTAAAAATATTTGTTTTAATGTCCTTATCAGTTAGAAATGCACTCTGAAAGAGATATAGGTAAAATGACGTCATGTCTGGGACTTGGTTTAAAATATTCAGCTAAAAATTTTCACAAGTCAGGGTGCAGATGTGCTATGATCTGAATGTTTGTGTTCCCCTCCCCACCACCTACAAATGTGCATGTTGGAAACCTGACATCCAGTATGATGGTGTTAGAAGGTGGAGCCTTCGGGAGGGTGATTAGGTCATGAAGGTGGAGCCCCCCTTGAATGGGATTAGTGCCCTTACTAAAACTCCAGAGAGCTTCCCAGCCCTCTGCTGAGGATACAGTGAGAAGTCCGCAACCCTGAAGAGGGCCCTCACCGGACCATGTAGGCACCCTGATGTCCCAGCCTCCAGAGCTGTGAAAAATAAATTTCTGTTGTTTATAAGCTACCCTGTCTGTGGTATTTTGTTATTGTAGCAGCCTGTATGGCCTAAGACAAGATGAAACATCCTTCAGCAAAATGTTGATAATTGGTACAATTGGGTGATGGGTATGTGGAGATTCATGGAACTGGCGTGTTTAATTTGTATACGGTTGAAATTTTCTACAGTTAAAAAAATGTTTAAAGGGATAGAGAGGTGGGGACCTCTTGTTTCCAGGTACTTTTGGAAGTATGGAGTCATACACTGGGTGCGTATGTGAATTTCCCATGAGTGTGGTAGTGTTGACAGCAGAGGAATGGGTACTCTTTAACAAGGGATGTCACAGTCTCAGCTTGCCTTGGTGAGGCAAGAAGCATGGGCTCTGTTGTGGACTCAGCCTGCAGGTTGAGAACAGATTTCTCACCTGGATGGTTTCCCTGCAGGGTGGTCTTCCTCCCTGTTACCCCGCAGGGAGGCAGAATAGCACAATGGTCAGAGAATCTGGAATCAGCCTCCCTGGCTCCAGGTGCCAGCACTACCACTTTCTAGCTGTGTGTAGCTTTGGACATGTTTCTGAGCCTCTGTTTCCTCTGAGCCTCAGTTTCCTCTCTCATTAAATGTAACACTCATATCTCACAGACTCGCTATGAAGATTGAACTAATAATTACATGTTAAGTACTTAGCACAGAGCTCGACATGTAGCATTTATTTATTCTCATTATTGATGCTTTTGTTCTTACTACATTGTGGCTGCTCTGAAACATTCTAAGAGCAGAACGAACTTTCTGAAATAGATGGAAGAAAATACGTGGGGACAGAGGCTAAAAGAAGTCAAAGAAAGAGGCACTTACTGTTAGCTGATCCACCCACAGAAGTCCATTTGTGAGCTGCTAGAATCAGTTTCCTGCGTGATAGGTACAAAAAGAATACAAAAAAAATGCACCTTCCTGACCATCTCCTTCCTCCGCAGAATGAGGTAGAACTGGGGGAGCTGCTTCTGTCACTCAATTATCTCCCGAGTGCTGGGAGACTGAACGTTGATGTCATTCGAGCCAAGCAACTTCTTCAGACAGATGTGAGCCAAGGTTCAGGTACTGTGTGGCCTCTCCTTCCCCCATTTCTTTAACAAGCCATCTATGTTTGTTTGACACAAGGGACCTGATTTTCTTTTTCTGCCTCCTGGATACTATTAATTAACGCGACCCTTTGAGGGCGAAATAGCGTCCGTATCTAGGATGTTAGTGCAATAACGATCGGTTGTTTCTTAGGATGAGGCAGGTAAGTGATACCATTCCAGTTACTCCATTTGAAGCAGGGGTTTGACCGAGACCAGGTGTGATGACTACTGAAATCTAGATCCTCTTTGTGTACACATGCAGCCCCAAAGAAGTTAACTTGCCTTTCCAGATGCTATGCAATGTAATGCAGACACCATGCTCCAGGTGGCGGTAGCGTGCACTGACCATGCATTCTAATCTGTGAGAGCAGTGGACACACCCTGAGGTTCTTTTCCCAGCCCTTTTCAAGAGTAGCGTAAGTCTTTATAAATCCCAGCTCTGAAAAGGCTGTTGTATTTAAAGTGCCTATAACACACCAATTCAAACGTGACTTTGAATGAAGTAGAACAGATTCCATTCCATTTGTATGTAGCTTTCCCATGACAGCAAAGGATATTATCATGAAAGCAGCCACGGTTGCTCAGTAGGGGAAGTACCGTCTTCTCTAAGTGCCGTAGCTGAGATAAATTACTTTTGCTATAAAGTGACAGCTGAATTTAGAAGACAACTTGTATTCTCAAAAACCACATTATAGGGCTTCCCTGGTGGCGCAGTGGTTGAGAGTCCGCCTGCCGATTCAGGGGACACGGGTTCGTGCCCCGGTCCGGGAGGATCCCACATGCCGCATAGCGGCTGGGCCCGTCAGCCATGACCGCTGAGCCTGCGCGTCCGGAGCCTGAGCTCCGCAACGGGAGAGGCCACAACAGTGAGAGGCCCGCGTACCGAAAAAAAACACATTATGAAAACAGGTTTTGAAGGGACCAGTAGAGGGAATGGTATTAAGGCTGGAGAGTTTCAGAATCACCACAGTGGGAGAGTCAGTGTGATAAAATGATTAAAGGCTCCGGAGTCAAACTGCCTGGAACCAAAGCCTAGTTCTACGGCTTATAAATAATGTGGGCTTGGGGAAGTTATATATACTTCCCCATATATAAGTATATATACTTATAACCTCTATAAGCCTCAATTTCTTCATCTGAAAAATTGAGATAATAACAGTATTCATCTCACTGGGTTGTTTAAACCAATACAAGATTAGATAATGTACATGAATCTCTTTGTAAACCATAAAGTGATCTGAGAATGACAGTTATAATTCTGTTTTTCCCTGTACGGGCTATGGGCTCACTGACATGTTAATGGGTCTCTAAGGGCAGAAAACTAGGACAGGCTCTGGGTCTAGCTCTTCTTCCACTAGCCTGATCTTAAGCAAATCATTTCCTGTCTTGAGTCCTGAGTTTCTTCATCTGTAAAATGAACACAATGCCTGACACACGGGAGGAGCTCAATAAATTTTGGATGGCTAGAGTAAGAGAGAAAGGGGTGAGCAGAAAAGCAGCTGGATGGGAAAAAGGAAGAATATGTAATAGATGGATAGATGGGAAAATGGATGAATGAAAGGAGGAGTGGAAACCTGGAATGGATGGACTGATGAGAAACGAAAGGATGGGTCAGTGGTTGGGCTGTCAAATGGATGGGAAGTTGGATGGATAGGTGGATGGGTGGATGGATGGATAGGTGGATGGATGGATAGGTGGATGGATGGATGGATGGATGGATGGATGGATGGGTGGATGGATGGATGGATGGATGGATGGATGGATGGATAGATGGATGGATAGATGGATGGATGGATGGATGGATGGATGGATGGATAGCTGGATGGGTGGATGGATGGATAGGTGGATGGGTGGATGGATGGATAGGTGGATGGATGGATAGGTGGATGGATGGCTGGATGGATAGATGGATGGATGGCTGGATGGATAGATGGATGGATGGATGGATGGATAGGTGGATGGGTGGATGGATGGATAGGTGGATGGGTGGATGGATGGATGGATAGATGGATGGATGGATGGATGGATAGATGGATGGATGGATGGATGGATTGGGTTTCCTGATCTCCAATGCTATGATTCTGCATCCAATTCTCAGATCCCTTTGTGAAAATCCAGCTGGTACATGGACTCAAGCTTGTGAAAACAAAGAAGACATCCTTCTTAAGAGGCACAATTGATCCTTTCTACAATGAATCCTTCAGCTTCAAAGTTCCCCAAGAAGAACTGGAAAATGCTAGCCTAGTGTTTACAGGTAGGTAGTGTTCCAGACATTGATGAACTGCAGGTGAGGCATATTCGGTGTATTGTCCTAGGGATAGAAGGTGATCTAGAGAGGGTGATGTTTAAGAACTTCGCATCTGGTATTCAGCTACCTGGGTTTGAACTCACCATTTGTGGACTTGGAAAAGATTCATAGAACCACAAAGTATAATTGTTACAAATGTAAATTTTGGAGCCAGATTTCCTGGCCCTTCCACATAATTACTAAAGTCTTGGGCAAATTACTTAGCCCAGGGGCTTCCAACCCCCAGTTTGTGGACTGGTACTGGTCTGCGGCCTGTTAGGAACCAGGCTGCACGGCTGGAGGTGAGCGGCGGGGGAGCAAGCGAAGCTTCATCTGCTGCTCCCCATTGCTCACATTACTGCCTGAACCATCGCCCCCATCGCTCGTATTATCGCCTGAACAACCGTTCCACCCCCAACCTCCGTCTGTGGAAAAATTGTCTTCCACAAAACCGGTCCCTGGTGCCAAAAAAGTTGGGGACCGCTGACTTAGCCTCTCTGAGCCTCAGTTTCTTCCATCTATAAAACGTGAGCAATAATAGTACTTGCTTCATAGGTTTGTCGTGAAGATTAAGTAAATTGTGTCTTTGAGATAATAGTAAGTGCTGCGTTAGCTTTGACACTATGATGATTCAAGTGGCTTATGGTCTAATAGGGAAACTTGAGAAAATAGGCTCACCTAACTCCGAGAGGAGGATTTTGAAAGGCTTCCCAGAGGACATGGTATTTAAGTAGAGGCTTCAGGTGCCACACTCTGGCTGAATCTATTGTTTCCAGCGTGTAATTTAATCTACTGTTTCCAGAGTGTATTAGTTATCACCCCAAACTTTAGTGGCTTAAAATAATCAACACTTATTATCTCATAGTTCCTGTAGGTCAAGAATCCAGTCATAGATTCGCTGGGTGCTTCTGGCTGAGGTTCTCTGGCAAGGCTGCAATTAAGGTATTGGTGAGGGCTGCAGTCTCATCTGAAGTCTCAACTGGAGGTAGGGTGGGGATCTGTTTTCAAGATCTCTCACATAGTTGTTGGCAGGAATTGTTCCTTGCAAAATGTTGGCTTGAGACCTCAGTTCCTTCCTGGGTGTTATCCAGTGACCTTGCCCACATGGGCTGCTTCAAAGGGCAGTGCACAACATGGCAGATGGCTTCCATTAGAGTGGGCAAGTGAGGGAGTAAGAGAGGGTAAGCAAGACGGAAGCTCGAGTCTTTATGTAACCCAGTCTTGGAAGTGACGTCCTATCACTTTTGCCATATTCCACTCATTAGAAGCAACTCGCTAGGTCCAGCTCACATTCAAGGGGAGGGGAGGATACAAGCGTGTGAGCAACTTGCTAGGTCCAGCTCACATTCAAGGGGAGGGAGGATACAAGGATGTGAGCAACTCGCTAGGTCCAGCTCACATTCAAGGGGAGGGGAAGATACAAGGGTGTGAGCAATACGCTAGGTCCAGCTCACATTCAAGGGGAGGGGAGGATACAAGAGTGTGAGCAACTCGCTAGGTCCAGCTCACATTCAAGGGGAGGGGAGGATACAAGGGTGTGAGCAATTTGCTAGGTCCAGCTCACATTCAAGGGGAGAGGAGGATACAAGGGTGTGGATACTGGAAGGCAGGGATCATTGGAGCCATTTTAGAAGCTGCCCCCCCCCACCCGGCACAGGGTAATTAGTAGAAGTAATGGTTATTATTTCCCGTGTCCTTTTCATAGACGTCCCCTGTGTGGTTGCTAATATTCATCGTAGTGCACCCTGTCAAGTCAACATCATCCTCGTCCATTTACAGGGCAGGGGCCTGAGGCCTAAGACATAAGCAATCCACCCAGGGTCTCAAGCTGGTAAGAGTCAGGATTCAAGCTCTGGTCTTGCTAGCTCCTAAAATCAAGGGATCTGCATTTCCTCAAACACCCAAGTAGTGCTGGCATTAGGGATCTGACATCATACTTTGAGGAGTCCTGCTCCAGAGTAATTGGGAACCTTCATCTGTTTAGATCCAGTCTAGAATCCTTGGCGCAGGTGTCCCAAGAAAGCAGGCCATGGCTGAAAAATCCTTGCATGCAATCCTTCCACTGCACAAGCTCATCGCTTCTCATCCCCAAGGTTGCTAATGTTCCGTGCTCCAAGACCCCTCCGAGGCAGGCTGGTTCTGGGCTTTCTCAAGACCTGTCACCCAGAGAGTCTGTATCTAATCAGGGCCACCTGCCCTAGCAGATGTAATGATTTCTGATAGAGCCTGTGATGGCGTCTGTCCAGACTGAGTTACCAACAGACAAGGACCCCACTCCCTGGAAGGTTTCAGGTCAAGACAAGACAGTGATTCCACTGACTCCTTAAAAGTAGCCAGCAGGCAGTGGGAACCATATTGAACCAAGACTGGATCCAGGTATGGAATATCGATTCCTACATCCCTCCTGAGAATAAAGGACTTAACGTTGCACCTTTAAATCGGGAAGGGGTTCGGGCAGGGGGTGGGTTGCATTGAGAGAGCCTGCGTGGAAAGTCCTGACACTTTCGTATTTTACTTAAAATTTTATGACAAAAGTAGCACATGCTTGTGAGTGATACAACCGAAGGATGTGTATGGACGGAGAATCAGAAGAACAGAGGGGTTCATTGCATAGCCTGGGTGCTGACTTTGTGGCCTTGGGCAAGAGCTGCGCGCTTTGGTTTTCTCATCTGTAAAACAGGGATAACCATACAAGGAGACCTCAAAGGACTGTTATGTAGATTAAATGAGATCCATTCATAATCAATGCTGAGCACTGTGCCAGGCACAAAGCAAGCCCTCAGCTAACTGTTCACTATTAGTAAAAGGAAATTTTACTCTCTTCTTCACCCTCCTTCCAGGCCCTTCTCCCTGAACTCGCCACCTTTAACGTCCCGGTGTGTCTCACTCCACACTTTTCCCCTTGTTCACACAAACGTCATCCACATGTGGAAGGGTCAGTTCTTTGAAAAAGTTATTCATTAATCCAGAACTGTGTATTAAGCAGTCCCTGCTCTTGTGGAGGTTTCTGGACCATTCTGTGAACGTCACTCTGAAACTTGCTTCTGTTTCATTAACAATGAACGTGTTCAGTCCCTCCAGGTCAATGCAAGTATGAATGGATCTAACTGTTTTTAATAACTGCATCATATACCATCACATGGTATACTGTGATAAAACGCCAAGGTTCCTCATTCTGGGGGCGGGGGTAGGAGTGTATGACAGCTTCAGAGCATGTGATAGGAACTCTGGAGTACCCTCCCCAGAAAAATACACAATAGGACAGAAAATTTTGCACACAGTTCAGAGGTGTTTTGAACCCCCTGAATCCCATATGTGAGGCCAATATGGCAGAAGCCTCAAACCGGAGTGGCACTCCCAGCCCCGCCTCCCCAACGTACATCTCTCATTTGACATCCCCCCTCCCCCAACTTTAGGGGGCAGTTGTCAGCTGCGGCCATCAGCAAGGCCTGTGCTCTCCATTTGTGGAAGACCTGCTTCTCTCCTTTAAAGGTTGGCGTTTCAGGCCCCTAGCTCGGGTTTCTCTCCTCAGGTTAAAAGCCCATTGAAAATATTCTTTGTAGAGCAGGAAGGATTGCAGGCCTCTGTGCCCCCTTAAGCAAGGAATTCTCAAGCCTGGCTGTACTTTAGAATCAGCTGGGAGCTTTAAACTGCTACCAGTGGCCAGATGCCACCTCAGAGACTCTGATTCAGCCGGGCTAAGCTGGGGTCCTGGGCTCTCTATAAATATCTATATTTTTAAAGCCCCCCAGATATTTCTAATGCTCAGTCAGCCTTCCGAGCCACAGCTTTGAGTGGAAATCCCAGCTGGGGTGGCATTTTACATAAAGGCCACTGGCTGGAATAATAAAGAAATGTAGATTAAGCTGGTATCTATCTAGGCAAAGCTGTGATTCTCCTGAATTCAAATGCATAAGGTTCTAACTTGCTTTATTTATCCACTGGGGGAAAGAGCTGTCACCTCTAGGCTAAGCATCTGAAAGCCAGTCCATTAGCATGTTTCCAAACACCTAACAAAAGGAAGGTTGATCTGCAGTTGAAGCATTTGTGGAGAATCCTGGTAAAAGCCTGTAATTAGCTGGTGGGCTGGGCTTTCTGAACAGTTCCTTTCGTGTGTGGGTTGAGGGTTCTTCTGCAGGTTGCAATCAGGTGATTTCTGCAGCTTACGTTTAAAAGAAAAGAGGGGAAAAATGGCTTTTTGACTCCTGAGACAGCAGCCTGAGGTCCAGAGGCCTTCCAGGTAGTCAAGTGGAGTCACTGGGCTTATTGGGCTGTTATTGGAAGTAGGAGGAAAAAAGAAAAGAAAGAAAAAAGGAAACGTAGCTTGATCACAGCTCTTCGAAACATTAAAAATAGAATTGCCATATGATCCAGCAGTTCTACTTCTGGGCATGTGCCCAAAAGAATTGAAAGCAGAACTCAGACATATTTGTACACTCGTGTTCAAAGCAGCCTTACTCACAACAGCTAAAAAGAGTGGGGATGGGAGCAGGCAACCCAAGTGTGCACTGATGGATGCATAAATGGGTAAACGAATGTGGTGTGTCTATACAGTGGCATGTTATTCAGCCTTCAAAGGAAGGACACTGACGCCTGCTCCTACGTGGATGAACTAGAGGACATTATGCTAAGTAATAAGCCAGATATAAAAGGACAAATAGTGTGTCATTCCCTTTATATGACGTACTTAGAGTAATCAAATTGATAGGGACAGAAAGTAGAATAGAGTTACCAGGGGCAGAGGGGAGGGGAGAATGGGGAGTTAGTATTTAGTGGGTACAGAGTTTTAGTTCGAGAGGATGAAAAGATTCTGGAGATGGATGGTGGTGATGGGTGGCTGCACAATGCGAATTGTCTTAACGCCACCGTATACCTTACAATGGTTAAAATGGTAAATTTTATGTTACATGTATTTTACCACAATTTAAAAAAAGGAGAGAGACAAGAAATGTAGCTTGAGCTCCGCAGAACCCCAGTGGTTCAGCATAGTTCCTGGATGCTGAGGCCAGACCCTTGCAGACTGTCCTCCCTGAGGGGGTAAATGCAGTGGTTAGGGGCCAGACCCTTGAGCCAGATGCCCAAGGTTGAGTCCGTGATCTTGGCACTTTCCTTGGCCTCTCTTTGCCTCAGCTTCCTCATCTGTAAAATGGGGACAGTGGCCCTTACTTCAGTAGATGTTGTCAAGCCCGAAATGAGTTAATATATGTGAAGGCTTAGAATGGTGCTTGGCTCAGAGAAAGTGCTCCTTCAGTATTAGCTACTATTATTGCTACTTGATAGACACCAGATTTATGCAGCCAGATGCCATCTTAAAGCTTCTGAAAGAAGACAGGTAATTATACATAAATAAATAATATGTTCTACCCACTTTGTCAATTTAGAGTCTGAGATTCTGTGGAAAGTCCAAAAAGGAAAGGACTTATTTTACAGACTTACCTGGGTGGGGTATTGTCTCATCTTCCTGTCCCTCTCCTTCTGAGTGTCAGAGGAAGACCCTCTGTCTGCTTGGAGGTGAAGTTTGGGGGAGATCGCTAGGTTAGAAGGAACTAAAGTTTATGTCATGCTCCTCTGGCCCTATGCCTCTGTCTGTTTCCCCTAAGTACCCTGGGCTTCCTGGCCTTCTGAAAAGCATTCAAAGCTCTTACTCATCTGGTGACCTTAGTCAGGAGGCACTTAGCTTAGAAAAGATTCCCAATGCCTGGGGGCAGCAGGAGTGGGGACCCGCTGCCTACAGGCGGCCTCTGACGGCAGAGCTGGGGGCGGGCAGGGTCCAGCTGCCCAAGACAGGAGCTAACCAGGCATCCGTCCCCACCAAATGAATTTTTTTTGAGCACCTACTATGTGCCTGGCACTGTGCTGGATGCTCCTTATTCAGTAGACAACCAGACGTTCCTGACACGTGTTCTCATGGAGCTTCCCTCTGGAGGGAGACGTCAATCCAATGCCACAGCAAAGCGATGTAATTGTGAGTTGGCCTAGGGGTTATGAAGCAGAGAAGCAGGGCCTATTGTAGAAGTGCCCGAGCCAGTCTGGGGAGTGAGAGGAGGTGACATGTGAGCTGGGAGCTGAAGGGTGTAGGGAGGGAGAGGAGATCAGGCAGGGCTGGAGGAGACATTTCAGCCTGGCGCTGACGGGCGCTAACCCATGCCCTGCTGCCCTCCCGTCCTGTTCGAATTTCTCAAGGCAGCTGCCGTAGGAATTGGCCTGGGCATAGGCTTTGAAGGGGGCCTGTCAGTGATAACCAGTGCCGGGCGGCTGCAGAACACCGGGGAAGGGAAGCCAGGCAATGAATGACACCCCTAGCTTTTTGCCAACGCTTAGTGTCTCTAGCCAGGACTAGAGAACTTGGCACCTCAGACTTTCACATGCAACGGCGTTCCCCAGGGAATTGTTAAAATGCAGATTCTGACTCCGTCTGGGGCGGGGCCTGGGATTCTGCATTTCTAACAGCAGCCTGGTGTGCCGATGCCGCAGGTCCGCAGACCATGCTTTGGGGAGCAGATATGGAGAGACCCAGAAAGTGCTCAGGGTGAGTGACAGTCTTTCTGCCTGTGTTAGAAAGAATCAGACTCTCCAGCTGTGATCCTCACCTCTGCACATCATTAGATTTCTTAACCCCATCTGTATATTCGTTATTACGTGGGGACTTAAAAAGACCCTGATGCCCAGGCCCTGGCCCTGAGCAGCCGAATCGGCCAGGGCATTTGTATCTGGGGGGTGTGTGGATGTGTGTGTGTGTGTTTATCAAAGCTTCCCAGGTGGACCTCTTGCACAGCCTGGGTTGGCAAGCGTTTGCCCGTCCTGTTCTTCCTCCCTCCCGACCCCACTGTCTGCTTGGAGGCTTCCCAGGGCCCTCTGTGAGAGCGAGTTCCAAGGCACCTGGTCTGTTTTCCATAATTGCTTGGCTTTCTGCAGCTGTAGCATCAAATTGGTTAATTGTATCTGCTGGTGAGATGAGACGGGTGGGAGGCGTGGAGGAGAATGAGAGGGGAGGTCTGGAGCACAGTGTGCCGCCCTCTTACCTGGAAAGACCTCAGGGTTGAATGGGCAACAGAGGACATGCTGGAAAAGTGTCGGGGTTTGAGAAGTGGAGCAGTGGGTTTCTAGCCGAGGAGAGAAGGGCAAGCCAGTCTGAGAGGGGCATAGCCATTCTGTGAGAGCCAGAAACGCCGTTGAGATCAAGATGCTGTGGGTTTGTTCTGGGACACAGATGTTCCCCAGCATCTGGCCTCGGCCCACCTATGCCCTGCCCCCTTTCTGCAGCCTCCGCAGGCTCTGACTTCTCCCAGCCCTGCTCACTCGGTACCAGGCCTAGCTCTGCCTCCTGGAGAGATGGTCGCATGGCCACTCAGAGTATGGATGGAAGTGAGATGCAATTTGGTTCAGATGTCACCTTTACCACTCAGCAAGTGCCTGTGACCTTGGGTAATTGGTATCCCTCTTCTGAGCCTCAGTTTCCTCCCCTGTTATAACATTCCAGTCTCAACAATTCATATAAAGAGCTTTAGGGGCTTCCCTGGTGGCGCAGTGGTTGAGAGTCCGCCTGCCGATGCAGGGGACACAGGTTCATGCCCCGGTCCGGGAAGATCCCACATGCCACGGAGTGGCTGGGCCCGTGAGCCATGGCCGCTGAGCCTGGGCGTCCGGAGCCTGTGCTCAGCAGCGGGAGAGGCCACAGCAGTAAGAGGCCTGCGTACTGCAAAAAAAAAAAAAAAAAAAAAAAGAGCTTTAGGCAGTGCCTTGTACATAGTTAGTGCTCAAGAAATACCAGATTGGGTTTCCCTGGTGGCGCAGTGGTTAAGAATCCGCCTGCCCATGCAGGGGACACAGGTTCGAGCCCTGGTCCGGGAAGATCCCACATTGCTGTGGAGCAGCTAGGCCCGTGCGCCACAACTACTGAGCCTGCGCTCTAGAGTCTTCAAGCCACAGCTACTGAAGCCCTCGTGCCTAGAGCCCGTGCTCAGCAACAAGAGAAGCCAGCGCAATGGGAGACCCTCGCGCCGCAGCGAAGAGTGACCCCCGCTCGCGGCAGCTAGAGAAAGCCCGTGCGCAGCAACAGAAGAACTAATGCAGCCAATCAATAAATCTATAAAAAAAGAGAGAGATACCAGATTGATGATGATGGTGAGATTAATGGACGCTGCCATAGAGGAGTGGACCCTGGAATTACACAGACTTGGGTTTGCATCTTGGCCTCACTGTTAACCAGCTGTGTGACTTCAAGCAAATGACTCCACCTCTCTGAGTCCCAACTTTCTCTTGTGTAAAATCTAGCAAATCATTCCTATTATGGGGATTAAAGGCAGATCATCATGTGGACCTGTCCATCCCGGAAGTGACCCCTTAGAAATCCATACCTGCTGTTTTAATAATCGCAATGTGTGTGAGTTGAAACACTGGCACTTTTGAGGTTACTGGCTCAGCCCAGCTGCCTGTGGTTGTCTCCCTCACCTAATCACCGTCACCCCAGAGCTGCCAGCTGGTACAGCGTCCAGGAGCCAGGGATGGACACTGAAGCTGTGTGGACGCAGCCACAGGGCCAGGCCGGCTTGTGCTGCCTTTAGTGCCCTGGGTTTGGCAGTGTGTGCGGGGCTGGCAGTAGACACTTGGCTCCAGACCCAGTCACGGGCAGTGAGCGGCAGAGTGGGAAGACTAAAGCCTCCACTTTCTAGCCGGAGGGCCTTGAAAGTGGGCCCCTGGAAGCCAGAATGAGAAAGATTGCAGAGAGGAGGCACTCCAGGAGGGATCCCATAAGCTTATGTATAAACTCCTGAGCTCATCCCAAGCTGCGCGTGAGTGGAGATGGCCCTGCACAGTGTATCAGAGACTTCGAGAACTGAATCACAGGGTAGACCCCTGGGGGACACACGTGAGGCACACATAGGGATAGCACTGCAAAGGCTTTGCAAACTGAACTGACATCGGAATGACAGCACATGAAGGCAGGTTAGAACTTGCAGTCTGAACCTAATCTTTGATCAGTTGCCTGCTACAGCTAAAAAAATCAACATATTCAGTAGGATTTCGACAAGACCTAGACTCTCATAATACAAGATCGAAATGTC
Source organism: Stenella coeruleoalba (assembly GCF_951394435.1). Taxonomy (NCBI): domain Eukaryota; kingdom Metazoa; phylum Chordata; class Mammalia; order Artiodactyla; family Delphinidae; genus Stenella; species Stenella coeruleoalba. Next base: position 64,778,716 of record NC_137161.1, on the reverse strand, counting down.
CAGGATACAGATTACCTGGTTTATGAAGAACCAGAAAATCTGGCAAGTTCCTAGAGTAAATATAATCAGCAGACACCAACCACAAGATGACCCAGGTATTGGAATTATCAGACAAAGACATTAAAGCAGCTGTTACAACCATGCTTCGGGAAGTAAGAGTGAACCCTCTTAAAAAGAACGATAAGATAGAAAAGACAGCAGATCAACAGATATAGAAATAGAAGATATAAAAGAAAAAACCCAAATGGAAATTTTAGAACTGAAAAGTACAGTCACTGAAATGAAATATTCACTGGATGGACTCAATAGCAGACTGGAGGAAACAGAGGGAAGAGTTGGTGAACTTGAAGAGAGATCAAGCGAAATTAGGCAATCTGAACAACAGAGAATAAAAAAAATTCTCTGGGGGTGGGGGAAGATGAAAAGAAGGGGAAAAAAGACCTATGGAGAAATATTAAGAAGTCTAATATTTATGTCACATGAATCTCAGAAGGAGAGAAGAGAAACAGTGGGGAGCATTGGGATGAGGATGGATGACCCCAGCTCAGCAGGACCACTACTGTCCTTCCCTTCCCAGAACACATCAGCAAGTCATGAGTAGACAGTATTGCACTGTGGACAAAGTCAGCCAGACCTGGCTTCACACTCTGTGTGATTGTGGGCAAGTTGCTTTACGTCTCTGAGCCTCAGTTTCCTTGTCTGAACAATGGGAACAGTAATACTGATACTTGTAGTTATCGTGAGGCTCCTATGTACTCAGTATCTCATTGAATCTTTCAGCAACCATATAAGGTGTGATCTCTTTGATGGCCATCTTTCAGTTGGGGAAACTGAAGCTCAGAGAAGGGAAGTGCAATGAATTGAGTCAACTGCAGAGCCTGAGAGAACATCCCCACAAGACTGTCCTCGCTTCAGGCTCAGTGGTCCCCAGCTCAGGGGTCCCCAGGACCACCCTCACTTCATGCCAGTTGGCTACAAGTTCGCAGTCCCTGTGACCACCCTCAGGTTTAATAATTTACCAGAATGACACACAGAACTCAGGAAAGCACTACTTATGACTACAGTTTTATGATAGCGAAAGGGTACAAATTAAAATCAGCCCAGGAAAGAGACGCACAGGGCAGAGTCCAGGGGATCCTGTCATCTTCTCCCTGTGGAGTCATGGGCAGCGAGCGGTACCTCCTCCTGGTCACTAAGGGTGACAGTGTGCACAGAGTGTTGCCAACCAGGGAGGCTTACCGAGCCTTTGATGTCCAGCGTTCTGACTGGGGCTTGATCACACGCTGTCCGGTGGCTGACCTTCCATCTCTAGCGCCTCCCGGAGGTCCAGCTCGTGTCTTAGTCATCACTTTCTCCAGGGGTCTGAACTGAACTGCAAGGCCAAAAGCTCCCATCATAAATCACGTTGTTAGTCCCATGGCCAGAGCCCTGAGACACACAAAGGCACTCGGCAGGACATTCCAGGGGCCTGGAGATCACCTCCCAGGAGCCAAGGGCATTGACCACCCCTCGCTTTGGGTAGGTGAATTCTTCACTGCACAGCAAGTAACTAGTCACTTGTGCCAAGTCACCCAGCTGGTGAGTGGTTGAGCTGAGCTTCCCACTCAATCTGTTTGATTCCAAAGCCTTCCTGACTGTTCATCGTACACTTAGGTGTGTATGAATCACCTGGGGATCTTGTTAAAATGCAGGTTCTGAATCAGTAAGTCTGAGATGGGACCTGAGCATCTGTATTTCTAATAAGCTCTGGATGACCCCAGTGCTGGTGTGAGGCCCACAGTTTGAATAGCAAGAAGACCTTTTCTCTGTTCTCCCATGTTACCCCAATACATCTAGAGCAAGGAAGCCAATATGAGTTTGGAGAATTAGCAGAGGACAGATCAAATAGAGCCTGTAGGGCAAGAAGCTTGTCATTGTTCTCTAAGTGCTTCGAGACGCATTTGGAGGGGTTTTGACCGGGAACTGATAGGATTTGGATAACGTTTTAAAGTATCATTCCAGCTGTTGAGCTGGGTTGAAGGAGAGCAGGAGGGGGGAGCGAGGCTGCTCCCCACCATGTGCGAGGCTGTGGTGCTGGTCCAGGGGAGAGGTGACGGTGGCTTGGACCAGGGAGGTGGCAGAAGGGTTTCAGAGAAGTAACGTGGTAGGATGTAACTACATAGGCAGAGTCAACAGAACGTGCTGGTGAGTTAGATGTAAAGGACCATCCTCTATCTCAGCAAGTTACTTCAGTCTGAACCACGATTTCCTTACCTGTACATCTCAGTTGCCACCTCACAGAGTGGAGTGTTGCAGGGACAAAAGGAAATCCTGTATGTAACATGCTTAGCACAGTGCTTGGTGAGGGCTCTGCAGATCACGGCTTTGACCTTGGATGTGCGCAGACGCGGAACTCCAGCCAAGTCATCAGGAGAGGGAAGCAGAGACCCGTCACCCTGGGGCTCCCCTGGCACAGCACGCAGCCCACAGTGGCACCTGCACTTTAGCCTCTTCTCCAGAGGCTCCTTGAGGCTGCCGGAGTCCACCCAGGTGGTAAAACCTGGCTGGATCTTAAACCTTCATTGGGTTCCAGTGGCAGCCTTTGAAGACCAGGCCAGCTGCCAGGGTTCCTGGGGATTTTTATTCCATTTGCATGGTTTTTTTTAATGATTTTGGTGCCTTTTGATGAAGCCTCGTTCCAGGCAAGTCCCCATGGGGGAGACCATCAGGGGGCTGGGAATTTATCCAGCCATATGTGTGCCTGCAGGGCCTGAGCTACATGGAGTGAGAAGGGGGCGCCAGTGGAGGCCAGGTTCAGCCTCACCTGTGCCTCAGGGCTGGCTGCAAGCAGTCAGGCCCAGCAGCCAAGGCCAGCACCCGGGGGCGGTTGAGGTGAAGGCTGGTGCGTGAAGTAAAATCAGAAATCGAAAGTATCCTTTCCAGATCTCCCTTCTGTCCATTGCTTTGACCTGACTTCACCAACCCAGAGCCGCCAGTCAGCTGGAGAAGGCTTAACCCTTAAAATGCCGGGGCCTGCAGGGCACAAGCTGTAGTGTCACCTGTCTCTCTATATTTCGAGGAGAGCTTTCACCATCATGGAAACAGATGTGGCTTAGAAATCAGAAAACCAGATTCCAGAGCTTCGTTGCTGTATCACGTCGTGAAGGACCTTTTAACATCTTTGAGCCTCCATTCTCCATCCTTCAGATGCACCTAGAATCTACCTTGGTGTTGTTCAGTTTTTTTCCCCTGGTTTCTTATTTTAGATTTCTTTTTTTCCCAGTTTCATTGAGAAATAATTGACCTGTATCAGTGTATGTGTTTAGGACATATAGCATGATGGTTTAATTTACATATATTGTGAAATGATCACCACAGTAGGTTTAATTAACATCCATCATCTCATATAGATACAATAAAAAGAAAAGAAAAAACATTTCCCCTTGTGGTGAGAACTCTTAGGGTCTACTCTCTTAACAACTTCCCTGCGTATCGTACTATGTTAACTGTAGTCATCATGTTGTACATTGTATCCCTAGTACTTCTGTATCTTATAATTGGAAGTTTGTACCTTTTGACTTCTTTCTTCCTCTCCCCCCTCCCCTCCCTGACCCTGTTCATTCAGTTTTTAGCAATAATAATAGCAAATAGATATACAGCGTCTCCTACATGCCAGGAACTACTCCAACTGTTTTCATGTGAATTAACTTATTTAATCCTCATAGAAACACTGTGACATGGGCATCGTCATCATTTTAGTGAGGAATGAAGAAACTGAGGCAGCAATAGGATGAACATCTGATTCAAGATCCTGGAGCCCGGATTCCGACTCGGGTCATGTCGATCCAGAATCTGGGCTCTCAATCGCTGGGTTTTAACAGCCTCAAATATTTATCAAGCCTCTACTATGTTGAGGTGCTGTGCTTCGTTGCTGGAGAGATAGCAGAAAGACAGAAGTAATCCATCCTTTCACGATGCTGGCATTCTAGTTGGGGTGAGACAAACAAGAAATAAATGAACACCTAAAGATGAGTAAAGTAAGGCAACAGAGAGGGCCTGGAGCATTACTTTAAACTGGGTAACATAAGCTGAGAAAGGAGCAGCCCTGCAAAGATGGGAGAGAGGGACATTCTGGGCAGAGGAAATGGCAAATGCAAAGGCCCTGAGGTAAGAATGAGCTTGTTTTGTTCAAAGAAAAGAAAGATGGTTCAGTGGCGAGAGCCTGGTTAATGAGGGGAGTGACTTATGCAGTGAGGTCAGAGCGATAAGTAGGGGCCATGGTCAGGAGCTTAGGTGATAACCTCCCGTGTGCCTAGGGCTGTTTGGCACCGGAGAAACGGAAATGAGGAAGGCAGATGTGGCTCTGCCTTCACGAAGGATGGGTGAGCTGACGTGAGTGCAGGGCCCTTAGCACACAGCAGATGCTCAGTGGGCGTAATTTTCTCTTTCCCCGTTTGTAAGTTGACATGAAAACTGCTTCGCTGGGTGTCTGCCGGACCCCCGCCCCCTGCATTAAATCAGGACAGAATGTAGTTGACCTATGGTAATTATTTCTAGAGATGGCCTTAGGCAAGGGCATAATTTACCAGAAAAAAAAAACGACAGCAAAGCATACAAGTGGGTGAAGAATAAGCGGAGTGGGCGGAAGGGCTCATCCTTCCCTCTGTCTCTTGGAGCTGGTGCCCAGGAAGGGAGGGTCTTTGGGGGCTTAACTCTCAGCCACTCCCCTTAGGATCCTGAGTTACAGCATCCGGAAGGGTATCCCCTGGCTTGGTGCCAAACTTCCCAGATTTCATTCTACTTCATCTCATCGGGGCTGGAGAAGCAGAGGAGAGGCAGCCTGTGGATGGTTCGTGGGTGGGGTCCTCTTCCATCCTTGTGCAGGGTCACGTTGGCTTCTCAGTGGCCTCTTTGGTACGGAGAGGCCAGGATACTTAAGAGATGCCTGGACAACCGCATGATAAAATGAGGGTCTCCAGCCTCATTACAAGAAGTATCCCTACAATCCCGGTGTGTCCCTAAGGCATTTCAGGATGGCAGCAAATCATTCTTCTCCAGGTTACTGAGTGTGACTTGGAAGAATTCACAGAAGAGATAATGGGAGGGGCAGGAATTCAGTTGTAACTCTTCTCCCCACTAATCATAATAGCCAGCCTTTATCAAGGCTCTGTGTGTTCCAGGCACTGTCCCAAGCACTCTCTCAATTGATCCTCACAACCACCAAGTGAGGAACGTACTAGTGTTATTCCCATTTTACAGAGGAGGAAACTCAGAGAGCTCAAGTGACCTCAAAAGGCACTGTATTAGTTAAGGTAAGGCGAGCAGCTGTAATAGATCAAATGCTGAGATTTTGTGGCCCTTCTTTCTTTTTTTTTTTTTGAATTTTTGAATTTTATTTTAGTTTTTTATACAGCAGGTTCTTATTAGTTATCCATCTTATACATGTTAGTGTATACATGTCAATCCCAATCTCCCAATTCATCCCACCACCACCACCACCATCCCGCTTTCCCCCCTTGGTGGCCATACGTTTGTTCTCTACATCTGTGTCTCTATTTCTGCCCTGCAAACCTGTTCATCTATACCATTTTTCTAGGTTCCACATATATGTGTTAATATACGATATTTGTTTTTCTCTTTCTGACTTACTTCACTCTGTATGACAGTCTCTCTGGCCATCCACGTCTCTACAAATGACCCAATTTCATTCCTTTTTATGGCTGAGTAATATTCCATTGTATATATGTACCACATCTTCTTTACCATTCGACTGTCGATGGGCATTTAGGTTGCTTCTGTGACCTGGCCGTTGTAACTAGTGCTGCAGTGAACATTGGGGTGCATGTGTCTTTTTGAATTATGGTTTTCTCTGGGTATATGCCCAGTGGTGGGATTGCTGGGTCATATGGTAATTCTATTTTTAGTTTTTTAAGGAACCTCCATACTGTTCTCCATAGTGGCTGTATCAATTTACATTCTCACCAACAGTGCAAGAGGGTTCCCTTTTCTCCACAACTTCTCCAGCATTTGTTGTTTGTAGATTTTCTGATGATGCCCATTCTAACTGGTGTGAGGTGATACCTCATTGTAGTCTTGATTTGCATTTCTCTAATGATTAGTGATGTTGAACATCATTTCGTGTGTTTGTTGGCCATCTGTATGTCTTCTTTGGAGAAAGGTCTATTTAGATCTTCTGCCCATTTTTGGATTGGGTTGTTTGTTTTTTTGATATTGAGCTGCATGAGCTACCTGTATATTTTGGAGATTAATCCTTTGTCAGTTGCTTCTTTTGTAAATATTTTCTCCCATTCTGAGGGTTGTCTTTTCATCTTGTTTACGGTTTCCTTTGCTGTGCAAAAGCTTTTAAGTTTCATTAGGTCCCATTTGTTTATTTTTGTTTTTATTTCCATTTCTCTAGGAGGTGGGTCAAAAAGGATCTTGGTGTGATGTATGTCATAGAGTGTTCTGCCTATGTTTTCCTCTAAGAGTTTTATATTGTCTGGCCTTACATTTAGGTCTTTAATCGTTTTGGGTTTATTTTTGTGTATGGTGTTAGGGAGTGTTCTAATTTCATTCTTTTACATGTAGCTGTCCAATTTTCCCAGCACCACTTATTGAAGAGGCTGTCTTTTCTCCATTATATATTCTTGCCTCTTTTATCAAAGATAAGGTGACCATATGTGTGTGGGTTTATCTCTGGGCTTTCTATCCTGTTCCATTGATCTATATTTCTGTTTTTGTGCCAGTACCATATTGTCTTGATTACTGTAGCTTTGTAGTATAGTCTGAACTCAGGGAGTCTGATTCCTCCAGCTCCATTTTTTTCCCTCAAGATTGCTTTGGCTATTTGGGGTCTTTTGTGTCTCCATACAAATTTTAAGATTTTTTGTTCTAGTTCTGTAAAAAATGCCACTGGTAATTTGATAGGGATCACATTGAATCTATAGATTTCTTTGGGTAGTATAGTCATTTTCACAATCTTGATTCTTCCAATCCAAGAACATGGTATATCTCTCCATCTGTTTGTGTCATCTCTGATTTCTTTCAGCAGTGTCTTATAGTTTTCTGAGTACAGGTCTTTTACCTCCTTAGGTAGGTTTATTCCTAGGTATTTTATTCTTTTTGTTGCAATGGTGAATGGGATTGTTTCCTTAATTTCTCTTTCTGATCTTTTGTTGTTAGTGTATAGGAATGCAAGAGATTTCTGTGCATTAATTTTGTATCCTGCAACTTTACCAAATTCATTGATTAGTTCTAGTAGTTTTCTGGTGGCATCTTTAGGATTCTCTATGTATGGTATCATGTCATCTGCAAACAGTGAGAGTTTTACTTCTTCTTTTCCAATTTTCCTTTTATTTCTTTTTCTTCTCTGGTTGCCATGGCTAGGACTTCCAAAACTATGTTGAATAATAGTGACGAGAGTGGACATCTTTGTCTTGTTCCTGATCTTAGAAGAAATGCTTTCAGTTTTTCACCATTGAGAATGATGTTTGCTGTGGGTTTGTCGTATATGGCCTTTATTATGTTGAGGTAGGTTCCTTCTGTGCCCACTTTCTGGAGGGTTTTTATCATAAATGGGTGTTGAATTTTGTCAAAAGCTATTTCTGCATCTATTGAGATGATCATATGGTTTTTCTCCTTCAGTTTGTTAATATGGTATATCACATTGATTGATTTGCATATATTGAAGAATCCTTGCATCCCTGGAATAAATCCCACTTGGTCATGGTGTATGATCCTTTTAATATGTTGTTGGATTCTGTTTGCTAGTATTTTCTATCTATATTCATCAGTGATATTGGTCTGTAATTTTCTTTTTTTGTAGCATCTTTGTCTGGTTTTGGTATCAGGGTGATGGGGGCCTCATAGAATGTGTTTGGGAGTGTTCCTTTGGCTGCGATTTTTGAAAGAGTTTGAGAAGGATGGGTGTTAGCTCTTCTCTAAACGTTTGATGGAATTCACCTGTGAAGCCATCTGGTCCTGGACTTTTGTTTGTTGGAAGATTTTTAATCACAGTTTCAATTTCATTACTTGTGATACTTGGTCTGTTCATATTTTCTATTTCTTCCTGGTTCAGTCTTGGAAGGTTATACCTTTCTAAGAATTTGTCCCTTTCTTCCAGGTTGTCCATTTTATTGGCATAGAGTTGCTTGTAGTAGGCTCTTATGATGCTTTGTATTTCCGCAGTGTCTGTTGTAACTTCTCCTTTTTCATTTCTAACTTTATTGATTTGAGTCCTCTCCCTCTTTTTCTTGGTGAGTCTGGCTAAAGGGTTATCAATTTTGTTTATCTTCTCAAAGGACCACTGTTTAGTTTTATTGATCTTTGCTATTGTTTTCTTTGTTTCTATTTCATTTATTTCTGCTCTGATCTTTATGATTTCTTTCATTCTACTAACTTTGGGTTTTGTTTGTTCTTCTTCCTCTAGTTCCTTTAGGTGTAAGGTTAGATTGTTTATTTGAGATTTTTCTTGTTTCTTGAGGTAGGCTTGTATTGCTATAAACTTCCCTCTTAGAACTGCTTTTGCTGCATCCCATAGGTTTTGGATCATCATGTTCTCATTGTAATTTGTCTCTAGGTATTTTTTGATTTCCTCTTTGATTTCTTCAGTGATCTCTTGGTTATTTAGTAACGTATTGTTTAGCCTCCATGTGTTTGTGTTTTTTACGGGTTTTTTTTCCCTGTAATTGATTTCTAATGTCATAGCATCATGGTTGGAAAAGATGCTTCGTATGACTTCAATTTTATTTATTTATTTATTTTTTTAAGGTAGTAATTTTTTTTTTTTTTTCTGACTGTGTTGGGTCTTCGTTGCTGTGCATGGGCCTTCTCCAGTTGTGAAGGGGCTGCTCTTCATTGTGTTGCGCGGGCTTCTCATTGCTGTGGCTTCTCTTGTGGTGCAGCACTAGCTCTAGGCGGGCAGGCTTCAGTAGTTGTGGCATGCGGGCTTAGTTGCTCTGTGGCATGTGGGATCTTCCTGAACCAGGGATCAAACCCACGTCCCCTGCATTGGCAGGTGGATTCTTAACCACTGTGCCACCAGGGAAGTCCCTGATTTCAATTTTATTAAATTTACTGAGGCTTGATTTGTGACCCAAGATGTGATCTATCCTGGAGAATGTTCCGTGTGCACTTGAGAAGAAAGTGTAATCTGCAGTTTTTGGATGGAATGTCCTATAAATATCAGTTAAATCTATCTGGTCTACTGTGTCATTTAAAGCTTGTGTTTCCTTGTTAATTTTCTATCTGGATGATCTGTCCATTGGTGTAAGGTGTTAAAGTCCCCCACTATTACTGTGTTACTGTCAATTTCCTCTTTTATAGTTGTTAGCAGTTGCCTTATGTACTGAGGTGCTCCTGTGTTGGGTGCATATATATTTATAACTGTTATATCTTCTTCTTGGATTGATCCCTTGATCATTATGTAGTGTCCTTCCTTGTCTCTTGTAACATTCTTTAAAGTCTATTTTATCTGATATGAATATTGCTACTCCAGCTTTCTTTTGATTTCCATTTGCATGGAATATCTTTTTCCATCCCTTCACTTTCAGTCTGTATGTGTCCTTACGTCTGAAGTGGGTCTCTTGTAGACAGCATATATATGGGTCTTGTTTTTGTATCCATTCAGCGAGCCTGTGTCTTTTGGTTGGAGCATTTAATCCATTCACATTTAAGGTAATTTTTGATATGTATGTTCCTGTTACCATTTTCTTAATTGTTATGGGTTTGTTTTTGTAGGTCGTTTTCTTCTCTTGTGTTTCCCACTTAGAGAAGTTCCTTTAGCATTTGTTGTAAAACTGGTTTGGTGGTGCTGAATTCTCTTAGCTTTTGCTTGTCTGTAAAGCTTTTGATTTATCCATCGAATCTGAATGAGATATGTGCCAGGTAGAGTAATCTTGGTTGCAGTTTCTTCCCTTTCATCACTTTAAGTATATCATGCCACTTCCTTCTGGCTTGTACAGTTTCTGCTGAGATTCAGCTGTTAACCTTATGGGAGTTCCCTTGTATGTAATTTGTTGTTTTTCCCGTGTTACTTTCAGTAATTTTTCTCTGTCTTTAATATTTGTCAATTTATTTACTATGTGTCTCGTGTTTCTCCTTGGGTTTATCCTGCCTGGGACTCTCTGCACTTCCTGGACTTGGGTGGCTATTTCTTTTCCCATGTTAGGGAAGTTTTTGACTATTATCTCTTCAAATATTTCCTCAGGTCCTTTCTTTCTCTCTTCTCCTTCTGGGACCCCTGTAATGCGAATGTTGTTGTGTTTAATGTTGTCCCAGAGGTCTCGTAGGCAGTCTTCATTTCTTTTCATTCTTTTTTCTTTATTCTGTTCCATGGCAGTGAATTCCACCATTCTGTCTTTCAGATCACTTATCTGTTATTCTGCCTCAGTTATTCTGCTATTGATTCCTTGTGGTGTATTTTTCATTTCAGTTATTGTATTGTTCATCTCTGTGTGTTTGTTCTTTAATTCTTCTAGGTGTTTGTTCTTTAATTCTTCTAGGTCTTTGTTAAACATTTCTTGCATCTTCTCGATCTTTGCCTCCATTCTTTTTCCAAGGTCCTGGATCATCTTCACTATCATTATTCTGAATTCTTTTTCTGGAAGGTTTCCTATCTCCACTTCATTTAGTTGTTTTTCTGGGGTTTTATCTTGTTCCTTCATCTGGTGCAAAGTCCTCTGCCTTTTCATTTTGTCTTTCTGTGAATGTGGTTTTCCTTCCACAGGCTGCAGGATTGTAGTTTTTCTTGCTTCTGCTGTCTGCCCTCTGGTGGATGATGCTATCTAAGAGGCTTGTGCAAGCTTCCTGATGGGAGGGACTGGTGGTGGGTAGAGCTGGGTGTTGCTCTGGTGGGCAGAGCTCAGTAAAACTTTAATCCACTAGTCTGCTGATGGGTGGGGCTGGGTTTCCTCCCTTTTGGTTGTTTGGCCTGAGGCAACCCAGCACTGGAGCCTACCTGGCTCTTTGGTGGGGCTAATAGCGGACTCTGGAAGGGCTCACGCCAAGGAGTACTTTCCAGAACTTATGCTGCCAGTGTCCTTGTCCCCACGGTGAGCGACAGCCACCCCCCGCCTCTGCAGGAGACCCTCCAACACTAGCAGGTAGGTCTGGTTCAGTCTCCTATGGGGTCACTGCTCCTTCCCTCTGGGTCCTGATGTGCACACTACTTTGTGTGTGCCCTCCAAGAGTGGAGTCTCCGTTTCCCCCAGTCCTGTCGAAGTCCTGCAATCAACTCCCACTAGCCTTCAAAGTCTGATTCTCTAGGAATTCTTCCTCCCATTGCTGGACCCCCAGGTTGTGAAGCATGACATGGGGCTCAGAACCTTCACTCTGATGGGTGGACTTCTGTGGTATAAGCGTTCTCCAGTTTGTGAGTCACCCACCCAGCAGTCATGGGTTTTGATTTTATTGTGATTGCGCCCCTCCTACCGTCTCATTGTGGCTTCTGCTTTGTCTTTGGATGTGGGGTATCTCTTTTGCTGAGTTCCAGTGTCTTCCTGTTGATGATTGTTCAGCAGTTAGTTGTGATTCTGGTGCTCTTGCAAGAGGGAGTCGTGGCCCTTATTTCTTGCACACTGATCCTTTGTGGGTCTTCTCACAAGTGGCCTTCCACTCCATGATTCAGTGACCCAGGCCCCTTCCATCTTGTGGCTCTGCCATCTTCTCAGGCCTTGGAGGGTTTCATCTCCAGCTGGTGAATGGGGGAGAGAGAGAGAAAGTTGAGGATTGTGTGTTGCCTGGGAAGTTTTTATGGGGCAGGCCTGGAAGTTATGAATATCACTTCTGCTTCCACTCAGACACTTTTGGCTACAACTCCCTGCAGGGAAGGCAGGGAAATGTAGTCCAGCTGCTTGTCCAGGAAGAAAAGCCTTTGGAGACCACACGATTGTCTCTGCCACAGGCACCCAAGAGGCAAACAAAAGAGCCAGCCTGGACCCTGAACCAGCTTGCTCCACTGCCTCTCTGAGCACCTGTTACCTGAATTCATGATCAGTGTCAATGGGCGATCCCACACCACCAAATTCCAAGCTTGGGGAATTCAGCCTAACAAGAGAAGTCCTTGCAGTATATTCACCAAATACGTTTTGGCTGGCAAGCTCCGGGCACTTACTCAAGTAGAAGAGCTGTTAGATGGGTGGTTCTCAGCTGAGCTGATTTTTGTCACCTAGGGGACATCTGGCAATGTCTGGAGGTATTTTTGGTTGTCACAACTTGGGGGAAGCTATTGGCGTCTCGTGGGTAGAGGCCAGGGATGCTGCTAAACATCCTACACTGCACAAGACAGAGGAGAACGTCAGGGATGCTGAGGTTGGGACCCCCTGAGACGTAGTAGCAGCTCTGCTGGTCGCCTTGGAGTTTGCAGGTGAGGTGGTGGCCTCCGCCAGGAGCTGTGAAGGGCAGGTTGGTGTGGGCTCGGAGCCAGTCCGCTCATGTCATGTGCCTGTTTGGGGCATGTTTCTTCTCTTTATGGCATTTTTTTTTTTTTTTTTTTTTGTGGTACGCAGGCCTCTCACTGTTGTGGCCTCTCCCGTTGCGGAGCACAGGCTCCGGACACGCAGGCTCAGCGGCCATGGCTCACGGGCCCAGCCGCCCCACAGCATACGGGATATTCCCGGACCGGGGCACGAACCCGCGTCCCCTGCATCGGCAGGCGGACTCCCAACCACTGCGCCACCAGGGAAGCCCTCTTTATGGCATTTTAACCTCTCATCATTCCCAGCAGTTTCGCTTTAGCTGCCTAAGTGTGAAGAGTTCCGGGGCAGAGCCTGTTGGCTGAATTCGTGCTCATCTGTGCACGGTTTCAAACGGCTTCCCTGTTTCTGCCCATAATCACTGGGCCAGACAGAAACATCTTGCTCTGCAAACAAGCCCCATGTCCCAGGTAGTGTGGCCTGGGCAGATGCACTGTGGCCTGGCTCGGCGGGAGACAGGGCTGGGCAGCCCTCCTGGGCAGATGAGCAGAGTATTTTTCAATCAGGTCTCTACTCCACCCCACATTGTAGTTTATGGGTGCATGTCACCTGCATGTGGTGACGTGAAGGGGTTACATGGGACAAGGAGTACTGGAGGCTTTTTTACGTTGTTATTATACGTACATGTAAATGTATATTCATATATGTATGTATAATACATATGTGTGTATGATACAGACATACAGGAGAGAGTAGAATAAAAAGTAAAAATCCCTAAGTCCCCCTACTTAAAGGTAACTACTCTTAACAACTTATTGTAGCCTTCTTTCCAGGAATGTACACACCTGTGTGTGTGTGTGTGTGTGTGTGTGTGTGTGTGTGACATGTGTGCACATGTGTGTATGCATAGATCTCCAGCCTCTGTTGTTAACATCCAAAATATATAAATATACTTTCATGCAACTTACCCTTTTCGCATAATATATCTTGGATATTTTTCCATATTAATGTATATATTCATTCAACTCAAATATTCGTTGAGTACCTCTTGTGAGCCAAGCTCTGTACATACATCAGTGAAGAAATCAGACAAACATCCGAGTTTCATCGGGTGAGTGCTTGAATGTTGTAAACAGAACAGGCAGTAAACAAAACAGCTGAGTTATGTCGAGTAGAAATGATGTTAAGTACTAGGGAGAAAACTTTGTATACTTAAAAATGGATGGATTTTATCCTATGTAGGTAATCTTTTTTTAATGAAACAATTGGATGTGATTTTAATTTGCATTTCCCCAGTGACCTGTGGTGTAGATCATGTGGAAGGAGGAAGGCATTGAAGGCAGGGGTTTGCTCTGTGGTCAGTGGTCCACAGTCAACTTGAACCTTCAGTTTGGTGTTGTGAGTAGACAGATCATCAGGGTGTGAGACCCCCTGGTTCAGGCGCAGGACTGTGTTTCTGACCATGTGTGGTCTGGTTATTGTGGTCATTGGGATAAGCTGGCAGGACCCACTGGGAGGTCTGCACCGTCTCCCCAGAGAGTCTTGTCCTGCTCGCTCCTGTGTCCCTGATGATTCCCCAAGTTGCCTACCTACTGCAGGATCCAACAGCCCTGTGACCAGCCTGTGAACTGAATGGGCGCACAGACCTGGAAATTGATATTTCTGTGGTATAAAGAAGCAAGCGAAAACTATAAAATATACAAGTAGGACAATTAAGGTGTTTGTGTGTTTGGGGGTTTTTTAATCCCAACATTTTATTGAGAAACTTTAAAAATTTTTGAAAGAATGGTTCTGTCAGCATCCGTATTCCTACCACTTAGATTCTGCAATGAACATTTCCCGCTTGCTTTATCACACGTCTCTCCATCTATTTATCTCTTGATTCATTTTTTTCTATGCATTTCAAGTCAGTTGTAGACATTAGTCGCATTCGTTTGTTTTTTAAAGTTGACTTTTTGTTGCAGTGTAATATACCTATAGAAAAGTGCATCAGTCTTAAAGATACAATTCATGAATTTTTATAAAACGAACACACCCATGTGACTGGCACTCAGATCAAGAACAAGAGCGTTCCCAGAAACTTCCTTGTGCCCTTTTCAATTACTGCTCCCTCCCCCAGGGGACACTGTGCTGACTTTTCTTATCATACATTCATTTTGTCTCTTTTTGACCTTTGTGTAAGTGGAATCATACCACTTCCTTCACTCAACATCATCCTTATGAAATTTATTCATATAATTATGTGTACTTGTGGTTTTTCATCACGTTTTTTTAAAAGTCTTTATTGAATTTGTTACAGTATTGCTTCTGTTTTTTATGTTTTGGTTTTTTGGCCGTGAGACATGTGGGATCTTAGCTCCCCGACCAGGGATCAGACCCACACCCCCTGCATTGGAAGGCAAAGTCTTTACCACAGGACCACCAGGGAAGTCCCCTTTCATCACATTTTTAATATAGTATTTCAGTGTGTAACTATACAACAATTTATGTATCTATTATAAAAGTAGGGTGATATTTAAACATACTAGAATGTGCCCATCCAAATGAGCATCACTTCTTTCAAAGCATGATTTAGAATGCTGCAAATGCCAAGAGAGGTTAAGAGTAGGGACCTAGGAGGTCATCAGGACCTGAGTTCAAGCCCAGCTCTACCACTGTCACTCTGGCTGGATCCCAGCTGGGCCTCCATCTATCACTAGGATTTGACACCTCGTCTTGAGCTAGGATTCAAGACAGTTGCTGCACTGACCCGCATTGATGGTTAAGAAAGAGACTGTGTTGGGGAATAAGGAAAAATTATGTAGGACAAGTAGATCTCCAGTAGATTCAGTAGATCCCTGATGGCGCCTGAGAACTTGCATTCCTAACAGGCTCTAGATGATGCTGGAGCTGGTGTCCTGGGGTCTATACTTTGAAGATCGCTGCCCTAGATAGATCAGGATTGGCAGATCACAGCCCATGGGCTAAATCTGGCCCACTGCCTGTTTTTATAAATAACGTTTTATTGGAACACAGTGAAAAGAAAAAACTGTCTTTCTCTACTCAACATTTCTGACACCAAACGTGTGGGGTTTTTCCCCAGCTAAGCCACCAGTCCAGTGGATATTTTGATCTACTTCTAATACCGTGTGTCTAACCTGACCACACGTGAGACTCACCTGGGGAACTGTTGAAAAACACTGGCCTCCAGTCCCCCACCCCTAAACCAATCAACAGAAGCTCTTGGGGTGAGGCCCCGGCACTGATACTTTTAAAAGTCTTCCAAGTGATTCTCACGTTCGGGGTCTCTCTCCTTCATTTTCTCAGTTATTTTAGAAAACGAGGGGCATCTTCTAAAGCTCCAGTGGGTGTCGTATAACTAGCTCGGAAGACAGTTTGCAGTGAACATTCTCTCCCAAAGCAATGCCAGCATCTCTTAAACAAATATTACAAAGATGATCCTCATTCAGACGTGTAAGTTTCAGTTGTTCTTGTAAAAGCAAGCACGTTGCATTACAGTCACACTTCTAAATGCTTCCTCCTAGACAGTGTGATCCACACACAGATCTGAACATGATGCTTCAACCCATATGTCATCCCTGTAAACGCAGGCTCCACGTGGCTCAGTTTCCACACAGACACAAAGTAGTCCGGCCGTGGTCCGAAGGAATTTTAAAACATTGCAATCTTGAGTTCTTTCTCTTGGGCAAGGAGGAAGATCTGATTCGTAAGCCACAGCGACATTCTCAGCAGGCCCTGCCCCCACTCCCCGGTTTCCTCTCGCCCTGAATTTGCTCGGGAATTTCTTCTCTGTTGAGCTCCCAAACCCTCTTTATCTCAGACAGGTGACTTCTCTCCCTCCCTCTCCCCTCCCAGCTCTTTTTCCCTGCAGATCTTTGTAGCCACTTGGGTCACAGGGACTTTCCTTTGGTGACAATGGATTGGGTGTTAATGAAGGGAAACCGCCAAACGCGTGCTTTTCCCTTAAGGCAGGATTTTTAACCTTGGCACTTGTGGACATTTGGGGTCAGATAATTCTTTGTCATGGCGCTGTCCTGTGCAGTGTAAGATGGTTAGGAACATCCCTGGCCTCTACTCACTAGATGCCAGTAGTAACCCCCCATCCCCAGTGTGACAATCCAGATGTCTCCTGACATTGCCAAGTTTGAGGGCAGAATTGGCCCCAGCTGAGAACCACTGGATTAAAGGAACCCAACGCTTTAAGCCATCATTGCCTGCAGACCTGGGCAAGAGGGGCCTCTACCCTGGGCCTTGTACTTTAATTTTTTATTTTATTTATTTATTTTTCATCTCTTCATGTCTTCTATTACTTAAAGAGGTCTTTTTTGTTAATTAATTATCTATTTTATACATATTAGTGTATATATGTCAGCCCCAAACTCCCAATTCATCCCACCACCACACCCCCTTTCCCCGCTTGGTGTCCATACGTTTGTTCTCTACATCTGTGTCTCTATTTCTGCCCTGCAAACCAGTTCATCTGTACCATTCTTCTAGGTTCCACATATATGCATTAATATACGATATTTCTTTTTCTCTTTCTGACTTATTTCACTCTGTATGACAGTCTCTATGTCCATCCATGTCTCTACAAATGACCCAATTTCATTCCTTTTTATGGCTGAGTAATATCCCATTGTATATATGTGCCACATCTTCTTTATGAGTTCATCTGTCCATGGGCATTTAGGTTGCTTCCATGACCTGGCTATTGTAAATAGTGCTGCAATGGACGTTGGGGTGCATGTGTCTTTTTGAATTATGATTTTCTGTGGGTATATGCCCAGTAGTGGGATTGCTGGGTCATATGGTAATTCTATTTTTAGGTTTTTAAGGAACCTCCATACTGTTCTCCATAGTAGCTGTATCAATTTACATTCCTACCAACAGTGCAAGAGGGTTCCCTTTACTCCACACCCTCTCCAGCATTTGTTGTTTGTAGATTTTCTGATGATGCCCATTCTAACTGGCATGAGGTGATACCTCATTGTAGTTTTGATTTGCATTTCTCTAATAATTAGCGATGTTGAGTATCTTTTCATGTGCTCTTGGCCATCTGTATGTCTTCTTTGGAGAGATGTCTATTTAGGTCTTCCTGGGCCTTGTACTTTAAATGGGGTGAGGGGGTCTAAAGGCAAGGAGTCCAGGGAGACAAGGAGATGTGCGCACCTGGAGCCCACATCTTCCTTTCCAGATCACCTCTGAGTACTGGGATCCCAGAATTTTTCACCCAAATGACCGAAGCCTGCTTAGGGTTTTCTCCAGGTCCATCTTCAGGGAGGTAGACCATGATGCCAGTGTGTGACCTCTAGGCCCAAGGAGATAATAATAATAGTACTCTCTTTGTAAATAGAGTTGTGTGGACTAAATAATTTAGTGTATCCAAAGTCCATGGAACAGGGTTGGCACATGATAAGCTCTATATAAATGTTAGCTGCTATTATTATACTTTTCATATCAATAGTCCCTAAACATAAGACAACTTCCTTGTCTGCTGCACCCTGAAGAAGCAGCCATCCATTCAGATGTTGGAGGTTAACCTGACCTTGCTGGACCCCAGAGAGATGGTGTGAAGGTCTCCAACCCGGCACTGTCATGAGGGGGTTTTAGGGCCATTCTCCTTGACATGCTGACTTGAGGACCTGTTGTGTATATTTCTGTTCCTAATCTTGTCTTTGTCTTGTGGCAGGGTCAGTGGAAGGGGGGAATGGGTGAGAAGTCTCTTCTTTCTGAGACAGAAGGAGGAGAAATGATGCTGAGCTTTGAATGTCAATTCCTTCTATGCCCATGCTGGCTGTGTGACCTTGGACACTCAACCTCCTAAGCCCTCTGAGCCTCTAATTCCCCATCTGCAAAATGGGTGTATAGATAGCACCTTCCCTATAGGATGGTGGTGTTGATGAAGTCAAAAATGTATACAAAGTACTTTGCTCAGTGCCTAGTAAAAAGATGTCAGGATTCGGCATTGCTGATTTTAAATTATTGTAATACTGCTATCTAAATTGTCACGATGACTATTAGAAGGAAAAACATGGAGAAACAATTCCGTCCATGCAGCTGCTGTGAATCACAGAATGAGCCAAGAAAGCATGAAAAACGTCACCCTTAAATCATGGATGAAACTGGAACTGAAGAAATCTCAGAGCTGAAAGGGACCTTAAATCCTACATAAACCCACTCATTGTGTAAATGGGGAAACCGAGGCCCAGGGAAGTGATATGATCTCCCTGGTTTTAAAGAAAAACCTGAAACAGCTTCTAGGTTCCAGAGAGAAGAAAAAAGAGGCACTTGCGGGCAGTTGGTTCCAGACCCGCCTTGGATCCCAGACTCCGTGGACGCTCACGTCCCTTATATGAAATGGCCTCCGTGTCTGCGGATGCAGGGGACCAACTGTAATTTGAGGAAGTTTTGCAAAAGTTGAAAAGAGAATGGGTGCGTTTGTGGAGTGGCCTGTGGGGAGGGGGAAGGGGAGGAAGCAGGGGCGTGTAGACTGCTTTGGGCTCCTCCAAGGGCTGAGATCACTCCCGAACAGCCTGCTGAAGTGCGGGGATCCCTCCAGAGTGACGAGTTCAAGAGGACTGGGAAACAGCTAGGATGGGTTTTGGTAGCTTAGTGCAGCTTTTTCAGAAGTGCGGGAGCATGCTCAATCCAGCACCCAAGAGGTGGACTGCAGGGGACAGCGACGAGGTGGGGTTCCACGAGGCGGGGGTCTCTGTGCAGGTGGGGGCATCACCTTGTGAACCGAACCTGCAAACTGGGCAGCTGCCAAGTCTGCTCCCACTGGTAATGATCAAGATTTTCTTCCCTTTTCATTTGCAGTGTTTATCACACCCACACTCTAAGTCGTCCAGCTTCCCTTCCAGAACCGTCTGCCTTGGCAAACTAAATTAGCAACCAAAGGAGTTTAGCTCTTGTGGGAAAGAACAGAATCATTTTTCCAGCACATATCAACACGTGAAAGCCTCAGCTTGCCCCTGACTCACTCAGGGCACGTGGATGTTGACTGGAGCAGGGATCTCCCTGCACCTCTGGGCCTCGGGCTCCCCAGCTGTAAAATGGGCCAGTGACAGCAGCTGCCTTAGAGCAGTGGTTCTCAGTGGAAGGGGGGGGGGTGGATTATGTCTGGCAATGTCTGGAGATACTTTGGGGAGAGGACTGCTAATGGCATCCCGTGGGCAGAGGCCAGGGGTGCTGCTGGACACCCTGCAGTGCTCAGATCAGCCCCCATAACACGGAACAGTCTGGCCCCAAATGTCAGCAGTGCTGAGGATGAGAAACCCCATGCTAGTGGGTTGATATGAAGATTAAGTGAGTTAATCCATGTGATACGCCTAGCCCTGGGCCATACACATGGTAGGTGCTTCATAAAGCAGTGGTGCTCTCCGTGTTCCTTCAAAGCCTTGAGCCCATCGGCGCCTCTCATCATGCTTTTGTTTTGCCAGTTGTGTGTCCCTAACCTGAATTGCCATGGCAATCGTCACCACAGAAGCAGACAGATATTGATGTCAAAATATGGGCTCTTTTTACACGGATGCTGAAATAAGATATGGAGACAGAGTTTTGGAGGAGAAAGAGCTTTATTCTTTGCTGGACAGAAAGGGAACACAGCAGGCTAGCGCCTCAAGAACTGTGCCCCCCTCTTCAGGGAATTAGGAGAGGTCTTTCTTCTTTCCCCTCCTTGGGATGTATATTGAAGTGTGCATTTCTCTTCGACACTTTATTTATTTGGTTGCTCTGGGTCTTAGTTGCGTCAGGCAGGCTCCTTAGTTGTGGCATGGGAACTCTCAGTTGTGGCATGCATGTGGGATCTAGTTCCCTGACCAGGGATCGAACCCTGGGCCCCCTGCATTGGGAGCACGGAATCTTAACCACTGTGCCACCAGTGGAGTCCCAGGAGAGGTCTTGTAGTCTGAGGTCTGGGATAGATGATAAGGATCAAAGCAGTGACAGCCTTATATTCTTTTTTTTTTTTTGCAAAAAGTTAAAACAGTCACAGCTGGCATCAGGCAGCCCAGTAATTAGGTCTGTTCATCTGTGGGTTATAGCTGGTGACCTTTCTGAAATGAAGAATGCTACAAGGGGTAAATTGTTACAAGGGAGTGTAGGGGATGTAAAGACTAGGTGCAGGATGTAATTCACATGAGTCAGAGAGTGTTTAAGGAGTTAGCTTTGTGAAGGACAAGTAACAGTTACAGTAAAACTAGGATTGCTTAACTCTTTCGGGCCAGTTTATGTTGTTTCCGTAGCCTACCCATTGTTCCTTTATTTTCCTTGTTTGTCAGAAAAGAAAAAAACCTCATTTCTATTTTTGCTGCAACATGACAAGGAGGCAGGGCTTGTACATGGTTTCAATATGTTGGTGATCCTTTAGAGATAAATTTCAGAAAGTAGAATGTGCCAGGTGTGTCCACGCCCCGTCTGAGGATAGAGCTGGACTTCAGTGACTCACTGGCCCACACGGAGGGTGATCCTTGGAGACTGTAGCCATCAGGGTGCATGGAGTTTGTCGAGGTTAGAGAGAGAACAGTGTGACAGGGCACAGAGCACGTTCCTGGCACGCCTGGTGCTGTACTCTGATCACTGGGGGAGGGGCACTAAAGGGGTTTTGTGTGAGTAAATTTTCTACTCGCCAAGCGCGTTCCCCTTAAACTTTAAAAAAGGCTTTAGGGACTTCCCTGATGACGCAGTGGTTAAGAATCCACCTGCCAATGCAGGGGACGCAGATTTGAGCCCTGGTCCAGGAAGATCCCACATGCTGCGGAGCAACTAAGTCCGTGCGCCACAACTACGGAACCTGCGCTCTAGAGCCCGTGTGCCACAACTACTGAAGCCTGTGTACCTAGAGCCTGTGCTCCGCCACAGGAGAAGCCACGACAATAAGAAGCTCGCGCACCGCAACGAAGAGTAGCCCCCGCTCGTCACAACTAGAGAAAGCCAGCGGGCAGCAACGAAGACCCAACGCAGCCAAAAATAAATAAATAAATTTATCGTTTTTTTAAAAAGGCTTTAAAGTTTTAACTGTTTGATAGAAAACTGTTTGTACTTCCTTTGACCCATTAACCAGGACGTTGAGCTTTCTTACCGATTCAGAATCTTAATTATAAAAATAAATGATCACACAGTGAATTTCCCCAGGCTCTATGAAGGAGAAAAGGGTTGTTTGCCGCTTCACCTAGCCCTGGTTCTGTTGTACTTTTTTAAGTTCTGGTATCTGTCTGGTAGTCACAATCTACCAGATTAATTTAAATTACTCCAGATGGGGAAACCACATGACCAAGCTTATTTGAATTATGTCTAAAGCCATGAAGAGTAAATAGTATCTAAGAGGAAATGCGAGGCGCCCTCTTCACAGGTTTTGTGCATGGACTTCGTGACATCTATGCCTTTTTTTTTTAATTGAAGTATAGTTAATTTACAATGTTGTATTAGTTTCAAGTGTACAGCCACGTGATTCAGTTACACACACACACACACACACACACACATTCTTTTTCAGATGCTTTTCCATTATGGGTTATTACAAGATATTGAGCACAGTTCCCTGTGCTATACCGTAGGTCCTTGCTGACATCTATGGCTTTTCTTCACTCTCTGGTTTGTAAAGGTTGTTTTGAAGTTCCCTCCAGATGATGAGGGTAAATTAGAGCCTATACATTTTGCAGGTGTATACTGTTGACTGCAGTAAGACGAGTCCCCCATAACAGCCAGTGGGGATATTTGGGGTGCCTCACAACAAAATTCCTAGATGTTATTGTTTCTAAAGAGGAGAAATGTAGGGATCTAGTTATGAGGAATTTGCTTCCTTTACAGGTTTTTTGCTGCAAATACTGCGAGTGTCTCACCAGCTTACTCAGTGACTTGGCTTCCCTGTCTACAAAGTGGAGTGGTCAGGGGTATCTGGTCTCCTGTCTCTGAGCCCCTTTCTGGATTCAATAAATATCCAGTCTTAATTCCCTATTCTCACACTCCCTAGCATTTACAGTGATGGCAAATCTTGATACTCTCCCAGGCAAATTTTATGATAGAAGTCATTGGTTTTATTCAGCTTGTTATAATTTGCATTTTAAATGTATGTTTTTTAAAAGACTGTTAAGATTGCCATAACTTTACCCAGTGATTTGCAAGTCCCAAAGCCTGCCAATTAGGTCAGATGGCCATAGCAGCAACTGCTTCCCATCAGAAGGGCTGAATCACTGAGGAGCGACCACCTTTCAAGTGCTGAGTGATTTACCAAGCCAAGTTACTTTGCACCTTGGGATAAGGAACGTAGGCTATCAGATTTCCATTCATCCTTCTGCCCCTTCTGGTAATTTCGATGTTGATTCTCTAATATGAACTTATTTTTTCCTTTGTTTTCTTTCCAAAATAATATATTCTACTAAGAAGTTCAAACTGTACATACTTATATAATAATTAGAAAAAGTGTCAAGTTCTCTGTTTCCTCTCTCTAGAGAGAGCTACTCTTAACAATTTTGTGAATATTCTTCCAGATACTATTTTCTATTCTATATGTTAACATTTTCTTAAGCAAAAAGAGATTGTGTTTACATATACTGTTTTGCAGCTTGATTTTGTCTCCTAGCAATATGTCTTGGAGATGTTTCCATCTTGTATATATAGGTCTGTCTCATTTTTTACCATGGTTCTGGTTTCCATGGTGTTGTCACATCAGAAATTATTTAATTAGTCCTCTTGGGCTTCCCAGGTGGCGCAGTGGTTGGGAGTCCGCCTGCCGATGCAGGGGACACAGGTTCGTGCCCCGGTCCGGGAGAATCCCACATGCCGCGGAGCGGCTGGGCCCGTGAGCCATGGCCGCTGAGCCTGTGCGTCCGGAGCCTGTGCTCCACAACGGGAGAGGCCACAGCAGTGAGAAGCCCGCGTACCGCAATAGAAGAAAACTCATAATTAGTCCTCTCCAGTCTTAGTTTGGGTGCTCCCAAATCTGGTCCTAAGACAAGGACGTGGGTGCAAGCAGGCTACTAGGAAGGTGATCCCAGGAAACACCAACAAGAGGCTGGGGAAGTGAGACCAGGAAGGGAGGCAGGCCAATCAAGGACGATTTTTTTCTTAATTTATTTAATTAATTAATTGATTGATTTACTTATTTATTTATTTTTGGCTGTGTTGGGTCTTTGTTGAAGTGCACGGGCTTTCTCTAGCTGTGGCGAGCGGGGGCTACTCTTCATTGTGGTGTGTGGGCGTCTCATTGTTGTGACTTCTCTTGTTGCGGAGCACAGGCTCTAGGCACGCGGGCTTCAGGAGTTGTGGCACACAGGCTCAGTAGTTGTGGCTCGCGGGCTCTAGAGCGCAGGCTCAGTAGTTGTGGCGCACGGGCTTAGTTACTCCGCGGCACGTGGGATCTTCCCGGACCGGGGCTTGAACCCGTGTCCCCTGCATTGGCAGGCGGATTCTTAATCACTGCGCCACCAGGGAAGCCCCCAGTCAAGGACGATTGATGCGTGGGTAACTGCAGCTCGGGAGGGCCCCAGGACCACCGTCAGGTTCAGTGATTCTCTAGAAGGGCTCACAGAACTCAGAAAAGCTGTTATACTCCTGGTTATGGTTTATTGAAGTGAAAGGGTACAGACCCAAATCAGCAGAAGGCAGAGTCCAGGAGAGACCGGCCGTGAATGTCCAGTTGTGTATGGACAGCACTTCATTCTCCCAGTAATGATGTGTGGCAGCATGCTCGGAGGATCACCAACCGGAGAAGAGCACTGAAGCCTCGGTGTCTAGGATTTGGATTGACCCTAGTCCCCAGCCTTTTCAGAGGTCAAGTTTCTATTGAGTGGTCCAAGGCCCCTACCGAAAGTCACATTGTCGGCATACACTGGCACGTCCCAGGCAGAGAGCACCGGGCGCTCATGGTAGGATGCCAGCAACAGAAGCTATGGGTAGCCTCTGGGGTGGGCTGAGGGGGCAGGCAGGGTACCAGCAAGCCTCAGCCACACTTCGTCATGAAGTGTTTTTGTTATTTCCATTTGTCATTCTCACAAATGATGTTCTAGAGCAGGAGTTGGTGAACTTCTTTGTAAAGGGCCAGCTAGCAAAGATTTTCAGCTTTGCAGGCCACACAGTCTCTGCTGCAGCTACTCAACTCTGCTGCTGTAGCACAAAAGCAGCTGCGGGCATTATGGAAATAAATGGGTTTGACTGGGTTCCAGTAAAACTTTATTTACAAAAAACCGGTACAGACCAGATTTAGCTTGAGGGCTCTAATTTGCCAACCCCTGCTACAGTGGATAATTCTTGGGTGTTTATCTTTGTCCATTTGTGCAGATAATTCTATGGGACAGATCCCTAGAAGTAGAATTGCTGGATCTGGAGTAATGACATTCTTATTTTGAGCAGATACTGTGAACCTCCCCCAAAAGTTGAACGTGCTTCCTCTTTCACCAACAGTGCCTGAGAACCTTTGAGATTTCCTTTCTTAGAACCACTTGCCAAGGAAGCAAAACCTGCACCTGTTGACTAGGATGTTTGTGCATTTTCAGTCTTGAGCTTTGGAGAGGCAGAGGAAGACAGAACATTTTGCCCCCAGGAAAGAAAACCAAATGGGGCCTGAAATGGTCTCCTAATGTCTTACTTTAGATTTGAGGCCCACGGGGAAGGGGACTCTGGTAACTTGTTTTCATTTGGTGAAAATTAAACCTTACATTGCCCACTAGGTGTAGTTCAAGAGTCCTGAATGTTACCTATTCAAAAAAGATTTTTTTTTTTTTTAAGATGCATCAGAGAGCTTCTCAGCAATTTCCTTTATTAAGCAAAGATTCTTTTCCTAATTTTTCTCTTCCGTAAGGGATTTTCATATAAATAAGGCCTACCTATGCATAGTGAACACTTTACCAAATGTACAAAAAATATACATGGTCCAATTTTTGTTCATGGAGCTGACAGGTACGGGACACTCTTGATGGAGATGGCACAGCGTTTCACTTAGCCTGGTTCACTCTAGGTCTTTTTTGGGTTTGAAGACGATGGGATTTTTGTTTTTGTTTTTCCACTTTTCTTTTTTTCCCCATATTTTTATGTTTGGAATTCTTTTTTTTTTTTTCTTCCGTTGCAGAGCACAGGCTCCAGATACACAAGCTCAGTGGCCATGGCTCATGGGCCCAGCCGCTCCGCGGCATGTGGGATCTTCCCAGACCGGGGCACGAACCTGCGTCCCCTGCATCGGCAGGCGGACTATCAACCACTGCGCCACCGGGGAAGCCCCCGTTTGGATTTCTTGATGTGAGCCCCACAGGGGGAAACAGAGATTTGTTAGCATTCAAGCTCTGTTTTGGGCTGCATATTTTAGCTGGTTTGTTTGATAATGGGCATCCCTCCTGGGATCCAGCCTGCCTGTGCTCTGCTCACGCTGGGTGAATTTGTGATGGTCCCCTTTCTGTAGTCTTTCATTTGTAACACAGACACAGCCTGCTTCCCCGGTAGTGAGATGGCATGCCTGGACTACCCACATGCAGATAAGGAATTAGGCAGAACTCGGCTGGAAAGATAAATCAAGCTAACTATCTCATTAGGCTTGAAAGACACAAATTAAGCTTGCATGGGAATTAACAGCCTTCCAAAGAGACATGCAGTGCAACAAGGGGAGGAGAAATTGCTGGAGCCCTTTCTCTCAGGAAACTTGCCTCTGTTGCCTAAGTCCCTTTTGTAAAAGGTCAAGAGGTAGAAATTGAGGATCGAAAGAGCAGTGTCGTGTTTATTGAGCACTTACTGAGTGCCAGGCACAGTGTGCATTATCTCACTGAAAGCTCTCACAGTACTGTTAAGATTCCTGTGTAACCGAGGAGGAAACTGAGTGCCAGAGGGGCTCCTTTGCTTGTCTCAGGGTCTCGGAGCTGTTGAATGACAGAGCCAGGATTCACCTAGGATGTCTGGCCCCATGGCCCAGTGGTTCTTATCTGGGATGAATTGACCCCCTGGGATACCAGGCCATGTTTGGAGACTCAGGGGTTGTGACAGCTGGGGGCGGTGGGTGCTACTGGGATCTGGTGGGTAGAGGCCTGAGGTGCTGCTGGACATCCTGCAGTGCACAGGATGCCCCACAAAGAATTATCCAGGCCCCAGTGTCAACAGTGCCGGGCTTGAGAAGCCTGGTTTAAGTGCTCAGCTGGACTCCAGTGGTGGCTGGCAGTTCCACCAGGACTGTCCGGCTGTAGTGCCCTGAGGACAGTGTGGTGAGTCTATGAGTCAGAAGCTTAAATTTGCAGCCACGGGACTCGTGGGAGGATGATGAGGGAATCCGGGAATTCTCATGGTTAAAAGTGTCCTGAGAACAAGGACCTCGCACCTGCAGTTGAGGAGTATGGAGACTAACGCCTCTGTCTTGCTCCTGCCTCCCGTCCTGCCCCCTCCTCCTCTCGCCCCTCTGGCTAGTGTTCGGCCACAACATGAAGAGCAGCAACGACTTCATCGGGAGGATCGTCATCGGCCAGTACTCTTCGGGCCCCTCAGAATCCAACCACTGGCGGCGGATGCTCAGTGCCCACCGCACGGCCGTGGAGCAGTGGCACAGCCTGCGGTCCCGGGCCGAGTGTGACCGTGTGTCCCCTGCCTCGCTGGAGGTGACCTGAGGGCTGCGGGGAAGGCAGCTTTCATTTGTGAAAAAAGGAAGAAAACTTAGGACAAAAAATATGCCATATATGTATACTATGACATCCACATCTGCACACACCCTCCTCACCACACACACAGCTCCTCTCAGAACCGAAAGGAAGCTGACTCTTGATCACAAACTGGCCGCCCTCAAGGAGCGAGGCCTGCGAACTTGCCAGAATTCCCACGCATAGGTCATGAGCTGAGTGGGCTCCGCTCCGAGACTTACGGGCAGTGCTTGCTCTCGTGGAACCCCCTGCCCCAAAATGCACTTTCAACCTCAGGCCAGAGGAAGGGCCTCCCCAAAGGTGCCAACCTCCATTGAGACAAAATTTTCCAAGAGTTTGGCCAGTGTTGGGAGGCCTGACCCCCCCCATGCCCAAAAGGCACACCCACTGGGTGACTTCTGAATGGGCTGCTGTTCCTAGGGGTTCTTCAAACCTGGTACCTTTCCCCAAAAGTGTTAAGTACTCTGTCTTCTCTTTAGTAGATGTGATAAATAGATTAGACTATTTGGAGAAACCAAACGGCAACAAAAAATATTCCAGTGTAAGAAGGCGCTCCTGGCTTAATTGAACTCGTCCTTGTGGTAGCTTTTCTTCTGGGGACTCCCTGTGGGTATGTATGTGGACGTTCTGGTGTGTGTGCCCTCAGGTGAGCACGTGTGTGTGCCTGTGTGTCCCCTTAGTGAGCAAGGTGCTGGGCCGGGACCTCAGTCCTGAGTACTCCCTTCTCTCTGCCTCGCCCGTCAGTGAAGTTTCACCCAGCGCCCTCCTGTCTGTGAAGACCCCACCTTCAGTAGCAGTAGCGTGTGTGTAAGTCAAGTAAATAAAATACGATAGAGCAGAAGTAACGTTTTTTGACCGAATCATGGCGACTGCGACTCACAGAAGACCGGCAAAGGACAGTTACAGGGAAGAAAATGGCCACCACGGCTGCTGCACGCCCCCATCCAAGACGACACCCCTCCTCGTCACACCCTGAGGATCGCTCTGTGTTTGTGTGTGAACCAAAGTCATCTCTCTCGTGCTAAGAAATTAGTGTAGTTAGAATAGATCTCTCTCTCTGTTGATGCTTCTGTATCTTTTCCCACAGCCTATTGTCTGGTATAATGGGG
This sequence comes from Stenella coeruleoalba, assembly GCF_951394435.1. Taxonomy (NCBI): domain Eukaryota; kingdom Metazoa; phylum Chordata; class Mammalia; order Artiodactyla; family Delphinidae; genus Stenella; species Stenella coeruleoalba. The sequence goes on along the minus strand of NC_137161.1, from coordinate 64,750,606 downwards.
AGCTATTTATTGACATTAAAGATTATCTATTTGTGCCATGCATTTGAGTTATCTTTTTCTTCGTGAACATGGGCATGGAGGGTAGGAGGGTGTTTCAGTTCCTGCCACTGTGTAACACGTCATCCCAACGGCTCAGAGCGCTGGTATTTATTATGCTCACAGATTCTGTGGCCCCAGAATTGAGACCAGACACGGGGATGGCTTGTCTCTGTCCCATGAGACCTACGGCTTCAGCTGGAAGACTCGAGGGCCACAGTGGGTATAACCAGACAACCGGTCACGCTGGACATTGTTGGTAAGATGAGTGTGTGGTCTGGGAAGGAAGAACAGTCGAAACGTTAAGATGTATTCATCTGACGACTGACAGGAGAACCCGTGCAAAGAGAAGACGAGGATTTATGGTAGGTCCCTCCCATTGCAAGCAACAGGAAATTAACACAAAATAGTTTAAGCAACGAAGGAAGTCCTGGCTTCAGGCATAGCTGGATCCAGGGCCTCAGATGAAGTGATCAGGGCTTTGTTGATCGTGCTGCCTCCTGGACAGGCTCTCCCCATTCGGTGAGCGTCATGGATACCAGCAGCTTAAGTTCCAACTCATACTTATCATCAAGACCCAGCTTAAACTACCACTTCCTGATTTTCCAAGACAGAAATGACGGCTGCTTCCTGTCCTCCCCACAAGAAGCTTATATTTCTATTTAACTCTTGGGGCCTTACTGTATGCTAAGCCCAATACCTGCACAGTCTTGTTTAGTTCTCACAACAACCTTTTGACAAAGAAGCTATTATTATCCCCATTTTCCAGGGGAGGAAAGTAATGCTTTTTTCTATAAAACTATTTGCTTGTTCAGGGCAAGAGCCATGGCTACTTAGCTTTCTATTGGCCATGCCCAATAAAAGGGGCTTGACCTAGGTAACCCCCTGTGGGCTGAGATGGCGTCACCCCTTCTGGCCACATTGGGCATTGCAGGGTCCCCTCGTGGGTCCCTCTGGTGTCTCTCACTCTGGAGTGGAGATGGCATGAAGGTCAAGGGGGAAAGGCTGGGAGGTTGAGTTAGGTTATGTTTGTTAGGAGACAAAAGGAGAAACTTTTCCCTCTCTATAAAATGGCTTCCTTCCTGTGGTTGTACAGAAGAGGATAAAAATATGAGAGAACAAACAGAATGAGGAAAGACAGAAACAGGACAGGCATTCAGGACCAGAGATGAGGTTATACGGTGATTGGGCCCGTGGGCTTTGGATCCAGAGAGGCCATGGTTCAAACCCCAGGCCCAGCACACCCTACCTGTGCCCTCACACAAGCCGCGGAGCTGCTCTGGGCCTCAGTTTCCTCATTACCTTACATTGGGCACTTCAGAAGCCGACGTCGAGGCAAGGACTCGGCTGCCGGTGGTTTATTTGGGAGGTGAGCCCAGGGAGCACAAATGGAAGGATAAGCCAGGGGAAGGAGAAAGGCAAAGGCTGCTTTAACTGGCATGGTGGGCAGCTGGGGCTCGGTCGTGCTGGGGGCCCACGTAGAATACGCTTGAGAATGATCGTTATGGGGAAGCTGGACTATTTAACTACTGCGCCTCGTCTCTCAGCGCATGAGGGTACAGCCCCGGAGGCGTTCAGTGATTGGCAACTTAGGACTGTCCTGTGTGGGCTGAGCCAGCTTGGGTAGCCCCGAGAACTCCCCGGGCAGAGAATAAGGGGCATGTGCCTGAGCAAGTGAGCCGTCCCTCTGCATGGCCCAGCCCACCTCAGCATCGGGGGAACTCAGGTGGCCGAGGGCTGGGCGTGGGGCATCCCCAGCATCTGCTCCCCTGATTTACAATAACCACAGGGCTGACTAGGCACCGTGCCAAGTGCGAAGCATCTCATTTAGTCCTCATGCAGCACCCCACGTGAGAGGTGTTCTTATTCCTCTTTTATAAATGAGGAAGCCGAGGTTTCCTGGGATTGAGTGGCAAGCGAGCATTAGAGCTAGAATGCCAGCCCAGGCCCAGCTGACTCTAGAGCCTGGTATGGGCTAAACTGTATCTCCCCCCAAGCTCACATACTTCATGAAGCCTTAACCCCCCGTACCTCAGCGTGGGACTGTATTGGGAGGTAGGCTCCTTAAAGGCAATTAAGATTAAATGAGGTCATCAGGGTGGGCCCTAATTCAATACGACTGGTGTCCTTATATTAAGGGGAAATTAGGACACAGAGACACACACACAGAGGGAAGACGGCATCTACGAGCAAGGAGGGAGGCCTGGAGACCCAGGCCAAGGAGAGCTCCTTCCTTCCCAGCCTCAGAAGGAAGCAACTCTGCCAACACCTGGACTTCAGACTTCCGGCCTCCAGAACTATGAGGCTACGAAGCTCTGTTATTTAAGCCACCCAGTTTGTGGTCCTTTGTTACGGCAGCCCTAACAAACTCATATAGAGCTGGTGTGGCTGACCGCTCTGCTGGGCTGTTTCATCTGAAAATAGGATGACCGTTTTTACCCCATAGGGTTGTATGTGACGTGAGGGTTAGCCGGGATAAATGCCTGCAAAGGCTTAACACACAGCACTTGATGGCTGTTCCTACTGGGCACACATCAGGCAATGTTTGCTGAGTGACTGGAGAGAACAGCAGAAGCACAGATGTCAGAGCCATCCACGTCTCCAAGGATAGTTTGTCAGGTGATGAGGGAAATGTGTTGAAAGGTGAAGAAATGACTTGGTTTCTATAGAAACCTGGACCCCAGGTGCCTTATTGTGGGCCACCTGCCCGGTTTAGTTAGCATCCTCCTTCTCCTCGGCCAGGAGATGAGAAAGGAGATGCATGGGCCACCTACACACCCTCTGGGGTGCGGGGACCTGAGTTCAAAGGAAGGAGGTAGAGGAGAAGCGGTGGTGTCAAGTTTTAAATCTGCATCTATTTTCCCAGGACCCATCTTGAGCTGTCTCATCTCTGGGGACTCCAGATCCCCTCAGGACTCCAGTCTACCCCTGGGACTTGACAGAAGCTATGACCTCTGCCCAGCCCTGCCCAGATGTGCTGGTTCCCAGGGCACCAGGAACAGCTGTTTTGGGTACTGATACTTTACTCCCAGAAAGCTGGGAATCACTGCAGGGAAAGAGGAAGAGTTCCTTTCTTTTCTGGGTGGCCTGTCTTCCACCGCCAGTGGGATACCTTTTCTTTTTTCATGGTCAAAAATACCATTTAAAAGAATCCAGGAATGAGCACCACTAAGTAAAAATTTAAAACTTATGTCTAGAAAAGAGACTGGAAGACATTGCCCTGAAGGTTGCAGGGGTTAACTTTTGGGAAGTGGTTTTGCTTCTCAATTTTATACCTTCCTATTCCGTTTTTTTGAAGGTTCCATAGTGATGTAATGGTGGTTAACATATATTGAGCATTTATGGGTCAGGCATTGTTCTAAGCACTTGTATGAGGAAAAGTATTGATTTGTCCCCATTTTTCGGATGAGGAAACTGAAGCTAAGATGGATTAAATAATCAGTGTGTGGTCACACAGAAGCAGGTCTGGAATTTGAACATAGATACAGATGTGCCTGGATTGAAAGGTATGAAATAAACTAGCCTCTATTGTCCCTTTTATGATGGTGGTGAGGGGAAGGGAACTTTGTTTTACTTACTGGTAAATAAATGACAATTTTAAAAAGCTAAGAAACTAAAGGAGATAGATAGATAGATAGGCAGACAGATGATAAGAAGAAAGAAATAGATCTTCACCAAACCCCCAGGCCACCATGAGCACAGTGTGTGTATGCGTGTGTGTACGCATGGGCCCGGGTGGGGGTGGGGGGGAGAATAATGTCTTTAAGAACCCAGAAAATACATACTGTGTTACAGAGAGACCTCTACAACCTCCAAGTGGCCACAAAGATCCTATTTGTTCAGTGAATAAATTGTCTATTTCCTAGCCAGTAAACTTGAGGTCTAGAGCAAGGGGTGGCAAGCTATGGCCCGTGGGCCAAATCCAGCCCACTGCTCGTTTTTGTAAATAAAGTTTTATTGGAACCTGGCCAGACCCATTCCTAAAGTCTTTCACAGAGTTGTGACAGAGACCATGTGCGCTGCAAAGCCACTACTATCTGGCTCTTTACAGAAAAAAAATTAAAGTTGCTGCTGTGTAGGATGAGTAAGTCTGGAGATGTAAGGTACAGCATAATGATTGTAGTTCATCACACTGTACTGAACACTGGAAATTTCCTAAGGAGTAGATTTCAGGGACACTCGCCACACACAAAAGGTAACCCTGTGAGGAGATAATATGTTAATTAGTTTGACTGTGGTATCATTTCACTATATATATGTATATCACATCATCATGTTGTACGCCTTAAATACAAACTATTTTTTTAAAAAATAGAATTTTTTAGAAACGTTGCCTACCCCCATCTAGAGCAATGCCTCATAACATTAATGTACACATGACTCCCTGGGGATCTAGTCAAAATGCAGATTCTGATTCAGCAGGCCTGGGGTGGGGCCTGAGGTTCTGCATTTTTAATGAGCTCCGAGGAGATGCCGATGCTGCTGGTCCGTGGACCACACTTGGGAATGAGCGTGTCACAAATACTTTACATGTTTCCATCCAGAGAGGGGGCATGAACCAGCTTACCCAAACCTCCAGCCGTCACATATTGTATTATCAGCACAGGTCATTTAGGAGGTTTATTTGCCAAATCAAAGGCTCCTCCACTTTTCAAAAGTATTTCCAGCGGCCTGTGTCTGACGACCCTCCTTTTCCCCCTGGTTCGTTCACGCAGAGGGTGTTTGATTTCCGTGACAGCAGGGGCCTCTGAAGTACAGTCAGCACACCAGATGATGGGGAGTGGGGAGAAAGCCTTCCAACTTTCTTCCATTTTTATAGTTTGTATCAACTTTTTAAAAAACTCAGTTTGGGGGAGGGCTGTTTTATAACAGACACGATGCACATCACTTATATAATAAACATATGTCATTTATAAATAAATAAGTGCGCATGCTCTGGGGGGCCTCATCGCAAAGCTTTGAGACACCGGGTAGACGGGAGTTACACCATGGCTGAAACTGGGCCTGGGCTGTGCTCGTAGCCTGAGTCAGGCCTTGGCAGGCTTTCAGCCCCATGTGGGCCGGCAAAACACGCTGCATGGGCACGAGTTTTATTCCTCGCAGGCACAGCGGCAGGTGTTCCAGAGAGAAAGTGAGCGACTGGGACACGCTTGAGCCCTTGTGAATGCCAGCCACACGAAGTGTCAGGGCACCTGGCTGAGCACTTCGGGAGAGAAAGGAGGGAGTGTGCAGGGAAAGACCTGCACTGGATCAATGACAATCATAGCAAAATTTGCTGTCAGGTATTCAACACCTACTACTAGCCAGCTTCTATGCTAAGTATTACAAATTATTACATTTAATCTTTGTGAGGTAGGTACTGTTATTATCCCCTATTTTATAAAGGAGGAAAGTGAGGCTCAGAGAGGCAGAGGATACACAAAGACTGAGTTTTAGAGGTATCAATTCATAAATGCAGTGAGATTCCAATGAAACACCAGCGGATCTATTTTAAGTTTGAACACGCTAGAACTGTACACTAATGATAACGTTTGCCTATTTTTGGTGAACACTTCCTCTGTGTCGAGAACCTTCTACCGGCACATCCTTTAACCTCCAAGAGACCCTGCAGGAGATGACGGGCCTGCCCTTCCTCCTCGCTGCGGGGAATCCAATGCCCTGGAGCTGGGCCGACACGTTGGGGCTCCGCTGAGCCAAAGCACTGAGGCCCCGCCTGCAGGGGGAGCCCTTTCTCAGCTCCGCGTAATTGTTCCCATGTGCAAAGGAGGCCTAATTCTTGTCAGATCTTCAGATTCGTAGCAGAGGCAGAAATCTCGACTTATACTTAAAATCTCCTGATCTTACACCCTGACAACGAATTTTTAGAAATTTTAAAACACAGCATGGACCCAACACATCACATCCACGGGTGAGCTCGCTTGGGCCCAGGAGGCCTCTGCCCTAGATGCTGACTTGTATTTTTACCTTCTGGTACTATTTCCTCCGAGAGCTCCGAGATGCTTTATCTGCTGTGCCAGGCGGGGACGTGCGCGCCGCTATTGTCCCATCTTACAGAGTCTCAAGGGAGGCAAGCACGTGCCCAAGGCCACTCGGTGGCTCGGAAGCAGGGCTGCGCTTCCTCTGAGTTCTCCGAAGGGGGCCGGCCAGGGGCGGCTTTCAGGCTGTCACTCTGAGCTGGCCGCGGCCGTGCAGGGAGGAAACAGGAGTCAGGGGAGGGGCGGGGGAGGAGACTGGGGTCTACCCAGTGCTCCTGAGCTCTGGGCAGGAGAGCCGTCCGGACCCGAGCTCCCACGGCAGGGCCTCTCTCCTCTGCTCAGGCCGTGAGGTGGCTTTCTCGGGGCCCAGGATGCAGAGGTGGGGACTGTGGGCCACGGCCGTCCTGACCCTCCTCTCCGCACAGGCCTTTCCGCAAACGGACATCAATATCAGCCCAGGTGAGCACGGGGCCAGGGCCGGGAGGAGAGGAGGACACCCCGCAAATGCTTGCGCTGTCAGTGAGGCCTCGCTGCCTGGGCTGCAGGCCTGCCTGACCCAAGGAATGCTGGGGGGCCAAGCTGAGCCTCCTGACAGCCCCTCCAGCTGCTCTCCCTCCAGCTCATGCGCACTGTGCTAGGGCCAGACGCAAAGAGACCTGGTGATAAATCCCAGCTTTGCATCTTAAAAGCTGTATGACCTGGCACAAGTTTCTTAACCTCTCTGAGCCTCAGTTTCCTTCAGAAAACGGTGGTCACAGTGACACCCTCTGGGGCTACCGTGCAAGGGAGATGAGATCATCTGCGGAAAGTGCCTGGTACCACAGGAAGATCTGAAGATGGTATTTTTGTTAGGGGTTTGGCATCTGGGCTCCGCGGTCCCACCTTGGCTGTGACAGCTGTTCCCAGGGAGCTGGGCACGCAGGAGGACATAGTTGTCCCTCTAGTGACCTCCCTGGCGGCCTGGCCCAGTGACACCCAGCTCTGCGGATATTCAGTGTCCCCAGGGATTGGGATCCATGAGCCTCGGGCATGTGGCCTCCCAGTGTCCCACTTGGAGGACGCGGGGCTTCAAATGAGCTCAATTTCTTCACCCTTGCAATAGGGAAGCTAGGGTGCTGACTCTGGGGTAGGAAGAATCCTGAGTCCTTCAGTCCCTTCAAGGTGGAAGATCTTGCCTGTCACCTCTACCAGGAGGGTTCTTCCCAAACATGGTTTAAAAGCTATAATAATAATAATACCAATAACAACAAGTGATACTTCTGTAGCCCTCACTATATGCCAGGCACTGTTTTAAGCCCTTTTTACATATGGAGTTATTTAATCCTCACAAAAACTCTATGGCAGAGATACTGTTTCTATCCCCATTAAAATAAAACTAACACTGTAATAAAACATCTGTAAGGTCCCCATAAAGCCATGTTATTGGGCAGTTACAGTGTTGAGGGGAATTTAAATAGTGGGGTGATAAGATTGAAAGATAAAATACCTGATGTCCAGGTAAATTTGAATTTCAGATAAACAAATCATTTTTTACTGTAAGTGTCTCGCATATTGCATGGGGCATACCTTATGCTAAAAATTATTTCTTGTTTATCTGAAATTCAAATTTAACTGGGAATTCTTTTTTTTTTTTTTATCTGGTAACCCTAGTGATGGGAGATAAAGGGTGGTCAGTTCATTTGGGCAAGCATCAGGGGCTCTGGTCTGCCATAAACTCTCTGAGTGTCTGTATTAGTCAGCTCGGGCTGCCATAACAAAATACCGTAGACTGGGTGGCTTCAACAACAGGAAGAGTTCTGGAGGCTACAAATCCAAGATCAAGATGCCACCTGATCCGTTACCTGGTGAGGGCCCTCTTCCCGGCTTGCAAGTAGCCACATGGTGGAGAGAGAGAGTGCTCTTGTCTCTCTTCCTCTTCTTACAAGGGCACTAATCCCATCATGGGGGCCCCATGACTCCATCTAACCCTAATCACCTCCCAAAGACCCCATGAAAACACCATCACATTGGGTGTTGGGAATCTGGGGGGTACACAAACATTTAGTCCATAACAGTGTCTTTGCCTGCTTGCTCTTGTGCCTCAGTATCCTCATCCGTGCAATGGGTGAGCAGGAGGGAAGTTGGACAAAATATCCTTGAAAGATACTTGTGTGTTCCAAGATCTTGCCTTTCTGCCCAGCATAAGAGGAAAGTCCTGAGGCTGAGTTTGAGAGTGGGAGCGATGGGGAGTCCTCTCTCTCTCGCTAGCTTGTGACCATGGGACCTTTCTCTGAGCTTCAGGTTTCCTCCTGTGGAAAGTGAGGATGATAATGGTGTCCATCAAACGTTTTGGGGAATCTTCAATGAGATCATGCAAGTGAAGCACTTAACACATAGAAAGCACTTGAAAAATGGCTTATTACCTTACTACTTCTGCCACTGTGGTTGTTGATGTTATGGTAGAATTGACCAGGAGACACAGTTTTCTGCTGTGACAAAATGCCTTCAAAAAGGAACTTCCAGACATCTAGCCCCATGCCTCAGTCCCACTCTACAGATGTGGAGACTGAGATCCCTTCCAACCCAGCAACTTTGGAGACCTCAGAGTTGGAGTTGGAAGGAAGGGTCCCGGAAATCCACTTGGCCCAATCCTTCCACAATACAGCTGTGGAAACTGAGGCCTACAGAGGCCCAATAATCTGGCCAAGGTCATCATCCATCCAGTCCAGCAGAAAGCCCAGTTCAAGCCTGAGTGGATAAATCTGCTAGAGGAAAGTGATTTCAATGCAGAAGAGAACGTGTGAGTTAAGTGTGTGTACGTGTGTCAAGTGGGCGTGTGTGTGCGTGTGAGTGTGCGTGTTGATGTGTGCCTAGGGAAGCCTTATCTGGGGTCTTGGTGAGCCGTTGGCAGACCATGAAGGTGGGCGCACAACCACAGCCCTCCTTAGTGACAGTGGGCCTGGTTCTTCTTCCTCTCCTGCATCCCGAGCCTTTAGGTACAAAACAGAACAGGGTCATTCCATCCTTCATCCCACTGCTCTGGACCTTTCATGAACATGCAAATATACGCAAATAGTGCAACCCAGCCATACCCTTAGATCTGCTTTGGAAACAAACCTTTAGACACTTCTGAAAGACTGAGAAGGATTTAGCCAGACTAGATCCTTTTCCTAAAACCCTTCTCTGAACCTGGCTTTGATCACTTTGGTTACACGGATTAACAAATATTCAGTGATTAAAAGAGGGCCTGGCACCTGGTAAAACTACATAAATATTTGCTGTTATGATTCTTCAACCATAACCATAAAAAGATTCCTTTCCGTGGCTCCTGAGCCCAAGAACTTTCCACAGCAAAGGAAATTCTAGCAAAACGTTTTGATGCTCAGGGCCTGCTTCTGCAGGGCTTCAGGGGTGGGAAGGGAGAATCAGTCAAGTTCCATAGCCTCTTCCTCTCCCCTCCAAGAAGCTGGCATTGTGCACTCAGCACCAGGATTATTCCAGGGCCCAGGCTGTTTCTGTTGTAACATCTCATGTTTACTAGAACACCTACTATAAGCCAGGCACAGGCTTCCCTGTGAAGTAGGCACTATCATCATGCCCATTTTACAGATGAGGAAACTGAGGCACAAAGAGGTGAGTTTCTAACTGGAGTCATCTAACTCCAGAGTCTAAGCTCTGAGGCAGGAGCACAGAGGCTTGGGCAACTGGGTGTCCCTACTTCCTAGAGTACACCCTTCCCCACCCACCAGTCTGTATCATAGAGTCAGATCCTAGAGTACCCCCGCCTGGACACTCTAACCCATTCCCTACCCCTCCTCTATGGTCACAGAGCCCTCTGCCTATTTCTAGAATGTCCCTTAGTATATGAGGACTCATTGCCATGTGTACTATGCATTCCTCCCTCCAGACTGTGAGCAACTTGAGGGCACAGACCTCAAGCCAAATAAGCACCCAGGAGACATTGAATTATTACTTAATTATGTTGGTCTTAGTTAGCTCAGGCTGCTATCACAAAATACCATAGACTGGAAGGCTTAAACCCCAGGAATTTATTTCTCACAGTTCTAAAGCCTGGGAACTCCGGAATGAAGGTGTTGACCAATTCAGTTCCTGGTGAGAGCTCTTTTCCTGGCTTGCACATGGCCACAGAAAGGAGAGCTCTGGTCTCTCCTCTTCTCCTAATGGCACTAACCCCATCCTGGGGGTCCACCCGTATGACATCATATAACCCTAATTTCCTGAAGGCCCCAGCTCCAAATACCATCACACTGGGGGGTAGGGCTTCAACATATGAACTGGAGGCGGACACACAAACATTCAGTCCATAATGCTGTTAAATTGGGTGTTTAATATATTTGTCTTGCCAAATGAGAAAACCAAGACCAGAAAAAGATGTTTTCTGGAGGCACTGTAGTGCTTAGGAATTTTCAAGTCCATCAGACCTTAATCTCATCCTGACACTGCCACTTGCTAGCTGTGGGAGTGAGTGACTTAACATCTTTGAGCCTCGGTTTCTGCACCTATAAAATGGGGATGATACAGATACGCCTCCCAGTTTGGTCCCGACGGTTATATTAACCACGCAATGAATGGCCACTGTTATGAGCAATACAGAAAATCACCCAGTGCTGTCTCCTCTGTATCACGTGACCACAAAAGCAGCCTGGAAGGAGGGAAAGCAAAGCTGAGTCATGAGAGACCTGGGACCAGCAGTTCTGCACCCCAGAGCCAGGGCTCACAGGGAAGGGCCCACTGAGGGTGGGATGTGTGGACCAGGGAGACAGCAGGCAATGAAGGTGACTGAGACCTCCCAGTGGCCACCTTCCCAGACACTGGGAGACACTTCCGACCCCCTGGGACATCTGGGGCCCAGTAGTGACGGGCGCTGGGGAGGCCGCCAATGTGGCCCCCAGAGCCTCCCCCTCCACTCCCAGCTGGCTCTCAAGGCTGATCTGGGCAGGAGGAGGCAGTGTAGTGTGTTTGTGGGCAGCTGGACTGGGGCCAGGGGAGCGAGCAGCCAGATCGTGTGGGAAGGTGACAATTTATTCTTTTAAAAAGAGAGAGATTAAAAAAACAAGTCCTGAACTCCGGTGGCATGTCCTCTTTCCTTAACAAGCTCAGAGCTTCCAAAGGCTTTGACTCCCACCCCAGCTGGGAGACCCTGGGGGCCTTTGGTGCTGCTAATTGAAGTAAAATACCTTGTTGTTTGGCCTCTTGGTTTCCAGAGCAACAAGCTTTGTGCATCCCTCCCCCGCTTCCACCCCTCCCCTCCGTCACCTCCAGCCTCAACCCTCCCTCAAATTCCCAGCCAGGCTGAACCTTTTGCAATTCTCCAAATGCTCCCTTCTCTCTCATGCCTCTGGGCCTTTGCACGTGCTGTGCCCTCCACTTGGAACCCTCTTCCTCTGACTCTTCCTCATCCTTCAGTTCTCAGTGGGGGGTCTCACATCACCCCCTCCAGGAAGCCTCCTGGATCTCCAAATCCGGGTTATGTGCCACTTTTGGGTGCTTCTGTGGCAACACCTTTATTTTCCCCATCCGGAAGGGGACTCACTCTGGTGTCCTGTCTTAGTCACCAGTGGACACCCTGAAGGCAGGGTTGGGGTGGCCACCAGTTCAACTAGGGAGAAAAAAGGGGCAAACAAATGACCAGTTTCCAAAATAACTTGAGCGCTGCTCCCTCAAGTTTTTGCCTGCATGACAGAAATCCATATTAATTGCATATTAATGACATTTTATTTCTGTGCTTATTTTTCTTAATGTCAGCCTCCAGAGAGTGTAAGATCTATGAGGGCAGAGGTCACCTCTGTGTAGGCCACAGTAGCTCCAGCACATAGCCAACTACCTGAGACCAAGTAGGTACTCAAATAAGACTTGTTGAATGAATAAGGGGATGAATGAAGAACCAGACCATCAAGAGACCAAAGGAAATGGGCTTAAATGCAGCAGGAATCTCTAAATTAGGTCTGGAGCCACACAGCCTGGCTTCCAAACCCAGCTCTGCCACTTAGTAGCTGTGTGACCTCAGGCAAGTTACTCAACCTTTCTGTGCTTTGGTTTCTTCATCTATAAAGGGGGATGATCATGGTACCTACCTTGTAGGATGTATGAAGACCAAATGAATTGAAATGTACAAAGCACCTGACACAACGCCTGGCTCAGACGGAAGTTCAGTAGGGTTGGCCCTGGTTGTAATGTCACCATCACTACCTGAGTGTCAAGCTCTAAAGCTATAGAGATCTCTTCACCAGAGAGACACAAATTAGCAAAGGCTACTCTGGGTTCCAGGTTGATGAAAGTCCTTTAAGGGACTTCCCTGGTGGTCCAGCAATTAAGACTCCACACTCCCAATGCAGGGGGCTCAGGTTCGATCTCTGGTTAGGGAACCTAGATCCTGTGTGCGGCAACTAAGAGCCTGCATGCTGCAACTAAGACCTAGCACAGACAAATAAATAAATAAATTTTTTAAAAAAAAAAAACAGAAAGAAAAAAGTCCTAAGTCTAATCCTTGTTTCTAAAATCCCAGAGGTAAAGGAGGTAGGGGGTTGCCAGGCAGGGTGGAGTTCATTATCATCCCAGTGCAAGCGAGTGGCTCCTTTTTGCCTCCCAGATCCTCCCAATTAAAAGCCTTTGCCTGCCCAGGTGGAAAGGGGAGTAATTGAGCAGTGACCTGTCACAGCCCTATTTTCTGGTATGTTTCACCCCAGGCATCCATAACCACCACTTGCTCAGTGGAGAAAATCAAAGGGACCAGGGGTGGGGAGAAGGGCGGGAAGGTGGGGGCTGAGATTCTCCATTGCTAACGAGCTCCCTGGTGATGCTGGTATTGCTCCAAACAGCAGTCATTGTGCTAAGTAATCTGGAAAAACAGGGTCAGTCAACTGCCTTCAGTGCTGACTTAGAAAAGTCCAGGCACGCCATCCTAGAGTCAAGATACACCAGGTTGGAGGCATCAGGGCACATGGGCGGTGCCCACACCGTTCTCACCACTGTCCCCCAAAAGGGGCAGTTGACCCCAAGAAGCAGCATTTGATTTCCTAGCATGCATTTAGTCATTCAAAACTAGTTATTGCACATCTACTATGTGCCAGGCACTGGGGAGAGAGATGATCACGGCAGACCTTGTGCAGGGGGAGGCCAGACTGAACAAGAATTCACGGGGATGTGTGAAAGGAGGGATGAGGGGCTCTAGGAGCTCTTAGAGAGGCTCCTACCTAGTCTTCCCTAAAGAAGCCACCACGTGGCTGAGACTCAAAGAAGAAACTCGAATTGGCCGAAGACAGGCCAAGGGAAGTATCTGCAAAGATCTGGACACACTTTGAGAAATGGCAAGAGCTGAAGCAAATCTGGAGCATGTTGTGAGCGACAGGGGATAAGCTGCAGGGGCAGGTGGGAGCCCTGTTCCCGAGGGTGATGGGCACTCCTGGAGGGCTTCGGTGAGATGAGATCAGGGTGTTGGAAGGATCCCTCTGGATTTGGAAGGTGAGATAAGGCAGGAAGAACAGCCAATTGAGGAGGTCTCTGTGAGAGACGACGGGGGAGGAAGAATGTGGAAGGGAAAGCGACAGAGACAGAAGTCGGGGAGGGAGAGGGAGGGAGGGAGGAAGACAGGAAGGAAAGAAGAAAGGAAGGAAGGGAGGAGGGAAGAAAAGGAAGAAAGAAAGGAATTGGAAAGGTGCTGGGAGATGGAATAAACAAGACTTAAAAATTGATTCGATGTGCGTAGAGGGAAAGAGAGGAGGTAAAGATGATTTGGGGCAAATATCCAACAATGCTAGACAATTCTGGTCAGTTCCAGCCAATTCTTGTCAGTTTTGTCTAATCAAAACTGTGTGTGTATGGGACTTCCTGGGTGGTCCAGTGGTTAAGACTCCACGCTTCCACTGCAGGGACACGGGTTCGATCCCTGGTCTGGAACTAAGATCTCGTATGCCGTGTGTGTGTGTGTCTGTGTATGTGTGTACACTGTGCATTTTTCTGGGGAAAGAAAGGAGCAGTAGCTTTAATCAAGACAGCTATACTATAATATTTGATATCAAATAAATCACAAAGGTAGAGCAAATGTAATGGGGTATCCTAGGTTGGATCTTGGGAACAGAAAAAGAAAAAACTGGTGAAATCTGAATAAAGCCTGTAGTTTACTGAAGAATAAATTTATTAATTTTATTAATTATTAATTAATTTATTAAATTTATTAATTTCTTAGTTATGACAAATGTACTGTGGGAAGTTTACATCAGGGGAAACTGGATGAAGTTTATTCAGGGACTCTGTATAATATTTTTGCAACTTTTCTGTAAATCTAAATTTATTCGAAAATAAAAAGTTTATTATTTTTTTTAAGTGAAGGAAAAGAAAAAGAGATAGAGGACAACGAGGGTGGAAACTTCCAGATCAGACCTTATGGTAAATTAGAGAACAGAAAACGTCTCCACTATAGACATCCAGAAATACAGATAAACTTTACAAACATCCTTTGAAAATTAAGCTGGGCTTCCAAGAAAGTGAGGAGGGCGACCAGGGGCGGGAAACAAAGTTAGAGATGGAAACCAAAGCAGTGGGCACATGCGCGGCAGAGCGCTGGGTGCGGTGTCAGCCTCCCTAATACAGAAGCTCGGGCTTCACATCCACACCGGGGAGGGAGTGATGGGACTCGGACCCTCTCACAGAGAGGAGACCCGTGAGGAGTCCCACCTTACAGGAAAGGATGCGCCGAGTGGGGAGGGGGCGGTCCTCCCTCTGTCAGAGAGATGATGAAGAAGTTTGTCAGCTTCATCCCAAACTCAGGGAGGAAATGCAAGACTTCGCCTCTGCAGCATCCTTTGGTGAAGTCTGTACCATTAAATTTAAACACAGTGTCTGGCAATGCCCCGGGGCTTTTAAGCCATGGGTTTATAACAGTTATATATTTTAACTCCAAAATTAGAAAAATAACACAAACTCTACTTCTAATCGGTTGTGTGGCTTAATTTTTGTTAAAGAAACTACAGATAGGCTGAGACATGTGGACGTTTGCTGTGATGTTTTGTGGTGCTGCCCTGTGGGGTTATTTTACATTTTGGAGTTCTGCCTTCCATCTAGGGCGAGGATTCTATTGACATGTGGGGTTAGAAAACCCTTTGCTGTGGGACTGTCCTGGTCATTGTAGGACGTTTAGCAGCACTTCTGGCTTCTACCCGTTGGATGCTAATAGCACCACCACTTCTATTTTTGACAACCAAGAAAGTCTCTAGGCATTGTTTAATGTCCCCTGAGAATCAAAATCACCCCTGGTTGAGAACCAGTGCTCCAGGGTGATCGACTTAGGGGGGCCTGGGATGTGGCATTTTCAGATTTAGAACTGGGACAGCCCTGGGCAAACTGGGGTGGTTACATCCCCTACTTCCATCTCTAATAAGAATAGTTAGGGTGCAAGATAATTATAGGATGGGTGAGAGTGGGGAAAGTGGTTTAGCACCAGCAAGTATCATACTCTTGGGCTAACTATTCCAGCCAACACCTGACAGACGTGCCCACGTTCTCACCAATGAGTGTCCTGGGTTACAAGTGATGGGTGGAAAGCAGATGGAAATGATTTGCTGCTGCTCATCCATGCAAAGGGGGAACTGCTCCAAAAGCAGACCCCTGGGAATGAGCCAGCCGAATCTCTTTGTGTGGAAGGAATGGGCAAAAGTCCCCACAGGGAGCTCAGCAATGCCCAGCATCACAAGGGGTCCTTCAGCCCTCTCAGCATCGAGGCGATATCCTCCTAGACCAATGCTCTCAACTGAGAAAGGAGGAGACCGAAGTCCGGGGAGGGGCAAGGAACAGGGAAGGGCCGAGGTCCTGAGCCCCCTAACTCCATAAGCAAGAGTTCTCTCCCTTTGCCATGTAAGGGAGGGTTAAGAGAGCCAATTCCGAACCAGCTGGCTCCAGTTTGGATACTGGCAAACACTGAAAGACGGTTGGCCGGGACTGGTGGGGAGAGGTGGGACAAGGCGGGACTGACCAGCGCAGCTGCCTAGGATGGGGGAAGGGCTGGTTCTGATCAAACAGGAAAGCCCAATGGCTCTCATCAGGGACAGGTAGCCCAGATGGAAGCTGCCTGCTTAGCATAGCTCTATTTTTTTTTTTAAAGCTTTACTTATTGATTTAAAGTAAATTCTATCTATTTATTTATTTGGCTGCCTCAGGTCTTAGTTGCGGTACGCGGGATCTTCATTGCGGCACGCGGGATCTTTCGTTGTGGCACGCGGGCTTAGTTGCCCCGCGGCATGTGGGATCTTAGTTCCCCGACCAGGGATCAAACCCTCATCCCCTGCATTGGAAGGCGGATTCTCAACCACTGGACCACCAGGGAAGTCCCAGCATAGCTCTAGTGACTAAAGCAACTGTCCCGTTCCTTCCCCAGAAAAATTCATATAGATGCGTGTGTGCACATACCTGCACACAGACTTCTGATTTTGCATTTAATTTCGAGGGATTCACTGGACCCCTGAAGCCCATGAACCTCAGTGATGAAACCCTGAGCTAATCGTTAATAATCACACTATTACGGAGCATGCGTACATGCCAAGCACTCGGTGACTTTATTTGACCCAATTAGTTGGCCTAGCAACCTGACGAAGTAGGGGCTGACACATGATCAACCATGCTCAGCCCTATTGGTTTCCCATGATGAAGTATCATGTGCATTTTAAAATCAAAGACTTTGGTGTCAGGAGGGCTGGGTTCAAATCCCTACTCTGCCTACTACCAGCAGGATGATCTTGGGCAAGTCACTTAACCTGTCTAAGTCTCAGCTTCCCTCTACGTGCTTGACACATCATAAATGCTCAGTAAAGGTGGTCCACTACTTCCTTATTCATGAGCCCAGCCAGCTATTACAGTGGCTTTGAAGGCAAGATTTCACACCCCTGGGCGTCACAAAAGGGACCCCAAAGATCTTCTAGTCGGACAGCTGAGAAGGGAAGGAATGTACCAGCATCACATGGCATGTCAGGCGCAGAGCTGGAGCTGGGACCCGGGCTTCTGGATCCCAGTCTAACAAGTTCACCACTGCCCGGTGCCTGCTGTCACAGATGAGCCACCCAGCTGAGTTCCAGGCAGGTTCTCAGCATGCCTTTCTCCCCCAGTCAGTCATCTTCAATCGTGGTTTCCAAAAAAAGTATATGCTAAGAGGTCTCCAGAGGGGCTGAGACCTTGGAGAACTTTAGCGTCTCAAACATGGGGTTTTTGTTTGTCCCTTTTCAGAATTAAGAACGCATCCTGAACCCCAGTAGTTCCACGGGCTAAAGATATAAGTAGTCTTGACTACAGTAGGGAAATATACACCTTGGCCAGACAGCCCAGAAGTGCAGATTGAAATAAGATGCCATTTTTTTGCTTATAAAATTTGCAAAGATTGCCATTAAAGTGGTAACACTCAGCGCAGGCAAGGGCGCTGTGCGATGGGCACTCTCAGACATCACCGTGGGAGTATAAATTGCTTTCAGGAGGTAATTTAGCAAATTGTATCAAAGCCTTAAAAATCTATCCCCAGAAAATCATCAGAAATGCTGCAAAAGCTTATGCGCAAGGCTTTGCATCTCAGGATTATTTCTAATTGTTTTTTAAAAAGAGAAAACAATCTAATTATCCCAAAATTGGGGAATGATTAAATAACCTCTAGGGGGGCCACTAGGGAATATTAAAGAGCTATTTGAAACAACGTTTACAAAAATTTATAATGACATGAGGGGAAATGCTTATACTCTTAATTTTTAGAAATCAGAATACTGACAGTGGTGTATGGTCAATAAAATCGCAATTGCATTTTTAAAAAAATCTTTGCATTCAACATGACAAGGAGAAAAACACTCTAATGTAGTAACGTTTTCCAAGGATTCTATAATGAGCACATATTACTTTTATTATTTTGTAAACTTTAGGTATGCGTTAATCATAAGGCGACACTTTTTACTTTCATTCTTAAAAAGATGTCATAGCATCAACGTTTGCACGGCCAAGCTTCTTCCCAACCCGTATTCTCTCTGCCCCCAGCCATGCCAGAGCTGCCCCAGGCTTCCCTGTGCCCACTGTTCTGGATGGAGTTCAAAGGCCACTGCTATAGATTTTTCCCTCTCAATAAGACCTGGGCTGAGGCTGACTTCTACTGCTCTGAGTTCTCCATCGGCAGGAAGTCCGCCAAACTGGCCTCCATCCACAGGTGAGTGGACTCCTCTGTCCTCTGTAGCCCAACCAAACACCCCCTCTGGAAAGGGGTGTGGGGAATGGTGTGTCCCACTGGTGTTCCTCTTTGGTAATTGCAGCTTTTATTCAGCCCAATTTCTCATTGAAACTGGCCTTGGCAGTAGAGGACAAAGTATTTAGCAAGGGTAGCAAACAGCAGGCTGGAAGGTCCATTTTTATAAGTGCCGACCTTGTGCTGTGCCCTGTTCTGTATCACAGGGGCTTTGACCCTATGATATAACTCACATAATATGTATGTAAAGAACATAACATGAGACATAATAACTGATATTTATTTGCTAAGAGTTTATAAGCATCAAGTTCCCGCAAACCATATTAGGTAAGTATCCTCATTTCACAGATACGGAACCTGAGGCTCAAAGAAGGTAACTCGCTATAAAGTGGTGGAGCTGGGATTTGAACCTGAGCAGTTGGGTTCCATAGCCCACCCACCAAGGCCTCCTTCAGTGTTCCTCCATGCCTCCTAAGCCCCAGCCATGCTCACCATCTCGAAGTTCTCCAAAGTGGTCCAGCCCATTTACGCCTGCATACTTTGCACATTCTGTTCCCTCCACTGGGAATTCCCATCCCTATCTTCTCCTCCAGGGAGACACTTCCTTAACCTTCCAGACTCAGTTCTGCCATCTTTCCACCGAAGTCGCCCCTGACTCAATGGCACCTGACTGCACTCACCACCCACCTCTCAGGAGCACTTTCTTCATCACTTTAGTGACTTCTTTTCACATCTGTCTTCCTTGCTGATTCGTGGGTTCTTTGAAGCCAGCGGTGATGTGTTCCATTGGCACTAAACTACAAATTTACAATCTTACCTCATTTTTCAAGAATCTCAGAGACTTGAAGTTACAATGACGGTTGGTTCTTTATGCTTTCCAGTCACTGAGTTTTGTTAAGAGTGGGGAAGGGGTCCTCAATCTTAGTTTCCAGAGAAGTCTTGAATCCTTGCATCAACTCATCCAGCAGATTTATTGAGCACCTACTGCATCCTTGGTGGTGCTGAAGAATATAGTGAGGTAGTCAGGGTCTGACCAGGAAAACAGGAAGCACTACAAACATTTAACACAGAGAGAATTTCGTACATACACAAGTGATGGACTCTGAGAACTTAAAGAAGCAGTAGTGTATCTAGAGATTAACACTAGCAGGAAGCCAACTCCACCCCTAACTGGAGGGCGGGCCAGTCCTATGGGAGCTAGAGCCACAGAAGGCAGGCAGCCCCTGCCAGCACCTCCCCAGGCAGAGAGGGAAAGATACACCCTGGCTTCTCTCTCCCTCCCATCCTTCCCATCAGTGCCTCCCGTCACATGGAGGGCAGCTGACATGGAAGCCTGGGAAAGGCGATCTTCGGGGGTCAAATCCCCTGTGATACAGAGCACAGCATGTGACTGGCATTTATGAAGATGGATAAAATAAGTTCTCAAAAGTAACCAACCTGTAGAGGAAGATGAAATATATGTAATAAACAGTAACTTTAAAAGTGATTCCAAATGAAGATTTCCCTCGGGCCAGTCCGCAGGAAGGACGGCTCAGCCTGCTTCATGGTGCTTGTAATCTATCCCTTGGTCTAATAGGCATTAGAAAGGATTCCAGGCAAATGCAGGGGTTTTCCAACAGCCGCTGACCCAGATCCTGTTCCTTTCTTCCTAAACTTACCTCCTTCCTCTCTTCTCCAGTCCTGACATCCCTCTTTTTCTGTCTTATACTAACGTTTCCCAAATGTTATACCAGCATTTCCTCTCGTATACAGGTAGTTTTCCACTTTGGTATATAATAGAATACTTTCCCAAAAACATGTAGAAAAGTTGAATTTGCACAACGCATTCATCTGTTATAAGTTCAGTTCCCATAAAGCCAGACAATATTATAAAATCTCTAATTACATCTTGTCTTTGAGACAATCCAATTTTCTAATTCTGGCATTTTTTCATGCTTTGTAATTTTGTTCTTCTCCTTCATAATTAAGCACGCTATCAACTTATGTTCATCGAGCAACTGATTAAAGCGTAAGGTTTTCATGCTTTCAGCTTACCTAATAATTTCCATCTTTGCTTCAAGTGACGGTTGAATTGAATTAAGTTCATTTGATCTCTGCTTACTACTTGCAGTAGCACCTTGGGCCTTTCTATGTCCCAGTTATTTTGAACAGATATGGGGAAAATGCAATAAACTATTGAAATAGTTTCCTGAGCAGGTGCCGCTGAACAAAGATGGCACTAGTGCTGAAATGGCTGGGCAGCCACTCCCCCAGATGACCGCTCACCATGCATGTTCAGCAGTTGCTGTAGGACACCCCAAATTGCGCATGAGAGGGGCACTTGGGGATGCCAGTGCCTCACTGGGTAGGACCAAGGGCAAAGACCCATTGGACTGGAGAGCACTTTGTCCCCAGAAATCTACCACTCTGATATTAGACAGAACACACTGTCTTGGAACATCGGCACTGAATAGAGCCTGGTGATGGTGTGAGATAAGATGTCAAATAGAAAAAAGGCGTCGTGTGGGTCCGTGTTGGTCTCTCTCTTTGGGGAGACCAGCCCATCAGAAATAGAAAACTAAACCAACCAGCCTGCCCTGGGGAGCATGGAAACTTTGTGCTACAGGTGGGCAAGAATTGGATAGAGGGTGCTCATGGAAGGTTTCCTGGAAGAACTAGTCCTGGATCAAGATCTTGAAGGCTTGGGAAGCTTAGGGAATGGGGGCAGCAGATGTTCTAAAGGAAGAAACCTGTGCAATGTTATGTGCATTGATTGAGGGCATTAGAGTCAGTCAGCCCTAAGCTAGTCCCCACTCCACCACTTCCCACCTGGGCGACCTCGCCCAAGTCCCATAAACTCTCTGAGCCAGAGTCCTCAGCTGGGAAATAGAAGTAGTCACACTGACTTTAAGGTTGAGGGGCTTTAGAGGAGATAAAAATGGATCTGAAGTTCTTACACAAGTGCTCGGGTAACTCAATGCTCCGTGGTGGGAGCTGTTATTCTTTTTATTAATTATAATTACGAGTGTCTCAAGAGGTCAGTGCTTACTTAGCGTGCGCACGTCAGATCATCTTTCGGAGGGCAAGTAAGCCTTGACTCACCCGCCCTGTTTCCTTTCCATTGCCTCTAATAACATCTGTCTTCGTCCGTTTAGGCTGCTATAACAAAAATATCACAGACTGGGCAGCTGATAGACAACAGAAATCCATTTCTCACCGTTCTAGAGGCTGGAGTCCAAGATCAGGGCTCCGTCACCGTCAGGTTCTGGTGAGGGCTCACTCCCTGGCTTACAGATGGTCATCTTCGTGCTGAGTCCTCACATGGCAGAAGCGGCAAGGGATCTCTCTGGGGCCTCTTTTATAAGGGCGTTAGTCCCATTCACAGGGCTCCACTTTCATGAACTAATCACCCCCAAGGGCCCCACCTCCTAACACCATCACATTAGGGGTTAGGATTTCAACATATGAATTGTGGGGGCAGGGGACTGACATTCAGTTCATAACAGTATGTGTTTAGCAATGCCCAGCATGTGACTGCCTAGAGCACTGCGTTGAGAAGGATTCTGAGAGCCAGAATTCTGGGTGCTTCTGGGATGGATCAAGAATGTCTTCCACAAACACAAAATTAAGGAGAGTGGCTCTGTGTGCTTTGACTTGCCACCAGCGTCTCAAGCAAAAGGAAATCTATTGGTGGGTGTTCTAGACAAGGTGGCAGCCTGTAGAGAGCGGTCATTTAGAACAGTGTCTCCAACCTTTTTGGCACCAGGGACCAGTTTCGTGGAAGATGATTTTTCCGCGGACCAGGGCGGGGGTTGTGGGGGTGATGGTTCGGGCGGTAATGCGGGCGATGGGAAGCGGCAGATGAAGCTTTGCTCGCTGGCCCGCCGCTCACCTCCTGCTGTGCAGCCCGGTTCCTAACAGGCAGCGGACTGCTACTGGTCCACGGTCCGGGGGTTGGAGACCCCAGATTTAGAAGACGCCAATGGGAGCAGATATACACCGTTGTAACGTAAAGGGTACCTCAACATAGTCCTGTTTTTTGTTTTGTTTTGTTTTGTTTGCGGTACGCGGGCCTCTCACTGTTGTGGCCTCTCCCGTTGCGGAGCACAGGCTCCGGACGCGCAGGCTCAGAGGCCATGGCTCACGGGCCCAGCCGCTCCGCGGCATGTGGGATCTTCCCGGACCGGGGCACGAACCCATGTCCCCTGCATCGGCAGGCGGACTCTCAACCACTGCGCCACCAGAGAAGCCCCATAGTCCTGTTTTGAAGTGAGTTATTGGTTAGGTGTTTGTTAGGTCTGGGGCTGATTATTATTACTACGTAATGACTTCTTCAACACACCAATGTTCACCTTTTAGTGTCATGTGGAAGCCAAAAATGTGGAATCCCTTGTCCAGTGGGATCTGTCCCTCTGGGTCTGTGAGCTGCTTGAGTGAACTGTGCCTGTTAGTTGTTCGTTTTCTGTCACATCCCTTGCCCACCCTTCTCATCTCTGCAAATGACACTCCCCAGGTTCATGGATATTGGGGCACTAGGTGAGTGGTTACCTTGGCCCCCCCCCCTCCAGGGCCTCCAATGCAGCAGCTCCAAGTATCATGTCCACACACAGCTACAACCCCAGGAAGGGAGGCAGTGGTGGAAACTGGGACCTTTTCCACACACCACTCTCCATTTATAGGGGAGGAGAATGTTTCCAAGACGTCCTCTACCAATTCCCCCATACATCTAATTGGCTGAACTTGGTCCGATGGCCAATGTTAGCTGCAAAGGAGGCTGAGAAAGTGAAATCTGGCCTTCCTAAATTTGGTTGTAGGCAACGGGCAAAAGGATTAGGAATGACTGTGAGGCAGGTAACCTGTAGCATCTGCCGCTGTGCCTGCTTGATGTGAGGATGAAATGAGTTCATGTATATAAAACATCCGGCATAGTACCTGGCATGAAATCAGTGCTCAAGAAACATTTTAATGACCTGAAGAAAAAAATCGCTGTGTTCCTATCTATCTATCTATCTATCCATTCATCCATCCCTATTTCTCTGTTGTTTTTGGCAGCAGACTGCCTCCAGGGTCCTCCATCAATTTCTTTTGTTGGGTGAATTACTTTATAAGCTCTTTAAAATAGGAGGTGAGAATCCCCCAAGAAGACACCAATGCCTTCTGCTATGGTTTGAATGTTTGTGTGCCCCCCAAGATTCATATGTTGAAATCCTAATGCCCAATGTGATGGTATTAGGAGATGGGGCCTTGGGGAAATGCTTAAGTTCTGAGGGTGAAGCCCTGATGAATAAGGTTAGTGCCCTTATAAAAGAGGCCCCACAGAGCTCCCCTGCCCCCTTCTGCGATATGGGGGCACAGCAAGAAGTCTGCACCCAGAAGGGGCCCTCACCTGACCATGCTGGCACCCTGATTTTTCACTTCCCAGCCTCCAGAACTGTGAGAAATAAATTCCTGTAGTTCATAAGCTACCCAGTATGTGGTATTTTGTTGTAGCAGCCTGAATGGCCTAAGATACCTGCTGAAGAGGGTGGACTGATAATTGCAGGATTTGGTTTTGCTGAGTCGTCTATGCAGGTTCAGGCCTCGAGCTGAATTTTCCAGCAAAACAAAAGATTTTGAAGATGTTCTGTGAGAAAGGATTAGGAGAGAGGAGGCTATGTAAGGACTGGCGCCGTAAGGAGGGCTTTTGAGAAAGACCAAAAACATCCAGTGGAGATTTTCGTTATTTGATGTGTACAATGCAAAGTCAGCTCCTTTCTTTGTGTCTTCAATGTAATCCACCTTGTTTGCTAGTGTTTTTACATTTCTAGGATGAGTAACAGTGTGTGCTGAGTCCTGCTTTGGCCCAAATCCAGAGATGCCCCTGAGAGGACAGCCCACATGCGTGCCTTAGTTTAAAAAGGAAAAAGAGAAAGCAGGACCGCATCACATCCTCTATTTACTTTGGTCTGGGAGGGCTAACAAAGACTTCTGTCCATTTTCAACTCAATCCTATGGCAAGAGGCGATGAGTAACAGGCTACCGGGTTTCTTACCTTCGCAGCTGGGAGGAGAATGTCTTTGTGTATGACCTCGTGAACAGCTGTGTTCCTGGGATCCCAGCTGACATCTGGACAGGGCTTCACGATCACAGGCAGGTGAGGAAGTGCTGACCGTCAAGCCCTTTTGGAAGTTCCAGCCAAGATTCCATTTTGATTTAACCAGCCTTTCACATGGAACCTGGGTGCCAGGTCACGGCTATGTGCCCAGCACACAGAAAGATCAGACACGAGGATGCCCCAGTTAGAATATGATAATTGTCGTGAAAGAGGGTATTATGGGAACATGTTGGATGGCCAGGGACGGCCTCTGTTTAGGTTTGGGTTCTCCAAAAAGCAGACACAAAAACGTGATTGGATGGGTAAGAGGCTTTTGAGGGAAAACATTGGCGAAGGAAAAAAGACAGGAGGGTTGAAGAGGCAGGGAAGACCTTCAGGCCATGATGTGGGTCTGAGCCCAGTGAAAGAAGAGGGGGAGGGAACGGCTGAGTGGGGAGAGCCTTAGACCGCAGCTCACCCTGGAAAGTCTTAGCTAAGCCAGTGGGGTGTCCCCAGGCAAAGGATGCCCATTCCAGGAGTCCCACCTTGGGCAGGAGGAAGCCAGCACTAATACCCCTGACATGCTAAGTCACTAACTGGGAACAGCGTGGAGGAAGCACAGTCTCACTGTGAATACAGTGCTGGGTCCAAGGGGCTTTCAGTCAGCCATGCTCCCTCAGCTGGTCCTCCTGAAGGAGCTCTGAGCAGTGCACGTCTACAGCTGCCACAGCCTCCCTGGGTCAGAGATATTTAAGCTAACGTCTAGTGGATAAATAGGAACCAGCCAGAGGAAGAGCATTCCAGGTAGAGGGTGCAGCATGGGCAAAGGTCCTGAGGTGGGAGAGACCACGGCACACTCAAGGACATTAAAGACTAGTGTGCCTGGGACGCAGGGTGGCGCAGGGGTGAGTGGAATAACGGTGGAGAAGAAGGCCAAAGAGGCTGGCTTGGGCCAGATCTCATACCTGGCAATATCACGGCACACTCCACCTGGAGATTTGGTCTCCACGCTTTCCATGGACAAGTTGTATCCTGAGCGTCTCTCCTGCATGGATGCCTCCAGCCCTGCCTCAGATAGGGTTCCAGTTCCAGCTCCTGTTCTGCCACGTACTGGATGGTAGGTGACTGGGACTTTTTTTTTTTTTTTTTTTTGCGTCTCTGAGCTTCAGTTTCCTCAGCTGTAAAATGGGATGACAATAATAGTGCCTGGTTGTAAAAAGTAAATGGGCCAAGGTATGTAAAGGGCTTAGCCTGTGCTCAGCACACTGTGAGAGCTCATTAAGGGTGGTTGAAGTTGCTGTCAAAGTAGCAGAAGTGGGACTTCCTGGTGGTCCAGTGGCTAAGACTCCGCGCTCCCAATGCAGGGGGCCTGGGTTTCGATCCCTGGTCAGGGAACTAGATCCCGCACGTATGCTGCAACTAAAAGCCTGCATGCCACAGCTAAAAGATTCTGCATGCCACAACTAAAGATCCTGCATGCCGCAATGAAGATCCCGCGTGCCACAACTAAGACCTGGTGCAGACAAATAAACAAATATTAAAAAAAAAAAAGTAGCAGAAGTATCAATAGTGGCCAGACTCAGTATAGATATTTTTAAAAATCAATAGAATTCATCTGGCAAAAACTTGTATAGAAGTTGTAACATTAAAAAACCAAAATGTCCCATTATAATAGTAACTTTAAAATTGGCTTATGAGTTCCTTAACTTAGAGTTAAGGAACTTGTATAACAAGACCTAAGAATAATAATAACAAATGATACAGTAAAAGGACTTGTTTTTTTTGTTTGTTTGTTTTCTTTTTTGCGGTACGTGGGCTTCTCACTGCTGTGGCCTCCCCCGCCGCGGAGCACAGGCTCCAGACGCGCAGGCTCAACGGCCATGGCCCACGGGCCCAGCCGCTCCGCGGCATGTGGGGTCTTCCTGGACCAGGGCACAAACCCGCGTCCCCTGCATCGGCAGGCGGACTCTCAACCACTGCACCACCAGGGAAGCCCAGGACTTCTTTTTATAGTTTTCAAGCCTAGGCACCGCATGCCAGGCACTAGCTAGGTCTCTCAATGCTTTTAATTCATTCACTTCTCTCAATAATTCTCTGAGGGAAATATTAGCTCTATTTTATAGTTGTGGAAACTGAGGCTCAGAGAAGTTAAGTAACTTGTCCAGATTGCAGAGCTAGGAAGTAGACGGAGCTGGAATCCCAGGCTCTAGTCTCTCCCAGAAGGAGCGTGCAGTGTCCATTACATGACATGGCCTCCAAAATCATCAGTGCTTTGGGAGACACTTCTCTAAAAACTTGAATAAATGGAGAAATGACTTTTGTTCCAGGACATTGCAAAGAAGTAATTCTTTCCATAGTTAATTTGCACATTTATTGCAACACCTGTCAAATTCCCAGCAAGACTTTTCTTGTAATTGGACAGACTAGTTCCACAGCAGGCAAGAAAAATACACACTATTTGGACAGAAAGAAAAGAGATGAAGGGTGACTCGCACCCACTGGTAAACAACATTTTCTTTTTAATATGGTAGTTAGGGTCTTGAGTGCTGGAGTCAGACAGACCCGGGTTTGAATCCTAGCACTAATGCTTTATTAACTGTGTGAATTTGGGTAGACTAATCTGAGCCTCAGTTTTCTCATCTGTAAAATGGAGATGACAACGCCTGCTTTGCAGGATGGTGAGGATAAAATGAGTAAAGCACACCTGGCATGGTACATAAGAAGCCCTCAACAAACGGCGGCTTGTAATGTTACCAGCCGGAGCCAGAACCACACTCCAGGTTGGCTGCTCAGTGCTCAAAAGACAATGTTCGAGAGACAGGGTTGGTAGAACAAGAAAGATGCTTTATTCCAGAAGCCGGCAACCTGGGGAGATGACGGACTCGCATCCCCCAAACCATCTCCCGGTTGCTGGTTAGGAGACAAAGGTTTTAAAGGGGAGTTTCAGGGGTGCACAGGCAGGGGGCTACAAGCAGAACAGCACAGCCAGCTCCGACAGTCACCTCGAAACTGGTCATGCGGTGGTTGGATCAGCATCATCTTGATTGTTTTAAGCATAATCTTCAACTCCAGGGTCAGTTTGTTCTCACTTCCTTGAGGCCAGTTCTTGGCCCTGAGCTAGCCATAGATTCAGTACTGCTCAAGACGGAGCAGCTTACGTCATGGCTACAGTCTGGTCATCAGGCAGTTAGCTTTTTCCCTCTGGCGGCAGTCATAATATCTGCAAAACTACTCAGGAATGTACATAGGACACTGTGATCTGTATCTTTCAGGAAGGAGCTAAAGATTCTGTGACTCTAGTGTCCTAATCATTAGCTGTTTGAGCCTGCTTTTTTTGTGACTCAGGGAAGGTCTGGGAGACTATAGCTTTTCTGCAAACAAGAGGCGGGGACATGGAGGGGCTTTTGTACCTGGGAGGGCCCTGTGGGGTCCTGCTCAGTTTCAGTAATGGTGGTTAATAATAGTATATCAGATAAAAGTGAGGGCTTCTGCACTGTTAGATATGGAGGTATTAGAATGTTACCCCAAGCTGGAGCTGGCTCAAATGCCTGACCTTTCTCTCCTTGGCTTGCTTCCTTTCCTCTGGGTGCAACCCCCCAGGAAGGGCAGTTTGAATGGACAGACGGCTCATCCTATGACTATAGCTACTGGGATGGGAGCCAGCCAGACGATGGCATCCACGCGGACCCAGAAGAGGAGGATTGCGTGCAAATATGGTACCGACCCACCAGCGGTGGGTGCCCTCGAGACCAGGGCTCTTGCAGGGGTGCTGGGGAGGTGCCAGGGGTAGCCAGGAAACTGTGAATTATTCAACACCTTGGAGAGTGACCAGAGGTCACTGGGGGGTGGGGGTGGGGTGTTTGGGGCGTGGCAGTTCCCTATGGTGGATGCATTTTTTGTTTGTTTTTTTTCTTGTTTTTCTCTCTTTTTTAGCTTTTTTTTTTACATCTTTATTAGAGTATAATTGCTTTACAATGGTGTGTTAGTTTCTGCTTTATAACAAAGTGAATCAGTTATACATATACATATGTTCCCATATCTCTTCCCTCTTGCGTCTCCCTCCCTCCCACCCTCCCTATCCCACCCCTCCAGGCGGTCTCAAAGCACCAAGCTGATCTCCCTGTGCTATGCGGCTGCTTCCCACTAGCTATCTACCTTACGTTTGGTAGTGTATATATGTCCATGCCTCTCTCTCGCTTTGTCACAGTTTACCCTTCCCCCTCCCCATAGCCTCAAGTCCATTCTCTAGTAAGTGTGTGTCTTTATTCCTGTCTTACCCCTAGGTTCTTCATGACATTTTTTTTCTTGAATTCCATGTATATGTGTTAGCATACGGTATTTGTCTTTCTCTTTCTGACTTACTTCACTCTGTATGACAGACTCTAGGTCTATCCACCTCATTACAAATAGCTCAATTTCGTTTCTTTTTATGGCTGAGTAATATTCCATTGTATATATGTGCCACATCTTCTTTATCCATTCATCCGATGATGGGCACTTAGGTTGCTTCCATCTCCGGGCTACTGTAAATAGAGCTGCAGTGAACATTCTGGTACGTGACTCTTTTTGAATGATGGTTTTCTCAGGGTATGTGCCCAGTTTAAACAATGTTTAATGGTGCGTTGTTGACATGCAAACTGTGATTTGGATGAAAAGACATTAGAGATAGAAGCATGAAAAAAAGAAACTTGCGTAGAGACCAAAGGATGGTGCTTTTATGTCATCTCACCAATGCACCAGAGGTGGCTCGTGCTCCTGGACATTAGAACGAAGGGATGCCTGGAGGAGCGCCCAGGTGTAGTAGTGAAAAGAGTACCCAGATGGGTACAAGTACTGGCCCTGTTGCTTTCTAGTTCTGTGCCCTTGCAGGCAATTACTTATTCTCTCTGAGATTCCCTTTTCTCTTCTGTAAAATGGGTTTAATAATCGTTGCTACCCACAGGGCTGTTCTGAGCATTGAAGGAGATATAGTTGACACAGCACAGTGGTAAGAGCATGGACTCTGGAGCTGAATGTCCTTGTCTGAACCCCAGCTCAACCACTTATGAACTGTGTAGCCCAAAGTAAGTGCCTTAACCTCTTGGTGCCTCAGATTCTTCATCTGCAAAATGGGGCTAATGACACAACTCACAGGGTTGATGTGAAGGAAAAAGAAGATAAGAGACATAAAGTGACTGCAATGGTTTGCATGTGGTATCAGCAATCACCACCATCATCGTGAACAACAACGTCACTGCTCACACCAACCTTAAGAAGTAAAAACTATTAATATTTCCATTTTGCAGATGAAGAAATCAAGACTCAGAGAAGTTAAGTGATGTATTCAAGTTTGTCCAGCAAGCAGATATGGAGCTGGGTTTCAAACCTATATCTACTCCAGATGCAAGTGCTGAACTGCTGCCATTCCTACTTTGCTCCTTTTTCTTTTTCTGATTACGGGAGGGAGGCATGGAACAGCGACTTGCTATCCTGGGAGCCAGAGCTGGGCCAAGCCTCTGGGTGAGGCTTGCCCTGTTCCTCCACAGTGACAAGTCAACCCTAGCCTGATGCGAGAGTAAGGCTGGACAGCAGCCTCATTAAGCATCTGCAAGAAAGGAATGCCAGTGGAGACACCAGGCCTACGGGAGAGGACTTTTACTCTGGTGGGATGGCGGGGTGACTTTTACTGTGATGGATGGACCTTCACGCAGAGTCTCTGCTTTTTCCCGTCACAGCTCTGAGGTCATGGAATGATAACACCTGCAGCCGAAAGTTCCCCTTTGTCTGCAAGATCGCAGCTCTGACCATTCACTGATCCAGTCTCGCCCTCTCGGAGCAAGCCCAACTCCAGCATCGACTTGTAGATGTACCTAATATAAAGTCGGCACTCAATAAATGTAAAACACACAGAGGAGACAAATCTCCCAGACAGAGATTTTATACAAGCACATCTTAAGATACAGAGTGATCACTTGGTGACGAGTGACGGGAAAACCAACTCAGCTGGCTTTATAAATAAAGGATGGTGCATTTATTGGTCCAAGTAATAACAGTCCAGGGTTTGTTCTAGATTGAGTTGAATCTCACTGGCCTGGCTCAGGGCACATGCCCATTCTTGAAGCAATCTCTTTGGCGTGTGCTGGTCGGCTAGACCCTGCTTAGATGCACATGGCTGGGCAGGAGGGGTGGGGTCAACATCACCTGAACCACATGGGCCCAAGGAGGAAGGTGGTTCCCCAAGGAAAAGGAAAATACCACCAAACTCGTACATTGCCGGTGGGAATGTCAAATGGTAAAGCCGTTCTGGAAACCAGTTTGGTACTTGCTCAAAAAGTGAAACACAGAAATACCATATGGTCCCAGCAATTCCAATTCTGGGTATACACCCAAGAGAACTGAAAACAGGTATTCAGATATGAATGGTCATAGTAGCATTACTCACAATGGCCCCCAAAGTGGAAACATCTTTGGGGGCACCACCCAGATGACCCCATCCCATCGTCAGGATCCCAACCAGGGCCTTGACAGTAGCATAACACGCTGCCTTGGTTGAGAGCTCAACTCCCTTTGAAGTTCGGACACTCTGAGTCCCAGGCTTGATCTGCCCTCCTGCCACAAGAGATGAGAACTTCTTTGTCTGCAACCAAAGAGACTCTTTGGCTTTCACTCTTGGAGCAAGAACCTGTTACTTGTCCTCGGCTGTTTATTTTATTATTATTATCATATATATATATATTTCGGGGGGGGGGCTGTGTTGGGTCTTCGTTGCTGCCCACTGGCTTTCTCTAGCTGCGGTGAGCAGGGGCTACCCTTCGTTGTGGTGTGCGGGCTTCTCAATGCAGTGGCTTCTCGTTGTGGAGCACGGGCTCTAGGCGCACAGGCTTCAGTAGTTGTGGCTCGCGGGCTCAGTAGTTGTGGCGCACGGACTTTAGTTGCTCCACGGCACGTGGGATCTTCCTGGACCAGGGATTGAACCCATGTCCCCTGCATTAGCAGGCGGATTCTTAACCACTGTGCCACCAGGGAAGCCCCTCGGCTGTTTATTGTCTTTCTGTAGAACATCAAAGTCTTAGCAACAGCCACAGTCTAGTTATGCTTATAGGTGCTCTTCTCTGCTCATCAACTACCTGCTACCTCACTCCTCCTAGTGCATCCCCTTCCCGTAAACCCTCCCAGTTCACTCCATGGAAGTCTGAACAGTTGAAGACCACCCCGTGCCAGGGGCTGTCTGTTCCACACACCACCACTGATCGCCAGTTGGAAGGTAAGCGATCCAGCTTCTAAGCCCCATCTTGTCACTTGCTCCCTCGACTGCTCCCGACTGGGTTCTCTGGAAGCAGTTGCTGAGACAGGGTTTGTAAAAGATGTTTATTAGGGATAAGTACCTGTGAAGGGAAGGCAGAGGAAGAAGCGGAATTGAGATGCAGCCTGACAAATTATCGGTCCACCTGGCAGGGAGATCTGGGGCAAATAGAGGCGATCAGAGTGGACCACATAGGACTGAAATGGCCAGGCCTTTAGCCGCATACTCCACTCAGTCACTGATGTGGGCTCCCCTGGAAAGGAGTTGACTTTTCTTTCTTTTTTGGCTGTGTTGGGTCTTCATTGCTGCATGGGCTTTCTCTAGTTGTGGTGAGCAGGGTCTATTTGTTGCCGTGCATGGGCTTCTCATTGCAGCGGCTTCTCTTGTTGCAGAGCACGGGCTCTAGGCACGCAGGCTCGGTAGTTGTGGCACTCGGGCCCTAGAGTGCGTGGGCTTCAGTAGTTGCGGCTCATGGGCTCAGTAGTTGAGCTGGCTTCAGTAGTTGCAGCATGCAGGCTCAGTAGTTGTGGCTCGCGGGCTCTAGAGCGTAGGCTCAGTATTTGTGGCTCACAGGCTCTAGAGCACAGGCTCAGTAGTTGTGGCTCGCGGGCTCTAGAGCACAGGCTCAGTAGTTGTGGCTCGCGGGCTTAGTTGCTTTGCAGCATGTGGGATCTTCCCGGACCGGCGCTCGAACCCGTATCCCCTGCATTGGCAGGCAGATTCTTAACCACTGCGCCACCAGGGAAGTCCCAAGGAGTTGACTTTGATTAAGGCAGCTCTCTGCAGCTGAGGCTGACCCTGTAGGAGCTGACAGCTGGAAGCCACTCTGCCCCCTTCCTTGAAGGTGGGGATCTGGGTGGTACATCTCAGTGTTACCACATCTGGAATCAGAAAGACATGGGGTTCAGACTTCCCTGGTGGCTTATTTGCCACAACTACTGAGCTCGCACGCCTCAACTAGAGAGCCTGCGTGCTGCAAACTACAGAGCCCACACGCTCTAGAGCCTGCGCACCACAACTAGAGAAGAGAAAAACCCGCAGGCCACAACTGGAGAGCAGCCCACGCGCCACAACGAAAGATCCCACATGCCTCAATGAAGATCCTGGGTGCACAACTAAGACCCGACACAGCCAAAAATAAGTTAAATAGATAACAAATAAATCTTAAAAAAAAAAAAAGACATTGGTTCAAATCTCACCATTGCCACTTACCATGTGATCTCACGGAAGTGGTTTAACCTCTCTTGAGTTTCAGTTTTCTCCTTTGTAAAATGGAGACACAGTCCCTTCCAGCTCTAACTGATTTATTAGGCAGCTTTGGGAAATGAAGAGCTCTGCATAGGTGACGTGTCCAGAAAACTAAAATTCACTCCTCAAGCATCACAACTATCTCTACTTTTTCCACTTTGGATAGAAATCTTTCTAAACCATGTTATACATTCTCCTGCTTCCTTAAACAGAAGATACTCAAGGGGATTAGTCTTTTCGTGATGACTCAGGGTCATGTGGGCTGCATCAGCTTCAGGTATTTTTGTCTCCTCTTGTCATATCTGGGTGTCACTGTGCCAGTCTCTAACAGCCCACAGAATCCCCCATCTTTTCTAGGTTGTTGCTGCTGAGATGCTGTGGGCTGGGAAGCCAGGCAACCAGGCCTGAGAATAATTTGAGGGAGAAGAGAGAGAGAGAGAGAGAACTCGCCTTAGACTGCAGGACAGTCTAGGACGCCTCCACGTTCTCTGCTTCACTGGGAGTCAGACTTGCATCCAAGTCTGACGACTTTACCAGCCTTCCCTGGCTCCCTTCCTGTTTTCTTTCACACAGGCATTTCCTCTAATAAAATCTTTG
This sequence comes from Stenella coeruleoalba, assembly GCF_951394435.1. Classification (NCBI taxonomy): domain Eukaryota; kingdom Metazoa; phylum Chordata; class Mammalia; order Artiodactyla; family Delphinidae; genus Stenella; species Stenella coeruleoalba. The sequence continues at coordinate 64,717,214 of NC_137161.1, read as the reverse complement.
CATATACTTAATTTATCTTGGCACCTGCTTCTCTAAGGACCCAGATTAATACATGCAGTATATTCAGATGGCCCTCCCAAAAGTCTGCCCTAATTTACACTCCACGTGCAGTGTAGGAGAGCCCCTCTTCACCTGCACTTTTGCCAACACATTGGTCCCACCTTCAAATTGAACCTCCAGTGAGCAGGTGGACACTCCTTCCACTCCCTTGGCAACCCTCAGGGGCATTCTGTCGGCAAATGCATCACTGAGACTGATTTAATTGCTGGTGACAGAAAACCCAACCCCAACTGCCTTAAACACAAAAGGGCTTTTATTTACTCATAGACTTGAAAAGTCCAGAGGTATCTACCTTCAGGCTCAGCTTGATCCAGGAATGTAAGTGATATCGCCAAAGGCATTTGTGTCCATGCTCTGCCTCCATGCTGTTGGCTCGATCCTGAAGCTGCAGTCTCTCCCCTTAGGGAAGCAAAAATGGCCAGGGTAATTCTAAATCTTACACCCTTCAAGAGAATGAGGGGCCTTTCTTTCCCAGAAGCCCTTGCAGTCACCTCCTCTTGCCTCACGGGCTGTACCAGGTTACTCGGCCAACTTTTAACCAATCACTCTGGCCGGAAGACAAGCCTGATTGCTTTAGCCAATCAGGCTCTGTGCAATCGAGGCTGAGAGCTGGCTTCCCCAAAGGAATTGGAGGTGCTATTTTACCAAAAGAGAGCTAATGTTGAAAGTCATGTTGAAAACAAAACAAAATATCTCTGTTACAAGAAGGCAAGGAGGAGCCAACTTTAAATTTCAAACTCGGGGGGAGGGTTGAAAACATGGAAGAGTAACTGCAGCCTCAGGAGAGTCTTCTTAGAGAAGGGCAGGACCGCATCTTGCCCCATCAAGAGTCCTTGCGGGCTTCCCTGGTGGCGCAGTGGTTGAGAGTCCGCCTGCCGATGCAGGGGACACGGTTTGTGCCCCGGTCCGGGAAGATCCCACATGCCTCAGAGCGGCTGGGCCCGTGAGCCATGGCCGCTGAGACTGCGCGTCCGGAGCCTGTTGCTCCGCAACGGGAGAGGCCACAACAGTGAGAGGCCCGCGTACCGCAAAAAAATATATATATATTTTTTGGCTGCGTTGGGTCTTCGTTGCTGCGCGCGGGCTTTCTCTAGTTGCGGCAAGCGGGGGCTACTCTTCGTTGTGATGCACGGGCTTCTCATTGCGGTGGCTTCTCTTGTTGCGGAGCACAGGCTCTAGACGTGTGGGCTTCAGCAGTTGTGGCACGTGGGCTCAGTAGTTGTGGCTTGCGGGCTCTAGAGCGCAGGCTCAGTAGTTGTGACGCACAGGCTTAGTTGCTCCGCGGCATGTGAGATCTTCCCGGACTAGGGCTTGAACCCGTGTCCCCTGCATTGGCAGGCAGATTCTTAACCACTGCGCCACCAGGGAAGTCCTGAAAAGGTTTGAAAATGTCACTAACTCCGCCCCCTGTCTCATGATTACCATCCAGTGCAGGGAGCAAGCTATGAGCCACAGGCCACATCTGGCCTAGCACCTGTTTTTGTAAATAAAGTTGTATTGGCACATGGCCATGCCCATTGGTTTACATGTTGTGTTCCCACTACTCAACTACATCAGAGCTGAGTAATTGTGGCAGGGACCACCCGCCCCACAAAGCCTAAAATAGCATCTTATCTGGATTTTGACAGAGAAAGTGGGCTGACTCCTGCTCTAGTGTAACCCCCCAAAAAGTTATTCTCCCTCTAAATCTCGAGAGAAGCCTGCCCAGACTTCCAGTGCCAGCCGTGTGGTGGAACTCACACAGGCAGCTAGTTTAATGCTTTGTGCCTCAGGATCCCCATCTGAAAAATGGGTGTAAGTGTCTTTCTATAGAAGCCTGCCCTGGAGCTTCAAGATTGTACTCTTGCATGTAAAGCACCTGAGGAAGGAGTTGGCGCTCAGCAGAGACCTGCTGGTTGGGGAAGCAGAGCCTGAGGCTGTGCCGATTTGAACGGGACTCAGTCCCAGTTCGTTTCGCTGGATTCTCATGGCCTCTCAGTTTGTGTAGAAGCCACCCTGGGGTCTGACCTTGGGGAAGTAAATTCCTGTTTCTTTTTTTTTTTTTTGCGGTACGCGGGCCTCTCACTGTTGTGGCCTCTCCCGCTGCGGAGCACAGGCTCCGGACACGCAGGCTCAGCGGCCATGGCTCACGGGCCCAGCCGCTCCGCGGCATGTGGGATCTTCCCAGACTGGGGCACGAACCCGTGTCCCCTGCATCGGCAGGCGGACTCTCAACCACTGCGCCCCCGGGGAAGCCCAAATTCCTGTTTGTTAACCAAGCCATTCCCAAATTGCCCTGGATTGGGTCTGAGGGGCTCACACACCATGTCTAGTCTCCTAGATGGGTGGCCAGATGCTGCCCCCACTGCTGCACCCCTCCCAGGGGCCTCCTCCCTCTGAGTGAGACAGCCCTTAGCCCATCCACAAGCAGACTTCCCTCAGTGATCCTCTCAGCCACCACATCTAAGGCCAGCTGAACTGACCTAGAAGGTTCTGAGGTCATAAGACTCCAGGCCTCACCTCAGACTTACCACGTGTACACATGGTAATCTTGGCAAATGGAGATGGACTAGGGTTTGGAGTTAGAGTTTGGGGCCAACAATCGCTACCTTAAACAAAGAAGCAAAAATTTATGGAAAGTATACAGAATATCTCACGGGAAGGAATGAAAAATGGGAGAGACAAGACTTGAAAAGGACAGGCACAGTCTCAGTGTGGTAGGTAGAATTCTAAGAATGACCCCCACATTCTCCTCCCCTTGAATGTGGGTGGAATCTGTGAATTTGCTAAGATAGCACATTGATGATTATGTTATGTTATATAGCAAAGTTGATTTTGCAGATGTAATTAAGGTTTCTAATAAGTTGACTCTGGGTTCCTAAAAAGGGAGATTATCCAGGTGGGGCTAATCTAATCACATGAGCTCTTTAAAAGCAGAGTTTTCTCTGGCTCATAGCGGAAGAAGAACTCAGAGAGACTCCCAGTGTAAGAAATATTGGATGCACCGTTACTGGTTTTGGAGAAGGAGGGGACGCTCAGAGGTGAGAGTGGCCCCGGCTGATGGCCAGCAGGAGGCTGGGATCAGTCCTATAACTACAGGGAAGTGAATTACCCAACCCACCTGAATGAGCTTCACCAGGGCCTCCAGAAAAAACCTCAGCCCGTCCGGCATCTTGATTTCAACTTTGTGAGGCTCTAAGCAGTAAACCCAGCCAAGCCTGCCCGACTTCTCTAACCTGCAGAAACGTGAGATAATAAATGGTTCTTGTTTTGGTTTTTGTTTCAGTTCATAGATAATGACTTTCATGCTATCTTTGTTACAATTTAAATTTTATATTATTATTACATATTTATTACAGTATTTTTAAGCACAATCTGAAAAAACCGAGTAACAATTTTCTATGCTGCACGACAATTACCACGAATGTAGGGGCTTAAGCCAAAACAAATTTGTTATCTCACAGCTTCTGTGGTTCAAAAGTCCACATGTGGCTCTGGGTCTCATCTGGCTGAAATCAAGGTGTCAGCTGGGCTGTGGTCTCATTTGAGGCTCGGGTCCTCTTCCCACCTTTACTGGTTGTTGACAGAGCTCCTTGTAGCTGTAGGTGTGAGGCCCTCAGCTCCTGGAGGCTGCCCACTGCTCTGCCCCATGGCACTCTCCACACATGGCAGTTGGCTTCTTCAAGGTCATCTGGAGAACATCAGCGAGGCTTGAATTTCTTGCCTTCCTCTGACTCTGACCTCTAGAACCAGATTCTAAGGGTTCCTGTGGTTAATTCAGACCCACTCAGGATAATCTCCCTTTTGATTAACTGAAAGTCAACAGATTTAGGGACCCCAATTATATTTGCGAAATCCTTTCACCTTTGCCATATAATGTAACTTAATCCATGAGGTCCCAAGTATTCACAGGACCCACCCACACTCAAGGGGGAGGAGACTGTACCGGGAGTGTACACCAGGGGGCGCCAGTCTTGGGAGCCATCTTAGAATTCCACCTGCCAAATTTATTGAGCATTTACCAGTCTCTCTACCAACTGCTTTATTGTATTCATTTAACCTACACATCAATCCCATGAAGGAGGAACTATTGCTTTCCCCATTGCACACGTGAGCAAGGCTAGGCACCAAGAGGTTAAGAGACTGGTCACACAGTTAGTGAGCAGCAGAGCCAGGGTTCAGACCCTGCTGTCTGCCTCTCCTATTTCTCTCTCTGTCTCTGTGTTTGTACCTCTCTATGCTCATGTGCACGTCTCTGTGTGTGCATGTCTGTCTGTCCCTCTCCTTTTTTCTTTGTGTGTGTCTCTCCCCCCTCTCTGTCTGTCTCTCTTTCTTACACTTACACACACACGCATACACACACACACTCACAACACCTCCCCTCAATCCTTTCCTTCCCCCACCTTTTGGTGAATATTTGCTTTCAGAGAGTTGTTTGGAAGGGCTTGAAGGGATGAGGAAGGGTTAGGGAGCTCGTAAGTCTGATCTTATTAATTGCTCACAATTACTGAGCACTTACTGTGTTCCAGGTGCTGTGCTAAGCTAAGCACGTTACATCCATCATCTCACTCATCCTCACAACAACCCCAGTCGCTATGATGTCCGTTTGACCGACAAGGAAATGGGGGCTCAGAGAAGTTAAGCTACTTGTCCAAGGTCACACAGTAAGTGACCAGGTCAGGATGCCCACCTCACATTAGTCCAACCAGCTGCTGGCTTTCCCCTACTCCCTACCGCCTCTCCATCACGGTGAGCAGCTGAGGCCGTCCTGCTGCCTGAAACCTCAGCTCACGTGGAAGGGGAGCAAGAGACACACAGAAGTCCCTGCCTCTCCCTCCCTCTCCCTGCCTCCCAACCCCACAGTTCTCTCGCCCTGCTTTGCATTCACGACAACATCAATCTTGTTCCAACCCCAGAGCTTGGGAGCCCCGCTGGGCAGGCAGTCTCTGAGTCACCGCACACTGGCAGACGATGCTAAACTAATTTCCCAGCATCTTTGGGAAGGATTTGGTTTCTGTCTCCCCAGCTAAGAGCCACACAGACGGTGGCAGCAGGCTGGCAGGACCCAGGGGCTCCCTACCTGGTCTGGGAGAGCCCAGTCTGAGATGTGATAAGATCCTGATTAGCAAAGTGGCTGGGCTTGGAAAGGATCCAGGCTGCGGCCTGAACTGGATTAAGGGACGGGACATTTGGTGCCAAACCACAGGGATGGCGCTAAAACATCCCTAGAAATCCAACCAGATAGAGAAAATTGTCATTATTTTTTACAGTGACTTACAGGACTCCTACTCCATGGAGAGATGATTTAATCTTCATTACAACTCTACAAGGTAGGCATCATTTATTATTGCCTTTTTACACATGGGGAAAGTGAGGCACAGTGTTCCAGTCACTTGCTCAAAGCCACAAACCTGGTAGGTGATGGAGCCAGAGTTTTAATCCTGACCACCTGACTCAATAGGACACCAAATCACTAGCCTGACCGGGTGTCCACACATCTTGGTCCAACCCTGATGATAGCACCCATAGAAGGAAAAACAGTAAGTCGGGGAAAAAAAGCCATCCTGGTATTTCCCAACGTCTTTAAGAGACTTCCTATTTCAGACTGTGACTAGGGTTAAGGAGTTTCAGAAGCACAGCACAGTTTCCTAAATAGAGATGACATGTTTCTCTTGGTGATGTTTCTCTTTGGTGAGTCAAGAGGAACTGAGCAACGGCCTGAAGAACAAATCCATTCCTGGCAGCTCTTTTCTTCCCCGTTTGCTTTCATTCTCTCTGCATCACAAATTGGACACAGCTTTCAGGGGCAAGTTCTCTAGGATTAAATGATTAAAATGGAAAGGTTTCCCAAACAAGAAATCCCTGTATTAAAGATCACTTTTTTCCTAAGAAAAATAAATGAATAAATCACTCCAAAAAACAAAAAACAGTAAGTCGGTCAACATCTTTCTCTCTCTGGAATTGGTTTTGAATTGGTCCCCAAGTGAGTAGTGATGCTGGGTTTCAAAGCAGGCCTAGCCATCTTCCTGACCTGCATCTTCCTGCTTCTCCTGCAGGGCTCAGGGTGCTACTTTCCATTAGTTAATTCCATCAACAGAGGCAGTGTGGGCTGAGGAGCCAGAGCAGAGCAGCCAAGTTCAAGTTCCAGCTTTGCTGCTGCCTATGGCCTTGAGCACTTAACTCCCTGAACTTCAGTTTCCTTGCCTGAAAAAAAGGCATCGATGATGCCTACCTTGCTGACTGTTCAGAACTGGCCTAGAGAGGTGTATATATATGTTCCCTCGTGTGGATAAAGGCATATGGTCAGCCCTCAATCAATGACAGTGGCAGAAGTGACACAGCAGTAATTGTTGCAGTAATCCTATTGGTTAAGTACACAGACTTTAGAGCCCATCTGGGTTCAAAGCTATATAGTCCTCTATACAGTCATCTGTAAAGTGGGGATACTATTAATACCCACACTTTATTTTTTTTTAAGATTTATTATTATTTAATTTATCGTTTTTGGCTGTGTCGGGTTTTCGTTGAGACATGAGGGGTCTTTTCGTTGTGGCGCGCGAACTCTTCATTGTGGCACTTGGGCTTCTCTCTAGTTGCGGCACGCAGTCTCTCTCGTTGAGGCACGCAAGCTCAGTACTTGTGCCATGCGGGCTTAATTGCCCCGTGTCATGTGGGATCTTAGTTCCCTGACCAGGGATCGAACCCATGTCCCCTGCATTGTAAGGAGGATTCTTTACCACTGGACCACCAGGGAAGTCCTGCCCACACTTTAATTAGTTAAAATATATAAAAGTTTAGGACACCACTGCAAACTAAATACTCATAACGTTACTTAAAATCATGATAGCAAAAAGAAAATCATGATAGCAGAAACACTACATGTCCGTTTCAACCTTGACCTTCAGATGGATATTAAGATTCTGCCAAATGGACTCATTTTAACCAAAGTCTTATTACAGCAAAGGAATCAGTAATAGAGTGGATATTGTGTACAATTCAGTGGTATTTAGTATAAAATGGTAAATTTTATGTTATATGTATTTTACCACAATTTTTAAAAGTATTCTACCCATTCATTTGTTCATCCTAGCAACGTCACAAAGTCTGGACTATTTCGGACAGATGTTGAGTGATCTTTGGATTATAGTATTATTTTATTCAAAGGATATTGCTGGCCATACAGTGATATTTGAACAAGTGGAACTGTTCCCTCTGCTATGAGAGAAGTTTTCCCAGCCTGCGGTCTGGTGAATGTGCCTTACTGACTGACAGTGGGATCGTAAGTAAACGCAGCCCAGGAGAGCTCGGCTCTGTTCGGATCCAGGGCCAGCCGCAAAAGGCGTAACTGTTCACAGCCCCCTCCAAGCATCATTGCAAGCGTGTTTCACGGCCATGGGAATAGCCCTTTAGAATCCGTTTTCTTAATGATTCTCTGTGGTTCACAATATACCATAAATTTATGAAGTTAAACACGCCTCTGCCAGAACATCAGGCTGGAAAGGATATGACAGGCACCAGCTGAAACCCAGTTTATTTAAAACCCAGTTACCCAGGGGCTTCCCTGGTGGCGCAGTGGTTGAGAGTCCGCCTGCCGATGCAGGGGACGCGGGTTCGTGCCCTGGTCCGGGAAGATCCCACATGCCGCGGAGCGGCTGGGCCCGTGAGCCATGGCCGCTGAGCCTGTGCGTCCGGAGCCTGTGCTCCGCGACGGGAGAGGCCACAACAGTGAGAGGCCCGCGTACCGCAAAAAAAAAAAAAAAAAAAAACCCAGTTATCTGAAACAACTTTGGAAGAATGCAACTTATCTCATGGACCTTCTCTCCTGGTTAAGAGCTGCCCCATGGCTTTTGGAACTGAGGACCCCAAACCTCAGGTGTCTGAAAGTTGGCCATTACAGGCAAAATGCCCTCTGTTCATCTTACTTGGCATCATTACAGTTTGGCAAGGTTTCTTCTCAGAGAAACACTAGTGGTCCACGAGCCTGGAGCATTCATGTGGTAGCAGGTAGGAATCAAACATGCCCAGCAGCACCACCTGACATTCCCAAAGCCCCACTGGAGCACATATGGGTAGCAGGTGCTTTGAATGTGATGGTGGGTTTCAGTGTGAAAGCTGGACTCTGAGGTCCACACAGGAAAATCCTAGCACTGTTTAAATTTTTTTAAAAATCTTGTAGATAGCAAAGAACTGTGTCTGTGATTGCCTGAGATGTTGTTTAGTTTTTATTTTCAGAGCTAATCACAGGTTTTATTCCTTCCACTTGGAGAAGGCAAATCCCAGCTGAGTCCTATTGATCCTTTTCTTGCTTCTGGACTGCATCCTCTTAGGATAATTGGCATCAGTGAGCTCAACAAATTCCAGCCTTTTTCCTGAGAGACTGGGGAGCCTGAGTAATACATGGCAGTAAAAATACTTTCTTGATTCTGTAGGGGATGTAGCCAGGCTCCTGGTTCTCCGGGAGATATAAATCTTAGGCCTCATCAGGCCACCTCCCTTCAATCTCTAGCTCTCGGTATCTCTGGGAACATCAGGGGCCTCCCAGGAGCAAAGAAGCTGTAATTCTCACATGGAACCCAACATATCTGCAACTAGAAGTAACTTGGGATGTTAATATTTTAACTGTATCACTGATAACTCTAACCTGTATATAACCAAGTCTTCTTGGATCAATCTTTTCTTTAATCATAGCGTCAGCTACAGTGCTTTCATCTGGAAGCATTAAAGCTTGCAGAAAACCCATTTCAACTGACTTAAAACAATGATAAACATATAATCTCATATAACAATATGAAATCATGGGACTTCCCTGGTGGTGCAATGGTTAAGACTCCATGCCCCAATGCAAGGGGCCTGGGTTCGATCCCTGGTCAGGGAACTAGAACCCACATGCATGCCACAACTAAGAGTTCACATGCCACAACTAAGGAGGCTGCCTGCCGCAACTGAGACCCGACACAACCAAATAAATAAATATAAACAATACGAAATCATAAATAAGGCAAGAATGCTTATTCTCACTACTTCTATTCAACACTGTACTGGCAGTTCTAGCCATTGCACCAACACAAGAAAAAGAAATAAAAGCATAAAAATTATAAACAAAGAAGTAAAACTGTCTCTATTTGCAGATGACATGATTATTTACATAGAAAAGCCTAAAGAATCTACAAAACAACTGCTAGAACTAATAAGTGAGTTTAACAAGGTAGCAGAATCCAAGGTCAATATACAAAATAACATAACAAGATGCCTCACGAGGGGAGGGGTCCCAGTGGCTCCATAGTATCATCAAAGACCTAAGTTCCTTCTAGCTTTCCACATTGCCAAATATAACATTGATCTTCATGGTTGCGAGATAACTGACACAGCTCCAAACATCACATCCCCGCAAAACAATATCCAAATGTGTACATTTATGAGATGAGAAAATTTTCACAGAGCCCCACCCTCCAGGCTTTCCTTCATTAGCCAGAACGATATCACATGCCCATTTATGAACCAGTTGCTGGCAAAGGTAGCAGAATTGCCATGATTGTCTCGAGATATTCAGGATTCACCCTCCCTGTTCAGTGGGGCTGGGGAGAGGCACTGTATTCCTTAAAGCTCATGGCCACAGGGTATCCGACAAAACCAGAATTTGACTGATGAATAAAAAAGTAAAAATAGTTACCAGGTAAGGAACCAACAGTATCTACCATAATATCCCACACAGTTTCCAGAAATGAAGCCACTGGGTGGCCCCAAGCTGGTCATTTATGAGATTTTATCTTCTGTGGGCACTGGTGTCTATTTCCTGGGGGTGGCATACAGACCCTTTCTGAGTTTCATCTCAACCAGAAAAACCCTTCAGCTATTTATATATTCCTGAATGATAAAAAAAAAAAAATTCTTCCATTCACAAGTATGTTTTTATGAATTGGGGGCTCAGGGGTCTACCTGAACTTACGTCTTTGATGATATTGTTGAGCCACTGGGACCCCTCCCCTTGTGAGGCATCTTGTTATGTTATTTTGTATATTGACCTTGGATTCTGCTACCTTGTTAAACTCACTTATTAGTTCTAGCAGTTGTTTTGTAGATTCTTTAGGCTTTTCTATGTAAATAATCATGTCATCTGCAAATAGAGACAGTTTTACTTCTTTGTTTATAATTTTTATGCTTTTATTTTATACCTGAGCCCCCAATCCCATCTTCTTTAACCTCTAAATTAGATTTCTTTTTTCTTTTTTTTTAATCATCTGGTCCCAAATGCCTATGCTCAGCTTGACTTTTTTAGAGATTAACTCGTCCAATAATCCCCTTGAAGTTTCTGCCCATGTCATCACAAATAAGAATAGTCTTGGAAGGCAGAAACAATGGAATAGGGAGGAGGGAGGCTTTCCTTCATTTCTTTAATCTGCCAAGCCCCCTTCCCCAACTCCCACCCCACCATCAGCCCACAACCTGCAACTCATCCACAGGCCTCCAGCAACCACACATCCTACGTGATCTTGGTCCTGTACTATTTGCCTCAACTTGCCTTTCACTCACAGGCGATAAATTCTGGACTTTCCTGACTTCCAACTCTGAGACTGCCAATTTTTCTTCTTGCCAGCTGCATGTCACTCTTTGATCCCAATTCTTTTTATTTTTTTTTTGAAGTATAGTTGATTTAAAATGTTGTGTTAATTTCTGCTGTACAGCAAAGTGATTCTGTTATACATTCTTTTTTTAATATTCTTTTCCATTATGGTTTATCATAGGATATTGAATATAGTTCCCTGTGCTATACAGTAGGTCCTTGTTGTTTATCTGTTTTATACATAGTAGTTTGTATCTGCTAATCCCAAACTCCTAATTTATCCCTTTCCCGACCTTTCCCCTTTGGTAGCCATAAGTTTGTTTCTTCTGTGTCTATGAGTCTGTTTCTGTTTTGTAAATAAGTTCATTTGAGTCATATTTTAGATTCCACATATAAGTGATATCATATGGTATTTGTCTTTCTCTTTCTGACTTACTTCACTTAGTATGATAATCTCTGGGTCCATCCATGTTGCTACAAATGGCATTATTTCATTGTCTTTTATGGCTCAGTAGTATTCCATTGTGTATATGTACCACATCTTTATCCATTCATCTATCGATGCACATTTAGGTTTTCTCCATGTCTTGGCTATTATGAATAGTGCTGCTATGAGCATAGGGGTGCATGTATCTTTTCAAATTAGACTTTTGTCTAAAAATATGCCCAGGGGAGGGATTGCTGGATCATATGGCAATTCTACTTTTAGTTTTCTGAGGACCCTCCATACTGTTTTCCATCGTGGCTGCACCAACTTACATTCCCATCAACAGTGTAGGAGGGTTCCCTTTTCTCCACACCTTCTCCAGCATTTGTTATTTGTAGACTTTTTTTTTTTTTTTAGATGTTGGGGGTAGGAGTTTATTAACTAATTAATTTATTTTTTGTGTGTTGGGTCTTCGTTTCTGTGCGAGGGCTTTCTCTAGTTGCGGCGAGCGGGGGCCACTCTTCATCGCGGTGCGCGGGCCTCTCACTATCGCGGCCTCTCGTTGCGGAGCATCGGCTCCAGACGCGCAGGCTCAGTAGTTGTGGCTCACGGGCCTAGTTGCTCTGCGGCATGTGGGATCCTCCCAGACCAGGGCTCAAACCCGTGTCCACTGCATTAGCAGGCAGATTCTCAACGACTGCGCCACCAGGGAAACCCCTGTTATTTGTAGACTTTTTAATGATGGCCATTCTGACCAGTGTGAGGTAGCACCTCGTTGTACTTTTGATTTGCATTTCTCTAATAATCAGTGATGTTGAGCAACTTTTCATGTGCCTATTGGCCATCTGTATGTCTTCTTTGGAGAAATGTCTATGTAGGCCTTCTGCTTACTTTTCGATTGGGTTGTTTGTTTTTTGTTGTTGAGTTGTATGAGCTGTTTGCATATTTTGGGAATTAAGCCCTTGTCGTGCACCCAGTTCTTGATGCACTTTTTCTGCTTGGCGCTCTGGGAACCTGGTTGTGGTACCCACCCCTCTGTAGGCAAAAAGGCTGCTCAGGTCTGCCAGACCTCTGAGACCACACTTCTGATAAGATCTCCTCCCTGTCAGAGTGGAGGAACCAGCTGTATTCTATCCCATTCTTTCATATTCCATGCTTAAATATTTAGCTCAGAAGCTCTCACGGATCTATGAAAGCAATGGCAGGAGGGGGAGCAGTTTTAGGTGAGCAAAGGGCTGCACATGGTCAAAATATCTCTTCTTCTCCCCGTTTGAAAACTCACTGCCAGCCCCCTCACTCCTTCCTAACTGCTCGCCCATCTCTGACTCTCCCGTTAGCCGGTCACGCATAGCTTTTCCACACCCCCAAACAGACCAGAGGCCAGGCCCCTGTTGCACCCACTTTTTAAAGAACACTTTCTATCTTCAATTTCATTAAAAAGGATAATATAAAAATATTACTCCACGTGTCCTGCCTCCTATCTCTCCAGCACAATTTGAATTTAATTTTGCTGGGAGAAAAGGAAGAACTCTCAATATCCCTCTTTTATCCTCTGATTTCATTATAAATTGTGAGAATTAAAGCAGTATAATTGTATCATTCAGGGATGTTTTCAGGAAATTGACATTAAAAGGGAATTAAAGAAAAAAAATGTCCATTTTTTATCTAGTTAGTGAAAATTTGGAGAGAATAATATTCTTTAACCAGACTTGCCTGTTATCTCCGACAGATTCTTTCCAACACCATTTAGAGAGTAAATGACATCAACATGAAAAGTGGAAATGTATACTGTACAAATATTCTCACTATTCTAATCAAAAGGAAGATAGTTCAGCAAGAAGTTTAAAGCAGTTAAGGCAATTTGGTGCCTTTCAGGCTGGATTTGGTTCTTAGACACAGTTTGTTTGTTTTGTATAGTGGGAACTTTTTTTTTTTGGCTGCCCTGCACAGTTTGTGGGATCTTAGTTCACCCCACTAGGGATCAAACCCGGGTCCACGGCAGTGAAATCACCGAGTCCTAACCACTGGACCGCCAGGGAATTCCACTGGAAACTTTTTAAATAATTAGTTGCTATGGTTTGTTACCCTGATGACTTCCCAACTCCCTTCTCTCTGCCCATATCCACTACAGAGATTGCAAAAAGCCAGATACTTGTGTTTATGTGTCATTTCCTGATTTTGATTATTCTACTGTGGTTTTATATAAGAATAAACTTGTACTTGGGAAACACACTGTGAGATACGTAGAGGTAAAGCGCACGCTGTTTGCAACTTATTTTTAAATAATTCCAAAAAATAGAGAATAGTAAAGCAAATGTGGCAAAAAGTTACTTGGAGAATGTGGGTGAAGGATATATGGTTGTTCTTTATATTATTCTTGCAACTTTGCTGTGTTTGAAATTATTTCAAAATAAAGTTACCAAAAGTGAGAAAAAAATTTTTTAAGAAAAAGAAAAGGAAAAAAGTGAGATACTCACTGTCCTAGCCCACCTTGAAGCTAAATGTGGTCATGGGACCAAAGTTTGGCCCGTGAACTCTAAGTCAGGACCTGCTGGGCTTTTGTTGACCCTCATGAGGAACACTTAAGGATGCTATCCCATCTTCTTCTGCATTCCACAGCTGGAATGCAGATGTGATGTTTGAGCTCTGATAACCATATTATGATCATGAGACAACAAGACTAAGTGCAAAAAAAGCCAGTATTTGAAGGATGTGTGTGTAAAGAGAAAGAGCCTGGTCCTTGATTACACTGAGGAATTACTGAGTCAGCTCTGTGACTCCCAGTCTCTGGTTTCTTGTGTCCTTGGCTTTTAAGCTGTTCATAGTAACTTGCAGCCAAAAGCATTCCTAATACAGTTGCTGTGCCCAACTCTTCTTATTTAAACTCCACAAATAAGTCCTTACCCCTTTTCAAAGAATGAGAAAGGGCAGATATTCCCTCTCTCAGTTCCCTGAAATCCAGGGTGCTGGGACATGCAAACCAGGTGCTGCCAGTTGAAGATCACACCCAGTATTCTGAACGTGGGGGGCAGTTGGAAGATGCCAAAGGCAATGGGATTGATGGTCTAGGGGGGCGTTGCTCAATGTCCCATGGCAGGGGTGCCAATGTTAGCTTTCTCCCAGCCTGCTCCCCTCACGTGACCTGGCGGAGTTCCCAGCTGCTGGGCCTCTCGTGGATGTTGCCCATCTCCTGAGTCCAGTTCCCCACCTTGCAGTTAATTTTCTGAGCCACCTAATATACCTTTCCCATAAACCCTTTTTCTGCTAAGCCATCTTGAGAAGATTCTGTTAGCGGTTGGTATCCCTGATGGTATAATTGCACACATCTAAAAATCAGAAAATTCACATCAAAATCCACATTTCTGACTTGTCTTAAAAAATGAGATTATGCAATAGTGGGGCTGAATGGCAGCAACAACCTCCCTTTAAGTGGTGTATTGTAGTTACCTAAGCGGCACTTGGGCTTGTGTCTTCCAGTCCTAGCTGTCCGTATTAAATGTTTCCTTTAAAACTTTTCTTCATTTATATCTTATCAGAAATACTCAGCACTTTAACATCCAGTTAACCCATTTTAACTCTGTCAAAATTTTTTTGAGATAAGTCAGATTTGGTAACTGCATGTAGTAGGTACCGATAAAAACATACAAAGTGGATGAATAAATGAATATAAAGAATGATTGTAGCATCTGGAGGTGTTTCGCCTGGAGAAAAGAACATGAAGTCTGTAAATAACCAAAGGGATATTAGATGAAAGAAGAGTATGTGTGCTTTGGATTGACCCAAAAGTCAGAACTAGAGCTGTCGTGTGGAATTTATAGAAAAGCAAGTTTCCCTTTAGACTAAGAAAAACCGCAAATAATTTGAGCTGCTCATCATGGAAGGGGCTGGCTGCTGAAGCACAGAATAAGACCCTGTGACTGAAGGTATTCACACCAAGACTAGATGGGTATTGGGCAGGGATGTAGGAATTTCTGCGCTCTGTGAATGTTGCGGAGGAATCACTTGAGAATCTTGTTACTGTATAGACTGATTCAGTTAGTTTGGGGGTGGGGCCTGAGGTTCTGCACTTTTTTTTTCTTTTTTAATTTTTTGCTGCATTGGGTCTTTGTTGCTGCGCGCTGGCTTTCTCTAGTTGCGGCGAGCGGGGTCTGCTCTTCATTGCAGTGCACGGGCTTCTCATTGCGGTGGCTTGTCTTGTTGCGGAGAACAGGTTCTAGGCACGTGGGCTTCAGTAGTTGTGGCACATGGGCTCAGTAGTTGTGTCTCATGGGCTCTAGAGCGCAGGCTCAGTAGTTGTGGCACACGGGCTTAGTTGCTCCATGGCATGTGGGATCTTCCCAGACCAGGGCTCAAACCTGTGTCCCCTCGATTGGCGGGCTGATTCTAAACCACTGTGCCACCAGGGAATTCCCGAGGTTCTGCATTTTTAACAGGTTCTCAGGGGGAGGCTGATGATCCTGGTGCACAGACCACACTTCGAGTATCTAGAAATTAGATTAGCTCAGAGCCCCCTTAGGACTCTGACATTCTATGAATCTACTGTGGATGTCTCTAAGCTCTATAGGATCATATATATGATCCTATAGGATCCATATCTGCCCTATCTTTTGTTTTGTCCCAAATACCTAGCTCCGTGCCTGGTACATAGTAGGGTGCTCAACATACAATGTTATTGAAGAACACTATTTGGTAATAAAACACTGAGCGACAGGGGCCAGTCTCCAAAGATCATCTATAGAAGATGACATCTACATGAGATTCTTGAGAAGATAAACCTGTAGTGACACAGAACATATCAGTGCTTGTCAGGAGTTAGGGCTGGGGGAGAATGTAATTACAAAAGAAAAGCACAACGGGGTTTCTGGGGGTGATGAAATGGTTCTGTATTCTGTTTGTGATGGTGGTTATAGAAATCTATACATGTGTTAAAATTCATAGATCTGTACACCAAAAAGTCAATTTTAATGTATGATAATTTTTTAATAAAATAAGTATTTAAAAAATAATTATTGGGCTTCCCTGGTGGCACAGTGGTTGAGAGTCTGCCTGCCGATGCAGGGGACACGGGTTCATGCCCCAGTCTGGGAAGATCCCACATGCCGTGGAGCGGCTGGACCCGTGAGCCATGGCCGCTAAGCCTGCATGACCAGAGCCTGTGCTCCGCAACGGGAGAGACCACAGCAGTGAGAGGCCCACGTACAGCCAAAAAAAATAATAAAAATAAATAATAATAATAATTATTATTATTGAAAACATATATTTTCTGAATAACATTAATTGAATACCTACCCTGGGCCAACCCAGAGCCAGGTACTGAGGATTTAAAGACAAATGAGACAAACCCCTCACTCCCAACCTGTTTCCTCCATGTTGTTAAAACTGCTCTGTGAAAATAATTATCCAAGAGTCGTAAGGCACAAATGGTGGTGCAGACACCATCTAAGTCTTCATCAGTTTGTAATCACCGTTGTTTACCCTGGGAATTAAGATGAGTACTAATTACATTCTGTGTTTTTGATGGGCTTGGAAGAAGTTCCAGGAAACCTGCTCAAATTGCCTTATTTATTAACCTGTCCCCACTTAACAAGTCCACGTGTTTGCCTCCAGACTTAACCTTGGAGATTGTCAAATCCATCCAAGAGGAAAGCCAGTTTGCATAATCCAGTCTAGATGCCAAATGACAGATGAAACAGATCCAGCCCAGAGCAGAGGGAATCTTGACTCAGAACTTGTAAAAATTCAAACAATACAGAAATCTAAAATGTGTGGATAGCTGCTGCTGACAGTTTGGTAGATATTCCTCCAGTGTTTTTTTCCTATGCACATACTAACATATGTCTATAAATTATTATTATTTTTATTTTATTTATTTATTTTTTTTCGTACGCGGGCCTCTCACTGCTGTGGCCTCTCCCGTTGTGGAGCACAGGCTCCGGATGCGCAGGCCCAGTGGCCATGACCCACGGGCCCAGCCACTCCGCGGCATGTGGGATCTTCCCGGACCGGGGCATGAACCTGTGTCCCCTGTATCGGCAGGCAGACTCTCAACCACTGCGCCACCAGGGAAGCCCTTATAAATTATTTCTTTTACAACAATGTGATCATACTGAATAAACTGCTCCACAATGTTTTTTTTTCACTTAACAATATAGACTTTTTCCATCTCAGTAATAAAGACAGAACTATTTTTTTTTTTTTTTTGGTAAGGGCTGCACTAATAGACTATTGTTGAAAAACTCCGTAATTTATTAGCTTAGTCCCCTAGTGCTAGATATTTGCATTACTTCCAGTTTTCAGTGCTACAAACTCAGTCAGGATGCTAGGTTAGGCTGCTATAATGAATATTTCAAGTCTTAGTATCTGAGAAAGGTTTATCTCCTGCTCATGACACATTTCCATACTTGGTCAGCTGGGGCTCTGCCCTAGGTCATCCTCGCTCCAGAAACCAGGCTGATGGAGATGCCATTATCTGAAATTAGCACGACAGTGTGGCATAAGGAAAGAGAGTGTGACGACGCACAAAGGCTTAAAGCTTCTGCCAGATAGTGACACATGTGACCTGTTCACATTTTGTTTTGGCCCAAACAAGTCACCTGGTCTTGCCTGAGTTCAAATGACAGAGAAGTATAATCCTCCCACGGAAAGGGGAGCCAAGTTTTGGCAGAGTCAGTCTACCCATGAACTTCCTCTCACGTGCAACTTTATATTCTTGGGGGAATTTCTCAATAGGATAAATTCCTACGGGTAGAATCCCTGCTCAAAACAAAGGCACACACTGCTATGTGTTTACTTGAATTGAACAGCTAAGTAGATGGATGGCAATGGTGAGAACCAAAGCTCTCATTGTTGGAGTGGGAGAGTGTAGATCAGCAAGTAGAGAGGGCTGGAATGATCCATGTGGTGTTGCATTAAAGTTGGAGACCTCAGTCCGCACTCATATTTAGCTTAACATACATCCAGATGGTTCCATACAGAAACATTTACTGTTATGTGTATATGTACAGATCAGTATACAGATACTTTTCTTTGCACTGTCTGCTGAGAAGGCTGAGAGGCAAGGACACCTCAGTAGCAATAAGCACTTTGAGCTCTCAGATCTAGGTGTTTAATACCATTCTCCAATACAAGGAAATAGGGCTCCTTGGAGAGATGGCTGATTCTAGGACAGGGACAAGAAATATACAAGATGAGCCTAGAGCATCTTGTAATGAAGAAAGTAAGGAAGCGCTCAAACGAAAAACCACGATGAAGGGGGATGTCAAAGGGACACGGGAGCCCAGTGGCCAAAGCTGGAATGATTTGAACACCAAAATAAATAAAGTAGTATTGGATTATAACCCAAAGTAAAAAAAAAGTAAAAAATAAACTCATGAGTCCATACTGATATAAATAAATGATTAAATACATAGCATAGACAAAAGATTCTCTCAGGCAAGAGAATTGTGAATAATTTACACAGATACTCTGCCCTCGAGGAGACAGAGCGTAAGGCTGCACTTTTCAAGTGTGAGCTGCACGCAGTGACTTCCAAAGAGCACAGCACGGAAAGGGGGTGGGAAAGCGAGCACCCTTACAGTGGAGAAACCTAACACGTACTGCCCAGCCAGGTGATAAAGGCCAGCATCACAGTGAGAATCATGATGGTATTACACACCCATGGTGTGATGCGAGGAGAACGACACCACCTGCGTGGTCTTCCTCCCAAAACCCATGACCACAGTATAACTATAAGAAAGACATAAGACAAACTCAAATTCAGTGGCCTTCTACAAAACACCTGTCCAGTACTCCTCAAAACTGTTAAGGTCATCAAAAACAAGGAAAGTCTGAGAAACAGTCACCGCCAAGAGAAGCCTAAATGTAACATGGCATTTCTGGATGGGATCCTGGAACAGAAATAGGACTTGAGGTTGAAAACT
Organism: Stenella coeruleoalba; assembly: GCF_951394435.1. Taxonomy (NCBI): domain Eukaryota; kingdom Metazoa; phylum Chordata; class Mammalia; order Artiodactyla; family Delphinidae; genus Stenella; species Stenella coeruleoalba. The sequence continues at coordinate 64,698,268 of NC_137161.1, read as the reverse complement.
AAGGATGTTTGAATAAAGTATGAACTCTAGTTAATAATAATATATCAATTCATTAATTGTGACAAACGTACAGTATTAATGTAAGACGTGAATAATAGGGGGACTTGGGTGTGGGATACACGAGAACTCTGTACTGTCTTTGCAATTTGTCTATAAATCTCAAGCTATTCTATAAAAAGCGTTTATTAAATTTTTAAAAGAAAGAAAATGGAAAGAGGTGGTACTAAGGGCCCCAGACAAGTTAAGTTGGAGTTCAGAGCAAATACCCAGTTTTAAATGGAGACAGGACAATGGGTAAGGTAATTAGGCAGACAATTGAGCAAAGATGAATCCAAGTCTTAAAGACAGTGCCAACACCAGGGCTAGTGGATTCTGCGGCTCAGTGGGAAACCAGCTGCCCAGGTGTGTTTCTTCTATGTTCCAGGATCGTAGTCTGATTGGTTGCCTGGTTGTGTTGCCAGATTAAGCAAGTAAAATTCCAAGACACCCAGTTAAGTTTGAATTTCAAATACACAATGAATAGTTCTGTAGTATATTCCATGCGCGGTTTGGGACGTTGGGCTAGAAGATTGTTGTTTCTCTGAAATTTGGGTTGAACAGGCATCCTGTATTTTATCTGGCAACCCTATGCCTGGGCTTCATTTAAAAACCCACTGGAAAGTAGTATTTCCATGTAGGAATTCCTTCTGAGTATTTCTTGGTACATTTTTCTGAATCACTAGAAAAATTAGTCAAGAAATTGGGGAAGTGGGAGAAAGCATTGTAATTTTCCTGTGAGAATTAAAGCTTAACAAGCAATCTGGTGACATAAGTAGTTTGAAGGCATTCTCTGATGTCAAAATTTGTATGATCATGATTCACTAAGCTAGTCATTTGTGTGTGGTTTTCAGTATGTTTCATTTACAATAAACATTTACAACAAAAAGTTAAAAGAGAAAGAAGGGAGAGGGATTTAAGAGGCATAATAGTCAAATGCAGTGTGTAGACCTTGTTTAGATCTGGATTTGAACAAACCAACTGTAAAATATAACAACCATTGAATTATTCAGTCTAAATGAGTGAACTTCATGGTATATAGATATCTTTTTTAATACAATTTTAGAGGTTACACTCCATTTACAGTTATTACAAAATATTGGCTATTTTCCCCATGTTATACAACTACATCCTTTAACCTATCTTACACCCAATAGTTTGTACGTCCCGCTTCCCCACCCCTATACTGCCCCCCCATATATCTTTTTTTTTTTTTTTTTTTTTTTTTTTTGCGGTACACGGGCCTCTCACTGTAGCGGCCTCTCCCGTTGTGGAGCACAGGCTCCGGACGCGCAGGCTCAGCGGCCATGGCTCACGGGCCCAGCCGCTCCGCGGCATGTGGGATCTTCCCGGACCGGGGCATGAACCCATGTCCCCTGCATCGGCAGGCGGACCCTCAACCACTGCGCCACCAGGGAAGCCCCCCCACCATATATCTTGATACAGCTGTTTTTAGAAATCCAAAGTAAAAGAAATAATCAATGTTCTATGAATTAATCTAATTATTTTGAAATTTACTCTTATTATCTGAAAAAATAGATGTTTATTTAAATAAGTAATGCATGTGTGAGGGAAAAATACCTAGCAGTACAGAAGAGGAAACAGATTATCTCCCACCAACTGCCCAGGTCCTGCTGCTTTTCTCATGGGAAATATCTCATCACTCCTTTTGCTTCCCTATTTCTTGTCGGACCAATACCATGGGCATGGCTTTGGTTTAAACAATCCTTAATTCCCAAGAAAAGAAATACAAGAAACTGATGAATGGTTGCCTCTGGGGAACTTATAGGACTACTTCCTTTTAAATATCTCTCTATTTAACCTAGAAAAAGTTGGTTTTGTTTTGTTGTTGTTTGTTTTTAATTAACCACCACATCTAAATCCCCAGATCAAGGTTTTCTCAGCAGCTGCCAGTTCCTGTCTGCCAATTAGCTTATGAGAAGGAAGTCTTAAATGCTAGCTCTGCCAAGTTATTAAGTGCATTGTGCCTCAGTTTTCTTATCTGTAAAATGGGGGTGTTAAGAAGAGCACTACCACACACATTTTCTGTGACTTAATAGGGTAGAGCTGAGAACCATGTCTGGCACAGGGTAAGCCATTCTCATCACTGTCTTTTACTAAATGGACCACTTCCTGCATTTGGAACAGGTGAGGCAGCTTCCCTGGGGCAAAAAATAAAAATAAAAAGAGTGTTGTACAGCTCAGATATTTACTAGCTTTGTGACCCTGAGCAAACATTTCATTTCTCTGAACCTAAAAATGTATGTGCAGTGCTGGGCGTGAAGTGGATATGCAACAAATGTGTAACTAGAAACCTCCCGGAGCACTGCACGGTAAGAATAAGAGATCTAAGCTATTGGTCTTGAGACAAACTATAACCAATGGGATAAACAGAGACTGAAATTAGCATGTGTGAGCCAGTCGGGATGCTCCATCTGCAAGTATGAGGAAACCCAGGTGCCAGTGGTTTAAACGGAGGAATTAGGGCAGCAGAGAGCATCCAGGGCCAGTTAGTTCAGTGCTCAACAAAGTCATCAAGGGACATCCCTGGTGGTGCAGTGGTTAAGAATCTGCCTGCCAATGCAGGGGACACGGGCTCAAGCCCTGGTCCAGGAAGATCCCACATGCCACGGAGCAACTAAGCCCATGAGCCTGAACTCCAGAGCCACAACTACTGAGCCCGGGCTCTAGAGCCTGCATGCCACAACTACTGAGCCTGTGCGCCACAACTACTGAAGCCTGTGCACCACAACTACTGAAGCCTACACACCCACAGCCCGTGCTCGGCAACAAGAGAAGCCACTGCAATGAGAAGCCCGCGCACTGCAACAAAGAGTAGCCCCTCTCGCCGCAACTAGAGAAAGCCCGCATGCAGCAACAGAGACCCAACACAGCCAAAAATAAATAAATTAATTAATTAATTTAAAAAAAGAAAAAGTCATCGATTCCTTCCATCTTCCGTGCCATCCCCACGTCCCCTCCTCTGGTTGACCTCAGTTTCAAGTCTCGTGGGCAGGCAGGACAATGCCCAGAGCAGGAGGAATAGGACCTTTTCTCCTTACACATCTCTTTTTTTTTTTGGCAGTACACTGGCCTCTCACTGCTGTGGCCTGTCCCGCCGCGGAGCACAGGCTCCGGACGTGCAGGCTCAGCGGCCATGGCTCATGGGCCCAGCCGCTCCGCGGCATGTGGGATCTTCCCGGACCGGGGCACGAACCCGTGTCTCCTGCATCGGCAGGCGGACTCTCAACCACTGCGCCACCAGGGAAGCCCTCCTCCCTTTTTAAGGCTGAATAATATTCCATTGTGTTGAGACCACATTTTGTTTATCCATTTATCAGTTTATGCACATTCAAGTTGCTTCCACCAGTTGGCTGTTGTGAATAATGCTGCAATTAATATGGGTGTGCAAATACCTCTTCAAGATCCTGTTTTCAATTATTTTAAATATATACCCAGAAATGGGATTGCTGGATCATATGATAATTCTATATATAATTTTTTAAGGAACCTACATACTGTTTTCCATAGCTACTGCACCATAAATTTGTGTTGCGTTTAATTTGTTAAGGCAGTGATAGGAAACTCGTAGCGGACCTTTATTGGTTTTGCTTTTTTTTTTTTAACTTTTTTGAAGTATAACATACACACATAGAAGTACACCTACTTTGACTCACAGACATAGAAAACAAACTTATGGTTACCAAAGGGGAGATGGAGGGGGAGGGATAAATTAGGAGTTTGGGGTTAACAGATACACGCTACTATATATAAACCAGATAAACAACGAGGACCTACTGTATAGCACAGGGTACCACATTCAATATCTTGCAATAACCTATAATGAAAAAGAATACGAAAAAGAATAGATATATTATAAAAGTGTACACATTATAAGCATACATCTTTATACACTTCCACAATTTGAGCACACCTGTATAACAAGCCCCCAGTTCAAGAAACAAATTTTTAAGCGCCCCTAGCCCACCCAAGATCCCCGCATATGCCTAGAAAGGGACTTTGGAAACCATCTTTTCTCCGCCATTTTACAGAAGGAAGGACAGAGGCCAAGGAAAGTGTAGGCAGTACCACCATATTTTTATTTTTTAAATATACCGAGTACTTTTCGAAAATACTTAGAGGAGATTGTCAGAGGACAGAAATTCATTCCTCTTCTAGGGATATTCATTTAACATTTCCATTTTTAACTGAATTTTAAAAGGATCCCCGAGAGGATTTTAATGTGCTGTGAACAGAAATTATTCCATAAATTTGTGGAATTGTTCGTAAAAACAATTTTTTAAAATGGAAACCCACCCGCGACCTAAATGAATGGGAACACGGGTTTGTAATTCTCAACCGTGGCCTAGCCTCTTGCGCCACCTGCTGGTTGACTGAGAGAGCTTCACCACCACACCCTGTTCAGGAGGCCAGTTCATTTTTTCCACGAACACACAGTATTAAACATGCAGTGTGTGCTGGACACAGTCTCATGTCCATAAGGCTCAAGGTCTTGCAGAGGAGACAGACATTCATCCACATATAATTCATGTAAAATTACAAGTGTAATAAATTCAGTAGTGACAACCTAGCTATTCATTAAATCCCCTGTGAAAATCTTGTTAGAATAACCTTTACAAAAACTCACTCCCAGAGATCTGAGTCCATAGGCCTCGGGTGGGACCCAGAGAACATCTGTATTTTCTACTAACATCCAGCAAGATTTTTAATGCACAGATAAATATGGACACCTTAGATTACTTTTGGAAGGGTTAGGTGTAAAGGGAACTTTGAAAACTGAATTTGATTTTAAACATGCCAAGAGTAAAAATCTGAGTTAAGCAAAGATGTCAGGTGGAAATCACCAGGGTAGGAGGGCAGTTATAATTAGAGAAAGTTGTAGAGTATTTTGGAGAGACAAAGATAGAGTCAGAGAAGTAAAACAGAGCACAAAGTACAAATCAGAGAATGGAGTTTTATGTGCAGGGAGAGGAGGGAGAGAAAAAGCAAGAGAAAAATTAGATCTTCAAAAACACAGTCCCTCACTACTTGAAAACCACACCAGGTTACTCAACCCCTACTACTGTAAATCACCGTATCGTGTATATATTATAAGGGCCCAAGGGATCAAAACAGTAACCATAACTTCGGCACCCGCTGGAACATAGGGGCGTTAACAGGAAGTGAGCTCCAAGATACATATTTTGGACATTTCTCTACTCTATTATGCCAAAGGCTAGCAAGTTCCCCAAGACCACACTAGACTGTAAACTCCCGCAGGGCAGGGACCCACCAGCCACTTTCTATAGTACGCCACACAAGGGTGTTCATAGAAAAGACCCACTGCCCGTCCAGCTTGTACTACCACCCTCCCTGCTGCAGGCGCAAGTGCGTGAGCAAGTCTGAGCCAATCCAGCAGCACTTTGACTTTCTGACACACTGATTGGTCCAAGGTGTTGTCATGTGATTCAAAAATGAGCCAATCACTGTCCTTCCTTAGCCTTGTGGAAACTGAAGCTGGGATACTTTTGCTGAGCACCTACCTTGAGAGGCTTGCCCCTCAATGTTTCCTCGCAGCTCCACACACAATCCATGAAACTATAAAAATAAATCCCTTTTGAATTTCCACACTTGAGAACAATTACTTACTAAGCACTTATTACACTCTGAGAAGTATGCTATATGTCTCTCAACAACCGTACAAGATAAGTAATTCTTTTGTCTCCATTTTTCAAATGAAAAAACCAAGATTTACCAAAAATTAAGCAATTTGCCCAGGGTCAAATAGCCAGTAAATGCCCAAGTTTGGAATCAAGCTTAGCTTTCTTTGACTCCAGAGTTCAAGCTCTTAATGAATGGCTAACCTGATTCTCATCTACATGACTATGCTTGAAACACAGCCCCAGTACATTATGATTTCTTCGAAGACACCATTTTTAATGGCTACATCATTTTCATCTTCTGGATGTAGTATAATTTCAATAATTCCCAATGGTTGACTATTTAGAATATTCTCAATATATGCCATTATAAATAACATTTTGTTCTCAATTTAAATAACAAACTCTGGCCTGAGGAGCCAAATCCAGCCCTTGGCCTGTGTTTGTAAATAAAATTTTATTGGCACATAGCCACACCCATTCATTTCCATATTGTCTACTGCTGCTATCACAGCAGAGTTGAGTACTTGCAACAGAGACTCTATGTCCCACAAAGCATCAAATATTCATGATCTGGGTCTTTACAGAAAAGATTTGTCAATCTCCGTTCTAAACATTTGTCTACATTGTTGATGGTAACCTTAGGATAAACACATAAAGAGTCAAGCCAAATCGTCTTCTAGAAAATTGGTTTTCAATAACATTGCCACCAGGAGTTTGCTGAAGGGTCCATTTCTCCTACCTTCCACTTTTGCTGGCAATGGCCATTATGCAAATGGCTGTCAAGATTTTCCTCGGCTCTAGGCACCAGAGAGACAGCAGTGACAAGCAGGCACAAGCCGCTGCCCTCAAGGAGCTTGTAATCTAGTGAAGGGGTGAGGAAATATCATAAACTGCTTGACAGGTATATATACCATTTGTCAGATGGTGACAGGTGCTCTGATGAGCACTAGAGTGGTAAAGGGTGTTGACTCTGAGCACGATGGAGTGGGTGCTGGTTTACACAGCGTGGTCACCACCTGTCACTGGTAAGGTGACATTTGAGCAGAGACCTTAAAGGAAGAGCATTCCAGGTGGAGGAAAAAGCAAATATAATGAAGATGGTATTTTCAGAATTCAGCAGGAAAATGGTTATTTTTATCTCCATAGTAGAGCTGTGCTATGGTGTAGATAACTTCATAGAGCCTGTAAGTCAGAAGTTTTTTCTATTTGACTCTGAAGTCCCTTGTACTTATTCAATGGCAGCAGCTGATTTGCTTCGAGGTTAGGTTGTGCTAAAGCTAACACTAAAATTAGTTTTCCTTTCCTAAGTAAACAGCAGCTGGTAGTACATTTGGGGGTGGAGAGCATCCCGAGTGAGCTGGAAGAAAAGAAGAATCATCAGAAGGCTCACATTTTCCAAGGAAGGAGAAGTACGTATCAGTGGCTGAGGGGGAGTGCATGTTCCAAACCCCCAGGCAAGGCGTCTGCTTAAAGGACAACAAGAAACCTCATTGTCATCTGAGGTGCTTCCCTTTCCCTCATTCATTGAAGCACTGAATTAATTCTGTTATATTTCCCTCAGAAAGAGCACTTGATGCTGGCGCCTTGTCTCCCTCACCATTGTCACTCCTGGATAGAGAGGGCTAGTTGTCCTGCATGACTAATCTCACCTTCTGCCTCCCTAAACACATGGCCAACCAAAATAAAGACTACATTTCCCAGCCTCCTTTGCTGCTGGTGTGGTCATGTGACTATGACCACACTATAGTACTTCTGGAATTATAAGTTCTGACCTATGAAGTGTGGAGCAGAGGTGATGCATGCAGTTTCTGGGTTGTGCTTCTAAAGGCCAGGAGCTTGTCCTCCACTGTCACCTTTCCATCTTCTCTCTGGCTGGAATGTAGGCATGCTGGCAGGATCTTAGATCATAAGGTGGAAGCAGGTGTTGAGAATGCAAAACAAGAAGATGGACGAAGCCCGGGTCCCCAACCCTTTCATGCCGCAATTCCAGCCCTAGATCTCCAACATGGACTGTTATGTGAGAGAGAAAAAAAACATCGTATTCTAAGGTTTCTTTGTTACAGCAGCCTACCTGTCTCTTAATCATTTACTCTCTCTCCATTTACACTATTACAATAGCTCCCAAATGGATCTGCTCCCTCTAATCCCTCACTTCTCTCTATATCTTCAGGAGATATTACCAGCAGCACCAGCATCCTAAATGCAAACTGATCATGTCACATCCCTGTAATAATTACGTTTGTTGGTTCCCAGTTAAAACTGTTAGACTTGGCTTCGATAGGCCTCAGAACCCTAGCCCCAAGCTGCTTTTCCATGCACAATTCCTGCTACATCTGCCCCAGATTCGCTATACTTCTGCCAGACTCAGCTTCTCCCCTAGAATGTGACTGTGGTGGCCAGCCTCCAAGACGGCCCTGGTGAGTGTCACCTCCTGGTGCTCACGTTGAGCAGGGCTGTGGAACCAGTAGGATGGTGGGGAAATGGCAGCATTTGACTTCCTAGTGGCAGCAAATGACTTCCTAGTGGAGGTGCCCTCCTCCTTGCTCTGTCTTGAGTCTCGCTGGAGGAAAGTCAGCCCTCTTGTTGTGAGGTCACTCAAAGAGCTCTGTGGAAGTGTCCCTGTGGTGAGAAACCGAGGCCTCCAACCCAGAGCCAGAAGAGTGAGCCTCCCTGGGAGGCTGATTCCCCTCAGCCACGTGACAACTTCTGATAGGTCTGCTGAAGCACGAAGCTGTTTAGCAACGTCTGTGTTTGGGACATATTTGTTCACTTGCATCCTAGGCCCCTAGAATTCAGCAGTGGGGTGGGAATCTCCAATCATGTCAAATTATTTGGGGTTCCAGTTGATGCAACTGTCATCAGCAAGGACTTTCTTAAGTGAAAATACCCAAAGCTCGAGTCGACCTGGAGTTTCTGCCATGCCTGCCGTTCTGATTGTAAAATGCAAACCTAATCAGTCAGTAATTATTCCCATGTAACTTGAGATCATCTGCTACAAAGAACTATTCTATGCTTCCATAGTTTGGCATCTTCTGATGAGAAAAGAAGGTTCTTGAATGGCAGTGAGTGCTTGGTGCTCTCCCTTGAAAGCGGACCTCTCACCTGGAATTTCCATAACCGCTCCAGAGCTGTGCACTTGAGGCAGTGCACTCAGTGGTTGAGGGCACAGCTCCTGGAGCTGAAGTCCTAGTAGAGGTTAACAGACCAAATATGGCCTGTTACCTGTTTTTGTAAATAAAATTTTATTGGGACATAGCCATGTCCATTCATTTACATATCACCTATGACTGCATTCCTACAAAAGACAGAGTTGGGTAATCAGACAGATGTTTGACCCAGAAAGCTTAAATTATTTACCATCTGGCCCTTTACAGAAAAGATGTGATTGATCCCTGAATTAGAGCATTTACTAATTAAATAGCTTTCTTGTCCCTCATCAGACACTTTGGAAAATATAGCTTTTTCTGTCACAAGATTTTGATGAACAATGCACAATTGATCAAACGCAGTCCCTTTACTCTCCCATAAGAGTATGCTCAGCTATAATTTTACAGCCCATTAACAAAGTCAACCCCAAACATGATTTTTCGTTTTTGCCTTTTAGAAAACTAGCCGTTCTTTTATCTAACTTAGCAATCTTATTTCTTGCATTTTTTTTTCCCTGACTGATATGTAAACTTTGTCCCTCAAATACTCTTCAGATCAGCTTTTTTGGCTTCTGGCTGGTAGTGACTTAAATAAACATTGACACCTGCTAATGAACAATTGTGTATTTATGACTGCCAACAGCAAGGTTCTCAGGTTTTAGTAAATCTAAAAATGGCCCAGAGAGTTGATTTAAAAAACATAGATTCCAAAGATCTGTCTCCAGAGAGCATGCGTCAGCAGATCTAGGTGGGTCCTGGGAATCTCCATTTTTAAATAAAGACATCCTCCTCCCATAGAGGATTCTGAAATTGGTGGTCTCCAGAGCCCACTCCGAGAAACCTTGTCCTACAAGATGAGACCCAGGCTCCCTGGAGTGATTGACAAAGCCCCTGATTACCTGGCCCCGCCCCTTTCCTGCCTAGCTCCTCCCATCGCTCCGCCATATTGATGTAGGACTCCAGGGGCATCTGACCTCTGCGCATGCGCAAAGAATTTTTTCTCCTCTTTCTCTCTTCTCCAACCCGTATCGCCCCTCCGCGCCCCATCCTAGAAAGTTCTTATGACACCTAAGTGTTATCGCCTCTTCTAGGATGCCTTCCTGACTTCTCCCAAGCTTGATCACAGCCTTTTTTTGTGTCCACAGTACATTCCATTCTACCTCTTATGTAGACCGTGGACTGTATTATACAGGTGCTTATTATATTACAGATGTTTGTTTGCTGACTGGTCCATCTGCCCAACTACACTGTGGACAGCTTAGGGAGGGGCATGGCTTATGGATTTATGTACCCTCAGCTCCCACTCCAGCAATCAGGAGGTGCTCAGTGAATGCTTGTGAAAGGAAGGGGATTGGGGCGGGGGGAGCGGGAAGAGGTAACAACAAGGTCCTCAACAGCCATTTCAGCTTTATCATTTCAACAGTAATGTGCCCACTGCCAGGAATATGTGCACAGATATGCAAAAATACAAAGATATCCAGTGCTGCTCTGTTGTAATTAAAGAGAAGCAGCTGCAACAATCTATGTGTTCATCAGTAGGGGACTGGTTAAAAAAGTATGGTACGTCCATGACATGTAAGATGATACAGCCTTTAGAAAATATAAACTGGATCTGCATGTGCTCACATGAGACTCTCTCCAACGTGTACTGTTTTTTTTGTTTTGTTTTGTTTTGTTGGGTTTTTTTTATGCGGTACACGGGCCTCATCACTGTTAAGGCCTCTCCCGTTGCGGAGCACAGGCTCCGGACGCGCAGGCTCAGCGGCCATGGCTCACGGGCCCAGCCGCTCCGCGGCATGTGGGATCTTCCCGGACCGGGGCACGAACCCGTGTCCCCTGCATTGGCAGGAGGACTCTCAACCACTGCGCCACCAGGGAAGCCCTCCAACGTATACTGTTAAGAGGAGGGCTTGAAGAAGAAGCAAAGTGCCAAACAGTGTGTATAATGTGATCCCGTTTATGGGGGGGAAGGGAAGATGGGGACACACTTGACACGCGTGTATATGCAGAGGAAAATTCTGGAATTTTCTGAAATAACATGTGATACTATTTGGGATGTGAGAAAGTTGGTCGGGGAAACTGGCCTTTTACATTATGATCTTCGAAACTATTTGAAATTATAACCATAATCATAATTAACTTTATAATTACAATTTTTTGAAGTCAGTTGATCTAGACAGCCCTTCCTACAGCCCTTCCTCCCCCCCCCCCCAAGTGGCACATGCTGAGACGGACTTTCCGGTTTAAGTGTGACAAATTAAGTGTGGCTGAAATTGGCCCCTTGCTCTTGCACACTACGCTGGAGAACGGAGGACAATTGCCGAACCTTCCACACATGGCCACGAGAGGGCGCGCCGAAGTAGCCAAACTCGCTAAGGAATCGGGGGGGCCCCTGGGAACCATCACGAGCTAAAAAGCCATCTTATTTTCAAAAGGCTGATAGGGGTCCCCACCGGGTGTTCACAGTTGGTCTCCTCCTAAGTAAACGAACATAATTGCAATTTAATTTCTTCTAAATTGCATCAACAATTAAAGAGAAATTACTCCCCTCGCCCTTTCTTTCTTTTTTTTTTTTTTTTTGCAGTAGGCTCCTGGTAATTTCAGCAATTTAATGAAGTCCTTTGTGGGCAGACAATTGGACTTCAATGACTTTCTCCCTAGAGCTGGCCTGGTAGGTAGAATCTGCCTTCTCTGCCTACTTGTTGACTTACTGTGAATCTGCCAACATCTTAATGCAACATTTTGCTTTTGCTGTCTGATGATAAATAACCTCCTTCCTCAGAACTGGGCATATAAAGATGTCTCTCTGTGGCCATCATGATTCACTTTTTCAAGTTCAAAAGGTAGAAAATAGAAAGCTTTTCTCCAGTTGGGCCCCTCCCTTCCTCCCTCACAGTGGCTTCCACTGTTACTGCCTCTCTGGTCATTTATTCTTTTGATCTCAGATCTACAAGCCTTCTAGTAATGCCCATTATCTACTGGGGAGGATAGAATGAGTAACACCTGGCCCACTCTTTATTCCTCAGTTCTAGGCATTGGGGGATAGGAGTGGACAAAAAAAAAAAACCCTACCTGTTCACAATCACCAAAAACTGTTAACAAATGAATGGATAAACAAAATGCAGCCTATCCGTACAATGGAATATTATTCAGTCATAAAAAGAAATGAAGTACTGATACATGCTACACTGCGGATAAATCTCGAAAACATCATGCTAAGTGAAAGAGGCCAGACACGTATTGTATGACTTCATTTATATGAAATGTCTACAACAGGCAAATCCTTAGAGACAGAAAGTAGATTAGTGGTTGCCAGGGGCTGGCTAGAGGGATTGATGGGGAGGGACTGCTTAATGGGTACAGGGTCTCCTTTAAGATGATCACAATGTTTTGGAACTGGAGAGAGGTGACGGTTGCACAACACTGTGAATGTACTTAATGCCACTGAATTGTATACACTTTATAAAGGTTAACTTTATGTTATGTGAATTTCATGTCATTTGAAAAGAAAAAAGCCCAGCCCTTATAGCGTTTGCATCCTAATGGGAGTTGATTGAAAATAAACCAACAGGTAAATAGATAATATGTCACATGATCTTGGAGTCATGTGGGAGAGACACACAACAAATCCTTTCATTCTAGTGTGAGCAATGCCCTGGCAGACACATGCTAAGGGAAGGAAGAAATTCCAAGTGACGATACTGCACCCTGGGGTTGAGTTCTGCAGAAGTTTCCAGCGGCCTCAGATGGCACCCTGGGGTTGAATCCCAGCCCTGGCCAACTGGCTGTATGACCTTGGGCAGGTCATGTGTCTTTATTAATTTATTCACTCATATGAGATACACTGAATCTACAGAGATGCTGGAAGCTCCCAAGTCATTCTGTCCTTTCTGGATGCATCCATTGTCTCTCTCCATTTCCAAAGTCTTAAGTCCTGTTTTTTTTGTTTTTTTTGTTTTGTTTTGTTTTTTGTTTTGTTTTGTTTTTTTTGTTTTTTGTGGTACGCAGGCCTCTCACTGTTGTGGCCTCTCCTGTTGTGGAGCACAGGCTCCAGACGCGCAGGCTCAGCGGCCATGGCTCACGGGCCCAGCCGCTCTGCGGCATGTGGGATCTTCCCAGACTGGGGTACGAACCCGTGTCCCCTGCATCGGCAGGCGGACTCTCAACCGCTACGCCACCAGGGATGCCCCTTAAGTCCTGTTTTAACCAGTCACAATCTGATACCTCTGTTGAGTGATGTTACTCGGGGAGTCAGAGGGCGCTGGGGTTTGTGAGAAGCAGTAGAGCTTGTTTATCTGCAGGATGCAGAGAGAGAAAACAGAAAGGGAACTCATTTGGCTGGACCCTGAGAATTCTCACCTTCCTGGTCTCTGCTTCTTTACGGGACTTGGAGGCATTGGTTTGAGTGACTTGACTGTGAATCTCAAACCACAGCTGATGCTCAGAGGTCAATGAAGAACCCTAGGCAGGACCTGCTGGAGAGCAACCTGCTAGCCGGTAGGGACACAGAAGATGTGCAAGTCCAACCCTGCTGCAACCTTCACCCTGGTTTATTCTAGGGCATGGGGCGACAATAAACAGTGGCTGGTCCTGCTTGCTGAAACTCCGTGGCTGTTGTGGCATAGGGGTAGGTTATATGTGTGTATAAATATATGTTATATATAAGCTGAATTAAGGCTCACCCTCATGACCTCATTTTACCATCATTACCTCTTTTTTTAAAAAATATTTATTTATTTATTTTTGGCTGCTTTGGGTCTTCGTTGCTGTGCACGAGCTTTCTCTAGTTGTGAAGAGTGGTGGCTTCTCCTGTTGTGGAGCATGGGCTCCAGGCACACGGGCTTCAGTAGTTGTGGCACGTGGGCTCAGTAGTTGTGGTGCACGGACTTAGCTGCTCCGCGGCACGTGGGATCTTCGTGGACCAGGGCTCGAACCCGTGTCCCCTGCACTGGCAGGCGGATTCTCAACTGCTGCGCCACCAGGGAATTCCCATAATTACCTCTTTAAAGGTCCTATCTCCAAATAATGTCACACTCTGAGTGAGATACTAGGAGTTAGGACTTCAACATATGAATTTTGGAGAGACACAATTCTGCCCATAACCCTCCCTACCATCCATAAGCATCTGGTAGAATTAAGTCCTAAAAAACCAACTCAGAAAGATTTCTGACTCTCCCTCTCTCACCTCCTCCTGGTCCAAGCACCTTAGTTAGGCAGACAGACCACTGAACACCGATGTCCTTGGAAAGGGATCATCTCCTCTTGGCCACTCCTTGAGTAATGTTCAACATGAAAGGGGTAGGGGTGATTTGTTTTAAAAATCAGAATCTCGGGCTTCCCTGGTGGCGCAGTGGTTGAGAGTCCACCTGCCGATGCAGGGGACGCGGGTTCGTGCCCCAGTCCAGGAAGATCCCAGATGCCGCGGAGCGGCTGGGCCCGTGAGCCATGGCCGCTGAGCCTGCACGTCCGGAGCCTGTGCTCTACAACGGGAGAGGCCACAACAGTGAGAGGCCCACGTAGCGAAAAAAAAAAAAATCAGAATCTCATCTTAACCATTTCTGGGCTAATTGCAGCCCAGGTTGTCTTCTCCTGGAATATATTAGTGAGACTTCTCCAGAGAAACAGAAACAGCAGGAAATACATACATGCAAACATAGATAGATAGAGATATATAGATATAGATGATATATGATACATACAAGAGAGATCGCTGCAAGGAAATGGCTCACATTACTGTGGAGGCTGAGGTCCAAGATCTGCGGTCATGAAGCTGGAAACCCAGGAGAGCCGCTGGTGATGGGGTTGTTCTAGTCTAAGTCTGAAGGCTTGAGAACCACGAGGGCCAACAATGTGAGTTCCAGTGCGGGTCCAAGTCCAAAGACAGAAGACTGATGTCCCAGCTGGAAGACAGTCAGACAGTCTCATCCAGAGACACCAGCACAGACACACCAGAATGATGTTTGACCAATTGTCTGGGTACCCCAGTGGCCCAGTCAAGCTGACATATAAAATTAATCATTACAAGATAGAAACCTGGCTAAAGGGGGCCTAGGAGATTCACACTTAGTTCTGCTTCAGCCGCCTGGACTCCCTTGTTGGATTAATATGGTCCTAGATCATAAGGTTAATGAATGCTTCATTGAGCACCCTGCTCACTGAGTCCCCCGCTAGTAGCCCCCTAAAGCGAGGGCCATAATGGTTCTCTATAAGTTTGATAAAACCATCCTTGTCCTTGCACCAGCCTTTCAGACAGAGGTCTGGGTGTGAGCAGGGGGTGACTGGAAAAGGTGAGGTTATAGCTCCTGGAAGGCACACAGTGATTTGTGGCAGTGGAGGAAGAAGGTCAGCCCAAGCACCAGGGAGGGAGCACCTTGGTCTCCAGAAGGTATGGGGAAGGAAAGGCCGTTAGCAATCTTCTGTCTTGCAGAACCACCTCTAGAGCTTTCCTTACAAAGGAAAGTGCCCTGATCTCAAACTGCTGCAAATGCCTTAAATCTAACTGTCAGCTGGTCTGCCATCCCCCACTAGCTGGCTCTAACCGTGATTTGATCACTGGTCTCCTTAACCTTACAGAGAAGTCTATTGGGAACAGCAGGGATTGACCCCAGCTCCTGTACCTCCCAGGGTCAACCTCTTGTCTATCTCCATTCCCATAGCCATTGCTCAGTAATTTGGGTGAATGCCCTAGTTGGTGGCATGGATGGACAAGACAGGTTGCCCTCAGGCAGTTCCTTAATTACTCAAACCGAACTGGCATCTTTAGGCCTACCAGTTTGTCACCTGCCCCCTCTGACTGATGTACGTCGCACTTGGGAGGCCCCAACAATTGTAAACAACACTCTCTTTCCAGGAGCACCATGGGCAACCCTGGGACTGTACTTCTTGTGTTTAAGTCAGGCATTGACTTGTCTCCCTCCTGAAAACACCATGACTTGCACCATAGGGATGGTCATAAAAGATCTTCAAGTATTTAAGAAAATACTAGCACAACTGCAGGGATCTCTCCAAAATGAGGCTATTTCCAGAATGAAACCTGGCTCATTGTTTTTCACACTTATTATTTTTCACAATTATCCCCAAGAAGGAAGTCATCCAATTGGAATAGATGGTATGAAACCAGTCCCTGACTTTAGCTAAACTGATCGGTGATACGTCCTCATCCCTGGGAGACATTCAGGTCAGCCTCCTCTCACTGGCCAGGGTTGTTATGGTGATGTGATTGCTGTAGGCTTCTTTTCTGCAGGTCACAGTGGAATCTGTGCAACCTCTAGTACCTCCTGCTGTATCTGAACCAATTCCTTGGGCCAAGAGGAAAGGTCAGCACAACAATTTAAGGAGAAAGCCACCTGGCTTCCTAAGAGTGACCCAGATGGTTTATGGGATTTGTTCAGCCGACTGAGTCCACGACCATGGGCGGAGGAACTGCCAAGGACAATACTATTGGTTGGAGTCCTGTTGAGAGTAGCCTTAATTAAGTGCTGTATGAGACAAAGTGAATGGACTTGGTTCTAGCCTTTGTCGGTTAGATGAACTGATGTGGCCAGTGGAGTGGCATACTCACGGGAGAATTTGCCAAAAGCCAAGACAGGATAGAAATGAAGGCTGGGTGTTGTTGGGAGACAATTCCCCATGAGTCTCGTGTTTCTGCATGTTTTATGAACAGAACTTTTCAGGACTGTCTTTTTAAGAATGTTTGTATAACAAACAGCCTTGGAAGATTGAGATAGTATCTCTCTCTGGAGCAAAGGGCAAATTAGTTTGCTGTCCAGTATAAGAAGGTAATGTCTCAAAAAAGAAGAAAGAGAAGGAGGAGGAGAAGGGGAAGAAGGAGAAGGAGAAAAAAGGAGAAGAAAAAGAAAGTAACGTCTCCCTCTGGGCAAAGTTCAGGCAGGCTTGTTGCTCATTATAAAAGATAAGCGGTGTCTAAGCTCAAGCTTCCTTATCTGCAACACATCCTATTGTGTGTGCCGGGATCCCCTCTCCCTTTTGCATCACCCTTGGGAAATTGGGGCTTGGGGAACTGGCACAAATACTGTACACCAACCACTGCTATTGCAGTGAGTGGTAAGGTCCTTTGTCTCTGAGCCGGGAGTCCTGTTTGCTCTGCCAGCATCCATGAAGCTGTGGCAGGCCACCTTGTTCACTTGCAAGTAGAATAAGGTCTCAGGCCCTTCAAAGTCCTTGACAAATCCATCCAGCAGATTTTTTATTGAGAACCTACTCTTTTCTAAGTACTATTGTAAATATTGGGTCTACAGAAATGAACAAAGTGTCTATCTTCCTGAAGCTTCTATTCCAACGGGATGGAATGTGGGAGAATAAATTGGGCATCCTTTATGCAGAGCAGTTTGGCAGAACATATTTAAAAACTTAAAAATGTGCCCAGTATAACTGATTTACTTTGTTATAAAGCAGAAACTAACACACCATTGTAAAGCAGTTATACCCCAGTAAAGATGTTTTAAAAAAATGTATTTAAATAAAGAACTAAAAGGAAGAGAATTAAAAAAAAAAATGTGCCCACCTCTTGAGCAATTGTAAGAATTCATCCTAAGGAAAGCATCAGACAAGTACACACAGAGATATGTACCCAGGGATATTTATCATAGCACTGCTTGCGGCAGAGTTTTCTAAACTTGTCTCATTCAAGCACTGTGCTCATGGTCTGTGTTATATCCACATACCATACCATCCTACTCTTTTTTTTTTTTTTTTGTGGTACGCGGGCCTCTCAATGTTGTGGCCTCTCCCGTTGCGGAGCACAGGCTCCGGACGCGCAGGCTCAGCGGCCATAGCTCACGCGCCCAGCCGCTCCGCGGCATGTGGGATCTTCCCGGACTGGGGCACGAACCCGTGTCCCCTGTATTGGCAGTCGGACTCTCAACCACTGCGCCACCAGGGAAGCCCATCCTACTCTTTTCTTATTCTTCTAACTGACCCAGGACATTTAGTTAAATTAATTTTATTTTAAAATTAAACATTACATGACTACCAAAAAGCTAGCTACACTGTTTCTAATAAATATATAATATATAAGCAAATATATATAATATGTATACAAATAAATATATAACTATTTAAGTGTTTAAGAATTCATCAAAGTACTATCCAAATTCACATTGCATTACTCCAGTTACTTGTATCACATTATGGCAAATTACTGCTTTTTAACATCAAAAAGGTGGAAACAACAGCAACAGTTAAACAAATTGTAGTGTATTTGTATAAATCAAAGGAATGTTAGCAGGCATTGCAAGTGATGATATAATGTATATTTATTGTCGTGGAAAAATCCTTATGATAAAATATAAATTGAAAGCAAAGCAGATCCAAAATAATATATATTATACATATTTCATGTATTTATTTTTATACATGTGTATAAAATATTCTAGAAGCATTTATTATCATTGAGTGATTGGAAGCATGGGTAAATTTTAATTTCTTTTGGTTTCGCTAAAAAGAACCTTAGTTTGGGGGTTTTTCTTTTAAGACTAGAGAGAAGTAATTCACTAGGTTTATATGCTCTGAGGGAAAATATGATGTCTGTATTGATCTAAACACCAATTTTTCTATAGTATTAGTTTCAATAGATTGCCAAGTAATTGAATAGAGTTGGAAGAAACACTCTTGAAAGTTAATAAACTTGAAATATGAAATTAACAAACCTGGTGGATCAACTTACTCTTCAACCTCAAATGTATAATAAATGACTGAAAACACTGCAGGAAGGAAGGGTATGTATCTTCATAGTTTCTATTAGAAGTAGCACATAAAGTCACAGAATATTCAAGCTTGAAAAACAACTCATAAAGTTATTCTACTGCCACCTGGACATTGGAAAAATGCAGAAATTGAGACTCACTCATATTGGTTGATACATCCAAAGTCACACATTTGCATTAGTGGCAGAGAGAAAGACAAGAACCCAGGTGTCTTGGGCCCCAGCTTAGTGGGAAGGAGTGAGTTGTTGTGAAATGAATGTATTACGTCCAAATCTCAATCCTGTTATAGCCTTATATCCTGGCTGAGGCAACTTGGATGAGTTAATTTAACTTTTTGGAGCCAGGATTTCCTCATTTTTGAAATGGGAATATTGCTTATCGCAGAGAATTTTTGTGAGATTTCAACAGCATGGCAGACACTGCAGGCTGCCTACCCAATGTCCATTACCTCTCCTTCCTGAAAGGACCCCGATTTTGTTTGGGGGCAGCAATGGGTCTTTGTAAGCATGCTCATCTCCATGATGGAAGTGACACAGTTTCTGTCAATGACTAATAAGCTGAGGGTTTCTGGGAAAGCTTTTGCCTTATGAAATCAGGCTCTGTCCCTTCCTGCTTCCTGCTTGTTCCTGCAGACCATGCAGATGTAGGGCTGGAAGTGAGTAGCCACGTCCCAGTCAGGGAAACTTATGCACACAGGCAGGCTCCAACATGCTGAAGATGGTGAAGAGGAATGAGAAAAGGCCTGGGATGGCACTGTCATTGAACAGCCTCACCAGCCATGGGCTGCCTGCTTCTAGACTTCCTATGGCAGAAAAAAAAAATCCCCATTTAGCTAACCTATAGAGGTATATTGGCAGGTTGGTCCCAATTATTTCCTGTTCTGTGGTGAAATTAACCATCTACACTTTTGGCCTCATGAAGGGCATCCTTCCCCATGTCCTAACTTTGGGCTTGGTCAGGTGACTTGAATAGGCTATTGAGATATTGACCAATGAAATGCATGCTTGTGTAGCTGGGCTTGCTCTCTTAAGCCTCTGACATCTCCTTGGAAGAATGTGCCTCAAGAAACCTGCTTGTCTCAGAAGAGATGTGGGAAGCAGGATTTAACCAAACTCATGAACTGGTGCTAAGCCCAACCTAGAACAGTCAACTCCAGCCAATCCACAGATGTATGAGCAAGAAAAAAAAAATGTTTACTATCATAAGGCCACTGAGATTCCGGGATTGTTTGTTATCCAGCAATAACTGATGAATACATCCCAGTCAAGTATTCTCTTACTCATACCCAAAAGCATTCTTAACAAATATAAACAAGGCAATACATGAAGAATGCCAGGTACCTATTGGATGTTTAATAAAGATCAGTTGTTTTCTTTTTACTTTCCACACAGTATCATTTCTGGAAAAGGAAGAAATTTCTTTGAGTGTTAGTTGGCCTTTAGTTTTGGTCTGTGGCTCTTTCAGTGGGTTTTCACCTCAGATTCAACTATTTCTATTGTGTTTATTTTTCCAATATAACATTATTCCAGACTTCAAAAAATAAATTAAAACAAACCCTCAGCAACATGGGCCATGGACTTAAAATTCAAAGAACCAAGATTTCTGGGATGGGATTAATAACTACAGCCAGAAGATTTACGGAAAGCATCAAAATGCTGACTTTTTTTCAGTCATGAGAAGCAATAACTTAAATCAGCCTGTGAACTTTCTCATTTATTTTATTTTATTTGTAACTTTTATGTGTGTACTGAGACCATAATACAAGGTGACTGCTATGTAATGGTCTCTTGCTGCTTGTGAATGCCCAGGCCAAGCCACAGAGATTATTCTCATAGCAGGAGACATTGATCTCTTGACACTGTCCAGTTACTGTGACTGTGCCTATTATACTAGGTGACTGAGGGGGCTGAAGTACACTTGACTTCAGGGTCCTGTTCCTGGGCAGCTGCCCTTTCAGGAGCTCCAGAGATAGAGCTGTTGTGTTTGTGTAAGCTGAACTGCTAAGTCAAAAGCAGGCTAGAGCCTCAACTTGCTACTTAGTATGGTCCAAGGACCAGCAGCATCTGCATCACCTGGGAACAGGTTAGAAATGCAGAATCACAGGAGCAGCCCCAGCCCTACTGACTCAGAATCTGCATTTTAACAAGATCTCCAAGTGAGTCTTTTTTTTTTAATTTTAAAAATTGAGATATAATTCACATAAGTTCACACTTTTAAAATGTACAATTCTGTGGTTTTTAGTATATTCGAAAAGATGTACGTCCGTCTCCACTATCTAATTCCAGAATGTTTTCTTTGCCCCCAAACAAACATCACTCCCATTAGCAGTCATTCCCCACTGCCCCCTCCCCCAGTCCCTGTCAACTACCCTATGGATTTGCCTACTCTGGACATGTCACAAACATGGAGTCAAACATTCTGTGGCTATTTTTGTCTGGCTTCTAACCCTTGGAAGGGTTAGATGAAGGGTTAGAAGGGTTAGATGAATCTTTTCAAGGTTCTTCCATGTTGTAGCATAAATCAATACTTCATTCTTTTTTATGGAAGAATGATATTCCATTGTATATATAACATTTTTTCATCCATTCATCAGTTGATGGACATTGGGGTTGTTTCCACATCTTGGCTATTATGAATAACGTTGTGTACAAGTTTTTATGTAGACATATGTTTCCACTTCTTCGGAGCATGTATCTAGGAGTGGATTTTCTGGATCACACGGTGACTGTATATTTAAACTTTTGTACAATTGCCAGACTGTTCCCAAACTAGCTGCACCATTTTACAATCCCACAGCAGTGTTTGAGGGTTTCTCCACATCCTCGCCAACACTTGTTATTGTCTTTTTTTTAATTGTGGGTAAATATATATATAACATAAAATTTACCATTTTAACTCTTTTTCAGTGTACAGTTCAGTGGTATTAAGTACATTTATATTGTTATGCAACCATCACCACCATCCATCCTTGGATGTTTTCATCTTGCAAAACTGAAATTCCATGCCCATTAATCAATAACTCCCCATTTCCCTCTGCCCGACCCCTGGCAACCACCAATCTACACTTTGTCTCTACAATTTTGACTACTCTAGGTACCTCATATTAGTGGAATTATATAGTATTTGTTTTTCTGTGTGTGTGTCTGACATTTCATTTAGCGTACTGAATTCAGGGTTCAACCATGTTGCAGTATGTGTCAGAATCTCCTTCCTTTTTAAGGCTGAATAATATTCCATTGTGTGCATATACCACATTGCGTTTATCCACTCATCCATGGACAGCCACTTGGGCTGTGTCCACATTTTAGCTATTGTGATAGCTAAACATGGGTGTACAAATGTCTCTTAGAGACCTTGCTTTCCGTTCTTTGAAATAATTGAAATTCAGAATTTCAAAAGTGGAATTTCTGGCTCTTTTGGTAATTCTATGTTTAATTTTTTTAAGGAACCACCATACTGTTTTCCATAATCACTGCACCATTTTACATTCCCACCATCAATGCACAAACGTAACAATTTCTCTACATCCCTACCAACCCTTGTTTTTTTCGGTTTTTGTTTGTTTTCCAGTAATAGCAATTGTAATGAGGTGGTATCTCATTGAGGTTTGATTTGCATTTCCCTAGTGATTAGTGATGTTGAGTATCTTTTCATGTGCTTATTGGCCATGTGTATGTCTTCTTTAGAGAAATGTCTGTTCAAGTCCTTTGTCCATTTTTGAATTGGGTTGTTTTGTTATGATTGAGTTATAGGAGTTCTCTACATATTCTGGATATGAATCCCTTATCAAATTTATATTTGCAAATATTTTCTCCCATTCTGTGAATTATCTTTTCACTCTGTTGATAGTGCCTTTTGATACACAAAAAATTTTAATTTCCATTAAGTTCAGTTTGTCTGTTTTCTCTTTTTGCCTGTGCTTTCTTGGTGTCATATCCAAGCAATCAATCTGATGTCATGAAGCTTTTGTCCTATGTTTTCTTCTAAGAGTTTTATAATTTTAGTTCTTATATTTAGATCTTTAATGCATCTTGTGTTAATCTTTTTATGATATTAAATAAGGATTCAACCTCATTCTTCTGCATGTGAAATTCTGTTTTCAGAGTCAGCCCAGTATAAAGTGTTCTGTCCTTACCCTTAACCCACTCTCCACATTCAGTACGTTCCTCTGCACTCCAACACTCTTTTTATATCTCCTTCATACTGTTGCAGGAAAATGGGGTGCAACAGGATGGTCATGCCCCAGGTCTGGGGTAAGTCCCTGAGGCGGGTCCCCAAGTGAGGGTCCTTGGCTTTGCACAGGAAAGGATTCAAGAGTGAGCCATGGTAAAGTGAGAGCAGGTTTATTTAGAGA
This sequence comes from Stenella coeruleoalba, assembly GCF_951394435.1. Lineage (NCBI taxonomy): Eukaryota > Metazoa > Chordata > Mammalia > Artiodactyla > Delphinidae > Stenella > Stenella coeruleoalba. The sequence goes on along the minus strand of NC_137161.1, from coordinate 64,675,344 downwards.
AATACACATTCATAGGCAGAATGCAGTCGATCTCAGAAGGCAAGAGCAGCCCTGGGGTGCTGGGATGGTTAGTTTTTATGGGCTGGGCCATTTCATAGTGGGAGGATTATTCCAACTATTTTGGGGAAAGGGTGGGCATTTTCAGAAATTGGGCCACAGTCCACTTTTTGGCCTTTTACGTCAGCCTCGGAACTGTCATGGCACCTGTGTATTACATGCTAAGGTAGTACAGTGAGCATATAATGAACCTCAAGGTCTACTGGAAGTTGAATCTTCTACCATCTTGGGCCTAGTAGGTTCTAACCAATTTTTGTTGTATCTTCAATGGCTGTATCTTTCTTTTAACGGTTGTGCCTCGCCCCCTTTCCTCCTGTCTCAATACCACTTATAAACTTGAATTGTAATTGCCTGTTTAGTTATCTGTCTCCCCAACTAAATTTCAAGCTCAGTGAAGTCAGGAACCATGCATTTCTTGTCCCCCCCCCCCACCCCACCCTCCAGTGTCCACTGCACCTCCAGCCCTTGACCCAGTCTCTGGCATAGAGTAGACAATCAGAAAATATGTACTAGTGTGACATAATAATAAGAAATATATTGGATCTTCGTCCTGGATTACTAAAATCCTTCGAATCTCCTGAGTGATAGGAGTCTTTTGCTATTCGTTAACAAGCCCATTTCCTCACATCTGAGTGTATGCTAATGAGATGATTTAGGATGGGGTCTTTAGATAGCCTCAGGGTGGGGCTCGTTACCCAAAAGACCAAACATATTCATCCCGTGGTATCCATGGGGGATTGGTCCGAGGACCCCTTCAGATACCAAAATCCACCAATGCTCACGCCCCTTATACAAAATGGTGTAGTATTTGCATATAACCTATGCACATCCTCCCATCTGCTTTAAATCATCTCTAGATTACTTATAATACCTAATACAATGCAAATGCTATATAAATAGTTGTAAATACAATGTAAATGATATGTAAATAGTTGCCAGAACACAGCAAGTTCAAGTTTTGCTTCTTGGAAACTTCTAGATTTTTTTAAAAAATATTTTTGATCCTCAGTTGGTTAAATCTAAGTGTTCTGAACCCAAGGATGAGGACTGACTATCTGTGATTAGAGGGTGAGAACTTTCAGCCCCACCTACGGACCTCCAGGGAGGGGAGGAGGAGCTGGAGATGAGCTGTATAAAGACTTTTACAATAAGATTGAGATTCCATGAGTTTCTGGGTTGGTGAACACACCAAGGTGCTGGGAGGGTGATTCTCCCAGAGAGGGCATGGAAGCTCTGTGCTGCCCTCCCCGCAAACCTTGCCTATGCTTCTCTTCCATGTGTCTGTTCCTGAGTTTTATCTTTTACAATAAATTGGTAAATATAATGAAGTGTATTCCTGAGTTTGAAACAGGAGGGAAGGGGGCAGGGTACAACCTTCAAAAGAATGACATATGTATAGGACATGACAAGAACTGGTAAGAACTAACTAGATTCAAGATGGCAGAAGATTTGACTCCCAGTGGACCTTGAGCCTTGTAATACGTTAGCATAAGCTAAGTGACACACCCACCAGTGCCATGACAGTTCTGAGGCTGACCATCAAAGATCAAAAAGTGGGCAGTGGCCCAATTCCTGGAAATCTCCACCCCTCCCACAAAATAGTTGGAATAATCTTCCCCCTCATTAGCCTATGAAATTACCCACTGCTCTGAAAGCTGACAACTCCTGGTGCCTTTCTTACCTCCAGAGATGACCCACGTTCTGTCTGTGGAGTGTGTTTCTCTTTGAATAAATCCACTTCTTACCTATCACTTTGTCTCTCACTGAATTCTTTCTGTGATGAGGCATCAAGAGTCTGAGCTTCATTAAGTCCTGAGACCAAGCGTGTGATCTCAGTTAAAAGACCATGGGTTCAAGTCCCAGTCTGGGTTTTGGCTGGGTTTGAGTCCCGGCGTGTGGGTTCAAGTCCAATCTTAGTTACACAGTTTCAAGTTCTGTGAGCCATCCTAGCAAATTATTGAACTTGAGGAGGGAGTTGTGAAAACCCCCAAATTTGTAGCCGTTGGTGAGAAGTATGGGTGGCCCAGGCCTTGTGGCTGCCATCTGAAGTGTGGGCAGTCTTGTGGGACTAAGCCCTTTAAGTTGTGGGATCTGATGCAGGTAGTGTTCAAAGGGAACTGAATTGTTGGACACCCAGTTCATGTCAGAGAATCAGAAAACGTGTTGGAAAGAACACCAGGCAGCAAAGCATGTGACAGGTGTTCGGTAAATAGTAGCTATTTTTATAATCATTATTACCAGTCCCCTACTCCAACCTTTGCAAACTTCTTCAGAAGTATCTGAGTGTTTTCCATTTGTCTTTCCTTCTACAATTTTAAGTCAATTTAGACATCTATATTTCTTTTTTTTTTTTTTTTTTTTTTTTTGGCCATGGCTCACGGGCCCAGCCGCTCCACGGCATGTGGGATCTTCCTGGACCGGGGCACGAACCCTTGTCCCCTGCATCGGCAGGTGGACTCTCAACCTCTGCGCCACCGGGGAAACCCCGACATCTATATTTCTGATTAATGAACCAGAGATAATGATTGAAACTGGAGCCAGATCTTAAAATGACTCTTTGAACTTTTCTGAAATTGCTTACTCCAACACCTTTGGAAGGGAAATGCACCAAAATGATAAAATCAAAGCAAAGAAATTCATATCCATTTATTGATTAAAAAAAAAGTAAAGGATAAAAATGCATCTTGAGATTAAAGCAGTCTTCTGAATATGGAAGGGGAGAGTGGGGTGGGGGAGAACATTTGCAGCTAATTTACTTGAATATTTCCTTCCCATCCTTGGCTGCTAAAGATTAAAGTTGTTTTTTAAAGGCAGGACACAAGTGGCTGGGAGAAAATTCAGCATGAAGTTTGCTGGAGACAGCTATAGAGAGTGTAGGGACATCAACTTGAAGGCACTTAAGTGGGACCAGAGGAGCAGAGATTTCATTCAACTCAAGGCTGGATTAAGCCCTTCCTATACTGCAGCATGCAATGCTGTGTGTCCTCCTGAGGTGATGCACTCTGATGGGCATACCACCTCTGAAGGGTTCTTGCCCCAAAACAATTAGCCTGAATCCAATCAAGCCTCTAGAACTAACTTCCAGTTTGTCAGAAAGACAGAGTAGGAAGTCACCATCAGGAAGAAGCAAGAAAATTCAGAAGGTGAGACATATTTGAAGACAACTGGCCTGAGGCTTTTAAAAGTCAACGTCACTGGGACTTCCCTGGTGGTCCAGGGGGTAAGACTCGGAGCTCCCAATGCAGGGGGCCTGGGTTCAATCCCTGATCGGGGAACTGGATCCCACATGTGTGCCGCAACTAAGAGTTTGCATCTGCAACTAAAGATCCCACATGCTGCAACTAAGAAGTCCACATGCTGCAACGAAGATCCTGCATGCCTCAACTAAGACCCGGCACAGCCTAAATAAATAAATAAACAAACAAATAAATAAATAAATATAAAAAACGTCAATGTCATTCAGTTCAGAAAGTTCATTGTTAGTTTAAAGAAGCCCTACTGGTCTTTTATGTTCTATCCTGCAGCTTTACTGAATTTGCCTATTAATTCTAATAGTTTTTTGGTGAAGTCTTTAGGGTTTTCTTCATATAGGATCAAGAACAGTACAGTTAAAAATGGTTAAGGGACTTCCCTGGTGGTCCAGTGGTTAAGACTCCACGCTTCTACAGCAGGGGGCATGTGTTCAACCCCTGGTCAGGGAACTAAGATCCTGCATGCTGCAAGGCATGGCCAAAAAAAAAAAAAAAAAGGTTAAGATGGAAAAATTTATGCTATGTATATTGTACAAAAATTTTTTAAAGTGAATGTCAGTTAAAAAAAGATGGAAAGAGATGAATGGACAGTTTTGAATAAAAAGGGACTAAAAAGACAATACAGGCCAAATATGAATTTTAATGGCATCCTGGTTTGAGAAAACAAAACAGTCATAAAAGGCATTCTGAAGACACCTGGGGAAATTTGAATGTGTACTGAATATTAGACGACAGTATAGAATTACAGTTAATTTCTTTGGCTATGATAATGGCATCAACATTGTATAGGCGAATGTCTTTATTCTTACAGATGTATGCTGAAGCTATTTAGAGATCAACTGTCCACAGTGTCTGCAACTTACTTGCAAATGGTTCAGAAAAATATGTAAAATAAAGGAAAATAAATAAACAATAGAGAATAAAATCGACAAAATGTTAATGATTGTTGAATCCAGGTGGAAGGTATACTGGTGATCATTCATTGCACCTTTAGGGATGTTTGAAAGTTTCCATAATAAGATGATAGGATAAAATGATTGTGATTCCTCTCTGTCCTTTTTCTTATGTAATTCAAAATGGAAACAAAACTAACAGCAAAGACAGCGAAGTGTGGAGGTGGGGAAGGGGGACAGCGGAAAGCACCAGGGATTTTTAAGGCAGTGAAACTCTTCTGTGTGATACTGAAATGTTGAATACGTGATGTTATACATTTGTCAAAACCGATAGAACTGTACACCTCAAAGAGTGAACCCTCAAATGAGTTATGAACTTCAGTTAATAATAACGTACCGATATGGGGTCATCAGCTGTATCAAATGTATTACACCAATGCCAGTTTCTTTTTTGAAAAAATTAAAATTTTTATTGAATTAAATTTTATTAAAAAGGTAGAATTATGGGGTCAATAATTTCTGGTCTTAAAATTTGCTTGCTGGTTAGTACTTAACAACGAATAAAAATACGAAAAGATCGTTCTATCTTCTCCAGCTAATTTAGTTGTGTAAGGCCCAGAGTCAGTTTTAACGTCTTCAGCAAAAATGCTTCCAACAAAAATGCTTGAAACTCATTTCTCTTAAAAATATGGAACGTTTCACGAATTGGTGTGTCATCCTTGCACAGGGGCCATGCTAATCTTCTCTGTATCGTTCCAATTTTAGTATATGTACTGCTGAAGCGAGCACCCAATGCCAGTTTTTAATAACAGGGGAAACTTAAGGAAGAGAGAATATATGGAAACTCTCTGTGCTTTCTGCTCAATTTTTCTATAAACCTGCTGTTTCTGTAAAACTGCTATAAAAAATAGTCTGTTAACTGAAAAAGCAGCAACAACCATGGTACAGTTAAGCTTGAAAAGTAAAGTAATAAAAAAGAAAAATGAAGGTTAAATAATAATCTGAGAAGTTAGTAGTCAGAAAAGTATTGCATAATTATAAAATATGGGCCACAAATTCAGTGCAGACCTTCATGGAAGCTAGGCAAAGAGGGAGACAAAATTTAAAAACATACATCTGCTCAATAGAGGTTAAGATTGTATTTGGAAGGAAGGGAAGAACTATGAAAGAAATCTTTCCTGCAGATCCTAATTTTTTAAAAGTTAATAATGAGGGCTTCCCTGGTAGTGCAGTGGTTAAGAATCTGCCTGCCAATGCAGGGGACAAGGGTTCAAGCCCTGGTTGGGGAAGATCCCACATGCCGCAGAGCAACTAAGCCCATGCGCCACAACTACTGAGCCTGAGCTTTAGAGCCCACGAACCACAACTACTGAAGCACGCGACCCTAGAGCCTGTGCTCCACAAGAGAAGCCACCTTAATGAGAAGCCCACACACTGCAAAGAAGAGTAGCCCCCGCTCGCCGCAACGAGAGAAAGCCCGCACACAGCAGCGAAGACCCATCGCAGTCAAAAATAAATAAATAAAATTTTTAAAAAAGCTAATAACGAGTTATATAATTGTTCATATCCTCAGTATTCCTAAAATTTATTCAAAAGCAAGTTTCATGTGTCAAGTATTACAAATACAATTGAGAACATAATAATAATAAAAACCCTAGACAGTTATAAGATAAAGGAGCACTAGGGGTGTAATGTACAACATGATAAATATAATGAACATTGCTGTGTGTTATGCATGAAAGTTAAGAGAGTAAATCCCGAGTTCTCATCACAAGGAACAGATACTTTTTTCTATTTCTTTACTTTTGTATCTGTATGAGATGATGGATGTTCACTCAGCTTACTGTGATAATCATGTCATGATGTACGTTAGTCGAATCATTATGCTGTACACCTTAAACTTGTACAGTGTTGTATGTCAATTACATCTCAATAAAACTGGAAGAAAATTAAATGACATAAAAAAATAAATAAAACAGGAAATATGGGCTTCCCTGGTGGTACCGTGGTTAAGAATCCGCCTGCCAATGCAGGGGACACGGGTTCAAGCCCTGGTCCGGGAAGATCCCACAGACCATGGAGCAACTAAGTCTGTGTGCCTCAACTACTGAGCCTGCGCTCTAGAGCCCACGAGCCACAGCTACTGAGCCTGCGTGCCACAACTACTGAAGCCCACGTGCCTAGAGCCCGTGCTCTGCAACAAGAGAAGCCACCGCAATGAGAGGCCCGCGCACCAAAACGAAGAGTGGCCTCCGCTCACTGCAACTAGAGAAAGCCCGCGCGCAGCAACAGAGACCCAACACAGCCAAAAATAAATAAATAAAATAGATACAACATTAAAGAAATAAAAATGTTTTAAAAAATTTCTTCTAAATTCTTCTAAAAAAATAAATAAATATAAAATAAAATAGGAAATAAAAAACCTAGACAGCAAGAGGAACGTAAGGAAGTCCAACAAAATCCTCATTTCCTCTATTTTCTCAGAATGATGACCTCATTGCTTTTATTCAACTATCACATATCAAAATCTTTCCAAATAATTTGGGGGTGGTTCCCCTCTTTCACTACCAGCCCTAAGGTCCGTTGGGTAATCCAACCCCGATACGGTTCTTTTCTTGCGCAAACATTTATTTGCTCAACAAGTATTGACATTTTGATATCTGCCAAGTGTCAGGCGTTGTATTTGGTTCTGAGATGACAAAGGTTAAAAACTAAAATTTCTGCCCTCAAGGAATTTACACAATGGGGTGGGGGATGGGGAACTGACCAGCAAATCTCACCCTAGTGTAAGGAGCCCAGAATAACTGATCCGGTAAGAGGAGGGGATCATGGCAGTCAGGACGAGGCTTCCCCACCCAGGCAGTGACTCACTGAGGCTTGAAGAAGAGGAGCTACCTGCCAAGTTAAGCGAGGGGAGGGAGGGACAGCAAAGAGTGCCGTTGCCTGGCGTGTTCATGGTTAGAGTATAGGCTGGGCCAGATTTAAATCTGGGAAGGTGGGCAGGGACCAGGTCTGGGAGGCTCCAGAAAAACTCTTCTCGTAGGTTTATTATTTATTTATTTATTTATTTATTTATTTTGGCCACGTGATGTGGTGAGCAGGATCTTAGTTCCCCAACCAGGGATGGAACCCTGAGCCCCCTGCACTGGGAGCGCAGAGTCTTAACCCCTGGATAGCCAGGGAATTCCCTTCTCTTAGGTTTAGACTCTAATCTGAGGGTGGCTGGAAGGTCACTCTGCAGGGGCATCTCCTGGTCAGAAATGGGTTGTTCAGGGGAGTGTCCCCTGGCTGTTTTGGAGGAGAACAGACTGAAGGCAGCTAGACCAGTTCTGGGCTGTTGCTGCAACGAGGGCCTGTCCCAGGAATAGAGCCAGAAGAAGGGGTGGATTCACCAGGCATTCTGGAGTAGAACCAACAGAACTTACTGACAGATTATTGGTTGGGGAGAATGAGAAGGAGGTAGGCTGACTCCCACGGTCCAGGCTGGGCACTGGGGGGACCCTGGGCGATAAAGCCAGGTGAAGAGCTGTAGAAGGAAGCAGGGGAGGTGGCCAGTAGATGTGGGACACATTGAGTCCCAGGGGTCTGTGGGTGTCCAGGCAGAGATGGCATGTCAGCTGCTGTGTGTGCAGGTCTGGAGTTCTAAAGAGAGAGTGGGGCTGGGATAAGACCAGAGAGTGTGCTGTGGGCTTGAGTATCCAGGCAGGGGACTGTGATAGGACCACACAGGCCCTTTCTCGGCAATGTGTGTTCACACCATCAGCAGTTACTGACCAGGCCCCCTCTGTGTGCCAGGCCCTGTCCAGGAGATGGAGGTTGTGGAAATAGACAAAGACCATCCAAAGGAGAACAAAATGAAGCTATGTATTCAGAGCTTGCTAGAGCAAGGGAGTCAGCCCTCATCATTTGCCTTTTGGCAGAGACTCAGAAGCAGGCAGAGGAGTGGGAAAGCTTTATAGTTAAAGAAAGGGGGGGGGGATGAGAGAAGGAGCCAGGTGTGTCCGATTGGAGGCTGTTGGCACAGGGAAGTTGGAGGTAGGCTAACTAGAAGCAGGGCATCCTGTGTGATTGGTTAAGCATGAACGTTTGGCTTTCTCTGGTTAGTCCCTCTAGTTAGAAGAGGGGACAAAAATTAGGGAAGCTGTCAGTTATGAATCAAGTCCTGGTCATTTGGGGCTGATGGTACAGGGGTTATTATTTGGCTTCTGGGCTGGCTGCTGAGGACGGTGGTCCTCCAAGTCTGACTTAGAGAGAGCAGGCTGGCTTCCTAGGCTGGTTACTTGCGATAATGGATTGGTTTCCTGGGCTGGTTGCTGCAGATTGTGAGTCAGAGTTCTATTTTTATATGTGGTCTGGGCATTGTCTGTTTGTATATTCAATCTCTCAAGGTACAGCAGTGAACATACCTACAGTCCTGGCCCTCATGGCCCTTGCATTCAAGGAGGTAAGACAGGTATTATGCAAGCAAGCAAATGCATTATCAAGACCCTTTTCATCCAGGTCTCAGTCCTTTTACTGTTCATCCAGCTCATTTTTTTTCAGACACTTAGCACTGTCTGAAAGCGTCTTGATACTAGAACTCCTGACAGATTTTCATGTACATGAATGTTCATCACCGCACCGGTCACACTAGCCCTAAAATGGAGACAACCCAAATGTCTATCGGTGGATGAATGAATAAACAAAACATGGGATATCCGTACAATGAAATATTATTTAGCCACCAAAAAAATGAAGTACTGATACATGCTACAGTACAACACAGATGAACCTTGAAAACACCATGCTAAGTGAAAGAAGCCAGGTACACAAGACCACATACTATATGATGTCACTTGAATGAAATATCCAGAATAGACAAATTCATGGAGAGAAAAAGCCAATTAGTGGTTGCTAGGCAATGGGGTGAGGGGGAGAATTGGAAATGAGTGCTTAGTGGGTACCAGGTTTCTTCTGGGGATGAGGAAAAAGTTCTGGAACTAGATAGTGGTTGTGGCTGTACAACATTGTGAATGGTACTTAATGCCACACAACTGTACACTTTAAAATGGTTAAAATGGTAAGTGTTAAGTTATGTGTATTTTAAGTGTATGATCAGTTCTGATGATTTAATTAGATTATAAATACGTACAGCCAAGTCTTTTATTTGGCCAACTTTGATCAAACAGAGGAAAATTCATTTTGGGGGGAAATTGACAATATCAGCTTCTAGATAATTAATAAACTTCCAATGTAAAATATAAAGTGATATCCTAGAAAAGACAGTTTTCACTCTGTATGGACAGTTCACTTCCTAATCAAACTAAATTATTATTAATGCTAAATGGGTGATTATTTCCAAGGCTTTTATACGATAACAAAGCCAATAATAGTGTCGAGTAAAAAGGTGATTTTGTATTTGATAAATATTGCAGTTTTTACACTTAAAAGATATCTAATGTAGAACAATAACTTGAATTGCCGCAAAGTGATTTTAATGACATAGTAATGTAACCTCTTTAGGAGAAGAGCAATGAACTTTTTTTTTTATAGTTAAGGACCCCTGGCTCTTTTTCTGTTATTCATTGAAAAACACTATCAATCTCAAAGAGGGTGATTTTCAGTCTCCCTCTTCTGTTGGGTACAATGTATTGTGCGCTTTCTCAGCTCTAGGCTGGAGGCTGAACATAGTCACCTTGTAGACATCATCACAGTCCCCTGCAGGGTAAGATTTCTTCTCTGCATTTTACAGAGAGCTGATGGAATTTGCCCAAATTCTCTCTGATAGCTAATAATAGATACAGGGTTCAAACTTAGCTTTCTTTGATTCTAAATCTTATTCTTTTAATCAACAAACTTGTAACAAGTGACAGGGAGTAAATATCTGAGGCTTCGTGACCACACAGTCTGCTGTTGTGGCACGAACGTAGCCACATACAGCACATAAGCAAATAAGCATGGCCGTGATCCATGTACCAATATGGCACTGAAATTTGAATTTTATGTAATTTTTCATGTGTCATGAAATATTCTTCTTTTCCCCCGCCAGTTTCAAAATGTAAAAACCATTCTTAGCTTACAGGCCATACAAATACAGGCAGCGAGCCAGATTGGGCCCAAGAGCTATAGTTCACTGACACCTGCTCTTAATCCCTGCAAGGTCCCCAAATCCAATGTCTGCAGTGGACAGGGAGATAATAAAGTGAGTGAAAAAGGCAGGGCAAGACATTAGGGGTTAGAGGGGACTGTGGCCCAGTATTGCTATTGCTTCCGGATTTTCAAAGGAAAGAAGCTGGAAATTTAGGTTTGTATTTGCAATCTCCCTGTTTCAGTATTAGCAGTAAATTCAAATTTCTGAAAGAAAATAGTGTCGTCAATCAGATATGGCCCACAGGACTTGGTGGTCCAGTGGGTAAGACCTCTCGTGGTCCAGTGGGTAAGACTCCACGCTCCCAATGCAGGCAGCCCGGTTCAGTCCCTGGTCAGGGCACTAGATCCCACATTCATGCCACAACTAAGGGTCCACATGTTGCAACTAAGAAGTCCACATGCCACAACTAAGAGTCCGCATGCTGCAACTGAAAAAAAAAAAAAAGATCCTGCAGGCCACAACTAAAGGTCCTGTGTGCCACAACTAAGACCCAGTGCAGCCAAAATAAACAAACAAACAAATAAATAAAGATATGGCCCACAGGTCCCCTTTACTGCAACCTCTTCACTGTGATTGAATGGATTCTCCACACTGGCTACTCTTGGGGATCACTTTGGACTAAAAATAAAACCACCACCAAGATGTCTGGGCCTCACCCCCAGAAATTGGATTTAAATGGTCTGCAGTGGGGCAACTGGCTATCTTTAAAGCACCCCAGCTGATTCTGAAATGTAGCCACTAATGCCTCCTTCAGCCAATTACACGTTCTCCTCCCCAGAGCCCTGTACATCCATCCTGGAGGAAGGCAGATTTACAGCTGCTCTTGGTGAAAAGTCACCCCATTTAACCTACTCCTGTGGTTGCCCCAAAGCTGCTGCGTATAAACACCACTGCCGTAAAGGACTGGAGTTCTTTTCTTGCACATTAATCCTTCTACTTGTTAGATACAAACACCAGCTCTTCTTGTCAGGACTGAGGGGTCAAGTGATAGTGACCCCCGGCCAGTGAAGCAGGAGGGCACAGGGCACCAGGCGTGGGGCTGACTTGGGAAATAGTCTGATGGCAATATTTTCTGCACAGTGCCCTGCTCCGTTTAGAAGCCCAGGGGCCTTGAATCCTGGCTACAGTCACAGGAGTCCCACTCGCAGATGTAGGCCACTGCCTGTCTCAGAGGCCTTTGATAGCTTGCTTTGTTCTTCACCTTGGCCCAGGTGGTCTGGTCCACCGTATCAGTCAGGATTCAACACAGAAACACAATGGGTCATGGGATAGGAGATTCATCCTAGGGATTAGACCTTACAGAGCTATAGGAGGAGCGGGGAGGGGACAGTCCAGGAGGGAAAATGCAGGATCAAAAGAGGCACTAGCCAGTCCCTCTGGGAAGCAAGCACATTCAGTCACCAAAGTAGGACAACCAAGGGAAGGCCCTCTGGCAAGTTGTACCTCTGTCAGTGCCACCACCAAACACCTGCTGGGACAGCAGGAGGCAGAGCAGAGGAGAGCAAGCTCAGATGGAACCTCTGGGCATCTCTGCATCTCATCAGCCACTGCATCTGACCATAGTGACTTTCAGTGATGGTGATTGCTGCACTTGCACTTGCCTCTTTCTGCCAAGTCTTAAAGGGAAGAGGAGTCTAGGAAACATTTCCAGCTGAGTCGAGTTGACACAATACAGACCACACATCCCTGCCCACCTCTCTTGCCTCTTCTTGCCATCATCCTCTGTGATGGTTCATTTTAAGTGTTGACTGGACCACAAGATGCCCAGATACCTAGTTTGGCATTATTTTGGCAGTATCTGTGAGGGTGTTTCTGGGAGAGATTAGCATTTGAATGGGTAGACTGAGCAAAGCAGATTGCCCTCCCCAGTGTGGGTGGGCCTCATCTAATCAGTTGAGGGCTTGAATAGAACAAAAGATGGAAGAAGGGAGAATTCCTTTTGTTTTTAAACAATCCTTTATTTTTTAATATTTATTTATTAGGTTGCACCAGGTCTTAGTTGCAGCATGTGTGATCTTCGATCTTCATTGCAGCATGCAGGATCTTTAGTTGTGGCATGTGGGATCTTTTAGTTACAGCATGAAGACTCTTAGTTGTGGCATGTGAGATCTAGTTCCTTGACCAGGGATCGAACCTGGGCCACCTGCATTGGGAGCATGGAGTCTTACCCACTGGACCACCAAGGAAGTCCCAGAAGAAGGGAAAATTCTTGATCCCTACCTGGCTGCTTAATCTGAGGCATCAATCTTCTCCTGCCCTTCACCTGGGACTTACACCATTGACTCTACTGGTTCTCAGGCCTTCAGAATGGACTGGAACCACACCACCAGCCTTCATGGGCTTCCAGCAGATTGTGGGACTTTTCAGCCTCCATAATTTCTTCATATATATATATATATATATTATTTGTTCTCTTTCTCTGGAGGACCCTAATACATCCTCTTTTCTATATCACTCTTCTTTCAGTTCCCAGAAGTCTCCAAGTTCTTTCCCACCTCAAGGACCTTTTACTTCTAGCTGAAATATTATTCCCCTCACCACCTCCTTGCCTAGCTCCTTTTTCCTCATCCTTTAGAGTCAAGCTAAAGTCATTTTCCCTGGACTTCCAATATAAATTATCTTCCCATTATTTTTCTCTTATATACAACTTGAGGATGTATATATACAACAAAGAGACAAGTCTCAACACACAGCTTGGGGTGTATCTTTACTTGTAACATCTCTTTCTTGTGCCAGCTCTGAAGCTCTTTGAGGACAGGGATCGTGTCTATTTTGTTCTTCAGTGTAAACCCAGTGCCTGGTGTGTTGTAGCTCCCAAAATATATCTATTAAATGAAAGAACATAGTCATTTTCAAGGCCAATGTTTGATATAGTATTTTAGAGAAAAAAAACAGGTCCCTTGCCTAATACATGTCTTCATTTTGCTATACAATTTATGGTCGACACAGTATAATTTATTATAATTTATTATACAGAGCAACAAAAAATACAATACTTAAAGTTTCTGCCAGGAGGCAAAAATTAGCCATACCACCCACTAACTCTGGGAGACCCCATAGACTTGGAAAAACCATTGGAAGCAACTGCTAAAACTTTGTTTGTGATGTGGTTAAATAACTAGCTCTCAGAAGGAATTTTAATGCTCATCGTACAAGGTCCAGAGAGTTTCTGTGGCATAATGGCCCACATACATTCAGAGCTCTACGTGCTTCTTTAATGTCTACATCATTTTCTCTGTGAGGAAGAATGATTTATCTTTAGTTTGCTTAAAAATTTTTTTCCAAGAATTCCAGACAATCATAATCTCAGTGATAGCAGAGCTTTCTACTATAGTACATGAGCTAACGAACTCAAAGAGGTTTGTGGAATCCCTGAGACATAGTGCATGCTTAAAAATGATACTTTCCTTCCCACATCCCTAGGGATATTTTCTTCTAAGGATTAAACAAACTTTCAATAAGTAGTAAATAAATCCTAGAGATCTAATGCATAGTATAGTGAATGTAGACAAGAACACTGTATTATGATCACCAAACTGGCTAAGAGACTAGATCTTAATTGTTCCAACCACTAAAAGGAAATGATAACTGTGTGATGTGCTAATTACTGCCACAATAGCAATCATATCACAATACCTAAATGTATCAAATCAACATGTTGTACACCTTAAATGTACATAATGTTATATATCAAATATATCTTAATTTTTTTAAAAGTGCTATTTAACTCAGACTACTGATGATGAAAATGTCCCTGAAAGAAAATAGATAGGTAAGTAAAGGAATTTTCTTTGGGGAAGATAAAAGTGAATATTTAAGAAGAGCTGCTGGGCCTTACCTCTGCTCTATCTTGAAGCTTAGCTATAAATCTATAGCATGCTTCTTTCTTTCTTCCTTTTTTAATTTAAAAAGCTGGAGAAAACATTAAATTTGGAAAATAACTCTTTGGAGTAAGGAGCTCAGTGTTTTCGGGGACAGTCCTGGACGTTGAACATTCTCCCATCTGGTGCCCATAGGAGAATTCTCTCTTCTTCTGCCACATCTCAGCATCCCTGTGGTTATAACTGAGCTCTTCCACTCTTTACATAAGAACCAGGCTAGCTAAACCATCTCTGTGGAATGGGATCATGGGCTTTTCCTGAGGCAAAGGTGGATGTTCTACCACTGTCTGGACTTGGTGGGCGATCTGCAGCTTGCACAGGTGCAGCATTCATCCTCCGCATCAGCATCACCTCTCTGAGGATGACGCCACCACCCTCTATTCTAGAGGGTTACAACTGGCCTGAACTATGGCAAAGGGGGTCATCCACATAGATTGGACAGATTGGAGAGCTGGCAAGTTTTGTGCCATGAAGCAGGGGCCATAGGCTGGATGTAATGGGTGGACAGTCCTCTCCAGGTGGCAAGAGAAGGACAGTCAATGCAACTTCCAAGCACTGGTAATTTATGCTTCCTGAAGTGCTTACTTAAGTGAAGATTAATGTCTCCCCTTAGTGACACAACTCTGTGTTCCTTCTCAGCCCAGAGACAGTGGCTCTCAAAGTGTAATCCCCAGACCAACAGCATCGACAGCACTTTGTTAGAAAAGCAGATTCTCGGTCAGTCCCCACCCAGACCAACTGAGACCCTTCAGGGTGGGGTCCAGCAAGCTGAATGTCTTAACAAACCCTCCAGGTGACCCTGATGTGCACTAAAGTTTGAGAACTACGGCTCTAGTCTAGGGCAGTGCTTCCCCAGCTGTGCTTCGTACTACACTCTCTTGGGAAGCTTTGAAAATCCTAATGCCCAGGCTTCACCCACACTAATTCAGTCAGAATCTGGCAATGAGACTTGGGCATCAGGAGTTCTTAAGGATCCCCCAGGGTAATTCAAAATGGGCAAGTGAGTTTGAAAACCACTGCTCTATCTGGGGCCTCACTGCTCAATAGTGTGGTCTCCGGACCTGCAGTATCCATTGGCATTACCTGGGGGCTTGTTAGAACTGTCAGATCTCAGGGCCCCAGCCCAGACCTGCTGAATCAGTCTGTACTTTAACAAGATCCCAAGTGACTCATAAGCACATTAAAATGTGACAAGCACGGGCCTGGTGTACAAAAAACGCAATCTGAAGTGCGTGTCTCAAACTTTCTGACTTATAGATCAATGATTTACTGAACCGGGTCCAGAGGTTGCTGATTTTGTTTTTCTGGTTCTCTGGTGACACTCCCCCTCCCCCCTTCAATGGGGGAGGGGGAGAGCACCTGGGGGAAAGGAAATAAATTCAAAAAGCACCTCAAGGGGGCCCTACAGAGTGAGTAAGGGAG
Organism: Stenella coeruleoalba; assembly: GCF_951394435.1. Lineage (NCBI taxonomy): Eukaryota > Metazoa > Chordata > Mammalia > Artiodactyla > Delphinidae > Stenella > Stenella coeruleoalba. Next base: position 64,659,710 of record NC_137161.1, on the reverse strand, counting down.
GAAGAAACACTTTAGTTACCATTTGGGTGTATTCTGGTCATATTCTGTTCACCATATTATTAATCACCACTTTGTCCAATAGCAACTCCCAGGAGGCCTCCCCATAAACAAGCTGTTTCTTTCTCTCTCTCTCTCTCCACCCCACCCTCCAATTTCTTATTTCATTATTTCTCAACATCTTACCAGACCACTACTGAATGATTTAGAAAGTGAAACCAAGGCTGATTCAGAATTGGAATAAATATTAACCATGACTTACTATTAAAGAAGTGGAAGGAGGTCCAGATTAAAATAGGCCGACGCTGTGAGCAAAGGCAATAGAAATTTTATTGCCTTGCAATTTTTTTAACCTATAAGATCTTTTTTATTAACCCAATCCACATAGTCAGCTTTTTTCCTCATCTCTGTATATGTGTTTGTGTGTTGTCATGACGAATATGAATTTTCAGGATGCCTGTGTATCCTGGGCAGCAGGGTATAGAAGGAGCCTTCGGCTGGGAGTAAGTGTCCTTCACAGCAAGTCACTTTACTGGGCTGGACCTCAGTGTTCTTGCTTCTACAGTAAGGGAGTTTACAGTTGTGGTTGCAGATTCAGATACCTCCAGGGGCCTAGGTAGAAATCTAAATGGGGCAAGGGCAGCCCCTCTCTCTCCTTATTAACCTGTGAAAATGTGGGTCCAATGCTGCCAGATTTCAAAGGAAGCAAGAAAAGAAAATCTGGACTTTTTTGTTTGCAATTTCTCAGTTTTTGAATATTGGTAACTAATAGAAATTTCCCCCCAGAATTTGGAAACCACACCAAACACTCCTGAGGCCATAGTCCACCGGCGCTAGCTAAGTAATGTCCTCCAGCCTCAGTGATATCTCAGCACTCTTTAAGAATTCCAATTCTACCCCTTTAATGAAGTTGTTGTTTTTTGTGTAGTCATATTTTTGTCTCTAGTTTATTCTTTCAATAAATATTTGATTACCCATTATAAGCCAGAAACCATAGTTGACCGGAAAAAAAAAAAAGAATGAGATGGGGCTTTCTACTTTTAGGTGAGCAAATGGGAAAGCTAAGTGAGATACTCCAATAAGTAATAAGGCTCAGTGAATAATTAGGCTTTTTGAAAAGTCTAAGGAAAGGCAGATCTGGTTCTTTAGTCAGACACACAATCTTTTTGAGGCTTGGTATTTTCATCTGTAAAATGGGGGAGAATAATACCTCCCCATCAAGCCTGCGTGAAGATTAGAATTCTGTCTGTAACGTACTTGGCATATAGATGATGCTCAATAAACAATGCTATCTAGCGCTACTACTTTTATTGTTACATTATAAACTCCTAGGTGTTAGGCATTGGGTCTGATGGAAATCATGTGACGGCAGTTCTTAACTTGGAAGCAGCTGGTTGTGTTCCCAAATGTATACCTTCAAGTTTGTTTTCCTGTAGAGATGGCATCAGTTGGTTACTCCCCCAAGCAAACCCAAAAAAGCCTATTTAAACTATAGGATGGGGACTTCCCTGGTGGTCCAGAGGTTAAGATTCTGCGCTCCCAACACCGGGAGCCCAGGTTCAATCCCTGGTCAGGCAACCAGATCCCTCACGCCACAAGATCCCGCGCACCTCAACGAAGATCCCGCAAGCAGCAATGAAGATCCCGCGTGCTGCAATTAAGACCCAGCACAGCCAAATAAATAAATATCTAAAAATTAAAAAGAATAATAAACTATAGGGTGGCCTAAATATTGCACAACTGCAATTTTTTAAAAAATCAGAAAACCCCATTGATGTGATGCAAATACAACAGAAGAAGCCCTGTGGGGTTCTTTTTAACAAAGTTAAAGGCTTTTGGCTTATTGTGAGTGGTGCTTCTAGTTACACATGCTAAGCCAGGTTTAACTAGAAGACCAAGAGCAAAGAGCTGCATACTTGGTGATTCCGAAGTGGGCTTGTAGGGAGGGCCTTTAAGATGGATGATTCTAGGTTTTTTAATTCGTTCGATTGCGCTTAAAAACATATAACTTTCCTTTTGTTTGAGCCAATTGTCTCTAACATTGTGTTCACACTTATCCTTAAGGCACCATCTTTAGGCTGATGACTCTCAAATTTGCATCTCCGGCTCTTAGCTTGGCATCTCTAGTGGGAGATCTCATATGTATCTTAGATTTGACTTGGTCAAAACAGATCGCTTGACCCAAATTTGCCTCCTCCCAAGCCTTTCCTATATCAATAAATGACAGTGCCATATGTCAAATCCTGGAAAACATTCTAATTTTTTCTTATTCCTATCACACCCCATATCAAATCCCTCAGGTAGCCCTGTGCACTTTGACTCTGATATTCCATGGCATTATATGAAAAATGGGATCACTCCTCACCTTGTGCACTGTATAGGTAAATTCAAGCCACCATTTTCTCTACTCCAACAGCCTGCTAACCCATCTCTCTGCCTCTCCCACTTCTGACCTAACACAGCAGCCAGGGTGATCTTCTGAAACCATAAATAACATATCTTTTTGGCTCAAAACCCTCCAAAGGCTTTTCATTGCAAGTGGAATAAAAATCCAGACCGTCAGCCATGCCCCAGAAGTCTTATGTGATCTAGCCTCCACCTGTTTTCCCCCTTACTGGCACCTGAGGTCGCTTGCACATCTGCATCTCCTGCCAGTAAGTTCTTTCATGACAGCCTTCCTTCTCATCGTCTCTTCCTTAGAAAGGCCTTCCCTGACCATCTCTTTCACAGACTTCTAGCCATCCCCCAGTATCCACTCTTCCCCTTTTTCAAAGAAATGGAACCTCCTATTTTTAGCTGAGTCCGTAATTGGCCAGTGTCCCTTAAACTGGTTATGGCTACATGACTAAGTTCTATCCAATGCAATATAAACAGAAATATCATGTGGCAGTATCCAAGAACCAGCCTTAAAAAATCATTGGTACATGCCTTTAGCTTCTTCTCCCCATTTATTCATTCTGCTGGCTGGAACGTGAACTGATGGCTGGAGCTGGAGCAGCCACCTCAGACCATGAGGTAACTTTGGAAATGGAGGCCAAGCACGGCAGAGCAACAGAATGGAAGGAGACGGATCCCTGAGGACTTCATGGAGCAGAACTGCCATAACAGCCCTGGATTACTTGCTTTTGGACTTCTACTTGAGAGAGAAACAAACTTTTGTTGAAGTCACAGTTATTTTGGATCCTGTTACCAACTTAATTCCAACTGATAGACTACTCTGTCTAAGGCAGCCCTCTTTCATATTTATCTGCAATTTTTCTTCAAAGCCCTTAGTGCCTAAAATTACCCTCTATATTTATTTATACTTTTATTTATATTTTTAATATCTTGCCCCCTCTGGAATATAAACTCCTTGAAGCCAGGGATTACCTGATGTTCAGTGCTGTATCCCTATCTCCTGCAAGAGTGCCTAGGACATAATAGGTGCTTAACAAATATTTGTGGAATGAATTGGTGAGTGAACACCTACTGTGTGCCAGGGAGAGAGATACAAAGATGATTAACATATGTTTTCTGAGTTCCTTGTCTGAGAAGCTCACTGTCTGTTGGAAGTGGTGGTCATCCTCCTTGGGTTCATCTAACCATGGTTCTCAGCCAGGGGCAGTTTTGCTCCCCAAGGGGCATTTGTTGATGTCTGGACCTATATTTGATTGTTACAAGTTAGGGGATGCCACTGGCATCCGGGGAGTAGAGGCCAGGGAAGCTGCTAAACGTCCTGCAAAGGACAGCCCCCCTCAGCAGGTAATTATCTGGCCCCAAATGCCAACAGTGCTAAGGTTGAGAAACCCTGAGCTAGTCAAGGTCAGTGTTGATTAGATTTGCCAGGGGGAAAATTGTTTGGGCTGCACAAGAGTAGAAGCCATGAAATGTGTGGGATGGCTGAATTGCCGAGGTCGGCTGAGTTGTCAAATTCTGCAAAGCTCTCCGCTGAGAGGCCAGCTCCAACCATTAACCATTACTTGTCACTGGGCCCACGTTTGGAGGACACTGTGCATTCAGAACAGTAAAGTTATGTCCAGAACTCTAGAAACCAAGCCAGAGAAGCTCTTTGAATGGTATCGTCATGAGTAGAAAGAACTCTAACATGAATACTCACTTTGCCCACTTTCCCCAGGGAGGCTGACAGAGCTGAGTCTCTCTCCCACTTTCTGCTGTAATAAGTCTCTTCTTTATTTCTGTTGGATGAAAGGGGTGTGTCCACATTCACGGGGCTCCCACAAAATGTGATTTTCTCTTGCAGGTAAACCAAGTAAACAAATGAAAGATGAGGGTAGTCTAAGGGACAGGAGATTATGGAGGTGATAGTTCTGGGCCACTTCATATTTTAACTACCCCCCCTTGTTTTTTTTTAGCTTTCTAATTTGTTAGACACTGATACGCTTCGTGACTTTGGCTAGGGCACTTAATCTCCCTGAGCCTCAGTTTCCTCATCAGCAAACTCAAGGGGGTGGATCAGGCCATGGCTTATCTGTCTTCCACTCTAAATAACCATGATGATTCATCTATCACCGGTTAACCATCAATTAAATGATGGCAACAAATGCCCGGGTTCAAAGAAATAAATTTGAAAATAAAGGAAAGACTACAGTGATTCTTAGCATCAATGTTCCTCCCTCCCACCCTCTCCTGAGCCATTTCAAAAACAAAGCATCAGCGCTAATCTTTGGAACAGTATTTCCTAAAATATGTTTCTTAGAACGTAGCTCCTCAAGATGTGAAAATGGGACTCTACATCAGAAAAATTGGGGAGCATACTAGATCCTCTTTTTGGAGAGTAACAATAAATCATTTTAACGTTTTATAAACCCAATGCTTCTCACTTATTTGACTAGAGATTTCATTCTTCATTGAATATTTATTAGCATCCTAGAGAACTACAGAACTAGTGTTCTGTGAAACTCACTGTTGGAGACCCTGACGTGGTATAAAATGCCAATACCTTTTGTTCAGTACCTACTTGGAGAGGGAATGATGGACCTGCTAAAAAGATTCCCAAAAGAGACAGACATGTTTTACAACTTCCCCGGTCTTCAGTAGACATATGGGCATTACCCATATACCTGGTGTCAGGCAACAATAGCATGCTAAAGACACACTATTAATAAAATCCACTTATTGGTCTCATTTTTTTGTTATATAGCCTATGATGCAAAGAGAGAAAACTTTAAACATATGCTTCTTTGCTGAATTTACTCTGTCAATCTTATTCACTAAGACTCTATTACAGGGTTGACAAATAGGTTTTTTCTCTCATGACAATTTTGATCAATGGGTAGTGGCTGCCTAGAGCTCTGTATTAAAAACAATAATAAGACCTTGAATGGGCTTGGAGGGCAAATATGCTGTGATTGATTTTTTTTTAATGTGTTTATTTTGGCTGCATTGGGTCTTCATTGCTGCACAAGGGCTTTCTCTAGCTGCGGCACACGGGCTTCTCATTGCGGTGGCTTCTCTTGTGGCAGAGCAGGGGCTCTAGGTGCAAGGGCTTCTGTAGTTGCAGCACACAGGCCCTAGAGCACATGAGCTTCAGCAGTTGTGGTACGAGGGCTCAGTAGTTGTAGTGCACGGGCTTAGTTGCTCCACAGCATGTGGACTCTTCCTGGACCAGGGATTGAACCTCTGTCCCCTGCATTGGCTGGTGGATTCTTAACCACTGCGCCACCAGAGAAGTCCATGTGATTGATTCTTAATGTCTCTTGTGGGTATAGTGCTGTGATTGATTGTTGATGTCTGTTGTGTGTATAGACTAGTAGAAGACATAGGGTGCTTGTTGTGTGTTTCCTCACCAAAAATCTTACAAACCACCCACATCGGCTTGATAGGGGAGTTAAGACTTAATACACTTAGGTGTCAAAAGGAATGGTTAAGATAATTCTATAGGGTCAGGTCTTAAAGATAAATTGAATGCAAGATCTCATTTGGGCCTTGAAGGTTAGAAAGGTTGGGTCTTGTGAGGAGACCCTGGGAGGTAATTCTCAGCAGAGATTGCAGATGAGCGGCCAAGGCCCCAGGAATAGCTTGTATCTCTAGAGCTGCCCAGATACAGTGTCAGCATCCCTTAGACAGTGCTTAATAAAGGTTCATTCTTATCCTTTATCTAGCACAGCTCTGTCCAATAGAAATATAATTTGAGCCACATATATAATTTGAAACTTTTAAAAAGTAAAGAGAAAATAACCACATTTAAAAAGTAGAGAGAATTCCCTGGTGGTCCAGTGGATAGGAATCCATGCTTTCACTGCCCAGGGCCTGGGTTCGGTCTTTGGTCGGGGAACTGAGATCCCACAAGCTACACAGTGCGGCCAAAAAAAAAAACAAAACAAAGAAAAAGTAAAGAGAAACAGATGAAATTAATTTTAACAATATAGTTTATTTAACCCAATATATCCAAAATATTATTACTTCATACAATCAATGCAAAAATTATTAATGAGAAGTTTACACTCTATTTTTGGTACTAAGTCTTTGAAAGCTGGTGTATATTTTACTTACATCATATCTCAATGGGAACCAGCCACATTTCAAGCACTCAATAGCCCCAAGTAGCTAGTGGCTACCATGTTGGACAATGTTAGTATAAACTACCACTCTTATTCATATGTTCTGTCTTCCAGAAAGTTTGAATAGAGTTAATTTGGTTCCAGCAGTTTTCCCAAACTCTATTCTGATGCTGGTGTTAGCAATATATATATTTTTTTTGCGGTACGTGGGCCTCTCACTGCTGTGGCCTCTCCTGTTATGGAGCACAGGCTCCGGACGCACAGGCTCAGCGGCCATGGCGCATGGGCCTAGCCGCTCCGCAGCATGTGGGATCTTCCTGGACCGGGGCACGAACCCGTGTCCCTGCATCGCCAGGCGGACTCTCAACCACTGCGCCACCAGGGAAGCCCAGCAATATTTTTTAATCTAAAAAGTATTTCTATTAATAGCACATAAGAAAAATCCATTATTCATTACTTTAAAAATAATTTAAATTATTATTTTTTAAGTTAGAGATTGTTATTTTTGCTTCGTGTTAACGTTAGGAAGGCAGAGTTATTAGGTAGAGAACAGTAATAGTTCCTACGACTTGTTCTTTCTCTACTTTTTTTTTTACCATTTTAAAATTGATGTAAAATATACATAACATAAAATTTACCATTTATGTGTATAGTTCAGTGGCATTAAGTACATCCACACTGTTGTTCTACCATCACCACCATCCAGCTCCAGAAACTCATCATCCTCCCAAACTGAAACTCTACACCTGTTTTTTTTTTCCTACACCTATTAAACAGTAACTCCCCATTCTCCCCTCCTCCTAGGCCCTGGCAACCACCATTCTACTTTCTGTCCCCATGAATTTGATGACTCTAAGTTCCTCCTATAAGTAGAATCATACAGTATTTGTTTTTTGTGTATAGTTTCTTTCACATAGTATAACGTCTGTAAAGTTCATCTATATTGTAGCATACGTCAGAATTTCCTTTCTTTTTAAGGGTGAATAATATACCATCGTATGGATTTACCACATTTTATTTATCCATTCATCCATCAACGGACACTTGGATTGCTTCTATCTTTGGCTATGTGAATAATGCTACCATGAACATGGGTGCGCAAATACCTGTTTGAGTTCCTGCTCTCAATTCTTTTGGGCATATACCCAGAAGTGGAATGGCTGAATCATATGGTAATTCTATTTTTTAATTTTTTGAGGACCCTCCATACTGTTTTTCACAGTGTCTGCACTATTTTACATGCCCATCAGCAACTTACAAGGGTTCTATTTTCTCCAATTCCTGGCCAACACTTGTTAGTTTCTGTTTGTTTGTTTATAACGGCTGTCCTAATTGGTGTAAAGTGGTATCCTATTGTGATTTTGTTTTGAACTTTCTTAATGATTAGTGATGTTGAGCATCTTTTCATGTGCTTATTGGCCATTCGTGTATCTTCTTTGGAGAAGTGTCTCTTCAAGTCCTTTGCCCGTTTTTTTTTTTTTTAATTGAGTTGTATATTTTGCTGTTGCCCGTGTTGAGTTGTAGGAGGTCTTTATATGTTAACTCCTGTTCAGATATATGATTTGCAGATATTTTCTCCCTTTTCACTCTGTTGATAGTGTCCTTAGAAGCACATCATTTTGGTACTTTATGGACTGACCAGAAAAAATATTCCTCCATTACATGCCCCTCAAGTGGTTTTCAGGTTTTCTTCAACATCAGATAGCCCAGGGTTTAAAACCAGGTTCTGCTACTTACCAGCTGGGTGGCCTGGGGCAAGTTACTCAGGAAACTTTCTGAGTACAGTTTCCTCTTATGCAAAAATCAGGATTTGATAATATTTACCTCCCAGCGTTTGAGGAAGGGTGGCAGTTAGAAATAAATATAATTAAAATTCCCAGTAAGTAGTCACTATTATTTTAACAAAATGGTGAAAAAGGTGGTTTCTGAGTTTAAACTGGGGAGCTCAAGGCCAGGCTTTGTCTTTTTTTTCTTTTTCTTTCAGGCTTTGTCTTTTATTAGCTCTCTTCCATCCCTGGTATTTGCTAGGAATAAACACTTCCCAAACACTAGCCAGTGATTTGGAGATTAGGCTATTATTTTCCTACAATCCTATTATTTTCATATTTCTGTTTCCCTTGCCCCAGGTGATGTCATACTCGGCCATCTGCTTCCCCTGCATCCAAAAGCCACCTCAAGTCATGCTTTTACTGAGAAGCTTCTTCCGGGGCCCAGCAGGAGGGTCCCCTGAGAGGCGGTATGCCTGGGGGATGTTCCAAACACCCAGGCCAAGCAGAGTGACCTTCAAATCATTGTAGCACAGAAGACCTTCCAGAATAAGCCTGCGTTTGCCTCCTTGGCATGGGATGAAGGGATCGTTTCAGTTTCAGTAACGCATATAGCAGTGCACTAAAGAGGTCAAAGAGTTCTATTTCAGCGAGAAGCTCTGCAGGGAAATATTTATCCCTCCCTTATTTGGTAGGCTCTTTAACTACAGTGAATTCAATTTGCAACACCTGTTTGCTTTTTTAAAAATGGCTACTCATAGAAATTGATGCATTAACTCGATTGTTGGTTAAGTAAATTATCCGGGCAACATAGGGACAGGCATGAGAATTTAAGCTTCAGCTCTACTGTATGCTACCTATGTCACCTTGGGCGAGTTGTGTCCACTATAAGCCTCTGCATCATCTGTAAAAGGGGAATAAGAAGAGCAATCAATCTTAAGAGATCATCTTGAGGGTTCCATGAACGATGAGCTAGTTATTGTAGAGCCTTTGTACCATGACTGGGGAGGAGCAAAAGCCCAGTAAATGTCAGCTATTGTTATTATCAACTGTATCATCATCATCATATCAGACTTGGGTGACTTCCAGGCAGTGACAACAAGTACTAAAGGCACCAGTCTTCTTTGCCCTGGGTTAACTTCCATCTCTACACCTCCTCTTCCCACCCCCAACACATTAATATCCTTTCTCTTCAACCCAATCCTGGTGGGCCCTGACTTCAGGCAAAACGTTTCAGAAGGCTGAAGGTGGATAAGAGACCAGGAAACGACACTAGAAGTCACAGATTAAAAAATGAGGAAAAACCAAATTCTACACTGGTAGGAGCTTCTACTAAAGGCCTGCGAGAACGGAAGATAAACTATCTTTGGCCGGAAAATACTTAACATTTAGCATTTGAAAAAAAAGTTTTGCTCCCCTACAATCCAGTTCTTCAGAAAGACATATACTAGGTACAAGAAGGAGATATACACAGGACATCTTTTTATTTATTTTAAAGTTTTATTTATTTTTATTTATTTTTGGTTGCATTGGGTCTTGGTTGCTGCGCACGGGCTTTCTCTAGTTGCGGCGAGCGAGGTCTACTCTTTGTTGCGGTGTGTGGGCTTCTCATTGCGGTGGCTTCTCTTGTGGCGGAGCACGGGCTCTAGGCGCGTGAGCTTCGGTAGTTGCGGCTCGCGGGTTCTAGAGCACAGGCTCAGTAGTTGTGGTGCATGGGCTTAGCTGCTCCGCGGCATGTGGGATCTTCCCTGACCAGGGCTCAAACCCGTGTCCCCTGCATTGGCAGGCGGATTCTTAACCACTGCGCTACCAGGGCAGTCCAACACAAGACATCTTTTTAAAATGTTAAAAGATGACTGTACAAACAATAGATGGCAATGACTTGCTGGGGAAATTTTATTTACATAATCTGCATTTTATTTACATATGTGCCTGATATTGCTTAAATCTTAAAAAGCAAAGGAGCTGGCTCCTTTAGAATCATCATATAACTTCCTGGGCACCTCAGAGCCAAGCATGGGGGAATCTCACCCTCATGTTTCCTGCACTTTATGTCACAAACAGCTTTGGATGGGCATCATTGTCCTCCTATTTTATTGTCTGGAGTGTGCACGAGTCACTGGGCAGCACATCTTGTGCCCTGATTCACAGAAGCTTGGCCTTGCCTCAAGCTGAGGCAGCCTGAGGGGAGATTTCAAATGTGTCAAGAGGTTTCCCAGCCAAATTCCTTCAGCACCAACTTGAAAACTGGCTATAAAAATAGCCCTTACTGAGGGAGCCTGACCTGTGACAAAGCTTTCCTAGCTGGGAGCAGGAATATGAGGGCTGCTGTTTTTCTTTTCAAAAAATCTGCTTTAATGTCTCTATGATGTGGGTTTACTTTTTAAAAATCCCTCTTGTACTCCAGTCTCCTGTTTGAGAATGACATCCCTTGATTTTTGGAGCCGAATTGGGGTTAATCCTGCACCAGATCTGGGGATTATAGATCCCCAGATTTGTTTACTCAGGTTATACATTTGAGTGTCTGTCTAGGAAATTTGGAAGATCTATCTAGGAAAATCCTGGGGCCTGTGTTCAAATCCTGATGCCAGGGTCTTTCAGAAGTTAAAGGCTCAGGTCAACTTATAGTTTTGGAGTTTCTGAGTGTATTAAAAAATTAAGAAATAGCGAACAGGACACAGCATTTATGGTATATTTTAACAGTTTTCTTTTTACAACTGACCACTTTTAACACAAGAGGGAAGAAACTACAATGCAAAAGGATTACCTATTCAACAGGTGAATAATGTAATACAATTATAAAGGGTAAAGGCACAGCCCCTCGAGGTGTGTGGGCTGGTAAGGGGACACAATTGTTAAAATCCAGGCTACTTCCTTGTCAGTGTGTTTTTGGGACCTTGTGTATAGCCTCATTAGGCAATAATGTCAAAGGTCTAAATCTGAAACCTTGATGAATGTGAAGTCAGGCGCAGGACCAAATGTCCCTTCTGTTCCTGCCTATGACAGTCCCCTGCCTGCTACCAGCTGGGTGATTTTGGACAGGCTGCTCAGTTACTCTTGGCATCAGAGATACCTACCGCATAGCGTGGTTTTGGAGAATTCCATGAAGTAAATTAGTAAAATAGGCATTAGCAAATGCTCAATAAATATTAGCTAGAGTTGGTCACCATTATTAGAGCTAACACTCTATGCCTTGGCCAAAGTTTATTTAATTGTTCTATGTCGGTCACTGCCACATAAGAGTATTTTTTCTCTGTTCGTTCATTCAATACGTATTTATCAAATGCTTTAGCTTTTTTAAAATTGTGTGTTTCTTTTTAATTAATTAATTTATTTTTGTCTGCATTGGGTCTTCATTGCTGTGCGAGGACTTTCTCTAGCTGTGGCGAGGGTGGGCTACTCTTCCTTGCAGTGTGCAGGCTTCTCATTGCGGTGGCTTCTCTTGTTGCAGAGCACGGGCTCTAGGTGCGTGGGCTTCAGTAGTTGCAGCTCGCAGACTCAGTAGTTGTGGCACGTAGGCTCAGTAGTTGTGGCTCTGGAGTGCAGGCTCAGTAGTTGTGGTGCAAGGACTTAGTTGCTCTGTGGCATGTGGGATCTTCCTGGACCAGGGCTCGAACCCGTGTGGCCTGCATTGGCAGGCGGATTCTTAACCACTGTGCCACCAGGGAAGTTCCTTAAAATTGTGTTTTCAGGGCTTCCCTGGTGGTGCAGTGGTTGAGAGTCCTCCTGCCGATGCAGGGGACACGGGTTCGTGCCCCGGTCCGGGAAGATCCCACATGCCGCGGAGCGGCTGGGCCCGTGAGCCAGGGCTGCTGAGCCTGCGCGTCCGGAGCCTGTGCTCCGCAACGGGAGAGGCCGCAACAGTGAGAGGCCCGCGTACCTCAAAAAAAAAAAAATTGTGTTTTCAAATACTATTTCTATATTTTAATTAGAAAACGAGCAATAAGCAGGGGAAAAAAATCACCCGTGATCCCACTTATCACAGGATATCAATATTAAGTAAATTTAATACATTTTTTCTAATCTTTTTTCTATAAAACCTTCCCCTCCCTTTTTTTTTTTTTTTTTTTTTTTTTTTTTGCAGTACGCAGGCCCCTCACCGCTGTGGCCTCTCCCGTTGCGGAGGACAGGCTCCGGACGCGCAGGCCCAGCGACCATGGCTCACTGGCCCAGCCGCTCCGTGGCATGTGGGATCCTCCCGGACCGGGGCACGAACCCGCGTCCCCTGCATCGGCAGGCAGACTCCCAACCACTGCGCCACCAGGGAAGCCCTTCCCCTCCCTTTTTTAACTGAGCTGAGGTCATAGCACATGTTCACATTTGGATCTCATGCTCTTTTTAATTTATTTTTTACTTTTTAATTTAATTTTTATTTTACATTAGAGTATAGTTGATTTACAATATTGTGGTAGTTTCAGGTGTACAGCAAAGTGGTTCAGTTACACATATACATGTATCCATTATTTTTCAGATTCTTTTCCCATATAGATTATTACAGAATATTGAATAGAGTTCCCTGTGCTATACAGTAGGTCCTCGTTGATTATCTATTTTATATATAATAGTGTGTATCTGTTAATCCCAAACTCCTAATTTATCCCTCCCCTCCACCTTTCCCCTTTGGTAACCACAAGTCTGTTTTCGAAACTGTGAGTCTGTTTCTGTTTTCTAAATAAGTTCATTTGTATCATTTTTTTTAGATTCCACATATAAATGATATCATATGACATTTGTCTTTCTCTGTCTGACTTACTTCACTTAGTATGATAAGCTTTAGGTCCATCCATGTTGCTGCAAATGGCATTATTTAATTCTTTTTTATGGCTGAGTAGTATTCCATTGTATATATGTACCACATTTTATTTTTTTTGGTTCTGCCACTATTTTATTTTATTTTACTTTATTTTACATATAAATGTATCTATTCTTTTTCAAATTGTTTTCCTATTTAGGTTTTACATAATATTGAGCAGAGTTCCCTGTGCTATACAGTAGGTCCTTGTTGGTTATCCATTTTAAATATAGCAGTGTGTACATGTCAATCCCAAACTTCCTAACTATTCCTTTCCCCTACCCTTCCCCCCAGTAACCAGAAGTTCCTTCTCTAAGTCTGTGAGTCTGTTTCTGTTTTGTAAATAACTTCACTTGTATCATTTCTTTTTAGATTCTGCATATAAGTGATATTATACAATGTTTCTCTTTGTCTGACTTACCTCACTTAGTATGACAATCTCTAAGTCCATCCATGTTGCTGCAATCGGCATTATTTCATTCTTTTTAATGGCTTAGTAACATTCCATTGTATATGTATACCACATCTTCTTTATCCATTCCTCTGTTTTGTATTTTTTCATTTTAAAATTAATTAATTAATTTATATTTTATTTTTGGCTGCGTTGGGTCTTTGTTGCTGCGCGTGAGCTTTCTCTAGTTGCGGTGAGTGGGGGGCTACTCTTCGTTGTGGTGTGCAGGCTTCTCAGTGAGGTGGCTTCTCTTGTTGTGCAGCACGGGCTCTAGGCACGTGGGCCCAGTAGTTGTGGCACACAGGCTTAGTTGCTCTGCAGCATGTGGGATTTTCCCAGGCCAGGGCTCGAATCTGTGTCCCCTGCATTGGCAGGTGGATTCTTAACCACTGTGCTACCAGGGAAGTCCCCTCCATTCCTCTGTTGATGGACATTTAGGTTGCTTCCATGTCTTGGCTATTATAAATATTGCTGCTATGAACACTGGGGTGCATGTTTTTTTTTTTTTTTTTTTCGGTACGCGGGCCTCTCACTGTTGTGGCCTCTCCCGTTGTGGAGCACAGGCTCAAGACGCGCAGGCTCAGCGGCCATGGCTCACGGGCCCAGCCACTCCACGGCACGTGGGATCTTCCCGGACCGAAGCACAAACCCGTGTCCTCTGCATCGGCAGGCAGACTCTCAACCACTGCGCCACCAGGGAAGCCCCATGTATATTTTTGAATTATGGTTTTCTCCAGATATATGCCCAGGAATGGGACAGCTGGATCATATGGTAGTTCTATTTTTAGTTTTTTAAGGAACCTCCAAACTGTACTCCATAATGATTGTACCAATTTACATTCCCACCAACAGTGTAGGAAGGTTCCCTTTTCTCCACACCCTCTCCAGCATTTATTGTTTGTAGACTTTGTTTTTGGCCATGCTGCATGGCATGTGGGACCCAATTCCCTGATCAGGGATCGAACCTGTGCCCATGCCCATTGCAGTGGAAGCACAGATTCTTAACCAGGGAAGTCCCTGTTTATAGACTTTTTAAATAAATATTTATTTATTTAATTTACTTGGTTGCACCAGGTCTTAGTTGCAGCAGGCGGGCTCGTTAGTTGCAGCTTGCTGGCTCCTTGGTTGCGGCATGTGAACTCTTGGCTGCAGCATGCATGTGGCATCTAGTTTCCTAACCAGGTATTGAATCTGGGCCCCCTGCACTGGGATCACGGAGTCTTAACCACTGAGCCACCAGGGAAGTCCCCCTGTTTGTAGACTTTTTGATGATGGCCATTCTGACTGGTGTGAGGTGATACCTCATTGCAGTTTTTTTTTTTTTTTTCGGTACATGGGCCTCTCACTGCTGTGGCCTCTCCTGTTGTGGAGCACAGTCTCTGGACGCGCAGGCTCAGCGGCCATGGCTCACGGGCCCAGCTGCTCCGCGGCATGTGGGATCTTCACGGACCGGGACACGAACCCGTGTCCCCTGCATCGGCAGGTGGACTCTCAACTACTGAACCACCAGGGAAGCCCCTCATTGCAGTTTTGATTTGCATTTCTCTATTTCATGTTCTTTTTTAAACATGTAAGCATAATATCTTCCCGATTCCATTAAAATCTTCATAATTATAATTTTTAATAATCTGAAGAAAATTACAAGTACGAATGGACTGTCTCCTAATGTTTCCTACTGTTGGACACTGAAATAATGCCCCCTCTTTTTTTGTGTGTGCTATTTATAAGTAAAACTGAGACCAATACTTCTGTATCAATCTTGGTCCATATCTTAGTTAATTTCCATTTCATTCCTTCCACTAACAACTATTTTTTGAGTGCTTACTCTGAGTCACGTGCTGTGCTGTGTGCTGGGGATGGAGGCGGTAAAGGTGAGACAGGTATGGACTTGAATCTCACAGAGCTCATATCCTAAGGGTGAGACAGATAATAAATATGCAAAGAGACACAATACTTGCAGATGGTGATGGGTGTTACCAAGGAAAGAAATAGGGTGTGTGATAGAACACACCTGGAAAGGGCACTGGCCAGCTTTTTTGAGCAGGGAGGTCAGGGAAAACCTCTCAGAAGACTTGAGATGGTATACCCTGAGAAAACCATCATTCAAAAAGAGTCATGCACTACAATGTTCATTGAAGCTCTATTTACAATAGCCAGGACATGGAAGCAACCTAAGTGTCCATCGACAGATGAATGGATAAAGAAGATGTGGCACATATATACAATGGAATATTACTCAGCCATAAAAAGAAACAAAATTGAGTTATCTGTAGTCAGGTGGATGGACCTAGAGTCTGTCATACAGAGTGAAGTAAGTCAGAAAGAGAAAAACAAATACCGTATGCTAACACATATATATGGAATCTGAAAAAAAAAAAAACAAGTTTCTGAAGAACCTAGGGGCAGGACAGGAATAAAGATGCAGACGTAGAGAATGGACTTGAGGACACCAGGAGGGGAAGGGTAAGCTGGGACGAAGTGAGAGAGTGGCATGGCCATATGTACACTACCAAATGTAAACCAGATAGCTAGTGGGAAGCAGCTGCATAGCACAGGGAGATCAGCTCAGTGCTCTGTGACCACCTAGAGGAGTAGGATAGGGAGGGTGGGAGGGAGACGCAAGAGGGAGGGGATATATGTATACATATAACTGATTCACTTTGTTATACAGCAGAAACTAACACACCATTGTAAAGTAATTATACTCCAGTAAAGATGTTAAAAAAAAAAAAAAAAGACTTGAGATGGGCCAGGAAAATAGGGCCAGGACTAGGGTGAGACAAAAGAGGTGCCTAGAGGCCCTAATTTAAGGAGGCACTCACTCGCAGGCTGGTGCAAGTGCAGGGTTGGCACTTGGACAACCACAAGACTGAGTGCCTCCTTAAATTTGGCCCCAGAGGCACTCCACTCTTTACCCCAGTACCAACCTTGATGGGAGTAAAGGTAGGAAAGGCATTCCAGGCAGAGGGAACAGCAAGTACAAAAAAGTGCAGGGGCTGGAGAGGCTAAGTGTGTTTCAGGAACTGAAATTCTGTCTCTATTATTGGAGTGGAATGAAAAAGTGCTAATGGAACCAGTGAAGCAAAACTACTAAAAGAAGTGAGAAAAAATTTTGGAAAGTTTTCAGAGTTGATCATATTTGATGTGTATATATTTTTAAGTATCCAAGTAGTCATCATGGGAAAAACCGGGCTTTTAATTCTTTCTTCTCAGTGGTTTAGAATTGCCTTTAGAGTCCACATGTATTGGGAGGTGAGGATGTGGTAGGGTCCCCAATAACTTTTTCAGTGCTTAGATGCTCAAAAGTGGTGTTACTCAATCTTGGCTGCATATTAGGGGAAGTCAAAAGTATTGATGCCTGAGTCTACACTGAGAGATCCTGATTTAATTGGGGTACAGCCTACATGAGGGCGTTTTCCTATAAGGACAAACTTTAGAACCATTGTTAGGATCCT
The DNA here is from genome assembly GCF_951394435.1 of Stenella coeruleoalba. NCBI lineage: Eukaryota > Metazoa > Chordata > Mammalia > Artiodactyla > Delphinidae > Stenella > Stenella coeruleoalba. The sequence goes on along the minus strand of NC_137161.1, from coordinate 64,642,749 downwards.
GTTTTGGGTATGAGCAGCCCTGGGATGTTTGCAATGCAGGAGAAGCCAGCTTTTACAGGCTCTTAGTAATGATGAGTCTGGATTTTATCCTAAGAATGGGAAGCCATTGGTGCATTTTAAGTAGGATGTTCGCATGATCTGATTTTTATTTTAAGAAAATCACTTTGTCTGTAATGTGGCACATTTCCTTAGGATAGTTTCCCAGGAGAATTAGTGGGGGAAAGGGCGTTAATTTTAAGTCTTTGGACACACACTCTTAAATTGCTTTCCAGGAAGTTGCTGCCACATGACACTCACCCACCTCCCATGTCCTCACACCTCCCCTGTGCCAACACTGTTTTTTTTTTTTTTTTTTTTTTGCGTTACACGGGCCTCTCACTGTTGTGGCCTCTCCCGTTGCGGAGCACAGGCTCCGGACGCGCAGGCTCAGCGGCCACGGCTCACGGGCCCAGCCGCTCCGCAGCATGTGGGATCTTCCCGGACCGGGGCACGAACCCGTGTCCCCTTCATCGGCAGGCGGACTCCCAACCACTGCGCCACCAGGGAAGCCCGCCAACACTGTTTTTGAGGGTTAATCACTTCCATGAAAGAAGTAGAAAAAACAATGATAAATAAGAAGGAATTGTTTGAGCAACTGGGCACAACCCCTGCCAGCTACTTTTCTTTTTTTTTCTTTTTCTTCATTGGTCAAATATTATCCAAATAGCCACGTGCTTCAGAGAAGTGGTGAATCTAATCTTTAGGTAATTTTTTTTGATTGCTTACCATGTGGAAGGCACTGTGAAAAACACTTTACATGCAAGATCGCTATTAATCCTCTCAACATCCTCAAGAGGTCAGTGCTAATATTATCATCTTCATTTTACAGATGAGAACCTGGGGCACTGCGAGAGTCAGGAGCTTTGCTGATGCTCCCTCAGCTCTTAAGTGGAGTTGGAATTTGAACCCAGAGCCCTTCCTTGAAGTACTCTGCTGTTGTTCTGTAATTTGAAAAGGTTAAAGGACTCCTGACATTTTTCTCAGGGGTCTAAGGTTCTGATTATTCTGTTGGGAATCATTTTGGAAGCTGAACGATTGACATAATTTGGTCATCACTGCACCTTTGTTGCAATCAACTGTTGAAGCAAGTCAAAATGATTAATTGGCTACATCAGCCATTTGCTCATGGGTCTGAGGGTCCCAAAGAGGAAGAGAGCATCAACTTACCTGGAGCACAAAAAGAAAAGGATCTGAGGAAGACAGGTCCAAGAATCGTCAAAACTTAGAATTAAGAAAAGGCTTTGGGGGAAGGGGCCTTTTTAGTCAGATTGCAAGACAGGCTTGCAGAATGATGGAGAGAGGGGAGATTGAGCAAACATAACAATTCCAGACATTTCTAATAATAGATCTATCTCTCTGACCCCTACTCCCAGAGTTGCTTAAGGACAAGGATTGAGTCTGGATCTCTGTCCCTGTCCCCAACTGCTTGGTTAGTAGATGATCAATAAATTTTGCTGAATGTTGAATGAAAGAATAAATCATGATTAGGCTGCACATTAAAAACATACTTGAGGACAATATGTTCACTGTTGCTTATGTAATTAGACATTAACTACAAACAAACCAAAATAACTTGTGGCAGGATTAACAATTTTCCAGAGAGAACCATACTGAGTGAGGGGACCCTAATCTTGGGACTCGATTCAAGAGGGACTTTTTCTCTTCATCAGAGAGTAGGGAAGAAAGGATACCTCTTGTAGGGCCCCGTTTACAACTGGTGGGATCCTTCCTCACAGCAAGTGCAGGGGAACCCAGGGCAAATTTCAGGGTAGAGTGTGTACCTTCTAGATGCATCTCTCTTCACTCAGGTATTTTATTAAAAAAATTTCTTTTTTACACATGTGGGTGACCATGCTTGGGTCTGACCTAGTGGGAATTTCTGTGTTGAGTCAAATAGCCCCAGTTCAGAGGAGTTTCTTTTTTCCTGAATGGGTGGAGGGGAGAGGGGAGAAAAGTGCTTTTGAAAATCTAACTTTCTATCCTCTAGAACTGGCAGGATCATACCTTTATGAGGGGTTGCTGTGCACAAGAAAGGAGCCCAGGGTTGAAGCGGGATGAGTGTGTAACACCTCATAATCTCAAGTACTTTTGGTAACCATTTTAAATCACACAAGCAACATATAAAGACTTTCTTCTTGCAACATAAAATAGGTTAAGACCCTCTGTGCAGACAAGGGTAAGATCCTTTTTACTATCCTCCCCAAAGGTAACTCCTGTTACCTGTTCGATGTGCATCTTGCTGACCTTTTCTCAATGTATATGGATGGCATTCACATCATGTATCAGATGCTTTAGTGAAGTCTTTCTGGCGGACTGTCGCTGTGGGGGAGAGAGTGCTCAGGTTTGCCCCCCAGCCCCCCGACTCTTTTTGGAGGGGAAGGTGGGCAAGTGTAACGGTGAGAGGATTTCAGAGCATATTTCACATTGCAGGGAATCGGGTCTGGTGCTTGAGAGTACTCCGCTTTCTCGATTTAATTTAGTTTTTTGCAATGTGAAGAAATGGTCGAGGTGTCAGGACTCCATGGGCATTTCAGGCGTTGGCTGGGTAAATAGATACCCACCCTCTCTCTTTTTTTTTTAATTTCCACTTTTTACCGTAGAAGGTGAGGAACGTGGAGGCACGTGAACCCTAAAGGCACGCCTCCGTGTGTGTGTGTGTGTGTGTGTGTGTGTGTGTGTGCGCGCGCGCGCGCCCCCCCCCCCCCAGCAAGGGCACCCCAGGTTCTTAATTGGATGCTTGTTTACACCTTACTGCCCGGCCCTCAAGGGGTCAGGTGTTTTCCCGGGCTTATGTGGGAGGGTGTGCGTGTGGGAGTGGTGGCGGAGATTCCCCTCTCCCGTGATCCCCTGCGGCGGGGCCAGACCTCGGCGAGGTCCGCGGATAGTGCAGAATACCGCAGGGCGCGGGAGGATCGTCCGCTCGCTGAGCCCGGCCCCGCCCCCGCCCCAGGCCCCGCCCTTCCGATTCGGCCCCGCCCCTCTCCCCTGGCCCGGCGGGCGCCGGCCCCGCCCCTCACTCCCAGCATGCCGTGCGGCAGCGGCGGCGCGGCGGGCGGAGTCGGGAGGTGGGGTAGCCGTGGCTGTGTGAGCTTGAGGATCCGCGGCCACCGCCTCCTCCTCGCTGTTCTCCTCCTCCTGCGCCCCGGCGTCGCGGGCCGCGTACGGCCCTGTAAGAGACGTCGCCTCCCCTTCCTCCGCCTCCCTCTCACCGCGCCGCTCCCGCCTCCCAGTCCTGCGCTGCGGGCTCAGGCGGAACCCGGAACGGCCGTCCGCCTCCCCCGCCCTCCGCCGCCTCCTCCTCCTGCTCGGCTTCCTCCTCTGACCCGGGCCGGAGCGGAGTGTCGGCGGCGGCCGGTTCGGGCGGCGACTCGCGCTTCTTCGGGCGGCGGCGCTTGGCCATGTCGTGTCGGGGAAGGTAATGAGCCGCAGAGCCCCGGGGTCTCGGCTGAGCAGCGGCGGCGGCGGCGGCACCAAGTACCCGCGGAGCTGGAATGACTGGCAACCCAGGTGGGTGAGCCGGCGCCCAGCTCGCCGACCCGACCCCGGGCCCCGCCTCGGGCGGGCCGAGGCCTAGGACCGCCGGGGTGGGAGGCGCGGCCTAGGCTCTCCACCCTCCTCCCCCCACCCCATCCCCCGCCCCGGGGAACCAGGCGCGGCTTCCTGGGTCCCCTCCCGCCCCGGCCGGGGGAGGAAGGCCGCTGGGAGGCGAGGCCTAAATGCCTCCCCTCTCCCTGCATTTCAACTCGGGGGCTGGAGCCAAGAGCCAGGGCGCCGGGAGAAGGCACTGGCCTAGGAGTTGGGTGAAGGAAGGGGGACCTGGCGGTGGGGGCACTTTTTACTTGCCACCTTGCCCTCAAGTTGGGATATGAGTTGGGGGATCCTGAGAGTACGGGACCCTCTCTGTTACCCATTAACTTCCCTGATCTTTAACCCTTTGAGTCCCCACGTGAAAGATTTCCTTAACTGGGATCCCTTCTGTGACCCCCACGTGTTAATATTAAAAAAACAAAACAAAACCCAGCACTCCAAGGCATTACTCTGACAACAGCGTAGTTGTGGAGCATGAGACTAGATTGTGACTGTGTTAATGGGGCCGACCGACCCTGGTACTAGGAAATGAAGTTTTCCCCAAGTGCAGGGGCAGTTACTCTGGCGGAGAGCAATTCATACCCGGACACTTGTACGGACAGTTGCTTAGAGGAGTAGAGAATTTGATTTGATTTCAGACAGGTTTGGGGCCTAGTTGGAAATGAGTATATGAGGAGGATCGAGTTTTGTTCCCGCCCCCCCCCCCACCACTTTTTGGCCACCCCGGGCCGATTGCAGGATCTCAGTTGCCCAACCAGGGATGGAACCTGGGCCTCGGTAGTGGAAGCACGGAATCCTAACCACTAGGCCACCAGGAAACTCCCTGCGGAGCATCGACTTCTTAAAAAAAATTAATTTTCGTGTCTTTCTGATTAATCATGGGGCAGTTGTACCTAATTTAGGACTAATTTATTCTTATCTCTCTTACTGAATAAGTGCTTGTAATACTCAAGACTATCTTGGAACTTAGCCCAGCGCCTAGAAGAACTTCCTAAACGTATATAATATTTTGGGGTTAGTTGATTCATGGAGCTCTCATACTTTGAAGCACACTTGCCATATGATTGTCCAGGAACTGGCCAAATAAATGTTAGACAAACACACGTTGTTGGGATGACTTTTGCTTCTTGATGGTTTCATGTAATTCCAGCAGTGTTTGGAAATAATTTGGTAAGATGTTCGAAGGTAACACTTTAATACTTGATAGAAAAATCAAAGTACTCTTTTGGCTACTGAGTGGTACACATCTCATTCTGTTTAATATGCCTTCCCAAATCCTGTGTCTGTTGAGATCGGGTGTATATAACTAGGTGACTTTAAAAGTTAATGCCTGAGCCTAGAATTGAGATAAGTAGTTAAAAAAAAATGTTTTGAAAGCATAGTTTTACTTGTTCTTTACCACTTAGGGTTTATGCCTGCTTTACATAAAATCAGTTAACTAGTTTTGGTATTTTTATCTGTAATTGACATTCTTTTGTATGTTCATTGAAATGTGTGAAATTTGATTTTTTTTTGCATCTAATGAATTAGATGATAAATGAGCTTGAATTTGACATTTGAGAGCTCTTTGACAGTAGATTTTCCATTATTTTTCAGTACTGTGGTCAGCATATGTAAAAGAATGTACACAGTATCCCTTTAGAGGACTAAATAAAGTGCCCTTCACAAATAGTCCTGGAGCTTCTGGAAAAGAATAAGTTGTAGCTTGTGTTTCTAAATAAATGGAGTAGCCCAGTTGCAGCTATGGGTTGAGATCACCTGGCTTAATTTGACAGGTATGAAGCAGAATGGCTTATATAGTTGTGGAATATGTACGTGGGTTATTAGTATTGTCTGTTTTTTTTCAAGTACTTTATTTCTTGGCTGTGTGTGGGGGAGGATGTATGCATTCTTGGAAGCTGTGCTGTTTCACAGTCTCAGAACTTATTGCCTAGGTAGACAGATACTGTGAGATGCCCTTGGTTACATGGAGCAACAGTTGATTAGGATGTTGGAAATACTTGACTTTTTTGTAGAGGAAGGAATAGAAAAGTATGGACAGTACGCCATAGCAAAACTTGATTTCTTTGCACTGTTGCCTAATTGTTTTGTTAAATAGCCAATAAAAAACTTCAGGTGTTTGCCAAGTCATAAATTTTCATGAGTTAAATTTGAGGTGGTTATTCTGTACCCTCTTCACTTTAGAAAGGTGACAGACTCCAGTTAACTGACAGAATGGAGCTCGATTTTTCCCCTTGCTTAAATGGGGGTTTGTTTTTCTAAACATCTTCAAATGCAGGCACATTCCGTATGGTTCATCAGAGTCATTTTGGTTTAAAAAAATTTTTTTTTGCCTTTCTGTACCAGTCCTTGTCTGATTTTTTTGGGTTCTATTTTACTAGATTTAGTCTTTTTGAAAAGTAGGATTTAAAAAAGCAATTTTTGCTTGGTTTCTTTTAGTGTTAGTTTGTCAGTTAGTCTGGAAACCGACTGTTGAGTCAATGATGGCCACACCTGATACTTCACACGTATTGACAGGAAGTGTTCCAGGTGGCTGAATAGACTAGTGTCGTGTGGCAACAGAGCAAGCCCACCTTTGCTAAAAGCATACCTCTAGCAGAAAGCATTTTCTTCGTTTTCATTCACTGTACTCTCCATTAACTTTTTTTAAAATAAATTTATTTTATTTATGTATTTTTGGCTGCGTTGGGTCTTCGTTGCTGTGCGCGGGCTTTCTCTAGTTGCAGCGAGCCGGGGCTACTCTTCGTTGCGGTGCTTGGGCTTCTCATTGCAGTGGCTTCTCTTGTTGCACAGCACAGGCTCTAGGCGCGCAGGCTCAGTAGTTGCGGCTCGCGGGCTCCAGAGTGCAGGCTCAGTAGTTGTGGCGCACAGGCTTAGTTGCTCTGCGGTATGTGGGATCTTCGCGGACCAGGGCTTGAACCCGTGTCCCCTGCATTGGCAGGCGGATTCTCAACTGCTGCGCCACCAGCGCAGCCCCTCCATTAACATTTAAGAATGATTAGGCAAATGAGTGGTTTTATTACTGGCACTAACCAGTCTCTCCTTTTCTTGACTTTATTTTGGGGAGTAATCTTCTGGGTGCACCAATCAAGATAGAGATCAGAATGATTTGTTTTAAAATTAAGTGTATATGGGACTTCCCTGGTGGTCTAGTGGTTAAGACTCCTGGGCTTCCACTGCAGGGAGCGCGGGTCTGATCCCTGTTTGGCGAACTAAGATCCTGCATGCCAGGCGGTGAAGCAAAAAAAAAAAAAGTGTGTAATTTGTTATATTGTTCATTTTAATTCTCCAAGATGACAAGACTGATTTGACATTGGAGTCAAATATAGATTAGTTCAACAAGCAAGAGTGAGCGTTGTCAAATGAAAACACATAATTTTACTTCCACACTTGGGCATCTTAAGACTTTATTCGTTTAACAGATATATCTTGGGTATCTTACTGTGCCCAATGTTAAGATCTTTCTACAGTTCTAAAAGGATGAAACTGTATATTAAAGACAGCTTCTATTTTTGGTAAAATGTAGACAGATTGAAGTTCTCACAAGTACAAATACCTTCATTCTCCATTGTCACAGACCAAAAGATGGGGAAGAGGGCTGTGAAGATAGAAAAGCCAAAAACTAGTATGTCTGACATTGTGAGAAGCTGGATTTTTGAAACTAGAGTTGTCTATTCAGCCTTTTATGAGTCTGTACTGTCTGATGTCCATAGGTGCATAATATAGTGAAATACATAAAGGGTGAAATTAAGTGGAGTTACATATTTTATAACTATAAATAGAGCTTTAGTTAAACAGGATTTAATGGTTGCCAATTCTGTACCACAGATTTTCATGTACATTAAGGAGTTCCAGATAATTGTGTATGGGTGTTTAATTTGGGGGGAAAGTTTATTTTTTCCATTATAGAATAAAATATATTCCTTATGAAACATATGGCAATTTTATCTTTAAATTGAACCCTTTTCCCCCTTCTGTTGTGGTTCCTTTTTAAGTTGAGAGTATAACTGAAGGGTTTTTTAAAAAATAGGAGATTGTGAAATATTCTAATTCAATGAAAATGTTCTAATTCAGGAAATAGTGATCCTGTAGGGATTTTTATGACTAATAGAGCTACTGTCTTTAAGGAGATTATCGGTTAGTATGGGGGATAAGAAAGGGCTTTGTAAAAAGGTAAAGCAGTATATGGATATTAATTGTGATATAATTCTTGGTAAAATTCTTTTTATATGTGGTTTACAGTTTAAAACTTGGAGAGTCAGAGGAGGGAAAGCTGTATAGTTGAGTAGGGGGCAGTGGGACCATGAAATTGATCTGTTCTATTTTGATAGTAAATTTGGGGGGGGGGGATCAAAAAATAGAAGAAAGCAGGGAAATGGCAAAATGCAAGTTGTCCTTGGTAAAATGTTACCAGTTTGGTTAGAAGGATGGGGTATTTGTGAGGTGTGATACAAATAAGAGATGAAACTTAAGAGCTGGAGTGGGGCTGTATTGTAGGTCTTGAATCATACTGGACGTGTTTGGAATGACTTTAGGGAACTACTGAAGTTTTACCAGCATGGAAGTGGCGTAATTGAGGAAGATTAAAATTAGTTGTGTGTGTGTGTGTGTGTGTGTGTGTGTGTGTAACCACAGTAGGAGGCAGTTGGAACAGTCTAGACAAGAGACTGTTGAGGACCTGAATATTGTTTATAATTCATGGTTTAAATTCAGACAAAAGTATTCAGCTCAATATATGGAATTTCCATAAGCAAGAGCCCCTTATTTGTTATCTGGTGTTGATTGAGGGTGATCACTAAAGTGATACTTTATATCTGCTCACACTACAATTCAGGTTAGGACACTTACATTATATAGGATGATCATATACACAAAATGGAGTGTGGTTGATGGTTTTTTTTGAACACTGAGTTCTCACAACTTTTAAATTTAGGCTTTCCTGCTTTCACTGCTTGGCACTTGCTTACTTGATTTTCTTTCCCAATCCTAATCACCTAAAATAAATCCCTGAGGCGGCTTTCAGTGGACCTCCCTTTATAGATTCACACAAGCTGTCATTTGTTTGGTATCTCTTCATATTGTTTTCTGCTTACCTGTCTTTGACTATCTTAAAGTTTTCTCAGAATCCATTTTATTTTGGGGACTAGAAAATAAAACACATCCCCTCTTGTTTAGAGGTCTAACAGTGAAGGTTGCAGACATTTTGTGGTTTAATTCCTGTATGAAATACTCCAGCTTATTACTTTTTTTAATGTAGAATATAACCTATTAAATTTTTAGGGAGACATTTGTGTTCTTTTTTTTAAATTGAGGTATAACTGACATACAACATATTAGTTTCAGGTGTATGTATATGTTTTTATTATGTTCTGCTCCATCTTATATTAGTTGACGGTACTTTTTCTCTCTTAGTTGAATTGTTTTTTGAACTTGTTACTTTTTTGAGATAAAATTTATCCATGTATAGGTCTTAAGTTGAGTGATTTTTGACAAATGTATACACCTGTGTAACCATAATCCTGATCAAGATACAGATACACAATGACTTTGCAGTTGGATAACTTCCCTTCCCACTGCACCCACCCACCCCAAAAAAAAAAAACAAAAACCCTGGCAGTGTGTACATGTGGATCTTACCTTAAAAGTTATTATAGACAGGAAATTTTTGAATATTATCTTATGATTTATTACCAACTTATGGTTTCTGAAGATTGATAACCTCGTCATCTTCAACATAGTTCTGTTATTCCTCTTTTGCTATAAACAAACTTGGGATATCTGAAGATCCTTGTGAAAACAGTTTCAGATGGTGGATCCACTGTTAACCTTTTCAGGCATTTGAGTCCTGGAACACAGAGGAGCTCTCCTAAGTTTGTTGGCTAAATTTATTCCTGTGAACTATACAGGTTCACGGACTTTTCTCTTCCCTCTTGAACCTACCGTTGGTAGCTCTGTTTTTTTGTCCTCTCCCCAACCTAAACATTGCACTTCCCTTAAGATCCTTACCCTACCCTCTGCCCTCTGTGATCTTTCCAAATCTTGGTACAGGTCTACAATGAAAGGGAACTGTGCTTATCACTTCAACCTTTTTTTGTTCTCCCAACTAGTTTGTCCCTGAAGGCTGAGCCTGTCATTTTCTCTACTGTTCTGTGTACTTAGCCTAAAGCACTCCCCAAACTCATTTCTGTCTTAAGGGCCTTTGCAAGTCCTGTTCTTGCTGTGTAGCTACTGCATAGATTGTTCTTCTCAGAGTGCTTGACCTGGGTGTTTTCATGCTATCTCAGCCTAAGTGCACCCCCTCAGTGAGAAGCACCAGGCTTCTCTAATAACACTCACTATCTGAGTTTTTTTGTGTGTGTCTTCCCCAGTAAGACATAACCTTTATGTATGCATGCATTGTATAATGGTTTTACTTCTGTATCCCTTCTTCCCTACCAGTGCGTCAATAAATAGTAAACACTCTAAATTTGAGTGTCCTTTCTCGAGTAAATACATGAAAATGGAATTCTGCAAGTTTGTTTTTGTGTTTAGAGTTAACTGCAGGGCTTAGAACACTGTAACTGTAGGAGGCATTTTGAGAGGAACTGTTCCTTGTACAGCAGCTTGGTTAGCCGGAGGCAGCAACTTAAGTAAGGTGATTGTACAGGTTCAAAGGGACAATGTTCTAGTGGACTGAGGTGACCAGATCAGACTATGGCCATTTAAGATTCATAGGTTTTATCCATCTTGAAGAAATACTCTGCTCACATAAAGTTAATTTATACATTGACAGTTTATCCCATATCTGTTGTATCTATTTGTACATTATTTAAACAGTCTAATCACCAAAAAGTTAAGCACTGGGTGGGTTGAGCCTCTTTTGACATTCCATTAGAAGGCCTGAGGAAACAAACCTCTTGCCAGTTGTATGCCTGCTGATTGGGGAATGACTGAAATCCAAAATTTCCAGAATCAACAGGTTTCTTTCATAGTGAATTACTTCTTTCATATTAATCTTCATACCCTTTGAAAAAAGGAGATTGTATTCCTGTTAGAAATCATTCCTTAGGAAGTTAATGTTGCTATTCATAGCGTGTCTAGGATCTCATGTTTATTATTTAAAAACCTGTTACAGACTTTTTGTGTTTATTACTTAAAAATCTTTTTCAAAAGAGGAGTTTCTGGGGAATTCCCTGGTAGTCCAGTGGTTTGGCGCTTTCACTGCCAGGGCCTGGGTTTGATCCCTGGAGGGGGAACTAAGACCCTACAAACCACACAGCCCCCCCCACCTCCCCCCTCCCCCCAAAAGAGGAATTTCTGGCTTCCCTGGTGGTGCAGTGGGTTAAGAATCCGCCTGCCAATGCAGGGGACACGGGTCTGAGCCCAGTCCCGGAAGATCCCACATGCCGCGGAGCAACTAAGCCCATGTGCCACAACTGCTGAGCCTGCGCTCTAGGGCTCGTGAGCCACAATTACTGAAGCCGTGGTGCCTAGAGCCGGTGCACCGCAACAAGAGAAACCACCGCAATGAGAGTCCTGTGTGCTGCAACTAGACAAAAACCCGCGCACAGCAACAACGCCCCAATGCAGCCAAGAATAAATAAAATAAAATAAATAAATTAAAAAAAAAGAGTTTCTGGTATCAGAATTGTAGATTGCTTTTTGGTATGGAACTTACTAAATTCTGCTATTTCTTTGTTTATAAGGAAAGGCACTACTTTTTTCCTTTACCCTTTTTATCATCAATAAAGCACCTCAGCAGTGCTCTTATAGGTCCACAAGAAAATTATTACAAGCTCTGCAGTGGCCTAAGGTAATTATATGTATCTGTGTGCAGATTTTTTAAAAAAATTGTTGAACTTAGTATTTACTAGATTTTTATTTTTGGGTGGCATCTAATATATTAATACCTTTTCTGCTGATTAGGCAAAAGCCGTCACTAATAAGCATGTCTTGGACTATATAGTGACATGTATTAGTTTTTCCTCTGTATATGACAGCATTGGCAACAATCTTGTTTTTTACTGAAGTTCTTTGAATTAAAATTTTCCCTCTTATTTAAATTTAATTGAAAAATTATCTTTACTGTCTCCTCTTTAGCATTTTCATCTTCTGATTTAAAAAGATGTGTGTATATGGAGTGTGTGTGTCAGTGTGTGTGTTTGAAATTTTAACTTTCATCTTGGAATATTAGTTCTTTGAAGCAACCTATGACTCTTGCTATCCTGCCTCTTAAGGGTCTCCCTAGTTTATATTCCTAGTAATATGGACCCTGGAATCCTTGTCTGAAATATATCACTTTATTTCCAGTCTCTTTGCTTTGATTCTGACACTGGAAATTCAGACTCATTGCCCTAATGACAGAGTGTATGTTGACTTCCTGCAGTTTGCCAGAAATTAGGCAGAAAAATCTATTAATTTGAGGAAAAATGTCAGACTTTTTGTCTGTTCTCTATAGAATGGGACTCTCTTCTGATTTGATGATTAAAAAGATCCAAAGATGATCACCAGTATCACATAGTATTGTACAGATGAATTAATGCATATTTAATTGGAAAGAAAACACATCCTGGATTTTCTTTCCTAAAAAGATTGATTGTTTTTCTTCCTGTCCTTATATTCTTCTGATAAATTTGAAGAAAAATGAAAATGGTTTTCCAGAAGTAAGACAATGAACCTTGAGATTTAGTGTCTATTCATTAGTCTGGTTTAGAGGAATCTACCCTGAGGTACAGTTTGTATTGTTTTTGAAGGACTTGAGTTAGAATTCTGTTATAAGTGATTAATTGTCATTATTTGAAATATTGATGTAATTTTCATATGTGGTATCTTGTTCCTTTTTTGAAAATACTGAAACTAAAGATGAACTTATGCTTAATAAAAGTGTGTTGGGGGGTGGTAATCAATTGACTGACTATAAGACAAAGTTTTGTAAAAGCAGCCTTTTATTTAATTAAAGTGGCCTATCTTGTATAGTTACTATAATGCTAGTATTCCCTGTGTTTTTATTGTAATCTTATTGAAGATGTGAAAATTACACCACAGTGCTCTTCTCCCTGCTCTTTTAGTCCATTTAAAAATCCACTTGTTGTCTTAGTATAATTACATTGGAGAAGTTAGAAGTAGAACCAGAGTGTTTTAGATTCTTCTCTAAGGTATATTTATTTTTAAGAATGTGTGCATTTTTAGTTTTGATCCTTTACAAATATTTGTCTTAGGAGAGGCTGGGGTCATGAAAATAGCAATGGACTAAGAATGGGAAGACAGAGGTCTTTTGTACTGACGTTACCAGCTGTCCCTCTGAGGAGGGATGCATTCCCTAAGACGCAGGGTTGTGAGGGTTAAAGATAAAGTTTGGGAAATTACTTTCAAAACTGTAAAATGCTATACAAATGATATTTATGTTGTCACATCTGAATCAAATTTGGAATTTTAAAGAACCTCCCTCTTTTATCTCTTCCTCAAAAAGTTAGAATTTACTACACACATGCACCCACGCTCTAGTTCAAATTTCATTTTTCTCTTCTAGAACTCTGAGTACCTAGAATGTGTGTGTGTGTGTGTGTGTGTGGTAACTTCTAAAAGTTTCATGAAGGGCATTTATGTCAAGTGTCTTAGAGGATATATGACTGGAAGCTCATATAATTGTTAAATTTCTATTAGGTATGGCATTTGCCATCCTTAGTATAATAGTGGCTTTTCTTTTTACATTTTCTACTTATAGGCTTCTAGAATGAAAATTTCCATTAGGCTATCATCCTGTTTCAAATTGGCCAATGAGGAATTTGACTGTAGGTCTGCATCATTCTTTATTATTTTTTCTATATATCTTATAATTCACACTTTAAGAACTTGATACCAGTTGAAATTGTGAGACAACAAAAATAATCTAATCTTTCTGACTGCATTTATTGTAGGGCAGGTGCAAATGGAATTAAATAGAGACAGGGTAGGTTAAAAGGTAGCTTGTACCTTGCTTAACTTTCATTATACAGTTGGAATTTAAAAACTGATTCTTATAAGAACATCAGTTGAATGCTGCATTGCGTTTTCTCCCCTACTCTAGTACGTATGTATGTTTGTTTTAAAGGGAGTAGGGAAATCATGGAATCATGGAAAGGATAGCCTCTGGCAATGTAATAGTTTGAAATACATAAAAAAAGAAGAACCACATACATCTTCTAAACAGATAGGAATTAATGAAATTTTGTATCATTACGTAGTGTATATACAGTATTAAGCTTTCATGAGATTTTGGTACTATTTTACATTGTAGCACTATAAATTTACTCAAAATGGGTAAATACTGCCTCCTAAGGAACTTCATATCTAGAAACATTGATTTTTCTCTTTCGTTTTAAAGTTCTTATTTTATACCACTTAAATCGATCTGATACAAGTGTGTTTAGTGTAAAATATAACAAAAGAAAGAGATAGGGTTTGTATAGGCCTTTTGAGTTTGTATAGGCCTTTTGAGTTTAAAGTGGCTTAAGTGATGATTTTGAACTGTTTCATAGCTTTCTCAAACTTATAGCTAAATACTTTAAATACCTCAGTGTATTTCTGGCCACTGCTGAGCACAGTTGGAGTGCTGTTTCTTGGCGCTTGATTGCTGTTTACTAGAATATTTCAATAACTACCCCAAACTGTCTTCATTTAATAAATATTTCTGCAGTTAGAAGAGTAATCTGGTTTTTGTGAAAAATGTCTTCCTTTCCCAACTATTTGATTTAGGAGCCCATGTCTTTTGAGATTTATCTATGAGACATTTTTATTTGTTTATGTTTAAGCAGGGGAGGATATGGCTGTTCAAGATCACCTCTGAAAAAGAGGTTCCAATGCTTAAGTAGGAGGGTTTACCATACATACTTTACCATGATACCACTGATTACAGGTAGTATGTTTCTTTACCAGTTTGGTGTTTAATAGTGTTATTTCCTACCCCAGGATACCTAAGGAGATAGGTCCTAAAGGAGTTACTGGACATGTTGAAAGGAGTCAGAGTCCATTTAAAAATCCATTTGCTGTCTTCATATAATTATGTTGGTAAAGTTAGAAATAGAACCAAGTGTTTTAGATTTCTCTCTAAGGTGTATTTATTTGTTTAAGAGGGTTGGGCTTGGGGGTCATGTGTCTGATTTGAGAATGGCCTAAAGATATTTCTGGTAATGTCTTCCTCTGTTGAGAATCATGTGTGGAATATGAAAATCAGTGTCTTTTCCCTACTTGCCATTATATTTAAGATGTGTTACATGTTAAGGGATGCATGTTAGAATATTGCTTTTTCGATGCCCACATCCTTGACTCTGCCCAGGATTTGTAGGGTATACCATACCATTGTGGCAGTAGAGCCTAACTTGGTAATAGTTTTCTTTAAAAATACCTGTGTCTAAATTGCCTAGTATTTACTTTTTCTTGATGTGTTACAAGTGATTTTTGGCAACCACATCATTTTTCTTGACCTGTAAAAAAAAAAAAAAGTGGTAATGATGTTATCTGTTACACAGTACATATTTGTACCACAGTGCTTTTTTGGATTATTTTTAAAGGGAAAATTTAAAATATGTAATTGTTAGAGAATCTCACAAGCATGTTAGTCCCTTGGGTGTATGCTTGAGTCTATTAGTCAGAGGAACTTTATCAGAATAACTCTACAGTCATTATTTGCCTGTTTTCAGGACTTTTGATTTTTATTTACTTATTTGTTTGTTTTGGCCCCCCCCACCCCAGTTTTCAGGACTTTTTATGTTTTTAAATATTTATTTATTTGGTTGTGGTGGGATCTTCGTTGCAGCGTGTGGAATCTTTTAGATGCGGCTGCAGGATCTTCAGTTGCGGCATGCAAACTCTTAGTTGCGGAATGTGGAATCTAGTTCCCTGACCAGGGATCAAACCCCGGCCCCCTGCATTGGGAGTGCAGAGCTTTAGCCACTGGACCATCAGGGAAGTCCCCAGGACTTTTTAAAAGATGGTCGCACACATTTCTTATATTATAAAACACTCTGCCCTATCCTTGATTAGAGTCCCCCTCTGGTCTCAAGACTTCGTTTTAGGATTTCTTTAGTGTTTAACTCTTAGTGATTCTTAATCTTCTGTGTCCTAAGTGGCTATGTTTGGCATATGACTGGAGAGTCTGCGTGAAGGTGAGGGGGTGGGACATGTTTCTTGGTAGACTTTCAGTCTTTTTGTCCTTCCTCTACTAGGGAGGTCACGCAGTAAGAGATTTCCTTTCAATCTTGGCATTTTCCCAGGCCGAATGGGATGTTTCTAAAGTACTTCCAGGACTTGCTGACAAAAGAGGAAGATAAGGGATGCAAATGGTAGCTGAAGCAGGGTTTTATTTAAGGCTGTAAACTAGCTTGGGTTAAAAATAAAGGTCAGGGCTTCCCTGGTGGCGCAGTGGTTGAGAGTCTGCCTGCCGATGCAGGGGACACGGGTTTGTGCCCCGGTCCCGGGAAGATCCCACATGCCGCGGAGCGGCTGGGCCCGTGAGCCATGGCCGCTGAGCCTGCGTGTCCGTGTCCGAGGCCCGCATTACCACAAAATAAATAAATAAATAAATAAAGGTCAGAAGAAAGTGAGTCCAGTTAACGTGGTGCCTTAGATTCGGAAGCCTTCAGGTGAACAATTATTTAGCATTAACAAAATTGGTTTTTTTTGTTAAATGCTGAAAATTGAATTCACATCTGTATTGGAGATTAAAAGCATACCACCTTTTATCAATATTCTTAATGCCTAGTAAGAAATGAATTTATGCCAGATGAGGTACAGAACCTCATAATACTTAAATACGTGAAATAAATTAGAAGTGGACTGCCTGTCTCTCTCTCAGGCAATGATTTTTCTGATTTTGCCAGCGACAGTGCTTTGACTCTTTAAATTTTTTATGAAAGCTATCAAAATGGGTAGGTAATAAAATATTAGGAATTTACAGGGTGTTTCTTTTTTAAAAAAATAAAGTGCTATAAGGACTTATCTCAGGCATTTCTCAAGCATTGCTGAAGAGTAAAATTACTATCTTGCTAGAAATTTGGAACTTTTTTACTATTAGTCTAGGTAACAGTTGTCTTTTACTGGTTTAAGTGCACTGTTTTCTTTCTTTCTGTACCTTGGCTAGGTTAATCCTTCCCTAGCTTAAAGTTCCAGCTCTCATGCCTGATTAATTCAGACACTGACAGTCTGGTTTCATTGGAGAGCATCCAGTGCTACATTTTTGCTTTTCCATTGAGAATGGCTACAAAATATGGCAGGCAATATAAGACATGAAATATCGAATTATTAAAAATAAATCAATGTTCTTTTACTTTTATACCTTTACTGTAAAGAAACATACTCTTTCCTATATGTCAGATTTATTGAGGTTTAGTTTATATGCTGTAGAGTTCTTTGAGTTTTGAGGAATGCAGATAGTATTGTAACCATGAGCACCACAATCACGCTGTAAATAGTTCCATCATATCTTCCCTTCCCCCACCCCAAGTTTCCTTGCTCCCTTTTGTAGTCAACTTCTCTCAGCCCTTGGTAACTCGTCTTTTTTCCCCTATAATTTTGTCTTTTCAAGAATGTCATAAATAAGGTTTTAAAAAATTGTTGTAAAATACACATAAAATTTACCATTTTACAATTCAGTGGTATTACGTACATTCATAACATGTGCAACCGTGACCACAATCTAGTTCCAGAACTTTTTATCACCCCAAGTGGAAACCCAGTATCAATTAAGCGGTCACTCCCCATTTTCCCCTCTTCCCAGCACCTGGCAACCACAAATCTATTTTCTCTGTGGATTTGCCTATTCTGGATATTTCATATAAATGGAATCATGTAATATGTAACCTTTTGTGTCAGACCTCTTTGACTTAGTATAACATTTTCAAGGCTCATCCGTGTTATAGTAGGTATGGCTGAATAATCATCTGTTGTATACCACATTTTGTTTATTCATGCATCCTTTGATGGGCATTTGAGTTTCTATCTTTTGGCTATTGTGAATAGTATTGTGGTGAACATACACCTAGAAGTTTTTGTTTGAACATTTGTTTTCAGTTCTTTTGGGCATATACCTGGGAGTGGATTTGCTAGATCATGTGGTAATTCTATGTTTAACTTTTTGAGGAACTGCCAAACTGTTTTCTGAAGTCCTTTGTACCATTTTACATTCTTATCAGTGATGTACGAGGGTTCCAATTTCTCCACCTCTCACAACATATTCCATTAAAATTTTTTTGGCTATTCTAGTGGGTGTGGTTTCTGTTTGTGGTTTTGATTTGCATTTTCCTATTCACTAATAAAGTTGAGCAACTTTTCATGTGTTAATTGGCCATTTGTGTGTCTTCGGAGAGATGTATCAATTCAGGTCTTTTGCCCATTTTTAAATTGGATTGTCTTTTTGTTGAGTTATAGGAGTTCTTTGTATATTTTGGATACTAGACACTTCTCTTATGAGGTATATGATTTGCAAGTATTTTCTCTGGTTTTATGAGTGGTCTTTTCATTTGATAGTGTCCTTTGCACAAAAATAAATAAGACTTCTAAAATGCATATTAAGTAGAATTTAAAAATTTGGAATCATTTAAATATATTACCGAAGCCATCCCTTTCTATTACTGGCTTCTTTTTTGTGTTCAGAGAAGTTATTATTAAGATCATATGCATAGACCATATTTTAGTTATATAAAGTTTTACCTTAGAAGACAAAATTTTTACTTAAATAATCACAATGGATTTTGATACAAGGTCATCTTCTACTCAGTTCCCCACCCCTCTCCATGCAGCAACCACTATATTGTTTTCCTTTCCTTATGAAAGGTGTGTGGTATTAGATAATACAGTATCTCTGCCTTCAATACTAGCATCTTTTCAAACTAGTGGGCAAATTGAAGCTAGTATATAACTACTAAAGTGCAAGCTAGTGTGGTTCTCTCTTTGAGTGTTGTAAGAGTTTGAAGAAGGGGCTGAATGATGGGATTTTTATTTTATGTTTTTTCTGAAAGCACAGAACATTTTATACTCCTAATTGGAACTTATACTAACAGTTCTTTTTTTTCTAGATTGTAAATTCTTAGAGGGTTGGAACTATCTTACTTAGTTCGCCTTTTGGAGTCATTACTCCAAGTTAGTGCTCTTGTTGTAGAACATAACCAAGAAGATATTGTTGATTAGGGAGTATGGGTTCTAGGTTGAATGTTGAAGAAAACTTAGTGTTGGGTTAGGTTAGGGGACTGCATTCCAGTGTCAAGAGAAAGGCCTCAATTGTGAGAATAGGCAATCATTTAGTCAACAACTAATTTGTGTGCCATCAAGGCAATGAGGGGTACAATGATAAGCAACGCTAACAGGCTCTTGCCCTTTTGGAATTTACAGTCTCCTGGCAGAACACAGTTAAATAAGCTTCTCAAATGGTGTAAGAGCTTAGGGAACTATTAGGTTCTCTGGAAGCACTTATATAGCAGGGACTCCTAGTCACCCTCAGGGGAATCAGAAACTTTGTGAAGGAAAGCTGAAGCTTGAAGGACATTGAAAAATTAGCTAGGGTTGGCAAGTGCTGAGGACAAGGCTGTTCCAGGCAGACGAGCTGAGCAAGGTGACTGAAAAATTGGGATGGATGGAGCATAGAATGTAAAAGGATTACAAGAGTGTGGAGAGTTAGCTGAAAAGGGAAGTAAGGTACATAAGATGATAAAGGGCAGTGGGAGGACATCAGATTTGTGTTTCATAAGAATTATTTTTGTTGCACTGTGGAGGAGAAGTGGGAGAGAGGTGAGAATTGGAGGTGGGAAACATACTGTGTCTGACTGGCCAAATAGTGCCATTTATTGGAAAATACCTGATGGTGGTACCATTTATTAAAATGGGGGTTCCAGGAAGAAAGGAGCCAGTTGTGTTTGAGGCATTAGAACATTAAGATTGTTTTTTTAAACAGTTGGGTTTATAGTTCTGGACCTCAGAGTGGACATCTATGATGGAGGACTGGATTTGGGAGTCGATGTCATATAGGTGATAAGTACTGCCATCGGCATGGATTGCGGGAGAGAGTACAAAGTGAGATGCATAGAGGGCCTGTGGTCAAGCTTTGAGAAACTCCAAGATTTAGTATTTGGTAGAGGAGGCTGAGCAAGCCTTCAAAGGTTCCTGAAAAAGCAGAACCAGAGAGGCAGCAAGAAATACAGACTATAACATACTATAAGCCAAAGGAAGGGAAGAATCTGGTTACTTTGAATTCTCAGGATCTGAGCCCAAGTTATTGTAAGGATTTTAAAAAGAAGTTTTCATTCAGCCCACCTCATTCCTCTGTAAGGCACCTTTGTGTAGGCCACAGCCTGCTCAACCCTGCTCAGAAGCCCTGTGAAAACCTGCTATGAGAGGATGAGTAAGAAGCAGCCTGGAGTATATCTTGCTTTTATCAACCTGGAGGTCTTAGTTGGTTTTGCCAAAAGTGATAGGGCAGAAGTTGGATTGGTGTAGCTGGAGGAGCTAGTGGAGGTAAAGAAGTGATACAGCGAGTAGAGACAATTCTTAGTGTGACTGCAAAGAGCAAGGGCAGATTGTTTAGTTGGAGGGATGTGGAATTGATGGACTTTTTCTGTTTTGGGGGAGTTTTTTTTGTTTTTTTTTTTTTTGCGCTACGCGGGCCTCTCACTGCCATGGCCTCTCCCGTTGCGGAGCACAGACTCCGGACGTGCAGGCTCAGCGGCCATGGCTCACGGGCCCAGCCAATCCGCGGCTTGTGGGATCTTCCCGGACCAGGGCACGAACCCGGCGTCCCCTGCATTGGCAGGCAGACTCTCAACCACTGTGCCACCAGGGAAGCCCTGGGTGTTTTTTTATTTTTTTTAATATTTTTATTTTTTTTTCGATACGCCGGCCTCTCACTCTTGTGGCCTCTCCTGCTGCGGAGCACAGGCTCCGGACGCACAGGCCCAGTGGCCATGGCTTACGGGCCCAGCCGCTCCGCGGCATGTGGGATCTTCCTGGACCGGGGCACGACCCGTGTCCCCTGCATCGGCAGGCGGACTCTCAACCGCTGCGCCACCAGGGAAGCCCTGGTGGGGTATAGCCCATATTTTTTAAAATATGTTTTTGTATTCTTATATTGGAGATATTAGGAAATTTTACATGTTTAAGGAGAGCATTCAGTTTGGTGGGAAAGGTAGACTCCCTAGGAGAAAGACTATTTGTGAAAAGTTATGAGAAGGTAGACATAGAATCCTAATCAAGGCCTAGAGTTGGGTGCAGGTGTGTTATGGTATCTTTTTTTTCCCCCTTGGTTAAGTAGAAAGAGAGAATTTGTCAGGGATTTAGGAGAGTATTTTGGAATCTGAAGAGAATGGGGAATGTCTGGATAGTGCATGTGGGAGATGAACATTGGAGGACCTGGGGATGTGGTGCTTACTGATGGATGATGGAATTGATAATTGGGTTTATGCAGGGTTGGGATTTTGCCAGATTGGTGTGAGGGAAATGTTAAGGCAGGTTAAGGGAATTGGCAAGAGTTATTGAAATGATAAACCATGAAAAACTGGTTAAAGAAGGAAGTTAAGAAGAAAGAAGGTACTTGGATTGGAAAAAAGTAGAGAGAATCACTGGAATTAAAGTTACTAAAAAAACCTTTAGAGTGGTATTGAGAAAGTGTGAGTAGTAGAGAGTTGTCAAAAGCAAAGCAAGTCATTGGGGGCATTGAGCAAGAAGAACTGAAAAGGGCTTGTGGGATTTTAGAGACAAGTAAGCCACCAGTGGTGGTTGCTACTGGGGCAGGAGCAGTTTCTGTGGAGTGCGGAGGGTGGGACCCTGGTTACAGTGAGTTGGAAAGTGAGAGAAGGCAAGGAAAAGAAATTTTCAAGAGGTTTGGCTGTGAAGAATCTATCTAGACAATTAACTTTAGAAGGAGAAAGAGAATTAAGGTTTTTGTTTTTGTTTTTTTAGAGGAAAGACCTGAATGTGTTTATATGTTGATGTTGTGATGAGCATTGGGAAAGTCAGAGATGCAAGGCATACTCCAGAAGGTAGGGAAATGTACGAATCCAAAGGGTTACTGCAGATAGGAGGTTTAGTTGTTCCATTATGTGAGTGTGATGGGAAGAAATGTTCTGTGTGCAGACATAGGTAAATTTGTAGATTGCTGGAAGGAGGTTGGCAGGCAGTGGTGGAGTGTTGAAGAACTTGAAAGTTAGAACTGAGTTTGAGTTCTTGCTCTGCCTTTAATTAGCTGTGCTGCTTTAGGTAAGTTATGGAATCTTTGTTACCTCATCTGTAAGAAGGTAACTTACCATCTTCAGTAATCACAATAGGATTATGTTGAAGATTAAATGAGGTGATAAATGTATGTAAACTGCTTGGGGAGGTTGCCTACCAGACTTTATTATGAGCTCAGAATTTAGTTCTTACTATTCAGAGTGCTGTAGAAAAACTTGTATTTCTAATATAGCAAGAATCTGTAAGGTTATCAGTGGTAGTGCTGGGGGAAGGAGAAAAGTGCAGAAAGTTTGAAAGCTGTTTTGGAAAGCAGAAAACCCTGGCTAGGGAGTCACGGGCAGCATTGAAGACTCAGTGATAGGGAACTACATGGGAGTGGTGTATTCACCAGCCTTTACACTGAAGACACTTGTGCACATGAAGCAAAGTTTAAAATCTAATGTAGTACCCTCCTAGTTACTTTGTTTGTCCTTTGTGGTTAATATGATTAGAGATCTGTCAATAGAGGCTGTTTGAGATTCCTTGGGAGGAATATAAACTATACTGAAGTTGAATCTTTTCTATGTTTTGCTTAAAGATATTATATAAAAACAATTTACAACCCTTTAAATTTTGGGTTAGAGTATATTCAGTCATATAGGTGCAGAGTTAGAGCATGTCTGTAAGACCACCCTTACTTCTGATAGTTGCAAGTTTGGGGGTCCCCAAGACCATTCCTGGGTTGGATGATTCACCGGAAGGACTTATAGGACTTATTGAAAGCTGTTATACTCATGGTTACAGTTTATTACAGCTATAGGATACAGATTAAAATCAACCAAGGGTAAAGGTGCATAGGGTAGAGTTTACGACAGTTCCAAATGTGGAGCTTCTCCCCGTGGAGTAGTGAGCAGTGTTACTTTCCTGGTATTGATGGGTGATAATACATATGGAGTATTACCAGCCATGGAAGCCCAGCCCAGCCTTGGTGTCCAGAGTTCTTATTTGGGCTCCATCATTGACTGCCCACATGCACGAACTTAGTTTCCAGCCCTACTAGAGGTTGAGTTGATCCGTGTGACTCAAAGGCCCCACCATGCATAGATCACATTGTTATACTTTCTAGTGTGACCCAAAGTTCCCAGGTGGACAAGGGCACTTTTTTTTTAAAAAAATTATTTATTTATTTTTGGCTCTTTTGGGTCTTCATTGCTGCCTGCGGGCTTTCTCTAGTTGCAGCGAGTAGGGGTTCCTCTTCGTTGGGATGCGCGGGCTTCTCATTGCAGTGGTTTCTCTAGCTGCGGAGCACGGGCTCTAGGCTCATGGGCTTCAGTAGTTGTGGCTTGTGGGCTCTGGAGCGCAGGCTCAGCAGTTGTGGCGCACGGGCTTAGTTGCTCCACAGCATGTGGGATCTTCCCAGACCAGGGCTCGAACCCGTGTCCCCTGCATTGGCAGGCAGATTCTTAACCACTGTGCCACGGGGGAAACCCAAGGGCACTCTTATTAGGCATTATATTCCAAGAGTTTAGAGATTACCTTCCAGAAGCCAAGGGTTAAGTCCAGATCTCTCTTTGGGCAAGGTAAAATTCTTTACAGTTTTACAACAATCGTTAAATATATTTTTATATTTTGAGGCTGCAGAAACTAATTAGTTGATGTTTGATTGATAATTAAAAGTTGGTAATAAAGAACCCATAAATTGTATGGGTTTGGTATCGTAGACACTTAATACTTAAGTAGCTAAGGAAGTTTCATTAAGAAATACTAGCTGTTAATATTTATAGTAAAATTGAGGTAAACTTATAATTTTGGCATGATGGTTCAATTCTGTTATATTAAATTTGAACTTACTGTTTTCTCCTGTGGAAACAGTTTCATATAATGAAGTCCCTGAGCCTCCCAAGTGAATTTTTTAGCCATAGACTCATATTTTAGAGCAATGTCTCTAATGTGAAAGTACACAAGCCTCAGAGTTATGCATAGTTTCACCTTTTCTCTTATACTTTTTTGAAAGTATGTCTGAATCCAGGTGAGTAAGAGATATCACAGAGATAACCTTGAATTTATTTATTTATTTATGTATTTTTGCGGTTCGAGGGCCTCTCCCGTTGCGGAGCACAGGCTCCGGACGCGCAGGCCCAGCGGCCATGGCTCACGGGCCCAGCCCCTCTGCGGCATGTGGGATATTCCCGGACTGGGGCACGAACCCATGTCCCCTGCATCGGCAGGCGGGCTCTCAACCACTGCGCCACCAGGGAAGCCCTTGAATTTATTTTTAAAAAGTAAATCAGTTTTAGTGGTATTAGCTGTTAGTATGAAAAACTCACAGCATATCCTACAACTGCTTTGTGACAGTGATGCTATGCATCTTTGAGTACCATTGCTTTAGAGAATAAATGCATTCCCACCTCATTGGCTTTAGTGCAAATATCATTTCCTAGTTGATATCCATTACAAATCAGATCTCACCATGAGAACGAAATCCCTTAATAAGCCTAGTTAAAAACAACTTGAAGCAATATGATGCTTATTCCGGTGGCACCACTAGGTGTGGTGTTTGCATCAAGTCATTTCCAGGTGCTTTATGGAAATGTTTTCTGATAGGGAATTCCCTGACTTCACATTTCCAGGCTGACTTTTCCCCCTTAAGAACTGGACCACAAGACCACACTTAGCCAGGAGATACTTAACTATCCCCTAACACGTGGTAGGTTGTTGACGTGAGGTCTGAGGGCTTGGGTCATTGAAAATGAATAACCTCTCAGATGTATTACATTTTCTGTATATTGAGAATAGGTGACTAAAATGAGCGGTAACTATATTTGCATGTGATTTGTATGTTATAGTTAACATTTAAATTCTTTTGTACTAAAAATTTTTTTGTTGCCACCTTAAGCCTCTGTTCTCTAAGGCATAGAGTGGCATGTGCCATCTCAGTTTTTGCTTCAACATATGAACCCTAGAGGGCCATAGTGCAATTAAAAGCACCTAACCCATAAATGATATTTGCTTCATGTTTGAACAACAAATGTTTTAACCCACTGTCTTCACTAATATTGTAACTACTGTCTTACAGATTGACTTGATGCAAAAACATCACAAAGGCTCCATATTATACAGTATGCGATTTTTGAGGTATGAGCTTTAGAAACTTACCTCTCATGTGGCATGTACATCAGGCTTTAACTTCAGTTTAATCATTTTGGGGAATTTATGCATTTCTTTTTTTTCCCTCTCTCTCTCCATAATATTTTTAGAGTATTAAAGGGGCTGTGGAGGTATTTTTGGATTCTTGCTAGGATACTTAGTCTTAACAGATACATTTTCTTTTTATCACTAAATTGAGACACTAATTCTGGCAGATGATAGCTTTTTCAGCCCTTATAACTAACTTAACATTTATGCCTGCCTCTTTGAGTTCAAATCTGCATTTTCTATTTTGTGCCTTTGATTGCCTCATTTTAAGTGCTCATTTCCGTTCTTAACAGTTTTCTATTTATTGGACTGGGATGATCTTGTTGGTGCTAACTGCCTGATATTGACTTTTTGAGAACTAAGCTGTCTAGATATTATAAAAATAGAGATTTCATATAAATGCTGAACTATTTTGTGCTTTTGGGTTCAGAATACCTATAACTTGAATTCTGGTTAGAAATATTTTGATCAGTTTGTATTGGAAGAACTTAGCAACCAGGGAGTTTTTAGACAGTTCTGAGACAGTAGTTCTACCGTAGTGAATTTTTTGCTATATTTCTGAAAACCCAAATTCTGAAAAAAAAAAAAAAAAAAAAAACTTGGTGTTTATTACTAATGAGATTTAAAAACGTGTATTTCTAACAAATTGGGAGGTTGTTTCTGTTTTTTTTCAGTTTAGTTTGAAATCAGTGCTTCCTAGTTAGCAATGGATTTGTTGGTAGCAGTAGATTGCTTAATTTCTTCAGTGAAGAAGTTAAAATCAGCTATTGTATGTTGAGTATAAAAACTTGTTTTGATCATATTCATATGTTTATGAACTATTTATATTTATTTGTTTAGACTGAAAACCTTAAGTATATTTACTATTATGGTCATAATAACTTCAAATGTACCTTAAAAGCTAAGTATTTCTTAAGAACTTATCTTTCTTAAGCCTCACAATAACATTACATAATAGATAGGTATTATCCCCATTTTATGCAAAAGACAACTGAGGCTTGGAAATTAAGTTCCTTGTGCAGTCACACATACCTTTTCAGTGCTAGAGCTGGGATTTGAGCCCAGATCTTTTTTTAACCCATATTCGCTATTGCCTTGTGTTTACTGGTATGTCACCAGCAAAAGATACAAATATTTAACTCTCAATGGTAAGAGTATATATGTGATGCATAAGCATAATGAAAATTAGAAATTCAGATTATTTAGATATTCATTTAAATATTGATAGACTTAAGTTATCTTGATGTTTTAGAATTATTTTATTCATTCATTTACTAACAGCTTCCTTTTCTAGGTTGTGTTAGATGCTATACGTATAGACAGGTTCAAAATCTGCCAGAAAAGCTCATAAGTCCTCTTTTATTTTTCAGTTCCCTTTTAGAAATTAATGATATGTTATGGTTTATTATAGGTGCTCATTTAGTGTGCTATTTTAGATACATGGGGGTAGATCATTATGTTAGTTTTAAAAAGTTCTCATGCTCCATTTAGTGGTAAAGGTATTTAAATGCTTATACTTAGTATACTTAGAAAATATCCTAATACATTTGTTTTGAAATTCCATAGATTTTATTTTTCATATGTTGGAAGTTCTGAGCTTTGTCAACAAGTGAACTCTGAATGTTTGAAGAAGATACTTCACTATGGAACCTTAGTTATATGCATAGTATGCTAGGGTTATGGATTTTTATCAAGTTTCAGATTGAGAGCCTTCAGGAATAATTTAGATTGGTGCCACATAGGTATCCAAGTTTAATTGAATCTATTTGTCTACATTCTGTATTAACAGTGATTGCAGTAGGTACAGATCAGGGTGTCTGAGCCTATGCACCTTTTCATATTTAGTGTTCTTGGGGGGGCAACGAAAGGATGATAAACTCGAAATGAAATACACAGACACTTTTTTTTACACATAGGGGAGGGCCATGGGGGTTGAGGAATAGCTCAGTTTCTGCTCTTGCCAGTGTCCTTAACTTTTCCAGATAATTATGGGTGCAGCAGGTGTTTTAGTAAGTATCATAAAAGTGATTTTTTTCCAGAAGGTTGTTCCTCTCAGAAGAAATATCAATAGCAGAGGAACTTTTTTCTTGGTATTTTTCATATGCTGCCATAGGGTAGTTAGTGTTTTATTTCTTTCTTTTTTTTTTTTTTTTTGCGGTACACGGGCCCCTCACTGTTGTGGCCTCTCCTGTTGCGGAGCACAGGCTCCGGATGCGCAGGCCCAGCGGCCACGGCTCACGGGCCCAGCCGCTTCGCGGCACGCGGGATCCTCCCGAACCGGGGCACGAACCCGTGTCCCCTGCATTGGCAGGCGGACTCCCAACCACTGCGCCACCAGGGAAGCGCATGTTTTTTTATTCTTGATACCTTATGGTTGATGGAAGAATAAGGCTCATGAGAAATTATAAAGTTTAGCTCCCTATTTTACTGATGGGGACATTGAGGCATAGAGATGATCCTTAGATAAGGGTACTAATTTTATCCTGGGGCTGAGCAGCTTGTTAATATCAGGTATCTCGGATTATTCTAGGCGGTACTTGAATTTTAAATAGATTATGGACTGCAACCTTCAGCTTTATTGGATTCCTGACACCTTGCTTTTATTTTCCTCATTTTTAATAATTTTAATAGATATTCTTTATATGAGGAATCTTCAGTGAAGTCCTCAGTATTGCCATACATTAAAACAATCTTTGCAGCTAATGTGTTCTTTCCTAATATCCTATTGAGCTTGCTTTCAAATTTCATTCTATAATTTATTTTCCCACCAAATAGTCAAGTTACAAATTTAGGTGAGAGAGGGAGAGAGCCACATTGCCATGAGGCAGTACTTTAAAAATAATTTGGTAACACATTGCCCCTGCCTGATATGTTGCCAGTGTTTTTTTTATTTTTATGACTGGGAAGATTGTAATTTTTCCACTGGTTAAAACCCTGTTCTGGGAGGAGGAGATTTAGGAAGAACTATTCCTTTTATCAAGTCATGTGAAAAGAATCCTGGGACCAGGGTGACCAACTGTCTGTTTGCCTGGGACTGAGGGAGTACTTAAGACATGGAACTTTCAGTGCTAAAACCTGTTAAGGTTTGCGTTGGCCACCCTAGTCCTGGTAGTTATTTATATTTCTGTATGGGTCTTTAGATAGCAGGAGGGGCTGAAAAGCTGGTATTTCATCCATTGACAATCCCTTCCCAGTTGAAAGACTTCTTATTACACATTGGAATGCTTATGTATAATAGTAATGAGGAGAGAGGCATGTATGAAAGAAAGATTTATGATTTGGGTTATCAAAATGTTTGTTTAAAGTTGTAACCTTATATACTTTTCTCTCTTTGCAGAACTGATAGTGCATCAGCCGACCCAGATAATTTAAAATATTCTTCATCCAGAGATAGGGGTGGGTCTTCCTCTTATGGACTGCAACCTTCAAATTCAGCTGTGGTGTCTCGGCAAAGGCACGATGATACCAGAATCCATGCTGACATACAGAATGACGAAAAGGGTATATATATTTCCTTGCTGCTAGAGGCACGTTTTTTGTGCGTTTGTTTTTTTTAACCTAGCTACCTCTCCCTTTCTTCCTCCTTGCCTGTCTCTCGCTCCCTCACCTCTCTCTTCTAATATGTTTAAAATATAAATATTACACACAGTGCTGTTCTTGAAACTTCTTAAGTTTACCCCCTTAATTAAAAAAAAATTTAAATGTACTTTTCACACACGCAATACATAAATGCAGTTTCCTTGCCCCCAAAATGCAATATTATCACTAAGGCTTTCCTGACTACTGTCTCTCCTCTAGACTTCTGAAAAGTTTTAAAGTACAAAATCTGAGTTGATTTAGTTTCCATTTCTCTTCTTATCTTCCACTGAAGATAACAAAATGAAATCAATGCATGCATCACAGGGAAAGAGTAGAAGCCAAGGCTGGTTGAACTGCAGATTGGGTCAGAAGAACCTGAACTATCAGGAATTGATTGAGTGAAACAAAGAGCCCTATTGAAATAATGTAAATGTTGCTGTTTTTAGGTGGCTACAGTGTCAATGGAGGATCTGGGGAAAATACTTATGGTCGGAAGTCGTTGGGGCAAGAGCTGAGAGTTAACAATGTGACCAGCCCTGAGTTCACCAGTATTCAGCATGGCAGTCGTGCGTTAGCCATCAAAGACATGAGGAAATCACAGGGTAAGGCTGGGTAAACTGGGGACAATCACACAAGCCTCTGCTGAGACATCTCCTAAATGCCTCTTTCTGTACCAGTGCCTTGCACCTGTGTGAGTTGGTTAGCTTACTGAGTTGAGAAACATGTGCAGGTGATAATTGTTTGCATTCCTTTTCCTGTGAACTGTTCCCTACCATGAATTACCACAAGAAGGTTTTTAATACTTTTCAAAGGAGAATTCTCTTAAAATAAGATTAGAAGACTGGGTAAGATTTTAAAGAAAGGATTTTCCTGATTATAGTGGATACTGAATGTATAGTGGACTCTTACTGCAGCAAGTCCTTGAACTCTAGGGTGAGGGTAGGGGTGTACATGGACTGGGCCCTTTTCTAAAGTTAAATACACAGTTACTGCTTCTTGCTTTATAACACAAACCTCACTCTATAGGTAAAGTGTCTCGAAAATTCATAGGATTAAAGGTAATGATCATTTTTTTTTTTCTAAAAGAGAAATTTATTGTATTGGTAAAGCTGCTTAAGAAATCAAGATTTCTGATTTATACACTTTGTTGGGTATAATTACTCTTTGGACATTTAGTTTATGACCGTTTTTTCCCAGTGAGGGCTTTGTGTGTGTGTTGTGTGTATCTTGGTGAACATCTTTGTGTTTACAGTTTTTTGCATGCAGTTTAAAAAAAATTTCGATAAATTTTCTAAAATGGAATGACTAGTCAAAGCCTATACTGTCTCAAAAGTGTTTGAAGGGACTTCCTTCGTGGTCAAGTGGTTGGGACTCTGCGCTTTCATTGCAGGGGGCACGGGTTCAATCCCTGACCAGGGAACTAAGATCCTGCATGCCAAGTGGTGCGGCCAAAAAAAAGAAAAAAAAAAACCACCGGTGTTTGAAGTCTTAGATTTAGGTATGATAGAGTTAGAAAGTGACTCTAAAGCTTATTTAGTTTAGATCCCCCTTGCAAGCTCAGAGTTATGCAGTTTGCTAGGGGTAGAATTGTAAATAGAGCCTAGATTTCCTGACTAGTAACCTAAATACATTTTTAGCAGTCATCCTTACTGAAAATACTCTATAGGCTAGGGATTTTTAAAAATCTTATTCCTTCTCTCAGATGTTGTAATTTCTTTTATTATCTATTTTCCTTTCATTCATTAGAAATGAAACTGTCAGACCCTTTAATGTGGTTTGTGTTAATGTACATGGGTTAATGATGATAAATTGTGCAGCTGAAAATTTAAAAAGAAAAATTTAGTACTTAAAACCATCTTTATTAGTAGTGTTCAGCATTTTGAGTACTCCTGCTTGTTCTTGTCATTAAAAAAGGGAAGAAAAGTTTTGATTTGCCACTTTCCTTGTGGCAGCATACTTGCACATGGCAGGTGGTAATTAGACATTTGTTGAACTGAATATGTGATTGCCATTCACCAAAACTTTGTCCTAGGAAAATGATGATGATGTGAACAAGAGGCTCCCCTCCAGTGGGAGACCTAGGTGAGAAATAGAAGCATGTACCCTGTTTCTGCCTGATAGAGACTTTATCCCTAACCTGTTGAAGTTTCTTACCTATGCTCTTTACCTAGATGTTGAAAACAGTTTGGAACAGATTCGAAGAGAATAATTTCTAAGCCTTTCTTTTTTCTCTGTCAGTTGATCCTCTGGAATGAGGTGTTTGCGTATCCTTTTTGAGGGTCTGCTGTGTGCCCGCAGTCTGCTGGGGCTGGGTTTATAGTGATGAACAGAAGTGTTAAAGGACCTACATTCATTGAGCTTTTATTGTCTGGTGGACTGTGATTTTTAATATACTTTAAAATATTTGGGCTGTAAAGTTTCTGTGCTGATTCATACTCAATGTTTATATTCACAGAGCGATCGATGTCTTATTCTGATGAGTCTCGACTGTCGAATCTTCTTCGGAGGATCACCCGGGAAGACGACAGAGACCGAAGACTGGCTACTGTAAAGCAGTTGAAAGAATTTATTCAGCAACCAGAAAATAAGCTGGTCAGTATAGTATGTTTGGAAATGTTGATCAGTTTCATTTTTCCATAGTTTAGTAGATAATGTTACCTAGAGTGGTTTTAAGAAGGGAAAAGTTTTGCTTCCAAGGAAAAATAATAGGGATTCCTTATTCCAGATTGATTTGGCCTATATTATGATGGTCTAGAACTTAATGCCCCTAATGTATAATTTATCTATACAAATGTTAGATCCACATTGGTTCCTTCTGCAATAAAGTGCTTTTGACCTTTTACACATTTATTCTGTTGTCCTCGGAATTTTTTTTCTGTGTTCCAGGACAGAATATCTCTGTTTTTCATATGTGAAATTGGGGTAGGAGGTACATATTTTGTTCATGGGTAAGTTTGGTGGCCTGGGCTAAATAAATGGAAAAACACTTTAAAGAGTAAAGTACAGGAGGGAGTTCCCTCGTTGCCTAGTGGTTAGGATTCCGGGCTTTCACTGCTGTGGCCCGGGTTCAATCCCTGGTCAGGGAGCTGAAATTCCACAAGCCGTGTGGCCCGGGCAACAAAAAAAATAAAATACAGGAGCAGTTACAAATTTCTTCACCCTTCAAGTAAGTCTCCTAATGTTAAATTAAGAACTTGCTATAGGGCTTCCCTGGTGGCAGTGGTTAAGAATCTGCCTGCCAGTGCAGGGGACATGGGTTCGAGCTCTGGTCTGGGAACATTCCACATGTCGTGGAGCAACTAAGCCCGTGCGCCACAGCTACTGAGCCTGCACTCTAGAGCCTCCGAGCCACAACTACTGAGCCCGCGTGCCAGAACTGCTGAAGCCCGAGTGCCTAGAGCCCGTACTTTGCAACAGGAGAAGCCACCACAATGAGAAGCCCGCACACAGCAAAGAAGAGTAGCCCCCGCTTGCCGCAACTAGAGAAAGCCCGCACGCAGCAACAAAGTCCCAACACAGCCATAAATAAATAAATAATTTAAAAAAGAACTTGATATAGAACAGGAGAAAATTAATGAAATGGTATAGTGAGTCAAATAACATTTGGTTCAAAGCAAGCTTCCTCCAACCCTCCTCCCCATTTTATTATGAAAAATTTCAAATACACAGCAAATTGAGAGAATTTTACAGTGAATATCATAGTGTCTAAGCTCTGTCATTAACACTTTTATCGTATGACTGTATCATATATCTCTCTACCTCTTCCTCTATCCATCAATCCATCTTTTGTTTTAAAAATGCATTTCAGAGTAAATGAAACAAGCTTTTTAAGTTTTTTTTCCCCCGCATTGATGATCATGGCTGTATATTTCCTATGGGTAAATTTCTTTCAGAGTCTGAAAGGAAACTTATGACACTCTTAACTTATGATATAATTGGGACCTGGGAATAATAAGAAAAGTAAGGTGTGGTCCAGTTATAATTTGGAGGGAAACACAAGTTAAAAAAAAAAGAAAGTACACAGTGTTATTCTTAAAAGTATAGGAATCTGAAGCTTTTATTAATGTGTTTTTTTTTAAGGTACTAGTTAAACAATTGGATAATATCTTGGTTGCTGTACATGATGTGCTTAATGAAAGGTAAGTAATTTAAAAGACTAAAATATATTTTTAGAAACTATTAAAAAGTGTACAAGAAGATAAACCCATTGGCTTCATTTATGAACATCTACTTAATGTTTAACTGGGTTCTCTTGTCATCTTTATTTGTGTAAAAATATTTAAACAGTAATTACCACTGAATACAAACGAATCCACTTGAAAGGGAGAGCCATTCTTCTTTTTAATTTGTCAACATGACTGAATAATTGAGCATTGACTTGTAGAATGACGTAAACTCTTAATGCAAGTGTGAATGAATGCAATTAACTTTTGTAAACTAGAGCATTTGGAAACTGCTTAGAGAGTAGAGGTGAAAGGGAGCTTCCTTCTTTGGGCAACAGTGGATTCAGGCCATCTATCCTCTGAGGCTACTGGGGTTCTCCAAAGGTGTGCAGTCATTTCTTCATATGGTGATTCCCAAAGAATTGCAGTGTTGGAAAGCATCCAAAACTCATCTCAGCAGATCACGAACCTTACTGCTTTTTGATGGTTTTATTTTATATAGTTTCTCATTAATATAATACTTAAATCAGTGTTGTCCTTTAAGTTTACTGTATTTAACTATTACCATTTCCTATTTTATAGTCCTTACATATTGAATATTACCAAGTATATAATTATATAGTGTGTTTTATCTGATCACTTGTTGCTGCCCTTTTCTGCAAATCAGTTAATGTAGTTTGAGATGGAATTTGAAGTCTGAATTTTAGTATTTCTAAGCCTTTCCTTACTGTTTGTAAATAATTGATTCTATAAAAGGAAATCTAAAGTCTTAACAAAGGTACTTTTGGCATTGCAGGAGACAGAATAGAGAGAATATTTGAAGTGGATAAAATTTCAACCTTCTGTGTAGTTTGAATAAAAATTATAAAATCATTTAAGACATTCTGTTGTAAGATGTGTCATTCTTGTCATCTTTGAAAGCTTAAGCTTTTTGTGTATTTTGTTTTGTTTGCATTAAAATAAACACAGTAGCAAATTGCTTCAGGAGTTGAGACAGGAGGGAGCTTGCTGTCTTGGCCTTCTTTGTGCTTCTCTGAGCTATGAGGCTGAGAAGATCTTCAAATGGATTTTTAGCAAATTTAGCTCATCTGCAAAAGATGAAGTTAAACTCCTCTACTTATGTGCCACCTACAAAGCACTAGAGACTGTAGGAGAAAAGAAAGCCTTTTCATCCGTAATGCAGGTAAGAATTTCTGGAGGGTTGGGGGGAATGATGATGCGCTTGGGAAGAAAGTTGTCCTTAACACACATCCTTGAAGGGGAGCTTAAAGAAAGGAAACTTAGAATAGGGGTTATATACTGATTGATATATGACGTAAATAAAACTCATGTTTCTGAATTAGAGTAAATGATACACACTGAAGGTAGATTTAAAGTAAGTTATTTTAAAAATTTTGTCGTTTTGCTTTTTAGAAGCTTTCTTTTGAATTTGCGTAGTACTAGAATCATTTACAGATTTGAAAATAGAAGCTCCATGAGGAAAACCACGTAGAAGGGGGCTTCGCATTTTTTGAGGGAGATAAAAACTAAACACCACAACTTATTTTGGGCCTAAAGTTTTGATAATATGTCAAAATTCTTATTCCTAGTGATATAAAATAAATAATTGTGTGTCTGAATTACTATTATTATTTTTTTGGCTGTGTTGGGTCTTCGTTGCTGCACGCGGGCTTTCTCTAGCTGCGGCGAGCGGGGGCTACTCTTTGTTGCGGTGCGTGGGCTTCTCATTGCAGTGGCTTCTCTTGTTGAGGAGCACTGGCTCTAGGTGCGCGGGCTTCAGTAGTTGTGGTTTGCAAGGGGTACGTGGGCTCTAGAGCGCAGGCTCAGTAGTTGTGGCGCATGGGCTTAGTTGTTCTGCGGCACGTGGGATCTTCCTGGATCAGGGATCAAACCTGTGTTCCCTGCATTGGCAGGTGGATTCTTAACCACTGCACCACTAGGGAAGTCCCTGTATCTGAATTATTAAGATCGTTCCCAATTTAATTTTGAGCAAAGTTATAAGTAAGTAAATTTTTGTTGAGCTAATGTTTTTAAAAATTTAGGATGTGGTGTCTTTAGAATATTTGATATCTTTATTTAATTTGCTTTTTTTATTAAACAATTCATGGTATGTTTTATTTTGGTTAATTATTTTTAAAAAACATGAGAAATCTATTCTGTCTTTAAAAATTTTATTTTTATTTGATTATAGAGCTTGTGACAAAACTTTGGAAAAGATGCAGAAAATAATTTGTAACTAACCAGCATAACACCAAATTTGGCTTATTCTGCATACAGTTTTCATAATATGAACATTTCCCCAAGTATTTATTTTGAAAAATTTTAAATCCACAGGAAAACAGATGGGCTGGCACATTAAACATCCATATATCTTTTACCTAGATCTGTCACTTATTAACATTTTGCTGCAGTTGTTTTGTTTCTACACACACACAGACACAGACACACACAGAGACACGATTTTTTGTTGAACTGTTTGAAAATAAATTCCACACATCATGATGGCTTATGCTGTGATACTTGCCTCTGCTAAGGTTAAGGCTAATCTCATATTAACATTATAATCATACCTAAGAAAATTAATTTTGTCACATAAGACAATCCATGTTCAAATTTTGCAGCTGCCACTAAGATGTCTATAACTTTTGTCTTAACCCAGGATCCCATCAAGGTTCATGTATTGATGAATCTTTAATCTCTTGAAGATGGTGGTGTGCCTCTTTAACCTCTTAAGTAGAACAATTCTCTGCACCCTTTTTTGTCCCCCTTATTTTGTAGAATGTTCTATGTTTTGGGCTTGTCTGATTATTCCTTCCTGTTTAGATTCAGTTCAAATATTTTGGTCACGAATACTTCATGGGTTCATACTTAGTGCTGTATCACACTAGCAGGCATATAACTTCAGGTTCACGTAACTCTTAGATAAAGAGTTTCATCACTTGGTTAAGGTGATGACCAACCGGATCTTTCCATTGTGAAGGCTTATTTTTCTCCCTTTGTAATTAGTGAGTAATGTGGGCATGATACTGTGAGACCTCCTGAATATCCTGATTTTTTCATAATATTTCACTTGATTTTAGCATTCATTCATATTCTGTGCATTGTATAGATTATAGCATTGGCTGTTGCAAAATGGTGGTTTTCTAATTGTAGCATTTCTTCTATATTTATAACATCATTCTTTTGTAGAGAAGAACTTTCCTTTTGGGGAAAAAATTGATTTTAACAAAAAATTTTAGCTACAAAATATTCTATAGGTAGTATGCCATATATTTATTTTAAAAATATATATAGTGGTAACATGAGCCTGTGTGTCATTCTTGTGTTGGGGCCATGCTAACCTTCTTTAAATCATTCCAATTTGAAGCAAGTACTAATATCTTAAAGTATAAGTCGTACAACATCTGCTCTATGTTTTGAATTGGAAAATAATTCTGGTACTTTAAAGACAAGTTTCCCAAGCACATCTTAGTTTTTCTACTTAAAATTTTAATCACACCCATGGTTTTGAAGAGAGCACTTAGGAACAATGTAAACATGTAACTTAGGGATAATGTTAATAGATATTAAATGAGGGGAAAACAGTGGATTGAAATGTTTTCAACTTTTTTGGGAACTAAAACTATAGAATTTATTTTCTTTGATATAGTCAGTTTTGGCTATAGTCACTATTAAATAATGAACCTAATTTGCTTGTTTTCTCCCTGTTTTATTAAATGTTCACGGTTTGTAACTTTTATTTTTTAGCTTGTAATGACCAGCCTGCAGTCCATTCTTGAAAATGTGGATACACCAGAATTACTTTGCAAATGTGTTAAGTGCATTCTTTTGGTAGCTCGATGTTACCCTCATATTTTCAGCACTAATTTTAGGGTGAGTTCCCCGCCCCCTCTTCCCAGATGATGGGGTAAGGGATTGGCTGCATGTATGAGGACCTGGGGAATTAGATAGAAAACAGAGTTTCTGCTCCTTTGAGTATAATTGGTTTTAAGGTCCAGGATTGAATGATGCAATAATGTAGCTTTATAAAAAATACCATCTGTACTTGCTAACACTAATACCTTAAAATACTTAAAGAAATATTTCATCAGTGTCATAAAGAAAGTTCCATTATTCTCCTGCCCTGCCCCTCCCAACCCCGCTTTAATGTATAATGTCAAGAAGGTGGGACGTAAGATGTTCTAGGTTCTCTTACTCTGAAATGTTCCACAGGTTGGAATAGCAATAAGACCTTAAAATGATTAGTCCCCTTCTCTGTCTCCATCCAGGATACAGTTGACATATTAGTCGGATGGCATATAGATCATACTCAGAAACCTTCGCTTACACAGCAGGTGTCTGGTGAGTCGTTCAGCATATACCAGTCATTTAAATATTGTGGGAAGGAGTGTTCGTTTCTCAAAGACCAGCTGTTAACACTACTTTTTTGATAATGCAAGAAAAATAATTGCTTCAGAGGATATTTTGGTGAAGATTACTTGTTAGCTAAATTTATCTTTTAAAAGGAAAAATGTGTACTTTTGTAGTAGGTAGGGAGAGTAAATACAGATTGTAGTGTTGCACCTGTGAGTAAGGACTTTATCTCAAGTCATTTGCTGCGTGTGCTGGTAGGAGATACCACAGTGGCAGTACCCTGAAGGTTAGAAAGGAAGATCCTGGATATTCGTGATTTATTGTTTTTCTATTGATTAAACAAATGGATTAATTTGGAGGATTGTCATAAATGATAAAGAAAAAATTTTTTTTTCCGTGTTAAATGAATGACTGATATGACTCACTTGGACATTTCAACTTGTTCCAGGTGCTGTAGTTTCTCATAGCTTATTTGGTGAAATAAACTTCTGAAATTAAGATATACAGGTGAGAGTAGTTCTCTCAATTCCACTGGCAAGTGGTCCCATTTCCCCTGGAGGGATGAGTGTACGCTTTTGGTGACCACGTGTGGCCCTGGAGAAGAAAGCCAAGGTGGCCATAGATTGGCACATTTTAGTCTAAGTCCTGTGTGTAGTGACAGTATGGCTACTGAATCTACTTATTAAAAAAAAAGGACATGAGATTATATTTTACTTTCTGGAGAATTTTCATTTCTGTAGCGTTAAAAGAGGTAGTGGTTAATCATTAGTATATTAAACGGTTTACAGGGAATTCCCTGGTGGTCCAGTGCGTAGGACTCTGCGCTTCCATTGCGGGGGCCCGGGTTCAGTTCCTGGTCGGGAAAATATTATCCCGCAAGCCGCGCAGCACGCAGCACGGCCCCAAACAAACAAAAAACAGTTTACAGTCCTAATTTTATGATATAGGGCATGTTTCAAGAGTGGGCAACTTGAAAACCAGATACCTTTTAAAAGAATTCTCTTAAATATTTTTTTAACTTGGACTTAAAATTTTTTTCTACTCTTCCAAAATTTCTTGTATGATTCCTAGGGTGGTTGCAGAGTTTGGAGCCATTCTGGGTAGCTGATCTTGCATTTTCTACCACTCTTCTTGGTCAGTTTCTAGAGGACATGGAGGCATATGCTGAGGTGAGTATATAAAAAATGAAGTTATTTCCTAAAATTTCAGGTAAGAAAAAAGCAAAAACAAAAATCTAAAGCAGTGCTAAATTTATTTTAAAACAATTCAGATCACCTGACATTTAAGCAAAAATTATGAGACCATTGCAATATTTTAATTATTTTTAGATGTTTTTAAGTTGCCAGCAGAATTACCAGAAAGATAGAAAAATTGCAGGCCTAATTTCCCAAAGCTTGAAATAATCTTGGTGGCTGGTAGTTTCCTGAAGACATTTTCTTCAGTTGTTTCTTATTTTTTGTTATGAAAGAGGTGAATTGATATTGTATAAAAGCCCCTAAAGGCTTTTTTCTCTTACTTCTATTGGCAATCTTGGATCATGCTTCGGAGGACAAGGCTTGGCTTCAGCCACCTTTGAGTATGGTACCTTTAATACTGCTGTTGAAGTGTCTATTATTGGTTCTTGGATTTCCTGGCCACTGTCCTGACTTAAACCTGCCATCTTAGTGTTTCTTCCCTACTCAGTTGGTAATTACCAAGATTCTTGTTTGGTGGTCAAGGCTTCCGTAAAGATTTAGCTTCATCTTTTCTTTATACTTTTGCTACTTCTAGCAAACAGTTACTTCACTACTTTTAACTCTACCAATCTATCTGCCTCTTAACTCTACCAATCTATCTGCTCCCTTTCAGAGAAAAGTGAGGGAATATTTTGCTTCCACATGTTTCTTTACCCCTGTGCCTAGGATGTCTTGGTTCCTAGCACACCTTTAAAGCTGATCTGCTTCTGATAAGCCACCCATTCTAGTTTGTAGAGACTTCCCTTTGCTATCCCTAAGATTGAATTCTCTTTGATTATTTTGGTGCTTAATTATGTGTAGGTATATGTTGGTTGTAGTACCCCGTTTTTTGCTAATCTTTTCCTTTGAGTATGTCTAATTTCCTCAGCTAGCTTATAAATCTGTAGGCTAGGTCTTCTAAGGTCTTATAATTTTTTAAACCAACCTCCTCTAAACTCCCCCAACCCCCTTGCTCTTCATGTGAATAATATTGGCTTAGTATACTGTTGACTTGAGTGGCTCAAAGAATCTATTGAGGTTAATATTTGCTTATTTAAATAATTAGAGAAGCAAAATCTACTTTTATACTTAGATTCATGTTTCCTTTTCTCATAAGCCGAAATTCCTCCTTATTTGTAAAAATGTATTATAAAGCTAATTGATTTAAAAATTGGGAGTTGTTTTTTGTTTTTTAAACAATGTCTTACTTAAATAAGAATGCTATTGAATTCACATCTAGGACCTCAGCCATGTGGCCTCTGGGGAGTCAGTGGATGAAGATGTTCCACCTCCATCCGTGTCCTTACCAAAGTTGGCAGCGCTTCTCCGGGTATTCAGTACTGTGGTGAGGAGCATTGGGGAACGTTTCAGCCCAATTCGGGGTCCTCCAATTACTGAGGCATACGTAACAGATGTAAGTTTTAGTAGTCTTTAGTATCATTCAGCAAAAATTGCCTTTTCTTTTAAATGCTTGTTTACCTAGTGAGCTATGTTATTAATCCCTCATTTGTTTAGCATGTGTGTAGGTGTCTGGCCACTTTCTTAAATGGCCAGAAAAGTAGGGAATTCTATATCTCACTCCCCTCACCCCCCCAACCTGATGAAAAAAAGTCCACTCTGAATTTTTAAATGCCTATGAACTTTTCTTTTAGGAGATTCTCTGTAGGTTCATTTATTCTTGTTTTTAATATGAATTCTAAAATCTTATTCTTTAGTTTTTTAATAATACTGAGTTTTGCTTTAAAATTATTGTGTCTCCTTTTAGTTTTTCAACATACTAAGAATAACTCTTAACAGGGAAGGCCTCGAAAAGTAATTTTCTCTAAGCATGAGAGGATGAAACAACTTGATAGCCTAACATCAAAGGATATAAAGATATAAGAACTTAAACTATGTAATAGCCTGAGACCAATCATAAGAGGTAGCTAGATTGCCACATTTCAGCAGCCCCAGACATCAGCTGCACTGTATTACAGTCCAGTGAGTGGTTCAGTGTAATGAATGTGAGAAATGAACCCCCATCATTATATTCTGCTTGAATAAGAAGGGAGAAGAAACCTGTGTGATAGTCATAAAAGATTTAACCTAAATGATTAAAATTTTACTGCTAGTGTAAAATTCTAGCTTTTATGAGCATTTACTTTCGTTGAACACTTTGCTAGATAAAATAGGACATTAATTATATATATATGTAATTCTTGGTAAGTTAATTGTGTATTTGAGCAGAAATGTCCTGAAGATAATTAAAACCAGCATGTTAATATGTTAATATTTTGAAACTGATCCAAGTGGTTTAATATTTTTATTTTTACTGTCTGAAAGATGGGTGGTTGATGACTTTGTCAGTGTTGAAATAAAAGCAGTTTATTATATCTATTTATTTATATCTATAAAACAAAAGGACAGGAATGTATCATTTTCCAGGATAGTTCTATATTAAATGTACTCTTTTATGAAGGTCTTTTAGGTCCTTGCCAAAAATGGTCTTTTAGGCCTTTCAAATCTATATGCAGGTTTACCAAAAAACCCCTATATGTAGTGGTTGTTGAATATTACAGAAAAATTTGAGAAATATTTTTCTGTATCAATCTTTTCTGTGTCTGTTTTTCTGTACTTGTTTTTTCCTAAGTTATTTTTATGAGAAATGTAGTACATTGACTACTGTAGTTTACTGGGGTTTTTTGGGGCTGGAAATGATAAGATTTTCATAATCCTCAAATAGGTATTATATGTTATGAATGAGAATGTTTATATTTATCTTTACATAGAGACCATCAGTACATGAACTTTCATAAGCTAAAGCTATCTTGGATATTTAGTTTTAAAAGATTGATTAAAAGTCCAAGTGCTAGATTACGGAAAGTTATTCTCACGGCAGGTTATTCCCATGTTGTTAATACTGTTACTGTTCTAAGTTCTGGTGTATTTCATGATTATTATGAAGATTCTGAACTTCAACCATTTAGTGACTTTGGTGGGGGGATAAGAATTGGGTATAAGGGAAATAGAGTATGGCAAATTCCATTCCTCTCACAATAGTACTTTAGAATACTTAGGCAATATCCTTTTTGTGTATTGTACCAGAGATACCTTATTATTATTCAGCCACTGAGAACTAGAATATTAAGAGACTACTGACAAGGCAGGCAGTTAATTTTCAATAGAAACTGCATTAAATAGAAAATATTTCTTGCTCTGTGGAAGAATATGAGTTTTTTTTAAAGCTGCTTGTTTTCCCCATTGCAGGTTCTGTACAGAGTAATGAGATGTGTGACGGCTGCAAACCAGGTGTTTTTTTCTGAGGCTGTGTTGACAGCTGCTAATGAGTGTGTTGGTGTTTTGCTCGGCAGCTTGGATCCTAGCATGACTATACATTGTGACATGGTTATTACATATGGATTAGATCAACTGGAGAATTGCCGGACTTGTGGTACAGATTATATCATCTCAGTCTTGAATTTACTCACATTGGTATGTGAATTCTTTTTTGTTTAATATGTTTATTCAGGCCCTTAAATTTACATTGATGCGGAAGAAGTTAAGCCCTTGTTTGTGTTTTTTTGCATTAATTAGTCTTATCTATATAATCTAGTTTGTTTTTGCTCTAGTATCTGTGTACTTTTAGTATTTGAGAGCTCATCTCAGTGTAGCTGTACTTTTTTTTTCGATGAAATATCCTTTATTTCGATGAAATATCATCCTTCACATGAGACTATCTAGCACTCCTGATAAATACTGTGTAGAGAAGGTACTTGATAGCTATTTTGAAAGACCCTGTTGTTTTGTTTCTGAAACATGAAAACTTCTTTGATAGTTTTTATTATTTTCTTAATCATAAATATCCCCCCTCTCTCCGCCTTTTATTATGGACCTTTTGAAGTATATTAAAAAAAAGTAGAGTAGTATAATGAATCTCTGCATACTTAATACTCAGTTTCTATAATTAGAAGCACATGGCCCATCTGGTTTCATCTAGGCCTCCTACGCTCTGCCTCCTCCTTGCCATCCCTGCATCCCCAACTGGATTATTTCAAAGCAAATTCTAGATGACATTCTGCTAAACATTTCTGCCATAGTTACACTTCCCTTTGCCAATGTGAAAAAAAACCCATGTTTAAGTGTAAATACATGTATACTATTTCGGTATCTAAACGTTTTAATGTCACAATGTTAAGGCCTAAACATATAGCTTAGATATATTACTTTTTTCTTTAATAGATTAATTTTCAGAGCAGTTTTTAGGTTTACAGAAAAATTAAGCAGAATGTACAAAGTTCCCATATAACCTGTTCCCCCAGTAGTTTCCTCTGTTACTAATATCTTTAGTTTTAGTGTGGTACTTTTATTACAACTGATGAGCCAAATTGAGACATCATTATTAATTAAAGTCCATAGTTGACTTTAGGGTTCACTCTCTGTATTGCACATTCTGTGGGTTTGACAAATGTATAATGCCATGTATTCACCATTACAGTATCATGCAGAAGGGTTTCAGTGCCCTAAAAATCCCTTGTGTTCCACCTATTCTCTCCCCTCTTCTGGCTGGCAACCACTGATCTTTTTACTGTCTCTATAGTTTTTGTTTGTTTGTTTGTTTGGTTTAATTTATTTATTTTTGGCTGCACTGGGTCTTCGTTGCTGTGTGCGGGCTTCTCATTGTGGTGGCTTGTCTTGTTGTGGAGCATGGACTCTAGGCACGCGGGCTTCAGTAGTTGTGGCACGTGGGCTCAATAGTTGTGACTCGTGGGCTCTAGAGTGCAGGCTCAGTAGTTGTGGCGCACGGGCTTAGTTGCTCGGCGGCATCTTCCCGGACCAGGGCTCGAACCCACGTCCCCTGCACTGGCAGGTGGATTCTTAACCACTGCGCCACCAGGGAAGCCCCTATAGTTTTGCCTTTTCCAGAGTGTCATATAGTTAGAATCATACAGTATGCAGCCTTTTCATATTGTTTTTTTTTTCCCTTAGAAATATGCATTTAAGATTCCTCCATGTTCTTTTGTGAATTGATAGCTCATTTCGTATTTTATTCTTTTAGATTGTTGAACAGATAAATACAAAACTGCCATCATCATTTGTAGAAAAACTATTTATACCATCATCTAAACTACTATTTTTGCGTTATCATAAAGAAAAAGAGGTAAGTGATTCATTGATCAGACTTGATAAACTTAGGTCATTGAAGGGTTTGACTCCTGTTCCTTAGTAGGCTACATAAATGAAATCGAAATGATAAATATTTGATTTAGAATATAGAAATTATAATGATTCACTTAATATTTGATTTTCATACTGTATACTTTGATCAGTGATATGCAGGTAGTTTTTTCAGATTTTATTAAATTTGTTTTATTAAAATGTGATGTGTATGTTGTAAATAATACTTCATTGTTAGCTTCTTAACCGACTCCCAGTCAAAGCCACTATAGACTTTCTAAGTAGATGTAGGAAAACTTATCTTAATAAAATGGTGTTTGTATGTGTTTTGATACTGGCTTGAAAAAAAAAAAGGACTTTTAAGAAATTTCACATTGTCATTTTTAATTTAGAGGACCCTTTTTTAAATAAAGCTTTATAGATTTTAAAATGCTTACTGATACTATGTAGGTTTCCTAAATTGCTTTTTTAAAAATTAAGGTCTTTGGTGTTTTGGACAGTAAATTTATCAGTCTTAAACTGATGTGCATCACCATTATGCAGATAGTAATACACTTTCCATTTAATTATCACTTTCCTGAATTCTTATTTTAAGGTTGTTGCTGTAGCCCATGCTGTTTATCAAGCAGTGCTCAGCCTGAAGAATATTCCTGTTCTGGAGACTGCCTATAAATTAATTTTGGGAGAAATGACTTGTGCCCTAAACAACCTGTTGCATAGTCTACAACTTCCTGATGCCTGTTCCGAAATAAAACATGAGGCTTTTAAGAATCATGTATTCAATGTAGACAATGCAAAATTTGTAGTTATATTTGACCTCAGTGCTCTGACTACAATTGGAAATGCTAAAAACTCACTGATTGGGGTGAGTATTTACTTGTAATGTCTTTGTTTTATCCCATTTCAGCCTCTTCTTATTGCATGTTTACATATTTCATTTACCTATCAAGGCAGTGTGTCTACAGAATCACATAGATCAAACGGCCATATTTTGGACATGCCTGGATAATTAAAATTGACAGGAATGTTTTCTTGCCATTATGTTTAGCTCTTGCTTTCCTTGATAAGTTTTTTATATTTGTTCTATTTTTTACAAAATGCATTTTAATGCTTTCTCCTATTTACTCTAGCATGCTTTTA
Source organism: Stenella coeruleoalba (assembly GCF_951394435.1). Lineage (NCBI taxonomy): Eukaryota > Metazoa > Chordata > Mammalia > Artiodactyla > Delphinidae > Stenella > Stenella coeruleoalba. The sequence continues at coordinate 64,598,174 of NC_137161.1, read as the reverse complement.
GAAAAATTGTCAACATTTTCCACAGGGCAAGTTTGTATAGTTCTTTTAATATGCAACCCCTTCTTCCCCTGGTACTCTTTTCCTTCTTCCCACTAGAGTTAGTGCTTCCATATGGTCCTTATTTTTTGACTAACTACTTTTCTCTAGGAACATTCATATATTCTTTTGGAAAAAGAATAAAGATTTCCTGTAAGAAATTTGAAGTGACCATGCTTTTCATTTATAATTATTGCTGTGGTTAGTATATTTCTCCCTCCTAGTGGACCTTGCAGGATTGAAAAACATGATTTATAATGAAAAGTAATGGGATATTATTAAGGGGATAATGTAGTCTAAGAGAGAAGGGAGGGAAGAGTCAAGATTTGATGTTTATATTTGCATGCTTTCCATATTGTTAGATCAGATTGCCCTGTGTCCCTCCATAGCTGCTCTTTCCCTCACTGCTAGGCTGCGGTAGACTCTTCCATTCTTTGCATTCTAAAATTTGGTTGTTGAGAAATTCACATTGTGCTCAGATTTGAGGTTTACATCCTGCACTCTGGAAACGAGAGGGAGTCGGGACCGGGCAGTCAGATGGAAAGGAGTATCTTAGCAATGGAAAGAAAGGGAAGGATGGAAAAGACTTAGAGTGGCAGCGTGTGCCTTTTTTCTCACTGGACAGGGCAACTTGCCATTTGAAGTACATGGAAAACTGAGGAAATACGATCTACTACACTGAAGGGTGCAAGGGCTTTGTTTAGACGAAGGATCAGCAAATTACAGTCCATGGACCAAATCTAGCCCACTACGTGTTTTTTTTTTCTTTCTTTTTTTAAAAAAATATTGAGATATAATTCACATACATTATAATACTCATTTAAAGTATGCAATTCAGTGACTTTTAGTATACTCACAGAATTGTGCAACCATCACCAAGCATCACCTCTTTTTGTAAAGAATTTTTATTGGAACATAGCCACTTTTATTCCTGTTTTTTTGTCTGTAACTTTTCTCTCTGCAGTGGCAGAGTTGAGGAGTTGGACATTGTACCAGAAGTGTCATGTGGCCTGCAAAGGCTGAGCTATTTACTCTCATCTTCACAAGAAGTATTTGTTGATCCCAGGTTTAGTGTACTAGCTTGTTTCCAAATTTAAATCTGTCAATTTTAATTTTTAAAAATGTGTAGACATATTTTGAAGGATAAACTTTTTGTATGCTCTTGTATGTCTTGGAGGAGCCATACGTTTACTTTCTTTTGTATGTCATCAGATGTGGGCGCTGTCTCCAACTGTCTTTGCACTCCTTAGTAAGAATCTGATGATCGTGCATGGCGACCTGGCTGTTCACTTCCCTGCCATTCAGTACGCAGTGCTCTACACATTGTATTCTCATTGTACCAGGTAATGTATTTACATATACTTCTTAAGAAAAAAAAATTTTTTTTAAAAGGGAACATGGGTCCTTTAGAGTATACATTTATTTTATAATTTATTTTATTTTATAAATTTATTTATTTTCGGCTGTGTTGGGTCTTCATTGCTGTGTGCGGGCTTTCTCTAGTGGCGAGCGGGAGCCATTCTTCGTTGTGAGTGGGCTTCTCATTGCGGTGGCTTCTCTTGTTGTGGAGCACGGGCTTCAGAAGTTGTGGCACTCGGGCTCAGTAGTTGTGGCTCGCAGGCTCTAGAGCGCAGGCTCAGTAGTTGTGGCGTAAGGGCTTAGTTGCTCTGTGGCATGTGGGATCTTCCCCGACCAGGGATTGAACCATGTCCCCTGCATTGGCAGGCGGATTCTTAACCACTGCGCCACCAAGGAAGTCCCTAGAGTACATTTTTTAAAATGTGTATTGACTTAACTTTGGAATTGCCTTTTTTTTAAAAATGAGAGATGAAAAGATGATCCAAATTTTGTCTTCCAGGCATGACCACTTTATATCTAGTAGTCTTAGTTCCTCGTCCCCATCCTTGTTTGATGGAGCGGTGATTAGTACTGTAACTACAGCTACAAAAAAACATTTCTCAATTATATTAAATCTCCTGGGAATATTGCTTAAGAAAGATAATCTTAACCAGGACACAAGGTAACTAATACTTATAATATTGTTTCTAACTTTTGTTAATTTGGCTTCATAATTTGAGAAAAAGAAATGACTGTCATTTGAATGGGTAGAGCAACTTCTTCATTATGAAACACTTTAAATTTTTGTTTTATTATTTAATCTAGAATTTCTTGTTCTTTCCTGAAAGAATTACATGAAACCTCGCCCTCCTGCAATATTTTATAGATGAATGTATTTATAGAGATTTAAAAATATTTTTTGCTACAATTTATGCTAGTTTGGGGAGATTTTCTTAAAAGACAGTTTTGGCAAAGGAATTTCTCTAGTTTTAATATTTGTTTCTTATCGCTTGAGGTATTTAAAAGACCAAAAGAAAACTAATGTAAAAAGAATAGGTTTTTCAAGGTGTTTTTCTATTTTTTTTTAATGTGAAATCAACTGTATATTTTGTGTTTCAGGAAACTATTAATGACCTGGGCTTTGGAAGTGGCTGTTTTAATGAGGAAGTCTGAAACATACGCACCTTTATTCTCTCTTCCATCTTTCCATAAATTTTGCAAAGGCCTTTTAGCCAACAGTAAGAATCTGAGATTATTTAATTTTGTTAATCAGTGCTTAAAAGAGATCTTTGTTAATGGCAGAAAGATAGTCACTTGAGTGCTTTTCATGACTGGAGATGTATCATCCCCATTTTAATGACAAATGCATAATCTGTCTTAATTTTTTTGCCATTCTTAATATGTGGAAAACAAGTTGTTTTTAAGTGATTGTCACATTTTTAAGCTTATGTGATTGTTTATACATTCCATGTACTTTTAAAGTTTCCTCCAGAGAAAGATTTGGGTTAAGACTAGTCACCCTGAGTGGGTTTTGTTGAGAGTATCATTTTCCCAAATGTTACTGCCAGTGATGGTTCCAGGCAGGAGCAGCCCCTCATCCATAGTAGGCACTCATTGTTTATTGAAATGAATGGATTCAGAAAATTATGACATAGTGGCATATAATTTCTTCTGGCAAGCTGAAAGTGTCTTTAAATTTTTAATAGCTCTTGTCGAAGATGTGAATATCTGTCTACAAGCATGCAGCAGTCTACATGCTTTGTCCTCTTCATTACCAGACGATCTTTTACAGAGGTATGGATTAAAGATCCAATATTTTGACCCTGGCCCTTTTGATCCTTGGAAATATTCCACACTTCTATTATCTATTTCATTTTTTTGTAGGTGTGTTGATGTTTGCCGTGTTCAACTAGTCCATAGTGGAACTCGTATTCGACAAGCATTTGGAAAGCTATTGAAGTCAATTCCTTTAGATGTTGTCTTGAGGTATGTTGGTGCAAAGACATCCCACAATGTTTAGTTCAGGAAAAGACAAGTTGCCTGTTAGTGAATTAATATCACATCTTGTATGGCACTTCTCAGTGACTGAAGAGATGATAATTGCTACAGAATAATACTTATAATGTCAAAATATTTTTCTCAGTAGTTATTATTCGTAAATTGTATTCTTTTATAGTTTTAAATTAGGTCAATTTTGGTGCTTTAAGAACCTTAAATTTCAAAGTTGTAACATTTCTGTATGTATTTTTTAAGTCTTAATTTTATCAGTTTTTACTTTCAAATTTAGTTGGCAGGGAAATGATTCATTTCCAGTATGAACTAACTTTTTAACGAAAACATTTTGCATAACAATGACTTTATTTTCTGTCTACAGCAATAACAACCACACAGAAATTCAAGAAATTTCTTTAGCATTAAGAAGTCACATGAGTAAAGCGCCAAGTAACACATTCCACCCACAAGATTTCTCTGATGTTATTAGTTTTATTTTGTATGGGAACTCTCATAGAACAGGGTAAGATTATTTCTTTGACTCTTTCATCTGGGAAAAGTAATTTAAATATACATGAATGTCTTAACCCTGTGCCCAGTTTTGAGGAGAAAATATGTCAGGGGTGGCAGAGTAGAAAGTAATATTCTTCTCAAATGGGTTGTTTTAAGTTTTCAGTAGTAGGAGGAATTGCTTTGAAGATGGCATCTGAAGAAATAAAAATGGGCTTTGCAACTGACAGTGATGGTGAAATGTAGTTGACAATTAACTGATCTGACCTAGTCATCAGTGCTTTGCGGAGGGGCCTGGGGGCGTAGGCATTCTGGAGATTTTTAGTTGCAATGAATGTTTTATCCTGATAGCCAAATTGTCATGAGCCTTTTACCCTAATAATCTGTCTATACCATACCCCATCCTATTTCAGCTCTAAAAGACCTCTTTAAAATGAGAGGTGGGGACATAATGCTTCCCAATTTTACATGTTTGCCTTTTTCAAGTGGGGAAGATTGTAGTCCCCTACTCCCATTTCCCTTGCAGTTTGTTTTTTGTTTTTGTCTTTTTTTTTTTATTTTAACGAAGTTATCATTGTCTGTTAAATATGAAACTGCTTTTCCCAGGAAGGACAATTGGTTAGAAAGATTGTTCTATAGCTGCCAGAGACTGGATAAACGTGACCAATCAGCAATTCCCCGCAACCTGCTAAAGACAGATGCTGTCCTTTGGCAGTGGGCTATTTGGGAAGCAGCACAGTTCACTGTCCTTTCTAAGTTGAGAACCCCACTGGGCAGAGCTCAGGATACCTTCCAGACAATTGAAGGTAATTAATTGACTCTGCATTGCTTCAAACTTTGTGATGTAAATACTTTCAAGCTTACATTAAGAAATAATGGATTTCTTATCTTGTTAAAGCAAAAATTTGAGAGCATACGATTTTTTTCTTTAGTACTTTATCAGTTAATCTTTTAGATATGTTTGTTAGAATAAACTTTTATTAAATAATCATGTTGTATGTGTTTTTGTTCACAAATTTAGGGGATTTGTGTGGAGAAGATTTTTTTTCCTCTAAAAATGAAAAGATCTTGTTGGGACTTTTGTTTTTAAATGATGAATATACAGAGGATACTTGATAAATGTGAATTTGTGAAATTATCTCTAAGAACTTCTAGAATCTTTGAAGATTCCTTTTAAATTTGGAATGCTGTTTTTGGTTTTAGGTATCATTAGAAGTCTTGCAGCTCACACATTAAACCCCGATCAAGATGTTAGTCAGTGGACAACTGCAGACAATGATGAAGGCCACAGTAGCAACCAGCTTAGACTTGTGCTTCTTCTGCAGTATCTGGAAAACCTGGAGAAGTTAATGTATAATGCATATGAGGGATGTGCCAATGCATTAACATCACCTCCCAAGGTTGGTTTCAGTGGGCTGAATGTTGCTTGGTCAGTTTCGTGGTCAAACCTGGCAGTGTGTGCATGCAGAGCTGAAATCGCAGTAGACCTATGTATATGCTTTATGTGTATTTGAGACATCTCTGCCTGTAATTTGAACCAGTCCTGAGCTCTTCTTTCTCGTCTAAAGGTCATTAGGACTTTTTTCTATACTAATCGCCAAACTTGTCAAGACTGGCTGACTCGGATCCGACTCTCCATCATGAGGGTTGGATTGTTGGCAGGACAGCCTGCTGTGACGGTGAGACATGGCTTCGACTTGCTTACAGAAATGAAGACAAATTCATCTCAGGTAAAGTGGTGTGTGTGTGGAGTTAATTAAATCTGTTAATTAGAAAAATTGGGGCTTAATTCCTTTGCTATGATCTAATCTATGGATGAAAGAAGTTAAAGTTTCTATTCATTTTTTTAAAATATAAATTTATTTAGTTATTTATTATTTTTGGTTCTGTTGGATCTTCGTTTCTGTGCGAGGGCTTTCTCTAGTTGCGGCGAGCGGGGGCCACTCTCCATTGCAGTGCGCGGGCCTCTAACTGTTGCGGCCTCTCTTGCCGCGGAGCACATGCTCCAGATGGACAGGCTCAGTAGTTGTGGCTCATGGGTCCAGTTGCTCCGTGGCATGTGGGATCTTCCCAGACCAGGGCTCGAACCCGTGTCCCTTGCATTGGCAGGCCGATTCTCAACCACTGTGCCACCGGGGAAGCCCCCATTTTTTTTTAATGAACTTTTAAAAAAATATATTTATTCATTTATTTAATTTTTGGCTGCATTGGGTCTTCGCTGCTGTATGCAGGTCCTCTCTGCTGTATGCAGGTCCTCTGTAGTTGCTGAGAGCAGGGGCCACTCTTCGCTGTGGTGGCCTCTCCTGTTGCTGAGCATGGGCTCTAGGCACGTGGGCTTCAGTAGTTGTGGCTCGTGGGCTCCAGAGTGCAGGCTCAGCAGCTGTAGCATATGGGCTTAGCTGCTCCACAGCATGCAGGATCCTCCCGGACCAGGGCTTGAACCCGTGTACCCTGCGTTGGCAGGCGGATTCCCAACCACTGCGCCACCAGGGAAGCCCGGTTCTATTCATTTTTAAAGCTTTTGTTCCAGTATTTTTATACAAGCAGTAACTTCCAGGGTCACCTATTCATATTTTTTACTTAGAATGAAAATATTCATTACTTATGCTTAAGGGTTAGAACTTTAAAGGTAATTCTAAGAAATTTGTGTATAGAAGAAAGAATTTTTATAATAATATATAATGATTAAGTATAAGAGAGTAATAATTTTATTATAGATGTAAAAGTATAGTACTAATAATGTTATAATGTAGGGAAATGTGCTGGCTAGTAAGTAGGGTCACTAAATAAGTGGAATCCAAAAATTGCACATGTTTACTAGTTAAGGTAATGTCAGTAGGCAATATTCAAAGACATAAAATTAAGCATTCTTTAATTCATGGTTATTTAATTTTTGTTTTATATTTACCTCACGTGTTACTCCCAAAGATGCCACAGTTTAAATGTTTAAGTAAGTTTGTTTTGTAAAGACTGACGCGCATGTGCTATTAAGGTCCATCACCACCACCGCCCTTTGTATCTACATTATATGTAACATTTTAGGTAATTCCAATAATGCAGTTTCATTGTTGTAAAAATAATTGTTAAATAAATTTGACTTCAGGCTTTAGATTGTGATCGGTAGTTGTAAATTTAGTAGAGATTTGGATTTTGAAGGTATTGAGGTCTGTGATTGATTTTTCTGAATGCCACTCTCAGGGGAATGAATTGGAAGTAACTATCATGATGGTGGTAGAAGCACTGTGTGAACTTCATTGTCCTGAAGCTATACAGGGAATTGCTGCCTGGTCATCTTCGGTCATTGGAAAAAATCTTCTCTGGATTAATTCAGTGGCCCAACAGGCTGAAGGGAGGTAAGTTGGAAGGAAGGAAATGGGTGATAGGATTTCTCTATGTTAAATTTTTTTGTATTACTGACTAACATTGTAATTAAATGTTAATTACACTTAATGTTGATTCTTAATTGATAACCTTTTATGTCAGAGTCTGATACAAATTGCCCTTTGTGGCCGGAGTTCTTGCTCATTAGCTCTGTGCACTAAATGTTCAAACTCATTGCTCTAGGTAAACTCATTCAGTGCCTCTATGTATGCTTATGTAAGTTTTACCAAATCTGGAAAATGTAGGGAAAATAAAAGAATGGCTCATAATTCCATCTCTTAGTGGTAACTGTTAGTTTTGGTGTACATATATGCCTTCTTGCTAGTTCTTTTTTCTCTTATATATAGTTTTTTATCCTTTTCGCAGAATAGCAGTATTTCTGCTGGTCTCATGATTTTGCTTTTTCTACTCGGCAATATTTAAAAAAATATTTTGCCGTGTTAAATATTCTACGATGTGATTTTTAACAACACATTTTTTTTTCTTTTTCTTGGGAATGCACCATAATTTAACGTTCCTTATTGTTGGACAGCAAGGTTATTTGTGATGTTTTTACTAATCTTAATGCACCATGGTACTTAGTTCTTTGCTTTTGTTTGTGATTATTTTCTTTGAATGCATTCCTACAAGTTGATTTACTAGAAGAAAGGCTATAGACCATAAGGCATATGATATAAACTATTGCTAATTTACCCTACATAAAAGATGGTTCCAATTTGTATCTCTAACAGTAGAGTAACACCTCTTCCCTGCACGTTTGTGAATACAGAGGGCTACTGAGAAACAAGAACCCTGCCACCATATTAGTGAAAATGTTTAATTTACATTTCTTTATTAATAATAGAACTTTCCCCATATGTTATTGACCATTTGTGATTTTTAAAAACATAGATTATGTCTTTGTGGCCTCTCGGTTTTTTGTTATTGATCTGTGAGATTTTATTATACACCAAGATTATTGATGCTAACTTCTTGATTGGTAATTTGTTTTTAATGTTCATGTTTTTTAAAAAATAAATTTATTTATTTATTTTTATTTTTGGCTGTGTTGGGTCTTTGTTGCTGTGTGGGGGCTTTTTCTAGTTGCGGTGAGCAGGGGTTACTCTTCGCTGCAGTGCGCGGGCTTCTCATTGCAGTGGCTTCTCTTGTTGCGGAGTATGGGCTCTAGGTGTGCGGGCTTCAGTAGTTGTGGCACGCAGGCTCAGTAGTTGTGGCTCACGGGCTCTAGAGCACAGGTTTAGTTGCTCCACGGCATGTGGGATCTTCCCCGACCAGGGCTCCAACCTGTGTCCCCTGCATTGGCAGGCAGATTCTTAACCACTGTGCCACCAGGGAAGTCCCTTTTTTTTTTCGGATGCCCAGAAGTTTCAAATTATGATGTCATTAGATCTGTTAACTTTATGTATTTTTTTTCTTGTGTTTGTTTTTCTATTTAGTCTTTGCACACATTGAGATTAAATACTGATATATTCTGTTAGTTATTTTATACTGTCTCTTAAACATTTAACGATTTTTGAACTTATTTTCATTTTTTGTGAGGAAGAGATCTAATTTTGTGCCTGCTCAACCCCACACAGAATAATCAACTCATCGTCTCAGCTCAATTGATTAACTCATTCTTTCCAGTTTTTTTAGAAGTGAAGTATGTGGATAATTAAAAAATAAGACTGTTTGAACTTGTGTTGAAGGTTTGAAAAGGCCTCTGTGGAGTACCAGGAGCACCTGTGTGCCATGACAGGTGTTGATTGCTGCATCTCCAGCTTCGACAAATCTGTTCTCACATTGGCTAATGCTGGGCGTAACAGTGCCAGCCCCAAACATTCTTTGAATGGTGAGCATTCAGGGTTTAAATAAAAAGTTGTAGTCAAATAGTTTGTGCTCATGATCTTACTGTATATTTTTAGATTTCTTTGCTCTTTGAAATATTTATAACCGCTTTGGGTCTCTCTCTCTCTCGATTTTATGAAATACTTTCACTCAGGTGAATCCAGAAAAACTGTGCTGTCCAAACCAACTGACTCTTCTCCTGAGGTTATAAATTACTTGGGAAATAAAGCATGTGAGTGCTACATTTCAATTGCTGATTGGACTGCTGTACAGGAATGGCAGAATGCTATCCATGACTTGAAAAAGAGTACCAGCAGTACTTCTCTCAACCTAAAAGCTGATTTCAACTACATAAAGTAAGGATTTCTTACCCCATTAAACAAATTTTCAGTAAATTTAAAGTCTTCTTTTATGGCAGAAAAATATTAAAATTGTCCATATTTACTATGGCAAGATGGTTATAGTTCTAATAATACTGCCATTCTAAAAATGACTACAATGAAAAACCAACATTAGAGGTGAGGTGGGTATTCATGCAACGGGAAGACAGATTTCTATGTTGAAACAGTCATTTGGTATTGATTCTCAGAGCCTGTTCTAAAATCATGATGAATATAAAGAGAAATTTGCCACTGCTTTAGAAAGGATAATGTTTGATGGCTTTGTTTCTAAACTAGGTGTGAATATATCAAAAACATTTATTATAAAGAGGTCAGAGTTCATGACATTTGTAAATTAAACTCCCTTTTTTGTTTTTCCCTTATTCCTCTCTGCATTTATTAATCTCTTAATTCGAAATTTGAGTACAGGCTGTGTCCCAGACACTTCGCTGGGATGATAAGGGTCATTAGCTGTCCTCACCATCAAGGAGCTCAGCTTGTAGTGAGTAAATGAATTAATGGGTAGTTTCTGCATTGAGCACGTACTGAGTGCCAGCCACTGGGGTGTAGCACTGTGTACGACAGACACAAATTCTAACCCTTGAGGAGCTGACCTTCTAGTGAGGAGGAGACACACAGACTAGGTTGGGGAATGCCATCAGGACGTCATTTGAGCACAGACTTGAAACAGACCTGATGCAAGGATGATAGGCTTGGAGTGTTCTGGAAATGCCTGGGAAGCCACTGTGGTTGGAGCAGAGTGAATAATAGGAGATAAGGGTAGAGAAGTAGGTGGGAACTCTGAAAAAGACTTTGACTCCCAATAAGGTAGGAAATCTTAGGTGGGATTTGAGTAAGAGAGGCATAGCATGATCTGACTTACTGGCCCACTCTGCTGGGTTGTCAGGAGACTGGAGGTAAAGGGCCAGCGTGGATGCATGTAGACCATTGATCTGTGGGGCAAAGGTAGAGGGAGGAAAACAGATGCTATTAATTGAAGTAGGAACACACAGAGAACAATGAAGTATGTTTAAAGTATGTGAAATATGCAGACAAGATTGTTTTAGTAAGCAGTTAAGAATTGGATTTGGAACTAAGGTGAAAACCCTGAGCTTGAGAGAGATTTGGGGAATCATTAGTATATAGGTGATACTTACAGGTCCTCTTTCTTTTTCATTCTTTATACTCCAGAGCCTTCATAAACCACCAAACCACAGATAATGCTCTGGAGAAGAGTGAGTGAAAAAGAAAGAGGGCCATGGTTAGAGTCCTTTTGAGCATCTTTGTTAAGGGATGGGAGAAGAAGCTGCTGAAGAAAACACAAGGACTTTGAGGAAGGCAATGTTAGAGATGCAGAAGAACCAGACAGGAATAGTCATCCTTGTCGGGAGCTTCATAGACTTTGAGCAAGAAGAGCTTTGTAGAGAGAGAAGGAGAAGCAGCCAGGTTGAATACTGTGGAGTGGTGGAGAAACTTGAAAATGAAGTTTTAATTAGGTTAATTGGGTAATGAAGTCAAGGAAAGAACGCTGTGGCTGGAACAGAGTACTGTGTGTTTATTATAAATATTGGAGAGATTAAATGTTCTTTTAAGCCTTGGGGAAGGAGCCATAAGAAGACAGGTTGAAGAAGCAGGGTAAAGAAGAGTGATTGAAGGATTAACTGGACTCCACCTTTCCTGTGCCTCAAGGAAAGCAGTTAAAGTTGGATATATACAGTTTGGGGAGTGCATGTGGATTGGGGGGTAAAGGTAGAGAAAATGAAAACAGTCTGTGTTTGTTTTTTTCCTGAGGTGTCAATCATTAGCTGAAAGTGCAAGGGCATAGTGGGGACACAGCAGACCTGCCTTTTCTGTGGTGGCAGAAATGATAAGTGTGTTGGTCACCACACCGAGACAGTTCATCAGTGCCAAGTGATTATGGCTCACCTGAGAAGCTGGTGGTTGCATTGATCCAAGCTTGGGGTTTATTAAGGTAGAAGCAGGTACAGTCAAGTGATGTACATTTCCAGTGCTATATTCAGTGCTGGAAATGTAAGGGAGGTGACATAGTGAGAGGGACGGGAAAAGATGAGAGATTAATGGAAAAGAGGGAAATTGAGAAACTGTAAATCATCATGTTGGTTGGAGAACAGCTGTAATAGGAATGGGAACAGAATGCAAGATCTGGAAGTAGCAGTGGGTTGCTAGGAGGGTAAGGCCCTCATCCTGGCATTGAAGCTACAGACTATCGGAAGGAGTTCCAGAGGTGTACCATTTTCAGGTAAGGTGAGGAGAAGGGAAGGAAAAATTCTTTGAAAGAAGAGAAACAGCTTCCAGGAAACAGTGGAAAAGGGAGAGGAGGAGGGAGGCCAGCAATGAAAGAAGGCAGGAGTAGGATATCAGATTGAGATTAATAGAATAGGAGACCTACTGGGGCTTGCGCTTTAGGTGAGCAGTGAGGCCATGCAGGGAATTTAGTGGTAGCTTGGGGAGAACTAGATGTTGAAGTTGCCCTGCAGAGCTCTACTGTTAGTGTTTTGGTCGGGCCCCCAAGGATAACAGACTGCAAAAAGAGGAAGGAAACATGGAGGGTTGAGTATGCTAAACTGAATGTCTGTAGCTATGACTTTCCAGTTTGCCACTCTAATTAAGATGGTAGTCACATCTTCAAAGTAAAAATAAAATGGTGGCCTACGTGGAAGGAACTTTCATCAAAGGAATTCTGTATAACTGCTTTCTTTTTCTAGAATTTGTTCTGTATTTTTGAATGGTTCCACAGGCTGGATAGAGTGTAAAACGAGCTAACCAATATTTTAATTACAGATCACTAAGCAGTTTTGAATCTGGAGAGTTTGTTGAATGTACTGAGCAATTAGAATTGTTACCAGGAGAAAATATCAATCTACTTGCTGGAGGATCAAAAGAAAAAATAGGTATTTGAGATAATTTTAAAATTAAGTATTTTAATGAACAAGTTGTTTAAAATGTTTGACAGTATATTTTAGTGGAAAATCTGGAAGTTTTTCTGTACATTTTTTGGGGCAGAGTGTGAAGCAAAAAATTAGGGCTGTTCCCTTTACCTTTGATTTAGCAAATAAAAAATAGTTTAATTCAAATTAAGCAAACTAAGAAAGGCTACTGTAACACTGAGATTTATCTAGCCATTTTCTTTGAAAAAGTGCAAGTTGTGTTTAAATATTTTTCTTGCTTGACATCTTGATGTGGTTCATTAATTAAGTTCTTTGTCACAACTGGAGCATTTTGTAAAATGTAATACTGAAGTTAGTATTATGAATATTTTGTGTGTTAACGTTGACTTGCTAAATTCAGTGTTTGCCCCTTTAAGTGGTAGGTTGACTTACTGATTTTTGAGTCTTTGAACTCATTTTGAGAGGTCTGAGGTATTATTTTATGTGAAGTATTTTTATATAGCTACCAGAAATGCTTAATCATAGTATCTGAACTTAATATGAAACTGCCTGAACTTAAATATGAACTTAAACATGAAAGGAGGTATTCATTGGTGATTGTTTTTTAATACTGTCAAGGTATCTTGTTAAAAGCGAATTAACTTAGTGGAACTTACTCAATTTCTGTAGATATGAAAAAACTGCTTCCTAACATGTTAAGTCCAGATCCAAGGGAACTTCAGAAGTCCATTGAAGTTCAGTTGTTGAGAAGTTCTGTTTGTTTGGCAACTGCTTTAAACCACATAGAACAAGACCAGAAGTGGCAGTCTATAACTGAGTAAGTGTCATCCTAAGGAGGTAAATATGCATTATGTGTACCTTATGGTAAATGTGTGTAGATTGGTGGGGGTGAGACAGTTACCAGATCACTGCAGCGCTAGTCATGATAGCTTCATTTTAGTTGTAGAAGTCGTATGATACGTGAATGTCACTTGCTAATATACAGAGGTTGAAACTAAGTAAAATTAAAAGTTTTATATCCCCAAAAGCTAATATTGATATCTTGACTTGCTTGTGTCATTTTACTTAAGACAGGCAGTTCCTTTTTCTTTCCCCACTTTGGATGCCAGTATAGTAGCATCTTATCACACTGTCTTATCCCTTTAGTGGTTGCAAGTTGGAAAATCTTATTTATTAATTAGCAGTAAATATTTTCTTTCAGAAACGTGGTGAAGTACTTGAAGCAAACCTGCCGCATAGCTATTGGGCCACTGAGACTTTCTACTTTAACGGTTTCACAGTCTCTGCCAGTTCTAAGTACCTTACAGCTGTATTGCTCTTCTGCTTTGGAGAACACAGTTTCTAGCAGACTTTCAACAGAGGTGTGTATATGTGTATTTTTAACCAGGATATCCTTCTGAACATTAATAGGCATTAGTGTGGAACAAAGGCTGTTTTTCACGTTTTAAAAATAGCATTTGTAGCATTTTTTGGACAAGGTAGTAAGTAAATCCAGAAATCTAAAATTCCATTTTCAGGCAAATTTTTATTGGAGAAGTATGTGAGGAAGATGGAACCTAAGATGTATAATCTCAAGGATGGCTGGTTGCTTAGGGTTTTTTCTCCCTCCCTCCCTCCCTCCCTCCCTCCCTTCCTTCCTTCTTTCCTTCCTTCCTCCCTCCCTTCCTTCCTTCTTTCCTTCCTTCCTCCCTCCCTCCCTCCCTCCCTCCCTTTTTTTGGAAGAGGAGTTGGTTACGTAAATGTATACCAGATTATATAAATTTCAGATTTGACTGAAAAGAAGAGACTGTGCCTCTTCCTTCCAAATAGGGTAAAGTTTAACCGAAGATGGGCCCTTCCCAAGGGAAATAATCTTTAAGAATCTGTTTATGAAGCAGTAGTTTTATGTTTTTCTGTAACTTAGCTTCTGCTTTATAGTAAATGAGCTGTTTATTTATCAAAATGTGACTGCTTTATTGATAAGTACAATGATAAATTGGACTTAATATTCTGAAAAAAGTTTTTTCTTTTGGCAAAACATAGGTTTTTCTCTTTAGCGTGTTGTTTTCTCTTGTAATTAGAAGATACAGTGAAGAAAGGGGAGCGTTTAATAGATAAATCTGGAGTAGATCTGAAGTAGCTGACCTGTGGGGTCATATAAGGAGCCTGTTTACATTAAGCAGTTTTGGTTTTTCTCTGGCAGGACTGTCTTATCCCACTCTTCAGTGAAGCTTTGCGTTCATGTAAACAGCATGATGTCAGGCCGTGGATGCAGGCATTAAGATATACCATGTACCAGAGTCATTTGTTGGAGAAAATAAAAGGTAATTAGCTTTTTTTAAAAAATGGCTTTGTTGAGATATAATTACACATTTTGAGTGTATAGTTCATGATTTTTGACATTTCTTCACCTGTGTAGCCACCAATTCAGTCAAGATGTAGCATACTTATCTCACCCCCAAAGGTTTCCTTATGCTTCTTGCCAGTCATTTCTCCCATCTGTCCTGTCTTGGGCAACTGCTGATTTGCTTCCAATCACTATAGATTAGACTCATCTTTACTAAAGTTTTTTTTATAAATGGTACAGTATGCTCTGTGTCTAGCTTCTCTTGCTCAGCATTTTATTGTTTAAGGTTCCCTGTGTTCCACGTGTCAGTAGCGCCATCCTTCCTATGGTTGAGTAGTATCCATTGTATGAATATACATCGTATGAATATACATCGTATGAATATACCACAATTTGTTTATCTGTTGATCCTTTGATGGATATTTGAATTGTTTTCAAATTTGGGCTATTATGTCTAAAGCTGCTGTGAAATTCATGTACAGGTCTTTGGGTGGATATATATTTGCCTTTCTCTTAAGTAAATGCCTAGGATTGGAATTGTTGGGTCATATGGTTTAACTTTTGAAATAGTTCGGCAGTTTCTTATAAAGTGATTGTACATTTTACACTCCTTCTGACATCTACATACTTGCTATAGTGGTTCTTTAATTTTAGTCACTGGAGTGAATATAATAGTATCTCATTGTGGTTTTATTTGTGTTTTCCTGATGATTAATGATATTGAGCATCTTTTCATTTGAATAGTGGCCATTGTATATCTTATAAGTGTTCAACTCCTAGCCATTTTTAATGAAGTCATAAGACTTAAATATTCTGGATTCAAATTCTTTGTCAGATACAATGTACCGTGAATGTTTTAAATGCTTCAATTGAATAGTTAGAGAATTAGTATTTGTATCAATATTCATAGGTCTCATATTTAAGAAAGAAATGTCATATTAAAGGGATATTAGCAATTTCCTTTTCGCTCTAATACAGAAAAGTTGCCAGAATTCTGTAGAATTAGTCAAAAATCTGGTCGCTAGGGTTACCGAGTAAATTTGAGTTTTAAATTTTAAGTAAGCCAATGCTGGGGTATGCAGGGTGATTACTGGCAACTGTGACTCACTTGGACCCTCAGTGCCAGATAGACCTGGGTTTGGATCTTTAGCCCAACACTTGCAAATTGAGGGACCTTAGGGCAAGTCATTAAACTTCTGAGTCGCTTTGCTTTTCAGTTATGGGGATTGCCCCACTCATGAGATTCTTGTAAGGATTATAGGAAATGAGACAAGGTATATAAAAGCCCTAGCACAGAGCATGGCATATAATAGGAATACAAATATCATCTCCTTTCCCATCCTTCCCATATTGAATAAGTTTTAGAACTGAGAAGAAAAAGTCAGTAACCCAGTAGTTACATTTGGAGACAGAACCTCACTCCTCCTTACTTTTCTTTCTTTATTCAGCAAGTGTTTATCAAAATATGTGCTTTGTGCCAGGTACTGCGCTGTAAGTTGGGATGTAATGGTGAACAAGACAAGCCTTTTTTCTGCATTCCTAGGACCAAAGAGATTCTGGAGTCTAGCAGGGAAAATTGTCATCAAGCAAGGAGCAGCAATATAGTGTGCTAAATGGAAGTGCACATGCATGGTGCTTAAAATAGCACAACAAGGGCACCGATTTAATCCTAGGAATCAGAAAAGGACTCGGGGAGGAAGTAATATTTAAGCTGAGACCAAGGGGCGGGTAGAGATGAGAAAGAAGGCAGACTGGTGTAGTTAGAGAAAATATCATGTGTGAAGTCCAGCAGCAGTAGTAAAAGATTCTTAGATGACTCAATTCTCAATTCTCGCCTAAGGGAGCATGGGAAGAGATGAAGCTGGATGAGATTGAGATTAGAATGCAGTGTAAGCATCAGTGCCTCATAAGCCAAATTTCAGAGTTGGGGCTTTATCGGAAGGACAGTGGGAAGGCCTGAAAGGGAAGTTAAGTGATCAGATTTACCTTTGTGTAAGATCAGTTCAGTTGCAGATTGGAGAATGAATTAGAAGAGGCTAAGGCTGGGGGCAGAGGGACCAGTTAGGCTGAAGTCCCTGCTAAAGGTAACCAAGGTAGTAGCAGTAGGGACAGAAAAAAGCAGATGTGATATGAGGATTGAAAGTAAAGGCTAAGATGACTGCCAGGCACCTGCTTAGGTAGCCAAGTTGATCATGTGCCTTTACCTGAGCAAGAGAAAACAGAGAAGGAAGTAGCTTTGGAGGGTGGTGGAAAACGGATTCCATGTAACACAGGTTAAAGTGCCTTTGAAATACCTGAGTATAGGTGACTGGTAGGCAGGTGGGACTCAGATGTCAGGTCTGGGCTAGAGATGAAGATTCAAGAGTCATCAGCATTTGTATGGTAATGGAAGCCACAGGAGCAGATGATATTGTCCAGGGAGAGTATGCAGAGTAGAGTAGAGAGTCTAGGACTGACCCCGAGGAACACCAATTATAATGGATGGGTAGTGGATGAGAAGGAGACTGAGAAAGATTCTTCAGAAAGGTAGGAGTAAACCAGGAGAGAATGGCATGGTAGAAGGGCAGAGGGTACTTACTCAAGAAGAGGGGATGGTCTAGCCTTACCCTCATTCCTCACCCTTGGCTTAGGCTCTTTATACTAAAACGATTCAGAAGCTAAAAAGTTAAATTTCTTTTTTTTTTTTTTTTGCGGTGCGCGGGCCTCTTACTGCTGTGGCCTCTCCCGTTGTGGAGCACAGGCTCTGGACGCGCAGGCTCAGCGGCCATGGCCCACGGGCCCAGCCGCTCCGCGGTATGCGGGATCCTCCCGGACCAGGGCACGAACCCGTGTCCCCTGCATCGGCAGGCGGACTCTCAACCACTGCGCCACCAGGGAAGCCCAAAAGTTAAATTTCTTGTACTGAACGATTTTTACTTTTGTCTACTCTGTTGTATACATTTATTTTAACAAACATTTATTGTTTATTGTATGCCAAGCACTATGCTAGCTGTTAGGGATTTAAAGATGATGAAAAACGAATTATCTTTATTTAGGGAGGTAGTGGGGAAGGGAATAGTTGGGGAAGAAATTTTTTGGCCATGTTTCTCTGCAATCTGGGATTAGACCAGGCAAGGACTAATAAAACATTTTCTTCTCTCCAGAACAAACAATTCCAGTTAGAAGCCATCTCATGGAATTAGGTCTAACAGCAGCAAAATTTGCTAGAAAACGGGGGAATGTGTCACTTGCAACAAGACTGCTGGCACAGTGTAGTGAGGTTCAGCTGGGAAAGACCACCACTGCGCAGGATTTGGTCCAGCATTTTAAAAAACTATCAACTCAAGGTCAAATGGATGAAAAATGGGGGCCTGAACTTGACATTGAAAAGACCAAATTGCTATATACAGCAGGTTAGTAAAATGAATTATGATTAATACGCGACTATAATAAAAATCATGTGTGTGAATGTTACTGTGTATGGTGTAAGGCAATAATAGAAAAGTTGATTTTTTTCAACTGTTGCAGAAAATTTGGGTCCTGAAGAGTAAGTTATGTGTAATTGACTTACCTCTGCAATTTGGTGCTTTTAAAAGAGGTAATTTTGTTATTGTTTATTAAAGTAGGAAATGTTTCCAGAGATCATTGGTTATCACTGAATTTAAAATATTACTTTATCCTGAAAAAATGTCATTTGTTTGCTTCTAAGGCTTCTGAGGGCTGGTGTTTTGATTTTTTATAGGCCAGTCAACACACGCAATGGAGATGTTGAGTTCCTGTGCCATATCTTTCTGCAAGTCTGCCAAGGCTGAACATGCTGTTGCCAAGTCAATTCTGACATTGGCTAAATGGATCCAGGCAGAATGGAAGGAAATTTCAGGGCAGCTGAAACAGGTTTACAGAGCTCAGCAGCAGCAGAACTTGACAGGTCTTTCTACTTTATCTAAAAACATACTCACTCTAATTGAACTACCGTCTGTTAATACAATGGAAGAAGAGTATCCTCGGATCGAGAGCGAATCTACAGGTAGGATATGTTTGATTAGCTTTAAAATATTAATTTCAGAAGTTATTTCCCCCTATTTTAAAGTTTACAGTGTTAGGCAGGCTATAATTGGCCACAAAATCTGTCTCTGTGGAAATTTAGTATATTATATTGCCCAGAAGTGACTAAAGCACATCTCTTTAGCATCTGATGCCACTGTGGAAGTCACTGAACTCCGCCTCCAAGGCCATACTTCCCACCTCCCCAGTTCATGGTGCTTTTATGGACCTTGGTGTTTTTCCTGGCAGCAAGGTCCTGCCTGTGATATCTAAAATTCTACCTCATGCTAGGAGGAACAACAAAGTTACAGAATAGTGGCCTCTGGTCCCGTTGACTGGTGGAGCACAGAAACTACAGAAAGGTTCAAGTTTCACATCCTGACACTAGTGCTAGTAACAGAAGGATACTCGACAAATAGGATAGTTAATTCATTCAGTGTTTGAGTGCCTGTTATGGTAGGCACCATTGTCCAGGTTTTACAGATTGGGAGATAACTAACCTTTTTGCTGAAACATGAGAATTTTGTTCATGTCGTTCATTTTGTTGTTGTGAAGCCTAGAATTGTAGTTACTTACATTGGTCTTACTAAGTAATTCTAATCTATGTACTGTAGCCATCTTTATTCACAAGGGATATGTCTTGTGATCATTATAAATCTTCATATTAGCAAGTGGCACTATAGCAGGAGATTTCTTCACTTCTAAACTGGAAATAAAGATATTTACCTCATGAATCTTTGATTGAATGAAATTGTATACTCATCACCTATCTGTCATTTTTGCCAGAATGTTTAAGCTGAATCTAATTGTGAGGAAATGGCCAGTCAGATTCAAAATACAAGACATTCTAGAACACATCTGACACCTGAACTGTTCGTAAAGTTCAGTATCATGAAAGACATTGATGTGTTTTACAGGGTGATAATTTAAGCTTACTTGGGAAGCTGAGTGATTCATTTCAACATATTAGCCTTTTAGAAAAGCATAATACAAATGTGTGCTTTATCAAATTATGTACCATATAACGTTATAGAACTTATTATTTGCAGATAGTAAAATCCTAAAATGTTAATGGGAATGCCATTAGAAATTTATGAATGTGACATTGTTATTTTTTTCTCCACTACGGCAGTACATATTGGAGTTGGAGAACCTGACTTCATTTTGGGACAGTTGTATCACCTATCTTCAGTACAGGCGCCTGAAGTAGCCAAATCTTGGGCAGCGTTGGCTAGTTGGGCTTACAGGTGGGGCAGAAAGGTGGTTGACAATGCTAGGTATGTATGTTGAAATGTGTAATTTATTTAATGCATTGTAAAATAGAGATTTTTTTTTTATAAATTTATTTTATTTATTTATTTATTTTTGGCTGCATTGGGTCTTCGTTGCTGCGCGTGGGCTTTCTCTGGTTGCGGTGAGCGGGCTTCTCATTGCAGTGGCTTCTCTTGTTGTGGAGCACGGGCTCTAGGCGTGGGCTTCAGTAATTGTGGCACATGGGCTTAGTAGTTGTGGCTCGTGGGCTCTAGAGTGCAGGCTCAGTAGTTGTGGCACACGGGCTTAGTTGCTCTGCGGCATGTGGGATCTTCCTGGACCAGGGATTGAACCCATGTCCGCTGCATTGGCAGGCGGATTCTTAACCACTGCGCCACCAGGGAAGCCCACAAACTAGAGATTTAAAATCTCTGCTGACATGGCAAAGTTTAGGTTGCTGAAATACTGATGATTTGTTTTATTTTTATAGTCAGGGAGAAGGTGTTCGTCTGCTGCCTAGAGAAAAATCTGAGGTTCAGAATCTGCTCCCAGACACTATAACCGAAGAAGAAAAAGAGAGAGTGTATGGTATTCTTGGTCAGGCTGTTTGTCGGCCAGCGGGGATTCAGGCAAGGAAAACATGATACAGTGTTTGGGGGAAATAGTGTCAAGTTCACTGTTCTAAATCACATATACTTGATTAAATGTTTTGTTTCAAATGAAACTTTGATAAGATGAAAGTGAGTTAAAGTAGTTTTCTAATAAGAAGAATGTGATTTCTTGAGAAATCAAGTCATTTCCTTAGGGTCCTGTTAAAAAAGGCAAAGTTTGTTTTATGTAGATTTCTCTTTTAATTGCTCTTCTGATCAGAAATTCTTAATACTGGCTTGGAAGCTTTTAAAATATGCCAGTGTCTAAGCCCTTCTCCACATATTCTGGATGGAACGTTTGTGTATGTGTTGGGGATGGGAGGGTTTATTGAAGTTTTACTAGGTGATTCTAAATATACAGCCATAGCTGAAAACCAGCGGACTAGATGGTCTGTAGCATTTACTCCCGCCCCTCTCAAAGTTCTGTGAATTCTAGAATGTTATAACTATTAAGTATTTAGTTGTAGACTTTAGAAGTTTGCATTTTATTTGCTGAGATAAAACTGTGTTGACTTAGTTCTTGCTCTAGACTTCAGCATATATCAGTGTCTGTCAAAGCTGGTGTTAAGTACATGTGCAGTACTGTAGAGAGAGTAAGGTAATTCTCTGCAGGCAGAGTATTATGTTGTAACTCTGAAGCATTTAAATTCCCCAAATCAAAATCTTTGATCTTTGCTAAATGCTTATATCCTTCATCATTAGCTACGTTAGTGAGTATATCATAAAGAGAAGCATAGTAACATTGATTTAATATGTATAACACTAAATGTGGAGTATTTTGGTCTTTCATAAATGAGAAAATGCTTGCATATGTTAGGAAAATCACGTACCTTTCTCCCTTTTTTAATTTGTGCCCAAAAATAGCAACTTTTTTTGCCCTATTTTTCTTCAGGATGAAGATATAACACTTCAGATAACAGAAAGTGAAGATAATGAGGAAGATGACATGGTTGATGTTATCTGGCGTCAGTTAATATCAAGCTGCCCATGGCTTTCAGAACTTGATGAAAGTGCAACAGAAGGAGTTATTAAAGTGTGGAGGAAAGTTGTAGATAGAATCTTCAGCCTGTACAAACTATCTTGCAGTGCATATTTTACCTTCCTTAAACTCAATGCTGGTCAGGTAGGTAGCACAGTGTTCTGTTAGGAAAGTTTATTTGAAATTTCTTTTCTCGTAGATGGAAGCAGTATTCTGAATTGTCTTATTTTTTCCTTTTGTTTTTCATCCTTAGATTCCTTTAGATGAAGATGACCCTCGGCTACATTTAAGTCACAGAGCAGAGCAGAGCACGGACGACGTGATTGTGATGGCCACGTTGCGATTGCTCAGATTGCTTGTGAAGCATGCTGGAGAGCTTAGGCAGTATCTGGAACATGGCTTGGAAACAACACCTACTGCGCCATGGAGAGGTGATAGTCTAAATGTTTCAGGAAAAATTATTTCTGGGTAGAAGATAATAAGGCTGTTGAAAAATAATAGTTCCCTGGACTTCCCTGGAGGTCCAGTGGTTGAGACTCTGCGCTTCCACTGCAGAGGGGCATGGGTTCAATTGCTGGTCAGGGAACTAAGATCACACATGCCAAGTGGCGTGGCCAAAAAAAAAAGTTCCTCTATGTTTACTATTTGAGTGTGTTATGAAATAGCTATATTAGTTCATAGGACACTCTGGACTGCTTGTTATACCACTTCCCTCCCACCTTTCAGAGAAATGGAAGGCTGAGAGGCGGAAGCTTTTTATATACAAAAGGAATTTTGGAGAGAGTGGTAAGAATAAGTTTCAAAAACTTTCATATACCCTTTGAAAAAATTGTCTGTTTCTGCCTTCTTTTACAGGCACTCACGAAAATATATTTCTCTATAACATTTTTGAATTGCTTAGGATTTTGATTATAGCTCTGTACCCTGACTAAACCTGCAAATCAAGAACTATTGTGTATGGTTCTTTGCTATCACAGGGAGAAATTTGAGGTTCTTGGAACTTATGCTGACATATATCAAGTTTTATCCTTTTGCCTCCACCATGTTGACTGTTTTTAATAACTTTAAAGTATTTTTCTTTCTTATCCTGAAGGAATTATTCCACAACTTTTCTCACGCTTAAACCACCCTGAAGTGTATGTGCGCCAAAGTATTTGTAACCTTCTCTGCCGTGTGGCTCAAGATTCCCCACATCTCATATTGTATCCTGCAATAGTGGGCACCATATCGCTTAGTAGTGAATCACAGGCTTCAGGTAAGGAATTTTAAAATACTGCTACTTTAAGTATAAATGAGTTTGCAAACAATGTTTTATAGGTAAAATTTTTTGAGCTTTATGTTCCAGAGTTGATAGAGTTTGTAATTTTTCCATAATAATAATAGTAACAATAATAACACCATTTATTGAGTGAGTAACTACCATGTCTGGCAGTAGGATGTGTGCTTTACATGATATCTTCAGTCTCACAGTAACCCACCAAGGCTTGGAGAAATCTCAGGTTCACCTAGCTGAATTAACTGGCAGACAAGGATGGAAAATAAGTTCTGGGCTCTGGCTGGGGCAACACTTTATTTGTTGAGACTCATTTATTATATTTTCCCCCATTTATCTTTTTTTTTTTTCGGTACGTGGGCCTCTTACTGTTGTGGCCTCTCCTGTTGCGGAGCACAGGCTCCGGACGCGCAGGCTCAGCGGTCATGGCTCATGGGCCCAGCCGCTCCGCGGCATGTGGGATCTTCCCAGACCGGGGCACAAACCCGTGTCCCCTGCATCAGCAGGCGGACTCTCAACCACTGTGCCACCAGGGAAGCCCCCCCATTTATCTTTTATTAGCTTATAATATTAATAAATATAGAAGCTGAGCTTGTAAAAAGGCAAAATATCCATGATCTTTGGTCAGCTTAGTGCACAGAAGGCAAAATTAGTTAAATGAGTGCTCTGGGATCAAATACATTATTGATGTTTTCCCTAACTCAACATATGCACATGGAGAAGTATCCAAATTATACCTTATTCTCCCATTTCACTTTAGGAAATAAATTTTCCTCTGCAATTCCAACTTTACTTGGCAATATTCAAGGAGAAGAATTGCTAGTTTCTGAGTGTGAGGGAGGAAGTCCTCCTGCTTCTCAAGATAGCAATAAGGATGAGCCTAAAAGTGGATTGAATGAAGACCAAGCCATGATGCAGGATTGCTACAGCAAAATTGTAGATAAACTGTCCTCTGCAAACCCAACTATGGTGTTACAGGTACAAAAAAACCAACTCATATGTTTTAAAATAAATTTTTATTGTCACCACCCCCCCACCCAAAAAAACTCACCTAAAAACTAAACCCATAAAACTGTTACAGAAATATTATTCAAGGAGTAAAGCTTTTAAAATAACCAAAATTGGTTTTATAAATCTTTACTGATAGAATCACTGATCAAGGTTCTCTAATTGGTTAATGAACAAGATGCACACATTTCACTTGCAATATCCAGTGTTTGCAGAACTGTGCTGTGTGTAGATTTGTAGATGAGCATATTTGGATGTGCCGTGTGTGCAGGTTCAGATGCTCGTGGCTGAGCTGCGCAGGGTCACTGTTCTCTGGGATGAGCTCTGGTTGGGAGTTCTGTTACAGCAACACATGTATGTCCTGAGACGAATTCAGCAGCTGGAAGATGAGGTGAAGAGAGTCCAGAACAACAATACCTTACGCAAGTATGTTTTCATATACTTACACTCCAAAAACATAGCTGCCTCTTTTTTTTTTAATGTAAAATACATATGAAGTTTGTCATTTTAACTAATTTTAAGTGTACAGTTCAGTTGCGGTAAGTACATTCACAGTGTGATGTCCAGTTCCAGAACTTATCCATCATCCCGAACATCTCCGTACCCATTTAATAGTACTTCCCTTCTCCCCTATCCCCAGCCCCTGGTTACCACTATTTTGCTTTCTGTCTTTATGAATTTGACTATTCTGAGTACTTCGTGTGACTGGTATCATATAGTATTTGTCCTTTTGTGTCTGGTTTATTTCACTTATCATAATGTTTTGAAGGTTCATTCCATGTTGTAGCATGTATCAGAATTTCCTTCCTTTTTACTTCTAAATAACATTCCATCGTATGGATATACCACGTTTTATTTATGCACTCATCTGTCAATGGACACTTGAGTTGCTCTTGTCTTTTGGCTATTGTAAACAATGCTTCTATCACCACACAAATATCTGTTTGAGTCCCTGCTTTTAATTGTGTGTGAGCCAGTGGATTTGCTGGGTCAGATAGTAATTCTATGTTTAACTTGTAGAGGAAGTGGTAAACTAGGTTCCAATTTCTCCATACCCTTGCCAACATTTGTTGTTTTCTGTCTTTTTGATAGTAACATCCTAATGTGTGTGAAATGGTATCTTGTGGCTTTGATTTGCATTTCTCTAATGACTAATAATGTTGAGCATATTTTCATGTGCTTATTGACCATTTGTATATCTCCTTTGGAGAAGTGTCTATTTGAATCCTTCGCCCATTTTTGAACTGGGTTGTTTTACTGTTGTTGAGTTTTAGGGGCTCTCTAAATATTTTGGATATTAATCCCTTATACACATGATTTGCAAATATTTTACCCCTGTTTTATGCATTGTCTTTTTCACTCTCTTGAGTGAAAAAAAAAGTCTTTTTTAAAAAAAATTTATTCCTGGCTGTGTTGGGTCTTTGCTGCACGTGGGCTTTCTCTAGCTGCAGAGAGCAGGGGCTACTCTTCGTTGCGGTACGCGGGCTTCTCATCACGGTGGCTTGTCTTGTTGCAGAGCATGGGCTTCAGTAGTTGTGGCACGTGGGCTCAGTAGTTCTGGCACACGGGGTTAGTTGCTCTGTGGCATGTGGGATCTTCCTGGACCAGGGATCGAACCTGTGTGGCCTGCATTGGCAGGCGGATTCTTAACCACTGCGCCACCAGGGAAGTCAAAAAAAAATGTCTTTTGATGCACATGATTTTTTAGTTTTGATGTAGCCCAGTTTATCAATTTTTTCTTTTGTTTTCTTCTAAGAGTTTTAAATAAAGCCTTAGCTTTTATGTTAAGGTCTTTGATCCATTTTGACTTATTTTTTGACATATAGTAAAAGGTAAGAGTTCAGCTTCATTCTTTTGTAAGAAGATATCCAGCTTTCCCAGCACCACTTGTTGAAAAGAGAAGGCGCCTCTTTTATATGCTGGATTTTTTGCAATGCTGTTTTTAGTCAGTTACCTTGCTTATATTTTATTACTTTATTTTGACTATTCTTTGATACTGTTTACTTACACTTGACAATTAAATTGTTCCTTGTTTGTATTGAACTCTTTACCTCTTTCTGGTCAGAGAAGAGAAAATTGCAATCATGCGGGAGAAGCACACGGCTTTGATGAAGCCCATTGTGTTTGCTTTGGAGCATGTGAGGAGCATCACGGCGGCCCCTGCAGAAACACCTCATGAAAAGTGGTTTCAGGATAACTACGGTGATGCAATAGAAAATGCCCTAGAAAAACTGAAGACACCATCAAACCCTGCAAAGCCTGGAAGCAGCTGGATTCCATTTAAAGAGGTACAGAAAAATCTCAAGAATGCTACTGAAATAGGAAATTCCCTGAGATGAAAAATTTAAGTAAGGGGACTCTTTTTACTTAGAACACAAGAGAACTTTCTAAGCCCATGGAAGGCAGCCAGTGGTCAGTTTCTTGTAAAGAATATAGAGAAAGGTGTTTTCTTCATTTTTAAGAATTTGAGGATGAGTGGGCCTAGGGTGGCAAACTTTAATCTACTGAGGGTTCACACCAGGGAAGAATATACTGTAAGAAATTAGACAAGGAGGAGCTGTGGCCTTGAGCTAAATACTGACTGCCTGCTATATTCTTCTCATAAAAGATTAAGAAATTTAATCTTGGACCTATGTAGTTTTTCTTGGTGGAATGGTATTCAGTATTTCTAACAGAAAAAATATTCACACGTCACAACATCAATTTTTATAAGGAATTCTTTGACAGCAATTCTGCATAGCCTGTTTGAGGGATGATTAGTGTAATTAAATACTTGAGAATCCTTATTTTTTATGTTTTGGTCCCCTTAATTCTGTATGTTCTTTGGTTTTCATATGTTTCAGCAACAGCACCACTAGTTGGGGGAGCCTGTTTATTTATTTATTTAAAATTTATTTATTTTACTTTTGACTGTGTTGGGTCTTCGTCGCGGTGCGCAAGCTACTCATTGCAGTGGCTTCTCTTGTTGCAGAGCACGGGCTCTAGGCACGCGGGCTTCAGTAGTTGTGGCACACGGGCTTAGTTGCTCCGCAGCACGTGGGATCTCCCCTGACCAGGGCTCGAGCCCGTGTCCCCTGCATTGGCAGGAGGATTCTTAACCACTGTGCCACCAGGGGAGCCTATTTAAGCTACCTTGTAGCTTTTTTTCTTATCCCTTCTTTTCTTATCCCTTTCCTATATTGCTCTTAACTGATTTCATTAACTTTAGTAATGAAAAAACTATTAAAAGATATAGTGTAGAGACAAAAAATATACCTGACTTTAACTAGTAAATGCAAAATAGAGGAAACTAGAGGAAATGCTAAATTCAGGGGAAATGCCTTAGAAGCACAAGATAAGAGCACTAACATGAAGGATGAAGTTTATTATGTGTGGCCTAGCCAAAACTTGTTTTCTCGTGTTCCAGCAGTAGTTTCTTGCTTCTTTGTGTTCTTCTCAGTAAATCAACCAAGAAATCCAGAGGAGGAGACAGGGAGAATAGTTTTTTTTTTAATTGAAGTATAGTTGATTTATAATGTGGCGTTACTTTCTGATGTACAGCAAAGTGACTCTTTTATATATATAGACTTACATTCTTTTTCATATTCTTTTCCATTATGGTTTATCCCAGGATATTGAATATAGTTCCCGGTGCTATACAGTAGGGCCTTGTTGTTCATCCATCCTATGTATACTAGTTAGTATCTGCTGATCCCAGTCCTTCCCCCACCCCCACCCCCTTCCCAGGGGGAGTACTTTTAAAAAACCCCGTGTGTGTGTGTGTGAAATAAGTCATAGAGAAAACTTTTAGAAGTCCTATGTCCCTCCATAATTATATCTCTCTTTCCACAACCACTGCTCTGAATTAATCATTACTTACTTAAACAGTTTTTATTGATACATTTCTAAATGGTATATTGTTTAGCTTCTCCTGTTTTTGAATTTCATATAAATGAGATTATATTGTATGTACATGCATGTGTTTACCACTTCCATAATTGATGGATCAGCATTAGGTTTTTGTTTTTGTTTTTGTTTTAATGTCATCCATATTTTGTATACAGCTGAACATTGATAGATTATGGGACGATACCACAGTTTATCCTTTGTCCTGTCAGTGGATACTTGAGGTGTTTCCAGTTGTCTTTTTCCTTTTATGAACAAATGTTGCAAAAGATTGATTTAAAAATTTTCACATGAAAGCAGAGCCCAGAGTTCATTAAATCAGGTGTAGATTATTGAGTTAGCTACAAGTAGAGATACAGCTATACATGATCCACTCCTGTGAGTTATAAGAGATTGTGTGTTTTTCTGCATACTTAAAGTAGTCAGAGCTCTAAATTGTTACCACATTTTCAGATGGCTTCTTTAAGTGTGTGTCTACCTGACAGCCAATAGCTGGCTATATCTTTTGCTCTACTGCAAAGACTGAAGTGACTTGTTTGGGCATTGATTGGACATAGCTTAACAGTGGGGAATTTGCTACAAGCCTTGAATTTTGTGATCACAGTAGTGATTTCTTTCCATCTGCTATGATTTCATTGCATATTTGTACAGAGGAGGTGGGAGAGGTCTGAACAAAGTAGAAATCACCTAGAGCATATCAGCACACCAGTGTTTCCCCTCCCAGGATGGCCTGAATATGTAACATCAAATTAAATGTAAGAACTAGACAGGAGGTGTTTGTATTTTAAATTTATCTTTAAGGCAGATAGAATGGAGAAGAAAATAAGTGTTGTAATGGTATTGTCAACTTTTCCTATCTTAAATATAGATAATGCTGAGTTTGCAACAGAGAGCACAGAAACGTGCAAGTTACATCTTGCGTCTTGAAGAAATCAGCCCGTGGCTGGCTGCCATGACTAACACTGAAATTGCTCTTCCTGGAGAAGTCTCAGCCAGAGACACTGTCACAATCCACAGTGTGGGTGGAACCATCACAATCTTACCTACCAAAACCAAGCCAAAGAAACTTCTCTTTCTCGGATCAGATGGGAAGAGCTATCCTTATCTTTTTAAAGGTGAGATTTAAAAGAAGAACATTAGTCTGATTATTAACACTGTGTGTGTGAGTGTGTGTGTGTGTGTGTGTGAGTGTGTGTTAGGATTGTTTTAGGTGAATATCTATATGTTGTGAATAGCCTGGAGTATCCTGTATTTTGATAGAAGTAGTTGGAGGCTGTGTAGTATGATTTTCCATTGCTTCCTCTCTTCTTGCTTATGAACTTACAGAAGCAGGGCAACTGAGGTACAGCTAATAATGCTAGTATCTAATAGCTTGTGACACTAGAATGTTGTCTAACGCTCTCATTGTGCTTCTTTGGCTGTCACTTCTTGACTGCTGTTGCTAATTGAGAGGAGCACAAAAAAGTGGTATGTTTCCAGTCCCATCCCATTGCACTTCACCCCATCTGGTCACCTACTCTAGCTACTTTAATTTTGTTTCCATAGGATTGGAGGATTTACATCTGGATGAGAGAATAATGCAATTTCTGTCTATTGTAAATACTATGTTTGCTACAATCAATCGCCAGGAAACACCCCGTTTCCATGCTCGACACTATTCTGTAACACCACTAGGAACTCGATCAGGCCTAATCCAGTGGGTGGATGGAGCCACACCCTTATTTGGTCTTTACAAACGATGGCAACAACGGGAAGCTGCCTTACAAGCACAAAAGGTTGATTAAAATTAAAATATGTGCTTTTATTTGAATGTTAATAAACAAGTATATATATTAGTCTGTTCTCTGTTACATGTGACATACTTCTAGTCTTACTGCCCTTGAGGTTTTTTCCAAGTTTATAAGAGTTAAAGAAGGAATAGACACAACTTTAAATTTGGAGTTAAACACTGTGGCATCCTATTTTGTACACGTGAAATTTATTACGATTTAGAACAGTTTTTTAGAATTCATTTAGCTAAGTAGCTGAGTGCTTAGTGTATATTACAGGAGTAGTACTAAGTACTACAGATAAGAAGATAAATTTTTAAAGTCACAACTTCAGGTTCCAACATCTAGACAAATAAAATGAATCTAAGTAGGGCAGGTATGGGAAGGAGCAAGAGTTTGAAAGGCTTCAGATTTTTTTAGGTAGGCCTAGGAGACTACAGAACAGGTACTGAGGGGGTGAATTGGAGGTGGAATTAGAGAAGGGCTATTTAAATTTTTGTCTAAGGTGTTTCTGAATATCTGTTGTTAATTTTACATTGATTAAGTCATATTGGTGAAGAATGAAATACGTGCAATAAATGAGTGATAAATTTTAAACAGAATTATATGTTACAAAGAAGAATGTAACTTGGATGTTGAGCTTGAATTGAACCTCAAGAAAATATAACAGTAGACAGAGTTTTCAATAAAGTAGTAATACCAAATTAAGAAAATGATATGTAGATTGTAAGAAAGATGCATAGTCCAGACGGCTTGGCTATTTGGTGGATGAGATTTAGCTAGCTAAGTAGAGAGTTCCGCTGAAAAACCAGTTTTTAAAATACTGCTTTATATTCAAGGTAATCTTTATCCTTATTTAAAGAAAGTTGATCTTTCCTTAAAAAAAATTTTTTTAAAGGCCCAAGATTCCTACCAAACTCCTCAGAATCCTGGAATTGTACCCCGTCCTAGTGAACTTTATTATAGTAAAATTAGTCCTGCTTTGAAAGCAGTTGGACTTAGTCTGGATGTGTCCCGACGGGATTGGCCTCTTCATGTGATGAAGGCGGTATTAGAAGAGTTAATGGAGGCCACGCCCCCAAATCTCCTCGCTAAAGAGCTTTGGTCATCTTGCACCACCCCTGATGAATGGTGGAGAGTCACACAGGTATGTGTTTTGTTTTAGACTATCATTAGTATTATTGTTTCTTTGCCTGCTTCCTGTCTTGTCTTGTTCACCTTCCTCCTGCCTCCCTCCAGACTTGGTAGTTTGAGACCTGCATTTGAATCTTATATTACATTTATTTTTATGAGGCATAGCCATGACTGGATGAAGGCAGAATGGAGGGGATTATGGATTAAATGAAAAGGAGAATAAAAACTTTAGAAAGGGAAAAACTAGAGAGGCTGAAGAATAGTTCTGTTTTTTTAAACCTGCATTCTGATACTGATTAAGTTGGACCAACCTGTGTCGTATGCTGTTGCTCAGTGCAGAGTTTCTGTGACTACGTGCAGCGTCCCTGCAGAGCGCTAGCTGTTTATTTAGAAATAAGGGAGTAGGATTATGGAGGTTTGTAAATTTTAGAGAATCAATTCCATGTTGGAAGGAAATTTGCTAATGATGCTTAACTTGCTCCCCCATCCCCTCTTCTTTAGTCTTATGCCAGATCTACTGCAGTCATGTCTATGGTCGGATACATAATTGGCCTTGGAGATAGACATCTGGATAATGTTCTCATTGATATGACGACTGGAGAGGTTGTTCACATAGATTACAATGTTTGCTTTGAAAAAGGTAAAATTAAAGACTTTTTATATGAGGGTCGAATTTATTTTGGTGAAAGGACAAAAATATAATGATTTATCTTTTCAAGGTAAAAGCCTTAGAGTTCCTGAGAAAGTACCTTTTCGAATGACACAGAACATTGAAACAGCACTGGGTGTAACTGGAGTGGAAGGTGTTTTTAGGCTTTCATGTGAGCAGGTATGTGGTTTTTTTTCTCTTACACCTCTTAGTGTACCTGTTTAAATCAACAAATCCTTTGGAATGAAAAACTACATTTTAATGAGGAAACTTGTGGCAAAACTTAATTAAAAGTCTTCTGAAAACAGGTTCTACACATTATGCGGCGTGGCAGAGAGACTCTGCTGACACTGCTAGAGGCCTTTGTGTATGACCCCCTGGTGGACTGGACAGCTGGGGGTGAGGCCGGGTTTGCTGGTGCTGTCTATGGTGGAGGGGGCCAGCAGGCTGAGAGCAAGCAGAGCAAGAGAGAGATGGAACGAGAGATCACTCGCAGCCTTTTTTCTTCAAGAGTAGCTGAAATTAAGGTGAGGCCAATGATAATAAGTCATCGTCATCTTTTGGTTAATAGTTAACGTGTCCAGGACTTCCCTGGTGGCACAGTGGTTAAGGCTCCGCCCTCCCAATGCAGGGGGCCCAGGTTTGACCCCTGGTCCGGGAACTAGATCCCACATGCATGCCACAACTAAGGAGCCTGCCTGCCACAACTAAGACTTGATGGAACCAAAAAAAAAAAAAAAAAAAAAAATAGTTAACATGTCCAGGGAATTCCGTGGCAGTGCAGTGGTTAGGACTCGGCGCTTTCACTGCTGGGGCCTAGGTTCCAGCCCTGGTCGGGGAACTAAGATCCCACAAGTTGTGTGGCATGGCCAAAAAAAAAAAAGTTAACATGTCCATAAAAAAGTTGAGTGAAACTTTTTCTTTTTTTAAAAAAATTAATTAATTTATTTTTGGCTGCATTGGGTCTTTGTTGCTGTGCACGGGCTTTCTCTAGTTGTGGCGAGCAGGGCTACTCTTCGTTGCGGTGCGCGGGCTTCTCATTGCGGTGGCTTCTCTTGTTGCAGAGCATGGGCTCTAGGCACATGGGCTCAGTAGTTATGGCTCGCGGGCTCTAGAGCGCAGGCTCAGTAGTTGTGGCAGACGGGCTTAGTTGCTCCGTGGCATGTGGGGTCTTCCTGGACCAGGGCTCAAACCCGTGTCCCCTGCATTGGCAGGTGGATTCTTAACCACTGCATCCCCAGGGAAGTCCAAGAGTGAAACTTTTTCTAAAAATTGGTTTTGTACGACTGTAGTGTATAATACTGAAATGGCAGCGAAGTAAGACACAGTTTGCTGTGATCTTTCACTAAGAAATGCTCCCATGCAAAGACACACAGTCACCCTCACACATGGGAGGTGGGTTAATGATTTGAAAAAATTATACCTTTCTTAATAGACTGAAAAGTGTTTACCAATGACGGTTTTAAGTGTTCTTTACTTGGATAGCCTCCCTCCTTCTTGATTTTAATATCGTGGTAGCCAGTGATGCTAATCTTGTTTTGTGTGGCATGGTGGTAACTGCGTGTTATTGTGGAATTGAGTCTTCCTTTTATGGCTGTTTGAATTGACCACATTAGTTATCTTTGTAAAAATATGGGTGATGCCATCACACACACACACCCCGGCTTTGTTGAGATTTAAGTAGAGTAACATGTGCAGAATGTCCTTCTAACATGATCCTTCTGACAGACATCATCATATCTCATAGTCAGCCCTATATAAGAATCTTCTTAATAATGTCTTTTTACAGGTGAACTGGTTTAAGAATAGGGACGAGATGCTGGTTGTACTTCCCAAGCTGGACAGCAGTTTAGATGAATACCTGAGCTTGCAAGAGCAACTAACAGATGTGGAAAAACTGCAGGGCAAACTGTTGGAAGAAATAGAATTTCTAGAAGGAGCTGAAGGAGTGGATCATCCTTCTCATACTCTGCAACAC
This sequence comes from Stenella coeruleoalba, assembly GCF_951394435.1. Classification (NCBI taxonomy): domain Eukaryota; kingdom Metazoa; phylum Chordata; class Mammalia; order Artiodactyla; family Delphinidae; genus Stenella; species Stenella coeruleoalba. The sequence continues at coordinate 64,564,876 of NC_137161.1, read as the reverse complement.
AGGTTTAAAACAAGTGTTGAACTCTTATTTCTAAAGATATGCCATTAAGGATAATTTTCATATTTTTGTGTAAACATTGTCAACTTGAATTAGAATTATTGCAGCAACTCAGATAAATAAAGCTCTCCCAAGGACTGCATTTTCAAAGTGTTAATAAAGCAGAATTCACTTAAATTTTCTGCTTTATTATATTTAATTTACATGTTTGAGTAACTATGGGAGATGGTGGACATGGTGGTTAGAACACTGAACTTGGATTCAGAAAACCTGGGGTTTGGTTTTCTCTCTGCGGTTTGTATCTGAATCCTTATTCATTTGTGCAGTGGATCTTGTCTGCTTGGCTGAGTTTTTTTGAGCATTAAACTAAAAGTGATCTAAGTGAATGAACCTTGCACAGAGCTGCTGCCCAGCTCAGTGAAGGGTGGTTAAATGTGTAAGTGCCAAACACTGCCGGAGACGCTGAGATTACGGAGACCTATTAAGTCTCAGTCTTCCATACTTCAAATAACTCGTAACCCTGGCAAATGTGGTAGAATTTTATTTAAAATGTTGAGTGTAGTTAGGGAACTCTGTAGGGTCAGGAAAAAACAGAGAAGGAAAGGACTTTTGAGCAGTGCCCTCAAGATTGAAAAGGAGCTTACCAGGCAGTCCAAGTATAAGCAAAATGTACTTTCAGGGTGATGAAAGTACACAGAAGAAAGAAGAGCAATCAAAAATTTTTCCTTCCATTAGGTATTCTGAACACACTCAACTACAGACTCAGCAAAGAGCTGTTCAGGAAGCAATCCAGGTGAAGCTGAATGAATTTGAACAGTGGATAACACATTATCAGGCTGCATTCAATAATTTAGAAGCAACACAGCTGGCAAGTTTGCTTCAGGAGATAAGCACACAAATGGACCTTGGTATGGGCTGACTTATTTTAGATATACATGTGAGCATGTGGGTTTTGTTGTTGTTGTGTTCGTGTGTGGAGTTCTGGTTTGTACTCCCTTTCAGTAACTGCTGATTTGAAATGGTTTCATTGTAATCAATGATTATCTTTTACCCAAAGGTCCTCCAAGCTATGTGCCAGCAACAGCCTTTCTGCAGAATGCTGGCCAGGCCCACTTGATCAGCCAGTGTGAGCAGCTGGAGGGGGAAGTCGGTACCCTCCTGCAGCAGAGGCGCTCGGTGCTGCGAGGCTGTCTGGAGCAGCTGCACCACTATGCAACCGTAGCTCTGCAGTATCCGAAGGCTATATTTCAGAAACATCGAATTGAGCAATGGAAAACCTGGATGGAAGAGCTCATCTGTAACACCACAGTAGAGCGCTGTCAGGATCTCTACAGGAAGTAAGTTTGATCACTTTCCATTTTCTTTACTTCTCATTGGGACTGGAAGCAAAGTTGTGTTCATGTTTTTAATTGCATAGTATTCTATTTTTCTGAAAGAAATGGTTGATAGATGGAATTTAAATGGAGTCACTTTTCTCTTGGTTTTAAGAGGGTTTGAGCTCATGTTTTCCTTTAAAAGACAGTGTGTTTTTCCTAATTGATTAAAATGTATCCCAGTGTAAGCATGGTTGGATCAGGGTAAAGAGAGCTGAATTCAAATATTGATTCTATCGCTCACTAACAAGTTATCTTAGGAAGCTACTTTCGCTTTCGAGACCTTTTCTGTAAAATGGAAATAATGATTTCTACTCTTCAAGGTTTGAAGATCAAATGCAGTATTCCATATTGTCTTTTTTCGTATTTTGTAAGGCGTGAACTTTTTTTACAAGCACCTCTTTCTCTGTTTACAGATATGAAGTGCAGTATGCGCCCCAGCCACCCCCAACCGTGTGTCAGTTCATCACTGCCACTGAGATGACCCTGCAGCGGTACGCAACAGACATAAACAGCCGTCTTATTAGACAGGTGGAACGCTTGAAACAGGAAGCTGTCACTGTACCTGTTTGTGAAGATCAGTTGAAAGAAATTGAACGTTGTATCAAAGTTTTCCTTCACGAGAACGGAGAGGAAGGATCTTTGAGTCTAGCAAGTGTTATTATTTCTGCCCTTTGTACCCTCACAAGGTGAGTTAGCTGACCACATAGTGAGACCATTTCATTGTCTTGCGAACATTGATGCTTATGGAGAGTTCATGTGTCTTTTGTTTGATCCCAAACTTAAGATATCCTTTTTCTTTCATTAGTCTTGCTCGGTGTAAGACTGCTTTATTTCCTTTCAGATTTTGAATATCCCATTTATGTGTGTTTAGCTAAGTCAGTTTCACTGTACAAATATTTATCTCATTTTTTAGACGTAACCTAATGATGGAAGGTGCAGCTTCGAGTGCTGGAGAGCAGCTGGTTGATCTGACTTCTCGGGATGGAGCCTGGTTCTTGGAGGAGCTCTGCAGTATGAGTGGAAATGTCACATGCCTTGTTCAGTTACTGAAGCAGTGTCACCTAGTGCCACAAGACTTAGACATTCCTAACCCCATGGAAGCATCTGAGGCAGTTCACTTAGCTAATGGTGTATACACCTCACTTCAGGTGAGTACTTCTAAATTAGCTTAAATTTTAGAAGTTTGTTTTCGGTATTGAACGTTGTGTTTCTCATCTCTGGGTCCGAAAAGTGATTTGACTTCCTCCCTTTTAATGCTGCTTTCTCTAAACTCAGAAAGCATTAAAATATGTTTCTCACATATTTATAGGAATTAAATTCAAATTTCCGGCAAATCATATTTCCAGAAGCACTGAGATGTTTAATGAAAGGAGAATACACATTAGAAAGTATGCTTCATGAACTGGACAGTCTTATTGAGCAGACAACTGATGGTGTTCCTCTGCAGACTCTAGTTGAATCTCTTCAAGCCTATTTAAGAAATGCAGCTATGGGACTTGAGGAAGAAACACATGCTCATTACATCGATGTCGCCAGGCAAGTGAATGCTAAGCTGTGTTCTCTTTTCTTGTGAAAGAGATGGGTAGCCAGATAAAAGTTTTGAGTTCTTATTTTACTGTAAGCTTACTTCTAATTTTCAGAGCAGATATATATATATATATATATAAGCATTTATAAGTAATGTCTTTAAACAAAAAACCTTTTATTTGGGGGAATTCCCTGGTGATCCAGTGGTTAGTACTGTGCGCTGAGGGCACCGGTTCAATCCCTGGTTGGGAGCTAAGACCCTGTGAGCCTTGAGGCAGGGCCAAAACAAACAAACAAAAAACAAAAAACCCTTTTATTTGGAAATAATTACAGACTCATAGGCAGTTGTGTCTAAAAAAAAAAGTGTGCAGGGAGGTCTTGTGTACCCCTCATTCCTCCTTCAGTGTAACGTCTTGCATACCTATGGTACAGTAGCAACACCGTGAAATTGACATCGGTACAGTCCACAGAGCTTACTCAGATTTCACCAGTTACACATGCACTCGTGTGTGTGTGTGTGTGTGTGCGTGTGTGTGTGGTTTTATCACGTACATATATGTATTCTTTTAGGGCTGTAGTTTCACCATACATGTGCACACACACAAAGTAGAGTGTGGTACTTTTTAAGCCAGCCCTTGGAACTCCATGGAAGCATCTGAGCCAGTTTAGTTAGCGAGTGGAGTATACACCTCATTTCAGATGAACACTTTTAAGTTAGCTTAAGTTTTATAAGTTTGTTTTAGGTATTGAACATTGTATTTCTTGACTCTTAAATCTAGGGTAACAATTTGACTTTGGAACCTGTAGAGGTTGGGCAGTTTCTCCAGCCATGCACTGTACCCAAAGCTAAGCCCTACCCTTTGTGCTTCGTGACTCAAGGCCTCTTTCTTTGGCATTCTGATGTCCAGTTCCCTTCAGAAGGTATAATTGAGAGAGTAGAAATGAATTGACCCACCATACTTCCTCCCATGGGAAAATTTCCAAGATACAAGAAAGTAGAATAGTAATGAACCTCCATTTTACCAACTTCAGTAATTATCTGTACCTGGTTAATCTCTCTCTCTCTTTCTTGCACCTGTTTAATCTTATTTAAATTGTACTGCTCCAGTTATTTTGAAGCAAATACCTTTTCATTCTTAAACTGCAGGAAGTATATATCTAAAAGGTAAACTTATTTTTCTTAATTTATGGAGTCTTATTTCACCAAAAAAGGTAACAGCTCCTTAATGTTTTCTTTTATGTTGCATTAAAAATTTTCCTATTTTCTTGTTTCTTTGTAGTTGTTTTACCATAAAATTTAAAAAGTAACTGTAATCAGTATAGCATAAACATAAATGCCAGCCAAATAGTGATTTAGATTATTTGCACAAGAGCTTTATCATAAAATTTCTAACATTATTTTAAAACTTAGATGCTAAATCTATACACTTTTCTTCCTCACAAAATTTCAGCCCTTATTTTCCCTTAATATCTAATCTAGATTCCCTTTACTGTCAAATGGAGGAATGTTTCCTTCCATGTATGCATTGGGTTACAGACTTCGTGTTTGATTCTGTTACAGCCTGTGTGTATCTTGTATTAGAGAAACTTTTTGGTAATCTCAAGTAAAACTTTATACCATCATGCAGCTCTTTTTCCATTAGAAATTTCTCGGGTAACCTAAATTTTAAATTCTCTTAATAATTCCTGATAGTTTTATAGCTATTTATGTGTGTGTGATAAAGTTGAAAATCTAGTTAACATTAGTTTTACTGATAGTAGTCATAGGTACTGGGAATTGTATTTTTGCTTTTTTATATAAAATGTTTAGAATAGTGCTTGGATACATAAACACTACGTAAGTTCTTAATTTAATGATAATGTGAAAGGCAAATTTCTGAAGACCTACCTTCAAGCTATGCATTATTCGAAACTCAGCATGCCAAAAATGATAGGTATTTCCATTTACTGTCTGTAGCTGGCTCTGCCATGTGACAGTAGTGTGAACATACTTGACAACTTTTGCTAGGTCCACCGGCTTTAGAACTGTGTGATTCTCGACATTTAAAAAAAATATTGTCATTTTATATTATTTTACATTCTGTGTATAAAGTGAGACTGTAATACTTTATATAGTTCTTTTTAAAATGTCATAGTTCAAATTTGCATAAAATTTACTCACATTAATGATGGCTAATAACACTCCTTCCTTCATACAGAGACTTTTCCCCTAGACTCCATACACTAGCTGTAAGACTTGTTGATCTTACATTTTCCCCCAAATTTAATACTCTTCAGCGAGGGTTTTAACTCCCCTTTCTTTTCCTCTAGAATACTTCATGCTCAATATGGTGAATTAATCCAACCAAGAAATGGTTCAGTTGATGAAACACCAAAAATGTCAGCTGGCCAGATGCTTTTGGTAGCATTTGATGGCATGTTTGCCCAAGTTGAGACTGCTTTTGGCTTATTAGTTGAAAAGGTAAATATTGACATGGTTTTATGAATAATGCAAATGTAGGAAAGTAGTTGTTCAGTGTGTGAAGAGTGGAGAAGTGAACTTGCTTTTCTTTCATTTACATAGCTAAATAAGATGGAAATTCCTATAGCTTGGCGAAAGATTGACATTATAAGGGAAGCCAGGAGCACCCAAGTCAATTTTTTTGATGATGATAATCACCGACAGGTGCTTGAAGAGATTTTCTTTCTAAAACGACTACAGACAATTAAGGAGTTCTTCAGGCTCTGTGGTACCTTTTCTAAAACTTTGTCAGGTAATATTTCACTCTTAAACAAGCTGGGTTTAGTTGTGTAGTACTTTGGAGGGGGACAGGATAGAGTAGGCTTAATTTAATTGTAAATTAAATTAAAATACTAAGTTAATGCAATCTTCAAGTTTTTAAATAAGCAGCATTATTACCTTATTTTAGTGTTGCATGAAATACTGAAAGAAAAATTTCCTTTTTTAGGATCAAGTTCACTTGAAGATCAGAATACTGTAAATGGGCCTGTACAGATTGTCAATGTGAAAACCCTTTTTAGAAACTCTTGTTTCAGTGAAGACCAGATGGCTAAACCGATAAAAGCATTCACAGCTGACTTTGTGCGGCAGCTCCTGATTGGACTCCCGAACCAAGCCTTGGGCCTCACGCTGTGCAGCTTCATCAGTGCTCTAGGGGTAGACATTATTGCTCAAGTGGAGGCAAAGGATTTTGGTGCTGAAAGCAAAGTTTCAGTTGATGATCTGTGTAAAAAAGCAGTGGAGCACAACATCCAGATCGGGAAGTTCTCTCAGCTGGTCATGAACAGGGCGACTGTGCTGGCGAGCTCCTACGACACTGCCTGGAAGAAGCACGACTTGGTGCGCAGGCTGGAGACGAGTATCTCCTCCTGTAAGACAAGCCTACAGCGCGTTCAGTTGCATATCGCCATGTTTCAAGTTAGTATTTCTCTTTATAAAGGGGTTTTTCCTCAATGTAGGAATTTGAAAAACTGCGGGAATTAATACAGAACAGTATAAAGAAGAGAAAATTTTAAACTTCCTGAATTGTGCCAGCCCAGAGCAAACACCGAAATACATTAGCATTCCGGTGCTGTCTTTCCAATTATTCCTTGTTTCTCTTTTACGTAGTTGAGATCATTTTGTGTTCATGCTTTGTGTCCTTTGAATTAGTTTCCATCAGAGTTGTATGGTTCGTGTTTTCATTAAGTATTACTTGTAAATGTAATTTCTAACAGTTGAATGTGTTTGTTAGGTGGATATGCCTTCTGTACTGTCTAACATAATTATTTCTAAAGTGACTTCTGTTTCCCTGATTCTCTAAGCTCTGTGCATACATTGGTCATCACTTGGGAACTGTTTTTTAGAAGCCTGTTTTTGTCCTTGTTTGTTTAGAGGCAGTATGACAGGCTTTGGGGGAGTGAGATGGATTTGGATTCAGGTATATGAACTTAAGTTTAACTTCCCTTAAGGTCTGATTTCCTTACTTGTAGAATGGGGACAGTATCTCTCTAAAATGTTGATGACTGTGCAGGTTAAAAATGATGATTTGTGGGGCTTCCCTGGTGGCGCAGTGGTTGCGAGTCCGCCTGCCGATGCAGGGGACACGGGTGCGTGCCTCGGTCCGGGAGGATCCCACATGCCGCGGAGCGGCTGGGCCCGTGAGCCATGGCCGCTGAGCCTGCGCGTCCGGAGCCTGTGCTCCGCAACCGGAGAGGCTGCAGCGGTGAGAGGCCCGCGTATCGCCAAAAAAAAAAAAAAAAAATGATTTGTGTAAGACACTAAGCACAGTATAAATTATAGCTATTTTTCTTCTTTCTTTATTTCAAATATAGGCTTCAATATTGTCAGTAGCTTCAGACAAGTTGTAACTCATGGAGTAATATTGGGGGACTACATTATCCTGGGATCTGTTTTGGCACAAACACTGGTTACTTTGTGTAACCAAATTTGTTTTCTGAAATGTATATAAAGCAGTTATATTTGGCAGTGTTACAAACCAGTTAATAACTTCATTTATATTGAAGCTACTTCCCAAGAGTGGAATTGGTGGGGCATGGAACCAGTGTATTTCCTTCTGTTTGCAGTTTTATCATTAGCTGTGTTCTTACCTCATAAGAAAAGTAATTTATTCAAATTCTGAAGTTGCATTTATTATATATTAACAGTTCTTCTAGCACATTGGGATTTTTTGGTATTTATTTTACTTCTAAAAAATATAATGTTGAGGGGCTTGCCTGGTGGTGCAGTAGTTAAGAATCCGCCTGCCAATGCAGGGGACACGGATTCGAGCCCTGGTCCGGGCAGATCCCACATGCCGCGGAGCAGCTAAGCCCGTGCGCCACAACTACTGAGCCTGCGCTCGAGAGCCCGCGAGCCACAACTACTGAAGCCTGTGTGCCACAATTACTGAAGCCCGCGTGCCTAGAGCCTGTGCTCCGCAACAAGAGAAGCCACGACAATGAGAAGCCTGCGCCCCGCGACAAAGAGTAGCCCTCGCTCACTGCAACTAGAGAAAGTCCGCGTGCAGCAGCGAAGACCCAATGCAGCCAAAAATTAAATAAATGAATAAATTTATTTAAAAATACATATATATATATATATAAAATGTTGAAAAGTTTTATTGTTTAATACATTTTAGAGTTTATTCCCTTAAAAAATTGACAACTATATGGAAAACATTATCAAAATCCTTCCAGTTTTGTTCATCTGAACACATTTTAAGCTGTAAGCACAATGTAACTTTTAAATTTTAACCCAAATGCCCCTTGGGCCTTCTGGGGCCACCTTACAGCATACAGGATGGCTTGATCCTCTGTCAGTAGTTACCTATGCCTTTCTGTCGCTTGTAGGTTCTCTGGAGAATTCTTTCTTCTGTGACTGCTGCCATTGCTTCTTTCAGTTACTTGTAAACTCCGTGCTGGGGAACTCTTCCCCTACCTTGCCTATTCCAACTTCTTAACTGGAGATTATATTTTAGGGGGATTGTGCAGCAGATTTTTACTTAGACTAGGAAACATCTTCAGAATTACTCTTTAAATGTTGCATATCAGTGATCCCAGAAATTTATCAGCCATTCTCTACCTCAGGAAATTTTCCACCTGGTTGATTCTTTTATTGTGTTTCTGTTATTCTTCCCTGCTCACCCCACCTTGCTGCAGCTGGGTTTTTTCCCTCTTCCCCCAGTCCTAAATCACACCTCCCCTCCCTTGTTTATCTAAAGGCCTTTTTCCTGCTTATTTTATTACATTTCTTTTTCTTTGAACAGTGGCAGCATGAAGATCTCCTTATCAACAGACCACAAGCCATGTCGGTCACTCCTCCCCCTCGTTCTGCCATCTTAACCAGCATGAAAAAGAAACTCCATACTCTGAGCCAGATTGAAACTTCAATTGCAACAGTTCAGGTGTGTTTTGTCAGATCCTCCTTCTGGTACATCTTACTTTTAGAAATGACCTCCACTGTGGTGAAGTGTTAGTGCTCTGTTGTTCAGTCTGTCCTTGGCTTCTAAGCCACAGGAACATAATACCTTTTCACTTTTATTTTTAATTTATATCTTTTTTTCTTACCCTCCGAAGTAACTGAATCTTAGCAGTATATTTTGAACCAAGAATAGAGATATACTAAATATTCCAAGTTTTTAATGAATTTGATATTACCATGCTTTTATACATTAAGGGGACCTTGGTAATGGGAAAAACTCGAATACCAAATTTATTTTCTGAAATGTATACAAAGCAGTTATATTTGGCTTATTATTAATATCCAAGAAGCTTAGGCATTTCTTTACTTCTATTGTGCAGTTACTTAATGGAATTTTGTGATGTCAAAGGCAGCAGAACATTTTTCCAAACCATTTTTATTGACTATTTTTTGGTCATTTCAGCAAAATATTTAATCTCGCTTTCCTTTTTTAAATAAGAAAAACTGGTTTGATGATGGCTTTATATATCTCTCTATAGTGAATATTCCTATATCTCGTACACTCAGTAGTAACTGACATGTTTCTGTTCTTTTTATAGATTAATACTAGTATAAAATCAAGTATAATCACTTTTATAATAATTAAAATTTTTTTAATAAAATTTTTCTGGAGCTCACTTCTTTGAAGATTGAAATACCTTTTCTCTACAGCATGTTAGTCCTAGTTTTCAATTTAGGAGAATGAACTCATGCCCTTTCTGATATTAGAGGTGTATATGTGTGAGAGAAAGAAATAGGGGAGGGAGGGGAGAGCGAGAGCGAGAGCAAGAGAGAGACTATGAATGTGAATTCCTCCGCTCAAAACGTTGAATAAATAATGAAGCAACTTCGTTATATAGAATCTTCCTCGTCATGATAACCTGGCTGTATTTTTACCATTATTCGTAAATTTTTGCATTTGTGGGAATCTGATTTTCATCTTTCACAATCAAAAGTATAAATGGATTTTCTTGTAGATAGCACATATAGTGCAGTGGGAATTTGGTGTAGCAGGTGTTTTGTTTTAAGGACTATTTTATTTAAAAATGAAAATGAAACTTCTTTCTGCAAATTTTAAGACAATAAACTGAAAGCCAATCCTTACCTATCCAAAACGTGTTTAGCCTTAAATATTCAACGTGAAATCAAGATTAATTCCAAAAGGTGACAGTTTGTTAAAGATGTTTTCTAATTTACTTATGCCCCATCCTACTTCTTTTGAATCTCTTGTATTTATATAAAATGCTCAACAGACAGGAAGTGAAGAGTGTCGTTTTCACTGAGATTCTGCTGGCTTTTATAGGAGAAACTGGCAGCACTTGAAGCAAGTATTGAACAGCGACTCAAGTGGGCAGGTGGTGCCAACCCTGCACTGACACCTGTACTACAAGATTTTGAAGCAACAATAGCTGAAAGAAGAAATCTTGTCCTTAAAGAGAGCCAAAGAGCAAGTCAGGTATAGGCACTCATGTGCGCCATTTTGTTTTCTGTTACAGGATTATATAATTGATTGGAAGTTACATGTGGGATAATTAGGAGTAGCTTGAGAGCCACTCTCTAGTTTACAGCACTGGGAAGAAGGACTGATAGGCCTTGGGGGAGAAAGATGGGGCATCCTTAGGCTGAGCTCACAGCCAGTTATTTCCCTAGACTCTTATTACCTCGCAGTTAAATATAAGGTGGATCCAGCCTCTTGGAAAATAAAGAGTTTAATTCCATATTTATCTAAGATTTTCCTTATATGCAACTATAAAGATTTGAATGTTATTTTTTCCACATGGCAATAAAATGTCTTAGGACCTTGTGTACTGCCAGAGGTTGTGGATTAACTTTGTTGTGATTGGGAGCAAAAAACAAACAAACAAAAACTACTATGTACTTTCTAATCAGGTGCAAAATTGGACTAATAGGATTCCCATATCCCATATACCCATTACCAAAATTTAATAATTATCAACTTAAGCCCTACTTTATTTCCTCTATACTTCCTACTCCTCCTTCACATCCCATATTTAAGGAAATCCCAAATATTATATCATTTTATCTGTAAGTATTTCAATAAGTATAAAAATGAGAACTATTGGGACTTCCCTGGTGGTGCAGTGGTTAAGAATCTGCCTGCCAGTGCGGGGGACACGGGTTTGAGCCCTGGTCCGGGAAGATCCCACATGCTGCGGAGCAACTAAGTCCATGTGCCATAACTGCTGAGCCTGTGCTCTAGAGCCTGTGAGCCACAACTACTGAGCCTGCACACGTAGAACCAGCCCATGCTCCACAACAAGAGAAGCCACTGCAATGAGAAGCCTGCACACCACAACGAAGAGTAGCCCCCGCTCACCGCAGCTAGAGAAAGGCCATACTCAGCAACGAATACCCAACGCAGCCAAAAATAAATAAATTTATTTTTTTAAAAAAAGAGAGAACTATTTAGGAACACAGTCACAATACTATTGTTGTACCTTAAAAGATGTGCTTAATATTGTCAAATATCCAGTTAGTGTTTTCTGATCTTTATGGTAAAGTTAGGCAGGAGTAGAAGCAGAAGGGGAACATTTCAGGTTGGAATTCAGACACAGCACGAACAAATTGCAGCTGAATATCATAACAGTTTTAGTATGGAGTAAAATTTCAGTTAAAAAACAATCGTGCAGAAGATAATATTTACCTGATTCTCCTTAGGTGCTTTTGGCCATCTCAGTCTTAACAGCATCAACCAAAAAATGTTCATTTATTTAGCTTTTATAAGGAGTAGGTCTGTTTCCCACAAGAGTCATACATTCATACATTTTCAGGACCTGGTCCTGAATTCTGGAAATCAATAGGTAATATTTTTTTGTTTTCATTAATTGCAAATTTTTTCTTCATTGTGGTGGTTCCACTCTTCTTTTTCGTCTTCACAGGTCACTTTCCTCTGCAGCAATATCATTCATTTTGAAAGTTTACGTACTAGAACTGCAGAAGCCTTAAACCTGGATGCCTCATTATTTGAACTAATCAAACGGTGTCAGCAAATGTGTTCATTTGCATCACAGTTTAACAGTTCGGTCTCTGAGTTAGAGCTTCGTTTATTACAGAGAGTGGTAAGTCTTGAATCTTGGTGGGAGTGAAGAGATCGGGTGATTAAAATAAGACCAACTATATGCCCTCCAAATCAATTTAATACATTCACTCACTACTTTACATTTATTGAGCATGTACTGTATATGAGATGTTATGAGGGGGTACCGTGATGATTAAATCTTGCTTTTAGCCCCCAAGGAACTTATTTACACAAATAATACAGTGAATCAAAAAGTGAAAAGAACTCTCAGAGTTACAACTGGAAGTACTGTGGAGGTTCGGAGGGGAGGAGAAAGACAGTGTGTAGCAAATGACTCAGATGCTCTGAAAGTAGGGTAGCAGACAGAGGGCTAGTGGAAGATGAATGCTGGATTATCAGGTTGATAAATTCGGCATTTCTACTTTGTGGGAAGGCTTTAGACTATGTATTACGAGACTCTGGTTTCATTTTAAAGAGTGATTTAGGGCTTCCCTGGTGGCGCAGTGGTTGAGAGTCCGCCTGCCGATGCAGGGGACACGGGTTCTTGCCCTGGTCTGGAAAGATCCCACATGCTGCGGAGTGGCTGGGCCCGTGAGCCATGGCCACTGAGCCTGCGCGTCCGGAGCCTGTGCTCCGCAACGGGAGAGGCCACAACAGTGAGAAAGAGTGATTTACAGTGGGTTTAGTTTCCCGGATATGGATCATCTTTGTTATTCCTTAGGTTTCTTAGGTTTTCTTAGGTTTTAAACTTTAAACATTTATGCCCTGTATGATTATGCAGAAAAGGTAAAAATCTTAGTCTGTATTTTATAGATTGTTTATTATTGTCAAGTAGTGTTTTGTAGGTAATTAATTCATGACTCAGCAACTGAGGTTCTTTGTGTTGCGGCTTGAGTTATGAATGTCTTTTGAGATGATGATGAAGAAAAGAACCTTATATTATTCTGGCTGATACTTAAAATCAAACAAATGCTTATTCTATTTAGGACACGAGTCTTGAACATCCTATTGGCAGCTCTGAATGGCTTTTGTCAGCACACAAACAACTGACCCAGGATATGTCTACTCAGAGAGCAATTCAGACAGAGAAAGAGCAACAGATAGAAACGGTCTGTGAAACAATTCAGAATTTGGTTGATAATATAAAGACTGTGCTCACTGGTCATAACCGGCAGCTTGGAGATGTCAAACATCTCCTGAAAGCAATGGCCAAGGTAAGACTAATACCATTGACACATAATTACTCCCCCCTTTTATAAAATTACAAACAGTTTTATTTATGAGAAAAAACCCTAATTTCTCTCAGGTCATATTTCCAGTTTGTTTGTCACTGAGTTAATTTGTGTTTTCATCAACTATTTTGTTTTAAGCAGGTAGTAAGTATAAGTAGTATTCTGATTTTGTTCACAGAGAAACCGGGGCTTAGAGAAATTGATTTATCCAAAGTCATATAATTTATAGTAGAGCTGAAACTTGAACCTAGTCTCACAGAGTATTTAGATCTCTAACCTCTCTTGCACCTCCCTACCCAAACTTGTATAGCTTGCTTCCAAAATAAATGAAATATCTTCCCTCTAGTACAGAATCTAGATAGTAAGGAAACTGAATCCCCAGAAAAGGCTGCGTTACTTCATCATCACAAAACAGTAAATCATTTCCTTTTTGGATTTTTTTTTTTTTTTTTTTCCCACATCACGTGGCTTGCAGGATCTCCACTAGGGATCGAACCCATGCCCCCTGCAGTGGAAGTGTGTAGTCCTAACCACTGGACTGCCAAGGCATTCCCTGGATTTGTTTTTTTTTGTTTGTTTGTTTTTTAACATCTTTATTGGGGTATAATTGCTTGACAATGGTGTGTTAGTTTCTGCTTTATAACAAAGTGAATCGGTTATACATATACATATGTTCCCATATCTCTTCCCTCTTGCGTCTCCCTCCCTCCCACCCCTGGATTTGTTTTTCATTGGAGTTTTTATTTGTGCTGGAAACAAGATTCCTGTGGAAAAGGAGTTAAATTGTAATAAGCATATTATAAACACATTGGTATTTGAAAAACACGTATTACCTGTTATCCAAAAGGTGATGGTTTTAAGAGTAATTACTGAAGCAAATACCATTTTTCTTGATCATTAACATACTGATTCTAGGATGAAGAAGCTGCTCTGGCAGATGGTGAAGATGTTCCCTATGAGAACAGTGTTAGGCAGTTCTTGGGTGAATATAAATCATGGCAGGACAACATTCAGACAGTGCTGTTTACATTAGTCCAAGCTATGGGTCAGGTTCGAAGTCAAGAACATGTTGAAATGCTCCAGGAAATAACTCCCACCTTGAAAGAACTGAAAACACAAAGTCAGAGGTAAGAATGCCTTCTGGCCTGAATTTAAAATATAAGCAAAACATCTGGTAGAGTAAGTTTGTTTATTTAATTCATTTAATTTTTTTTCAGTTTTGTTCATATTTATAAGTAGCTATTTGCTAAAGCATATCATAAATGAGCCATTTTATTTTATATTTCAGTGTCTATAATAATTTAGTGAGTTTTGCATCACCCTTAGTCACCGATGCAACAAATGAATGTTCGAGTCCAACGTCATCTGCTACTTACCAGCCATCCTTTGCTGCAGGTAAGACTCCCCTACTTCAGAAGAACCTGAATCTTGACCTGTTAATAATCTACACATAGATGCTAAGATGTTTAATGAGTGTCTAATATGTTTCTAGTCATCACCTTTTTAAAGGGTTTCCTTAATGAACCTATTTACAAAGCAAATTGAGTCACAAATGTAGAAAGGGGGAGAGCGGGAGGAGGGATAAATTAGGAGATTGGGACTGACATATACATAATGCTATATACAAAATAGATAACTAATGGGGACCTACTGTATAGCACAGGGAACTCTACTCAGTACTCCGTAATGACCTATATGGGAATAGAATCTAAAAAAGAGTGGATATATGTATATGTATAACTGATTCACTTTGCTGTACAACAGAAACTAACACAACATTATAAATAACTATACTGCAATTTTAAAAAATTAATTATTTAAAATAAAGGGTTTCCATAAACTCTTGTCATATCTCAAACTGAACAAATTCTGGCTTAATTTTAAAAGTACTTATTGTTAGAGAGTAAAAATACCGTGTGTTCAGATACTCTCTAAATAATTTATTTTATGATTATAAAATATATTCTGTTAGGAAAATACAGAAAAATAATTATAGGAAAATCTATAGTTCCATTCCAATTAGAGGTAAAACCACTATGTATTTGTTGAATTCCCTATATGCATGCACACACATATACAAGTTGGATCATTCTGTGAATGCAACTTTTGTTGCCTTTTCCCACTTACTATTAAATAGATAATTTCCCTATCATTAAGTAATCAAAAAAATGACTTAATGGCAAGATTTAATGTGCCATTCTATGACTTTACCGTATTAATTGTTGGACAGTTAAGATATTTGTAGTTTTTTAATGCCACAACAAACTCGTGAGCATCGTTGTACAAATTTATGTCTGAATATCTAGCTGTTTAGGCTATATTTTTAGGAGGAGAGTTTTTATTTTAAGGGATAAGGACTTTAAGGTTGTAAAATCATATCTAGTATCAGGGCTGTCCGTTTGTAGTTGATGACTGAGAGAGCACTGCCCTGCTCCTTCATTTTCTGTGTACATGTAAATTGAGCTACCAACTCTTTCTCTATAGCAGTCCGGAGCAACACTGGCCAGAAGACTCAGCCTGATGTCATGTCACAGAATGCTAGAAAGCTGGTTCAGAAAAATCTAGCTACATCAGCAGATACTCCACCAAGCACTGTTCCAGGAACTGGCAAGAGTGTTGCCTGTAGTCCTAAAAAGGCTGTCAGAGACCCTAAAACTGGAAAAGGTAATTAGTCAGAATAAGGATACCTTAAATATTAATACTAAGTGGTGGTTTGACTTACACGTTTCCATTGCTTCACAGCTGTGCAGGAGAGAAACTCATATGCAGTGAGCGTGTGGAAGAGAGTGAAAGCCAAGTTAGAGGGCCGAGATGTTGATCCGAATAGGAGGATGTCAGTTGCTGAACAGGTGACCATTTTTTAAACTTGAGCTACACATTTTAATGCTGCTGAAACAGTATAGGTTTAAAGATCCCCTCACCCCTATCCTTTGGTGATATATCAAGAAATAAGGAACTTAAATTGATTTCATTGGCTTCAGAAGATTTTGAGTGACACAGTTCTAGGATTATCAAATATTCAGCATTTGACTCTGACTCTACCCTATTAGCACTTTCCTTTCTTCCCAGTTCTCTTTTAACAAAAATTTGGCGTGTGGCTTGACCCCCTGTCCTCCAACAGAAGACCGTTAATTTGCATTTTAGAGAGGGCTGTGTGAAGGTTTTGAATGAAATAAGGATGACATTTTGGGTGTCATAGTATGTATAAATAGTAGTATCTATAACGTGTTCTTGGGTGTCAGTTTGTCTGAAGTTATTACTCTGAAATTTTATCATTAGTGTTTCTAAAATTATATATATAAATTCAGGAATGAATTCTTTTCCCCATAGCTGTTTATTTTGAAAAGTTTCAAACCTATAGAAATATAGGAATGCTCATATACTCTTTACCTAGAATTGGTAGACCAATTGTTGATGCTTTCTTAACGTTCGCTTTACCTTTCTGTGTATGTGTGTTCATACACACAGTTTTTCAGAACCACATTTGAGAGTTAGTTGCAGACGTTCTAACACTTCATGCCTAAATACTTTGTCTCCTAACCAAAACATTTTAATAATATATAGCTATGATATAATTATGTAATTATCAACTCAGGAAACTTAACATTGATGTTAACCATTGACTTCTTTCCAACATTGAGTCCATATTCAGATTTCTCCAATTCTTCAAATGTCCTTTATTACTTAGCCTGCCTCTCCTTAACCACCAACCCAACCCCACCCCAACCCATACAAGATTTAGTCAAGGCTTATCTTGAATTTCATATACTTGTTCTACTTTTAATCTCCTTTAATGTCTAGAACAGTTCCTGAGCCTTTTCTTTCTTTTCTTTTATGACACTTATATTTTTGATGTGTCCAGACTACTTGGTTTGCAGAATGTGTCTCAGTTCGTATTTGTCTGACATTTTCTTCATAATTAGATTCAGAATCAACATTTTTCGCAAGAATACTTCGCCAATGATGTGTTCTTAGAATCTTACATCGGGGGCACGTGTGTGTTTGTGCTATCTTTGTTGTTAAGTTAGATCACTTGGTCAAGGGTAGTGTTCTCCTGAATTCTCCATTACACATATGCCTTTTCTTCTGTGGGGTAAAAATTTGAGACTTGTGAATGTCCTATTTTTTTAATGGTTTGGCATCCACAATTCAAATTTAACATCAACAAGGAAAGTTTTTTTTTTTTTTTTTTTTTTTTTTTTTTTTTTTAAAAACACTGTTACATCTCTGTATAGGATCTAAGCTTAAGCTCTTCTTGTTTAAGACTCATTCTTTAGAGAGAGTTCGTCAAGTTTGTCAAAAACCATGGACGGTGTTCTGGGTCCGGGGGTATCCTTACTTCAGAAACTTTTTGGTAGGTTAATGGGCTGTGTGCTTTCATGACTGTGCATCTTAGGTCTCTGTCCATCTTTTTAAAGGTTGCTTGGCTATTGTGCTTTTTATTCTGATAGTTATTAAATTTTATATGAAAAAGTTAAGGGGCTCACAGGAGTGGGGTAAGTATAGAGTTCTTTGCATACAACTTTTGGTGTAGGTTACAATTGAGCAGCCTTATATTGAGCATTTACTATATAATTGGACCCTGATGGGTGCTCTGGATAGAGATAACGATTATATCTCTTACTATAAAAGAAAATTTAGCTGAGTCAGAATCAACAGATATGGGGACTTCCCTGGCAGTCCAGTGGTTAAGGCTCTGTGCTTCCACTGCAGGGGGCGTGGGTTGGATCCCTGGTTGGGGAACTAAGATCCCACATGCCGCACAGTGTGCCCCCCCCCCCCCAAAAAAAAGAAGAATCAATAGATATTTGCTGAGTACCAATCTGTTTCAGAATCTATCTGCTGGGCACTTTTTAATGCACCTAAGCATTTGCCCAGTGAATTCATATGTTTAATCCCAAGGGCACCTGTGGGGTCAGTGGTGCTCTCTCTTCATCTAAGGATTCATAAGGCTTAAAGGGGATTGTGACTTTCCCAAGACACACATTTGTAAGTTATGGAATTATGAAGGAAGCTCAGATTACTTAACTTCTCTTCCCACCATGACAACTACACATCTTTGGGTAATTAATTTGGGAACTTACTCCTAAACAGTTCATATAACTCATATATGAGCCATGTTCTTTCAAGTTTTAAATGGCTTTAATTCTATCCTGCCTATTTTTACAGGTTGACTATGTCATTAAGGAAGCAACTAATCTAGATAACTTGGCTCAGCTGTATGAAGGTTGGACAGCCTGGGTATGAATGGCAAGACAGTAGATGAGTCTGGTTAAGCGAGGTCAGACATCCACCAGAATCAACTCAGCCTCAGGCATCCAAAGCCACACCACAGTCGGTGGTGATGCAACTGGGGGCTTATTCTGAGGAAACCTAGGAAATCTCGGTGCGCTAGGAAGTGAATCCTGCAGGACAGCTGCACTCAGGGATACGCCCAACACCATGGCCTGCAACCCCAGGGTCAAGGGTGAAAGAAAGAAAGCTCACCGCCTGAACACGGAGATTGTCTTTCTGCCACAGAACAGCTGCAAACGTGTCAGGAGGTTAGCTGCAGAAAGAAATCGGGATGCCGCGGAGCACAGAGTGATTTGGAACTCCATTCCACCTGACCCTGTGTGTACAATCCAGGAAAAATCAAACCCCGCTCAGAAACAGAGAAAACTGGGGCCGCGACACAGCCAAGGAAGATTTGATGCATTCAGATTCTTGCATAACACTTGTTGCTTGGCAACAGTACTGGTTGGGTTGACCAGTAAGTACAAAAAGGCTATGCGATATGAATTTCAGAAATGGACTGAAGAAGGAGAGCTATGTAACAGATAACACTACGTTGGAAGAACTTCTGAAATGAAGGGAAAAAACCCACCCCATCCTCCTCCTCCCCAGCCCCCACCATCTGCCCATCCCCCTTTACTTGATCTAGTAGATTAGCCATCTTTCACATTCACTTTTATTTCAGTCCTTATACTTCATATTCTTCCATCTCAATGCTGTTAACAACTTATATTTGGAGTGATAAACAGAAATTTTTCCAAAACCACCAGTAACGTGGAAAATGCAAGGATGGTTTAAAGGTCTGGTGATCACATACAAAATGTAATTCTGATTATTTAAGTCATTTCTGTGATTCTATCATGTACAGTTTCCAGAATTGTCACTGTGCATTCACAGGTAATGAATCTAACAGACATTTGATTTAATGTACACTCCCCTTCGCTTATAGTGTACATTTTTGGGAGGTCATTCAAATTTTCCCTCTTCTGTGATTGCTGTAGTTTCTTTCATAGAAAGTAGCTAATCCAATGTAATCTTTTACCTTTTTAAAAACCAGGATAGAGTACCTATTAGAGTTTTACATTGTTGATGACAGATTAACAATAAAGTGATGTTCTGGTGGAGGTAGAGTGAAATGTTTTTTTAATTCAGTTTTCTCATTTGGTACTTTTAATTTACAATTTACAAGGTGTAAATTAAAAGTGCTTTAGTTTACCTGGCATTTTAGGACATATACATGAAACATCAGCAAAAGTGCGAACCACCAACATCTTTTATTAAGTTCAGTTATTAGTGTGTGAAGTACTTTACTTTTTCCACAATTTTAAGTTTCCTGTTCAGTAGTGAATTCATGATCAAGGTTTCCTTAAATTTAGCATTGCATTTCAGTACTGACTGTGTAAGCTCAATTGTTGATCCAAAATAAAAATCCAGACTAGAATAGGATTCCTAAAGTCACGTATCAACACAAAGTAGAACATGATTAAAATCTGGATTGAGTACATTTTTCCTGCATTTTAGAGATTAGCACTGTGATCACTTTCTAGTTGCCAGTCTTCACAAACTTGAAAGGTATTAAGGAAAAATTCCACATAGCTCTGGCCTTTCCTGTATCCTCATTGCCACGTTAATATATAATCTTTAAATACTCATGGGAGAATGCATTTCAGTATCAGTGCTCTTCGAATACTTTGACAGGTATTACAAGAAAGGTGGTATCTTTGAATACCCCCATGTGTCTAATAGCAAGTTAAGGAAACTAGTGCATCAAATTTTATTTTCTTCATTCATCTTGAACCTTATTTTCACAATCAAAACAACCTATCTGGAATAATAATGCCATATTGTGTTTTGCACACTGCTTTATTTCCTAGAGGCTATTGCACTCATCACTTGATTACCTCTACTCTCTCTCAAGATTAAACAGTCTTTCAACAACATTCTTTGTCACAGGAAAAACTTTTATCACAGTGATAAAACAAGTTCACACTAGTTTGTCCCTATAGGTAGTATTCAGAAATTGCTTCTTCTTTGGTAAAGAAGATAAATGAAATAGGTTAATTTTATTGCCTGTGAATTTCAGGCTTCAGAGGTACCTGGCACCTTATCCTAGCGAAAACAAAACAGCTTTACATAAAAAACATGCGTCTCTGCTAAATTGTCCATCACTTTTACTTTAAAATGGTCCCTCAGAGAATAGTGTGGCATATACATGTTTGGTTGTAGGGCAGATAGGAATAACTGGGGACTTCAAAGCTTGCTCTTCACTGCACTCTGGACAACAAGACTCCCAGTCTGTACAGTTTGGCTTCTTCTGGGAAGTCATTTGGCAAGTAGCCTTATTTTGACCTGTTGTAAGAGAACTCAACAGTCAGATTTAATCAGAGGTACAAAGGCCTTGGTGATACAGCAGTTTGAGAAGACAGGGATATATTTTGGTGATTATCTTGTAAAATAATGTAAAGTTCAGAGTGCTGTGGTTATGAAGTCATGCATTTTTGACGATACAGAAATACCTGTGGAAAACCAGGGGTCTGCCTCTCTCTTTCTCTCCCTCCTTCTCTCTCACCCTCTCCCTCCCCTTCCCCTTCCTCTTGCTCTCTCTCCCTCCCGCCCCACCCCCTTCCCCTGTCTCTCTTATGCTCTCTCTCTCTCTTTTTCCCTCTCTAAGATTCAGGGGGTACAGAATAACTTATGACCCTTGGAAATTGAAGTTTATCCTAAGTGTTTTGCTGTCTTTAATTTTCTAGAATTGCCTGAGTTTTAGTTGATTTATCTGTAAAGCTGTGGAGGCTTAGTAGTTTATGGTGCTGTCTGTGTTTCTCTTTTACTGTTTCTTTGGTGTGTCTTGCAGTATTTCATTATTTCTGGTCATGAATTCTTCACATAGTTTGCTAGATGGTTATTAAGATTCTTTTGTGTCTGACACTTGTGAGTTTTTTGAGATGTGTGAGGTTTCTGTGTGAGAACTGAGAATCAAGCTCTTGATCTGCTTCCCTAAATTGCTTTCTTAGAGCCCAAACCCCAGGTTCAGGGTGAGGGTTTATAATACAAAGAAGAACTTCCATCACTTCTGCCCTTAACACTTGCCTCTATTACCTGAACTTAGTATGTAGTGTTCTTTATATTGTCCAGCGTTTGATGTTATCTGCATTGTTTTTGTTTTTAACTGTGGTTGTTCTGATGTGTGAAATTTAAGGAAAGAGCCATTAAAAAATTCCAAGCAGGGCAATGCAAGTGCAGCCAAATATTAGAGTTGATGTGCAATCTTAGGTCCTTTTAAATTTGGGGTGATATAGGCAGTACTTTGAATTGAAAAGTCTTCCTGGCCTATTTTCCTCCACATATTTGTGATTACTCTGGGGGCTTACTTGTTTTGGCAGTACTAAAATCAAAGAAGCTGGTTCTTCTTTTCTCCCAATTCTTTTCCTATTAAAGAAAGCATCTACAATTAGCCTTGTTAGCTTCTGTTCGTATGCATCAAAAATCAGTGAACGCTTTTCTGTTAGCACATTTAAGTACCTTTGTTTTACATAAAACCAGATAAATATGAAAACCAATGACCTTCCATTCTGTATCTTGAGATTGTAAAATGCCAGTAATTTAGAGCTAGGACTTTCCCCCTCCCCTTAAATCTAGGAGGTAGACTATGTTAATGGTAAGGGTCACTTAAAGAAGTGACAGATTTTTTCATTATTTGGGTTGTATTAGAAATACTCCTTCTATGGGGAAGAACTAGCATTATAAATTTTCCAAACACTGGGGAAGGAAATTCACTGTATTAGGAACCCGGAAGGGTTTATTGCACTTTTCCTGCTTTTTTTTATGCCTGGGTAAGAGTATCACCATCTCTTATTTACAAAAGGGCAAATGGACTCCAATTGAGAGAAGCTTTATAGGTTCAAGAGTTAGTTGTACAACATGAACCATTCAGTCTCTTGCTTTCCATGGGAATTTGGGCTTACTAGGGAAGCTGTTGTGCTAATGCAAAAGTGTCATACAATTAGCTCGGCTTTTGAAGATGATAAACTTAATGAATTGAATGTTGTTCTGAAATGCAGACTTGCAGAATGTTTTTATGTCTTTCGAAGCAGCTTTTTTTTGGTTGTTTTTTTTGACCCAAGTTTCAGCTCCTGTTTGAAGTTCCTGTGTCAATTATTTTTTGGTTTAAATTTTCCTTATATTTCCACCTGTGATGTCAATGGCAACATCACACTTCACTTGTTAATTTACTTTACCCTTATTATGTAGAGCAAATTGAGTTGAAATGAATCTTCCTTGTTCTAGTAACATTGTATAAATAGAGTGGATTCTCTGTACAAAAGGTTGTAATGCCTCCTGATGGTTATAATTTTGTGATTGTATTTAAGGTTAAAAGTTGAATAAATCACACCAGCTTCCTGAAAGTGTTCATAATGCAACTTTTGGAAAACAAAAATACATGGCCTACTTTGTGCATATTTGCATTAACGTGGCAAAGATTGTATGAAATACCTGTTTTTCAAAAAATAAAGTGTTAAAAGACGTAGGATTTAAGCTCTGAATTTGTTGAAGTAGTTTCCAGAAAACTTAATTTTGGAATATGGGGAGATTTTTTTTTTTAAAGCTAATTATTAATACCTACAAAAGTTTAAAAACTTGATTCTAAAAAATGTATTTTACACTCAGTGTTCTAATAGTATTTTTGAATAGCAGTAGAAATTTTACTTCAGTGGGAAAGTTCTTAGTATTAAGGCACAATTTATTAAGCTTAATTTTGTATTTCTTTAAAAACTCCAGTAGAATACTATTGACATGTATATCCCTGGTGTATGAAAGCTCTGAAGGAAAACAATGTCCAGCTTGTTTTAATATCTAGAAATCAGATTGCATTTGTTGCTGCTAGATTATGTTAGGATTTATGTTAATTGTTTAGCCACCTGATATATTTCAAAAGTTCACATCCTGCCTTTGTAATACCAAAAAAAAAAAAAAAAGAAAGCTCCAAAGGAAGCTACACTAAGCGTGGGTGTTTTTGTTTTTTTTAAATAGGGCAATTGGAAGGTTAGTTAAGGAACTTATAGAAGTGATCCTAGGCTGTTAAATTGCAAATCATTCTGGGCAAATGTTCCTTGAGTAACAGATACTCTATGGAGAACCCATGCTATTTGAAAGCCATTTCTTCAGGTTTTTTTCACCTATCTCAATTTCACAAGCTGGTGTTGAAAAGTCTTTCTTCTGAAGTTGTACATAGGGAACTTGGGTGAAAACCAGGCACATTTTGTAGCAAAAACTGATTTCCTAAAATACTCGGGGCAGTTTTTAAAGTCTAATAACCCCACACCCTGTCCTTTGGAAGAGGGCGTTGCTGTGCCTGTGGCGAGATCTCGCGCTCAGCACTCCGTATATGCACTCACTGTGTGGCTGCCGACTGACTGGGACCTTTTGATTTCCTTTGGAATAGGTAGCGGAGGGCCTGCTCCTCAGAGGTCACAACTTTAAAATCTCCCAAAACGGGCTGTCCAACTGGCTGCATTTTACCTACATAACCTGTTTTACCCCAACATTCCCTTAATTGGCAGTTTATTGAAGAGTCCCCTTTCCTTGCAAAGGCTTCTTTTTTACCCCCCTGAACTGTTTATACCTGAACAGATGCTTTATTTCTTTTCAAAGTTCCATGGCAAATTTCACACCTTTTTTGAAATTCACAGTGCTCCGGCCCCCCTGGTTTTCTTAGGAGCAGCATGTGTTGGCTCACATTTCTTTATGTCTTCCCTGAAATCTTATGAACCCGGTAGTAATTTAAGGGATGCTTTTAAAATAAACTCGATAGCATAATATAGATGACTATAAAAGGGTAAAAGGCTGGAAGTTGAAAGCTACGGTAAGTTTTCCTGAAAGAGACATCTAACCAGGTTAACATTGGCATTATTTTGTTTGTATTGAGTAATGAAAAGTGTTAATGCATTTTGAAATCCTGGAGAGAAATATGTAGAATTCTCTCACATAGTTCATCTAATTCTTAGATTGCAATAAATTCCACTCTTATGAGAGGGTTTACATCTTTCCTTAGCATGACCTTAGTAAGAAAGGATCTGTCAAAACCAGTCCCTTTTTGGAGGGGGAGCTCGTAGTTTAAGTGAAGTGCCCCACAAAGAATTTCCCCAAAGAACCCATGAAAATAAGCCAATTTTATAAGTCGGTGCATTTTTCACAAGTTCTGAAACTATGCCCAGATTTCCACACCGTCTCCGCCGCCCCCGCCCCTCTATCAAACTAAGGCTTTATTCCTAATGGGTAGGGAAGGAAAAATTGCAGAAAATCTACATAAATGGCCCCTTTCACCAGTACTCAAAACCTCCTGAGATGGGCACGAGTCCGTGAGTCATATATCTGGGTCTAAGCTGCTTAGCGGCCTGGCTAGGGCTGCCAGAGCAGGTATTAGAAGAAAGGCGGGCTGGCTAGGGGCACAGCCAGGGTCAGGGCCACCGTCTGGGTCGGGAAGAAGATCCCAGGCAGCCAGCCTCCTTAATCACAATGCGGTTAGCGTCACATGCCCATCTCTGCCCTCCGCCTGATATTGGGTGGCATATTTCCTTGAGGACTAAATTCCAGAGAGGTACCTTAGCTGCTTTGAGGTCCCCCGGAAGAGTCCGAGAGCCACCATGGCGGCCCTCCCTGGGGATACTAAGGCCGTACCAGGCCCCGTCCAGGGGCAGTTGAACCGATTCCGAAAGGCCTGGGCGGGGTGTAGCACATCTCCTGGGTGCTGATTGGTTATTCCGTGTCCCCGCCCCCTCGGCCCCGCGTGGTCTCCTTCTCCTTTGATCTGGGTTTCAAGACAAGCGCTGAGCAGCGGTTGGTCCGGCCCGCTTAAGCGTGATCTCGATTTGCCCAATGAGGAGCGAGCTTCGCGGGTTCTGTCGGGAAAGGCAGCTGGCCTATATAAACGGCCTGCTGGGCGTGCCCTTTCGCTAGAGTTGTCGTGAGTGCCTCTGAGGAAGGCTGGCTTTTGGGGGCGTTTTGCGCTCGCTGAGGGGGCACCTCGGGAACAATGGCGGAAGGAGATAATCGCAGCACCAACCTGCTGGTGAGTACCAGCTCCTCGTCGCGAGGGAACCGAGCGGGGCCTCCGGACTTCGGTGCGCTGCGGCCTCGTTCCTATCACCCGCCGCGGGCCCGGCCCTCCTCTCCGTTCCCAGGTGCAGGCGACGACGCCTGCCCTTTGGGCTTCTTGGGTAACCTTTGCTTGGCGGTCACTAGTGTCGACTCCTAACATCCCCTGGGGAAGGTGCACGACGGGGCGAGGAGGGCGCGTGATCATTCAACGCGACTAGGGGTTGAGGAGGAAGCGGGAGAAGGGGGGCTGTGACCAGCCTGGGGTGCAGTCCTTGGCAAAGGGCCGCGAGGGGCTCATCGAGCGCTTTTGCGGCCCAGACCCCAGCTGTATCTGGGTTTCCCCGTCTTTGATTTTAACCAGGATGTCCGTTCGCCCTTTTCCCCTAATACTTGGGCAGGGGTGGAGGGTCAAAGGGCTGCTGCCGAGAATTTCTTTTAGAGCTGGCACAGCTTTAAAACGGCAGGGAGGCTGCGAGCTCGCCGCTGGGAACTGGAGGTAGGATCCAGCTGGAGGGACAGTGGCAGGTTCTGGCGTTTGTCTGGAACGTGTAAGTCTGGGCGAGGGTGGGGGGTGTCCCAGGACGATTTTAGAGTAAGCCGGGGTCGGAGGGAACTACAGTAAGGTTGTATCACAGGCAGACAGTTTTAACCTCAGCACGAATCCCCCCTCAGGATCTAGGTAAAAACGAGAGAAATCCGTCCATCTTCTCAGTTGCCTATCCCCAGGAAAAGGCATGCTACTCACCACCAGAACAACGGTGAATAGAGAAACCAAATTATTTAATTTTGACTTTTGATTTTCCAAGAGCTCAGGTGCTAACGAATTAAGTGACTTTGCAGGGCAGTTTTGATTGTGCGTGATTTTCATTTTGCATTGGTTTTTAGATATGCATGACCTCTGCCCCCTTACATGCACACACACCACCACCCCCTTTTCTATGGTTAGCCTAGTGAGCCCCAGCCAGGTTTCTTTTAAGAGTTGATCGTTGCCCAAGTTCACACAGCTATTGAAACAACAGATCCTGGCCTGGAGCTCGGCTGCTCTTTCCACAGAGCAGTGTGACTTAATTTAAGGAGAACAAGGCCTTTGGCCTTGGATTTGCTGGATTCAGATATGTAAACCTCTGTGTATCTCAGTTTCCACATTTGTAAAATGTGGAAACTGAGCTTGTTGGGAGGAGTAATTAAAGTATAAGCACATAATATATTCAGCAGAGTTTCTGCCACATGGTAATCTCTTATTTAACTGTATTAAGCATGGTATATAAAGTCAGAAACATTGAGGTCACCTAAGTGTCAGTGTGGCACAGATAACATCTTTATCAAGATTAAGCTGCCCTGTCTCCTGTCATTTGCATATTTCCCTGTGGTAACAGTTATAAGAACACATGGGTTTCCTGTTCCAAGTTTTTTTTCTCTACCAAAATCAGCTTAAGGGCTTTTTGCCCCATTAGCTCATCTGAGAAGTCTACTTGCAGCTGATGGTCAAATTTGCAGAGAAATTTGAAGTCTAACCAAAATGTCCTGATAAGTGTAAGAAGCATTTTATTGAGATATATTGGGCTTAATATGCCTTTTATAATTTTGTAAAAGCACAGTAGTTTTCCTTAATTGTGCAGATGATGCCAACATCTAAATGATTTCATTGCACAAAGAGCTATTTTGGAAATTGAATGCTGTTCGGGAAGAGGCTTTCCTAATGGATTCAGAAGTAGGGGGCTAAATCAATGAAATGACAAAACACCAGACCAGTTGTAACTACCTGAAATGAGAAACTTTAAGTGATCCAATTTTATACTCAGGGTGCTGCCACTTAGTAGTGCATGGCTTTGGGAAAGTGCATTCTGAGCTCGCTTTCTTTAATTGTAAAATGGCTCTGATTATCCCTATCTTAAGGGGTCTATAAGGATTATGTTACATAATGCATGTAAAAGAGTAGCCCAGTGCTTGGACTTGGAAAGTGACCATTAAATGATAATTTTTTTCCCCATTCATTTCTGTCTTTGGTTTAAAAATTGCGTTTTTCTGAGAAACTAATTTGTTTAAGATAGTGATTTGTAGGAGCTGTTTTACATACCTGGTGCCTTAGAAGAATTTAACTCCCTAGGAGCCACAGAAATGTTGAGATTAGTAGAATGATCGCTTTAAATGTTACTCATATGTAGGCTGCAGAGACTGCAAATCTGGAAGAGCAGCTGCAAGGATGGGGAGAAGTGATGCTGATGGCAGATAAAGTCCTCCGATGGGAAAGAGCCTGGTTTCCACCTGCCATCATGGGTGTGGTTTCTTTGGTGTTTCTGTAAGTGAGCTATTAAATTTCTGTAGATTGTGCTTGTTACTCATAAGGGCTCAGGTTCCATTTATGGAAGTGCCTGAATCTGTAAAGAATGCCTTTGCGTAGAGCCGTTTGCCTAGTTTTCAGAATTTGTAGTACTTTGTAAACTCAGTTATCAAGGCAGTTGAATAAATCTGTGGCTCACACTTTTTGGTCTTAGGACCCTTTACACTGCTAAAAAATGTTGAGGACGCCAAAGAGCCTTTGCTTCTTCATGTTTACATTAACCGTTACAGCTGTGATGTCATGAAGCTTCCGGAAAACTACTTGTGAGAAAATTAGAATAAAAAAGGTGAATAACATCTTTGAGAACCAGAGGACTAGGAGGATAAACATCTTCAGCTAGGATTAATGAGGTCTATGTTTTTCTAACCTTTATTAATTTTTTTTTTTAAACAGGACTATCTACTATCTAGATCCATCCGTTCTGTCGGGTGTTTCCTGTTTTGTTATGTTTTTGTGCTTGGCAGACTACCTTGTTCCCATTCTAGCGCCTAGAATTTTTGGCTCCAATAAATGGTAGGTGGCATAATGATGTGGCAGTCTAATTTCTGAGAAGTTACTGCACCAGGTAGCTATGACTAGTGTGTTGTAATTAAGCACAGAGAATTGTCTTAACCATCAGGTGACTAGGGGTTAGATTTATCGTTTGATGTAAAGAATTTCTTAGCTGATTCAGATATAAATCACAAACTTCCGGTACTTATATCTCCATAGTTCTTTTATACTCTAGCATTTATTTTGACTTTTTTTTCTTCCTAGACCTTTTTATTGAAGTGAGGCTTTTTTAGGTAATGTTTTATCAAGGATTGCAGACCTCATAATGGGCTTTCCATAAAAGTAGTATGTCTACTTCTACATTTTTTCCATTGATATTTAAGATATTATAATATTAATTTCACCAATTACTTTTGAATGAATATGAAAACAGTAACGTAGATTTTTTTTGCCTGTTCATTTAGCAACTATTTATTGAATGTCTACTTTTCTATTAGGCAGACTCTTCTGGGTGCTGTGAAATATTTTGACTTTTAAGATTCATCTGGGACTTCCCTGGTGGTCCAGTGGTTAAGACTTCACCTTCCAATGCAGGGGGTGCGTGATCGATCCCTGGTCGGGAGCTAATGCCTCCCGGCCAAAACATAAAACAGAAGCAATATTGTGACAAATTCAATAAAGACTTCAAAAAAAAAAAAGAAAAAGATTGATCTTGTGTTTCACGTTGAGACCTTGAGGTAGTGCAGTGGAGGTTAGCAAAAGTGCTTTAGAATACGTTCAAGCTGTATGTATATAAGTGGGTTGTTGATTGCATTTATACCACTCTTTGAACGGGTTACTTATGAGTTCCCAAGATAAGTGGCTGTGGATCCTGTTAAAGTATTTTTTAACTTCCTTCTGGAATGTTGCATTTCTCTTTTGATCCAAATAGTGAGCAAAACTAGATATAGGAATGGATTTTTTTCTCCTAGCTACTATACTCCCTTGGTTGTTTATTTTAATTTAATTGGTAGTCTACTTGTGCCTGTCGTTTTTCGTTCTCCTGATAATAGCAAATTATAAAATAATTCTATAAAAATAAGAATTTTAAATGTAGGGTTTGCTTAAGTTATGGGATAATTAAGCATTTTTGTATTGAAATAAAGATGTTTCTGCCATAGCACAATGGTTAGTGTTAGCAAATGTGCTTTGAATTGTTTTTCATTGTGCTGCTGTTTGGGGGGCAAGTTTGTAACTATGCAATGTAGCAATTTAACAGAATCAACCTCGGACCCTGACTTTATTAGCCAGATAACATTCTAATCTGCTAATTCATAACTCCTGGAGAAGAATTTTCAGAAGTAAGCTCTTGAAGTTTCGTGATAATCAGTATGTGGCTCAGTCTTATCTACAGAGTGATTTTGTTTTTTGACCTTTATGAAGAAGGAAGGACACTGTTGCCTAGCCACAGTCCAGCCTTGACTATGGGCAGCATACAAGGTCTGATTATTTATAAGAAGTTCCAGGGCTCAGTAGAAGCCCTGCTACTGTATCTGTCACTGCAGATTTATAGGGACAAGGACTAGAGGAGAGAAAGCAACACATCTCCAGCATAGGGCTTACTTTTTATAGCAGCCATTATGTCTGTATAGCAAAGACAGTACAAAGGCAAAAATCAGAACCCAAAATACATTATAAACTACAAAGGGCTTTTTGGAGGATCTTTTTGTATTCTTACTGCTGTTTTGTTTGTGATTATATTTTCCCTCAATGGGACTAAATTTATAAGGAATTTGGATTTGAGCTCTTTGTGGCTGCCTAGGCCTCAAATGTATGAAGCCCAGTGGAGGGTATTGTGCTTTGAATGCTAGTAGTTATTATCTTACTGACGAGTGCTTAAATATAACTGTTTGGTTGAAACTTCACATCTTCCTCAAGGACTCTGATGGGTCACCACCCAGGATTCATTGGGATCTGCAAAATAATATAGGAATAGAGAAATTAATTCATACTGATTTCTGCATGACTCATAGTAGTCATGAGGTTTTTGTTACTATCATTGACCAAATTTGGCTTTAGAACCATAGATGGCCATTACTTTGTACACACACGTGTGTCTTTATGTTAAAACTTATTCCTGTGCTATGAAAGGAGTCTTTTTTGCTATGCTGAGCAGCTTGTGGGATATAGTTCTCTGACCAGGTTTTGAACCCAGGCCCTCTGCAGTGAGAGCACAGAGTCCTAACCACTGGACCACCAGGGAATTCCCAAAAGGAGTCTTAATGGTTTAAGAACTTTTTCTATAACATAATGGTGAATCATTGTTGTTTTTATTTAGATTTTCTTTAGAAGATAGTTTCTGAAATTTGAGAGGACGGTGTATTTCTGTTTACTGTTAAGATTTGCCTATAGTAAAAGGGAAGATTCTTTTCCTAGGACCACTGAGCAACAGCAGAGATTCCATGAAATTTGCAGCAATCTCGTAAAAACTCGACGCAGAGCTGTGGGCTGGTGGAAACGCCTCTTTACGCTAAAGGAAGAAAAGCCTAAAATGGTACTTTTTTAGTTTTGACTTATTTAAGTAAAGCAACATTTTAAGATTGAGTCAATTTTTGCTTCATTATAGTGTAAAGCCTTTTTGCTTTACTCTAGTTGTAGTTTGATGTTTATCATTATCTGTTAGTTTAACTCCTCTGAGTACATTCATAAATATTTATCTGTATTAAACTAAAAGTTAAAATTACATTTTGCATTCAATTTTTTATTCTTGTAGAGGTGAATTTTTTGTTTCTCTTTTATTTACTGAAATAAATGTAAAAGACATATATTTAGGAAGCATTTGTTCTCTTTTCTCTTAGCTTCACTTGAGGTTACTATGTGAAGTTATTAATTGCAAAAGTAGTTAACTTACAAACTACTTAATTTACATACAGAATTATAGTTATTCTAGGAGAGAATGTATGTAAATTCTATAAAGGAGATCTAAGGAGTTTTCTATGGCTTTTATATAATATATAGATACTAAATATTTTTAAAGAAAAGTGGGAATAAAAACGGAGTTATTTTCCAATCTTGGAAACAACCTCCTAAAGTTTCGCTTCTTAGTCTGTTTCTAGAAGTTGATAAATTCTTGTTATTTTCATTATTAGTACTTCATGACCATGATCATTTCTCTTGCTGCGGTTGCTTGGGTGGGACAGCAAGTCCACAACCTCCTTCTCACCTACCTGATAGGTAAGTCTTTGAGGACAAACTGCAGGCACATCCTGGCCAGTAAAGTCTAACTGGAATTTAGTAAGCAATATGTTCCTGCTCCCTGAGTTCCAGGCAGTGATTAAGGAACTGTGTGAGTATGGAAAGATGACTAAATCCCAGGTCCTTGTTTTCAGTGAGTTTGTGGTCTTACTGGAAGTTAAGACAAAGAACTAATAACCAAGGTAGAAAGTAATGTGCAAGAGGTAAAAATAAGCAGTGTGTCTTATCTGAGGTTGGGAGGTATGAAGCAGAAGCTTCTGGGGATAAATACCAATGGAAATAATGGGTTTCATGTTACTTCCTCCCATTAGAGTGTGTAATAGTTTGAAGAACTATCTTCTATAAAATGTTAGAATCTTTGGGAAGTTAATTGCTGCCTTTGTAATTTTGTTTTTGTTTTTAATTTTAAGTGACTTTCTTACTCTTGCTTCCTGGACTAAACCAACATGGAATCATTTCGAAGTACATTGGAATGGCCAAAAGAGAGATAAACAAGCTTCTCAAACAAAAAGAAAAGAAAAATGAATAATACATCTGCTTTATGCAGTGTGATTAATGGTGTATACATTGTCCTTGGGGACAGTGTCTTTTATGCTGTCTGGATACTAAAATGTTACAGATGTAGCTCTTTGCTGTCCCTCATTCTGCCCTTAGTTAGTAGAAATTCTGACTTGCCAAGTAAGGCTTTATGCCCAGTGTCTTCATGGGTGTGTTGTCATCCGCTGGCCTTATATGGACAACTCATTCATCATTACCACTCGTCTTGGTTTTTCTCACCCAGGGTTAATTGAACTCTTACTTTTAAAATAATATAGTGGTGAACTTCATCCTTTAGTACAGTTAACAGTGGCCTGGGATAACTGTTCAAGTTGATCTTTGCTGTAGCTGGATACAAGATAGTGGTCTGTGACTACAGGAAGCTGGTTCTACTGTCTACTTCCACAGTCTGCTTAAACAACTGTCTGGCTTCGTGAATATAGAAACCAAGTTTACCACTTCTGATGAAGAGACCAGTTAAGATTCATTCCTCATTCTGTTTCGACACTGTGGGAGAAGAATCCTCATGGAATAAAATGAAAGTAATTCCATGGCCTAGTATGTGTTGGCTTCTCCCTTGTGCAGAATTCAGCAATTTGTTGGAAGCATTGATCCTCCCTCCCAAATGGGTAATCTGACAGGCTTAGAACTCTTGTTCCCGTGCACTTAAACTTGAAGTTAGTACATCCTTGAGTGCTTTTTAGTAGCAGGCTTACGCAAGATGGTATTTAGGATTTTTAGCATACTTTTGATTTCAGATTTTCGCTAATGAAACTAAAGTACATAATAGGTTAAGAGTCGTGTCTATGACCTTCACTCCAAGACCAGCCGATAAAGAACAAAACTCATCCTGTGTTTAGTCAAGATTCATTTCAGTAGAAAATCCTACTAGTTTTTCAAGACCAGAATAAGCCTTTAAAGGTAAGCCTCAAGATTCTCATTTTATGGTATCACTGGCTGCTTTTGGTCCCCATAGATGGAGTAGTTGAAATCTGTAGGAATGAACCTCTGAGGGCTGGAAATGTGACATATTTGGGAACAATTCTTAAACTGATTAACTAGCTGTAATATAGTTTTGTGAATTTATTGCACTGATGCTGTAAAACCTGGACCTTGTGGTGTATCTGTTCCTAAGTAAGTGTTGTTTTCTCTCCTTCAATATTGCTGTAAACAGTGGCACCCATGTAGCATATGTTTGACTTCTCTTTTTTTAATGTTTCGTATACAAACTACCGTAATTTACATGTGTTTCCTCACTGTAAATAAGCTTGTCTTCCTAGATTTTTGTGTGTATGTGTGTTCTACCAATTAACTACTTTTGCAGTTTTAATCCTGTATTATTTCTTCTACTTTGTTTTGTGTAAAAGGGGAAAAATAAAAAAGCTGGAATCCCTCCTTGTGTCCTTTCTTTATAGCTTAGCCAGTACAACGTTTACATGATCGGATTTATGTACCCAATTAATGAACTACCCTGTGTGATCATTACATGGCTATAAGGTGCTCTTTAAGAATAAAATGAAATAAAAGGTTTAAATTTATTCATTCAGTAAACATCCAGGCACCACCCTAGATGGAAAAGGAGATACAATGAATAACTGATGGCCAAAGGTGATGTGTGAGAGGGCCTGGTTGGAAGAATAGGCAGGGAGCCATGCAGGAGAGAGTGCCTGCCCAGGCACCTCTGTACCCTAGGGCCTAGCTCAGAATTCGGTACCTGAGCTGCTCAGTAAATAATTGGTGGGTGACTTTTGTCTGCACTTAGAATTTTTTAAAAAATAGAGCCCCAGGCTTCCCTGGTGGCGCAGTGGTTGGGAGTCCGCCTGCCGATGCAGGGGACGCGGGTTCGTGCCCCGGTCCGGGAAGATCCCACATGCCGCGGAGCGGCTGGGCCCGTGAGCCATGGCCACTGGGCCTGTGCGTCCGGAGCCTGTGCTCTGCAACGGGAGAGGCCACAACAGTGAGAGGCCCGCATACCACAAAAAAAAAAAAAAAAAGAGCCCCAGTTGGATATTTTATCATTAGGCCTTACCATCTATACGTAGTGGATCCTGGGAACAGATTCAATATCAAATTAAATCTCTTTGCTCCCCCTCTCCCCAAAACGTATGGATCCTTCCTTGGAGCCTCCTGGGGGCTTGATGATGTCCAGAACAGGGAAGTCTCAACCCAGTCACCATAGGTCTCCTCCTGGTCACTGGATGCTCTGAAATGCTGGTCTTCCACATGCAGCTATGATTACTCCCCAGGCCAACTTGGCTACTCCTGTGCTAGCTCTGGCCACAGCACAGGTCCCCTTTCAACTCTTGCCTTTGCACCACCTCTGGCAGAGGTCCTATCATTCCAGAATTCACAGGGTGACAAGAGGCAGTTTATACATGGCCCTCCCGCTCCATTTCCACCCTTCTACCCTTTTTCCAGTTCCAATCCAACCATTCTGAGATTTCTGTCCATCTTTATATGCCCTCCTAGCTCTTAATATCTATAGGCCACACACCCTTCCTAACGTTTCAGGATCCCCAAACCCCACAAGTAATTTAGTAGCTTAGACAAGTTATAAGTGACCACTTTTTTGTTTTGATTTTTTAACCTACAGCAAAATTTGGAGACTAAGTTAAGATTGAATTTAGTTTGCTCCCTCATTTGTGAAGTGGAGATAATAGTACAGATCTCACAGGGACATTATGTAATTGCATGTGTTGTTCTGAGGATTCAGTTAATCTACAGGAAGCACTTAGTGGCAGTTAGGAATTAGTAGTTGTTAGCGCCCTTCACGACACAGATCAAATGGCGCTTCCTCTGTGAGAGCTTCAGCAACTTTCCAGGCCACTTCTCTGTTCTCACAGCACTTCATATTGGCGTCCTATGTGGCACACTGCCCAGTATTGTGCTGTTATTTAGAGATCTGTGTCTGCTAGGATCTGTACCTCTTAAGGGCAAGAACTGACATTTTTGTCCTCTCACCTGGTACAACACCTGGCAGGCACACGGTAGGCACTCATTAGATATTTCCTGAATGAAGGGATGAATGAATGAATGAAGTGTATAAAGAGATGGTGGTACTAATTTTCTATTTATGGTAAGGCTCTTGAAGGAAAGTGGACTTATTCACTTACCTTCCCACTGTTGCTAAGGCCCTCAAGGTGAGCACCACATTTTTAGTCAACAGAATGTGTTGTTAAGTGTACAGGTAACCAGTTCTTAAAGGAAATGTTCATTAGAAAAGCAAATGTCCTTTTGTAAATGTAAGTTACAACCAGAGATTTTTATATCCCTGAGATGTTCAAACTGGGAGCTTGGTTCTCCTCAATGTTCACCTGGGATTTGAGAAGCATTGGGGGTGGGGGAGGTGGGCTGTGATGCCAATCACAGACGCTGACTGAGCACGCAGGCTCCCGGGTTTTATGTGTCTCTTTTATATGGATTATTTCATTTACCCTCATAGCAACTTCAACTGATTGGTGTATCATCCCCATTTTGCAAATCGGGAAACTGATTTGCCCATTCATTTATTCAAATACGTGTCAGCCGCCTACTATGTACGAGATGACTTTTCTAGAAGCTGTGGGTACAGCGGTGAACAAAACCAACCAAATCCCTGCTTACTTAATGGAGACAGACGATAAATACACTTCCAATATTTCAGGTGCTAAGTGCTATGGAGAAAAATTAAGCAGGGCAATGGGCTTGGGGCGAATGGGGAGAAGGTTGTATGAGTGTGTGATTGAATAGAGACCTGAGGAAAGGGAGTGGGGAGCAAGTCTCGGGATAAACTGGGGGGGAGGAATACTCAAGTTAAAGGGAAAAGCAAATGCAAAGACCTTGAGGCAGAGTATGCTTGGTGTATCTGAAGAAAAGCAAGCCAGGGGCGAAAGTTGGGGGGATGATGTTCCTAGGCAAGGAGGCAGGTGTGCAAGTCAGGGAGGACCTTGGTTTTGGTAAGGAATTTGGATTTTACTGAGGGTGCTAGGAACCCTTGGAGAGTGCAAGGTCTGACAAGTTTTAAAGCGATCATTGTGGCAGCCAAGTGGGAAACACAAGGAAGGGTAAGAAGGGAGGGTAAGGGTGACAGCAGAGAGGAAAGCAGTCCATGGCAGAAGTTTCAGATGTTGGATATCTAGCCTGAGGTTACTCAGCTCCGGAGAGGGCGGAGCCAGAATTCACTTCCTCCGAGGCCGTCAGACCCTGGGCTTCAAGCCGTACCTACTGAGCATTTGTATACTACGTGCCAGACATTTTGCGAGCCCTTTGTCACCATTATCTCATCTGTTCACCTGGGATTTGAGACGGCTGAGCGTTTATTTTGAAAGCGCTTAAAAGGCTGAGCGTTTATTTTGAAACATTTGTGGCTTTCTTCCAAACTGTGTATCTCAGAACTCAAAAGCAAAGCCTGGAACTCCAGTAAATAATTTCTAATATTTAGGGAGAGTCAAAAAGGAAGCACCGATTAAAAAATATATTTTTGACTGTATGAAAAAGTACTCTATACATGTTTCAAAAAACAAAACTAAATTGTATTGGGAGAAAAGCAAGTCTTCCATCCCAGTTCCTAACGCCCTTCCCAGAGGCATTTACCGATTTCTTGTGGGTCCTTCTAGAGATACTGTAAATACGCAAGTATCAAAATTAATTCTAAATGGTAAACAGTTACTGCAATAAAAATTTGCAAATATCTAGGCCCTTGTCAGTTTTTGACTTTTACGGATTAAATGCTAGAAGGTAGTCGAACCTGTGCTAACGCCGCACCTCCACCAGCTAGCTCCCCAGGGCCTCGCCTGGGTGTTCGACTCCATCGACTCTCTACTGCCCACCCCTGAGGAGGTTCCGCCCCTCGCCCGCCTCCTTCCACTAGGCAATTCATTTTTTAATTTTTTTTGTTTTTGGCGGTCCTTTGAAAGTCTCGCGATAGCCCGACCGCTTCCCATAATTCCGTTCACTCGCCCCGCCCAACTTCTTTCCGCCATCTTTCCGTGCCGGTGAGTGTCTTTCTCTCAACCATCTAGTATCATCCGTCAACTATCGGTGCCATCCTATGGTCTAGGACTCGGCTTCGGTGCCCTGCGAGGATGTCGGAGACCTCTTGGGCCGGGGATACTATCCTTGCAGGGGTCTGGGCAGGCGGAGGGGGGAGTCCTGCCCGGCCGCCCCATGCTCTGCACTCTGGGGAGCCCGGTCTCTGAGGCGCAGGCCGCAGCCCCGGCGGGACCCGGAGCTTTCGACCGTCAGGGGGCAGTCCCGACTCTTTCGGCGGCGCCAGGATCTCCCATTAGTGGTCGAGGCAGCTCCTTGGCTCCGAGAAGCATCGGGGAGCCGTAACCTTGGTGAGCCGTGCAGCTTCCCATTACTTCGGCCGCGCCGGGAGCTTGGGAGACAGAAGATCCTCAGGAGGGAAAACTGGATCCTGCCTGGGGTGGCGGTTTGCTGGAACGAACTTGGGTCGTCTGGGCCCCAGGGTTTCCTCTCAGACACTTTGTTGAGCTTGAGGAAGCAGGTTGGATCCCTACTGTTGTCATTTGAGGCATGCCTCTATCCTTAGCTTTCAAAACTATTGAAGTTCGTGCCCATTGTGATAGAGTCGATTCTGGTGCATGTGAAATGTTTCTGCTTACCAGTGTGCTACGATTGCTGTTGGTCATAATTTTAGATGGCACAAGGACGGACGTTTCATTTTAATAGTTACGGGTGTTAGGTGAGAGTTGACTAGTATGTTTTGGGTGTTAGGACAAGGCTGACACTGAGTCAGTTGGTTTAAAGGACAATGTTAAATAGTACAGATGCTGCTGGATTCCAGAAGTTTGGAAAATATTGCTGGTGATTGTCGGCTCCCGTTCTGAATAACTGACCTACCATGGCTGGTATTTTCATTTGATTAATGAAATAATCAAATGAATTATTTGATTCGACACAGTCGACATATTCCTCTGGGTATCCTGGGGAACTAGCCTGCTTAGAAATGGGGAAACTTCCTCATGATAGAGGCAGAAAGGGAAGGATGTGTTCGCAGTGGAATGATTGGGTGCCTTTTAATGGCAATGCCAATAAAATCCCTGTTTTGTCTTCCCTGAACAGCCATAATGGTGCGCATGAATGTCCTGGCCGATGCTCTCAAGAGTATCAACAATGCCGAAAAGAGAGGCAAACGCCAGGTTCTTATTAGGCCGTGCTCCAAAGTCATCGTCAGGTTTCTCACTGTGATGATGAAGCATGGTAAGTGTCTTGCTGCTTATTATGTTTTGAGGTAAACATGTTACAGAATGGGTCCTGTAGAAGTTAACTGTTGGAGAGATGTGGGGAGATGTGGGAAGATGGGAGAACAAGGTGGCAGTCATACATGGGAACTAATGCAATTGATTGGGGCTGTGGACAGGGTAGTTCTGGACAAATGATGCTGTTCAAGAAATAACTGAGTAGGGTAGAACTGTTGAAAGGAAGAGAAAGTTTGGCAGCTAAAATGGCCTTTCTTTGTGTAACATTGCAGCTGCAACATGTCACTGAAAGGGCCCTGAAGCTAAGAGCTCCTTGGGATGGAAAGGAGGATTGTTTTGTCTTGGGCACGAGGTAGCCTTTGGGAGTGGGAAGCCGTGAAAAGGCAAGGAGGAAATAATCCCCTTTTTAACATTTCAGGGTGGATTGTTTTGGGTGTTGCCCCCTAAATTTTAAAAATTATTTTTAATACAGTCACTTGTGTTCTGTAGGTTACATTGGCGAATTTGAAATCATCGATGATCACAGGGCTGGGAAAATTGTTGTGAACCTCACAGGCAGGCTAAATAAGGTAAGGATTGATTATCTTCCATGTTTAAGAACCTTCAGAATGGTCTACCAAGGTGTTCCATGTTATAATTGCCCTTGTAGAATCAGATAATGTGCTTGCTTTAGGTTAGAAAGATTAAGGATTGATTAAAATCGTTAATTTTTATATAGGACCTTTTACTTCGTTTGTTCTCCAGGTAGAATTGTGAGTTAACTTAGTGTTTGTGGAGTAGAAGGTATCTGAAGGGAGATGCGGGAGGGTTGGGTGAAAATGAACAACCGATGATACTGGTGTTTGAATCTTGGGTGGCTCAAGGCCACTAGTCCTGACAATGTAAATAACTTTTGGTCCTTCGTCTCGCTTGGTGATTGTTGGGTATTTTGAACAGAGAGTATGGGATTCTCTAACTATTAATATTTCTGTTTTTGCTGACATAGGCTGAATGTATGTCTTTGAGGTCTCTTCTCCCTGTAGGCATAATCTACTGAATCTGATTCTTTTGACTTTGTGGTTTAACTGATTCCATGTATTTTGGGGGCAGGTATCTGTCTATAAGCAAGTTGGGGGTCTCTAAGCTGCTACCCTGCTTTCTGTGTTCAGGTTTGTAGCTTTCCTATTTGCAAGGGGTCCAACAGAGTGGGGCACACGGGCCAAGAAAGTGAGTGGTTAGTGACAGGGGCCAGATTTATTGATAAGGTTATTTCCTGGACCAACAATTCCTATTTTACAAAGTTGGTTCCTTACATAGTGAATTTGCTTCCTGTGTGGATACTTAGTGTCAGATGAAAACTACTGAATTTGAAGCCTTTGAAGAATTTTTGAAGGGAATTTTGGGCCTATGTCTTGTTTTGTTCTGTTGTAGCCATTAGACTCCAATCCCACGGAAGGATTTGGATTCACTTCTCTTTCGCTCTGACCCTCACAATGTTCTTGAAGTACAAGAGGGCGTGTCTTTTTTCCCCTGTTTTTAGGAGTTAGGAAGCTGGGAGCTGAGTCCTGCTCAAGGTCTCAGTAAACTGTGGAAGAGCTGGTTCCAGTATATAGTTTAAAGCTGTCCTGCAGCAGCTTTTGTTGATGTTAAAAAAGCAAAACCAAAAAAACTTAGTTGGAGAAGTGCCCTGTACCACATTTCTCTTGAACTACACATAATAGCTTGAGAAATAAGTTTTAACAGAGTATTTCCCAAATGGAACTCATTTGTGACATCCTTGTTCAGTGGTATACTAGTTTAGAAAATCCTGGCTAACAGGTAGTTGAAATCCAGGCCCTGCCACATTTAACTGTTTGAATTAGTTTTTGGTTTCTCTCAGTTGCAGTTTTCTTACTTTATAAGACATTTTTGCCTCAGTTTCCTTCATGCAGGAGATAGATGTACCTTATTGTGGAATTGTAATGCAGTTGGGAAGTAAGGTAGTGTTTAAAGATTATAGATTAAGAAAATTCTTGCTTTGATTGTATCCTCTTAAGATTCATCTGCTTTGGGAGTGGATGTGCTGGAGTTCTGCTAGCTGAATGGAAGGGATTTTTGCTGCTGGAATAAAGCAAGCCTGGGTGTGGTAGTGTAGAGGCCTCAGAAAGGTCTTTCACTGTAGCTTGCTTGGGTTTTCCCTATTCCTATCCCTGTATTGCTTGCATCCAGTGTGGGATTGCCCTTGACAGTCAAGTGACATTTGTAGCTGGTAAGGTGATGTTATAAAAAGAAGAACCTGAGTGGGCCTCCTGCCATGGGGCAGTTGGGCATGACAGGTCCATTTTCAGTTTCTGTGGGTTCAGATCTGTCTAGGGAAGTGTACCAGCTCCAAAGACTTCACTAAGTTCTAATCTCATAGCCTCTTCTAGTTTACAGTTAAGCATCTTGGAATCTTGAATGATTCTTATGTGGATGTGCACACACAACTTTCTGTCCGCTCCCTTAGCCCTCTGAAGGTACTAATCCTGAGTGTTCTCACGTGATCATTTCTTGTGTGTAAACAGCAGGAGGCTTCCTGCTTTGATTTTTTTTTTTTGTTTTTAAGTGCGCTAGTGATTTGTAGAGTTGGTGGTCTAGCAGAGGGCGGGGTCACATTTAGCTCTAATTAACTAAAGAGCCTTTTAGTCCCCTCATTTTCCACCAAATTGGATGTAGTCATAGACCTTGTGTGAACCCACGGATAGATTCATGTAGCCTGTTAGTGGATATTTGAAACTTTATTGTGTTTTATGGTTTAGGTGTGATGGATTGTAGTGCCTTGGCTCTTAGCTCTCACTTTGGAGGATAGTTGTTGCTGTGTCATCTCTCCCACCCAACACTGTCATAGCATGCGGGTGGGATAACTCTACCTCGTTCTGCCTTCTATACATTTTGCTAGATTAGTAGGGCTTGACTATAATTTATTTGTCTAAGACTTGAGTTCTTTAAAATCTGGTCATTTGTGCCGAGGCAGCTCTGTGGGCCATAGGAATGCACACTGGTGTTATCTTGGTGTTTTACCTCTTCTGTTGACTTTTTCAATAGTTTGCCTTTTCTTCCTAAGTAGGCATAGTCTTAATTGTGTTTTTCAAATGGCATTTATATCAAAGATTGTACAAAATAGTTACCCATTAAATGTTGAGTTGGTTGGTTTATATGACTATTCAGTTATAAATGCATTTTAGTGTTACTCTTTTTCTGTTATTGGTGAAGTGTGAACAGCGTTTTCTGTTCTGTTTTTACAGTGTGGAGTGATCAGCCCCAGGTTTGATGTGCAACTGAAAGATCTAGAAAAATGGCAGAATAACCTGCTCCCGTCCCGTCAGTTTGGGTGAGTCAATTTTCCGTATTTAAAAGTTAATGCTGTGGATCCCTGTGATGCAGTTTGACTTGAGCTTTTTTTTTTTTTTTAACTTAATAGCAGTAGCAGTTGTCTCCGTTTCCATCCTTGACTCAAGGATTAGCTTCTGTGTTGCCATACTTCATGTGTTAGGCTCTAGTTTCTGAGAGGCGTGGAAGAGCTGAGACTGGCTGAGAGACAGCAGAATTGTGTGCCCTTTAATGTCTGCTCTTTTGGCTCAGTGCATATAGTTCATATATGTTCACTGTGAATCCCTTCCTATGGCCAGAATGACTTCTCAACCATTGGCCTCTGGGGAAACTCGATTTGAAAATCTTCCTCCTCGGTAAGAGACTGAGTTCAAATCCTGGTTTTTCTGCTTTAAACCTGTGAGGCCTTGGGCAAGTCATAGCCTTGATTTCTTCATCTTAAAAATGGTAGTAGTTCTCTTGTAAGTTATAGTATCACCTGATTTAGTTCTGGTAAAGCACTTTAAGATCTGACACAGTAAGTGCTTATCTATTTGTGGTTAAGAACTTAAACCCACAGTCATGTTTGGTGATGCTGAATTTACTCCCACTTCGTGGCTGCCGTATAACAGGTATAGTGTTATGAGCGAGTCATTTCTGATTGTAGTTACGATACTAATTTTCATGCCTCCCAGTTGGCATACCTTCTGTGTCTTACGTTGATCCCCATAGTAACCCATGAGGTAGCCAGGCCAGGTGGGACGCCCTTTGTCCAAATAACTGTGTACAGTAGTTGGCCTGTGATGGTACACACAGTAAGTGGCAGAAACAATTCAGTCAGTACTTGAATGCTTTAGATTGCATGTCTCCTTGAGAGCAGAAAGTGACATTTTGAAGTTAAAGGAGTTCCAGTCTTTGCTCTTAGGTAACATTGCTTCTCGTTGTTAGCTGAGGCCAGGGCTGTATGTGTATAGCTGATATCTCTGGGTTTGGGTCTTTGGTTCTAGGAACCGTGCCTGTGTACTGCCAGCCTGTGGAGGCAGCATTAGTCTGTGTGTCCATTATGGGAAGGCATCTTAAGCACTGATAAATGTTGGAGTTTTTCTGTACCAGAAAGTAGCTCTGTGTTGAACATTCTTAGGAAAAACTTACCAGCTTTTTTTTTTTTTTTTTTTTTTTTAAACTTTCCATAGTTTCATTGTACTGACAACCTCAGCTGGCATCATGGACCATGAAGAAGCAAGACGAAAACACACAGGAGGGAAAATCCTTGGATTCTTTTTCTAGGGATGTAATACATACGTGCAAATAAAATGCCTCAGAGGACTCTGGTGCTTCCCTCAGTCGTTTTGAACTTTGTACAGCAGAGTAGCAAGAGCGTCTGCGGGAGTGTACAGCCTTTGTGTTAATTGGTGAATGCTGTTTCCTTGACGTAGAAGAAAGTTTTGACTTGGGATAACTTTCGCCGTCACCCTTGTGGCTCACCAGAGGAGGGTGTGTCTGGTCCTGGATGGTTGACTCTGGGTTGGGGTCCAGGTGGTGAAGCTGTCCCTTTCTGGAGTCTTACATTAACCCTGGAAGGAGTGGTGCCTTTCCTCTTTTTAGCTTGACAGAATACACAT
The DNA here is from genome assembly GCF_951394435.1 of Stenella coeruleoalba. Lineage (NCBI taxonomy): Eukaryota > Metazoa > Chordata > Mammalia > Artiodactyla > Delphinidae > Stenella > Stenella coeruleoalba. The sequence continues at coordinate 64,521,656 of NC_137161.1, read as the reverse complement.
TTCAAGCCCTAAAAATATGATATGGTTGTAGTTGATTATGTAAGTGCTCATAAGGAAACAGATAACTAGAGCCCCACAGCTCACTAAGACTCATCTCAAAGTAAATTTGGATGGCATATCAGGGACATTTTAGCAATATGTGGTTATAAAATGTCATTTTTTCCAAAAAGTGGACCATCTTTTAAAAACTAGTTTTACTGTAAACCTGTCACCAAGTATATTCTGGAATTGGCGAGAATTAGTTTACTGGACCACTTGACCTGGGAAATGCTTGTAAAGAGCTCAGACACCAAAGAGAGGGCAGGGGTGGCTTTTGTGAAACAGACCACGGCTCCACTCTCCCTTCTAAGAGTAGTGCTGTCCAGTACAGCTGTAACGAGAGCTACACTAATGTGTAGTTAAGCCTTCTAGTAGCCGCGTGAAGACAAAGAGAAACAGCTGGGATTGATTTTTTTTTTTAATAACATTTTGTGTTCAAAAGTTAAAATTTCAGCATATACTTGATGTGAAAAACGAATGGGATTGTACTCTTCATGATGTCTTTGAAATGATGAACACTACATTTATTTACACCTAAAGCACATCTTAATTGGGACTAGCCTCTTTTAATAGCTACATGTGGCTGGTGTTCCGTATTGGACAGCACAGTCTAGACTCTTGATTCTTGGTGGGTCTGGCCAAGGAGAAAGGACGCTTGGAAGAGATCCTGGGTATGTTATGTAATTGAGCACCTAGCCAGCTGTATTTTCCTGCATAGGAGTAGGGTGAATGGGGCAGCTCAGCCTTACAAAAAAGGACAGCAGCTACTTTCCTCAGTTGTCTGCTGGTCAAGTGGGCCAAAGTTAAAAAGGCTGTCAGGTTGTAGGCCTTATTACAAGATGTCCAATAGACCCAATAGGATGTTAGGTGCCTAAACCTGTCTGATGTATGGGTTTGATTTTATTTTTCTTTTCAGAAAAGGATAAGTTTCACAGTTCTCCATTGGGATTGTTTTGATAACTTTCCTATAGGGCTGTTTTTTGACTTTCTTCTGGGTCAGACAGTTCTTGGTAAAAACCCTTGCTGACCTGGCGTAAGGTGAATTCTGGCAAGTGACGACTTCTTTGTTCTTCCTGTTGGGTAAACAGGGACAACTTAACCTCATGGGGTTGCTAACATGGACTGGTGCATGGCTTGTATTCAGTAACTTAGTAACTTCCTGGAAGGAGGGCCTACTGTAAGATACGGGAAACAGGAGTACCTAGACACCCTAGAGATGTGGCTGGTAACCACATGTGGTAGGCCTCACTTGCCAAAATGTGAGAAGAAAAGTTGAGAGGCATGTGTGGGTTTGGGGCCTCTGATGTTTGGAAGGCCATGAGTAAGTAACATGGGTTTGGGGGCTCAGTACACCAGGATTGAGGTCTGCTTTTCCACGTAATAACTTTGATTCCCTCATCTGTATATTGGGGATAATGGAAAAAAATCTACCTCAGTTGAGGGAAAGATGAGGTTATATAAAATAGCACTTGACAGTCATTTTACAGCTGTATTTGTCAGACACTGAAGTGAAGTGAGTCTAGAAGACCAAAGAGCTAATGGTTGATTGGTTCTCTTAATGCCAAATTTGTAAGCTCTAGGTGGATGGAGGCCATGTTTTGTTTACTGTTGTCTGGTCTCTAGCCTGATACATGGCACATAGGGGAAGACTCAGTAAGTACACGTTGACTGAATATCATACTGGGCATTGACTTCAAATGCTAAAGTGAGGACAAGAAAATGGCCCTATTTGCCATTAGTAGGAATCCTGTGTCCTTTAAAATGAACAAGGCTGGGAAAAATCTGGATAAGGAAAATTGGATGACCTGTTGATGAATTTAACAGCACATGAGTGAGGAAGCAGGTGGCCTTAGTCCTTGTTTCTGAGACCCAGTAAGAGTTGTAACATGACGGGGGACTGGTTGGCTGGGTCTAGACGCCTGGGTTTGAGGCTCTGGAGATAGTTTAGGTTCCTGCTGGCATAATGACTTGGCTCAGAGTTGTACTTTGCTGTGGTGTGAACTCAGCTTTTCCTCCTAACGTGCTACTGTTGCCAGCCGGCAGAGATCTGGGGTTCGGAGTGGGACAGCCCACCAGATGCACTTCGAGTCAGTGTTAAAGGGGGCCGCAGCACGTACCCAGACCCTGGAAGTCAAAACCGCTGCCAAGAACATCCTCCATGTTTTAGCAGCACGTCTGTGTCCGCGCCAGTGCATGCCGTGTCCTCATTTAGAACCTGTTTTGCCTTGCCTCTGGGTAACTTGGGTAGATAGAATTCTGAGTACTCAGTTCTCTGGGAAAACCAGAGTTATTACAGCCTTCCTTGGTCAGGTCAGCATCTGAGATTACTTTTCCCTTCTCCCCAGGCTAGGAAGTTCGCTTTCCACTACTGACCCCGAAGAAAGCAAGCTCTGGGAGACCCGAAGTCTGATTCTTACTTGGCTTTCCAGTCGAATTCACTGTTTCCCAAAACAGCTGACCATACCAGTTGTTTCATCTTTACTATAGAGATAATCTAATCTTAAACTCTAAATCACCCCCACATATGTGCCCCACCTCTGAGCCCTTGCTTATGGCTCACCCCACCTGGAATGCCTTCTCCTCTTCCCCAGAGGTGTTCCCAAGATCCAGCTTACCTGTCACTTCCATCGTAAATCTTCCTCCAAAAGGAACATGTGTTGTTATACTCTATCTTTTCTCTCCTAAAGATATAAATGCCTTAATAAGGCTAATAGTAGTTTTTAGTGTTTGTTAAATGTTTACTGCTATATGCCAGGCATGGAACAAGAGCTTTACATGTATCATCTCATTTCATCTTAATTCTGCATGATGGCTACTATTGCTGGCTCCAGTTTTTCAGGTGAAAAAAATGAAGCACAGAGCTTTGACACCATTTATTGAAGATGCTAGGGAGTGGCAAAGTCAGGATTTAAATGCTTTACCAGTCTAAGTTTTCTGGCCCTTATGTTCTGGCATACATTCTCTTTATCTTCAGTGTGTAACTAAATTTATTATATGTTTACTATATCCAGGCACTCGGGGTACCCAGGGTGTGCCAACATCTAGTCCATGTTCCACAGCAGGAGCCCTGTTATCTCCGTCCCCAGCATCTAGCCTATCAAAGATGTCAGCATGTTTAAAAAAGTCATCACTGAGCCTCTGGGCCATGGGAGAGTGTTTTTAAAAGTGTAATCCCATCCAGTGCCTGTGTTATAGTGTTGAGTCCACAGAATTCCATGGTCCCAAGAATCAGTCTCAGGGAAGCATGGGAGTAGAGTGGGATATGGGCAGGATTCAGTTCAAGGTCACTGTCCTGGCACCCAGGTTCCCAGTTTTATGTTTTAAGTAATCTAATGGGCAATGAAAGTGCTGCAGACCACACAGAAAATAAGGGAGGCAGTAAAGAAAGATATGGTTAATAGAATGGATCACATGCTGTGTGATCTTGGGCCAGTTGCCTTTCCTTTATGTGCATCAGTTTCTTCATCTTTAATGTAGGGATAATGGTACTACTCTCTGTGGTGGTCATTAAGATTAAATATAATGCTTGTAAAGTGCTGGAATGGTAATTAGAGCTGTTGGCAAAATATTCAGGTTCTCCACCTGACAGGCACATGTACTTTCCATGTGATTAATTCTGGTCAATGAATGAGCTGTGAGCAGAAGTGATGTGTGTTCCAGGCTGGAGCATCTAGTGGCTGGTGGGAGAACTCCCATGCACCCTGTTTCTTTCTGCCATGGTGATGGGCACTGGGCTGCATTAGCCCAGGCCTGGGAGTGTGGATGACAGTGCAGAGATCCAGCTATTCAGCAATGACAGAGTAGGAAGAGCAAGAAATCACCCGTTGATGATTCTGCTTTGTTACTAGCCTCCTGCTACAAGTGCTTAGAGCAATCTCTGAAATTTAGTAAGGGCTTATTAAGTTACAAAAAGGAAATGGGTGGGCTATAGAATAATAGGGTTTATCATTCTTTGAGTGGATGTCAGGAGACTGTAGGACCCTCTGTTCTCAACGTGGCTTTTTCCATTACCCACCGCAACCCCCTCCATGCGTACACGTGGCTCTTACGTACCCCCAACCCGCAGCCCTCTGACACAGACAGTCCGTCCTTAGGTGGGGCACCTGCCTCAAACCAGGTAGAGGATACATGAGGGTTTTTGAACCTGGAAGACGTGAGGTTTGTGTCTTTAAAATGGTGGAAATGATAAGATAAAAACCTTGAGTGCTGCTGATTATCATGATTTCGGCCACGTGGAAGAAGATGCTTGGAGCAACAGAGGAATGTCCCTGAGCAGACAGATGCATCAGGTCCTTACGGTGTTTGGCTTCCAGTGGTTCCTGAGATGCAGCTGCACCCTACCCTTCCCATGTTCATATTCTGTGAGCAAGGAATAACATTCTCCACTATTTTTTTTCAAAAGTACTAGTTTGAACTAAATTTAAATTTAGTGTATTTAAAATAAATTAATGAAGCTAAAATTAAATTTACTAATTTGAACTAAATTCTAGTTACTTGCAAACTAACACAGGCCTACTTGCAGCTCTTTCACCAATCTGCTCTGGAGCTTCTTGGGGATCAATCTTGTCATCTGTCAAATGGGGGGCTGGGATATTAGTCCTACCTGCTTTTTGAAAATATTGAAGTATAGTTGATTTACAAGGTTGTGTTAGTTTCTGGTATACAGTACTACCTGCTTTATTAGTCATCATTTTTCGTTGCAAAAAACAGAAACCACTCTAGCTAGTTTAATTTATTACAGGATATAAGGTAACTCAGTCTCTGGAAGGGCCAGAGGCTTTCCTCCAGGGCTGGTATCTCCGTTACACCCCTGGCCCATTCTGTTCAAAAACTCAGCTCCTGAGTTCTTTGCCCCTGCTGTTTCTGGAAGCTTGAGGTTTCTATCACCCTTACTACTATCAGTTCTACACTGACTTCATGTTAGCCTTTGATGCATGGTTTCTCAACCTTGGCACAATTGACATTTTGGGCAGGATAATTCTGTGTGTGTGTGTGTGTGTGTGTGTGTGTCTGTCTGTCCTGTACATTATACGATGTTAGCAGCATTGTTGGCCTCCCCACATTACATGCCAGTTGAGACAACCAAAAATCACCCCAGGTTGAGAAACACCGTTCTATTGGATCAAAGCTTCACACTCCACTGCAAGCAGACTGTGCCAGGGCAAGAGTTCAAAAAGAGGCCTGGGTGTCATATGTCTGTGTATTTAAAAGTAATAAATCAAGGGCTTCCCTGGTGGCGCGGTGGTTGAGAGTCCGCCTGCCGATGCAGGGGACACAGGTTCGTGCCCCGGTCCGGGAAGATCCCACATGCCGCGGAGCGGCTAGGCCCGTGAGCCATGGCTGCTGAGCCTGCGCGTCCAGAGCCTGTGCTCCGCAACGGGAGAGGCCACAACAGTGAGAGGCCTGCCTACCGCAAAAAAACAAAAGCAAAAACAAAAGTAATAAATCAAGCTAACAAGATGTTTAGTAAAATATGTTTGTTCTCATCTCCTATCTTGACAGCTTCATAACAACAATGAAACCCCAAACAAATTTGGTTTTATATGATGAAGTTGGCAGAATGTCTAAACTGAATTATTGCATATATTCTGAGCAAGTTGATGGGACAGCAATATTTGAATGAGAAAGACATTCATAATTTATAAACTATTATATAGTCCATAAAATTTATTTCTCTTGCCTTCATTTTTCATAAAATCACTAAATATGTTGTTATAATAAAGGTTTTTGCATAGTTTATGTTCTACAGGCAGTAGTGATCCAAAAGACAAAAAAAGTGTAATTAGTTTCAAAATATAAAAATTTGAATATGTTTTCATAGAAGATATAAATGAAAGTTAATATAAAAATTTTAAAGCTCAAAAACCTCAGTGAAGTTGCTTTTTAAGTATTCAAAGGTATTAAAATTACAGGGCAAAATACAGATTATATAAGTATTGAATATCAAAGTTTTAAATCAAAGTTGTTTAAAGCTAGAAAATTTTAATATTTTGAAAACAATTTTATTAATAGTTTTATTATGTAATATTTCTCTTACATGACTTTTTGCAGTTGTACTATTCAGTGTCAATCTAGCTGCTAATATAAAGAATTGGTATTACTTTATATTTCTGTCTTTGGATAGAAGAATGGAAATTTCTATCCAAATAGAAATTCTGTATCTCACATACACAAATTAGAGAGTGATATTAACTACTTAAATTGCAAAATGTTCCGTGGAAAGGACAAGCAGGAACATGAAGAGAAACAGAAAAATGGACGCTCAGCACTGCTGGCAAGTGATGCTTGTTATGCTAGAATCTATTGCACACGTGCTGCTTGAGAAGGAGAAGTTATTAAGAAGTTAATTTGTCCTTTCACTTAAGTATTTTCAATGCTAAAGTTCTTCGCATACTCTGACATGGTGCCTGTCTGCAACACTGGCAGAGGCCACTCCCCACAAACCTTTCTGATATTTAGATACAGTTGCCCTTTGTTTAGAGATTTTAGGGTAAGAGGTGAGGAGAACATTCTTGGGGGCCTAAACGGTGTTATGAAATGGGATGTTTAGGATTACAGTTCATGCTGAGCCAGTGCTAAGCATGTGATCCTGAATGACAAAAGCACCCTGTGTTCCTTAATACATTTATGTTTTTATGTATTTCTGAGATACAGGGCCAATCTTGCTAGGATGTAAGTGCACTACTGGCTGCAAGGGAGACAGGGAAAACAAGTCCTCAGCCTCCATCTTGGGGATATTTAGACTCACAATATAGGAATTTCCCCAAACGTAGAAAGAGTGCTCAAAAGGTGCTGGGCAACCAAAATCGGTGGAATAGGGAAGTCCAGGGCTCCGTTCTTTCCCCAAAACAACTAATGAGCTGGTGAAGACTGTCAGAGTCAGCTTTTGAAGAACTCTGAAATCTAGTCAAAAACTAACAACAGCAAAGGGAAAACCTGGTGAAGAGAGAAACTGCTTCTTTATGGTGAGAGGGTGCGGTGGCATTTCAGATTGCCCACCCACCATCCCCCACACTCCATGGCCGTGAGGATGTGACCCAGACTTCTCGTGCTGGTTGCGAGTGCCAGAAGGGAAACTGTTCTTGAACAACTGTGGTGGTGGGGTCAGCCTGCCTGGTGGCTCCCTCAGGACAGGTGGAAAGGCTTCCTGTTTCCACACTCAGGGCATTCCTGGGGCTGGGGTGACAGGTGGCTTTTGCTAAAAGCATTTAAAGGCACAGACAGGTACTGGCCTCAGCACCCTGCAGCAATACTTGGGACAGGTAATAGATCAAGAAGCCTGAGAAAGAGACATATGTGGGAATAGGGCTTTTCAAAGCTTCCATGTGTGCCTGGGACTCGAGAAAGCCATGTGCAGGCTAAGAGTGAGACACAGTCAGAGAAGGCCTGAGAAGGCTCTGGGCTTTCATCTCTTGCTGGCCTTCAGGCTCTGTGCAAGCAGGAAGTGAAGCTAAGGCAGAGTTGCAAGTAGCCTCTGCTAAGTGTTCAAGGCGTGCCCTGACACAGATCCAGTTGGCAAAGACTAAGAGGGTATTTTTTCTTTCCTCTAAAAGAATTCTTCTTTATTTCTTTTGTTAGCTCCAGACATTTAAGGTAACTCTGCCAAAAGAGCAGTTGTCCGATAAGCTAAAGGAACACAGAATTCAGTGGCAAAGACTACAGACCTTACAAAAATACAAAACTCACTAAATAAGCAAACAACAGCAACCTATAATAGGAAGAGGAAGGAAAATCTGACTTCCAGAGTTGCCACATATTCAAAATATCCAGTATTCAACAACCAAAAATCACAAGCCATGCAAATAACAAGAAATTATGGCCATTCACAGGACAAAATTAATTAATAGAAACTGTCCATGAGGCAGCCGTATTTCCTCACTAAAAATAAAGCCCTGTTTTGGGGCTGTGAGGATGAGATGTGTTTAGAATGAATGTATACATGTGTGGTGACACTGAGGAACCACTGCGTGATGTGTTCTCTTGCTGTTTGGATGGGGTTGCGTGTCTGTATCCTCTTAGAAAAGTACACAGTGTGCCAAGGGAGAAAGAGGGAGAGCTCCCAGGAGCACGTGGTTCCAGCCAAAGAGATGGTGGTATGGGTGGGTGCGTAGGTGCCCAGGGAGAGGCGGTCCACACCAGCTGTGTGATTGCTCCCAAACCAGAGAGAAGATGTAAAGTTCCTGCTTCCCGAGGCGTCCAAAGGACAGGGGCTTTGTAGAGTGTAACCCAGATGCTGTGTGAATGGGAATGTAGGGGAGGGCGGGGCCTTGACAATGAACTTGACAGTAGAATGGACTGTGGGGATATAGCTCAGCCTTCTTACCTTTGAGCTTCAGTCTCATTTGTGAAAACAGATGATGATGATGATGATAATGATGACGGCCATACTTGGACTGTGCATTCTGTGTTCCAGACACTTCATATAAGAACTCATTTAGTTTTCATATTAATATTACAAGGTGGTGCATTTTACAGATGAGGAAGCTGAGGTGTAGGGAAGTTAGTTAGGTCACTTGGTCGTACAGCTAGTATTTGGAGAAAGCAGATTCAGATCTGGCGTCTGTCTTAAGCACTGCCCTGGCTTTCATGGGCTTATCATGAGGATTAAATGGGTGAACACATTAAGAGCTTAGTCTGGTGCCTGGCACAGGATAAGTGTTCAGAAAATCGTAACAGCTGTTGTCATCAGTATCAGAATCCAAACATACAAGTGGGGGCTTTCTCCAACTCTCTCATGTCAGATGTGCTTATGTGTGTAAACAGCCGCGTTTAAAAGGGGAGTGGGGAACATCGTTTTGCAACTACCTATTAAACTGGTGGATCTTTACTTAGAACAAATTACAAGCACCTTTGTGCTGCCTGGAAGGTAAAATTTGCTCAAGCCTTCCCTGGTTTTACCCCAGCTTGGGCCCACTCGGCTGGGTGAGCTGACCGCACCGTCTGTCCCTCAGCCCCTGTGCGTCTTCCCTACCAGGCACTGACCTCGCATTTGTCTAACTTCCTGGTCATGAGCCAGTCTCTCCTGTTAGACCTCAAAGGATCTGAGAGGTTCACAGGAGAACACACAGGATGTGGCTGGTCCTCTGGGTGATTCTGAGGGGCCCCAGTGTAGGCCCTGAGAAAATGTGGGCAGCCCCATCCCCAGTCCATTCTGGTGGTCTGTTTGATAGAGCAAAATCCAGATGTCAGAGAATTTGATTTTCTTTGTTTCTTTCCCGTGAAATAGAATGTGGATCTGGTGAATGGGGAAGAATCTAGTGATTCATATTTTCTGCTTATTTGGCTCCTGGCTGAATGGGAATTTGCATTACTTAATGTCTGACTTTTTTCTGGGGAATCAAAATAAGTTTCCTATTCAATTATTAAGCAAGTTTCACAGCCAAAGAATCCTCTTATTTTTACAAGTGGGATATTCCTTGGTGGAGGGTGTCTGAGTAGTTGATCCCTCTCATGTCCTCCATTTCCACTGTCCTCGTCTGTGCAAGAAGTTAAACTACCTCATTCATGGATTAGGAGCTTCTAAGAGGCAGTTTGGGAGACTTTGACCTTGGAAGCTGGGAGTGAATTCTTAATATTCACCAGTTGTGGGGTAAGAGTTTGTGTCTCCTCTTTGTTCTTCAATCCATCAGCTTCGGACATGCTCACACAGGCCACATCCCTTGGGCCTGGGGTCATTGGAGACAAAACATGAAGGGAACAGAATAGTGTGTAGGGTCCAGTGTGCTCTGCCCTCGGCTGATCTGGGAAAAAACCCAAAAAACTCTGATGCCCTTGAGGTGGAGCTTAAACCAGGCTTGTAGCTGGGCCATGTCTGGGAAGCCCACAGATTAGTTTCAATTAAGTGTCTTTCCAGTTGGTCCCATTTGTCCCATCAGACTGTAGGCTTCTTGAGGGCAACTCAGCCACGATTCCTCTTTCCCTTCCTTTCTCCTCCTGTGCCATCATGTGTACAGCACAATGATTTTAAAAAAAAAATTTGTTGAAGTTATAGTTGATTTAAAATGTTGTGTTTAATTTCTGCTGTACAGCAAAGTGACTCAGTTATATATATTCTTTTTCATATTCTTTTCCATTATGGTTTATCACAGGATATTGAATACAGTTCCCTGGGCGGTAGGGACCTTGTTGTTTATCCATCCTATGTATACTAGTTTGCATCTGCTAGTCCCAAACTCCCAATCCATCCCTCCCCCAACCCCCTTCCCCTTGGCAGCCACCAGTCTGTTCTCTATATGTGTGAGTCTGTTTTTGTTTCGTAGATAAGTTCATCTGTGTTGTATTTTAGATTCCACATATAAGTGATATCATATGATATTTGTCTTTCTCCTTCTGACTTCACTTAGTATGATAATCTCTGGGTCCGTCCATATTGCTGCAAATGGCATTATTTAATTTTTCTAAATGGCTGAGTCCTATTCCACTATATATGTGTGTATTTATATATGTATTTCAATTCCCTGATGACTGGTAATGTTGAGCACTTTTTCATGTACCGGTTGGCCATTTGTATATCTTTGGAAAAATGTCTGTTTAGATGCTTTGCCCTTTTTTTTTTTTTTTTTTTTGCTGTACGTGGGCCTCTCACTGCTGTGGCCTCTCCCGTTGCGGAGCACAGGCTCCGGACGTGCAGGCTCAGCGGCCATGGCTCACGGGCCCAGCCGCTCCGTGGCATGTGGGATCCTCCCGGACCGGGGCACGAACCCGTGTCCCCTGCATCGGCAGGCAGACTCTCAACCACTGCGCCACCAGGGAAGCCCCCTTTGCCCACTTTTTAATCAGATTTTTTTTTTAAACATCTTTATTGGAGTATAATTGCTTTACAATGGTGTGTTAGTTTCTGCTGTGTAACAAAGTGAATCAGCTATACACATACATATATCCCCATATCCCCTCCCTCTTGCATCTCCCTCCCATCCTCCCTATCCCACTCCTCTAGGTGGTCACAGAGCACTGAGCTGATCTCCCTGTGCTATGCAGCTGCTTCCCACTAGCTATCTGTTTTACATTTGGTAGTGTATATATGTCCATGCCATTCTCTCACTTCTTCCCAACTTACCCTTCCCCCTCCCCGTGTCCTCAAGTCCATTCTCTACAGCTGTGTCTTTATTCCTGTCCTGCCCCTAGGTTCTTCAGAACCATTTTTTTTTTTTTAGATTCCATATATATGTGTTAGCATACGGTATTTGTTTTTCTCTTTCTGACTTACTTCACTCTGTATGACAGACTCTAGGTCCATCCACCTCACTACAAATAACTCAATTTTGTTTCTTTTTATGGCTGAGTAATATTCCGTTGTATATATGTGCCGCATCTTTATCCATTCATCTGTCGATGGACACTTAGGTTGCTTCCATGTCCTGGCTGTTGTAAATAGTGCTGCAATGAACATTGTGGTACATGACTCTTTTTGAATTATGGTTTTCACAGGGTATGTGCCCAAGAGTGGGATTGCTGGGTCATATGGTAGTTCTATTTGTAGTTTTTTAAGGAACCTCCATACTGTTCTCCATAGTGGCTGTATCAATTTACATTCCCACCAATAGTGCAAGAGGGTTCCCTTTTCTCCACACCCTTTCCAGCATTTATTGTTTGTAGATTTTTTGATGATGGCCATTCTGACAGGTGTGAGGTGATATCTCATGGTAGTTTTGATTTGCATTTCTCTAATGATTAGTGATGTTGAGCATCCTTTCATGTGTTTGTTGACAATCTATATATCTTCTTTGGAGAAATGTCTATTTAGGTCTTCTGCCCATTTTTGGATTGGGTTGTTTGTTTTTTTGATATTGAGCTGCATGAGCTGCTTGTGTATTTTGGAGATTAATCCTTTGTCAGTTGCTTCATTTGCAAATACTTTCTCCCATTCTGAGGGTTGTCTTTTGGTCTTGTTTATGGTTTCCTTTGCTGTACAAAAGCTTTGAAGTTTCATTAGGTCCCATTGGTTTATTTTTGTTTTTATTTCCCTTTCTCTAGGAGGTGGGTCAAAAAGGATCTTGCTGTGATTTATATCAAAGAGTGTTCTTCCTATGTTTTCCTCTAAGGGTTTTATAGTGTCTGACCTTACATTTAGGTCTTTAATCCATTTTGAGTTTTTGTGTATGGTGTTAGGGAGTATTCTTCTTTTACCAGATTTTTTTTTTATTCCTCTTGAGTTGTATGAATTCCTTATATATTTTAGGAGTATATCATATGGGTGGTTTTCGAAGATTTTCTCCCATTCTGTAGATTGCCTTTTCATTTTGTTGATTGTTTCTTTTGCTGTGCAGAAGCGTTTTAGTTTGATGTAGTTCCACTTGTTTCTTTTTGCTTTTTTTGCCTGAGCTTTGATGTCATATCCAAAAAAAATCATTGCCAAGACCAACGTCAAGGAGTTTTTCACGTATATTTTCTTCTAGGAGTTTTACCATTTCAGGTCATACATTACATTTAAGTCTTTAATCCATTTCAAGTTAATTTTTGTGAGTGGTGTAAAATAGGGACCTAATTGTATTCTTCTGTATGTGGCTATCCAGTTTTCCCAAAACCATTTATTGAGGAGACTGTTTTTTCCCATTTTGTGTTCTTGGTGCTGTTGTCAAAGATTAGTTGACCATATATGTGGACTCTCTGTTCTGTTCCATTGGTCTATATGTTTGTTTTTATGCCAGTACTGTACTGTTTTGATTACTATAGCGTTGTAATAGAGTTTGAAATTAAGACGTGTGATACCTCCAGCTTTGATCTTCTGTCTCAAGATGGCTTTGGCTATTTTTTATTCCTCTTGAGTTGTATGAATTCCTATATATTTTAGGAATATATCATATAGGTGGTCTTTGCTTTGGTTTTTGCTTTGGCTATTAGTGTTTCCACACAAATTTTATTTACTGTTTCTGTGAAAAATGTCTTTGGAATTTTGATACAGATTATGTTGAATCTGTAGATTACTTTGGGTAGTTTGGACATTGTAACAATGTTAATTCTTCCAGTCCATGAATATGGACTACCTTTTCATTTATTTGTATCTTCTTCAATTTCTTTCATCAATGTCTTCTAGTTTTTGGCAAACCAGTCTTTCATGAGAATTCCCTGGTGGTTCAGTGGTTAACACTTGGTTCTTTCACTCAGGTTCAATCCCTGGTCAGGGAACTAAGATCACACAAGCTACTCGGTGTGGCCAAAAAAACCCCAAAAAACAACAAACAAACAACACACACAAAAAACGCCCCCCCCCCAAAAAACAAAACAAACAAAAAGCCCTGTCTCTTACCTCCTTGGTTAAATTTATTCCTGAGCATTTTATTGTTTTTGATGTTGTTGTCAATGGGATTACTTTCTTAATTTCTCTTTCAGATAGTTTGTTGTTAATGTATAGAATGTAACTAATTTTTGTATGTTGATTTTGTATCCTGCAACTTAACTGCATTTGTTTATTAGTTCTAACAAGTTTTTTGTGACATCTTTAGGGTTTTCTATACATAATATTATGTTATCTGCAAACAGAGACAATTTAACTTCTTTCTTCTGATTTGGATGACTATTTCTCTTTCTTGTCTAATTGCTCTGACTGCAATTTCCAATACTGTGTTGAATAGGAGTGGTGAGAGTAGGCATCCCTGTCTTGTTCCTCATCTTAAAGGAAAAGCTGTTAGGTTTCCACCATTGAGTATAATGTTAGTTGTGGGCTTGTCATATATGGCCTTTATTATGTTGACATATATTCCTTATAAACCCAATCTGCTGAGAGTTTTTCACCATGAAAGAATGTTGAATGTTGTCAGATGCTTTTTCTGCATCTATTGAGATGATCATATAATATTTATCCTTCATTCTGTTAATGTGGTGTGACTCATTGATTGGCTTGCTTATGTTGAACCATCCTTATAAGCCAAGGCTAAATCCCACTTGATCATGGCATGTGATCCTTATAATGTGTTGTTGAATTTGGTTTGCTTGTATTTCACTGAGGATTTTTGAATCTATGCTCATCAGGGATATTGCTGTGTAATTTTCTTTTCTTGTGTCCTTGTCTGGCTTTCTTATCAGGATAATGCTGGCCTTGTGAAATGAGTTTGGAAGTGTTCTCTCCTTTTCAATTTTTTGGAAGAGTTTGAGGAGGATTGGTGTTAATTATTCTTTAAATGTTTGGTAGAATTCACTGTTTTTTTTTAAATTGAAGTATAGTTGATTTATAATGTGTTAATTACTGCTGTACAGCCAAGTGATCAGTTATACACACACACACACACACACACACACACACACACATTCCTTTTTTAAAATATTCTTTTCTATTATGGTTTATCATAGGATTTTTGAATATAGTTCCCTGTGCTGTACAGTAGGACCTTGTTGTTTATCCATTCTATATATAAAAGCTTACATCTGCTAACCCCAACCTCCCACTCCATCCCTCCGCCAGCTCCCTCCCCCTTGGCAACCACTAGTCTGCTCTATGTCCGTGAGTCTGTTTCTTTTTCATAGATAGATTCGTTTGTGTAATATTTTAGATTCCACATATAAATGATATCATGTGGTATTTGTCTTTCTCTTGCTAAGTACGTTACTTACTATGATAATCTCTAGTTGCATCCATGTTGCTGAAAATGGCATTATTTCGTTCTTTTTTATGGCTGAGTGGTATGCCATTGTGTATATGTACCACATCTTCTTTATCCATTCATCTGTTGATGGACATTTAGGTTTTTGCATGTCTTGCCTATTGTGAATAGTGCTGCTATGAGCATAGAGGTGCATGTATCTTTTTGAATTATAGTTTTGTCTGGATGTGTGCCCAGGAGTGGGACTGTTGGATCATTTGATAAGAATTCACTATTGAGGCCAGTTCCTGGTCTTTTCTTTCTTGGGATATTTTTGATTACTGATCAGTCTCCTTAATAGCTACAGATATGATCAGATTTTCTATTTCTTTATGATTCAGTCTTGGTAGGTTGTATGTTTTTTGGAATTTATCCATTTCTTCTAGGTTATGTAGTTTTGTGGCACATAAATGTTCATAAGACTACTTTGATCCTTTATATTTCTGTGGTATCAGTTGTAATGTCTTTTCTTTCATTTCTGATTTTATTATTTGAGTCTTTTCTCCCCCACTCCTCTTTTAGGTAAAGGTTTGTTAAATTTGTTTAGCTTTTCAAAAAACCAACTCTTAGTTTCATTGGTCTTTTCTATTGTTTTTATAATCTCTATATCATTTACCTCTGCTCTGCTTCTTTCTGCTAACTGTGGGCTTAGTTTGTTCTTCCTTTCCTGAGGTGTAAAGTTAGATTGTTTATTTAAGATTATTCTTTTTTCTTAATGTAGGCATTTAATTAGAATTGCTTTTGCTGCATCCCATAAATTTTGATATGTTGTGTTTTCATTTTCATTTGTTTGGAGGTTTTTGTCATTTTCCTTTTGGTTTATTTGGCCCATTGATTGTTTAGGAGTGTTGTTTAATTTCCAATTTCCAATTCCAATATTTGTGAATTTTCCAGCTTTCCCACTTTACTGATTGCCAGTTTCATTCCATGTGTGGTTGGAAAATATACTTGATTTGATTTCAGCAACTTAAATTTGTTAAGACTTGTTTTATGACCTAACATTTGATCTATCCTGGAGAATGTTTTATGTGCGCTAGAGAATAATGTGTATTCTGCTGCTGTTGGATGGAATGTTTTATAGTTGTCTGCTAGGTCCATTTGGTGTGTAAAGTGTAGTTCAAGTCCAGTATTTCCTTTTCATTTCTGTCTGGATGATCTCTCCATTGTTGAAAGGGGAGTATTGAAGTCCCCTACTATTATTGCATTACTGTCTATTTCTACCTTCAGATATGTTAATATTTGCTTAATATATTTAGGTGCTTTGGGACTTCCCTAGTGGTGCAGTGGTTAAGAATCTGCCTGCCAATGCAGGGGACATGGGTTCGACCCTGGTCCAGGAAGATCCCACATGCCGTGGAGCAACTAAGCCTGTATGCCACGACTACTGAGCCTGTGTGCTAGGGCCTGCACGCCACAACTATTGAGCCCGCGTGCTGCAGCTACTGAAGCCTGCACGCCTAGAGTCTGTGCTCCAAAACAAAGAGAAGCCACTGCAATGAGAAGCCTGCACACAGCACGAAGACCCAACACAGCCAGAAAGGAAAAAAAAAAAGAAAAAAAATTTATATTTAGGTGCTTCAGTGTTGGTGCATATATATTTACAATGTTACATCCTCTTGATGAATTGACCCCTTTATCATTATACAATGACCTTCTTTGTCTCTTGTTACAGTTTTTACTTAAAATCTATTTTGTCTGATATAACTATAGCTACCCCTGCTCTCTTTTAGTTTCTATGCATATAGAATATGTTTCTCCATCTCTTTACTTTCAGCTTTGTGTGTCCTTAAGGCTGAAGTAGATCTCTTGTAGGCCGCATACATTGATCTTTTTTTTTTTAATTATCCATTTAGCCACTCTATTCCTTTTGATTGGATAACCTAATCCATTTACATTTAAAGTAATTATTGATAGGTAAGGACTTACTTTTGCCATCTTGTTAATTGTTTTCTAGTTGTTTTGTAGTCCTGTTGTTTCTTTCTTCCCCTCCTGCTGTCTTCCTTTGTGAATTGATGATTTTAGCATAGTGATATGCTCTGATTCCTTTCTCTTTTTCTTTTGTGTATCTACTGTAGGTTTTTTTTTTGTGATTACCATAAGGCTTACATAACGATCTTATACTTACAGCTGTCTATTTAAAGCTGATAATAACTTTTAAAGCTGATAATAACTTTTTTTTTTGGCCGTGTCGCAAGGCATGCGGGATTTTAGTTTCCTGACCAGGGATCGAACCTGCTCCCGCTGCAGTGGGGGCACGGAGTCTTAACCACTGGACTGCCAGGGAAGTCCCTAAAGCTGATAATAACTTTGATGGAAAACAAAAACTCTACCCTTTTACTCTTTCCCTTTTATGTTTTTGATGTCACAGTTTACCTCTTTTTGTATTGTGTGTCCATTAACAAATTGTTGTAGCTGTAGTTATTTTTAACTGGGCACCAAGGAATCCAGGCCACCCAGAAATTCAGGCCAGCCACTCTTTTTTTTTTTTTTTTGCAGTACGCGGGCCTCTCACCGTTGTGGCCTCTCTCGTTGCGGAGCACAGGCTCCGGACGCGCAGGCCCAGCGGCCATGGCTCACAGGCCAAGCCGCTCCGCGGCATGTGGGATCTTCCCGGAACAGGGCACGAACCCGTGTCCCCTGCATCGGCAGGCGGACTCTCAACCACTGCGCCACAAGGGAAGCCCCAGGCCAGCCACTGTTGGTGTTTCATGGGGAAATCGGTGCAGATGAAACAGAGAGCCTGATTAGTTTTCATAGGTGAAGTCCCTCGGGATGTATCCTATTTGTTAGACAACCAGCATTCTGTAGTGGAAGGATGCCCATTTTCTGCCACCTCAGGGCCTTGTTGGTCATGTTGAGCTTGCAGAATTGACCGAGTTATTGTTGGGTCTCTGGAATCATTGGGATTGCGTGGCTGGCTCCAGAGTGATGGAAACTGCCTCCACAGTTTGCTGGCCCATTGTCAAGCTGGGAACCACCTAGCTTTGATGGGGAGGGGACTGATGTCAAGAGTTAGCCAACGGGGTCTCCTGTGGTGGCTGTGTATTTTAACAATTTATCTGAACCAGGGTGAAAGATCTAGGCCTGTGCTTTCCAACAGACATATAATGTCAGCCACGTGTAGTTTAAAATTATCTGATGAACCCATTTAGAAAAGAAAAAGGATCAAGAGAAATGGAAACATTTGTCTCCATAAAATCTTGCACATGAATGTTCATAGCAGCTTTACTCATAATTGCCAAAATGTGGCAACAATTCAAGTGTTCACTAACTGATGAATGGATAAACAAAATGTGGCATATCCATACAATGGAATATTATTTGGCAATAAAATCAAATGAAGTACTGACACATGCTATAAAATGGATAAAGCTGGAAAACATGCTGAGTGAAGGGAGCCAGACACAAAAGACCTTACACTGTATGATTCCATTTCTCTGAAATGTCCAGAATAGGCAAATCCATAGAGAGAAAGTAGACTAGTGGTTGCTAAGGGCTGAGGGAAAAAGGAAACGGGGTGTTGGGGGGTGACTGCTAATGGGTCCAAGGTTTCTTTTCGGAGTGGTGAAAATGTTCTACAGTTGATTGTGCTGATGGTTGCAGAGCTTTGTGAATATACTAAAAACGAGTGAGTTGCAGGCTTTAAATGAATGAGTTGTGTGGCATGTGAATTACTTGTCAACAAAGCTGCTTTTAAATGTAAAAAGAGGGCTTCTCTGGTGGCGCAGTGGTTGAGAGTCCGCCTGCTGATGCAGGGGACACAGGTTCGTGCCCCGGTCCGGGAAGATCCCACTTGCCGCGGAACAGCTGGGCCCGTGAGCCATGGCTGCTGAGCTTGCGCGAATGGAGCCTGTGCTCTGCGACAGGAGAGGCCACAACAGTGAGAGGCCCGCGTACCGCCAAAAAGAAAAAAAAAAAAGTAAAAAGAAATAGGTAAAGTTAATTTTACTAATATATTTTATTTAACTCAAAATATCCAAAATAGTATCATTTAAAACTGTAGTCAATGTAAAACATTATTTTTTTATGAGAGTATTTATTGAAATAAAACAGACAGGAATTAAGTATAGAGCTTGGTAAGTATATATTACACAATGTTATTATGTAGGCATTACTACCACCCCTGAAGCTGGTATTATTGCTAATGGAGTTGATGTCGACTAGCAGTTATTAACTCTCCCAAAAGATAAACATTATTCTCATTCAATGTAAGACATTATTAGTGAGATATTTTAATTCTTTTTTTGTTAACAAATCCTTGAAATCTGGTGTTTGTTTTACAGTCACAGCACATCACTTTGGATTATGCACATATTAAGTGCTCAGTAGCACATTTGGTTAGTGGTTCCATATCAGAAGGTGCAAATCTAGGCAATTATAGGTTTCTACCAGCAAAGGTCTCTCTTTGTATTCCTTTTCCTTCTCAAACTTTATAAACTCAAACAGGCCTGGGTTCCGATCACTTTTTGCCACTTACTGGGAGTATAACTTTGAGCCTGTTATTTAGTCTTTATAGATGAGTTTTCCTTTCTGTGAAATGGACACAATTAAAGAGGGATTGCAGTCAGGATTGAGATATTCAGTGGAAAGCTAGAATGGTGCTTGGCATATGGTGCTTAGTCAGTGTTAGTTATTATTCTTCCTTTTTTTTTTTTTTTTTTTTTTACCATACTTCATGGCTTGCAGGATCGAACCCAGACCACGACAGTGAAAGCACAGAGTCCTAACCATTAGGCCACCAGGGAATTCCCTTATTATTATTTCTTTTTTTTTTTGCGGTACGCGGGCCTCTCACTGTGTGGCCTCTTCCTTTGCGGAGCACAGGCTCCGGACGCACAGGCTCAGCGGCCATGGCTCACGGGCCCAGCCGCTCCACGGCATGTGGGATCTTCCCGGATCGGGGCACGAACCCGTGTCCCCTGTATTGGCAGGCGGACTCTCAACCACTGCGCCACCAGGGAAGCCCCCTTATTATTATTTCTTGATCCCAGGGGCAGGACAGCCTGTGTACTTAGTTGGGAAGGACTTGGAACCAGAAAACCTGGGCTCAAACCCTGGTTCTGTCATGTACAAGCTGGCTTGTAGAGGAGCCTGTTACATCTGCGTACCCTCCACATCCACAGCCACTTCAGAGGGGTTCTTTGCTCTGAGTTACCCACTTTGGCCTTAGGACCCGGGATACAGCTGTTTGGACAGGGGTGGAACCCCGCTACGGACAGGCAACATCTAGGCTGGTCAGAGGATTGTGATGTGGCCCAGTGTGAGAAATCCAGCTCATAGGAATAATGGGGACCAACTGAACAATTCAGATTCTTTCTTCTGCAGAATCTGAATCTGAGACATGGAGAAAGGATTAGTGTCAGCATCAGGGGCAGAAGCAGAGAGACACGCAGAAGGAAAGTTCTAAGTAGAAGGCCTTGAGTCAACCTAAGTGATGGGTGAGTAGGAGCCATGAATGAACAGGAACTGTGAGTCAGCAGAAATGAGACAGAGAGGAGAGTGGGGAGAGCAGAGGGACAGGCCAAGACCCAGATGTGCTGAGTCACCATGACGGTGGAGCGCAGAGTGCCCGAGCTGGGGTGCCCCTGAGTTACAGAGCTGCTGACAGCTGACTAGAGCTACTGCTCTAATCCAAAGCTGTTCCAGCCTCTGGGAGGCTTATTGGGTGGCTAAGACTTTCGTTTTCTCAATCTTGTAATGAAACCTGAGAATGTTGCTCTTCCTTGCAACATACAAAGACCCAACTGACAGCACCAGATATCAAAGCTGAGTCAGTTTCCTCACCTGTGAAATGGGGACAGCTGTTGCTTTCAAGTTCAGCATCCCTTCCTTGGGGTGATGACTCTTATCTGACACTTTGCAGTTCTGGGCCTGCCAATCCTGGACGCCAGCTCCGAGGTGGCCACATAATCAGGCTTCCCGGACAGACTCCATTGCAGGGATTTGCCTCTTATGTAGAGACACCTCCGTGTCAGGGGTTGGAACCCTTGAGAGAGCTCCTGGGTCCCTCTGGCTGGGATCTTCTGAGCAGTCCTGGTTCCTGTTTTCTAAGGCCTGTTTATTAAGCTCTTTTGTTCTGGGACTTTCCAAATTGCCTTTACAGATCCCCTTTTCTTATTTAAAGTAATAACGCTAACTGGACACACACGTCGCAGGGCTGTTTTGGAGTGGAATAAGCTACTCCTAGACAGAAGCTCCTTCCTGCACCTCATTGTTCCCTCCCCCTGCCCTCTCCTGCTCTACCTAACCTAACATCCCTGGGCTCAGTGTACCTGAATGAGCACAGTGTTTTCCTCTTTTGAAAGAAGATTCTAAACCTAAACCATCCCCCAGTTTACCGTGGCCTTTACCAAGTCCTCGCCAAATGCGTTTTCATGCTTGTTTCTCTTTCTGCATAATGTGAGACCTGAGTCAAACAGGGCTCCTCTCTGCAGTACCAAAGACTCCCTGTAGGTGGAAGCACATGACCACAAATGTCCTGAAACATCCCAAGACCAGCCTGGAGAGGGGGTGAGTGAGAGGCTGGGGTAGGTAGAGCATGTACTAGCCATGGGGGAGAGGAGGTTGCAGGAGAGGGGAGGAAGGAAAGTGGCACCCACTGGCTTTGAGGCAACAGAGAGTTGGTTTGAGGTTTGGAAGACGGGTGCACCCAATCCGTCCATCCATCCAACAAATGTTTTTGACCACCTGTGCTAGGCTCTGGAGATGCTGCAGTGAACAAGACAGACACAGGCAGTCCCTGTCCTCATCGAGCTTGCACCTATCTTAGAGCCATCTTTTTTTTTTTTTTTTTTTTTCCCAACAGCCATTATGTAGCACACCCTTCTGGGCTTGTTTCCTCATCTGCAAAATGGGATCATAAACTGGTAAGGTTTAAGTGCTGGCACCCAGTTTGTGCTTCTTCCCTTTCCCTCTGCTCCACCCCCCTTCACAGGAACTGAAGACATTGCTGAGCCCTGTGGTCATCCAAGTGTGGACTCAGTGTCCTCTCTGTATCAGGGGGAAGCACTGGCTAGTCCACCCCTTCTGCAAAGTCTGGTTAAGCCTTGAGCTTGGGTGCTGTGATGAATTGGGGGATTGGGATTGACATATATACACTAATATGTATAAAATCGATAACTAATAAGAACCTGCTGTATAAAAAAATAAATAAAATAAAATTCAAATATTAGAAAAAGAAGTATGGGCATACTTGGAAATATTGTGGGTTCTGTTCCAGACCACAGGACTAAAGCAAATATTGCAATAAAGCAAGTAAAAAAAAAAAAGCCTTGAACTTGAAGGAATCCCCTAGACTGGTGAGGAAACCTCATGAATCTCAGAAATTTGAATTTGATGATTTGTATCTATTCCAGGTTTCAGTGAAAAAATGTTTCTAAGGACAGACTCACAGACATAGAGAACAGCCTTGTGGTTGCCAAGGGGGAGGGGAAGTGGCGGAGGGATGGAGTGGGAGTTTGGGGTTAACAGATGTAAACTATTATATAGAGAGTGGATAAACAGCAAGGTCCTACTGTACAGCACAGGGAACCATAATGGAAAAGAATATAAAAAAACATATATGTAAAACTGAATCACTTTGCTGTACAGCAGAAGTTAACACAACATTGTAAATTAACTATATTTCAATTAAAAAAAAAAGTTTCTGGGAATTCCCTGGCAGTCCAATGGTTAGGACTCGGCGCTTTCACTGCTGGGGCCCAAGTTTGATCCCTGGTCGGGGAATTAAGATCCCGCAAGCCTCATGGTGCGGTCAAAAAAAAAAAAAAGTTTCGAAGGAAAAAAGTTGGAGATGTTTCTCTACTAATATATATCACATATACTGATATATATGTATATATGCCGATATATATGTGCCGATATATATACACACAGTGATACATATCATACACGCAGAGGTACATAATATGCTGATATTCACATACATATATACATATACATGTATATACACACTAATATATATTACACACACACACACACACACACACACACACACACACACATGAGAATAACTGGTACTACCTTTTATTTAGTGTCAAGGTTGCTTTTATCTTTTTGTTGATTGAAAAGCACTTGGGCCTGTCTGTAGTACCCCTATTACTAGCATTTCTAATATTAACTACCCTGTTTCTATTGTTATAATGTCCTGCCCCTTCACTTCTTAATGTAAACTAGGTGTTATCTGAGATGTTTATCTGTTTGTGATTATGATGAAATTTCCCCAAGTGTCTCTTCTTCTGCTTCCACCTCTATCCCATTTCTGTGGGATGCCAAGAGCTCTCTAGGATTTCTGCTGACCCCTGGCTTTCCTTCCCCAAAGGCTCTGTTTCTGGGATGCCTCTGACCTGTAGCACGTCACATCCTCTGTTTAAAAAAATAATTTTTTTTAACAACACTAACAATCACAAAAATTCATTGAGATGATTCACACTAGGCCTCTGTGAGTTTAGCTGAGTCTAAGGAGACTTCTGGGAGGCGTCCTAGGAGGGATCACATTTCAGACGCCCGCCCGGCGCCCTCAGTCCTCCTGTTGCTCATGCTTTGCCCACACCCTCTCTCTTCCTCCCTTGGGTGGTTGGCCCCAGGTGTACCACCCCCTTCTCCATCCACTATCCCAGCCTCCTCCCTGGAGGACTGGGGATTCTCTGAAGCTGGGGTGCTAGCTGGCAGCAAGCCCCCTGGGAACTCACATGGGGTGCTTAAATGCACGGGCTCTGCAGTCAGATGTTTGGCCTGAGAAAGTGGGAAAATGGGGGAGAAAGAATAGCATGGGGGAGAAAAACAAGAGTTGGCTTTACTGCTTAAAGTTTGTGATGCCAAGTTAAACATCCACGGGCCGGGGTCTGGCATCCAGGAGAGAGGCCAGGGTGGGGTACAGATTCAGGAGTCCGTCATCCTGATTAGCAGTTATCTGCAGCCTTGGGAATGGGTCCATCTCTTAGGAGGCGAGTGCCCTCTGACCTCCAGGCCCTTGCCTGCGTGCCCCTTCTCCCTCTGCTTGGCCAGCTCCTGGCCTCCTGTGGATGGCTTCCTGTCTCCCCCTGGGCTGGGTTAGGTGCCTCTGTGGAGGTCTGAGGCCTCAGGCAAAGGTACCTTCTTCTTTAGAGGCCTCTGGGGCAGGCTGGCTTGTGGACAAAGCATCCCAGTGACAATATCGCTTTTCTTCACTCCTTCTCAGTTAAGTGACCGAGATCTTGTGTTAAGGGACCCTGCCTGTAGGCACGGGAGCCTGTTAGGAACCCTCTTTCAACAAGGCAGAGTGAAACAGGTATCTTTCTGTTTCTCCCCACCAGAAATCTAGGAGATCCAGGAATTTTGTGGTCTGACTTGGGGCACTGAGGAGGTCTTTCATGTCCTAATGGAATATCTAATACGAGACCCAGCTGTGAATGCAGAGTAGGGGTTTGAAAAGGCAGGGTCAGAGAGGTGAGGCGACTAGGCTGAGGCCACACAGCTAACCGGATCAGAGCTGAGATTTGAACCTGGGTGTGTCTGACCTGGTTTTGGGGTCTTTTCAGTGTGTGAGTCATCCAGGCCCACACACCTATTCTAGAAGAAGGTGTGTGTGGGGGGATGGGCCTAGGGAGAGGAGCTTGTTCGGTGGGGCTGCATCTGGTGCTGGATCCCACGGGGTTTTGGGGTCAGGAAGTGACAGGGGACACCCCTAATTTGAGATGCAGGCCTTGGACTTCAGGGTCGGGAAGTGACAGGGGACACCCCTAATTTGGGGTGCAGGCCTAAGACTGGAGGAGGGAGGAGCTGACAATGAGAGGGCCCAGGTCAGGGCACCCACTGGCTAAGGGGCGAAGGGCTAGGTGGCAGAAGGGAAGTGGCACCCAGCTGGGACCACAGGAAGTTCCACATTTTGGTTAGAAGTTGGAAAGTACCAGCAAATTCCTATTTCAGTGGGAAACCAGAAGGTGATAAGGTTTTTCTTTTAAAAATAGAGATGAGGGACTTCCCTGGTGGTGCAGTGGTTAAGAATCCGCCTGCCAATGCAGGGGACAGGGGTTCAATCCCTGGTCCGGGAAGATCCCACATGCCGCGGAGCAACTGAGCCTGTGCGCCACAACTACTGAAGCCTGTGTGCCTAGAGCCCGTGCTCTGTAACAAGAGAAGCCACCGCAATGAGAAGCCTGCGCACCGCAACTAATAGTAGCCCCCGCTTGCTGCAACTAAAAGCCCATGCACAGCAACGAAGACCCAATGCAGCCGAAAATAAGTAAATAAATAAAATAAATTTATTTAAAAAAAATAAAATAAAAACATGGAGATCAAAACATCAACAAGATACAATCTTTCAACTTAAAAAATAAAAGTAAAAATAGAGACGAATGCAGAATTTGCAAAGGAAGCAGCGATCTGCAGAGTGGGGCTGGAAGTCACCATGTAAGTGTGATATTCTCCAGAAAAAGGTTTTGAAATTCAGTTGAAGCAGGTCAGAGCCCAAAGGTATTCAAAATGGGGCCCTCCCATGGGAGCCACTAGTGTATAAGAGGAAGAGATTAGATGCTGGACGAAACATAAAAAAGAAAAGAAAACCAAAACGCCAACACGACAACAAGAAGATCCATCACAACCGTCATCATTATTGTCATCGTCACCATCATCATTGCCATCAGCTGCAGGAGCAGCAACTAGAGTGATCTTTTAAACCACCAATGACTTTCCATCTTCTTCAGAGTCAAAGCCGTATCTTCCCAGTGGCCTGAAAGGCCCCCTGTCCGCTGGCTCCCCAGCTCCTCTCTGCCCTCACCAACTATTACTGTCCCTTCCCTGCTCCTTCCCCAGCTGCTCTGGCCCCCGGTGCTGCTCCAACACGCCATGCCCCTCCTGCCGGAGGACACTTACACATGCTGTGCCCTCTCCTCTGCCTGGATCGCTCCCCACCCCACATCTTCGTGGCTTCCTCCCTTGCTTCCTCAGGTTTTCCCGGAAGTCACCTTCTCAACAAGACAGTCCCCGAAGACACTGTTTAAATTTGCAGCGCTCCTTCTCCTCCCTGCCTCCTGGGAATCCCTGTCCACTTCTTCATCGAAAATTTTCCCCACAGGACGTCATCTCGCCATCTTCATACTATGTTGTTTTTTCTTTTTTTTTTCTTGCTGCGCTGCATGGCTTGCAGGATCTTAGTTGCCCGACCAGAGATTGAACCCAGGCCCCGGCAGTGAAAGCACCAAGTCCTAACCACCGGACCGCCAGGGAATTCCCCCATACTATGTATTTTTGTTTCTTGCATATCTCTTTCCACATGAATTAAGCTCCCTGAGGGTGAGGGATTCTGGAACGGTGCCCGGTATGGAGCAGGCCCTCAGCGTTTGTTCTTGAATGAGGGAATCGTGGCTGAGGGTTCGTGCCTTGGAGCTGTGGGCTGAAGCAGTGTTTCTAGTATGGCTGATGTTCTGAGGGCATCTGGCTTTGCAGGTCCACAGGACCCAGGGCAGGACACTCCACTCCTTGGGCAGAGTCTGGGACCCATACCTGGGGTGGGGGCTGGGACCCTTAGTCTCAACCCTATCCCATCCCTGTCCACAGTCACCTGTGACTCACTGCTAAGAGGACAAGCAGACCTGCTTCTTTAATCACTAGTGAAAACATCCTGGTCCCTATAAACAAGGAGCTCGCAATTCATTCATTGGGAAGAAAGAGAGTGTGTGCAAAAGAGGAGGTGCCTTCATAGAGGGTGGAGTGTCAGGGCATTAAAGTTGATTACTCAGAGTAATTGATTCATGATGCTCAAGGAAATTACATCCAATCAGGAGCTGTCTCTACGATTTCCCACTAATTGTCACTGGGTGCCATGGTAGGATAATGAGTTTTGGGACACAAGGGACTCGGATGTGGTGAGCCAAGAGGATCATTTTAGTCTTTTTTTTTTTTTTTTTTTTTGGCCGCACCACATGACACCGTAGTTCCTGACCAGGGATTGCACTGTGGGGCCATGGCAGTGAAAGTGCTGAGTCCTTGAAAGTGCTGAGTCCTAACCACAGGACCACCAGGGAGTTCCCCCAAGAGGATAATTTTGGTCTTTGATCTGAGATATGCTGAACCTCAGGATCTTCTTAATGGAAGGCTCCTTCTTTAGCCAGAGTTTTCTTGATCCAAAAGGTGCTGGACCAGGGAAAATGTGGAGAGATGCAGACCTGGAATTAGTCCACCAGGCATGGGCCCCACAGAGCTAGAAGCTGCCTCATGGAAGGGACATATTCTTGAACTCTTTACTCCTCACATAGAATCCATCATCAAATCCATCAGTTTTGCCTCCAAAGCATCTGTTGGCTCTGTCCACTTCTCTCCACCTCCACCGCCACTGTCACCTCTTCCCTGGTGACCACAATGTCTGCCTTGCTGGCCTCACTGCTTCCTCTCATTCCCCTCCTTCATCACCCACCCAAGAGGTGGCCCCCATTGCCTTAAGCATCAAGACCAAAATCCTTGATGTAGCCTAAGAGATCTCACACTGTCTGGCCCCTGCCCACTTCCCAGACTCATCTTTCACCTTCACTTCATCTTTCACTTCCTCATCTTTTCACTTCCTTCATCTTTCACTTCCTCCAGCCCAACTCATGACTAGCTTCCTAAGTATGCTATGTGCCCATGCCCTAATTTTTTTTTTTTTTTTTTTTTTTTTTGCGGTACGCGGGCCTCTCACCGTTGTGGCCTCTCCCATTGTGGAGCACAGGCTCCGGACATGCAGGCCCAGTGGCCATGGCTCATGGGCCCAGCTGCTCCGTGGCATGTGGGATCTTCCCGGACCGGGGCATGAACATGTGTCCCCTGCATCGGCAGGCGGACTCTCAACCACTGCACCACAAGGGAAGCCCGATCTTGCCCTTTTGAAGGCCAACTCCTAGTTGTCCTTTAAACATCATCTTGGGTATCATTTTGTCCAGGAAGCCCTGTCTGACACCACCATCCCTTCGCTCCAAGGGATAGGTTAGTGTATCAGATTGCATCTTCCAAAGATGGTGGCAACAATGTCTCTCATCCCACGTGCTCTTCTTACAATGTGACCTTGACACTCCTCCTATTGAGGGCTGGGACTTATGTCCTGTCCCCTTGAATTTGGGCCTACCTTTGTGACTGCTTCCACCCAAAGAGTGCAGCAGAAGTGATGCTATGTGACTCCTGAGGCTAGAGGATAAAATCACCACACACTTCTATCTTTTCTTGGATCCCAATCCCACCCTGTGAGGAAGCCCAAATTAGCCCATATGGAGAGACTTCATGGAGAGGCCCCCCCGTAGGTGTTCTGGACAATAGCCCATGGAGGTTGTGGCAGCCATCCAGCATTAATCACCACATGTGAGTGAGGCTGCCTCCAGATGATTCTAGATGGCCACCTGGTCACCCCCCCAACCCTTTAGATTTCTCAGCTGGAACTCCAGGCATCATGGAACATCCTCACTGTTACCCTGTCTGAATTCCTGACCCAGAGAGACCATGAGCATAATAAAATGGCTATTTTATGCTACCGACTGTTGGGATGATTTGTTATGCAGCAGGTGCTAACCAGGACATTTAGGAGCACCTCCTCCCATCCTCCACAGCCCTTCGCCTATAGCAGGATGAAACCCCTGTCTTCTAGCTGTTTGATCTTTCTTCTCTGGACTATCTGCTGTGGAGTCTCCTATTCAGGTTCATTTCTCCCACATCTAGTACAATACATAGAAGACACTGGAATATTTTAAAATATACTAATTTTTAGAATCAATTAAAATTGCCTGGGTAAAATATAAGTACATTCTCCTCCTTAAAAAAGAATATAAAACTAAAGTCCCTTTAGCACCCATCCTTAATTCCCACCTCTCACTGATAGGAACATAGTATGTATCCTTAAGGACCTTAAAATACTTTCACATACATCTGTATGCATCTTTAGTATTGTTTAAAAAACCCAAAGACAGGGCTTCCCTGGTGGCGCAGTGGTTGAGAGTCCGCCTGCCGATGCAGGGGACACGGGTTCGTGCCCCGGTCCGGGAAGATCGCACATGCCGCGGAGCGGCTGGGCCCGTGAGCCATGGCCGCTGAGCCTGCATGTCCGGAGCCTGTGCTCCACATGGGGAGAGGCCACAACAGTGAGAGGCCTGCGTACTGCAAAAAAAACACCAAAAGACCCAAAGATATACCATGCTATATTGTATATTTTGCAGCTTGATATTTTTTCACCTAACGTGTTTTTGATCAACCCTTGCTAATACATGTGGATGGAGTTAATTTCTCTTAGCTTCTGTATAATGTTTCATCATTTTGTTTGTCAAGCTATTCCTGTGTTGATGGACATTTGTGTTGTGTCTGCTTCCTTGCTACTGCAAAGGGCACTCCAGTGAACTTAACCATGTGGGCCTTGTCATGCCTACATTCAGAGATTCCTGAGGACACCGGTTCTCAACTTGGCTGCAGATAAAATCACCTGGAAGTTTTTACAATCACACCAATGCCCCACCCCCAAAGATTCTTAATTCATTTCTCAAGATTTTAAGATTTTCTGAAATCTTAAAAGGATTTCAATTGATCTGGAGGTAAGCAACAGTGGTTTTAGAAGCTTCCAGGTGGTTTGAGTGTGCATCCAGGGTTGAGACCCACTGTTCTGGGGTGTACACTGTGGGTGGAGGTGGTGGAATCACTGTTAGATGGGATGCACAGCCCCGTTTTTACTAGGCACTGCCCAGTTGCTTTTCAAGGTGGCTGACCTCATTTGCATCCTCACTGGCAGGGCAGTGTGCAAGTGAATGATGACTGTTTTGCATGAATGAGTGAATACAAGTCACTGCAGCACTGTGAACCGGAGTCCTCATCCACTGTTCAACGGCCTCTGGGTGGCTCATCCCTTGGCTGCAGCCCACAGCCTGCTGGGCTGCCACAGGTTTGAAATGCTTTGCGTCCTTAGGTGGCAGTGTGGGATCGCTGCAGAGGTGCTGGACTGGGAATGGGAAAACCTGGATTCTAGTTGAGACCCAGACTCTACCTCCCTGCGTGTCTACCTGGTCACTTTCCCACTCTGGGCCTTGGTGTCCCCATCCTTGAAGGGAGGAGAACTGCAGTACTGGGCAGGGTTCCTTCTAACGCTCACCCAGGTGGTCAGAGCACAGGCTCCAGAGCCAGGTTCTTATCTTTTTTGTGCCTGGGCTCCAGCTCAGAGTAATGCTTTTAATATAGAATCCATAGGATTACAAAGGCAACCATATATATATATATATATATATATATATATATATATACTATATTATAGTATATATACATATATAGTATATATATATATACTATGTATAGTATATATACATATATATGTATATATACTATATATATAGTATATATACTATATACATATAGTATATATACATATATAGTATATTCAACTTTATTGAGGCTTAATTGACAAAATGTAAAATTTTACACGTACAGTGTGATGATTTGATACACAATATACATATACATTGTGAAAGGATTCCTACCATGAAGTTAATTAACCATCACCTTACATATTTACCTTTTTTTTTTTTTTGGTGAGAACATTTAAGTTCTACTTCTTAGCACATTTCAATTTTATAATATCATGTTGTCAACCATAGTTACCATGTTATACATTAGATCCTCAGAACTTATTCATCCTATAACTGAAAGTTATACCCTCTCCCCAACCTCTCCCTGCTTCCCCCACACCCAGCCCCTGGAAGCCACTTTTCTACTCTCTGTTTCTATGAGTTTGACCTTTTTTTTTTTTTTAAGATTCCTCATATAAGCTATAAGTGTATAGGTGGACATGCAGTATTTATCTGGCTTATTTCAGGCAAACAATTATATTGAAATACAGTTAACAAACTATTACAAAGCCAAACTCTGCTTCTTTAACACACCACATAAGATCTGGTGGTGGGTCGGCTGCATTATTATGATTGTAATTTTAAGCAGGTAATGAATGTAAATGATGTTCTAAGATATCTGCAACAAACTTAATGAGACATGAAAATATCTTTGATTCCAATTGGTGACAAAGTCATGGGGGCTGCAGACACTACTGCAGTTTTGTTGCCGACATTCATAATGGAAGGAGATGTAACATTTCAGTTAGATGTACAGAAAATTAATAAGAGGTAATGTCTTTTTCCCATCCAAGTTCACTGACTTCAGGTTACATGCTTATGGACCCCAGGTTAAGAGCCCTTGCTGGAGTTAGATAGACTCGGGTTTCAACCCCTGCTCTATACCTTCCTGTGCAGGACATTTGTGTGAATTGCTTTTCCTACCTGCACCTCGGTTTCCTCACCTGTAAAATGGGTATAAGACTAGTGAGCTCATAGGGCTGCCAGGAGGAATAAACATGATAAACCAAATTCAACACACATTTATTTATTTAAAATTTTACTTTATTGTGGTAAGAACATTTAACAGGAGATCTGCCCTCTTGACAAGAAGATAAGAAATCTTGAAAAGGACGTGCAGAAATTGGAACCTTGCACATTATTGGTAAGAATGCAAAACAGTACAGCTGATGTGGAAAACAGCAGTGTGGAGTTTCTTCACAAAATTAAAAATAGAACCACTATATGATCCAGCAGTCCTACCTTTGGGTATCTATCCAAAAGAATCAAAAATCAAGATTTTGAAGAGAGATTTGTACTCTCATGATCATTGTAGCATTATCCTCAATAGCCAAGATAAACAACCTAAGTGTCCATCAACATGGGTGGATAAAGAAAATGTATACAGTACATACAGTACATACAGTGGGGCTACTATTCAGCCTTATAAAAAAGGAAAATTTGCAATATGTGACAACATGGATGAACCTTCTCAACATTTATTGAGAACTTTTTATGTGCTCAGGAACTGTTTTAGGTGCCGGGGACTCTATACTGAACGAGAGAGGCAAAATCCCTGCCCTTACGGAATTTACCATCGGGGCAGAGACAACGATCAGGTAGGCAAAGAAATATATATGGTTTCAGGTAATGATAAGTGCTGTGACGAAAACCGAACAGGCGATATGACAGAGAACAAATGCCCGGTGCAGGCGACATGATTATGTAATCAGGGAATCATAACACAGAGAACGATTAATTACGTTAATGTATCAGAGGGGAGAATGCATTTGAAGTAGTACTTGACATAGTGTCTGCACGTGGTGCAGGCTCGATACACGTTGGCCATGGTGATGCTGATGATGCCGGCAGTTCCCTGGGGCACAGACCTCCCAGCTTGTTGTTGTGGCTGATGCTGGTGCCGCCCACTGTACTCGGGGCTGGCTGAGCACTGGGCGATGCAAGCAGGTGAGGAGAAGCCAGCAGCCCTGTCAGAACTGGATCTGAGGGAAGCAGGTCTGATTAAAGGAAGATAAAGTCTTCTCGCCACTGTGTCTTGCGGGGAGAGCTAAGCAATCAATAGGTCTCGCAGATCAGTGGAGGGTGCTTGGAATCTGGCAGGACAGGGCTTTTTAATTAAACCTATAACTGCAAGAAAAGGTAACTGCCTTATTTCTGCAGCTTGCGTTTCTGCCTGCCTGCCAGAAACTGAAAAAAATCAGTGTACTTTCAGAGCTTCCAAGGATTGTAACAAGGTGACCTCTGGTTTCAGGAGGGCCAGACCCTGCCAGGATGAACCTCTGGATGGTCAGTGTGTCAGGTACCAATTCTAGGAGCTCAGGTGTTGCCTTTGGCATTTAAACACCCACAGCAGGTGTGATTATCAGTTACACTTCAGGGGAAGGTGACGGCCCTTCCCAGCCAGCGGTGATTTGCCTGCCAAATCACTGAGTCAGCCCAAAGATGTCAACATGACTTTAAAAAATATTTCCTTATATTATGAAATAGAACTTTGCTACTTAAGGAGGGTCCACAGACCAGCAGCATCAGTATCACCTGCTGGGACTATGTCAGAAATGGAGAATCTCAGGCCCTGCCCCAAACCTACTTGGTTAGAATCTGCATTTTAACAAGATCCCCAGGAAATTCATGTGCATGTTAAAGTGTGAGAAGCACTGAGATATGAGACCTGGAAGATGAACCAGCCCATAACCTAGGTGCAGACCTTCTTTAAATCCTGAAAAAAAGTTTAAAAAAAAGTATGACATTCATGAGACAATTTGTATACTTATTTGAGGACAGTAAGGAATTATGAATTTGTTAGATGTGATAATGGTCATGTGATTGTATTAAAAAAGAGCTCTTTTAGAGTTACACAGGGAAATACTTACAGATAAAATGGTTTCATGTCTGGTATTTGTTTCAAAATAACTGGCAGAGGCAGAGCCTGGGAGTGGGATGGGGCAGGACTGGCCATGGTCACTGATTTGGGGACCTGAGTGGTGGCACAGGAAGATGCATTATATGCATTTGTTTGCTTAGTGTATGTTTGTAATTCTCCATAATAAAAAGTCAAGAGTATGAAATATAGCATTTATATAGAAAGCACATGAAAAGTGAAGCTATTGTGAATGAATAATGACTCCAGTTAACATCCTTGGATCTACTACCAGATCACTGCCAGCCATGCCCCCTCCCACCAGAACCCCTTCCCTCCTGCTTTCTTGGTGGTTCTCACCCCTGGCTGCCCATGGAGTCACCTGGGAAGACTACAAAGTAATGATGCCGAGACCCTCCAGACCAATGTAAACAGAATCCCTGGGGGTGGAATTAATGAGCTTTTCTGACTTTTCAGGTAACGATGTCTTTGCGATTTAATATATATATATTTTTTTGGCCTCGTCGTGGCATGTGGGATCTTAGTTCCTCCACCAGGGATCAAACCCATTCCCCCTGCAGTGGAAGTGTGGAGTCCTAACTACTGGACGGCCAGGGAAGTCCCACGATGTCTTCGCGCTTTAGGTTTTAAAAGAAGTTACGCTTCATTGCCTCAAACAGGCCATTTAACAGATTGTTTCTCATCAAGGACTGAGGTGCTGCATTGTTTTGTAAACGTAGGTTGCATTTGTCAGTAGACATTGCGACACGTTTTTGAAAATAATGACAGTAGTTACCACTTACTGAGTGCTTTCTACATGGCTGGCGCTATACTGGGTACTTTATATCCATTTATTATGTTTAATCCCCACACTCTGGTATCGGCATCACTATCCCCATTTATTGATGAAGAAACTGAGGCTGGGGACTATGTGCCTTGCCCAAGGTCACCTGGCTTAGAAAGTGCTGAGTGTCTGACATGCTCATCACCATCATCTCATGCTGCTCATGAAGGATCTTGAGGGGAGAGTTTAGGGCCGTCTGCTAACCCACGAAGAACCAAAAGTGAACACCGAGCGATCTTTATTCCTTGAGTTACGTACCTTTGGTAGAAATCACTTTGAGCCGAGTTTCTGTGTGTGTGTCAAAGGGGGACATGGCTGCTTTGTATTGTCCAGCTGACAAGCGCTTACTCGTCTCTCAAAGGTGCATCAGTTGTCACAGGATGGGAGGCAGGAAATGCCTCTGCATTTCAAGTGACCTCCTGGCTAAAGTCGAGTTAGTCATGCCCTCTTCCAGCCTCATGGAGCCCTTGTTCAGGCCCTGAAGAGCAGTTGGCATGAGCCCTGCACTCGTGGTGCAAGGGACCCACCCTTGTAAGGACTGCACTGTTTTGTACAGTTATTTCTGTGTCTGCAGAACCCAGCCTGCAGACATGGTACATGTCTGTGACTCGAATGACAGGACAAGGGCCCTGCTCAACCACCAAAACTGTGGCCAGAGTACCTGATCTCATGATATAAGCCCCAGTGGGCAAGAGCTGTGTCATAGACAGGAACGGGATGGGGTGGGAACTGGGTCTCTCAGTTCAGAGTGCCTGGGTTCAAGTCCCAGCTCTGCCACTTAGGAGCTGAACCACCTGGGGCAAATTCATCACTTCTCCTGGGCCCCCTTTTCCTCATCTGAACTATAGTAGTTACCTCATGGGGTTATCATAAGGATTGAATGATTAGTACTTTTTTTTTTTTTTTTTTTTTTTTTTGTGGTACGCGGGCCTCTCACCGCTGCAGCCCCTCCCGCCGCGGAGCACAGGCTCTGGACGCGCAGGCCCAGCAGCCATGGCCCACGGGCCCAGCCATTCCGCGGCATGTGGGATCCTCCCGGACCGGGGCATGAACCCGTGTCCCATGCATCGGCAGGCAGACTCTCAACCACTGTGCCACCAGGGAAGCCCGAATGATTAGTATTTGAAGTGTATACTTCACAGGGTTACTATAAGGATAGAATGGGTTAATATTTGAAAAACTCTTAAACCATGCCTGGCAGTGCCAGAAGCTGGAGACAGAGGGAAAAACTGGTAATACTGGACTTGTCTTTTTTTAAAACTTAGAGTGTTTGTTCTTCACGGATATTTTTGCATCCCTTTTGATTTTTTAGAATGTTGCAGCAAAATATTATTTATCTTGATGACTGGGTTTTCTGGTGCCCCCTTAAATTTTGCACCTCACTTGCCTCACCTTCATCCCGGCCCTGGTACTCAGGAAGTAACATGCACGTTTTCACTGGTCTGGAGGGGGTTCAATGTCATTACATTAAAATACATAGTTTTATATATGCAATACTTGTACACCACATACTATGCTGCTTTGGTATTGGGGATGGGGCTGTGAATGAGATATTCCCAGCCACGGTTCTTGCCCTCAAGGGTCTGAGGATGCGTCCATTAATTCTTACAGTGACCTCTCAGGAGGGGATCGCTGTATTCTACAGAGGAAGAAACTGGACAATCAAACAACTTGGCCAAGGCCACGAGGTTAAGAGGGGGGAGCCTAGTCTTTCAGACTCCAACATCCAAGCTCTTTCCGCCACGATTTTGGGTGAGGCAGGAGCTCTGCCGCCACTTTCTGCAAGAACACCTTGGGTGCTGAAGAAACCAGCTGGATGTTTCTGGGAGTTCCATGGCTCTCCTTGGTATCTCTAATTATTCATGTCTCAGGAAGCTTAAGTCTAGATGGGGAGGGGCTGGGGGGGCCCTCCCCCTTTAAGAGTGGGTTTGAGTCATGATCTGCCATCCCCCGTTCCCTGTGGGGAGAAAAATACCGTGTTGAAAAATCGCTGAGACAAGGGGCGGTCTAAACAGATTGGGGAAGCAACTCCAGGATCTCTGGGCAAAGGGGGAGGGAGAGAGGGAGAGAGGGAGGGAAGGGGCGAGGGAGGGGCACAGGGAAAAAGAGCAGGAAGGCCAGCAGACAGCCTCCCAGGCAGCTGTCTTTGAAGGGAACTGAAATGCTCGGCTCTGTTCCCCCCCCGCCCCCCCCCCCCCCCCCCCCCCCCCGTTTCTGTTAGGCAGCCGCCCCACCAGACAGCAGGGAGGCCGGCTTCATCCAGCCGACTGGGAGAGCAGGTTGGGGATGGGCGGGGTGGAGGCGACAACTCTAATTGTGAAAGTTTGCTGGGAAGTTTGAGATGCATCATCTGCAGCTTAGGGCTGGCACACAGTAGGTGTTCCCTAAATGTCAGTTCAGTCTACTTCTTTCTAACCGGAAAGACAAGAAATTGCCCTGGAGTAACAATAGCTACAATTTATAAAGCGTTTACTGTGGACCAGTTACTTTTCACTCATGACTTCATTTAGCCCACAAAATAGCTACTGTTATCGTGGTGGAAGGAGGTTCAGAGAGCTTCAACAATGTGGGCGAGATCACATCGCCTACAAGGGTTTGTGCTGTGGGGTCACGCTGTCCAAAACGGGGGCCACTGGCCACATGTGGCTGCTGAGCTCTGCACATGTGCCCGGAGCCCAGAAGGGAGTGAATTCTAAATTTTATTTAACTTTTACTAATTGACATTTAATTAAAAAACTGAAGCAGTGTATTTTTCTGTGAAAACAATTTGATTGTTTCAGTGGGATTGTTTCACTTTAACTGTTAAAAATTTCATGTCCAAACTGAAACTGCCATAAAATAGGCACAGGGGTTCAAAGACTTAGTGTATAGGAAAAAGTGTGATGTGTCATTAACGTTTAAAATTGATTACATGCTGAAAATTATAATGTCGTGGATATATTAAGCCAAATAAAACATATTATTAAAATTTCACCTTTAAAAAAATTGAAGTATAGTTGATTTACAATGTTGTGTTAGTTTCAGGTGTACAGCAAAGTGACTCAGTTTATATATATATATATATATATTTTTTTTCTTTTTCAGATTCTTTTATACGTTATTATAAGATACTGAATATATAGTTCCCTGTGCTATATATAGTAGGTCCTTGTTGTTGATATATTTTATATATATAGTAGTGTGTGTCTGTTAATCCCAAACTCCTAATTTATCCCTCCCCTCCACCCCAATTTCACCTTTTAACTTCTTTTTTTTTGGGGGGGCCGTGCCAGCGGCTTACAAGATCTTAGTTCCCATACCCTCAGCAGTGAAAGTGCAGAGTCCTAACCACTGGACTGCCAGGGAATTCCCTTAACAAAACTTTTAAACGGTGTCTACTAGAAAATTCAAAATGACATAACAGGTTTCAAATATAATTCTACTGGGCAGCACTGAGCCTAGACTATGAACCCAGTCTGAGTCTGGAGTGCAGGCTTTTCTCCTCCGCTTGAGTGCGCAGGTGTGCCAAGTGCCCCTGTTTGTGGGGTGGAGGATGGAGTGACCTCGGGAGTTCTCTAGAATATCAGACTCATGTTCTTCCAGTAGCTTCTTCAAGACCTCGTTCTACCCAGAATGGCCCTTTGGATGTAGTGACCTTCCAGCAACTTCAGCTGAACAAGAGTTTCTGTTTGACCTGCGAAGAAAGCTTCCTTCCTTCCCATTCCTGCGTCCATTCAGCAAAGGTTTATTGACGCATGCCAGGCACTGTTCCAGGTGCTGGGGATGCAACAGTGAGCAAAACAGGCAATGCCTGTCCCCATGGTGTTTATATTCTCTTAGGGGAGGCAAAAATAAAAAAGAGGAATCTATAAAATTATAGGAACTTGGACAGTGATGAATGACAAAAAGAAACAGAAAGCAGGAGGTGGGTGGAAGGTATCGGGGGCGTATTGGTTTCTTATGGCTGTTGTAACAGGTACTATAACTGTAGTGGCTTAAAACAATCCATGTTTATTATCTTACAGTTTTGGATGTCAGAAGTCTAAGCAGGTCTGTAGGGCT
The DNA here is from genome assembly GCF_951394435.1 of Stenella coeruleoalba. Lineage (NCBI taxonomy): Eukaryota > Metazoa > Chordata > Mammalia > Artiodactyla > Delphinidae > Stenella > Stenella coeruleoalba. The sequence goes on along the minus strand of NC_137161.1, from coordinate 64,483,976 downwards.
GCATTCCTTCTGGAGGCTGTAGGGGACAATTCATTTCCTTGCCTCGTCCAGCTTGTAAAAGCTGCCCGAGTTCCTCGGTTCCTGGCCCTGCATCACTTCAGCGTCTGCTGTGTTGTCATATCTCCTTCTCTGACTCTGACCCTTCTGCCTTCCTCTTATAAGGGCCCTTGGCATTCGATTGGGCCCACCTCCTCATCTCAAAATCCATAACTGAAAAACATCTGCAACCTCCCTCTTGCCAGATAAGGTAACATATTTGCAGGTCCCAGGGATTGGGATGTGGACATCTTTGCAGGGGGTCTACCACAGGGACTGAAATTTTAGGTAAGGTGGCCAGGGAAGGACTCATCGAGATGACATTTGAGTAAAGGCCTGCAGGAGGGGAGGGAGGGAGTCATGTAGATACCTGGGGAAAGAGCCTTCCAGGCAGAGGAAAAGCTTGTGTAAAGGACCTGAGGTGGGGGCGTGGCTGGGTGTTTGCAGTTCAGCAGAGAAGCCAGAAAGTCTGGAGCAGAGAGCTCTAAGGGCAGAAGAGTAGGAACTAAGGTCAGAAAGGTAATATGGGGGGGTGGGGGCGGTGTGTGGAGACAGATCACGGAGGGCCTTGCAGATGATTCTGAAAAATGTACCTTCTACTCTGAATGACATGCGAAGCCTTTAGAGGCTTTCTCTAAGTGTATATTCAATAATTAACTGAAAAAACCCCTAAAACCCAGTGGAAAGAGAAATGCAAAATGGGGTGTGAACATGTAAAAGAGGAATAAGGAAATATGAAGGGGACACGATTGAATGCAGGGTTCGGAAAATGCAAAGAATCAAGCCTTTAATGTATGAGGGGAAAGGGCTAATATTTTTCTTTTTCAAAGAACTCAAGCAAATCAGTAATCCATGTCCTGAAACTGGGTAGAAAAACAAGCAAAAGGGTGTGAACAGACAACTCAAAAAAGATGAAATGCAATGAGCGAAGTACATGGGGAAATGATCAGCCTACATAGTAATCAAAGAAATGCAAATTAAAACAAACAGCTACGTTTGCACCAAGGAAGGATTTTAACAATGATAATGCTGGCTTTGGCCAGGGTGGAGGTAGATGGGGGATCCTGGGTGCAGTGGGAAGTGGGGGGCAGTGTGTGTCTGACTCCTTTGGAAAACAGTTTGACACTGGGTATCAAAAACTTAAGCATGGCATTCTCCTTGGCTCAATAAATCCGCTCCCGGCTACCTAGCCCAAGGATCTGGAGAAAGCTTTGTTTATTGCAGCCAAATAGGAGAGGCAGCTAAACTGTAAACAATAGATTAAATAAACCATGAGGGTCATTCCTTTGATATTTTTGTCAAATAATCTTAGTTAAACACCAGTTGTGTGCCAAGCACTGTTCTAGGTGCCAGGAATACAGCTGTGAACAAAATACCCTAAACTCCATGTCCTCATGGGACTCACAGTCTAGTGAAAGAGAAAGAAAACAGAAAAGCAAAGGTATGAACATGTGATAAGATAAGAAGAACAGAGCAGGGTTCTGTGGGAGGGAGTGATGGGAACTGTAGGCTGAACAACTGTTCCATTTTGCTGGGGACTGAAGGGGGTTCCCAGCACAGGGGATTTTCAGTTTTAAAACTGGGCAAACTGGGATGAGCTGGTCACCCTAAGAAGGGCGGCCTTTTGGTGAGGTGGTCAGGGCCTCTCTAGGGAGGTAGCGTTTGAGTAGGGACTGAATGAAACAAGAGACTGAACTACGGGCATGTTGGCAGAGTAGCTTTCCAGGCAGAGAGAACAGAATGTGTAAAGGCCCTGAGGCAGGGGACTTTGAAGGACTTAAAAAAGGTAACGATGTCTGAAGCATAGCAGGGAGGAGAGTAGTAGGAATTAGGTTTCAGAGGGGTCTAGCCTCCGACCCTTGCAGGAAAAGGAAAATGTTTGGATTTTATTCTAAGCCCAGGGGAAGTCTTTGGAAGTTTAGAACAGGGAAATGAAGTGACATGATTTATGACTTTAGAAAGATCACTTCGGCTGCTGTGAGGAGAAGGGAACGTTGGTGGGTGTGGCTGGGAGGCAGAACGGAATCTGGCTAGACCTGATAGGAGGCTGTGTTCTCAAACTCAAGCCTGCATCAGAATCACCAGCAGGGCTTGTTAAACCCAAGCTCCCAGGGGATGGGAGGCTGCAGGTCCAGGACAAACTTTTGTTACCAAGGCTGTTGCCCCAGAATCATACCCCTGCCCCTTCCTGGAATGGAAACAAATTGTTCCCATCCAAGTTTCAGGAGGAAGCTGCAAAGAGAAAAACAAGAACTGGTTGAAACCCAACTAGACCCAAGGTGGTGGAAGACTTGACATCCAGTAGACCTTGAGCCTCATTATATGCTCATTGTAATACATTAGCTAAATGACACACCCACCAACATCATGACAGTTAGTTGACAATTGCCATGAGAACAACTGGAAAAGCCCATACAAGGACTGAAAAGGAATGCCACATCAGTTCTGGGTCCAAACCACACCCCTGTTCTTAGATAACTCATGAATATGCCTCCCTCTTTCCAATCCCCTCCCTTTTACCTCGACCTTCTTATATATATAGTATCTCTACCCAGTTGGGTTGAGGAGTTGATTTGCAAACTAAATTCCTGCTTCTCCAGTCTTTGGCCATTGAATAAAGCTGTGCTCTTCCAGTCTCAGCATCGGTTTCCTTTTTGGCTCTGCAAATTAGAGCGGAAAAAGAGCCTCCCTCCCTGGCCGAGACAACCCTCCCTGGCTGAGACAAGGGGTCTCAACCCAGGCTAAGACCCCAGAGAGGGTACAGTCGACCAGTTAGGTGACACTTGGAGAAGCAAAGAGCTAGGAGAGAGATGATGGTGACTTGCACAAAGGTGTATCAATGCTGAAGTTAAGGAGTCTTGTCTGGGATGTGTTTTGAAGTAAAACTATCAATCCTGTTTTCTTCTCTTTTAACCTGATTACACCAAGGAGAATATCTCAATTTGATACCAGCATGGCTCTAATACATTTCTGCCCCCTCCCTTTTCTTTTAATAAAGAGAGAACTGGCCTCACAGCATAGAGCTTTCAGCAGAGAATTCTAGTTAAAATTTGATTTTTGGGTAGGTCTTCATTGTATTTATTTTTTATGATTGCCTGCAACTTCTGACAAATGATATTGGTTTTCTATTTATGGGAGTGTTACAAAGCTTCTCTTTTCAATAGATGTATTTAATTTTTTAGAAGTGAGAGTTGCTTTAATATAAATCTATGAAGTAAATAATAGTATAGGTGAAACTATATATATACACACACAACTAGAGTTGGTGGTTCTGAGTGACTGCAGTTTGGGAAATGCTGTCCTAAGTTTGGATTCCCTTTGGTTCTGCAAGCCCAGCACCTGACATCATTAGGCCCTTCATAAACCCAGGAAGTTCCCACCATCTCTAGTAGCCCAGTATACTTCATCCTCTCCCTTTTCCTGCTGTTCATGCCTGTATTTATTCAATCTCCATTTACTGAGCACCTACTAGCTTCTGGGCCGAAGTCTCAACCTTAGTTCACAGCATCTCATTGGGAAGCATTTTACAAGTGATGTTTCCTGGAAAGAAGCTTCTCAACAATTTATTTAGTAAAAACAGAATAAATGCAGACATAGGTCTACAATAGTGTCCCTCTCTTGTACTTGTGTATGAACGTGCTTCTTTGAGTGGGAGAGAAAGAAAGAGATGGGATTGGAATGCTGGGAATGACACCCCTCCCTCCCCCACCATATCTCCAAAGAGGGTATTGCTTATGTAATGTGACCTGTCATGTGTCCAGTTGGGGAAAACAAAGGTCAGGAGCTAGTGTAAGTTATGGGACATGATTGGAGAATTTTAAACAGAAGATTTTAAGATTGGGTTTGGGTGTTAGAACATTTAGGACATCTCTTTGCTCAAGTTGCATAAGCTTATTGGGCCTAAATATCTCTATTGGTTCAAGAAGATAGATAATATTTTCTCTTGTAACATATAAGAATTCCTAAGATAAAGTGACACCAAATCACAGGAACATAGGTGGGTGGATTTTTACCACATGTGGAACGCGTCTCTGAGAATGGTCTGACCTAGGACGCAGATGCTGGGGCAGACACGGTAGTGATCTGGAGTACCTTGGGGGCACTTGAGGAGAGAGGCAGTCGCTCTTCCAAGGTGCTGACACTTGAGCAGCAAGGAGAAGACGTGTGAGTGCTGGTAAAGGGAGATCTACTCTGGCCAGGGAAGTCAAGGAAGGGTGTTAAATGCGACTCCACAACAAAAGTTATAAGGACACTCCCACCAAATTGATGTAAAATCGGGCTACTTCTCACAAGGGCAACTCTACACAGCCTGTGCTGTGGGGCGTTGCTGCAGGGATTTATTTAGTGATGATTAACAAGGTGAAATTCACAAGTGGGAAATGAAACATGTTTTAACACAGTTAAAAGTCCTTACACTTATAATGATTATATCTAAGGATCAAATGTGATGATGGTAGACATGAAAATACTTCATGGGCCACAGAGCCCTGGGTTACTCATCCTGTTTGCTGATGCATCTCTGTGGGGTAGGCCGGGTGCACCCCCAGGTTCTCAGTCCAGTGCTCACTCTAATATTGCGTGGCTTTTGCTTCCCTGTAGCCCTGGGGGAGAGGCTGGCTGTCCCTCAGTGCTTTGAGAAAAGAGCACCATAGACATATGTCCCCTCTCCAGTCACCTGTGTTTCCCTTCCTTGGGCTCCACGTACTTTCCTGGTCACCATGGCGACTGTTAGGCATCCAGGTGTGGGCATCATGCCTGGCTTTGGGGTCTGAAACTCTCCCTGCTGCCCCTGGTTCATTCTTGGGTTCAGATGGTGATTTCTGGTTGCTCTGAACCAAGGGGGTTGAGAAAATAAGAGGCCAAGGCAAAAAAAGGGTCTGAGGTAGTAGTTCAGAGCTCTGGCTTGTGGAGTTGGGTGGATGCTGGTTGAATCAGGGCAGGTTCAAATCCTGGCTCTGTCACTTGCTAGTTCTGTGACCCTGTGTCAGTATGGGTCCTCCAGGAAGCCAACATTGCTCTGAGAAGCAGTGTGCAAGAACTTCATTAGGGGAAGTGCTTGTGTGAATGAAGTCAGACTGTGGTGTGAATCTGCCCGTGAGTGAAGGAGAGAAGGAGAGAGAGAAGTGCCTGGAAGTGTCCACATTGTGTAGCCCGAGGAAGTTCGGGGCATCCAAGTGGCTGTCAGAGGAGCCCGTCTTTTCTAGGAATGAGCCTGCCTTAGTTTCCCTGTTGTACCCGACACTGATGGGGTGTGATGGATTTCAAATCCAGCAGGTGCATTCTCATGGTCACCACACCACTTAACCTCTCACAGGACTGTTTTCTATGATCAGATGATACAAAGTGTGTAAAGCACATGAGATCTGGCATAGAGCAAGCCCTCAACATATCTTATTATTACCCAAATACTGTTTCGAAGTCAACAAAAAGTTTCCTTTTCCTTTTGTTACCAAGCATTCCTTACATCACAGGCTGCTAGTTCAGATTCCCTGTAAGTGAGTGGGCCAGGTGTTAGGCATTAGGGAGTGACAGGGTCTATGGTAAACTAGAGAGCACATGCCCCATTTAAAACATTTTGAAAAAGAACCTGATCCAGCCAAAGCAAACACATGTGTGAGCTGAATCTGGTCTGTGGTCCTCCAGTTTGAAACCTCTGCCTGCTATGCACATTGTCTAGAGTATTCCTGATATTGTGGCTTTGCACCAGCCAGGAGGTCAATTTAATTAAAATAAAAGAGAACAAAAATAGTTCGGTTGATTTTTTCCCCCTCATTGACTAAATTTATGGTGTGTTTAACCAAACAGAGGGATCTGCTGTGTTGGTTTTTGGTTTGGTACGCAGCTTTGATGTTGGCTTGTCTGAGAGGTTTAGAATGTGGATGTGGGGAGCTGAACAGCATGGGTTGGGAATGAGGTCCTCCCACTTTCCAGCTCTAGGATCTTGGGCAAGTTATGTGATCTCTGTGTAACTCAGTCTCCTGTTCTGTAAAATGGGGATAATAATGATATGTCCCTCATGGGGTTGCTACGAGGATTTAATACATGGAAAGAGCTTAGAACAGTGCCGGGAACATGGTAAGGCTAAATAAATATTGATGTTATTCTGGGGTTGGGTGAGGGAGAGAGAACGTGGCTTTTCTTCATCTCTTTGTTTCATGTAAGCCTAAAATTTAATGATCAGTGTAACACCCAAGTAGGAACGAGTTTCTTTTATTCTGGTGATATAATCATATATAATAATGCCACTTACGTAAGTTTCCTTACCTCCTTGTTAAATCCACCCACACTCTGCTCCACTTCACTCCGTTAAAGCATGAAGCATTCCTCTCTCTCCCAGAAGGAAAAAGATACCCAACTTTTTACTAGTTTTCACTTTAAAGCAGGGACCAGTGGGGGGTGCTGGGAAAAGTGGATTTGGCAGTGCTCTTGATTTGGGGGAGTAGAGTCTTTAGTCTGGAAGCAGTGAGTCAGGCCTGGAGACCTCAGAGGAACCAGCGGAATCATGGAGCCAGAGGCAAACCGTGGCCTCCCCCAGATCAGGCAGGCTCCGCCTATGCCTTAGAGCAGGAGTGTCCAAGAGCCAGCCCTCTGCAGACAGACGCTAATCTGCTGTTTCCTTTCCTTCTTTCTTTCTTTTTTTCTTTTTTTTTGAATCTGAAACATGCTGTACATGTGATACATGCTCATTGTGGAAAGTGTAGAATATAGAGGGGAACAAAATAGAGTATAAAAGTCAGGATTTGTTCAGCTGTGTCAGAAATCAATCTCAGACTGGTTTAGGATATTCAAGAGAATACATAAGCTCATATAACAAGGATGTTCCAGGCATGAATCAGGTATGGCTCTGTCCAAGGCTGAAAATGCTGATGGGATACCATCTTCCTCTATTTCTTTCATTTCTCTAAAAGGCCTTCCCCAGATGGGGTAAAGGTGGACATTATTAGTCCCACATTAATCCATATCAATTGAACAACCTACTAGAAAGGAAATGTCTTCTAAGAGCTCAGGTAGAAAAGTCTCAGGGAGGGTCTTGATTGGTTGGGTGTGTATCACATGTACATTCTTGAGCCAATCCCTGTGGCTACAAATGAAGTGCTCTGATTGGTCAGGTTAATGAGCCAATGGCCCCGGGGGGTGGAATCAAGGCAAGTCTTACTTGAAATACAAGAAACAGGTTTCCCAGAGGAAGGAGGGATTCTGTTCCAGAAGAAAGAGGAGAAGGGGATGAATTGATCAAAACGATGGGTGTCACTATAAGAAGCAAATATTCCCACCAATTTCCAATACTCCCACCACCCAGAAATAATGACTTCTGACTTCTTTATGTAGAACGTCCTAGAATTCCTTACCCTTTCCCTTATGTGTCTATACTTATAAGCATATATTAGACATATAGAACATTGGAATATCCTGTGCAAACTTTTGTAAGCTGATTTTGACTGCTTCATTCAAAAATATCAATTAGATATCTCAAAACCCAAGTGGTCGATTTCCTTGGTAGGAAAATTAAAGAATACAGATAAGCAAAAATGAAATATAACTTATGACTGGATGGAGCTGACAGTAAGACTCTTAAGAAGGCAAGTAAAAGACAGGGTTGAAATAAAGGCATTTGTTAGATCTCCTTTTATGACAGCCTATAGTCCTTCTTTGCACGGCTTTACATATTTATAATTATTATTTAATTATTTGCAATTTCTTATGTAAATTTATTTTATTATGAAATGTTTCAGGTACAGAAAACCTATAAAGTCTAATATAGTGAACAACCATTTACCCATCACTCAGCTTGAGAAACGTAGCATAACAAATACATTCTAATCCCACCGTGGACCCATCTCAATCTTGTGTCCTTCCTCTCTCCCTCCTTTCCCAGTGGTGACCTCAATCCTCCAGTTGTATTTTTATTCCATGCATGTTTTTATACTTTCATTGCATATGTATTATCTGTTATCAATATATAGTATTATGTTGCATATTTTAAAACTTTAAATAGAATCCCACTGTACATATCATTCCATGACTTGCTTTTTTTGTTAATTATTATGATTTTGCAATTTATCAAAGTTGTGTCTCACTCATTTTCTTTAGTGTTAATTTGTTACTGATAGCATTTCACCGTACAACTGTACCATGCTTTATTTATCCATTCTCCTATAAATGGACATTTAGGTTGTTTCTATTTTTCTGCTATTACAAACCTTGCTGCAGTAAACATTCCTGTACATTCCTCTGTGAAAAACCGATGGAGCTTCTCCAGGCTTAGGGTATAAACCTAGGAATGGACTTGTTAGGGGCTATACATCTTCAACTTTACTAGATTTCACCCAATTGCTCTGCAGAGTTGTTGTACCAATTTCCACTCTTCCCAAAGGTACGTGAGAGTTCCTGTTTCTCCAATATTTGGCTTTGTCAGACTCTCCATCTTTACCAATTTGATGTATGTGAAATACAGGTCTTTCACACCCATTGTTAAGTCCTAGAGAGCTGGGATCATGTGTTGCGTTTGCCATGGTTTCCCTGGCACTTAGCCCAGCTCCTGGAACATAGTGGATACTCAATATTTTTTGGTTCACTGAGCAACACAGTTTTCTGCATGTGAAATCCCTTTGCAGTTTTCTGGAGAAGATGCCCATTCTCCAGGGAGTCTTACTTCTGTCTCATGCTTCTCACTTGAAAATCAGAAACCTCTCAGGGACTGAATGGAGAGAACACTTTTTGGCCGCCCTATTTGGTTTCATTACAGCAGCAGTTCTCAAAACTTAGCCATGCATCAGAATCACCTGAAGGACTTAAAACTCTGATCACTGGGCTCCACCCCCAGAGTTTTTCATTCAAGAGATCTAGGGTGGGTCCAAGAATTCACATTTCTAACAAGTTCCTAGGCATTACTGATGCTGCTGGTCTGGGAAGCACACTTTGAGAACCACTGTAGTTGAGAAACATTCAATCCAGACATTTTGGATATGTTCTGTGTGGAATGTACTTAAAGGGACTAAATGCAAAACTTGAAGTCATTTCCAAAGTGGACAGTGGAAGGAAAATAATGTCACATCCAACTCCACTTGGCTGGAGTAGGGGAAAGGACAAACTTGAATTCTGGGTCCCTAGAATGTTCAAGACAGATGATGGCCCATGCAGAGACTGATAGAATTCAGTAAGAATATACTGGGAAGTTTTCATCTACCCAAGAATCTTGCACAAGATTTCAAGCCAGGATCTTTTTTTCCACTGACACTCCTGAGACCATCCTGATCTTCTCTTTCCCCTCCTCCTCTTCTTCCTGTTCCTCGTCTTTCATCATCATCATCAGACATTAATTCAAGTGTAGGCTTGATGGTCAGGATACCATAATAAACATAGCTACCGTTTATTGAGGGCTCGATTGCAAGTACTTCTGTCAGCACCTGCTCATCTAATCCTCCCCCTAATCCAGGAAATGGGGTCCACTATTAGATCCATTTTGTAGGTGGAGCTTAGAGATTACACAGCCAGGAAGTGGCAGAGCTAGGCTCACACTCAGCTCTCTCCACCTCCAATGTCTTGTTTTTTCTACTCCTACACACTATATTTTTGTGTTTCTCAGTTTCCTCGTTCATTCATTCACCAAATATTTACTGAGCATCTGCTAGGCGCTAGGCACTGTGCTGACGATGTGGACACACAAGACAAACTCCCTGATATTATGGTGTTTACAGTATCCTGTTATTCTAATCTATAAAATGAGATGATGCTGTCCCTCTCTCAGAGCTGCTGTAGGGATTAAGGGAATGTATGCCTGCTACCTAGTAGGTGCTCAATAAATGTTGGCTCCTGATCTCCTTTTCCCCCAAGACCTGGTAGTTTTCTAGTCACATATGTAGGGGAGAACTGATGGAGACTATGTTCTCCTAGAATGAGGCATTGCACTGTCCTTAAAATTCATGCAGCCCATGCCCTATTGACCCACCTGAGCAGATGCTCATTTTCCTGCCTCTCTGGGCAAGACCAAGTTCTCGCTCCCTTCTGCCTCTTCACTCTCCCATCTCCCTCCCCATTCTAGCCAGTATCTCAGATTATACCCGAGTCTCCATAGACCAAAGGTGGTGAGCAATGCTTTGGAAACTCTCTGTGCAATTCTGAGAGCTGAAAAATGGAGAAATATGGGCTCTAGGCAACTGATGTGATGGAGAATAGAGAAAGAAGATGAGAGTAACACGTAGCTTAGGAGGATGGGTTTGCACAGCAAAAGTAAGCAACAAATGTCTATGTAGGGGTATTTTCCTTCAAGCATCTGGAGCATTTGAAGAACTTGGGTAGGAGAAATCTACATTTTAGGAATCCAGGCTGCTATTTATGTAATTCCCATCTCCAACGGCTTTGACTCCACCTTTGCTGCCTCTGTGCTAGTCTTTTCTTTTTCAGGCTCAGTTTTAATGATTTCCTTTATTTATTTATTTTTTCCTAGGAAGAGGGTTTAACTCTGCAACATAATCCATGCACTTAAGCCAAATTGGAGATTTCTCATGACAGACAAGACAGTTCAGAAGGGAAATGTCACAGGAAAATTGTACATTTCTTTCCATAGACTTAGCAGAAGCAACACCCGTATTCCAGTAGCCAAACAGATGTAACTGGCATTTGGCATTTCCATCCAGATACCCCCTGTGGTACAATTTAGAAACTCTTAGCGTGGTGTCTGGAGCATATTTACATTCTATAAATAAGAGCAAAAAATTCTTACTATCAAAACTTTCTTGTGAAAGCGTCTGAAGCTCATACAACAGTGTAGGGGAAGGGAATTCTCTAGCCCTGGCTCCAGCTCCTTGCCCTGCATCTCTGAGACTTCGGGGAAGTTGTTTCCCTCTCTGAGACTCTGTTTCCTCCAAATTTGGCAGGAGAGAGAAAACTAGGGGGAAGGTTGAAGAATTTTTAAAGCCCAAAGAGGTAGTAAATAATAACACATATAATATGCTATATATACACACTATGTAATATATACTATTTTATATATTTTATATGCACTATGTAACAGACTAATATACAAGAAACTCAACTATACTATACTACATGTAGCACATTATATAGTATATTCATACTATATATACATAGTATACTTATATATAATATATAGTATATATTATACATACTATATATTTATATATACTATAATATATACTAAAATATATAGAATAGAATTTATTATATAACATATGTAATATACTATAGTATACTAGGTATTATAAATTGTATAGTATATAATTATATAGCATAAAAACACTATGTAATACATACAACATGCTCTATTTATCACATATACTATATAGCATATGAATAGACATATATCAAATATACTATATAGTGTTTATATTCTATAGTATATAATACATACTATATATATTATATAATGTATATGATATATATATACGCCATACAATACACACTGTAATATAGATGCTATATACTGTAGAGTGTAATATATTATGCTAGTGTAATAGATAACATGCTGCTATTATATATCTATATAATATAGATACTATGCTAATATGCCAGTATTATATACTATGTAATATATGTATATAACCATCTTTCTCTATATTATACAATATGTAGTATGTTATATATTATATCCACTATATATAAATACTATATATTATGCAATATGCCATATATCAGTATATAATAATATAGTAGAGATGAAAGTTTCTGTAAACGGAAAAGTCATGATTATTAGGAGATGCCATTATTCACACAGAGCTGTAAATGACTGATAAGGTTTAAAATGTGACCCAGACTCATAATATTTTACCTTTTACCATTCTCCTTCGAAATATTTCTCTGTGTCTTTACTGCTCAGTGAATGGCACCATCCTTCCCCAGGGCGCTTGACAAAGAGCCAGGAGTCACTGCTGTTCCTCTTTCCCTTCCTCCCACTCCTACACCCTCGCCGTCCCATCCTTTGGTTCTGTTGGTTCTGCCTCCAAAGCACAGCCCAGGTACATCCAGTTCTCTGCCTCTCCCATCACCGCCCTAGTCCAGGCCCCCACCACTGCCTGCCTGGATGGCTACGGTATCTTCCTAGCTGTTCTCCCTGCTCCCTCCCTCGCCTCTTCATAACCCACCCTTCACACAGTAGCCTGAGTGATCCTTCAGGGAGTAAATCAGTTCACATTACTCCTCAGCTGAAAACCTTCACTGACTTTTCTATCATATTTAGGATAAAATCCAAACTCTTTGCTTTGGCCTAGGAGACCCTGTAGGAGCTGACTCCTGACATTTGACTTGGTCTGGTGTTACTCCCTTGACCTGCTTTGCTCACTCTACTCCTGCACACTGGGGACCATTCAACTGTCAGATATACTGTGCTTGATCCCACCTCAGGGCCTTTGCACTTGCTGTTCCCATTACCCGGAATGCCCTCCCCCCACGTACCTACATGGCCCTCTCCCTCCCTTCATTCAGGACTCTGCTCACATGTCACTTTATCAGGGAGGACTTTCCTGACCACCCTATAGCATACTACATCTGCCCTCCTACCATGTGCTATCTGACTATATATCTCATACTATATATAAAATCTGTGTATCTACATATATTATCTACTGTATATAACCTACATCCTACCTTCTCCAAATGAGAGAAAGGACCCAGAGCTTCTAGAACAGTGTGTGGTTAATAGCTGTGATTAATAATGGTCATAATTATTACTATTAATTTCTTTTAAATTTATTTATTAATTTTTGGCTGCATTGGGTCTTCATTGCTGTGCATGGGCTTTCTCTAGTTGCGGCGAGTGGGGGCTTCTCTTGTTGCAGAGCACGGGCTCTAGGCGCGCGAGCTTCAGTAGTTGTGGCATGTGGGCTCAGTGGTTGTGGCTCGCAGGCTCTGGAGTGCAGGCTCAGTAATTGTGGCACACAGGCTTAGTTGCTCCACGGCATGTGGGATCTTCCTGGACCAGGGCTCGAATCCATGTTCCCTGCATTGGCAGGTGGATTCTTAACCACTGTGCCACCAGGGAAGTCCCTAATTTTCTTATTATAACACTGCTGTGTGAGCTTTTTTTTTATGGCTGACTAGTATTCCACTGTATACATATATCACCTCTCCTTTTTCTTTTTTCTTTTTCTCTTTGGCTGTGTTGCAAGGCTTGCTTGTGGGATCTTAGTTCCCCGACCAGGGATTAGACCCAGGCCCTTGGCAGAGGGCAGAGTCCTAACCACTGGACTGCCAGGGAATTCCCACTGTGTGAGCTTTTAAAGGTTTTAGACAGTGAGAAATTATATAGCTACAGTTTAAGGAGGATTACTATGTACCACGCATGTGCTGAGGTTCATTTATTTATTTTTATCTCCATCTCATTTAACCCTTTACTATCACAGAAATACCTTGAAATTTGTATTATTTCAGGAGGGGATGTGAGCTCAGAATCAATTTTATTAATATTGGTAATAACAGTAGTAAGAGTTATTAAATGATTGAATGAAAGTACATGTGGCCTGTTCTGAAGCTGTTTTGCATTGTATCAGAAGACAAAGCATTCAGCTCCAAGAGCGCATTGAATGGTGAAAAATCAGGCAGTTTGGAAGGGGAGACATCTAGTTACTCCCAGAAGAGTCCTTATCCAGGGTTGACCTTGGAGGCACCAAGATTTATTTATTAGGGAAGGCAGCCTTTCCTCACCTCCACTGCCTGCAGATCCACGGCCAAAGAATTTGAGAAATGGCTCCCCTAATCCTTCAGTGCAATCTGTTTGCACTGGACGACAAGCATCCCTGGCATACAGGGTCTGTACCTTTCAACGAGTCAGTGATAAACCTTGAGCCAAATCGGAGTTACCAGCCTTGTTTCTGTCATCTGGGACCTTCCGACTCCGTGTGGTACACTCACACCCACATGCCCTTTAATTTATGACTTTTACTGAGTCTTTTGTGAAGTCATAAATTGACCAACTCTCCAGCTGGTTCGAGCCCTCATCAGGAAACTGTCATGGAAGTGAATCACCTTCTCAGCTGCTGCACTCTCCCCCAAGGTTCATTGTAAAGGCTGGGATGTTTCCTGCAACTTGCTTATAGAATCTGTCAGCTCTAGGCAGCCCAGACCCGCTAAGTCAAGATTTTTTTTTTCATTAAAAAAATGTAAAAGAAAAAGTGGAGAGGAAATGCTTGTATTTGGTCAGAGGCTCTTTCATCTTAGTACAGCATTCTGGAAAAGCCTTAGTTTCTGCGGTGAAGTAGATGAAGTTGACATATTTTAATTTCTGGCCCAGAAATATTCTGAGTAATTCCTGAACCAGGGATTTGGGGGATAAGGCAGAGACTGACATATTCCCAAGGGTATCTGGGAACCAGCAACTTAAATACAAATGGGGATTGGACCCTGGTCTTGGGATGGACTTGGGTGGAAGTGATTTCTCTAAAAGCCTGGGGTGCTGGAGAATTCAGAACAGCTCCTCAGACACCTGTCAGGCCCTGTGCTGGGGGCACAACATGCATTATCTCATCGATCCCTCAACAGTCCTCTCTTTCATCCCCATTTTACAGATGGTGAAGTTGAGGCTCACAGAGCCTATAATTCAGTCTAGTGGATAGTAAGGAAGGCCAGGATTTGAATCCAGATCCTCTTTAATTTTATCATAATTCACTCATTTGAATGTATATTTCAGTGATTTTTAGTAAATTTAAAAAGTTGTGCAACCATCACTATAATCCATCACCCACACCACCACCACCAAATCCCTTGTGCTCTTTTGAATTCAATCTCCATTCCCATCTTTAGCTCCAGGCAACCCACTAACCTACTGTATGTCTGTAAATTTACTTTTTTCTGGACATCTCATGTAAATGAAATCATACAATATATGGTCTTTTCATCTGGCTTCTTTTACTTAGCCAACAACATCCATGTTGTTGTGTGTGTTGGTAGTTCATTCATTTTTATTACGGAAGAGTATTCCGTTGTATGTGTGTACTGCATTTTGTTTTTCCATTTACCAATTGATAGGCATTTGGATTTTTTCCATTTCCTGGATGTTATGAATAATTCTGCTATGAACATTCATGTGTCTTTGTGTGGAGGTATGTTTTTATTTCTTTTGGGTAGATTCCTAGGAACGGAATTGCTGGGTTTAATGGTAAGTTTATGTCTATCTTTATAAAAAACTACCAAACCATTTTTACAGTGGCTCTTTCATTTTGCATTGAGCTCAGGTCCTTGTGAGTGTAAAGCGCATGTTCTTGCCCACTGGATTATGTATTATGTCTCACATTGCTCCATGCCATTACTAGTTTCAACAATCGTTGCTTGATGTCTGTCTGTGCTGGTCCTGGTCCTAGATGGTAGGAATAGAGAGATGAAAGAGATAGAGTTTGTTTTCTGCTTTCTGTGTTCAGTTGGATAATTCATCACAATTCTTCTGCCACATGACCTTGCAGTGTAGTAGATGAGTAGAGTGAATTCCCCACCCAGAACGTTGGGTGTTGGGAAAGGCCGTCTCTGTGTACAGTCTTTTGACCCCTGCTTGGCCATATAAGAATAGGCTTGAGCCTGGAATATTTCCTTACTGGGAGACAAAGAGCTCTCACAGCCTGTGCTGAGCTTATGGCCTTGGGAAGGACTATCTTCCTCTGTTCCAGGCTTGACGTGTACTCCTGTGTTCTGCTAAGCGCATGCATCAGTGGCCCTCACGCATGCCCCAGCTTCCTGTATGTCAGACCCTGGGAGGAAGGATTGGGGTCCTCGTGCTGCAGCATGACGTGGGGTATGTGTTGCATCAGATGTGGATCCTCTGGCCATGGGGGACTGGCGCATTGCACAGGGCTGCCTCTTGTGCACACTCCGTCTCCTCTCTTGCTGCAAGTAAAAAACGCTGGACCATTTGAGCCTGGTGTGGTTGTGGTCTGTTTTCAGTGGCATCGAATCATGCATGGTCTCTTTCTTGGGTGACCCTTGTCCACCTTTTAACTTTGGCTGCCCTCATGTTATACAGTTTATCCTGCCGCACAGCCTGACACCCAGAGAATAGTGAAACATGCTGTGGCCAATGGGACATTAACAGGTATGATGCAAACTGATGCCTCAAATGTGCTTGTGTGCTTTGGCTCACCTCTTTGCACTATTATGATCCATTATAGAAAAGCATATCCTGGTTAGCTGCTGCTCCTTCAGCCTGAGGCTTAGAACAAGCATGGAGTGGAGTGGATCTGAATCCAACTCACAGCTTAAAGCTATGTGCAGTTTCCCTGTCTCTCCTGTTACTGAAGAGAAAGAAAAAAGGTGGTGGGTCATGTTGTTTCCACTGCTGGCCAATGGGTGGCACTGTCAACCTGGGACAGCTTGGTTGCTGGTGTAAACACCTGCCCTTCTATAATCAGCTCTGCAATTCTGGGGCCAGGAATTTGCAAACTGCATTTCCTACGCTCCTCTGCCATATGGCTTCCTCTTAGGGTGCATTGGATGGAGATCAGAAGGTGGGAAAGCAGGGAGATTTCTGTAGCTGTAGCAGCAACAGGAGTGGAGTGATTCCAGACTCCAGTGCCCCGGGTGGAGGCGGCACCTTCTGCGCGGTGCTAGCCCTGGTGGAGGCGGCACCTTTTGCGCGGTGCTAGCCCTGGTGGAGGTGGCCCCTCTTCGGTAGATACGGAAGTGACTGCGGTGGCGTCTCTGGTAGTACAGCATTAGGTGCAGGCTCACAGATCCAACCTAGGGGCGGCTTCTGATATCTGTCATCACCCCTTCTTTTTGCTTATCAGACCCTCTTTTCCAATTGATCTTACACTTATATCCAAAGCCTTATAATCAGTTTGTTTGTTTGAAATACCTAGAATGGTATCTGCTTTGCCGACACTATTGCTTTCTGAAGCATGAGCATAGGAAACCATTGATCTTGGGGTGGGTGGGAGGCAGGGAATGATGAGAAATTGTCTACTTCTGTGTATGAGGAAAGCATTGGCTAACCCTGATCCTAAAGGCCCAGGAGGGTTTCCAAATCATATTATTAGTTCTTTTTTTGGTATCATGCTGTGTTGAATATAGCTAGTCAATGATTGGATGCCAGGTAATTGATGCTAAGACTTTTCTTGGGCCTTCTGATTTCTCGTTTACCCTGAAGATAACCTGAAACGAACCAGTGATATACCGAGTTAGTTAAACTGAGCATTATTCCGGGGATTCTGCTTCTTTCTCTCCCACCCTGGCCTCTAGGCAAGCCAAGTGCTAAGCTACGCCACCCACAGAATGGCGGCCTTCCTCCCCAGTGCCCTGGCCTTCCAGGCTTGCCCCAGCTTACCTGTTTTTCAGAATCCACGAGGTCCCTTTTATTGAAGCCCATCAGGATCCAGAGCTTTATAGACGACGTCAGGCGGAGTGAGGAAAAGGCACTCTGGCACAGCTGTGAAAACGTCTCCTGAGGTCTGCATCAGCCCCCAGGTCTTTGTTGATTACTTTAAGCAAAGCTCTTCAGTTTCTCTGCGGGGCACTTCTCTCCAAGTGACTACAATCAGGTTAGGCAGGTGGTCAGGGAAACAAGGCTGAACAATGGCTTTTCTGTTCAAGTTAGTTCAGATCAGCAAGAAGCCCTAAATCTGATTTTTTCAGCTTCACTTGGAGAGAAGGAAAAGTTTGATCACCCTGCTGAGGAGAAAAATAAGCCATTATTGCTCAAAGAAGGTACCTGTCCTAGATTTGAGGGGCACACGTTGTCCTGGATGGTTTCTGGGTCTCAGTGGGATGGCCTGTTGACCTCACCCCTGTGTACCTAGGAAGGATATGAATGAGAAGGTGGGTCCTTCATGGAGCCAGACTCCCAGGATCTGACTCCTGCAGCTTCTAGCGTCGCGTCCGCTTATCCACTTCCTCCAGCTCCCCATTAGAGAAATCTTATTTCTTTACACACCTGTCACACTGATTTCATTTCAGTCACACAACCCGCCTGGTCCTTATCACACAGGTTTGAAGAAGCTGTAGAAGGACCCCTTTCCCAGAACCAGGCAGTCAGTGTGCAAGCCCAGTTAGACTCACTGTAGTCATGTGCCTTTGGGCAAGTCACTTCACCTCTGAGAACCTCAGTCTCTTCACCTGTAAAATGGGGGTGACATTAGAGCCTGTGCTACGCACCTGGCAGGGTTGTGGAGACCATCAAAGAGAATGATATAATGTAAGTGTTGGGCAAACAGTAATTCTCAGCTGTCTGAGTTTGTGCCTGTTCTCTCACACATCAGAAACTGTGGCGGCACACAGAACAGGTTATATTTTATCGACCACTATTCGATTTTACCTACTAATCAACTGGTCGACCCTTGGATGACACCTGGACTGCTTAATGTGCTGACCAATGTCTCTTGTACATTTATACGAGAAAGGTCTTCATTCTACATTCTAAGCTATGGCTTCTCAAACTTTTATGTGCACATGAATTCCTGAGGATATTGATAATATGCAGATTCTGATTCAGTAGGTCTGAGGTGGGGCTGGGGATTCTTCATTTTCCACAAACCCCCAGGTCATATCCATGCTGCTGGTGTGACGATCACACTTTGAGAAGCAAGAATCTGGAAAATATGGTATCTTTTCTTGGCATACTCTTGGTGTTATGCTCCACTTGTATTTACTTGTTTCAAGTTTAACTCCACCTTCTAAAATTTTGTGTGGCTCATTCAGCTCAACAGAAATCAGACAAATCACTGTATCAGTAAGTAGCCTAACTGTAAGAAAAAAACAACTGAAGTTTGCACAAGGCCCAGAACCTGGCAGTGCACTGTGAAGGGCTCGTAGCACATCACTGGTGTCAACGTGGTACAGCAGGAGTGGAAGCCGTCACACTGCTCAGGCCAGAGGTGGCCATTTTCCCTTTATGAGCAAAACTGCTAGAGCTTGCTCATTTTTGCCTTCCCAGGTGGCACTGACCCCCCGTAAACGTTTGATGAGCTGTGTCTTCAGTGAGTAGGAAATTAAGCAACTCACTCCCCCTGTTGGCTGTTTATTACTCCAAATTTCGGAAAAACAGATTATATCTTCTACAGAAGCTCTCCTCCTTTACACTGTTTTATTTCTTTCCACATACAGCTGAACTTGTCACCCAACACTGAATCTCCACCCATCTTGTCCTGTAAGTTCAGATTTATAAGGACAGAGCAGGGAGAGGAGCCTCAGGCTCGGGTGGTTGGTAGCTCCTGAAATAACCATGATGATAACTTTTAGTCTCAAGGTTCATATTGAAATCCAAATCTATTGTTCATTTAGAGGGGATAAGTGGTCCTCATCAGACTGGCACCCGTGCTTCTCTGTTTCTCCCCATCCACCCCAGAGCAATGGTGCTTCATGATGACTAGCTCCTTTTGACATGAACAAGTTCAGTGTCAAAGTGTTGGGTGACTCAAAAACTCATGCATCAAAAGATAGAAAACATTTTGTGTTTTTATATTATGAAGCACTGGGGAGTATAAGAATCGTCCTTCCTTTGATCCTCTCCTCAGTTTCCTTCCTCCCTCCCTCCCTCCCTCCCTCCTTCCCTTCCTCTCTTCCTCCCTCCCTCCCTTCCTTCCTTCCTTCCTTCTTTTCACCCATATTTACCATTTTGTGTAACACCCATATGGTGGAGATTAGAAAATATCTTATTTTCTAATTAGAGGAGGGGGAAAAGGATTGAAAAAAAGGAAAATGGAAGGTAAATAAATTTTATAATTTTTGAAGTTGTAAGTGTCAAGATTTCAGGCTTTTATTTTACTCCCCACAAAGCAAGCTGGCAAATAAATAAACCCTGCAGGGACTGACACAAAATGAGCAAAAGTTTTAGAAGCTTTTCGTCAGGAAAAAAAAAAAAGTGCTGATTTACAAGCAGGGTTATCTGTTGCGTGGATTTGGAAGGAGATGAAAATGTATCACTAGCCATCTAGACATTTGTCAAAACAACTGAATTCTATGAAGTGGAACAGGTGAACGAAAGAACCAATACCAGGGAAAGAGGTTCAAAATGGGCTCTACTGTGTCAGAATTTTTCTACAAGACAGAGAAGCTTTCAGCTGTGTGGGATAAAGTCTCTCACTAAGTGAGAAACCAACAGACCTTGGGAAGAAGGGGCGTTCAATTTCACCTTGTAGGGCATGTGACTTTGTCAACTCGGGATGTGTGGTCAAACGCTCTTATGTTCAAACATGTCTCAGTATTCCTCAGCATCCTTCCTGGGTCCAGGGGCGCCTGTCTGATTCAGGTATTGAGTGCCTACTTCTTGGATATGAGGAGGGGTTCAGGATACCTTGATTTACAGTCCCACTTGACTGTTCACAGAGGGGAGAGGTAATTCCCCAAAGGGAAAAAGGGTGCTGTTATCAGAAGAATGAGGAGTGGATGCTGGTCACCTGAAAAAAATACCTCCTGTTCTTGGAGGATGATACTTGATTCCAACATTGAATTCACCTTCTGTTGATGTCACAGCTGTCTGATGAATTTTGGTCTGACATTCCATGCCATGTTTGTTAAAAGTGCATTTGCTCTACTGAAGCATGACATCCCAGGAGCAATGAGCACTCTTTTCTTTTCTTTTTTTTAATATTTATTTATTGGTTGCACTGGGTCTTAGTTGCGGCACATGGGATCTTTGTTACGGCATGCAGGATCTAGTTCCCTGACCAGGGATCAAACCTGGGTCCCCTGCATTGGGAGCGCAGAGTCTTAACCACTGGACCACCAGCGAAGTCCTGCAATGAGCACTCTTAATACTCAGATCTTGGTTTCTAAATAGTATTGTCTATTAAAAGTTACCAGCGCTCCTTGGAGAAAAGGGTGATCCCAGGGCTGGGATAGGAAAAGTACAAGGTATATCTGAAACATCCTTTTTTTTTTTTTTTTTAATTGCAAAATATGAAGTGCTAAAAAAAAATGGAGGCATATCACAATGAAACAGAAGTTAGCTTGAAGGGGCTCTCACTGGCTAAATCTGGGATAATCTGAACATCTGAATTTAAAATGATAGTAGTGGATTTTAACAATAGACAGAATTAAAGGAGAATCCATGAGTCCAAACTGATGTTAAAATAGAAAAAAAGACAAGAGAGGGAGAAGAGAAAGTGCTGAAGAATGTCAACTAATAAACGTAGAAGGAATGTTAGACTTAGAAACTCACATTTTTGTAACCATCAGTGAAATACCCAGTTCATGAAAGAATCAACAGCCTAGGCAGAAACCATTAGATGAAATATTGCTGGGAAAAGTGTGGCATGAGCCTCAAAATATCTACCTACAGATCATTTATTAATTTACGATAAAGGTACCTTTAGAATGGAGAAATGTGCAGGCACCGCCTTAGCTGAGTAATCAAACTTATCATCATTCGCCTCCTGAGGTAAGATCACTGAGCGTGTCAGAGCAATACTTACGCAATATTCTTGCCAAAAATATAACCAGGAGGAGAAAATGCGATACATCCAAATTGAGAGGCATTGTGCAGAACAACTGGCCTGGACTTTTAAAAAATTGAGGACACAGTAGGGGGAAGGGGAAGCGGGGACGAAGTGAGAGAGTAGCATTGACACTACCAAATGACTAGTGGGAAGCTGCTGCATAGCACAGGGAGATCAGCTCGATGCTTTGTGATGACCTAGAGGAGTGGGATAGGGAGGGTGGGAGGGAGGCTCGAGAGGGAGGGGATATGGGGCTATATGTATACATATAGCTGATTCACTTTGTTGTACAGCAGAAACTAACACAACGTTGTAAAGCAATTATACTCCAATAAAGATATTAAAAAAATCAATGCCATAAGAACAAACAAACATGTTTGAGAACTGTTCTAGATGAAAGAAGAATAAAAGGAAAGGACAATTAAATGTGATATATGATCTTTGATAGGGTCCTGGACCAAAAAGAAAATAATCCAGCTTCAAAGAACATTATAGAGACAATGGGAAAATTTGGATATGGACTGACTGTTAGTTAATTGTATTTTACTGATAGTAATTCTCCAGAGTGTGATAGTTGTACTATAATTTTATAACATAGTGCTCTTTTTTCTTAATTAAAAAAATATATATTTATTTATTTGGCTGTGCCGGGTCTTAGTTGCGGCATGTGGGATCTAGTACCCTGACCAGGGATCATTTTCTTTATCCATTCATCCGTTTATGGACACTTGGGCTGTTTCCACCACGTGGTATGTAGTCTTTGCGTGTCCTTAGTTTTCTCTGACCTGTGACAATTTCTCATTCTTTCCTTGGTTTTTATGAACTCGATAGTTTTGAGGAGGACTGGTCAGGAGTTTTGTCAAATGTCCCTCAATTTGGGTTTGTCTGAAGCTTTTTTTCTCACAATGCAGACTGCGGAATTTTGGGGGAGGAATAGGCCAGAGGTACATGCTACCAACCTGACATCTATAGTGATGCTGAACTTGATCATGAAGTTAAGGTCGTGTCTGCCAGGCCTCTCTACTGTAAGGTTATTATTTTCCTTTCCACACTCAAGCTGTTTTCTATATTTGTTAGAAGCCAGCTACTAAGTCCTGCCCACACCCAAAGGGAGTGGAATTGGTGGTAACGGGGATGTGTAGATATTATCTGGAGTTTTTCTATACAGAAGAGTTGTTCCTTTCCCCAATGTATTTATCTATTCAACCATTTACTTAAATAAGTATGAACTCGTATATATTTATTTTATACTTTGGGTTAGAATCCAATGCTGGGCTATATACTTTGGGTTAGAATCAAATGCTGGGCTATTTATCCAATGCTGGGCTATTTATTTTTATTTTCCTGTGTGCCCCCTCCTTTTTTTTTTTTTTTGAGCATTTCCTTGTTTTTTGTCTCTATGAGATGCTCCAAGTTCGTTTTGTGTTTTCCAGCCTGATTCTATCAGCCATTTCTCCTGGGAGCCCTGGTTCCTTTCATAGGAGAATGGTATTGAGAAACCAAGCCTGGCAAGTGGGTGACAAACTCTATTTTTATTGCTCTTTAAACTTTACCCTATTCCCCATTAGGCATAAGCCTCACCTTGGGCTTGCTGTCTTTCTTACCATTTTATCTCCTATAACTAAAATATTAGTTATTTGTTGAATGAAGTTTATTGGAACACATTTTAGCTTTTTCCTTTTTTCTTTCAACATTGCCACTAAATTTACTTTCATGTAATGCTGTCATATAGCTAGATCAAGCAAGTGTGCACTGTCTTGGCTTCCTGTCATTATGAACTGACCGAGATCTCCTATAATGAAGTCAGGTATAATGCATTCGTCACGTATGTACTGCCATGCATGCATTTCACCAGCAGTCATCCGTAATCAATGTGTATTCGCAATTCACTGTTACTTGTTTGTATTCCTCGCCAGGGGCTTGAAAAGGAAAGATGCATTGTTCCTCGTTCTCCTCCAGTTTGTTTCCTTCCACCCATTTCCAAATATCAAAATTGGATCAGTGCCTCAAGGCCTGACTCCAGTGTCATTTCCTTCACGTTGCCTTTCTATCTTCCTGTCTCATCTCTGAATCCTGTGAGTTCAGTGTTTGTACCTACACAGTGGTATTTACATTTTATTAATTGTACTTATTTGTATATGTCATAATGCTCCTATAAGACTGTAAGTTAATCACAGGCAGGATCTATATCAGATTCAACTTCTTGCCTCCAAATAATAACGAGGAATCAACTGTTCAAAAGTAATTGGAAATTTTAAAAATTAATGTAACTTTTAATCTGATCAGCTCTCATTAGTATGTAATGATAGCTAAATTCCAGGAGGAAAAAAAAAGCAAATAAACCAGCCGATCAAAAGGAATGGGAAACTATAAAAATTAAATTCTAGTGTTAGAATTACAGGTGATTTCTATGTAGAAGAGAGCTAAGGAATCTGAGACTACAGTGAAGTTCCCTTCTCATTCTTAACCTCTCAGATTTTGTCAAACAACAAAAACAGCAATACATAGTAACATCTGGCACTGAAGAGGGTATGGTGAAAAAGTTAAATATGTGCATGTGTATATATATCTATTGGAGAGGAATCTGACCTAGAATTACAAAAGATATACATACAAGAAAATTTATTAGTGTTGTTTGTAACAATAGAAATGTATATATGGTGAAAAAATATAGTAAAGTAAAACAAAAATATAAAAACAAAAAAAATAGTAAAGTAAAACAAATTGGAAACACCTGAATGTCCATCACTAGCAAATGATCAGGTGCAATTTGGTACATCTAAACTATGGGATGTTGTGTAGCTATTAAAAGCAAATGAGATCTCTAGCTGTTTTCCGGGAGTGAGGTCCATGGTGTGCTGTAAAGTGAGGAAAGGAAGGGATGGAGTGATGAGTAGAGAGCTCTTGCAAAAACACCAACCCCCTGGAAGTCAGTGCTAACAAGGAGAAAGGCGTGGGAAGAGACCAGCCAGATGGGTGGGGGCAGAGGTTATAACTCTCCCATAGGGTGACCAGGTAGCCTCTCACTCAGAAAAGGACGTGCTCACTTTCTTAGTCCCTTCAGGCTGCTGTAAGAGAATACTATGCACTGGGTGGCTTATAAACAGCAGAAATTTATTGCTTGCAGTTCTGGAGGCTGGGAAGCCCATGATCAAGGCACCAGCGGATTCAGTGTCTGGTAATAACTTTCTGGTTCACAGGTGGTTGTCCTCTCGCTGTGTCCTCATATGGTGGAAGAGAAAGGGAAGCTCTCTGGGATCTCTTTTATAAGGGCACTAATCCCATTCATGAGGGCTCCACCTTCATGACTTAATCACCTCCTAAAGGCCCCACTTAAAATACCATGACCTCGAGGGTTATGATTTCAATATATGAATTTGTGGGGGACATAATCATTCAGTCCATTGCACCTTGGCAGTGGCCATGATCTGTTAGTCTTATTGACTCCCATATGAAGATAACATTTGTGTCTAGTGCTTCAGAGGTCTTGGGTGTTGTTTGGGGATTTTGCTGTAGGTTGCTCATGTCATCATGGCATCTGGAATTTAGATGAGAGAGAAGCAATTCATGTTGATTAATTTTTTTGTTTGTGGCGTTTGAAAACTCTGAGCTTTATCTTTTAGAGGGGTGTGATTAAAAGGGCTGAGTATCAGCCTTCCCCTTTTTACTTAATTAGAAAGGGTTTATAGAGCAGTTAAAACGTCGTTTTATCCATACAAATGGGTGCCCATTCAAATGGATGACACACATCTGAAAAGATGCTCAGACTCACCAGTGTCAGAGAATTGTAACTTAAGGTAACAATGAGATATAGCTCTCAGGCTGGGAAAGAAATGGAAAAGACTAATTACATCTCCTACTGGTGGGGTAGCAGGGAAAGGATTATTCTTTTATATCGATGAAGAAAAGAATTCATTCAGCTGTTTTGGCCACATTTATTCAAATTAAAACATGCAGATTACTTGAAATTATTAAATAATAAAGGCAATAAAATACATGCAAATTTTAAAGAATAATGATAAAATGAGCATTCATGAGCCCACTTCCAGCCTGAGAATTGGATCATCACCAATGCTGTTAAATCCCCTGGCAAGCTCCTCTCCAGATAACCACAATCCTATTTTCTTGCTTTGTTCTATTAAAAATAGTTAAAAAGAAATACATATACTCTTTGATCCTGCAGTCTCTCCCCTGGGACTCCATCTCATAGAAATAAATAGCCATAGTACATAAGGACATTTGAGGAGTGGATTTACTGCAGCATTGTCGTTATTTGGAAAAAAGGGGACACAACTGCATGCTTGTTAATGACTGAATAAATTACAGGACATCCACACCATGGAATTTTGTGCAGCCATTAAAAGCGATGAATTAGAGTAATACCAGATGCCTTGGAGGGCTTTCCATGGCATGTTGTAGAATGAGAAAACAGGAACAAGGAGTGTGAGGAAAATGACAAATGCCCATGTATTGCATAGAGTGTGTAAAAACATATAATTGCGTGTGACTACATGAATATGGAGACAAATTTAGAAGACTATACTCTAGGTTGTCAGAAGGGATTACTAGAGCGGGGGAAGAGGGTGAGATGGGAAGGGAGGGAGGATTGGACAGGCGAGCAAAAAGGGAAGGAGAAAAGCTTACGTGGGTCTCGGTTGCTTCATCAGAGAAGCAGGGATAAAAATTCCTGTCTTTTTTTGTCCTAGGGCCTTATGTGAAGATTTCACAAATGATGCAAAAGCTTTTTTGAAAATGTTCAAGGCTCTGCCCAAATGTGTGATCGTAGGATTTATTATCCTACGTGCAGTTGGTAATTATAATAGTGATGTGGTATTGAGACAATAATTTTATTGTTCTAGGCCTAACATGGTTTTATCTATTAGACAGGGATAATGAGAACTAACCCAAATGATGGCTGGTGTCCTTCCAGGTGAACTAGTAAAATCACACTGCCTGGATGCCCATCGGTCTGTATATTCCTGTCCTCAACCACGGCAAGGTTCAAAGTATGACCCATTTGGCCCGATTGCTGAATCATTCCCCGCTTTGGGTGTTTCACCCAGACCACCTTCAAAACAATTTTGCTGAGTTCGCCAAAACTGGAGTTGTTTACTTTCTCAGGGCCACACCACCTTGGGTTCTTTGGATCACGATGAAATGAAGGTCGCCAGGCCATGTGGGATATACACAGTGGATTCATTTGTTAGGGCTGCTGTAACAAACTACCACAAACTGGTGGCCTAGAACAACAGACATTTTTTCTCTCCCAGTTCTGGAGGCCGGAAGCCCAAAGTTGAGGTGTCAACAGGGCCACGTTCCCTCTGAAGGTTTTAGGGGAGGATCCTCCCTCTTAGCTTCTCTTGGTGGCTGGCAGTCCCTGGAGTTCCTTGCCTCGTTCCCATCACTTGGATTTCTGGCTCCGTCTTCACGTGGGCTTTTCCCCTGCATCTCTGCGTCCAAATTTCTCTCGTAAAAGGATGCCAGCCCTCCTCCGGTATGATCTCATCTTAACTAATTACATCTGCAAAGATGCTAATTCCAAATAGGGTCACATGCTGAGGTTCTGGGTAGACATGAATTTGGGGGGACACTATTCAACCCAGGACAGACACAAGAGAGGGTGTCACACCCTATTCCCTGCTTTCTGTCTTCTGCCTGAAGGTGGGCTTCTCATGGAGCCCCAGAATTGACATTACCCAATCTGAGATGAATTTCAGTGGGTTTTACTAGAGATCTGTAGCTGAGCCCCTTCAAGCATGACCAAGCCACCATGGTGAGGAGGGGCGTGGGGTGTGGTGGAATGCTTGGGGCACTTTTACTGTTGCCTTTGGGTGGGAATAATGGACCTCTGGCAACACCCAGTCACCATCTTTCTTGACCTTCTTTGGTACTCTGATGACCAGGTTTTTCCTTAATTTTTATAGAAACGTGAAAAACAAACATGAATTCTAAAACTAAGAGACACTTAGGGGACAAAGAACCTTTCGGCACGGCATAGTCATTAAACAAATTCAAATTTTCAGCCAAGGACCTCCAGGCAGTGTCCAATCCCTGCTACAGAGCAGCTGCTAGTTCAATGGAAGGAGCTTGAATACCACGGTGGTCCTGCCTGGAGCCAGTGTCTGTTAGTCTTGTTTCCTTCCCACCAGACAAAAAGGAGACTTACACATGGAGACCTGCTGAGGTGCACTCAGGACTCTCCTGCAACAAAAAGTGAGGTTGCACAATGAAAACCTCAAGGAAAGGTTTTAAAAATTGTGCCAGGTGTGTCAGTAATCAGGACAAATCTTTTTATTTATTAATTTTTCTATTGTGGTCGAATACACATGACATAAAATTTACCATTTAAGCCACTTTAAAGCGTATAATTCGGTCCCATTCAGTGCATTCACAATATCATGCAGCCATCACCTCTACCTAGTTCCAGACTATTTTCATCACCCCAAGAGAAAATCCAGTGTCCATTAAGCAGTCACTCCCTATCTCCCTCTCTTTCCAGCTCCTGGCAACTACTAATCTGCTCTCTGTCTCTATGGGTTTGTTTATTCTGGATATTTCATGTAAATGGAATATGCTACCTTTGTGTCTGGCTTCTTCCACTGAGCATCATGTTTTCAAGGTTCATTCATGTTGGAGCAAGTGCTTCATTCCTTTCTGTGACTGAACAATATTCCATCGTATAGATATAATACATTTTATTTATCCCTTCATCAGTTGGATAAGCCTATTTTTAAGCTTCTTTTATCCAATAGGTAAGCAATGTTTAACAACTTTTTATTTTGGAATAATTTTAGATTTACAGAAATTTATAGACAGTACAGAGAGTTCCCATATTATACACACACCCCCACCTCCAGTTTCCTCCACTGTTAACATCTGACATCCCCAGAGCACATTTGTTAAAACTCAGAAACAGACACTGGCACTTTGCTATTAACTAAACTGCAGACTTTATTTGGGTTTTGCCAGGTTTTCCATTAATGCCCTCTTTTTGTCCAGGATCCAATCCAGGATACCACATTGCATTTAGTTGTCATGACTCCCCAGTCACCTATGGTCTGTGACACTTTTTCACTCGTTCTTTATTTTTATGACCTGACAGTCTTGAGTCTACCGGCCAGGTATCCTGTAGAAAGTTCCCCAGTCTGGGTTTGCTGGATGCTTTTTTCATGATTACACTGGAGGGATGTGTTTTTTGTGCATGTTATCCAGACACATCTCCACTGGGAATAATTTTGCCTATAAAAATATGACCCCCTTAGGGGTGTAAAGAGGGCATTAACTTGTCTTTTTTTCATTCTTTGAGTGATTGCAAATGCTATCCAATCTACCCCCCATAGGCTCTGCAGACAGTTAGGTTCCCATTTTATAGGTGAGGCAGCAGGCGCCTTGTGAGTGGCAGAAAGGAGATTCTGACCCAGAAGCCAATGCCATGATCTGTCCACGACTCCACATGCACATGCTGGTGGGCGGCTAACAAATTGGTTTGTACAAGGGCATGTTCAACTGTACGCTCAGTTCCTCTCTGGAAGAGTTTCAGTATCATCTAATTAGGTAACATGGTAGCAGGGCAACCATTACGTATAGTAGATGTGGAGTTGTAAATTATTCTATTTAATTAAGGACTGCTCCCTTCCTATTAAAGAAAAGCTTATCATAGGTTAGTAAATTTATTGGGAACACTTAACTTTAGCTAATTAAGCCGTTTGAACTCAAGGCAAGGGCATTCATTAATAATCAAGCCCAAGCAGTTGAGGGCAATTAGTGAAACAGCTGGTCTTTATCTCACTGATAAAGGGTGGTTAATAGAGATCTTTACAGCTGTTATAAATGTCCCCAAAGCAATATCTTTCTCAAAAGTTTGCGTTAGTTAAAAATATAGAGGAAGTGGGACTTCCCTGGTGGTCCAGTGTCCAACACTCCACGCTCCCAATGCAGGGGGCCCGGATTGTGTCCCTGGTCAGGAACTAGATCCCGCATGCGGCAACAAAGATCCCGCACGTGGCAACGAAGATCCCACGTGCCGCAACTAAGACCCGGTGCAGGCAAATAAATAAATAAATATCTTAAAAAATATATAGAAGAAGGAACTAAATTTAAAAGGACTGAGTTGGTAGCAATCTTGGTCTCCCAGCCCTAAGCTGAGGGCCAGAAGGAAGTGGAATTCATCAGCCGTGGCCCCATTCCCAGCCATCTCCATGTTTTTCTGGGCAGAGCCTGATCTGGAAGTCAGCATCGTACTTGTCTTTCCCACTGGAATCTTGGCTGCCTGAGGAGCAAAGGGCAAGTGTTGATCATCTATACACGCAGAGATCATATTTTTTGAAAGAAAAATGGAGGAATGTGGTCTGACAAACTGTTTCTTTTCTGATCTGTGATGTCTTTATATAGAAAGTCTCACAGAGATCCCCTTTGTAAATGATATTGGCTTAAAATTCTTCTTCTTAAACTGAAGTGTAAGGCATTGACTCTGAAAAATCTTGGCTGGATGTCTTGGAGAACGTCCCACATCGGGATTTGTCTAAGGTTTCCTTTTGGTGTTTAACGTTAAGTTCCTCTATCCCCTACATTTCCTGTAAACTGGAAGTTTCCTTCAGAGCCTTGATTAGATTGAAGTGAAACATTTTGGCAAGCATGCTTCAAGGTGATACCATGTATTTCACGTGCCTCATGCCAGGAGGTACATAAATGTCTTTTTGTTCCCCTCTTGGTGATGCCAATCTTGAGCCCTGCGTTGAAGAGGTAACACCAGACCTCTGCATTGCAGAGGTACATTTCCCCCTCTGGAATCGGTACACAGTATATGGGCTGTTCCCTTTATCTGCAGTACTTCTCCCATGGCCTCCCTGTGCTTGATGTTCTCATCATTCTGGCCTCTACTCAAGTGTCACCTTCTCTCGTTGGGCGTTAGGCACCTGCTCTCAGGTGGCCTGCAAGGCCCTGTGTGCTCTGCCCTTGGCTGGCTCCTGGACTCATCTTGAACAAACCTCCCTTCCCTGTTGCAGCCCGGCCACACTGTCCACCTTTCAGTGCCTGGAGTGTGACGTGCTCCCTTCTGTCAAAGACGTGCCTGGAACACATGGCTCGCCTTCTTACCCAGTTATCCCCTTCTCATCCTTTAGGGTTAAACTAGGGTCCTTTCCTGAGGGATGTCTTCCTGGACTGTGCAGCCCAGTCTGGGTAAAATCTCACTTTTGAATGTTCCCAAGGTGCCACATAAGTTTCCTGTGTGGTGCTCATCACACTTGGAATTTTCCGTTTTATTTAGGTGATTATCATACTCATTTCTGTCTTCCCCTCAGAAGCTAAGCTTCACAGGGCCAGGGCACCTGCCTAGTTTTGTTCATCCTTGTAAACCCCAAACACCTAGCACAGTGCTTTGCACATAGTAGGTACTCAAGAAACATTTGTTGAATGAATGGTCACTAGTTGAATGGCTTCAGGGAGACCCTGTGATAAGGACTTCCTGAAGGATCCTGGTCCTATTTGGTACTGGGAAGTTTCTTTTCTTTCTTTCTTTCTTCTTTTAAAATATTTATTTATTTGGCCGCACCTGGTCTTAGTTGCGGCATGCAGGATCTAGTTCCCTGACCGGGGATAGAATCTGGGCTCCCTGCATGGGGAGCACAGAGTCTTAACCACTGGACCACCAGGGAAGTCCCGGTACTGGGAAGTTTCTAGACTAAGGGTTGACAACCTTTTTCTGGAAAGGACTAGGTAGTAAATATTTTCCGCTTGCTGGGCCAGATGATTGACTGGGTTGACTGGGTTTCCCCATCTGTAAAAAGGAAAATAGTAATAGTTCCTAGCTCATATGATTATTATGAAGGTTCCATAAGCTAATATATGTGGTGTTTAAAGTGGCTGGTACATAATCTCGCTTTTAGCTGGGTTTTGGCTGTTATTTTGGGACTTTCATATGGTGGGGACAAAGGCAAGAAGCGCATTCATCAGTAACGAAACACATGTTACTATCAGCTAGAAGAAAGCATGGCAAATAGAAACCCTACTGGATTTCCACATGGGTGTCAGTGACAGGCGGCCTTGATTAAAGACCTGAGAAGTCACAGTGGGAAGAGCCGCCTTGTTCCCAGAGGAAAATGGCAATCTGCAGAAAGAAGCAGCACAAGGCTTAGGGTGGGAGAGCTGGAAAGAGAGGCACAGCAGAATATTACTGAATCATTGTAATATTTTCCCTAGGAAAGTCCCAGGGGTCCTTGCGGAGGCCTTAATCGCCTATTCTAGGCGGCAGAAGCTTAGTTCCTCACTCTTTGCGAGCTCTGCTCCCTATGGCCTCTGTCTGTCTCCGTTAGAGCCTAATCATATTTGAAAGTAGTTTTTATCTGTGATTATTCATCCGTATGTGAGGAGCTTACGTGTCTAAGCTGCCACTTCCATCAAATCCAAGCACGTGGTCCCCTTAATACACACAGGCCTAGGGCTGGCGAGAAAAGCAGTCCCCACCCCCATCCCCGCAGGGAGAGTCTAGCGAATTAGAGGGGACCAGCTCTGGGGCTGGGTGGAGGGGGGGAAGGGGGAAGGGAAGGCAGAGGTTGGCGGCGTTGGCATTGAGACCTGAGGCAAAATAACTGATAATATAAGGAACTACAGTCAGGCCTCTAAATCGACAGGTGGGCTTGTCCTAAGGCATGGCTTCTCAGACTTTAATAAGATGGTGTCTGTGAAGATTACATATTAGCTTAGAGAACAATATTTCATTTTCACTGGCTCTTTCTAAACTGTGGGAGATGACGTGCCGGGCTAAGTTTAATGCTACGCACATGTTTCAGGTTAATTCTGTGTTAAATTGTGGTGGGGATTAGAGGGGAATTTCACCACCCTTCAAAAGGTGGTGGGATGCTGACATGGGGGCAGGGAGCCAGCCCATGGGGTAGGCCAAGAACAAAGGTGCAGGGCACCAGGCTAAAGCAAAGACAAAGCTTTTTGATTGCCCCGTTTCTCCTACTGATTTTTTGGTTTTGTTTTTCTCAGTTTTGTGATATAATTCATTACCCATTTAAGGTGTACAGTCCAGTGGGTTTTAGTATATTCACAGTGCTGTGCAACCATACCACAATCAATTTTAGAACAGTTTCATGCCAAAGAAGAATCCCCATACCCATTAGCAGTCACTCCCCATTTCTCACCAACCTCCCAGCCCTGGGCAACCACTAATCTACTTTCTGTTTCCATAGATTCACCTATTCCGGACATTACATGTAATTGGAATCATACAACATATGGTCTTTGCAACTGGTTTATTTCACTTAGCATCATGTTTTCAAGGTTCATCCATGCTGGAGCATGCATCAGTGCTTCATTCCTTTTTATGGCTGAATAATATTCCATTGTATG
This sequence comes from Stenella coeruleoalba, assembly GCF_951394435.1. Classification (NCBI taxonomy): domain Eukaryota; kingdom Metazoa; phylum Chordata; class Mammalia; order Artiodactyla; family Delphinidae; genus Stenella; species Stenella coeruleoalba. The sequence continues at coordinate 64,451,214 of NC_137161.1, read as the reverse complement.
GACATACCACATTTTATTCATCCATTCATCTGTTGATAGACATTTGGATTGTTTCCAATTTTTGGCTATTATAATCATTTGTTACAAGGTTTTGTGTGGACATATGTTTTCATTTCTCTTGGATATATACCTAGGAATGGAATTGCAGGGTCTTGTGGTATCTCTCTGTTTAACCTTTTGAGGAACTACCAGACTGTTTTTCAAAGTGGCTGTACCACATTACATTCCCAACAGCACTGTGTTCTCTGTATCTTCACCAATATTTGTTATTATCTCTTTTTTTGACTATAGCCATCCTCGTGCTTCCCATCCTATTGTTTAATCATAGTCTTAATGACCATTCCATCAATGTGTTGGGTTGGCCAAAAAGCTCGTTTCTGTTTTTCCATTACATCTTATGGAAAAACCTGAACTAACTTTTTGACCAACCCTATATTACCTAGAAGGAGCACTTTTTGGAAAATGTGCTCAGGGGTGCAATTGTTACTCTATCTCTCACAGCTAGACCACAGGTCCAGATGTGCAGGTCACCACCTGCTGTTTGTAGGGTTTGAGTTAAGAGTACAAACAGAGGCTCACATACTGTATGTTTACATATTTAAATGTAAATCAATATCTGTTTTATCCTCCTGCCTTGGTAAATAAACCTTCATAGTGACAAAATTAAAAAATTCAAATAAAGCTAAGGTTTTTGTTTTGTTTTGTTTTTTTTGGTATTTTGGCCATGCTGTGCAGCATGTGGGATTGTTTCCTGACCAGAGATTGAACCCAGGCCTCCACAGTGAAAGCACTGAATCCTAACCACTAGGCCACCAGGGAACTCCCCCAAAGCTAAGATTTTTATATGACCAAAGGTTGGCACAATATTTAAGACTATTCAATTAAATTACTGGATGCTTTTCGGATAGTCTGTAAGTGGGCTGGCTGGCAGTGTTTGGATGAGTAAGAAAAGACACCTATAATTCATAAATTATATTTTCCTTAAAATTTCTTGCCTTAATTTTAGCAAAATCACTAATAGTGTTTTTATAATCAAGATTTTCACTAATTTGTGTTTATTGACAATAATGATTTTGTGATTATAAATGAAATATAATTGGATTAAAAATATTCAATATTTGGATATAGTTTCACCAAGAAAATATATTACAGGTAAAAATTTAAAAATTAAAATTATAACTGATGTGTTTTAAAAAAAGTTATTTCTTCCTGAGGTAGTCAAAATAATTTATTAAAATTAAAAGGTAAAATACAAATTATAAATAAATGTTAATAATTTAAATATTCAAATATTAAAAGTCAATATTTGAATACTTTAATATTTAATAGTCAAATATTGAAATATTCAAAATTTAATTTTTAACATTTTAATTAGATTTTATTGCATGTTTTTATTTAAAAACTATTCATAATTCTAATTTTCCATGTCCATTCAGTCATCAATGCCAAGAATCAGTATTATGGTCCTATGTTATGCCCAGACTTCTACATATACAAAATTAAGAGTAATATGAATTATTTAGTACTCCAGCATTTTTCTCGGCCACCACGTGCAGCGATTGCAAATGCCATACTGATTCCTGCAAAGGTCCAGAGCCACAAATTGGAACACAAAGGGAAGCTAGAAATAAGCTTGCCTCACCATGGGGAAATGGTGCTATGTTGTGCAAGAATCTATCGCAGTGACTCTATCCGAGAGACAGTATCTGACAAGTTAGTTCATTTGTCCTCTCTCTCACCTAAGCGCTCCTGCCACTCAGACCCCCGCTGGCACCCCCCAGGCAGTGCTCATCTCTGCTTTGGCATTGGCACCACACCCCAATCTTCAAGCCGTTTGACACCGTTGCCTTCCGTTTTGAGGACAGAGGTCAAGATCTTGGAGAGGTGTTTCTCTGGGGCTTGAATGGTATCGCTCATCAGAGTGGATGTTTTGGGTAATGGGTCATGCTTTGATGGTGCTAGGTACAGATCCCAAGTGATAGAGGTGCCCCCTGTTGTTCAGGTCTGAGGGTTGTCTTACAGGTGTGTGTGGGGGAAGAGGGATTTGAGGAAGAGCTTCTGGGCTTTAACACCTGGATGGCATCTTGAAGTGCATAACCCATCTTCTTTTGATGCTTGTGGGAACTTTTCTCCATATTTCTCATCTGGGCAGTATTTTCTCACTTCTGATTTTACTGTTCTGTGAATAGTACTAAGAGCTAAGACTTTTATGGGTCAGAGTGGTAGGCTTTTCCATTTTATTTAAGGATGCAAGTATTATTTTCCTAATAATGGTTGGTTTTGGTTTTGTGGACCAAAAGCATTGCTACAAACACCTATTCTCAAATATTCTTATCCACAGATAAAGAACTAGGTAGATGCTATGGTGCTGGATAAAAAAGTCAACAACAAACCACCCAACGTTACTTGAGCAATTTTATTTGACTATTAGCAGAGAATATTTTGCACTAGAGGCTTATATCAAGTAATAACTGAATGTTAAGCAAACAGGCCATCAATTATTAAAATGCAGCTGCTATTAATGTAATCCTTTACATTTCAGTAACACCAGCATTTGGAGGGGGGATGTAAAGCTGGTTAGAATCATCTGATGTGCAAAATAAGAATATAACCATGGTCCCTTTGCAAAAAATTTTTTTGGAGGATTTAGCTCTAAATTTTCCGTTTAGGAGTGGGTTGTGACTGGGAAAGAGAGGTGTAAAATCCAGTCTGATGTAGCAATATCTGATCAAGATGTCAGCACAAGCAATATTCTGAAGGCTTAGGGCTCTTGCAGAACCAAAGTTTACCTTTAATACAGGATGCAGATAATTTTCTTTATTGGCCCAACTTAGGACAACTTCTTTTTGTGAACACATTTTCTTTTACTTATTTTTTGGAATATAGACAATACATTTGCATGGTTAAAAAAGTAAAAAAAAAAAAAAAAAACAGTGCAAACTCTTCCTTCCATTTCTGTCTCTATCTACCTGCCCCCCATTCCCCTCGACAATAAATCACTGCCATCATTTTTATGTATCTATACAGCACACAGTGAGCTTCCTCATTCTTTATTTCTAGCCACGGAGTACCCTATTATGCTTTGCAGTATACTGTTTAACCAGTCTACTCTAGATGGACAGTGGGTTGTTTCCAATTATTTCTTAAGCTATACACACTGCAGTGAATAACCTTGTACATGCATGATGTTACATATATTTAGGATAAATTTCCAGATGTGGAATTGCTGGGTTAAATTGTAATATGCATTTATGATTCTGATAGATATTGCCAAATTTCCCTCCATGGGGACAGTAGCCATTTGTGCCCCGGGTAGCAATGAATGCGAATGTCTGCTTCCCCAGGAAGAACAGTTTGCGTGGAGACTATCCCACTGGGCACCAACTTTTAGGAGAGAATAGCGCTTGCACCTTCGTTTCCTCATCTGTGAAACGGGGCTTTAAGAGTACCTACAGCCTCTGGTAGCTGGGAAAGTCCCATGAACTAATGCACACAAAAAGCACTGAGCTCAGTTCAGACATAGTAAACGCTTAAAAAATGCTGTCAGTTATTACGTGGGTCAAATAAATAATGCCACTTAGAGATTGTTCCATCTCTGCCTCTGTTAGGAGATGGTGTGTTAACATCTATGTCATGAAGCTACAAAGGCACTGAACATCTTCTTGGAGGAAGAGGAATCTTGGTTCTAGGTAAGCAGATGTGAGCCCCTCTGTTGGGTGTGGTTGGAGGAAACTGGAGGCTGCGAGCGGAAGAGGGAGGTGATGAGGCAGCGCAGCAGGAGCAGAGACTCTGCAGTGAGCCCTGCAGAGGGAAAGCAGATCTGCGCTTCAGCGTGCTTTGACACCAAACCCCATCTCCAAGTGGAGTTGGCAACATAGCTTTATGGTTGGAAGCTCTTTCTCTGGAGTCAGACAGCCGTGGGTTCAAATCCCGGCTCTGTCACTTGCTAGTAGGGCGACCTTGGGCACATTCACATTTCTGATCCTCATGCTGTTCGTCTGTCAGCTGAGGACAAATGCCACAGTAGAAGCATTTCCAGGCTGCTTGTACGTTCACAGGGAGGCTGTGAGGATTACATGACGTAATAGTTCTAAGGCACAGATCATCGTGCCTGGCACACATAAATATCAGCAACTATTAAGGGCATCAAACGAATAGGGCTTTACAAGTTCTGTGTCTCTGTGGCGGAAGAGAGACCCCGAGGGGGTGCACGTTAACAAATCCAAGTCATGAAATCAGAAAAGGCCCATTCGGATGGATGTACAGTTAGAGGAAAAAATGCTCTTAGCAGGCATGTTATTTGTTACAAAGCAAAACGAATCTGTAAGCATCGTATTGCAGATGCAGGGGAGGGAGATCCTGAAAAAATTTCCTGCAGTCTTGAGACAGCAGATGGAAAATGAGTTGTATGGTACTGATTGCTGCTAATTTAAGACATAGGAAAATCACTGATAATCTCTCAGCATTCTCTGCTTTTTTATGTTATTTATTAAAGGTAAAATAGTCATACTTTTTCATACATTATCTTTATCTCTTTGTCTCATTTTCACGTTAAGGACGTATGTTCCTTAAACACGTCTACTGCTTCTACTTAGTTTTCTCAACCCACTACTCTTTGTAAGAATTAAATCCTTGTGCTTGGGATTCATCAACTGTGCACTCTCCTTGCCTGGAAGGCCCTAATCTGTCTGCTCTGCTTTGCAGGCTCCTACTCTTCAATCAGCCATCACCTTCTTTGTGAAAATGTTCAATACCACCAGCCATCAATGGCTCTTTCTTCTTTGATTCCATGGGACACTGTCAATGTTTCCTTTATAGCATCTTTTATTTTAGGCTCTAGTTTTTTGTGTGCACATCTATCTCTCCCTTTGCACTGGGATGTCTTTGTCAAAGATTGTGTCCCTCCTTCCCTTTCTTCCTTCCAAGTTTGTCAAACATGTATTGTCAGGCCCCGTGACAGGTCTGGAGGGAAGATTGCAACACAGTGTGGGAGCAATTAAAGACCCAGGCACTGAGCTTCACATGACACAATTCCCTCATTCCATCCTCTAAATGACCCTAGAGGCACCTGTTATTATTCTCATTTTACTGTTGAAAAGCTCAAGTCAGATAGGAAATAGAAGTTGCCAAAGAACATAGTTGGCTGCAAGTGGTTGCAGATTGGTGTTGGGGGAGGGTCAGGAGACCCCCTGGAGGAAGCAATGCCCAGCAAAATTGTGACCCTGAGAAGGATTTGGCCAGGTGAAGGAGAGCCAGAAAGGAATTCCAGGTGGAGGGCGCAGGTTGTGCAAGAACCTTACTCATCGCCTCATGCCCAATATTTGCACAGAGTGTGCCGCCTAGTAGGTGCTTATTAAATATTTGTTGTAAGAATGCATTTCTGTTGCTGAAGTCCCCAGGACTGGTAGTTCAACTCTGGGTTCAAGATCATGACATTCCGCAGGGTTCTTCCAATAAGGTTTCATTTTTGCTGAGGTCCTGGGGATGCGAGGACCACTGTCCCATCTTGGTAAAGCATGTCCCCAAATTGTTTTCATTCCACCCCACAAAGATACAGTACAGAGGCGTCTTCCTCTACCTCCACCCTTTCGATGTCCAGAGAGCACGCCCCAACCCGCAGGTTAGTCAGATTGAGCAAAGCTTTGAGCATAGATGGGCAATTGCTGGGTGGACAGCTGGTAGGGTCCCTTGACTGAGGCCATCTATAGGCCACACAGCTCTGGGGTACTCGAAAACTGCCCCTTAATGATGGGGACCACACTCAGGAAACATGAATCTTAGGGAGTCTGCTTATGGTCTGGCCATACCTCCTAACTCTTCCTTCTCATCATCTCCTTCCCATCTCTCCTCTCCATAGCCTTGGGGAATATCGTTCTAGTCTAAACGGGGGTGAGGCAGATGGAGACTCTCCTCTTCCTCTTGCTTTTGCTCAAGCTGCTTTGTCAAGGACAGGAATCTTCTTTCTTTTATAGCATGGAAGTTAATACCAAGGACTCTGGAGCCAGACTGCTAGGGGTTCTCAACCTGGCTCTGCTTCTTACCAGCTTTGTGATTTGGGGGAAGATGTGGGTTTGCATACCTCAATTTTCCCACTGGTAAAATGGGGTTAGTAACAATACCCATTTCATAGGATTTTACAAGAAAATTTAAAGGAATTAAAGCATTAGGATAGGGCAGTATCTGGCACATTGTTGGTACAATGTATGTGATGATGATGATGACGATGATGACGACGACAGTGATAATGATTAAAATTACACAAACCACTTCTCTTCTGGTTCTTTCGTATACTAAAAGTTAATGGCCCATGGCCCTAACTAAATGGAAATAGTTCTTCTTTTCCTCTAAGACAAGGCGAGCTTAGACTTTCTTATTGTCTAGAGCAATAAACAAAGGGAAGAAAAAGGAAACTATTACATTTCACATTAAAATAGTACGACTGCTTACATAAATGTTATACCCAAAGTTGTTTGAGTTGATATGTTACTCAGAACTGGAAGAAACCTAATCTAGTCCATGTACTAAAATTATGATGGGTAAACTGAGACGCAGAGAAAGGAACTGACTAATGCATGGACCACAGACACGGGGCTGGAACTTGCACCCATGTCTCCTGATCTCTTTTCATGTTCCCTGCATTGCCCCACAACCAAGGGAAGAAATACAGGGAAGAAATACAGCCATTTTTTGGAAGGTTCTCTAATTTCTTCTATGACAGTGGTGAATGAATACTTTTTGTGTGTGAAGAGCCTGATAGTAAAATGTTTTCTGCTTTGTGGGCCATATGTCTCTGTCACAGCTACTCAACTCTGCCATTGCAGAGTGAAAGCAGCTATAGACACTATGCAAATGAGTGGATGTGGCTGTGTTTCAGTAAAACTTTATTTATTTATTATTTTAAAAATGTGTTTATTTAATTTATTTATTTTTGGCTGCGTTGGGTCTTCATTGGTGCACGTGGGCTTTCTCTAGTTGCAGCGACCGGGGGCTACTCTTCATTGCAGTGCCCGTGCTTCTCATTGTGGTGGCTTGTCTTTGTTATGGAGCACAGGCTCTAGGCGCGCGGGCTTCAGTAGTTGTGGCACATGGGCTCAGTAGTTGTGGCTCGCGGGCTCTAGGGCGCGGGCTTCAGTAGTTGTGGTGCACGGGCTTAGTTGCTCTGTGGCAGGTGGGATCTTCCTGGACCAGGGCTCCAACCCATGTCCCCTGCATTGGCAGGCTGATTCTTAACCACTGCGCCACCAGGGAAGTCCAGTAAAACTTCATTTATAAAAAAAGATGATGGGCCCTCCCGTCAGGAAACTTGCACAAGCCTCTTAGATAGCCTCATCCACCAGAGGGCAGACAGCAGAAGCAAGAAGAACTACAATCCTGCAGCCTGTGGAACAAAAACCACATTCACAGAAAGAGAGACGAGATGAAAAGGCAGAGGGATATGTACCAGATGAAGGAACAAGATAAAACCCCAGAAAAACAACTAAATGAAGTGGAGATAGGCAACCTTCCAGAAAAAGAATTCAGAATAATGATAGTGAAGATGATCCAGGACCTTGGAAAAAGAATGGAGGCAAAGATCAAGAAGATGCAAGAAATGTTTAACAAAGACTTAGAAGAATTAAAGAACAAACAGAGATGAACAATACAATAACTGAAATGAAAACTACACTAGAAGGAATCAATAGCAGAATAACTGAGGCAGAAGAACGGATAAGTGACCTGGAAGACAGAATGGTGGAATTCACTGCTGTGGAACAGAATAAAGAAAAAAGAATGAAAAGAAATGAAGACAGCCTAAGAGACATCTGGGACAACATTAAACGCAACAACATTCACATTATAGGGGTCCCAGAAGGAGAAGACAGAGAGAAAGGACCCGAGAAAACATTTGAAGAGATTATAGTCGAAAACTTCCCTAACATGGGAAAGGAAATAGCCACCCAAGTCCAGGAAGTGCAGAGTCCCATACAGGATAAACCCAAGGAGAAACACACCGAGACACATAGTATCAAATTGGAAAAAATCAGAGACAAAGAAAAATTATTGAAAGCAGCAAGGGAAAAACAACAAATAACATACAAGGGAGCTCCCATAAGGTTAACAGCTGATTTCTCAGCAGAAACTCTACAAGCCAGAAGGGAGTGGCATGATATACTTAAAGTGATGAAAGGGAAGAACCTACAACCAACATTACTCTACCTGGCACGTATCTCATTCAGATTTGATGGAGAAATCAAAAGCTTTACAGACAAGCAAAAGCTAAGAGAATTCAGCACCACAAAACCAGTTTCTCATTGTGGTAGCTTCTCTTGTTGCGGAGCATGGGCTCTAGGTGCACGGGCTTCAGTAGTTGTGGCGCATGGGCTTAGTTGCTCCATGGCATGTGGGATCTTCCCGGACCAGGGCTCAAACCTGTGTCCCCTGCATTGGCAGGTGGATTCTTAACCACTGCGCCACCAGGGAAGCCCTATGATTACTGTTTTTGACAACGTATTTTACATTTACTTGTTTTGTGTATCCCTTAATGGCTTATTGTGGATATATATGATTTTACTACTTTTGTCCTTTAACTTTCCTATTAGCTTTGTTTGTGGTTGATTTACTACTTTTACTATATATATGCCTTTACTAAAGAGATTTTTCCTTTTGTAATTTTCATGTTTCTAGTTGTGGCCTTTTCTTTTTCACTTAGAGAAGTCCCTTTAACATTGCTTGTAAAGCTGGTTTGCTGGTGTTGAACTCTTTTAGCTTTTGCTTGTCTGTAAAAGTTTTGATCCCTCCATCAAATCTGAACGAGAGCCTTGTCAGGTAGAGTATTCTTGGTGGTAGGTTTTCCCCTTTCTTCACTCTAAATATATTATGCCACTCCCTTCTGGCTCGCAGAGCTTCTGCTGCAAAGTCAGCTGATAGCCTTATGGGAGTCCCATGTACGTAACTTGTTGCTTTTCCCTTGCTGCTTTTAATATTTTATCTTTAATTATTGCCGTTTTAATTGTAATATGTCTTGGTTTGATCCTCTTTGAGTTGATCCTGTTTGCAACTCTCTGTGCTTCCTGGACTTGGATGTCTTTTTTCCTTCCAAGTTAGGAAAGCGTTCAGCTATTATATCTTCAGATATGTTCTCAGCCCTCTTTTCTCTCCCTTCTCCTTCTGGGACCCCTATAGTGCAAATATTAGTGTGCTTCTTTTTGTCCTAGAAGTCTCTTAAGCTGTACTCATTTCTTTTCATTCTTTTTTCTTTTTTCTGTGAAGTGTCAGAGTTTTCCACTACTCTGTCTTCCAGCTCACTGATCCATCCCTCTGTATCATTTAGTCTGTTGATTCCTTCCAGTGTATTTTTCATTTCAGTTATTGTATTTTTCATCTCTGTTTGGTTGTTCTTTATATTTTCTAACTCTGTTCAAAACTTCTCACTTCTCACTCTGTTTGTGTACACTCTCCTGAGCTCTTTGATCATCTTTACAATCATTACCTTGAACTCTTTATTGGGTTGATTGGGTGTCTCCACTTCACTTAGTTCTTGTTCTGGGGTTTTATCTTGTTCTTTCTTTTGGAACATGTTCCTCTGTCTTATCATTTTGTCTGGCTTCCTGTTTTTATTTCTGCATATGTGGTAGGTTGGTTATGTTTCCTGACTTTGGAGAAGTGGCCTTTTGTAGGAGACATTCTATGTGTCCCAGCAGCACACTCCCCTCTGGTCACCAGAGCTATATGCTGTAGGGGTGCCCCCTTTGTGGGCTGCATGGGTCCTTCTGCTGTGGTGGGTGACTACTGTGGGTAGTCTGATGGGCATAGCTGGCTCCCAGTCCAGTTGGTTGCCAGGCCCTGCCCTGTGCAGAGGCTTCTGCCTGCTGCTTGGCAGGGCTGGGTCATGAGGCAGCTGACTGTGGAACCCTGGGGGCCCCAGGGCTACTGCTGGCTCACTGGTGTGTGGAGGTGGGGTCTAGGAGATCCCAGAGCTGGTGCCGGCCCAAGTCCTGGGGGTATTGTGGCCCACTGGCAGGCAAAGCTGGGCCCTAGGATCTGGCTGCAGGCCCCACGAAGTAATTTTAATCTGTTGCATGAGAATCATCCACTCAGTTCCCAGAGATTACCTTGCTTTATTAGGAAATAAAAAAATAAGTGGAAAGAAGAGAATATGTGTTTAGAGATGCTTTGCTTTAGTCTGAGGAAATCAGTCCACAGAAGAGGCCACAGGCGGGTTGGCAGAGTGAAGTTTAATCTTTATCAAGTAAGCGTGCAGTTAAGAAAATGCCAAGAAACATTCTGTGAGTTGCATAGTTATCTGCATCTTTTGAAATGGTTTACGATAATTATGTATTAATTATCTATTGCTGCATGATAATCACACTCAAATTTAATAGCTTAAAACAAGACATACTATCATCTCACAGTTTCTGTGATCAGGAATCCAGGTACAGCTTATCTGCCTTCGCTGCTTCAGGGTCTCTCACAAGCCGCAGCCAAGGTGTCAGCCAGGCTGGGGTTTCATCTGAAGACTCAGCAGAGGAAAGACCCACTTCTAAGGTCCTGTGGTTGTTGGCAGAATTCAGTTCTTTAAAGGTCATTGAACTGAGGGCTTCAGTTCTTAGCTGGCTGTTGGCACCCTCAGTGTCTTGCTGTGAGACATCTCCAGTATGGCAACTGGCTTCATCAGAGCATGTAAACCAAGAACGCAATAGAGTCTCCTAGCAAGATGGAACTCACAATCTCCTGTAAACTAATTATGGAAGTGACCTTTACAATCTTCTGTTGATTAGAAGTAAGTCACAGGTGTTGCCTGTCCGAAATGGAGAGGTTTACACAGGACATGCGTACCAGGAGGTGGGGATGATTGGGAGACATCTCAGAGTCTACTTGCTACAGGGAAGGAGTAGCAGTGATCTCAGCCTATAACGAGTGACATGTTGGGAAGGTCTCTGAAGCCATATTTACTCTGAAGGATGGGTGATTGTTGATGACTGTCATGGGCAGAAAAGGGGGTTATGTGCTCGTGCTGCACATTTTCCATCTCTAACTCAAAGCTCTGTTTTGCTTCTGGGAAATCTGAACTGAGGCTAGACCATTCAACCCCATAAATCTAAGTGCTGGATAAGACAGGGCCCATGTAACAGTTAGGGACTCTTTATGGCAAGCAAGAGAAAATCTAACCCAACTGGTATAAGAAAAGAGAGAATTACTGGCTTACATAACTGGAACATCCAAGAGTAAATCTCAGTTCAGGGTTTGAAGTGCTATATTTTATTTGTTTGTTTATAATTTTTATTTTTTGGATTAGTCTTATTGAGGTCATATTATGTATGGCAAAGTCCACACTTTTCAGTGTACAATTCAGTGGGTTTTGACAAACACATCCAGTCATGTGATCACCACCACAGTCAGGATATAGAACGTTTCTATTTCCATCCCCCCCCCAAAAATCCCTTCTATCCCTTTGTAGTCAACTTTTCCTGCTACTCTCAGCCCCCAGCAACCGCTAATCAGAATATCTTTTAATGGAATCATACAGCACGTTGCCTTTTTTCCCCCGGCTGCACTGGGTCTTCGTTTCTATGCACAGGCTTTCTCTAGTTGTGGCGAGTGGGGGCTACTCTTCGTTGTGGTGCGAGGGCATCTCATTGTTGTGGCTTCTCTTGGTGTGGAGCACGGGCTCTAGGCATGTGGGCTTCAGTAGTTGTGGCACGCAGGCTCAGTAGTTGTGGCTTGCAGGCTTAGTTGCTCCGCGGCATGTGGGGTCTTCCTGGACCAGGGCTTGAACCTGTGTCCCCTTCATTGGCAGGTGGACTCTTAACCACTGCACCACCAGGGAAGTCCGTGTGTTGCCTTTTGAGCCTGGTTTCTTTCATTCAGCATAATGCCTTTGAGATGCACCATGTCATTGCATGTATCAGTAGTTGATTCTTTTTTTATTACTGAGTAGTGGCTGATTCTATAGAAGTACAATTTTTTTAACATCTTTACTGGAGTATAATTGCTTTACAATGGTGTGTCAGCTTCTGCTCCACAACAAAGTGAATCAGTTATACATATGTTCCCATACAGTTATTTTTTATCCATTAACTAACTGAAGGAAATTTGTCTTGTTACCATTTTTTGCAACTTCACATCAAACTACTGTAAACATTTGTGCATAGGCTTTTTTTGTGATACAGGTTTTCATTTTTCTGGTAAAAATGAATTTAACACCTACTAGTGGAATCGGTGGTTCATATAGTAAATCTATGTTTAACTTTATAAGAAGCTGCCAAATTATTTTCCAAAATGGCTGCACTATTCTGCATTCTCATCAGCGGTGAATGAGAGTCCCGATTGCCCCCTATCCTCACCAATACTTGGTATCACCAATTTTAGCCATTCTAATAGGTGTGCAATGGTATCTCAAGGTGTTTTTTGTTTGTTTGTTGCGGTACGCGGGCCTCTCACTGTTGTGGCCTCTCCCGTTGTGGAGCACAGGCTCCGGATGCGCAGGCTCAGCGGCCATGGCTCACGGGACCAGCCGCTCCGCGGCATGTGGGATCTTCCCAGACTGGGGCACGAACCCGTGTTCCCTGCATCGGCAGGCGGACTCTCAACCACTGCGCCACCAGGGAAGCCCTCAAGGTGGTTTTAATTTGCATTTTCCTAATAACTAATGATGCTGATTATCTTTTTATGTGTTTATTTGCTATCTATATAACCTCTTTGGTGAAGTGACTATGCATATTTTTTGCCCATTACAAAATTTTATTCTTACCTATTTTGAGGATAAACACAATTCTTAGAATTCTCATAGGTCAAGTTTGAGTGAATAGAAGCAACTGCAATAACTATAGAAAGGGGCCTATTGTAAAAATATAAAATATGCAAAAGAACATAGAACTCAAGGGGCGATAAAATAACAAAATAGCATATAAAATTATATTGCTGTTTTATTATTGAGTTTTCAGAGTTCTTTATATATTCTGAATGCAAATCCTTTACCAGAAATGTATTTTGCAAATACTTTATCCCAGCCTGTGGCTTTCATTTTCATTATCTTAACAGTCTCTTGAAGTTTTAAAAAGTCAGTGAGGCCCAGTTTATCAGTTCTTTCTTCTATGGATCATGCTTTTGGTGTCATGTCTAAGAAATCTTTGCTTAACTCACGATCAAAAAATTTTCTTCTGCGTTTTCTTCTAGAAGTTTTGTAGTCTTAGGTCTTACATTTAAGTCTATGATCCATTTTGAGTTAGTTTTTGTATAAAGTATGTGTCAAAATTTATTCATTTATTTGCAAATGGCTACCCAATTATTTCAGCACAATTTTTTAAAAGAGACTATCCTTTCTCAAATTGCCTTCACACACTTGTAAAACACGATTGACCCAGTATTGGTTTCTTTCTGGGCTCTCTATCTTGTCCCTTTGAACAAGGCTATGTGTCCTCAGAGATGGCTGCATTTTCATGTAAGCTTTTTTTCATGGTCTCAGGATGGCTGACAGGTGCTCCTGGAACCCCGTTATTCAGCTTTATGTGTAGTGAAAGACAAGCATCTTTGGCCCAGTATTCTCCACAAAAATCCTAAATCCTGAGTTAGACTGCATCTGTTAGGATCAATTTAGGTCATGTGACACTAAATGGGGACACTGTTAAGAACATGAGTCACCTCTCCACCTGTAGAACTGGGAATGGACCTGGTGTGTGGCTGCATCCATGCACAGGGGGCACTTTCTCCTGATTCACCTGCCCAGGTGGGGCACCTTTTCCCATTTTACACAAAGGTATTTTATAGGCTGGAGGATGCCCTGGTCTAGGCCTTGAAGGTTGACCCATCTCTAAGTTCACCACCAATGGCTGCATTTATCAGCTTCTCTTGGCACAGATTAGTGGTGTTGCCAGGATGCTGACAAAATGTTTCTGGATAACTCCATGCCCTCTTCTACCTTTTCTGTTTGCCTTTTATTGATTCTTCTCTCCTCCCTTTCTAAGCCTGAGCCAGGAACCCTCCTGTTATTAAAAGCAGTCCCAGTTGCCCATACCTTTCATTTCCTTTGAATTACATTAATTGCCTGACAGCTAAAAAGTGAGCTGCTATTTTCAGGTTTTAGCTGCTGGTCGGCAAGAAATATTTACCAGCTCCTGCAGATTTATAAAGATGCCACAGAGATGCCTGGAGACTAACAGTCAGAACATACAACAGCAAAAAAACACTATTTTTCAAGGTTAAATGCTCAGAATGCTTAAAAGAAATTGTCCATAAAGCAAAATAGGGATTTGGAAGCAAGCAGCCTGTACCCTGGATAAAAGAAAGGAGCCGGAGGTTTAAAATAAGATTTCACAGCTTCACAATAATTATGAATTTAATAAGGGGAACTTTATTTTTAATTTAGTTCCAGTCTGGCAGCCCGTCTCCTCCCTCCTGCCCTCTCTCCACGGCATAATAATGCTTTTTAATGTGGTCCTAAGGCTGAGGTCACAGTGAGCGCCGGGAAAGGGCCCCAGCCATAAGATTTTCTGATGAAGCAATATTAGACAGATAATGTTCCTGCCTCTCTGCAAGCAGATGGGACTAACTCTCACTGGCTTTACTCCCTCCTGGCAGTCAGAGATGTGTCTTGCTATGTAGGAAGACAGTAGGTTCTGAAAATTCCAAGACAGGAAGATTTTTTTCCCTGATAGGACCGCAGGCGTTGTCTCCTGTTCTTCGTGAGCAGAGTAATAAAACTCAGCCAGGGCCACCAAGCATGGTCACAGACCCCCAGGACAACTTCCGCTCCAATGCTTACTTTCCCCCCAAACAGCGTAATTTAAATGTGGTTGGTAAAGGACCACAGATTTTCCCAAAATGCTCTTCCATAGATTACCTTTCAGTGCAAGCTGTTTTCAGGGCCATACATATTCATTTATTTGTTGTTCATTCATTCATTCAACAAATATTTGTTGAAGACCTATTTTTTTGAGGTGTTCTTTTTTATCAAGGTTAAATTGAATGAATTTAACACAAAATGAATCAATTTAAAGTGAGCAAATCTGTGGCATTTAGTATTGTTTTGGCCAAAAAATTCATACAGTTTTTTTCTGTACGATGACTCTATAAATATAGTAGCACTTAGTTGTCTTTAACTTCATTTAAACAATTTTATTAGATTGTATTGTGTCATATCAGTGTCCATTTAAAAAAAACTTATCAAAATTGGTGAATTTTTGTGTAGCCATTTTAATACTGAAGATGGAAGAAAAAAAGCAACATTTTTGGCATATTATGCTTTATGATTTCAAGAAAGGTAAAAACACAACTGAAACGCAAAAAAAAGATTTGTGCAGTGTATGGAGAAGGTGCTGTGACTGATCAAACGTGTCAGAAGTGGTTTGCGAAGTTTCCAAGATTCTTTATCACCCAAAATAAAAACACACCCATTAAACAGTTACTTCCCCCAGCCTCTGGTATTTACCAGTATGCTTTTCTGTCTCTTTTGATATGCCTATTCTTGATATTTTATATAAATGAAATCACGTAATGTGAGACCTTTTGTGTCTGGTTCCTTATACTTTGTATACTGTTTTCAAGGTTCATCTGCATTGTAATGTGCATCAATACATCATTCTTTTTATGGCTGAATAATATTTCATTTTATGGATATACCATAATTTGTTTACCCACTCATCTGTTGATGGACATTTGAATTGTTTCCATGTTTTGGGCTGTTGTGAAAGGGGTGCTGTACATTCATGTACCATTTGTTTGAATATCTGTTTTGATTCTTTGGGGAGTAGAATTGTTGGGTCGTAGGGTAATTCTATGTTTAGCTTGTTGAGGAACTGCCAAAGTGCTTTCTCCGGGGATGCACCATTTTACATTCCCATATCAAATGCTCTTCTACAGAAGAGCATTTCATGATGCTCAATTTTGTTCATGGTGGACACATCATGAACAAAATTGACCCTTACATTCTAGCAGAGGGAGGTAGACAATAAAATATAAACATAATAAATAAATATGTACAGTGTAGAGAGTGCTCTGTCCTAGGCAAAAAGAAAAAGTAAAGCAGGGGTGTCACAGGCAGAGGGAACAGTAAGTGCAAAGGCCCTGGGGTACCTGGCTTGTTTGAGGATCAACAAGGAGGCCAATGTGGCTGGAGCAGAGTGAGCAGGGGCTGGGGAGCAGGGTGAGGGAAGAGATCAGAAAGGTAAGATCATGTGGAGCCTTAAGAGCTATTGAAAGGACTTTGCTTTTGAACTGAGTGACATGGAAAGCCATGGGAGGGTTTTGAGCGTAGAACTAATGTTTAAAAAGGAGGCATTGCAATAATCCAGGTGAGACATGATGGTGGATCATACCAGAGTTGGAGTGGTGGAGGTGAAGAGAAATGGTCAGATTCTGGATATAGTTTGAAGGTAGCGCCAATGGAATTTCTTTATGAATTGGATGATGATTGTGTGTGAGTCCAGGATAACTCCGAAGTGTCTGACATCAGCGACTGGAAGGAAGGAACTGCCATCATCCAGTATGGGACAAGCAGTGGACAGAATAGGGTTTGCGGGGAGAAGATCAATCAGTTTTGGACATGTTGTGTTTGAGATGCTTCATCAACACTAGACGTCTATTAAACTTTAGTCTTTGGAGCTTGTATTGGAGGACAGATCTGAGAGAGAGGGGTTGGAATGGCTGGAATTTAGCATGGAAGCAACATAGAAGCATATAGTACAGATAGAGGTAGTAGCTTGCTCCACTGTGATTTCAGGGGAAGTCTTTTATCAGGGGTCACAGTGATTTCTTCAGGAGGCAGTTATGCCTGGTGAAAATAATAAGGGATGAAGATGGTGGCAAAATGAAGAACATAGCTCCTGGCTAAAGGAGACTCAGATAGGCTAATTTTCCCATATGAGGAGCCAGGCTTAGTGTTGTTAGATCTTCAGATTTTTCAAGGAAAACGGAAAGTCTGGATTCTTATGTGAAGTCTCCAAATTAAAAAAATAAACTAGCCAACACATATAAGACATTATTTTTGTCAACTGGGGAAATTGGAATATGAACTATATGTTACACGATATTATGGCATTATTGTTCATTTTCTGAGGTGTGGTAATGGTATTGTGGATATACTGGAAATGGAGAATAGCCTTATTATTAAGAAACTTCCATGGAAGTATTCCAGAGTGAAATACTCTGTTGTCTGCAACTTATTTTCAAATAGTTCAGAAAAAAGTGTGTGTGTGTGTGTGTGTGTGTGTGTGTGTGTGTGTTAGGGATCTCTGAATATAATTATACTATTATTTGAACTTTTCTTTAAATTTGAGAATTTTCAAAATAAGAAGTTATGTGGGCTGTGGAGTGGGAAAGCATAGGCCCAAGAAAAATATCTGCAGGAGGAGGTGACCTAGAGGGGTTGACAGTTTCTAACCTCTTCCCTGATAAAATATTATTTTGGTCTCGTTACCTTTGTTATGGAAACAACCTTTTTATATATATGCAGATTCCTCAGGACTGTTAGTGTTCCCCAAATAGGGAAAATATCTTCTTCCTTGAATAACTTTGGCCTCCACTAGATAGGAAGAGCTCAGAAGCAAAATGATGGTTCCTATTGGTGTATCTACAAATTATGCTGGACCAAAGGAGAGGAATTCAGTCATTGTGGTTCCTACAAAATGGTAGGAATGAGACTAAAATCCTGGCTTGCAGGAAAGACACCATCTTGAAAGTTTGCTGTGATGAATTCATTAGCAGACACACAACAGAAATACAGGACACATGCCTTCCTCTGTCTCGTTTGCCCTCCTTCTGTCTGCATAACTGACTCCTGAAATCCCTTGTAGATCTATGCTTTAATTACTCAGAGTTTGGGATCCACCTAATCTGTAAACTCTCCTTGATGTATTTATTTTCAGAACCTGGGACAGGGCTCAGCAAACAGCACTCACTCGGGAAGTACCTTTTGAAAGAATGAGAGAATGTTCATCTACCTATGGCCATTGCTAGACAAAGGAATCTACTTTTTATGTCATGTCTGTTATTTGTTGGGGAGGGACTTGTGTGAGATTTCCTGTATGAGTTTGGGAAATGCTGAGAGATCTTATTGTTGGTGTTCAATTTTAGGTTCTTATTCCTACATAGGCCACAGGACAGGTCCCTCTTAAGGAATATAAAGAAGCCATGTTCAGATTTCAGGTTCCTCATAAATCTGCTTCCTGTGTTATCATTTTTTATCTGCCTACTTCTGTTTCCCCTGGGTTTGAAGGAAGCGCTTTACCTTAGAAATGATTCACTACTCCTGGGCCACCGAGGGCTTTGAAAGCCACACGATAGAAGTTTCACCTCAAATCCCCCCATTTATAATCATGGGGGAAAGCTGGGTGTTGTCTTGGGGGTTATTAGTGATTTCACAAAACTCAACCTTTGTCCCTCATGTGTCCATTTTTCAAAAACTTACTACTCAAAGTCATTGCCCCTGAGGAAACATTTATCTTTGGTTTGACATCTTTTGCACTGTATCCCTTTTCAATCCTCCTTTCTAACATAGGATAAATGGCTTTGTGGGATTTGGAATAAGAGTTGCATATTGCAGTATGAGTGTGTAGAAATCCTGCTCCCCTCCCCCATATCCCTGGGTCAGAAGATGAGGGGATAACCAGTAAAGACAAACGGATTTGGGTGATGTGATGGGTTGAATTGTGTAACCCTCCCCCCCTACACTGCCCCCACCATTCATTGTTGAGGTCCTAACCTCCAGGGCTTCAGAATGTGATTTTATTTGGAGACAGTGCTATTGCAAATGTAATTAGTTCAGATGAGGTCATCCTGGAGTAGGGTGGGCTCCTAATCCAATATAACTGGTGTCCCTATAAAGAGGGGACCTTTGGAGATAAACACATGCACAGGGAGAACACCATGTGAAGATGAAAGCAAAGATATAAGTCAAGGAATGGCAGAGATTGCCAGCAAGCCATCAGATGCTAGAAGGGAGGCAAGGGACGGATTTTCCTCTCAGCCCTCAGAAGTAATCAACCCTGCCAGTACTTTGATCTCAGATTTCCAGGCTCCAGAACTGTGAGACAATAAATTTCTGTTGTTTAAGCCACCCAATTCATGGTCTTTTGTTATGGCAGCCACTGGAAACCAAAGCAGGTGATACGTTTATATTTATCTAAGGGCCTGTATTTGCTTGGGAGGTGATGTATAATAGTATAGTGGTTAAGTATTTGGATTTTTAGAACCGGATACCTTGAGTCTGAATTCCAGCTGCATAATCTGGGAAAATTACTTATTATCTCTAGGTTTCCAGTTTCCTCCGAATAAAATGGGGAATAATAGAGATTTAGACCTTACAGTACTGTCACGAGGATTAAATGAGATAATGTATTTTAAAGTGCTAAGCAAATACCTGGCACATAGTAAGCACTTGATGAGTGGTATTATTATTGGTAATAATTGGCAATATTTATTGACTCCAAAAGAGACCTTTGCTACGTAGAGTTTAAAAATTGCTCCTCGGACCACACCTAGCCAACAGATGGAACGTCCCCTCTCTCTGACCCCTGCTCTCAAGGTTAATGGGCTGGGGCTCTGTGCCATCTCTATGCCCTTTTGGGGATTTCATCTCTCTGTCGGTCAGGGCTTGTTATAATTGATACACAAGAAGATCCACTTGCCACTTAAGCAAGCGAAAGCAAGATGGTTCTAGAAACTGGACGGGAATTCAGAGTGACCAGACAGTTACCAGGATCATGCATTCATTCTCATTCAAACAACACATATTTCTTGAAAGTCAGTGGGCTCAGTGCAGGATCGGACTCAGCGTGGGCTGTTTCTTTTATCTCCTGTGAGCAGGGGAAGGGCTGCAGCATAATCATAATTCCACAACAACTGCCACTTATTGAAACGTATGTCAGGTGCTGGACATCCCCTTAGAACCATCACCCTTTAAAATTCTGTAAAGTTAGACAGCATTATCATCCCCATTTTACAGATAAGGAAACTGAGACACAGAGTGGCTGTTAATCACATGTAGCTAATGGCAGAATGAGGATTTGAACTCACATCTCTCAGACTCGAAAGCCCATGTTCTGAGTCACTGCCTCAGCAGCACCAGGAATCGAGTGCTCTTAGGTGTGTATTTGAAATAGATTGTGAGGAAACCCATTATAGAATGCAATGCTGGGGCTTCCCTGGTCGCGCAGTGGTTGGGAGTCCGCCTGCCGATGCAGGGGACGTGGGTTCGTGCCCCGGTCTGGGAAGATCCCACATGCTATGGAGCGGCTGGGCCCGTGAGCCATGGCCGCTGAGCCTGCGCGTCCCAAGCCTGTACTCCGCAACGGGAGAGGCCACAACAGTGAGAGGCCCGAGTACCGAAAAAAAAAAAAAAAAAAGAATGCAATGCTGGCGTGAAAAAACAAAACAAAATCAAATCCAAAAATCCTGCCAAGAATTGATGGCTGGAGCAAAATGTGCATTTTCCCAATGTTTAAATTCAGTGACTGAACCTGAGATTTGTTTTAATTTTCAATTGTCCTGAAGCCATTTATCTTACAGGCATGATGGTGCAGATGCATTTTGCCAGGCTGTTCCTCAGAAGCATTTTGTTGTGATAATAATCACAAGTGTGACCCCAGTACTTTCAGTTTTTTCTCCATTGTTTCCTGTGATAAGCACTATTTCAGTAGCTTGCCAACCCCCTCAATTCTTATTTGTTTAGGGAGGGAATATTAATTAGCGATGCTAAGGAGACTGTGAGCTGCAAATGAAATTTTGTAAGAAATTCCTTAGACCGTCTTTGCTTCCCAAGGCATCCTCTATTTAAATAGTCCCATAGAATGTTGTTATTAACATAAATTATAATAGTAATAATAATAATGACAATAATAATAATAATTAACATTGTTTTCTGCTTCAGTTGTTATTCATGGAAAACTGCAAGCTCCTTTCCGTCTATATTGGCCTCAGTAAAAGTGGAAAATAGATTCTCATTTTATATTTTACTTCCCTATCAGTTTTGCTTTGCTCAACTCATTCTGGGCCTGGCCACTAAATCCTTATGATGGTCTTTATTGAACTTTTTGGAAAAATAAAAAATTTCTTGTTCCTATTTGAAAGAGGAGTCTGCCTGATGTGGAAAACCTCCAATAGGCCAACTTTTCTTTTCTATGAGAATTTGCCTTGAAGCTCTATTTGTGTGCTGTAAGTCATTCAAAAAAAATTTTGTTTTGCCAAGTTTCTCCTGGTTTCTAGAATCTCTCTCTCCCAGCCCATCATCTGGACACACTGAGAGTCATGCTTCCAAAAAAACAAATCTGGTTTTCCACCTCCTTTGCTGAAATACCTAGATAAGCTTTCCTCTGCCCTCAGGATAAAATCCAAATTTTTTACCATGCCCTAATGTTGTGACTCTTATTTCCCTGCCGAGCCATATACCTCCTCATTCCATCTTCTTCTTTAGTCCAATATTAAATATCTTTTGGTTTTGTGGAGAGACTAAGCCATCTCACCTCTGGCCTTACCATGTGCTGTGAGTGGAATACCCTTTCCTCCCTAATTTAAGATTCAACTTAGACACCAAGTCTTATTAGAAGCTTTCCTGCCTTCACAGGTCATGTGTGGTGCCTGATGTCAATTTTAAGGAGGTGTAAGACTGCACACTCCTTCCCTTCTCCAGCACTGCTGGATGGCTTTGAATGCTGTACACATGGGCAGTGGTGTGCTTCAGTACCTCAACTCTTGGCTTGTTGGTTTAGAACAAGGGTCAACAAACTACGTCGAACTGATTATGCTACCCAAGGCAATATACAGATTCAATGCAATCCCTATCAAATTACATATGGCACTTTTCTCAGAACTGGAACAAAAAAATTTTTAAATTTGTATGGAAACACAAAAGACCCCGAATAGCCAAAGCCATCTTGAGAAAGAAAAACGGAGCTGGAGGAATGAGGCTCCCTGACTTCAGATTACACTACAAAGCTACAGTCATCAAAACAGTATGGTACTGGCACAAAAACAAAAATACAAATCAATGGAACAGGATAGAAAGCCCAGAAATAAACCCATGCACCTGTCTGTGGTCAATTAATCTATGACAGAGGAGGCAAGAATATACAATGGAGAAAAGACAGTCTCTTCAATAAGTGGTGCTGGGAAAACTGGACAGCTACATGTAAAAGAATGAAATTAGAACACTTCCTAACACCATACACAAAAATAAACTCAAAATGGATTAAAGACGTAAATGTAAAACCAGATACTATAAAACTCCTAGAGGAAAACGTAGGCAGAACACTCTTTGGCATACCTTGCAGCAATATCTTTTTGGATCTGTCTTCTAGAGTAATAGAAATGAAAATGAAAAACAAAAGTAGGACCTAATTAAACTTAGAAGCTTTTGCATGGCAAAGGAAACCATAACAAAGTGAAAAGACAACCCACAGAATGGGAGAAAATGTTTGCAAATGATGTGACCGACAAGGGATTAGTCTCCAAAACATACTAACAACTCATATAGCTCAATATCAAAAAAACAAACAACCCAATCAAAAAATGGGCAGAAGATCTAAATAGACATTTCTCCAAAGCAGACATACAGATGGCCAATAAGCACATGAAAAGATGCTCAACATCGCTAATTATTAGAGAAATGCAAATCAAAACTACAGAGAAGTAGAATGGCCATCATCAAGAAGTCTACAAACAATAAATGCTGGAGAGGGTGTGGAGAAAAGGGAACCCTCATACACTGTTGGTGGGAATGTAAATTGGTGCAGCCACTATGGAGAATAGTATGGAGGTTCCTTAAAAAACTAAAATAGAGCTACCATATGATCCTGCAATCCCACTCCTGGACATATATCTGGAGAAGATCATAATTCAAAAAGATACATGCACCCAAATGTTCATAGCAGCACTATTTACAGAGGCCAAGACATAGAAACAACCTAAATGTCCATTGGCAGATGAATGGGTAAAGAAGATGTGGTATATATATACACACAATGGAATATTGTTCAGCCATAAAAAGAATGAAATAGTGCCATTTGCAGCAACATGGTTGGACCTAGAGATTAGCATACTAAGTGAAATAAGCCAGACAGAGAAAGACAAATATCATATGATATCACTTACATGTGGATCTAAAATAGACGATACAAATGAACTTAGTTACAAAACAGAAACAGACCTACAGACACAGAAAACAAACTTAGGGTTACCAAAGGGGAAAGGAGAGGGAGGGATAAATGAGGAGTTTGGGATTAATATAAACACATTATTGTATATAAAACAGATAACCAACAAGGACCTATATAGCACAGGGAACTATACTCAATATTTTGTAATAACCTATAAGGGAAAATAATCTGAAAAAATAGATATATATGTATGTATAACTGAATCACTTTATTGTACACCTGAAAATAACACAACACTGTAAATCAACTATACTTCAAATAAAAAACAAACAAAAACCCACCACAAACTATATTTATATACCTGTATTTATATATTTATATTTTTTAATTGAGGGGAAATTCACATAAAGTTAACCATTTTAAAGTGTAAAATTCAGTGCCATTTAGTACATTCACAGTGTTGTACAACTACCACTTCTATCTAGTTCCAAAACATTTTATCAACCCAAAATGAAACCCCACAAGAGTGAAGCAGACACTCCCCATTCCATTATCCTCAGCCCCTGTCAGCCACCAATCAAATTCTTTCTCTGTGAATTTTTCTATCCTGGACATTTCATATTAGTGGAATCATACAATATGCAACCTTTTGTTGCTTTTTCCACTTAGCATAGTGCTTTTGAGGTTCATTCACATTGTAGCATGATCCCATACTTTATTCCTTTTTATGGCTGAATACTATTCCATTGTAGAGATATACTACATTTTGTTTATCCATTCCTCAGCTGATTGATACTGGGATTATTTCCATCTTTTAGCCGTGGTGAGTAGGGCTGCTATGAACATTTGTGTGCAAGTTTTTATTTGAATACCTGTTTTTATCCTTCTGGATAATTATCTAGGGGTAGAGTTGCTGGGTGATAAGGTGTTTAACTTTTTGAGGAACTGCCAAACTCACCATCTGTTTTTGTAAATAATGTTTTATTGGATCACAGCCATAGCCATTCATTTGCATATTGTGCGTGGCCGCTGCTGTGCCACAATGACAGAGTTAAGTAGTTGCAACAGAGACTGTGTGGCTCATCAAGCCTCAAATAATAACTACCCAGAACTTTGCAGAAGTTTGATGAACCCTGACTTAGAACCTCTGTGTTGAGAAACGTAGCCAGCAGGCCCTGAGGCCAGTTATAGCCTTTCTTTAAACAAGAATGGGATGAATATAGCAAAACAAATTATTTTTCTTAAACTGGCATATAGACTCCTGGCAATTTAGGATGTTTGAGTTTGACTTGTAGTTCTGAGGGGTCTATTTTGAATACCAAAGAGTGTATTGTATAAAATACGTCTTGTATAAAAAGTGGTCCAGAAAATTGGGTAACAGGAGTGACATCAGCAACATGGCTGAATAAGATGTCCCTCATTGTATCCCCTTCAGCAACAATAATTTGGCATCCTTCAGGGACAATGGTTCTTTTGTGAGAGCTGAGGGGGAATGTCAGGGGAACCAGAAGGAATCTCACCCACCTGCATGTTGGGCAATAGGCATACAGACCTCAGCTGACTGTGGACTCTAAAGTGGCCTGTGAACTGGCTCCAGCCTCTCTCAGCCAGGGTCCAGGAGCTCCTGGAGAATAATGACATAGACAATCACTCATGGATGAGAGAGCCTTTGTGGAAGTCCAGGTTTTCAGTGAAGAAGTTCCAGCGTATTGTTGGAGCAAAAAAATACGAGTTTAGGCATATTGGAAAGGGTGAGAGGAAGAGCGTGACTTTAGCTGCATCACCCTTCTCCCAAGGCAGCACAGCTCAGTGTCAAGCGAGACCTTCTTGGCCTGTGATTTCTCCTGTGGGGTAAAAGGGGAGTGTGTGAGTGAACATCAGCTGTGTGGGACATTGCCAAAGAGACCCCACTTCTCTCTTGCTGCATCCAAAGTACTGAGTTGTGCACTGTATGACTTGGGGTGGGAAGAGGGTGGGAGAGCAGCAGATAGGCCTCTTGGAGGACATTAAAAGGATGCAGATTCTGTTAACTGTTGTGGACTCCATCAAGAAGCCTACCCATGAGCTGCTGGGAATGTCTTGCTCATAGATCTCCCCAACGGGCATATGGGGACCACCAGGGCTCTGCATGCCTCACCCACACACCCCCACCCGACTTCCTGTGGCAGGCTCTCTGTGTGTGCTCCTGATGATAGCAAGAGCAAGCTTCAGCAGATGGCTAGTGAACACGCACAGAAAGGCAGGCAGAATCTGCAGACCTGGAAGTCCAAAAACTTGAGCTTCCACTCCACACTTGGGAAAGCAAAAGAGAGGCTGGCAGCACCCAGCCTGGTGCTTTATAGGACTGAGAGAAGGCATTCAAGCTTAAGAATTCTGCCACAGGAGGGAGCAAGAAGCATGGAGCAGGTGTATCCATAGAAAATCTGAGCGAGCCTCAGAATCCCTAGCAGGGCCGATGGAAGGTATTTCTCTCTTGACGTCAGTTAGTAAAGACTGGAGGAGGTGACTGCTGCTGCAAATGTGAAGACAGCAACGTAAGACTCCAAGGAACATGACAAATCAGAGGAAGCATGGCAACATTGAAAGGTCACAGTAATCTTCCAGCAACTGACCTCAAAGACATGGAGATCTGTGATTTACCCAGTAAAGAATTCAGTTTAGTCTGTTTGGTGACCTCTGAGCTCTACGAACTTGGATATCAAAATGTCTCCCAAGGGCTTCCCTGGTGGCGCAGTGGTTAAGAATCTGCCTGCCAATGCAAGGGACATGGGTTCAAGCCCTGGTCCGGGAAGATCCCACATGCTGTGGAGCGACTAAGCCCGTGTGCCACAGCTACTGAAGCCCACGCGTCTAGAGCCTGTGCTCCGCAACAAGAGAAGCCACCGCAGTGAGAAGCCCATGCATGTCAACAAAAACCCAATGCAGCCAAAAATAAATAAATAGATTCAAAATGTCTCCCCAGATTTGGTAAATTCTCAGCCTTTATTTGTTTAGATAAACTTTCTGCCCCCTTCTCCCTCCCTTCTTCTGGGACTCCAGTAATTCACATATTGCTTCTTTTGATGGTATCCATAGGTCAGTAGGCTTTCTTCACTCTTTTTCATTCTTTTTTCTTTGTTTTCCTTGACTGAATAATTTCAAAGTTCCTGTCTTCTAATCCACAGATTCTTTCTTCTGCTTCATTTGTTCTGCTGGTGATGCTGTATGTTGCATTTTTCAATTCACTTATTGTATTCTTCAGCTCCAGAGTTTCTGTTTGGTTCCTTTTAATGATTTCTATCTCTTTGTTAAACTTCTCATTTTGTTTGTATATTGTATTCCTGATTTTTAAAAATTGTCTTTCTGTGTTTTCTTGTAGCTCATTGAGCTACAAGTGCAAGATTGCACTTGTAAAAATTTGAATATATCTTAATCAAAAAAGAATAGTATAG
This sequence comes from Stenella coeruleoalba, assembly GCF_951394435.1. NCBI lineage: Eukaryota > Metazoa > Chordata > Mammalia > Artiodactyla > Delphinidae > Stenella > Stenella coeruleoalba. Next base: position 64,424,717 of record NC_137161.1, on the reverse strand, counting down.
TTAATTAAAAATTAAAATTATTCTTAATGTTTAAAATATTTTCTTCTAAAATATTCAAAAATTTCTATTAAATTTAATAGGCAATATGGTAATTATAATTGAGAAAATAAAAATTTAAATAAAATTATTTATATGAAGTTGAATTTGATGTAATTGTTAAGATTAAATTAAATATAATTAAATATTTTAGAAAGATTTTAAAAAAAGAAATGCTGAAAGGAGTTCAAGCTGAAATGAGAGGACACAGTAATGTGAAAACATAAAAATATACAACGCAGTGGTAAAGGTAAGTATATAGTCAGATTCAGAATACTCTGAATACAAAATGAAAAGGCAGTCTATAAAATGGGGGAAAATTTTTGCGAACCATCTATCTGATAAAGGTTTAAAAAATGTATATAGAACTCATACAACTCAAGCAAAACAAAAACGAAAACAATCTGATTAAAAAATGGGCAGAGGCTGTGAATAGACCTACAAGATATACAAATGGCCAAAAGGTACAGGAAAAGTTGCTAAACATGACTAATTATCAAGTAAAAGCAAATCAAAACCACAATGGGATATCACCTCACAACTCTTAGAACGTTATCAAAATGACAAGAGAAATCAAGTGTTGGTGATGATGTGGAGAAAAGGTGTGGAACACTTGTGCTTTGTTGGTGGGAATGTAAAATGGTGCAGCCACTATGGAGAACAGTATGGAGGTTCCTCAAAAAATAAAAAATAGAGCTACCATATGATCTAGCAATCCCACCTCTGGGTATGTATCTAAAGTAAATGAAATCAGGATCTTAAAGAGATATCTGCACTTCCATGTTCATTGCAGCATTATTCACAATAGCCAAGATATGTAAACAACCTAATCTATGGATGAATGGGTGGTATGGTAAAAAGTGGTATGTATATGCAGTAGTATATTATTCAGCCATAAAAAGAGGGAAATCCTGTCATTTTCAGCAACCTGGATAAAACTTGAGGGCATTATGCCAACTGAAATAAGTCAGAGAAAGACGAACACTGTGTAATATTGCATGTAGAATCTAAAAAAACCAAACTCACAGAAAGAGAGAGAATAATGGTGGTTGCCAGGGTTTGGGTGGTGGGGGAAATAGGTGAAGATGGTCAAAGGATACAGATTTCCAGTTGCAAGATGAATGGGTTCTGGGGATCTAACATACAGCATGGTGACTATAGTTAACAATATTATATACTTGAAAGTTGCTAAGAGAGTAGATCTTAAATGTTCTCACAACAAAAAAGAAACGATAATTATGTAATATGAAGGAGGCATTAGCTGAAGCTGTGGTGGTGATCATTGTCAATATGTAAGTATACCAAATCGTTATGTTATACACCTTAAACATACACAATGTTAAATGTCAATTATATCTCAATAAAGCTGGAAAGAAAGATATTTAAAAAGACTTAAAATATACTGGGTAACAGCAGACTCTGGAGTCAGACTTCCATGGGATAAGTCACTTAACCTCTCTGGGCTTCTGTTTTCTCATCTATTAAGTAGAGATTATAACGTTCCTCTTCTTGTAGGATGTAGTGAGGATTAAAAGAAGAAAATACTCTTGGCTTAAAACGGTCCTGGCAGATCCTAACGGTCCTGTTAGATCTTATGACATGAGTCTCAGAAAACTCCTAGAAAAAATGATGCAATGGATCAACAATCTAGCTTATCTCATGCTTTAGGATAAAATACTTTACATTCTCTCATGGCACATGTAGTTACAGTTCTGGGTCATGAAAGGGGAAAGGAGAAGGAGCCTCTGCAGGTTATTGTAATTTTAGAGGTCTAAAATATTTGGGAAAAGCTTTTGAGATAGGACATTACCTAAACCCCATGGAATAGGGGGAATTTCATAACAGTGCCTAAGACTCTCCAGGCCAACCATCTTTCTTAGTTTCCATTATCCCAGAATCATAGTGTCCACTAATATAAGGGATGCTGCCCAAACAAACTATTATACATAAAGTAGATAAGCAACAAGGATGCAAGGTGTGAAGATCCTGTGGACACGTGTTTGTCCTCTTGTAGGAACACAGAGAAGGTGAGCATGGCTGGAGTGGAGTGAGTGAGGAGAAGGATGGCCCCAGATGATGTCGGAGAGACAGTTGCAGCCAGACCGTGCTGGATCTGGTGCTGTCCTGGGGGAGGAGTTTGGACTTTATTCCTGGAGTGATGGGAAGCCAGTGGAGGGTTTTCAGCGGAGGAGGGACATGGTCATCTCAGCTGGTTGCTATTGGAAAGGACGGGTCTGCTAGCTGACCACTGGTTTTGTAAAGTGGTTTTCAAGACTCAGCGATGGCTTGCATTGTTATATGAAGGTGAATTTGACAGCAGCCAACCTGGTAACAGATGTTCTGTTTCACGTGCCATAAATGGGGCCATATATCAAATACATTGACTTTCTACTTCTGAGACCCCAAAAGCAGTACAACTCTAACCCTCAGAGGCCCCATGTTAGGTTGGCAAGATACCGTTTACTGGGGTTATGGGTGATGGAGCAGCTGTCTAAATTCTGCCCAAATTCTTCTCTACAAGCAGTGAGCCCCAGGGACTTCTTGCTTCTTTGAACATTTCAGAACTATCAAGGCCTTACTGGGGATGAGAGATGCACTGGACTTCTGAGCACCTACAGCCCATTCTTGTTCTGATTGTTTGAATGATATTTGGAGGAGAAGGGGGCGGGAGGCTGATCTGTGGGCGTTCCTCTCTCACTCCCTCCCCTTCCCCCAAAAGGATATCTAGAGCCATTCATTTTTCTGGCCTTGGAAGGAAGGAAAGAAACTAACATCTGTTGAGTAGCAACTTAAGGCTGGCTAGTTATTGTCAGGAGTTACTGAATTTCAGTAATTCATTCATTTATTCATTTTCCAAGAAATATTCATTGAGTACTTTTATGTGATCTGGGCCCTGGAGATAGGCAGTGAACACAATAGACAAAGTCCTTAATTCCCATGGAACCGACCTTCTGGCAAGGAAGATAGACATTAAACAAATAAATACAAATTGGGTGGAGAGGTCCTAGGATGAAAAATAAAGTTGATTAACAGGATGGAGAGCGAGTGTGGGCTATTTTATATCTGAAAGGGGGCTGGTCAGGGAAGGTTTCTTTGAAAAGGGGGTATTTGAGAAGGAAAGTGAAGGAAAAGGTAGAGAGGCACCAAACTTTCTGTGGATATAGAACATTGTTATTACTTCTTAGAGAAGAGGCTGCTGAGGGTTGAAGGAATTAAGTGGCTCTCCCGAGGTCAGAAGACAGGGGCACCTGTAGCAGCTGCAGTAGGAGATGAAATCCAGTAAGTGCTTACTCCATGTCAGACACTGGATTAAACATTTTATTTATGTCATCTCATTTAATCCTCGCAAAAAACCTACAAGGTAGATATCATTATTAGTATCCCCATTTTATAGATGGTACTGAGGATTAGAGAGGTTATGTAACTCAGCCAAGGGCACATAGCTAATAAATGAGAAGCTGAGATTCGATCCCCCTGGTCTCCAGGACCCTGTAACCCTTCCTAGCCCATAGCTGGTGAAGCTGGAATTTGGAGTGAAGTCTCCATCTGAAAACCCCTCATTTCCAAGAGGCTGGTGCTACTCCTGTCAGAGGAGAGCCTGGCCCTTTAATTAACCCCTGGCATGGAGCTGGTTAGATGGCTATTGAGGGCTTCCTAGACTCTGGCGGGGTTGTGACCACAGGCATCACATGTCCCATCATCTCTGATTTGCACAGAGGCCTCCCTGCGACTGAGCATTGTGTGCCAAGAGCTTGGGTGTCCAATAAAAGTTGATGGGGACCTAAATCTCTCTTTGAAAGGAATGGGCTGTGCACCTCCATTGGCTTGAAAAAAACATTTAATCACGGCTTCACAGCTGACCCTCTGATTTGGTGAGAAAAACTACAAACATATGATACAGGTATATGAGTGTATAACCCTCTTAGCAAGAATGCAGTTGATCTTCTAAATTATAGGCTCTACAGAGCTATTCAGACAGTGTACTTATAGCATTAGTTCGTTCATTCATTCATTCATCACAGTGCCTGGCAGTGGTCTTCATGGAGAATTCATTCCAGAGGGGAGGATGGGGTGAGGTGAAGAAGGACAAAATGAAGCGAATGAGTGGAGGAACAAGACAGTCTCAGACAGTGAGAGTGCCATGAGGATTGCAGCAGGGAAATGTGATAGAGAGGCTGGGATGTCTCCTTATACTGGGTGGTGAGTTGAAGCCCCACGGAGCAGGGGCCAGGTGAACAGAATGCTGGTGAGGATATGTGGGCCGTTCTGTAGAAAAGTGTTTCAGTGGGAGGGAATATCTCAGTAACAGAACAAAGACTGGACCTGGAGGTACGTGCATGGCCTTACGAATGGTGATAATTAGGTGGTTACACAAGTATTTTGTTGAGACTTGCAAAAATGAAACAAGTGAGAATGCAAGCATGAAAAAAAAAACCCATGAAATTTCAAGTCTGTTAGCACTTAAAAGTGGTAGGCTCTTTATAACTTAGAAGTTAATATCAATAATAATAATAGCAGGGCTTCCCTGGTGGCGCAGTGGTTGAGAGTCCGCCTGCTGATGCAGGGGACATGGGTTCGTGCCCTGGTCCGGGAAGATCCCACATGCTGCGGAGTGGCTGGGCCCGTGAGCCATGGCCGCTGGGCCTGCGCGTCCGGAGCCTGTGCTCCGCAACGGGAGAGGCCACAACAATGAGAGGCCTGCGTACCACACACACACACACACACACACACACACACACACACACAAATAATAATAATAATAACATAATAACAATGATAATAACAATAACGACCTACTTCTGTTAAGGGTTTACTATGTGCCAGACACTGTCCTAGAGCCTACCCCATCAGTCTTTTCTAGAGCATTTGAAAAGTGTGGTCCAAAAGAAAGTTTAGTTAACAGAGAGGATTTTTAAAAATTTTAAAGATTTGAAACATTTAAAAAATACTCAAAAATTAAAAAAATTTTAAGTAACTTAAACATAATTTTATTAAAGGAAATTCCAAATATATATGAACAAAGAACAGTGTAATGAGTTCCCAGGTACCCATCACCTAGTTTCATCAATGATTAACTCATGGCCAGTTTTATTCCACTTATACCCTCCCCCCATCCACATTATCTTGAAACCAATTCCAGCCACTGAAATTTCATCTATAAATATTACAATATGCATCTCTAAAAGATAATGAATCTTAAAAACATAATCACAATACCATCAGTACAGCTAGAACATTAACAATAATTCCTTTGTGCATCAGATATCCAGTCACTGTTCAAATTTCCTACCATCTAAAAAAATTGTTTTAGTTTCTTGGAATCCAAATCCAACTAAAGTTCTACATGTGGAGACTGCTTGGTGTATCTTTTCTTTTTTAAAGGTAGAGTACATTTAATGGAACTATATCACCGCACAATGTTCCCTTACTTACAAAGAGTACAGATTTGTAAAGTCATAAATTTGATTTCATTTTTCAAATAAAGGAAGCTTTAGGTAGCTCTAGAATTTTGTTTCTTCCCCCGTACTACAGACACTTTATTTGCAACCTGTTCGAAGCTAAAATAATTAACTTCCTTCAAACTTGTTCCTCTGTTGCATTTCCTATCTCTGATAATGACTCCATCCCTCTACCAATGTGTCCAAATATGAACCCATGTAACATTAGTTTTTTAATTTTTGAATTTTACTTTATTTTTTATACAGCAGGTTCTTATTAGTTATCAATTTTATACATATTAGTGTATAGTTGTCAATCCCAGTCTCCCAATTCATCCCATGGCCACCCCCCACCCCCGCTTTCCCTCCTTGGTGTCTATACGTTAGTTCTCTATATCTGTGTCTCTTTTTCTGCCTTGCAAACCGGTTCATCTGTAACATTTTCTTGATTCCACATATATGTGTTAATATACGATATTTGTTTTTCTCTTTCTGACTTACTTCACTCTGTATGACAGTCTCTAGGTCCATCCACGTCTCTACAAATGACCCAATTTCGTTCCTTTTTATGGCTGAGTAATATTTCATTGTATATATGTACCACATCTTCTTTATCCATTCGTCTGTCTGTGAGCATTTAGGTTGCTTCCATGACCTGGTGATTGTAAATAGTGCTGCAATGAACATTGGGGTGCATGTGTCTTTTTGAATTATACTTTTCTCTGGGTATATGCCCAGTAGTGGGATTGCTGGATCATATGGTAATTCTATTTTTAGTTTTTTAAGGAACCTTCTTACTGTTCTCCATAGTGGCTGTATCAATTTACATTCCCACCAACAGTGCAAGAGGGTTCCCTTTTCTCCACACCCTCTTCAGCATTTATTGTCTGTAGATTTTCTGATGATGTCCATTCTAACCAGGGTGAGGTGATACCTCATTGTAGTTTTGAATTGCATTTCTCTAATAATTAGTGATGTTGAACATCTTTTCATGTGCCTCTTGGCCATCTGTATGTCTTCTTTGGAGAGATGTCTATTTAGGTCTTCTGCCTATGTTTTGATTGGGTTGTTTGCTTTTTTTAATATTGAGCTGCACAAACTGTTTATATATTTTGCAGATTAATCCTTTGTCGATACGTTTGCAAATATGTTCTTCCATTCTCAGGGTTGTCTTTTCGTCTTGTTTGTAGATTCCTTTGCTGTGCAAAAGCTTTTAAGTTTCATTAGGTCCCATTTGTTTATTTTTGTTTTTATTTCCATTACTCTAGGAGATGGATCAAAAAAGATCTTGCTGTGATCTATGTCAAAGGGTGTTCTTCCTATGTTTTCCTCTAAGAGTTTTATAGTGTCTGGTCTTACATTTAGGTCTTTAATCCATTTCGAGGTTTTTTTTTTGTGTATGGTGTTAGGGAGTGTTCTAATTTCATTCTTCTACATGTAGCTGTCCAGTTTTCCCAGCACCACTTATTGAAGACACTGTCTTTTCTCCATTGTATATCCTTGCCTCATTTGTCATAGATTAGTTGACAATAGGTGTGTGAGTTTATCTCTGGGATTTCTATCCTGTTCCATTGATCTATATTTCTGTTTTTGTGCCAGTACCATATTGTCTTTATTACTGTAGCTTTGTAATATAGTCTGAAGTCAGGGAGTCTTATTCCTCCAGGTCCGTTTTTCTTTCTCAAGACTGCTTTGGCTATTCAGGGTCTTTTGTGTCTCCATACGAATTTTAAGATTTTTTGTTCTAGTTCTGTAAAAAAATGCCACTGGTAATTTGATGGGGATTGCATTGAATCTGTAGATTGCTTTGGGTAGTATAGTCATTTTCACAATATTGATTCTTCCAATCCAAGAACATGGTATATCTCTCCATCTGTTTGTGTCATCTTTGATTTCTTTCATCAGTGTCTTATAGTTTTCTGAGTACAGATCTTTTACCTCCTCAGGTAGGTTTATTCCTAGGCATTTTATTTTTTTTGTTACATGAGATTGTTTCCTTAATTTCTCTTTCTGATCTTTCATTTTAGTGTATAGGAATGCAAGAGATTTCTGTGCATTAATTTTGTATCCTGCAACTTTACCAAATTCATCAATTAACTCTAATAGTTTCTGGTGGCATCTTTAGGATTCTCTATGTATAGTGTCATGTCATCTGCAAACAGTAACAGTTTTACGTCTTCTTTTCCAATTTGGATTCCTTTTTCTTCTCTGATTGCCGTGGCTAGGACTTCCAAAACTATGTTGAATAATAGTGGCGGCAGTTGACACCCTTGTCTTGTTCCTGATCTTAGAGGAAACGCTTTCAGTTTTTCACCATTGAGAATGATGTTTGCTGTGGGTTTGTCGTATATGGCCTTTATTATGTTGAGGTAGGTTCCCTCTATGCCCACTTTCTGGAGCCTTTTTATCATAAATGGGTGTTGAATTTTGTCAAAAGCTTTTCCTGCATCTATTGATATGACCATATGGTTTTTATTCTTCAATTTGTTAATATGGTGTATCACATTGATTGATTTGCATATATTGAAGAATCCTTGCATCCCTGGGATAAATCCCACTTGATCATGGTGTATGGTCCTTTAAATGTGTTGTTGGATTCTGTTTGCTAGTATTTTGTTGGAGATTTTTGTGTCTATATTCATCAGTGATATTGGTCTGTAATTTTCTTTTTCTGTAGTATCTCTGTCTGGTTTTGGTATCAGGGTGATAGTGGCCTTGTAGAATGAGTTTGGGAGTGTTCCTTCCTCTGCAATTTTTTGGAAGAGTTTGAGAAGGATGGGTGTTAACTCTTCTCTAAATGTTTGATAGAATTCACCTGTGAAGCCATCTGGTCCTGGACTTTTTTTGGTTGGAAGATTTTTTTTTTAAGGCGGGGGGTTTGTGTTTAATTTATTTATTTAATTTATTTATTTTTGGCTGTGTTGGGTCTTCGTTGCTGCGCGCGGGCTCTCTCTAGTTGCGGCGAGTGGGGGCTACTCTTCATTGTGGTGCACAGGCTTCTCATTGTGGTGGCTTCTCTTGTTGCAGAACATGGACTCTAGACACGTGGGCTCAGTAGTTGTGGCACACAGGCTTTGTTGCTCCGCAGCATGTGGGATCTTCCCGGACCAGGGCTTGAACCCATGTCCCCTGCATTGGCAGGCAGATTCTTAACTAGTGTGCCACCAAGGAAGTCCCAAGACTACTTTGTAAATGGTCTTGTTTTTGTCCACCAGGAGACATGTAATGTCTGGTTTATCTCTTGTTTTGTGATGTTAGCTGCTGTATGAATAATGCCTGCCTCTGAATTCATTAGAGAATTACAAAACAGAGAAGGACTTCAACTTGAACAGGCCTGGTTTGTTTTGGAAGTGGTTAATTTCTCTCTCTCTTTTTTTTTTGCCATTTCTATACCACTAATAATATTTAACACCAATCATGTGTTAGGAACTGTTCTAAGGGCTTTACACAAATTAGCACATTTGTTCATTTTCACAAAACCCTCTGAAATAGTCTATTAATTTACAGATGAACCTTTTCCCAGGGCAGGAATAGAAACACAGACATAGAGAATGGACATGTGGACACGGCGGGGAAGCGGAGGGTGGGATGAAATGGGAGATTCGGATTGACACTACCATGTGTAAAATAGATAACTAATGGGAACCTGCAGTATAGCACAGGGAGCTCAGCTTGGTGCCCCGTGATGACTTAGATGGGTAGGATGGGGGTGGGGGGGAGGGAGGTCCAAGAGGGAGGGGGTGTATGTATACATATAGCTGATTCACTTCATTGTACAGCAGAAACTAACACAACATTGTAAAGCAATTATACTCCAGTAAAAAAATTTCCTATTGCTGCTGTAACAATTTGCTACAGACATCATGGTTTAAAACAACACGAATTTATTACCGTATAGTTCTGGAGGCCAGAAGTCCAAAATGGGTCTCACTCGGCTAACATTGCGGTGTTGGCAGGGAGCCTTTTCTTTCTTTCTGGAGCTTCTAGGGGAGAACCTTGCCTTTTCCAAATTTTAGAGACCATGTGTATTCCTTGGCTTGTGGCCCCTTCTTCCGTCTTCAAAGCCAGCATCATCGCAACCTCAGCTCTCTCTCTGATGCTCTTCTTCCTCCCTCTTCCATGCTTAAGGACCCTTGTGGTTATATTGAGTCCACCTGGATAATTCAGAATAATCTCCCTGTTTTAAGGTCCGCTGAGCAGCAACCTTAACTCCGTCTGTCACCTTAATTCCCCGTTGCCATAGAACCTAAAATATTCACAGGTCCAGGAATTAGGACGTGGGCATCTTTGAAGTGCCATTTTTCTGCCAACCACAATCAGGCTCTGTGATTCCTGTTTTACAGATGAGGAAACTGAGATACATCTAGGTGAAACAACTTAACCAAGGTTGCACAGATCCTAAGTGTTGGAGCTTGGTTACAAACACAGGGAGTCTAGCTCTCGAGTCCATGTTTTGAACCCTACAGATGTAAGATCACTTTAATTGTTCTTGTGCAACACCGCATTTTCTGAGACCTAGATCTTACCAGCCAGCCTATATTTTAAGAATGTTGAACCCAGTGGTTATCAGGGGATTCCTGTACACAGCTGTTAACTGGTGAATTTACTGCCCTCTTGGATGGTGAGTTGGTGCTTGTCTCCCCGTGGTGGCAAAAATGGGCTTGCTCTTTGTTCAGTCTGTTTCTCTTTAAGCCCAGTCAGTTGTCAGCTTCACTGGGGAAACTGAGTCAGTCCAACAGTAATTCCCAATCTTTTTTTGTGTGTGTGTGCCACAGACACCTGTGGCTTCTGGAGAAGTCTATGGATTCCTTCCTGGAACAACACAGAAAGTAAGGAACATAGAATTACAAAGGAAACCAATTACACTAAAATATAATAATCAAAATGAAAAAACCCCACCATATTTGTGTCGTAGTAAAATGTCTTCTTTACTAACAAGATTTAGTGGTGGGTCTGATAACTATGTAATTGCAATTAGTGATGCATGTAGAAAATATACTGAGATGTTTATAGCAATTGTAATGAGATATGAAGATATCTGTGATTTATATTGGTGACAAAGTCATTGATAACTGTGAATCCTATTGTGGTTGGTTCCTTCCATTTATAATGGAAGCAAATGCTCAAGTTCAGTTAGAAGCTAGGGAAAAATGGGGATGTACTATTTTCCCATTCAAGTTCATGGACCATCTGAAGTCTGTCCACAAACCCCAGGTTAGAAACCTTGGCCTAGTACCTCATTGGTTTGCGCCGCTTCGTTGCTATTTACCTTAATTTGCTGGAATCCAACAAATATTAGTTGAGACTCCATGATGGGCAAGCATGTGCTAGCGACTTGGTGTGGGGCACTGAACAAAACTGATCTGGCCTTGCACTGCATCTGTGGACGGCTTCAGGCAACATGGTCTTGAAGGAACAGACAGATTTCTTTTAAGCTTTTTTTTTTTTACCTCCCAGTGCTTGTGTGTTTTAACTGTTCACTCTGACCTAGCAAGCCATCCTTTTGGTAAGGCCTCAGATGCTATGCACAGAAGAAGCAGGAGTTTCAAGTGTCTCTCAAAGTGTGGTGTGAGCTTCACTAGTGGGACACAAAATAATTTCCTGTGGTACATGGAAAAACATTTTATTTGATCAATTATGAATATATATTAATGTGTATAAGAAAAAGTATATACAGCTATCCACCTCAACACATGATATGGGTTCCTTTTGCTTGGGATGAGGAATTGTTTTTTCTTTTGTAAAAAATTGTGGTAAAAGACGCATAACATTGAATTTACCATCTTCACCATTTTTAAGTGTACTGTTCAATTATTAAGTATATTCACATTGTTGTGCAATAGATCTCTAGAACTTTTTCATCTTGCAAAACTGAAACTCTACACCCACTAAACACTAAGTTCCCCTTTTCCCTCCCCTCAGCCCTCGGAAACCACTTTTCTCTTTTCTGTTACTATGATTTTGATTACTTCATGTGAATAGTCATACAGTATAGGTCCTTTCGTGACTAGCTTATTTCATTTGGCACAATGTCCTTGAGGTTCATCTACATTGTAGTATGTGACAAGATTTATTTCTTTTTTAGGGCTGCATAATATTCCATGGTATGTATAGACCACATTCTGGACATTTGAGTTGTTCCACTTCTTAGCTATTATTATTCACATAATGTTACCATGAACATGGGTGTTCAAATTCCTCTCTGAGATCCCATTTTTCTTTCTTTGGAGTATATACCCAGAAGTGGGATTGCTGGATCATATGGTAATTCCATTTTTAACTTTTTGAGGAACCTTCATACTGTTTTCCATAATGGTTGCAGCATTTTACATTCCCATGAACAGTGCACAAGATTTCCATTTTCTTCCTGCATCCTCGCCAACACTTGTTATTTTCTGTTCTTTTGACAGTGACCATCCTAATAGGTGTGAGGTGAGTCAGGGTGAGGATATTTAAAGATAACATTAAGTGACTAATAGGAGAGGTACTACACAGATATGGCAAAAATGCAGGTGCACCAATGCATGAAGTTTGAGAAATTCTCAATCAGACGATCTCTAAAGCTGCTCAAAGTGTACGATGCAGACAGTGTTGACCTGAGAACCATTTGCTACTTGTTAGTGACTAGATAATACAGACATTGAGAGTAAATGTTTAGAAACTTTTCTAGCAATTTAATGTTGATGCAATATGCAAGTGCATGATCATTATTCTATTAATTCATCTATATTGTATGATAATGAAAGTATTAGCCCATAATGGATTGGAAAACAGTAGAAAATGGCCCAGATGGGCCCTAAACCACAGATAGTTCGAGAAGCTCTGCTGTAAAGTCCCTTTCAGCCTTGACATTTTAACTCTTTGACTTATTTTGGCTCAGATTTCCCATCTGTAAAATGGGGATGAGACAGGGAGAATGCGGTGCTGACTGCGTCAGTTGTAGCAGGCCTGGTGCTAGTAGCTCTGCTGTGGTATTCTCTACTGAAGTGATTTCACAGGACAGCCACGTGGGAAGGCTTCGCAATGGCCATGATGAAACAAGGCAGAAATGAGAGCACTCTGCCATCGTATCTGAGCACAAAAGTGAGAATGCTGTGCAAACCACAGAAATGACCAACATTGTGTCCTTCCAACTAACATGAGTGGCTGCTGCTTCCTTACCTGCAACAGCTTTAGCCCCACTCTGTTCCTCCTGCTTCCTAGATAAAAATGGTTAAGTCACCCACTCCAGAGCAAACTCAAATTCTATTACAAGCCCCTGCTAACACTGTCTAACTGAGACACACCAGAGTTCCCGTGTTGTGTGGTCTCCCTGGTTGTGACACATCACTAATCCCAACTTTGTTCAACTACAGGCATGTTCCTGGTGGGTTTTGGCTGGTGGACATGGGCAGAGATAATAATAATGATAATAATAATAATAATAATAATAATAATAATAATGATAGGTGGCTATAGGATCAAGTGAGTTAATACATGCAAAGTGCTTAGAACCATGCTTGGCTCCAAGTACAGCTTATATAAATGTTAGCTGCCATTATTGATTATTATTATTCTTATTACCAGTAGCATCATCATCTCTGTGTCTCTTGTAGTGATTGGTACCACATCTTGCCATAGAAGGAGCCCACACTATATTTGCAGTTTGGTTGGGAGTGGATGATGTATTAGTCACCTATTGCTGCATAACAAATCACCACAAATTTAGCAGCTTAAACTAACGAGCATTGATTATCTCACAGCTTCTCTGTGTCGGGAACTGGGGAGCAACTTAGCTGGGTAACTCTGGCTCAGAGCTTCTCACTAGGTACCAGTCAAGCTGTTGGCCAGGGCTGCAGCCCTATCAAGGCTCCGCTGGGGTAGAATCTGCTTCCAAGTTCATTCACGTGGCTGCTGGAGGCCTCAGTTCCCCCCCACATGGGTCTTGCCACTGGCAGCCTGATGTCCTCACAGTGTAGCAACTGGCTTCTTCCAGAGTGAGTGATTCAAGAGGCAGTGTGGGAATGTGCCCATATTCTGTTCATTACACGGACCAACACTGGTACCGTGGGGACAGGGGAGACAGTGAATACCAGGGGGTGGGGACCCATGGGGACCATCTTCAAAGTTGGCTATGACTGATGGCCTCATTGTTCCTCCAAATGTCCTCCAACTATTCCCTCTTGGCTTCAACTTTAGTTCAGTTCAAGAAGACGTCTCCATTCTCTCTGAATGGACTTCGAGAGACAAACAAGAAATGGGTGTGTGTGTGAAGCTGGGCCAGGGAGGGGCCTACAGGTGTTTGAGAAGGAGCAGGTTTCATTCTGTCTGTTCGCATCTGTCCAGGCCTCCCTGGGGCCCAGCTTTTGGGAGGCTGAGCATCAGCTGCACTTCCCTCTCCCACCCCCCTGCCTGTAGCAAGAGCCTTGCATCTCTCTGACTGACAGTGACAGATTATCTTATCAAAACACGGGCCCAGGACTGCAGTGTGATTGGCTGGGCAGAACTGTCGTGGGCCTGGAGAATTCTTCTCTGAGAGAAACGATTATAAGACATTTTAAGAACAGCGAGCTGAGTGCTACTCACAGCTGGCTGTTCTCGTTTATAAGTAATAATTGACTCAGGTGCAGAGGAAAGCGGGGCAGGCTCAGCGAGTTTATCTTGAGAGGATGCTCCGCGCACAGGGGGTTGGGCTCTGGACGGAAAGGGGTGAACGGGAACCACTGGGCTTGGGGCCTCAGACTGACTCGATTTGGGGCTGGGGGAGCATCGTGGGTGGCCCTGAGTGACAGTCTGCTTTCTTCGATGCCCCTCATAATACCTTCCGCTGTCCAGGTGGGCAAAGTGGTGACTTGCAGTTGTGGGGAGACCCAGATGCTGAGCCAACTAACCCAAAGCAGCAGACGTCCTGCATTTGGGCCCATCCCCTGTGAGGGTGATGGGCGGGGGACCCCATACGAGGTGTTTGTGCGGGGGGTGCCCTGGAGCTCCCACTGCCGTCACCTTGCTCTTCAAATCCTGGTCCTCGGGCCAGCAGCATCTGTGTCCCCTGGAAGCTTGTGAGAAATGCAGTCTCAGGCCCCACCCAGGACCTACTGAATCAGAATTTGCATTTGACACGGTGCTTCACAGGCACATTAAAGTTCAGCACCTTTGCTCTAAAGATGCGGTGGACACTGGAGGGGTGACCCTCTGGCTGTCTCCTCCTAGATGGAGGTGCTCGACCTTGGCAGCACCTTTGAATCGCCTGGGGAGCTTTTAAAAACCCCTCTACCCTGAGCGTCCTCCCAGACCAGTGAAGTCAGGCTGTCTGGGGCTGGATTCAGGCACCAGGACACTTTGCAGCTGCCCAGGTGATTCCCGTGGGCAGCAGGGCTGGAAGCCCCAGCTTCTGCTGCAGCTCAGCATTTCCTTCAGAGCCCAGGAACATGCCTGGACTGGTGTGCACTGGACACTATCTACCCGGGGTTAGCACACCACAGGTTAATGCCCACTCCTCAGACACCAGCCCAGGCTACTCACCCTTCTGCTCGGCTGGTCACAAATTCGAGGGTTCCCAGGACACACCCCTTCCCCTTCTGGTTCAATAGTTTGCTAGAGAGACCCACCAGAACTCAGGAAAGCACTATCCTTACTCTCATAGTTTATTATAAAGGGTACAGATAAACAGCCAGATGAAGAAGTACATAGGGTGAGGTCTGGGTGAGGCCCAGTGTCAGGGCCTCTGTCGCTGTGGAATTGGAGTGCATCACCCTCCCGGCATGTGGATGTGTTAACCACCTTGGAAGCCCCTGAGCTCCTTGATTTGGGGGTTTTAATCAAGATTCTGTCGCCTAGGCATCATCCACTGGTGACTGAACTCAGTCTCCGGTTCCTCTTCCCTCCTAGGGTCAGGGATGGGGCTGAAGTTCCGACTCTGTAATCAGGTGCTTGGTCTTTCTGGGGACCAACCCTCATCCTGAAGCTATCTACCACAGCGTGAAGGGTGAACAGGACACAGATGGGCCAGTCAGGGGTTCTAGGTCGGAGGGCTCAGCACCTGCCTCATCTCAATGCTGGAAGGAGCGAAGCCGACGGTTTCCAGTCTCTTCACCTCTCGTGAGCTTCAGATCCGGGGGGGAGCACACGTCCCTCCCTTTGCTTTCCTTTCATTGATGACAGACGCAACAAACAGGCTCCAATAGGGAGAAAGGGAAATGGGGAATCCAAAGGGGCAGCACAAGAGAATATTTTAGGGTGGGAGACCTATTCTCCCACCCTTGACTATGCTGGTGAATGCCCAGAGAACTGTCTACCCCCAAGAGGGAATTTTCTGGATGCAAACTAAAACATTTTAAAAAGGGCTCGAAAAAGTAAATGGGCACTGCTACTGAAAGAATATGCTGGTATGCATGCTGGGCAGTGAAAACAACCAACGAGTGTTGGTTACAGACGGAGCTCCATTTCTTTACATGGGTTTGTGTGTATTTGGTGATTTTAAACCAAAACATGGGAGTTCCATTAGAGTTTGTATTGCTCCCCCTTTTTAAAATTTATTTTTTATTGAAGTATAGTTTAATTACAATGTTAATTACTGCTTTACAAGAAAGTGACTCAGTTTTACGTATATATACATTCTTTTTCATATCCTTTTCCATTATGGATTATCACAGGTTATTGAATCGAGTTCCCTGTGCTATACAGTAAGACCTTGTTGTTTATCCATTCTATATATACCAGTTTGTATCTGCTGACCCCAAACTCCCAGTCCAACCCTCCCGCCCATCTCTCCCCCAACCCTTGACAACCACCAGTCTGTTCTCTATGTCCATGGTTCTGTTTCTGTTTCATAGATAGATTCATTTGTATCATATTTTAGATTCCACATATAAGTGATACCATATGGTATTTGTCTTTCTCTTTCTGGCTTACTTCACTTAGTATGGTAATCTCTAGTTGCATCCATGTTGCTGAAAATGTATTGCTCCCCCCTTTTAAAAAATATTTATTTATTAATTTTTAGCTGTGTTGGGTCTTCAGCGCTGCACGCAGGCTTTTCTCTAGTTGCAGAGAGCGGGGGCTGCTCTTCGTTTTGGTGCACGGGCTTCTCATTGCGGTGGCTTCTCTTGTTATGGAGCACGGGCTCTAGGCATGTGGGCTTCAGTAGTTGTGGCACGTGGGCTCAGTAGTTGTGGCTTGCGGGCTCTAGAGCGCAGGCTCAGTAGCTGTGGTACACGGGCTTAGTTGCTCCGTGGCATGTGGGATCTTCCCAGACCAGGGCTCGAACCCGTGTCTCACTCCTTTGACTGAAAGGATTAAGGGCTCTGTTCCAGTCCTGGACTGGTCCCGTCAGAGTCACGTGATGTGATGGAGAGTCCATTTGAAACCAGGCTCTGAAATAAGAATTACGCAAGGAACCTGAATCTCACCCTAGGAAGAGTGACTCCATATTGGAAGCCCAGTTCCATTATGGGAAACCTATGACCTAGGCCTGAGTAAGGTATGATGTGATTAATTGCTTAAGAATATCCTCTTGCTTAAGAAATTCCAGAAACTGACCTGAAGGACTTCAGGACGTTCCACCCTACAGCTAAAGGTTAACTGCTTTCTTTGCACGATACGATGATGCTAACCAGACCACGGCATGACCAGCTTCAAGATGATTGTCAGAGCCAACTGTGCTGTTCTGCACAAAGCCCCCGTCAGCACATCCTTGAAACTTCCCAGGTTTCCCCTATAAAACCTCTTTCCTCTAACTGGCAACTCGGAGATGGTTTTGGGGTTGCTAGTCCACCATCTCCCCAGGTGGCTGGTTTCCTGAATAAAGCATCTTTCTTTTTCCACCAACCCTTGCCTCGAACATTGACTTTTGAGCAACGAGCAGCCGAACCTGAGTTTGGTTCGGGCTCTGGCCAGTAACGCATGGACTTTCGAGGCAGCCTAAGCAGGTATAAAATTGGGCTCCCGCAATCCCCAGCTGTGCGACGTTGGGCAAGACTCTCTCCCCCCAAGAACAGCAGCTTCTGCCCAGCTGGCCTTGTAGAGCTGTCGCAAGGGAGCAAGAGGATTAACGTGTGTAACGCGCTCAGCGCCGGGCTTGGCGCGGTACAGTGCTGAACACAGGCTGGCTATCGTCATTGTGTCCACCAACTATTTTGTATGATTTTAAAGATATGCTTTGAGGTGATGTCAGGAGGGAGTGAGGATGGGAGATTTGATGATTTGGGGAGTTCACAGAAGGAATTCCCAGAAGAGGTGGTGATGATGTCAGCAAGGTCTGTAAGGCCCTTACGAGGTTTCCATGTGGTTCTTTACTCAGTTCTACTCTTCCCTGGCCAGAAATCAATCTGGAAGACAGTAATCTCTAGAGCTAAGTTGAGGGTAACACAGGATGTGTGCAGAAGGCTTGAATACGTCACTTTCTCTGTCTGACTTCCTTCACTCAGTATGACAATCTCTAGGTCAATCCAACAACAGCCCTATCATTAAAGTGCCACACATCTAGCCCTTATTATGTACCAGATACTTGGATACACACTTTATTGCTTCCTTTTTATAAAGAAGGAAATGGAGGAATTAAAATGCCAAGAAATATTGAATATGAGAGCAATTTGAAAATGGTGTAACACATATATACAGAAGTAAAATGTTAAAAGAGAAGGCTTTAGGTGGACAGATTAAGTCACAGCACTGACTTTTCCCAAGAAAATTGCTGGAAGGAATTTTTGTTTGAATGTTTTTCTATAATTTGTTCCTTTGTTCATTTCATCTGTGGACAACTCTTTTAACCCATTGTTCAAAGTCATGGTTGTTGTTTTTGAACCTTTAAACCAAACACAGACAATTCCCCTCAGGATGGAAAAAAGGAAACAGGAAAGAAAAAAAATCACCACCACCTACTATTATAAAAGGAGTCTTAACGGTAAATTTTTTATCGTAGAAACTAGTGCTCAGGCTTTAGTGAAGGGAAAATACTGCCCATAGTTGATAATTTGCTTGGTGATTAAACTTTGAAACTTCAGTGTAAGGAATTATATAAATGTATATACACCAGAGTCTCTGATTTTATGATCTATGGTTTATTTACCGTTGTTACAGGAGAGGAGTGTGTTAGTTTGGTTTAGCAGTTTTTCATGCTGGTTCTGGAATCAAAGACACTTGGTGGGATTCTTGGCTGTACCATTTACTGAGTGAATTTGGACAAGTTACAAACATTTTTGAGATCAGTTTCCTCATTTCTAAAATGGAATAACAATCACTACCGCCCACAGTTTCTGTGAAGGTTGAGATAATGCACATAAAACACAGCACAACAGCTCCAATGGAGTAAGTGCTCAATAAAAGGCAGCTTCTAACATTCATACCATCTTCTCCAGAAAAGGATTTGATGATTGTCAAAACTGAGTATTCTTCCCTGATATGGGGCTGTACGGTGAGCCCCCAGCACCTCTGTGTGGGTGGTTATCTGTTTCTTAAATTGTCATTGCTGTTGCCTGGTCTCTGTTATAGTGATGGAATTTCTCATTGTGAGCCTTTATTTCCCCCCTTTGAAAGAGTAAGGAAGAAGCCTGACTTTTGGTAAAAACGTGAATCAGATTTCTGAAAGAGGTGCAGTTTGGCTCTATTCCCAATCTCAGATGCCACCTGGCAGAAGCCGGTAAGTCTTGTGTAGCTATAAACCTGGAATGAGACGATGTTGATTTAAGTTGGGAAAGCAAAATAGAATGAGGTCAAACTGAAAGAAATAATTTCACACGGTGGGCAGGACATATGTGGGATTTTTACTCAAACCAGTGGTATAGGCTGAATATGTACATATAAATAAAACTAGGTAAGCTAAAAATGATATATTTTTAGAAAGAATTAGGTACAAATTTGAGATTTGAGTGGAGACATGATCCCGTTCTTTTGACATCATCTTCCGGAATTGCTTTTTAACAATGTGTCCTTAGTTCCTCTTGCCCCAATGAAACCATCCATTCTGTGATGATGGGAGTGTTCTATATGATCACTGTCTAATTGGGTTAGACCATACAGCCACGTGTGACTACTAGCACTCTGAATGCGGCTAGTGCAACTGGCAATTCAAAATTTTATTTTATTTCAATTTCAATTTCAATAGCTGCCTATGGCCAGTGGCTGTTGTACTGGACAGTGCAGTTCTGAGCCTCTGGTCTACTCTCCTGTAGCTTTTCTGATGTTTGAAGTTTGGACACTACAGCTACTCAGCGAATCTAAAGATATTTTTAAAAGAGTAGGAGTCGGCATAACAGAAGTACTGACAATAGCTGTTCTTTTGCATAGTACTTTATAGCTTACAGGGGACTTCCAAATACCTGATCTTATTTGATAGTCATCATGGCAACCCTGATCTGTGGGTGCAAATCTATAACTATTTTTATCGCTGTCTTCTCAGGGCTCTAATACCATCAAAGCAGCTTAAGAACCAAGGGAGATGTATAAGAAAAGGTGGATATCTCACGGGACTTAAGGCACTGGAGCTCAGCTTGGCAGGCAGCCGCTCCTCATTTCCTTCTCTGGGTGAGCTGTTTACTGTCTCTGCTCCTCTTTGGCACACCTACTCCACTCTCTCTTGGCACCTTTTTGGATCCATGTGGTTAAAGATGCTCAGCTGAGTGGTGGTTCCAGATTGCTCCGATTTAAGGGCCCACAGGGGTGCCTGGGAATTGGCTCAGCTTAGATCAGGTGTCCGCCGTACCTGGTCTACCTGGCTAGGGGTTGGGCTCACATTAGTTCTGGAAAGCTTTCTTGAGAACAGAGGGCATGGGAGATGGGAAGCCCTTTCCAACTGACAGAAAAGGAAACAGGTTTAGTGAGCCGAGAGGCACCCCTTCTTCTCTGAACGGCAGGTTGGATAGCTGACTGTCTCATGGGCACCTCTGCTTGGATGTCTTTCAGGCAAACTAAGGTATTGAGAAGAGAATTCTTCTTTCTCTCCTTCAAACCTGTTCACCTTCCATTCCTCTCCATCTCAGCAAATGGCACCACCATCCACAGTTTCTGGAGAGAGAATGCTAGTGTTCATACTGATTCCTCCCCATTCAATTCATCTCTTAAGACCCATCATTTCAACCTCCAAAATACACTTCAGACTTACTCACTCCTCTTCAACTTTACCATCCCTATCCTGGTCTAAGTCACTGTATTAGTTTTCTATTACTGCATAGCAAATTACCCCCAAATTTAGCAGCTTCAAACAACATAGAGTTTCTGTGGGTCAAGATTCTGGGTGCAACTTAGCCCGTGAGAGACGCTTGGGCTCAGGGTCTCCCACAGGCTGCAGTCAAGGTATCTGTGAGGGCTACAGCCATCTCCAGGACTTGGGGTGGGTCCACTTCCAAGATCACATGATTGTTGGCAGGCTTCAGTTCCTGGAGAATTGTTGGGCTGAGGACTTCAGTTCCTAGCTGGCTGTTGGCCAGAGGCAGCCCTCAGCTCCTTGCTAGCTGCCTGTCTCCTGAGGGCAGCAGACAGTATGGCAGCCTGTTTCATCAAAGTAAGCACGTGAGTGGAGGGTGTGTGGTGGTGGTGGAGAGACAGAGAGAATAATGTTGAAACTTGGATGGGCCCCATCCACAGATTTAGAAGAACCAGTAATTTCCCAGTTTTGCTTGGGCTGACTTGAGTTGGATTTATGTCACTTGCAGCCAAGTACCCACAACCCCCACAGTGGCTCCCCATTTTTTCTAAAGTCTAGCATCCTCACATTGGCGTACAAGAACCTACACATCCTGGCCCCTTTACTTCAATGACCTCATCTCCTATCCCTCCCGCCATCACTCACTCTGCTTCCGCCACGCTGGTCTCCTTGCTTTCCCTCAAACATGCCAGTCCCTATTTCATACCGATTAAATCAGACTTCTTGGTTGGGTCCTGATGGAGATATTTGTATACGTGTAGCTGATTCACTTTGTTATACAGCAGCAACTAACACAACAATGTGAAGCAATTGTACTCCAATAAAGATGTTACAAAAAAGAAAAAAAAGAATGAAAATAAAGATCCAGTATAAGTGAATAGATAGCCAAAAAAAAAGGTACTCAGGGATTCTAAGGTATAGCCAGGGCTGAGAACCACCCCTTCAGGTTAATAAGACTGTCGAATATTAGGCCAGCTACCATAAAGAATTTAGTAAAGTCTATATATAATTTTGTCTCTTGTCAACATGAAGTTCAGTTCCTTTTTAATTTTTAAAATTGAAGTGTAGTTGATTTACAATGTTGTGTTAATTTCTGCTCTACAGCAAAGTGACTCAGTTATACACATATGTGCATTCAGTTTCTTTTTAATTTTATTTATAAAATAGTAAAGCACTTTTGCATATGATTAAAAAGTTTGTTTTAAGAGTTCCTAGCACTGTTAACTGATAACCTTGAGATTTTAGAAAATGTGTTATAAGAAACTGTGTGTTTGTCGTAGAAAAGTCCATTTGTCCTCCTGAGGTCATAAACTAAATTTGTCACAGGAGGTTGATTTTGTGCTCCAAGCTTGTGATCCTTGACTACTTTTCAATTCTTCCAGTTAAGCTACTGAGTCTTTTCTTATTTGATATTTAAATTAAGTCACCTTTACAAAAATGTTATTTTGCAAATAACTAAGTGACTCCAACCTTTAAAATATGATGCAAAATCTCAATTTTCTATGACTCAACAATTTTAAAGAAATTCCCCTACTCATTACAGATATGCCAGAAAGAATCTCAGCCTTGATTTTTGATAGCTTCAAAATTTCTGGTTCAAGGATCTTATGAGGCCAGGTTCTTCTTAGTGACCTGGGCTTCTGTGAGATGTCCTTGATTCCTTCAATAAAATCCTTAGTTTGTTTGATGCTGCTTGACTGGGTTTCTGTTACAGTCTTTGACTCAGCAATTATTAATCCTGACAGCAGCCCTGCAAAGTGAGTCTTCTTATTCCCATTTTATAGATGTGTAATCCAAGCCCCTGAGGGATCAAGAAACTTGCCCGAGTCCACACAATTAGAAATTGGTTATCCCTGGATGGCAACCCAGATTTATTTGACCTCATTGCTGTGACTTTTGCAGAAGTCCCTGGTATAGCATATTGCTTTTTAAAAAAATTGAAATATATTTCATATCCCATAAAATTCACTACTAAAGCATGTACAATTCAGTGGCTTTAGTATATTTACAAGATTTTTCAACTCTCACCACTATCTAATTCTAATATATTTAATCACCCCACAAAGAAACCCTTTACCCATAGAGCAGTCACTCCTCATTTACCCCTGCCCCCATCCTCTGGCAACCACTGATCTACTTTCTATCTCTATGGATTTGCCACTCTGAATGTTTCCTATAAATGGAATAATACAATGTGTGACCTTTGTGTCTGGCTTCGCTCTTTAACATAATGTTTTCCAGGTTCATCCATGTCGTAGCAGGTGTCAGTACGTTGTTCCTTTTTGTGGCTGAACATTGTATTGCTGTGCTACATTTTGGTTATCCAGTATTCATCAGCTGATGGACATTTGGATTATGTTCACCTTCTGGCTGTTATGAGGCACATTGTCTTTTAAAAAATATTTCATTTTTAATACAATTTTTAAAGGTTACAAAATATTTACAGTTATTACAAAATATTGGCTATATTCCCTGTGTTGTACACCCCCCCGACTGGTAACCACTAGTTTGTTCTTTTTTTTTGTTTTTTTTAGTTTGTTCTTTATATCTGTGAGTCAGCTTATTTTTTTGCTATATTCACTAGTTTGTTGTATTTTTCAGATTCCACATATAAGTGATATACAGTATTTTTCTTTCTCTGACTTATTTCACTTAACATAAGGGACACTGTCTTTTGATTAAAATTCTGTCATAATAGTCTTGTTTTTCAAAGTAGACAGAGGGGCAGATCCTGTTTTATACACTTTAAAAACATCACTCTGTGGGGGTCTTCCAGTTACTATTTCTATGCTACAGATCACACAAATATTTAGGGCCAATAACAACAATTTTATTATTCTCATGGATCCCCTGGGTCAAGAATTCAGATTGGGTGCAGAGGGGATGGCTTATTTCTGCTTCATGATGTCTAGGGACTTGGTTGGGAAATTCAAAAGATGACGGTGACTTGATGGCCAGGAGTTGGAGCCATCTGGAGGCATCTTTTGTCACATGTGTGTTTCATGCTGACTATTAGCTGGGACCTTGGTTATCCAGTTATCTAAAACATCTACATGTGACCTTTCCACATGGTGTCCCCATGTGGGCTATTTGGGCTTCCTCACAACATGGTGGCTGGGGTCCAAGAGTATCCCAAGATAGAAAGGAGGAAGTGCATACAATTTTTATGCTCTATCTCTGGAAGTCAAATAGCATCTTTTCTGCTATATCCTATTGACTGAGGCAGTTGAGGTCCAAGGGAGAGGAATCATGGACTTCATCATTCCACATGAAGACTGTCGAGGTCACCTTATAAGAACATGTGGCATGGGAGCTATTGTCTTGACCATCTTTGGAAAAAACAATCTACAACAGGAGACTTCCACTGTGTTGGGTCCATGATGGGTATCCAGTAGATCCTTGTTGAATTGAATGGAATTCATGCACATCAATAAATTATACCCAGGTCTGTCCCTCTGATATGTTCTTTAATCTACCTCCTCCCTCAGAAGTGACTCTTTTCTGGGCATTATTCTAAAGCTTTGCTTTCTTAACTCTAACTTAAAACCTTTTTGTAAATTTCTTGGCTGAGTGGTTTTGCACAAGTCACTCTGCCTCTTTGAGACTCAGTTGTCTTACTCATAAAACAAGGGAAAATGTTTATTCCCACTCCACAAAATTATCTGGGGAAATCAGTGGGCTAAGGCATAAAAGAGGGCTTATTACAGAGCCTGGCTGGAGGTAGGGATTAAATACATGATAGCTATTTTTATTGCTGTTGTGATTACCCAAATGTAATCCCCATTTATTTATGCTTTCCAGGATCCAGTCTGAACCTTAAGGATTAGGGACAAATCCTATTTGAGAAATTGGAACTCCTCTGCTTTTCTTATTTCCCGTTTATTTCTGTTTCTCTTGTTAATATTTCTTATCCTGCAGATGACTTTCCGCTGACTTGCAGAGAACTCAGACAAATCATGGTAGATGCTATCAATTTAAAATAATAAAAATAATAAAGTTCCAATCTCAGGGAAGTCTCCATAGTCCTAAAGTCAAAACTTCCAACCTTGCCTGGCCCTGGAATTATCCTCAATTAGAACCCGCAGTCTCCCTGCTGCTTTGCTTGTTGCTGTAATTATTCTGTCATCATTAATTCAGTGAAGCCTATTAACCCACATCAGATAGTGGATGTACCTACAATGTGTGTTACCTACTCCTCTAGACAAGACAGCTGTCATACTTCAGGCCTGCCGTCTTTTTGTTGAGGTCCCAAATTGTCAGTTTGCAAGTGTTTTATATATAGTATAGAATCTTCATTAATGGTGTTCTTGTAACTTCCCAAAGACCAGACCCACACTGGAGGGGTGGTCAGCTGCTCCATCTCACTGGTCTGTGGGAACCTTCTCCCCTCTTCCTTCCCTCATCTCTCTCCCTATCCATCTTTTCCTCCAGGGGCTGAGCTCATGGGCTCTGGAAACAGACTGCCTATGTTTGAATTCTGGCTCTGCCTGGTGACCACGGGGAGGTGCTTTCTCTCTCCCTGAGCCTCTGTTTCCTCATCTGTAAAATGCTGGTAATAATGGTACCCATTTGTTGTGAGGATTAAATGTGTTAATATGTGTGAAGCACTTAGACCACTGTCTGGCTGACAGTAGGTGTGCCATAACTGTTTTTGTTGTTAGTATTCCCTTCTTTTTCTTCCCTCCTGTCTCAGTCAGACTGCTATAAAAAAAAATACCACAGACTGAGTGGACTAAACAACACACATTTATTTCTCACAGTTCTGGAGCCTGGAAGTCTGAGATCAGGGTGCCAGCATGGTCAGGTTCTGGGGAGGGCCTCTTCCAGTTTGCAGATGGCCATTCTATCCTGTGGCCTCACATGGTAGAGAGAGCGCTAGCTAGCTCTCTGGGGCCTCTTTTATATAAGGGCACTAATCCCATTCATGAGGGCTTCACCCTCATGACCTAATCATCTCCCAAAAGCCCCACCTCTTTATACTATCACGGGGTGGGGGGGGGGTTAGGATTTCAACATATGAATTTTGAGGGAACAGAAACATTTGGTACATAACACCTCCCTCCCAAAGGTTCATGCACATCTCATGTGGCAGATGCCCAGCTTGGTGCTGGGGACCCACTGATGAACTAGTCCCTTGTGGCACCTCTAGTGAGGGAGACAGATATTAAACAATTACTAATGGACATCAGCTGTGATAAATGCCACAGGGTACTGGGAATGAGTATAACAGAGGTAGCTCAGGAGGTGGGGCTGGTCAGGGAAGACTTCCTGGAGGAAGTGACATCTGAACAGAATTCTTAAATAAAAACAAGATATTTCCAGGAGGAAGATTTCGTGTGTGTAAGTTAAAAGCAGAGCATCTCTTTCTGTACAGCAGAACACTATAGAAAGTTCTGAAGTACGAAGGAGGCTCCAATAGGTTTTTTTTTTGGCTGCATTGGGTCTTTGTTGCTGCATGCAGGCTTTCTCTAGTTGCGGTGAGCAGGGACTACTCTTCGTTGCAGTGCATGGGCTTCTCATTGCGGTGGCTTCTTTTGTTGTGGAGCACGGGATCTAGGCACACGGGCTTCAGTAGTTGTGGCTTGCCGTCTCTAGAGCTCAGGCTTAATAGTTGTGGCGCACAGGCTTAGTTGCTCTGCGGCATGTAGGATCTTTCTGGCCCAGGGCTTGAACCCGTGTCCCCTGCATTGGCAGGTGGATTCTTAACCACTGTGCCACCAGGGAAGCCCCTCCAATAGTTTTCTGAGTAGGTAATACTTTTGCATGGTTCAAACTTCAAAACATACAAAAGGATAAACAGTGAAAGGACTCTCACTTTTCCATTTACCATCCCCCCTGCCCTCGGGGCAACAGG
This sequence comes from Stenella coeruleoalba, assembly GCF_951394435.1. NCBI lineage: Eukaryota > Metazoa > Chordata > Mammalia > Artiodactyla > Delphinidae > Stenella > Stenella coeruleoalba. Next base: position 64,398,271 of record NC_137161.1, on the reverse strand, counting down.
CAAACCATCCTAGAAATATGTATATGTTACCAAATTGTGTGTGCGTGGTATACATGCATACATGTATGTATACACACACGTACATATGTTTTCTTCCTCTTTTTTTTTAAACATAAAAAATGCCCACATAGAAAATCCTAAAGATGCCACCAGGAAACTACTAGAGCTAATTGATGAATTGGGTAAAGTTGCAGGTTACAAAATTAATACACAGAAATCTCTTGCATCCCTATACACTAACAACGAAAGGGCAGATCGTAAGATGACTCCACTCTTTAAAAAATATCTTCAGGAAAGGTGATTCCAGATGCTGTTTTAATTATACTTTCCTGTGTTTACTGCCCATTTGGTAGAAATACCTCCCTTATATCCAAATGAAACCCCTGATGCTGTAGCTTAAGCACATACTAGAATAGTTTTCCACCTCATCAACAAATATTTTCTGAGTACTTTGTATGTGCTAGCATGGAACTGAGTGGCACTGGAGCTACAGAGATTTGTAAAGAAGCCAATTAAAAACAGTTAATAGTCTACAACCCAGAGATGACCACCATAAACATCTGGTGTTTATCATTAAAGACTTTTTTTTTTGGCTGCGTTGGGTGTTCAGTGCTGTGCGTGAGCTTTCCCTAGTTGTGGCGAGCAGGGGCTACTCTTCGTTGCGGTGTGCGGGCTTCTCATTGCAGTGGCTTCTCTTGTTGCGGAGCACGGGCTCTAGGTGCGTGGGCTTCAGTACTTGCAGCCCGCAGGCTCAGTAGTTGCTGCCCGCGGGCTCAGTAGCTGCAGCACGTGGGCCCTAGAGCATGTGGGCTTCAGTAGTTGTGGCACGTGGGCTTAGTTGCTCCGTGGCATGTGGGATCTTCTCAGACCAGGGATCGAGCCTGTGTCCCCTGCATTGGTAGACGGATTCCCAACCACTGCGCCACCAGGGAAGTCCCTAAAGACTTTTTTTAAAAAGTCTATAGTGTTAGTCAAGGCTTGCCAGAGAACCAGAACCATTAGGATTATACAAGAGAAGACTTACAGGAATTGGGTCATGTGGTTATGGAGGCTGAGGAGTCCCATGATCTGCCGTCAGCAAGCTGGAGAACCAGGAATTATGATAGTGTAATGAGTCCAAAGACTTGAGCATCAGAGCGCTGTTAGTTTAGGTTCTGGTCTGAGTTTGAAAGCCCAAGAACCAGGAGTGCCAATGTCCAAAGGCAGGAGATGTTTGTCCTAACTCAGGCAGAGAGAATGAATTCTCTCTTCCTCCACCTTTTTGTTCTATCCAGGCTCGCAGATACTGGATGATGCCCACCTGCACTGGTGAGAGCAATCTTCTTTATTCAGTCTCCTGATTCAAATGCTAATATTTTCTGGAAACCCCCTCGCAGACACACCCAGAAATAATATTTTACCAGCAATCTGGGCATCCCTTAGTCCAGTCAAGTTGACACATAAAATTAACCATCACATTTATGTAGATATATTTTAAAAACAACAATAAGATTATTATATACATAATATTTTATGGTCTGATTTTCAAATATATCCTGGATTTCTTTCTATTTCTATGTCACCTTCTATTTCTTTCTTTCTAACTATAAATCTACATTGTAACATTTAAAGTCTGTGGGAGTGATTTACATGTAGCGGGTTTTGTTGAACAACTTATTGATTGACCATTTTCCCTGTTGCACCATTGTAAACAATTCTGCAAAGAACATCCTGATATCTTTATCTATGCCCTCTTGTCCTGAACATAGAATTGCTGGGTTATATTGCTGAACTGCTTTCCAGGAAGATTATACTGATTTGTACTTTCACGAGCAGTTTAAGAATACAAGACACACACACACACACACACACACACACACACACACGGAGGGTGAGAATGGGGGAGCACTAAGGGGAAATATGATGAAGGCTATTTCGGGATTTTAAAGCTTTATTTCAGGGGGCAGCAAACTATGGCTCCTGGGGCAATTCTGGTCACTGCTTGTTTTTGTAAATACAGTTTTTTTGGAACACAGCCACACCCATCCACTATGTATCAGCTGCAGCTGCTTTCCCCCTGTAAAGGCAGCGATGAGCAGTTGCAACAGGGACCATATGGCCTGCAAAGCCTGAAATATTTACTAACTGACTCTTTTCGGAAAAAGTTTGCTGACCCCTACTTTATTTCATTAGAGAAGTTATTTTACTTTTTTTGGGTGTCTTCATTCACTTCACTAAGGCTGTAAAAGATGCTTTTGATGTGGAATGTGGAAGGAACATCAAACATCTTATTCCAAAACCTACAGGCTTTGAAGTGATACAGATCCGAATTTCAACCCATCATTTAATGACTTCGTAACCTGGTCAAATTTTAATTTCGCAGACACTCAGTCTGCTTATGTTAAAATGAGAATGACGACACCAACCTAGCAGGGTTACACATGTAAGGCACACAGCCCAGTGCTTGGCTTCTGGTGCTTATAAAACTTACATGAGGTCACTTTCTCCTTCCCCAAGACTTCTGCTTCTAGAAAGCAGAAACAAGACACTGGCAGGGAAGAGGCACTGAGTTGGTAATAGCTGTTTTCTGCTGTTGCTTCCCATTTTGTGTCCCAAAGTTTGGGGAGTTCAATCCTTTTGCCCTGAGTAACTTCCAAACATTTAAAGCCCCAGATCTCTAAGTTATAAGAATTATGTCAAGGCTGAGAAATGACTGTCTTCTTCTTCTGCTTTTAAACTTTTTAGGAAAACAGAATTTCTCTTACTTACTTGGACTGGGCAAACTTCACAACTATTGTAAAATTTAGGGAGTGCTTTGGATTGATGGGATGAAGGAATAGGAGGTCTGCAGCTGTAATTCACATGAAAAGGTGATATTAAGTTAGGGCATGTGGGAGACCTACTTGTAAAAGTGTCAGAGCATGCAGGTTTCTCACATGCTACTGACGTCTTAAACCAGATGATTCTTTGTGACGGGGGCTGTAGGGTGTCTAGCAGGATACCTGGTGTGGGAGATAGAATAATAGCCCCCCCAAAGATATTCGTATCCTAATTCCCAGATTCTGTGTATATGTTACCTTTACACGGTGAAACAACCAAACCAAACCAAACTAAACCAAACCAAAGCAAACCCTTGCAGATATGATTTAAATTAAGAATCTTGAGATGGGGGAGATTATCCTGGTTGACCCAGGTGGGCCTGATATTATCATAAGGGTCCTTATAAGAGAGGAGGTGATATGATGATGGAAGCAGAGAAGGAAGAGGAGATAATATGGCTGTTGTCCTTGAAGATGGAGGAAGGGGCCATAAGCCAAGGAATGCAGGCATCTTCTAGAAGCTGGAAAAGGCAAGGAAACAGATTTTTCCCTAGAGTTCAGAAGGAAAGCAGCCCCATGGACTCATGTTCTGACCTCTGGGACTGTAAGATGATAAATTTGTGTTGTTTTAAACCACTAAGTTTGTAGGAACTTGTTAAAGCAGCAATGGGAAACGAATACTTCTGGTATCTATCCACTAGATGCCAGTAATACTCCACCCCAAGTTGTGATAACCCAAAATGTCCACAGACATTATTGCCAAATGTCCCCTGGGGAGCAAAATTGCCCCTGATTGAGAACCACCGTGTTAGGGAGATTCCAACAGTAGCTGCACAAAGTCACAGAGGAAAGAAATCAGTGCCCTGGGTGTGGCTGGCACACAGCCAGCCAGGTGTGTGGAGCTGGGAGATATAGACTACACGTCATGTTCATTGTCACTCCTTTCTGCTCCCTTCCTCTGGAGATTCACGCATAGTAATCAGGGAGCACTGCCGGGCTGACTGAGAATATTTATTGAATGTGACAGCTTGCCCTGCTGGGTCCCTGCCTCTTAGCACAAGGATGACAGCTGCTCTCTGTGGCAGCCTTTCCCTGCGGGTTAGATTCCTTTGCCTGCCTGACCAATTCCCTTCACACTGGGCGGGAAAGACTTCATTCCATCTGAGCCACAGTAGTGAAGTCTTAGCTGGTTCTAAGCGACAGAAATGGACTCTCGTTACTACAAGGAAAATCAATCATTGATTGTTAAGATGGTAGGGGCAATCTCAGAATGAAGGAAGAGTTTGTTAGGAAGGGAAATATCACCCAAGCTCTGCAGAGCTCGGTAGCAGATGGAATTCATGGTCAACTTCTAGAGTTCTGCCATTAATGTGTCTCGGTTTCAAAGTATCAAATTCCTGGGGGAGAAAAGCTTAGCACTTGGGTCCAGTAGATCAGCCAGCTGAGACCTGGGGATGGACTTGCCCAAGGTCACACAGCACTAATAGCAGAGCTAGGCCACTCCTCCTGACTCCCGGACCTGTTCATTTTCTGTAACTTAGTGCTAGACTCTTTGGGGAGATTGAATTGTCCAAAAAGAGCTAGACAAGAACTCCTACAGTAAGGAAAGTTCTTTGCAAGGCTGCAAAAATGACATCTACACTGGAAAATGTGGAAAAACACTGGCTTTTCTTTTCTACTGGGCATCAGGCATCTAGATGTTTTTAGAGATCTAGAAATGACATGTGTTTCCTTGACGTTTTTGAAGTTAGTTAAAACAGAGTTTGGGGGGGAATTATCGTGGCTCACAGTAGGGTGGAATTTTAAAAACTCCTCCTCCATTTTCAACAGTTTCTGATTCCTACCCAAGTTCTTCTGGATCCTTGGGCAGTTGGCACAGCCTACTTGAATATTCTGTTTCAGGTCCCCTTTCCTGGGTCTGCTTTGGGCTGTGACTGAATTCTTCTCTTTAGGTGTCTATTTAGATAAACACAATCATCTCAACAGGTTTGATGTAGTTTTAGTCCAACAATCAATACGTATTTATTATGTAAAAATTTAAATATACAGATATGCCAAGTAAAGTATTAAAAATCACTCACAAGCTCAACATACATGAAAACCGGTTCACATTTTACTCTATGTCTTTCCAGACTCTTTTTCTTAAATTTTATACTTCATGAAAACCTGGGATTATACTACATCTCTTTTCTTACCGGCTTTATTCATTTAATTATCAAAACATCTCTCGATGGCTTTAAATATATGTGGATTACACTATTTTTTTAAGTTAATTCATTTATTTTTGGCTGCATTGGGTCTTCGTTGTTGTACGCGGGCTTTCTCTAGTTGCAGCAAGTGGGGGCTACTCTTCATTTCGGTGCGCGGGCTTCTCATTGCAGTGGCTTCTCTTGTTGTGGTACGTGGGCCCTCGAGCATGTGGGCTTCAGTAGTTGCAGCACACGGGCTCAGTAGTTGTGGCACGCGGGTTCAGTAGTTGTGGCTCATGGGCTCTAGAGCACAGGCTCAGTAGTTGTGGCACGCAGGCTTAGTTGCTCCGTGGCATGTAGGATCTTCCCAGACCAGAGCTCGAACCTGTGTCCCCTGCATTGGCAGGTGGTTTCTTACCACTGCACCACCAGGGAAGTCCCGATTACACTATTTAGTAGTTTCAAAGTATTCCATTGCATAGTTAGGCCACGATTGATTTAACTTATCCATTATGGAGGAACATTTTTGTTTCTGTCTTGTTGAAAAGTTTGTGATGTTGACATGGCTGCAGAATAAATCAAACCATGACTTAGGTTTCATAGTTTCACGAATTGTCATGTTTTCCGTTTATTTCATTTTGGATTTTTTTTTTTTTTTTTGGTACGTTCTGTATGAAGGATTTGTTATGACAGCTATCTGTGGTGCTGGGGAAGGAATATGCTCTTTCTTTGGGGGGGATCAGTTTCTTTTTTTTTAAATTGAAGTAGAGTTTATTGACAATGTTGTGTTAGTTTCAGATGTACAGCAAAGTGATTCAGTCATACACACATATATCTATTTTTCTTCAGATTCTTTTCACTGGAATTTGCTCTTTCCTTAGGTCTTCTCTATGCATTTGATCCCCCATTCAGCCTTCTCCGTGCATTTGATCCCCCATTCAGCCTTCTCTGTGCATTTGATCCCCCATTCAGCCTTCTCCGTGCATTTGATCCCCCATTCAGCCTTCTCCGTGCATTTGATCCCCCATTCAGCCTTCTCCATGCATTTGATCCCCCATTCAGCCTTCTCTGAAAGGCTTGACCTGCGGAGCTATCCCACCACCTACCGGCGGAGTGGAAAACAAGTCAGCTTGCTCCAACCAAATCACAGTGCTTTGTCCGTAGGCCATTTTCTGTGACCCTCAAAACAATCCATAAGGGGTCCCATTTTTCTTCATTCATGTGAAAAAGTTTTATTGAGCACATACCGTATGCTTAGCAGTGTGCTAGACAGTGGAAACGTATATAAACAACCTTGGGGCATGTCAGTGGTGAAGTTCTTTTTTAAAATCTCCCGGTGATCAGATCTAGTTCATCTCACTTCAAACCTGGGGCTTTGGAGTAGGGAGATCTTGGACATCCCTGCTAGCTGCATGATATTGGGCAACTGCACACTCTTTGTTTACACTCTTTGTGCCTATTTTCATATTATATTAATAAAGTTCAATGGGATCATCTGTGTAAAATACATAGCCTATAGTAAGTGGTTCATTATGCAATGGCCATTGTTATTATCAACGTTATCATCATATTCTACAGAAAGGCTTACCCATCAAGTAGAGGAAAGTGTATCACCTGTTCATTTATTTTCCCAAGCAGTTGATGAAGAAAGGAGAACTAATTAGCTCAAGGAGTTAGTAGGGTTATAGGAGGAGGCCGTTTGCTGACTCTCTGGCTTTAATTTAGCCATTATTTCGGACTGGAGCTGGTTCGTTTTGAGTGTGAAAGGAACCTGCTGCTTGTTGATAATTAGTCTGGTTTTAATGAGTTATCAGGTGTTAATAACAGCTCAAGTGCAATATCTTTTCACAGCCTTCAGAGGATGTTCAAGATGTTCACTGGGTTCTCACTTCTTGGGGTTTTATGTGGGTGTTAGAAGTTCATCCGAGGAGGGCCAGATGGGATGCGTCCATGGATCCCGGGGAAAGAAGCTTTAATGGTGGCTGCAGCATGATTACACCCAGAATGAGTAATACTGGTATTACGTCGATTGGGACAGATGCTGACCTTTCCTAATGGGAGGTGGCATCTCTTTACCAGTGGGTGACATTTCTTCTTGTCCAAAATAATCCCGACAATTAAACAGTTTAGAAGAAAAAAAATCCCCAAACTGGAAGCAATGTAAATTTTTACCACTAGAGTACTTGCTAAATGGTCATTAGGATATCCACACAACAGAATACAATATAGCCATTAAAAAGCATAAGGTGGGTCTATATAGACTGTTGTCCAAGAGATACAAAGTGGGAGAAAACCTGCAGGACAGAAACTAGGATCTGATTTGATGTATGGAAAGAGAAAGGAAGGAAGGGGACAGAGAGATGAATAAAGGAGAAAAGGGAGTGAGAAAGAAGAGAGCGAGAGAGAAGGAGGGAGGGAGGGGGAGAGAGAGAGAAAGAAAAGGAAAAAGAAGAGGAAAGAAGAAAAGTACTTCTTTCCTTTACAGAGGCACAGTTTACTTCAGAAACCATGAGAACTAAAGTAGACTTTTATTGCAGGTATAAAAGGGGTGTGTGCACAGTGGTTTTACACAGAAACACGTGGAAGAGCTACTCCAAATCTTTCCCTACACTTTATTTGGAGAGCAGGTGCCCAGACCTGTATTATGCTCTGTGGTTCGATGTGTATCGTCAGCACTGAACCATCCATAGCCCTCTTATTTGTTTACTTATAATAGGATGGACACACATCCTTACTGTGATCAGAACAGTTCAGTATTTTTCAATTCTATTGAGATGCAATTTACAATAATTAAAATGTACCCATTTTAAGTGTATAGTTTAAGAAGATTCAACAATGAGGATATAGAACATTTCTATCACCCCAGAGATTCCCATGCACTTCTTCCCAGCTATTCCTTAACCCTCACGCCTTGTCTCAGGCAACCACTAATCCGTTTTTATCATAATACATTACATTTTTCTCTCCTAGCGTCTCCTGTAAATGCAGCCATACGGTGTGTACGCCTGTGTTAGGAGTCTTTCGTTCAGAATAACGCTCTGGCTGTGCATCTGTGCATCTGTGTGTATCAGTACTTCTTTCCGGGTTTTACATTTTGGCTGAGTAGTATTTGATTTTGTAAATACAAAGCAATATGTTTATCCGTGCACCCATTGAAGAAGATTTTATCTGGGGATGTGTTTATGTCACCAAAAAGCTTGAAAACTACGTTTTTACCTTGATTCCATATCCTTGAGAATGATCGAGAACTCAATTTAAAACATCATTTTCAGTGAGAAAGCAGGTCATATGTTAAGAGATTAGGTGATAGGATGACTGAAGGGTTTGTGACCTTATTGAACATACCATGTGGCAGGCATCCCACATACGGTGACCCCTAGTTATCTTCACCTCCTGGTATTCATGCCCTTGTGTAATATCCTCCCCTTTAGGGTTGGCTGGACTTACTAACTTACTGCTAATGAACTGAATATGGCAGAAGTGATGAGCTATCACTGTTCTGTCTTGGATGCTCTCTCTTGGATTGCTTGTCCCATGGGAAGCCAGCTACTATACCATGAATCAGTCCTGTGGAGAGGTCCATGTGGCAAGGGATCAAGGCCCACCAACTACCACTTAAATGCACTTGGAAGGAGATCCCCTAGTTGAACCTTCGAATCTGGTCATAGTATCTTGTGCCTTAATTGCAATTTCGTGAGAGATCTTGAGCCAGAAAGCACCCAGATAAGCTAAACTCAGAATCCTGATCCATATAAACTGTGAGATAATAACTGTTTATTGTTTTAAGTTGCTAAATTTTGGGGTCATTTGTTATGCAGCAATAGGTAACTAATACATACAAGAATGTTATTGTTATTATTCCTATCACTACCATGGACTTTACTCTTCACTGTTTCAATTCCAGGTTTAGCAGAGCCCTGGGGATGCATTATAGGAATAATCACCATGTACTGAGCGTGGAGTCAGGCACCTTGCCAAGCACTTACTTTCATTTTCTCACTGAATCCTCACAGCAACTCTATGAGAGGGAACAATACTTGTCCCTCTTTTACTGACCAGGAAAGTAAACATCAGAGAGGAAAAGGGCCTTAAGAGAAGTAGAGTAGTATGGGAAGGAGCTGGGGTTTGCATCCAGGCAGTCTGACCCCAGTGTCCCAGGTCATGACCATTGCACCATCCTGACGCCTCGGAGACCTGCGCCCCCCACATGGTCATGACTCCACCCTTCTCCTCGGTTCCATTCTTGCCTCTTCTTTCCTGTATTCTCCCTTTTCCAACCCTGTCTCACCCCCCACCCAGCCCATGCACAGTTCAGCCATGCCCAAATTGATTTCCAGTCAAAGATGTTAGACCTGACTGCCTAGGTTGAAACCTTTTATACTTCTCACCTTGTCCCTCAGATCCTCTCCCTTCCTGACTTCCTTTTCATCCCAGCAACTGTTCTCCTTTAGTCAAACAGAAACTTAAAGTTTTCCTTTCTAGCCCCTCCCAATCTCAGAAATTCCCAAACACAGTGAATATGAATTTATATTTGAAGGATAAATAAAGCAGTGACTGACTGAATCACCCACTTGTGTAGAGAGGCACCTGGGACTGGAAATGAGCTTGCTCTTCAGATTCAAAATTGCGCTGGAATTCTAGCTCTGCTGCTTCTTGGCTGTGAGATCCTGGCCATGTGACTTAACTCCTCTGTGCCTCTGTTCTCTCATCTCTAAAATGGAGATGATAATTCTTATGTCGGAGGATTAAGTGAGATAATATATGTAACAGCCCAGTGCCTGGCACAACATAATTACTCCATTTATTATTGCTGTTGTTATTGCTTAATTCTTGTTTGTAGATCCTCAGATGTCTTTTCCCAAATTTCAGGAGCTCTTTAATGAAAAAGATGGTCTCCACCAACAGTCTCCTCGCCTGGGTAATCTTGGAGATAGATGATTCTGTGATGAGATCTGGCACACCTCCTCTTTGGGACGGTACAGAGGTCCAAGAGTATGGCCTATGCAGTCAGAGAACTGGTTCTGAACTTTAGTTCTTCTGCTTGTTCACCTAATGACCTTGGGCAAGTTAGGAACATCACCAGGCCCATTGGTAAAATGGGCATAATAATAGCTCCAGCCTGATGGCACTGTGGTGAAGGTTAGTTGAGATAATTACTGCATGTAAGATGCTTAACGTGGTGCTGGCACACAGTGATAACCCAGCAAACACAAGCTCTTCTTCTTCTTCTTCTAGGAGTTGACGGAGGATGCTGAGGCATGAGGTCACCCCTCCTACAGCTTTTAAAGTTTAGATATTCATTCTTAAACATTCTGGAAGCACCTGCCGGGATTTCAATTTCCTGCTGCACTTTGGACAGCAGTGACCCATTTGGATCAGAGGAAGGCTCTCTTCCCTGATCCAAATGGGTCTTCTTCCCTGAACAAGAAGGCTTGTTCTTCCTCCCCCAGGGGTTTTCTTTTCATTCGTTGGACTTCTATTCATGGATCATCTGCCAGAGACATGGACCAAGAATTCTTACTCTTTACAGATTTTCTTCCCTTAATGGTCCTGTTCTGTGCTGTCACCCCGGCACCCTCCCTCCCCTTCAGCCCTCAGCAGCTGGCAGGAAATGTTTATAGAAGAAGCGTTTCTTTCTCTTTTTAATAGCCTCCTAGGCTGCAACCTCCCAAATGAGAACCTTGTTAACCAGAAGGACTCTAGGCTACTGATTTATATTCCAGTCATACCGAGAGGAAAAAAATTACAAAGGGAGAAAGAAAATGCCAACGAATCCATGGACTAATTACAACACCCTCTCTGATGCGGAGTGTATATTTCCCTATGCTCTGGGTGCTAAGGGATTCCTTCCAGATTTCAGTATTTGACCTCTTATCCTTGGATCACGTGGATTCTTTGTACTTCTTGTGGGTTTACTGAAAACAAGGGTAAAAGTTCCATACTCCCGCTATTTAAACAAGAGATTTATTACTTTCAAATAGTAGAGGCGCTTGTTTCAACAGAAATGTTAGTATCTCAGTAAAGATGGTGTCCAAACTCATGGAGCCTTCAGAAGATGGCTAAAGGCTCGCATTCTACCACCCTGCCCAGGCACTGATGGGCCAGCATCCCTCCAGGTAGTTAGTTATGCAAAGGCCATAAAACATACAGGTAAAAATCTTTAGTGGTTAGAATTCTAGCTTGATGATTCAAGGAAGGCTTCTAGGAGGAGGACGTACATTTGGAACTGGGCTTTGAAAGTTGGTGTCATAAAGAATGCAGGCTGTCTCCCAATATTTACTCCCCTCTACTTCCATAGTAATAGAATCTAATTTTTAGCTGGGTCCTCACCCCCCGCCACACACACAGTATAAAGACTACAGCTCTTTGGAAAATTGTGTGCAGCAATGGCCACAATAATTCCCCTTCCTGTAGGCATATCCTTTTGCAATGTGACATGGTATCCCCTCCTATTTAGCGGTAGAGTCTCTGTCCCCACTCTTGAATCCAGGCCACACTTGTGACTTGCTTTGGCCAGTGCAATGTGATGGAAGTGACATTGTCCCAATTCCAAGCCTAGGCTCCCAGTGACCTTTCATGCTTCCATGTAACCTCTTGGACTCCTGCCTAGCCACCACGTGAACAAGCCAGAGCTAGCTTTCTGGAGGATAGGAGCCCACTTGGAGCAGAGAGAAACTGTCCTAACTGAGGCTGTCCCACACCAGCCAGCACCCAGCCAACCAGACAGCTAACTGCAGGTATATGAATAGGCTCAGCGAAGACCAAAATACTGTCCATCTGAAACCAGCCCAAATTGCCAACCCACAGAATCATGTGTTAAATCAATGCTTATTATTTTAAGCCACCGTTATGAGGTGGTGGTTTGCGACATAGCAGAAGTAACTGATACAATTTCCCATGCAGCTAGATGTATTCATGTAACTAAGTTTTGTCGAATGACACCTAAGTGAAATTGTGTGTGTGATTCTTGGGGAGTTTCCTTACAGGAAGGAGGCATGCTCTTCTTCCAGCTTCCTTCCTTCCTAATGACTGGAATGAGAATGTAATAGCTGGAGCTCCAGCAGCCATCCTGGACAATGAAGTAAAATTAGGAATGGAAGAAATCCATGGCAGAGCAATAAACTAGGAGGATCTTATTTCTGTGAAGCCGTACATTACCTTTCCAATCTTATTCTGACTACAATGTATTAAACGAAAGAGTTAAATAAACTTTTATCTTGTTTAGGCCACTGTCGTTTCGAGTTTTACAGTTATTCATAGCTGGATCTAATTCAAAATCATACAGATGGTCAGGATTTAGCTAAGCAGGGATGGTAGAGAAGAGCACTTATGTCAGAGTGAACATCATGGATAGTCACAGAAAAAGGAAAAGAGTGGGTAGTGGGTGGGAAACAGTGAAAAATTTCATGGTACTGCCTAAGGGGAACAATGGCTGATAGGACTGGATTGGGGCCAGCTTTTGAAAGGCCTTGAAGGTCAGGCTAATAAATTTGGAGAGTGTGGTAAAACAGATGTCTGAATGTTATGCAAATCAGAGTGAGAAAGTCATATCATATATTCTTTCTTTTTTCCATTCCTTGAGTCATTTCCTCTGGGGAGTTTATATTCTGGTGAGGGAGACAAGATAACAAGGTAGTAGGGTAATTACAGGTTGTGATTAATGGGCTGAAGTACATAAACTGTGAGATGTGGTAGAGACTAACTTTTGGGTAGAGGGGACTACTTTAGATAGGGTGGTCAGAGGAGGATTTTTTGAGTTCCTAAATTCTGTTCCAGGCATTGTGCAGAAGTCTAGGGACACAAGGATGAATAACACACAGTTGCTGTCATTGAAGAGATCACAGTCTAGAGTGGGGTGAGGTTAATCAGGAACAATCTCCTAGAAGAGGTGGGAGAGAGCCAAAGGAAGTAATTTAGTCTTCTCATATGTATCAGGCAGATTCAGCTGCAATAAAGCTGCATAACATACATCCCTCCAAATCTTTGTTTAGACAAGAATGATTTTTCTCACAGGTCTGCATGTAGGATATGGTTCTGCTGGGCTCTGTTGGATTAGCTTGGCTTGATTCCAGGCTATGGGTTGGTCCAGGTCTGCTCTATATATCTCCCCATTCTAGGGCCAATGGCTACCCAGGATTTGATCTTTTCATGGTGGATGGCAGAAGTGCAAGAGATCAAGCTAAATCCCAGAGGCACATTTAAAGCCTCTGCTTACATCACATCCACTAATACTACTGGTCAGAGAAAGTCACATGGCCAAGACTAACAACAGTGCATCAGGAAGAACACTCCACCCACAGTGGGAAGATTGCAAAGGTACAAGGATGTTTCATTCTGCTAACAGAAGGAGCGAAGAGTGGGGAACAATAATTCAATCTCTCACACCACCCAAGGAAATGGTACACTTCTTCATAAATGTCTGATAGTTTTACTATTTTTTTCCAAGAAATCTTACATTTCTTGTTAGATGTCTTGCAAGGCACCATACTTCTTTTTGTTTAAAATTTTACTTAAAAAATTACATGTGCTCAAGTGGTAAAAGCTTTAAAAAGTAGTGCTAAAAAAAAGTAGTACTAGAAGATATAACAGTGAAAATAAAGCTGGTCCCTATTTCCTTCTACAGAGGCAAATACTGCTTTTTCTTTTTCTTTTTTTTTTTAATCTGGAGGTATTCTCTGTGTGTACAACCAAATATTTACATACATTTAAAAAAATACAAGATGACATTCTACTATACTTGGTCCTCTGTGCTTTCCTTTTTTTTTTTTTTTGTTCAATTTAACAGCATGTCTTAGAGGTAGTTCCATCTCGGTTTAGCCAGACCCATTTCATTCTGTTAAATGGCTGCATTGTTTTCCATTGTGAGGCTGTGCCATAACTTATTGAATCAGAGCCATATTGAAGGACATTTGGATGGTTTCCAATCTTTTGCTACTGTAACCAAGGCTGCATTAGATATCCTCGAACATCTATCTTTATGCACATGTGTGAGTGTATCAGTAGGTTAAATCTCTAAACAGAAATTGCTAGATCAAGGGATACGCATGTTAAAGTTTGATGGATATGGACCCTCTGCTTCTAAAAAGGAAGAAGGATTCCTTCCAGAATCCTAGAGATCTTTGTTCCTCCCGTCTTCTTCTGATTCTTGTCCCATGGTATTATTCGGGGCTGAAGCAATGGAATAAAGTAGCTCAAAACTTATTCCTATAGGCTCTCTGGGGAAACTTTGAGGAGTGTTCTTTGAATTTTGGCACGTGGTCCCTAATTTGAAGATGAAAAGAACTTGGCACTACTGTTGCAATCCAAATCATCCCTTTACTGAGGGTGCTGGAGGAGCGTCAGATGATGTTTTCACAAACAAGTTTACTGAAGAACTCTGTGGTGCAAGTGGAATGATTAATATCCCTGGGACATCCCAGTAGAAAATGTGCACAATACCCTTTAATTTGATCTGCTTTCCCTGTAGCAGCTAAATATTTAGGGCAAATAGAAAATAGTTCTGATTTACAATCTCTATAAAAATTTTAAACGACCTAATAGGACATTTGATCATGAAATTGCCTGAAATAATGTTGGCACTAGTCAGCTGTATTTCTTTGAAATGGCCTGTAACTTCAGAGCAAACTCCCAAACATGGATTTTTTTTCCCTGCTAATAACAGTCTTATTAATAAAAGAATTATTTTCTTTACTGATCCTCGGCAGCTGTGTTTCAGTGCCTTTGTTCAATAAAGATAGAGATAGTAACTGTCAGTGGAAAGAAAATGTGCTGAGGTTCCCACGAAGAGTGGTAGGAACAAATCTTTTATTAAATCATGTCAAATTGTGTTTTGTTTACTTTTTTTATTTTGTAAGTCACAGTCATATCTGCTAGTCGTTGTAAACCTTGCCTCCCATTTGTCAAAAAAGACTTGGAGGCTTGGTGTTCTCGAGGTTAAATGCTGCATGATCAATTAGGGTGATACACTTCATACAATTAACTCCGTAATGGCATTTCTGAGTCTGTTTCTCTTTTTACCCCTGCTGCCATCATCTGAGATGGGTTAACTTTTGATAACGGTTTCAGATGTTCTATGGATGCCTAGAAAAAGAGCAGTGGGAAGGTGCAGTGGACATCTGGAGTTTTTAACCTGTCCACAGATTCATGCCCCCTCTTTGAGTAATAACATCTCATTTTCCTTTGAGGGCAGGTGGCTCAGATGGACCTGATCTATTTCTAGTGCTATAGGTGGGCATATGACCCAGACCTGGCCAATCAAAGCATCGTCACTCAAGTTGGACCAATCAGAGCCAGTGAGAATCCTGAGACTTTTACCACAACCATTGGGAAAGAGAACTTTTTTGATTGGAATTCTTTAAAGAACAAGATATAAACCTGTTTTTGGTTACCTTTCCTCTCCACGGGGAGAACACTCTTGGAGGAAGACAAAACACAGAAAAACCGTCAAGAAATGGAGGAAGACAGATCTTTTAAATTTATTTATTTATTTATTGGCTGTGTTGGGTCTTCGTTGCTGTGCCGGCTTTCTCTCGTTGCGGCGATCAGGGCTACTCTTCATTGCAGTGTGCGGGCTTCTCATTGCACTGGCTTCTCTTGTGTGGAGCATGGGCTCTAGGTGCACGGGCTTCAGTAGTTGCAGCACACAGACTCAGTAGTTGTGGTGCACAGGCTTAGTTGCTCCTCAGCATGTGGGATCTTCCTGGACCAGGGATCGAACCCGTGTCCCCTGCATTGGCAGGCGGATTCTTAACCACTGCGCCACAAGGGAAGTTCCCAGGACAGATTATTGACGCAGAAGATAGTTGATGCTATCACTCTAATGCTTGAATCTAGCTACGCCTGAGGTCTTATCCATCAATTAGGCAAGCTAATAAATTTTATTTTCTTGCTTAAATCAGTTTGAGTCGGGTTTCTGTCACTTGCCTCCAACAGAATCCTAAACACTTGTGTTTTCCAACTTTCAGTAAAGTTTCATGCATAGGAGAGTGTGTTCGGCACCAGCATTACTCGTGTCCATAATAATAATAATAATATGATGTGAGCTCTCTTTCCTTCTGTTGTCAGTGGTCACCGTTGGATGATGGACTGTCTTCAGGCTGGAGCAACTGCACCAGTCCAGAGCTCATCAGAGGGTCTTGGCTTAGCCTATCTCCTGTCTTTCCAAGAATTCTCATGGCTAGAATGAGTGATGGTTGTCCTTTGTCCATGCTCTGAGATATGGTATTTACCTGTGCTATGCCCTGTCCTCCCCTACCTTGGCCCAGTAGTTCAGTGGTTCCTTCTGAATGCAGTTGTGCTTCTTTCTGCCCCAGGGAGAGTTCAACCTGAGAATTCCAGGCTACTGGGATCTTCTCCAAGCCTTGTACCTCTAAGATCTTGGGTCCATTGCTAGCTCTTTCCTTGCCTTGCTCAAATTAGGTAATGACCTTATTTGTGGGAGAAGAGACGAGGTAGACAGGGGTACAGACTAATAATCAGTGTGGATTTACAGTGGCCTTCTGCATGTCAAGCACTGTGCTTCACTTACGTGTACTCATGTCAACTTGTGTTCCCCATAGCACTTAATGTCATGTCTACTTAATAATTTTTACGGGCTGGACACTGTGCTAAGTGTCATCAAGTAGTATCTAATTTAATCCTTTTAAAATTAGGAGAAAGGCACTGTTATCTCCATGGATAAGCTGAGGCTCAGAAAGGTTAGGTAATTTCCCCATTGTCCTACAACGAGGAAGTGGTGGAAGCAAGATTTCAACCCAGCCTGAATGACTCTGAATCTAGTTTCCTGCCTTCCTACACGAGCACTTGTATTGTTAGTGTTGGTCTGTGCATCTCTCTCGCCTGTGAAATTCCTGACCTGATGTACTCTGTGTTTTCTTTGATTCCTGATCTCCACTCCAGAGCCTTGCATGGAGTAGGTTCTCAAAAACTGTTTCCTGAATAAAGAAATCTTTACAACAACTTAGTAAGATGAGCATTTTCTTTCCATTTACACAGGAGAAAATTTAAGCTGAGGATGGCCAGGAACTAGCATTCATAAAATATAATCCTATAATCCTGAAATTTCCTCCTTCAGTTGAGAATTGAGGAAGGTATTATATGTGCTAAAGAGAGGAGTCTTCAGTCTTTTCATACGTCTCAATATAGGTAGGTTAATGAAGGCTATATTCGGCTGGGTTGCCACGAAGAAAACAGCATAGACATTTTTGTGAAAGAAAGCTGCATCTGTGGTACTGAATCTGTACTTGAAACCCTTATAACTTGTGAGCAGGCAGAACATTGCTTAACGGTGCTGGACAAAGCTCAAGTGAAAATCTCCAGTGGGGAAATCTTTTATAGAAATGGAAACGATTGTTTTAGGAATCTGAATTGTAATTTTTTACTTCTAAGTCTCTGGTCTCTTGAGCCTGGTCTATATCATGGACACATTTGATCTGGAATTCCGGTGACTCTGGCTGTGTAAGGAGCGTGTAAAGAAAGGCACACAAGCTCAGAGTGCGGAGGGAGACATGAGTTAGGTGTGTAGCAGCAGAAGCTGGGACTCTTTTTAGATGAAACCTACAGCTCTGAAGGACAGCTCAAGGAAGGACATTTCCCAGGGCGTGTAAGAACATGGGAGCTGAGCCCAGGGTTCGATGTAGCTCTCTCTGTTTGAAAGCTCTGACATTCTGTTAAGCTAACGATGAGTTTTCACTTCATCTTTCCTCCCTACACTAACACTAGGCAAAAATGCAAGGGAAGAAAAGACAAGAAGCAATTTCCAAAGTCTTCAGGGTCCCTAGGATGGTTTTTGAACTAAGTCACACTGCTGTCATCCTCCAGACTGCTTGTACTTTTGGAGTAGACATCGGCAGATTAATGAGTTTTCTGAAAGTTAAGAGAAAATACTAGCTTAAAATAGCCCTAAGATTTTCAAGGACATTTTTTTTTTTTTGGAAGAGGGTGAAATACTGTAATCACTGTGATGTACTCATGAATGCATGTAGGTTCTGTCATTAGTTAAAATTTCCAGCCATGGAGTCAAGATACATATAATTTACTCACTCCCTCACCCACCCTCCCATCCATCCATCCATCATCCACCCATCCATTCATCCATCCATCCATCCATCCATCTATCCATCCATCCATCCATCCACCCATTCGCTCTCTCATCCACCCATCCTCCACCCATCTAGCCACTCATTTTACCCACCCACTCAACATTTATCAAGCACAGACAATGTGCCATGTATTATCTAAGGCTATCAATACTTGGTTCTCAGGGAGTTCCCAGACTGCATTTTCTGCTATACTATAATTTTGGAAGGTAAATTTACTCTTGGGATTTTCATTAAACTGAAGCAAAATGTTGTATTGAGTTTATATAGGTTTTGACTCATACAGCTGTACACTGGGCATTGAAAATCTTATGCAGCTTATTTGGGAAATAATGGTCTATGGTACAAGTTGCTGCATCATGCAGAAAGATGGGCCACAAGAAACAGTTTTTGTTTAGGCTTTGTTTTTCATTCGAAGCCGTGAAATTGTTGAGCACAGGTTGTTTTGCTTCGTCAGGTGTTGCTAGTCCACTAAAAATAAGCCTGTATCAGGGAACATCTTAGATTCTAAGGAGAGTCAGCTGTGAGTGAAGTAATTTAATACACTTGCATTTTGTTATGTTCTACCACTTTGAACTCTAGTAAGGGCTTCTTTGAACACAGGCGGTGGAACGTGATGCTGAAAGCACAGGATCTGGAGGCACAGAGCCCTGTTACAGATTCACCTTCTACCACTTACTTGCTTCGTGGTCTTGGGCAAACTTTTTTTTTTTTTTTTTTTTTTTTGCGATACGCGGGCCTCTCACTGTTGTGGCCTCTCCCGTTGCGGAGCACAGGCTCCGGACGCGCAGGCTCAGCGGCCATGGCTCACGGGCCTAGCCGCCCCGCGGCATGTGGGATCTTCCCGGACCGGGGCACGAACCCGTGTCCCCTGCATCGGCAGGCGGACTCTCAACCACTGCGCCACCAGGTAAGCCCTTGGGCAAACTTTTTACCCTCCCTGAGACTTAGTTTTCAAAACAAAATGGGACAAACAGTGACACTTACCTCATAGCGTTTTTGGTGAGGGTTAAATGAGATAATGCACACAAAGCAATTTCCCCACCGTTTTGGCGAGCAAGCTTGGTACTGCAGGGGCACGGAGTAGATTTATTCATACTCACGGGTCGGAGCAAGCCCCTCACATTTTTATTTCCTTTTATTACGTGTTCTCCTCCATCCCCATGTCTCCTTAAACTCTCTTATAGGCACTCCTTCTAGTATCCAGAATATCCGCGTTCCCGTTTCCCAGTTCTCCTTTCATATGTTAATGTACTTATATGTACATAATTGATAAAATATATAGAGTTGTTTTCATATGTTTTTGATTAGTTTACATAAATGGTTTGGAGCCCTAAACCTTACTTTCCTCCACTCAACACTATAATTTTTGACATCTCTTCATTTGTTCTGTGTAAATCTAATTAATTAAATTCTGACTGTGGCCTATGAGTCATCGTATGCATAGATCACAGTGCATAGACCTAGTGAAGAAGAATAGGGACATGGATGTCTTTGCTGTCACAGAGAAAACTACTGTGAACGTCCTTATGCATGCGTCCTTATGGTTTTGTGGGAGAGTTTCTCTGGGGCAAATACCCAGGCAAGGGGAACTGTTGGGCAGATGAAGAGTTAATTGCACTGAGTACTGAGAGATTGCTACTTGGAATAGTTGCTTAGTTGACACTTCTCCCTGGCACTTGATGTTATCCAGCTTTGTAATTTTTGCTGATCTGATGGGTGTAAAGTGATATATCATTGTTGGTTCAATTTGCTTCTCTGTGATTACTAATGAGGTTGAGTATCTCTTCATATACTTATTAGCCATTAGTGTTTCCTCTTCTATTAATTTTCTTTTCATAGACTTTGCCCATTTTTCTATTGGGTTTCCTAAAATTTTATGGCCTTTTTTTTTTTTGATAGTAGGAGTTTCTTTAGATATCAATGTCAGCCCAGTTTTAGATATCCTCTCACAGTCTACAAGTTGTGAAATGTGTAGATGATGTTCTTTTCTGAGCAGAAATCTCAATTTTAATGTAGTCAGACACTTCATGTTTTCCCCTTATGGCTGACTCTTTTTAGAAATTGCTTAAGAACCTGCCCACTTCTAAAGTTGCGAAGATGTTTCCTCCATTTTCTTTGATTACTTTTATAATTTGTCTTTCACATTCAGATGTGAAGGAAGGAATCCAATTTTATTTTTCCCACACAGTGAACCAATTTCCCCATGAAAATCTACCAAATAATTCATTTTTTCTTATTGGGCTATGACAACAAATCTCCTATATATGTAGGAGTGTTTCTGGAATCTCTATGCTGCTTCATCGATTTATTTATACCACACTTAAAAGAATTACTATGATTTAGTAATATGTCTTAATATTTAGTAAAATAAATCTTTACTCCCATTTTCCAAAATTACCTTAGATATTCATGCCTTTTAAATTTCCATATACATTTTAGAATCAGTTTTTCCAATTCCTCAAAAAATTCTGCTGGAATTTTCATTAGAACTGCATTAGATCCATAGATTAATGTTGGGAGAAAATTAATATCTTTACAATATTAAATTATTATATTCACAAACATGGTATTTGTCTTACATCATTCAGGCTTTTTAAATGGTCTTCATAAGAATTTTACTTTTCTCCATGAAGCCCTAGTGCATTCATTTTTGGGGGTTGGAGTGTTTAAATACATGTGTTGACCTAAAACAGTAAAACAGCCAGTTATTTTATCAGCTAAATTGGCTTATTCAGGAATAGCAAAGAACTGCAATTCAATACATGCAATGTATGGCGAACCACAGGGAAGTCCAGGGAACAAAGAGACCATTCTATTATAGAGTAGAAGGGGGAGTTGGGAGGGGCTGTCAGAAACGAAGAGTCCATTGGAGAAAACTGGGAGTTTGAGGTATAGTGACTTTTCATTTGCTGCGTTGTGCCAGTCTCTCATTGGCTGGGCTGTTGCTGGGCAAGGAGAAATTCTTCCTTCCTTCTGCTGGGTTGTAAATTGGTAACCTTCTTTCTGTTGGAGATGCCAGGTTTGTCCCTTCCTGTTGGGTCTGCAGTTGAGGTTGAGTGGTAGGGTGTGAGAGCTCCCCCTTCTGGTCTCCTGACTCCATTTTAAAATGAGGTTTCTGTTTACTAATTTTCACAAATTATATTTTTGGTTGCTATCATGTTTTAAATATTCTGTACAATACCTGACACATGGTGAGTGCTCAATAAATTGTACTTATTGTTACTGTTGTAGCTATTATAACAGGAGGGAAATTGTGGAGGGAAGGTCTCCAACTGTCTTAAGGAATCATCATAATATCCCAGAAATAACATGGGTGTGGAGTCAGACACACTGGGGCTGTGAGACCTTGAACACATTTTTTGAAGCTCTGGGCCTCTGTTTCTTCTGCACTGTGAATAATGTTCATCCTATCAGTATTCTAGGTAGGGTGTGAGGATAAAATGAGATTACAAACCAGCAACACAGCAACTGGCACATGAAAGCCCAGAAGGCGGTTCCTTTCCCTCTCTAGTGAAGAGGTAAAAACTTTGTCACAGCTGCACGATTTCCCCATCAAACAATCTTCTTTTCTTCATCTGAAGTCAACTTCCAAACTTCGTCTTTTCTAACCAGATGGTTACAGAGAGTATATACACACAAAGAAAAGTGAAAAATTAAAGAGAAAAATCTACCCTCCCAGCATCCCCTTTTCAAACATATTTTGCCTTTTCATCTTTAGAATATAAAGTCCTTGAGGACAGGAGGCACGGTGGCCCCTGGACCCCACACATCCGTTTCCCTCCAGGTGGTTTATCCAGGGTAAGCCCAGTAAGTCTATTCCCCTCGTCAGTGATTGGTTCAGGGATGGGCGGGCCCATGCAAATCTGAGCCGATGAGATGCCAGGAGGGGCTTACTGAGGGCTTCTGGGAAAGGAAACCCCGTTTTCCTCCTTCGCTGTACTTGAATTAAAGAAGCCCACTGCCCAGTTTCCACAGGCAACCATGTCAGTGAGAGGAGCCAGGCTGGGGGTGAGATCCACACTGTGAAGTGGGGCAGGAGCACAGTGTGGACAGAAGTTCTGGGTTCCTGATGTCAGTGTTAAGCTGCTGCATCTGTCAACCCTTAAGTTCCCTTCCCTTGTCGACTTCCTGTTATGTCATGATAAGTAACCCTCTTATTGATTTAGTCAGTTTGAAGAGTGTTATGAACTGAGTTGTGTTTCCCCCTAGATCATAGGTTAAAGCCCTAACCCACAAATGTAATTGTCTTTGGAGATAGGGCCTTTAAAGAGGTAATTAAGGTTGAAAGAGATCATAAGGTGGTGGGGGTGTAGTCCAATAGACTGGTGTCCTTTTAATGAGGAAGAGACACCAAGCGTGCATGCACACAGAGAAAAGGCCGTGCGAGGACACAGTAAGAAGGTGTCGTCTACAGGCCAAGCAGAGAGGTCTCATTGGAAATCAACCTTACCATACCTTGATCTTGAACTTCCAGCCTCCAGAACTGTGAGAAAATAAATTTCTGTTGTTCAAGCCACCTACTCTGTGGTATTTTGTTATACAGCCCTAGCAGAGTAAAACAAATGGGAATCTATTTGAAGTCTAAAACACTACAGTAGATTCAAATCTTAAGTCTTTGGCATGAGCCTGCAAATAACTGATGCTCAAGAAATGTATGATAATGATTGTGAATGTGCGAATCATACTGAATTTATACAGTGCTGTGAAGCACACAATTCTGCTTACTCTAGATGGTTGGAGCTTTCTAATGGCCTTTGGTATAGATGTAGATTTACTATTATCTGCATCTTTCAGATGAGAAAACTGGGGATGAAAGAGGGTAAGTGATAAGCTTGAGTTTGAATAGATAGGTGGTCCAGCTAGGTTAGAACCGAGGTCTTCTCACTCCTGTTTTAGTACATTTTCTAATATGCTCAGTCTCCACTAGTCTGTGAGAAACATTGCAGGTGGGAGCTACATCTTACGTTTTTGTAATCATAATGCCTAGCAGAGTCTGTTTCTTAATGGTTGTCAATAAGTGTTAGAAGAATAAATAAATGGCTTGTTATATCTTGAAAGCAACCCTTACAGAAAGACAGGGGAAATGATATCTCCTTCCAAAGTATTTTAACAATGTCCAGCAGTGGCTGTGTCCCATTTCATGGGTGTGGTTCCACCCCTGGTATACCTTGACGTCCAGCTCTCAGCACAGATGTACCAAGCAGTGATGATATTGCAAAGGTTGTACTGCCTAGAGAATCCTTTCAGGCACAAAGGAAGCAGTCAAGAAGCAATGACACAAGAGATAGTGTAGACCTGTCATTCTGCGTACCCCTGGAAGGAATTTGCACTCAACACATAAATCAGGCTCAGGGTCTATCTAGTGAGTACAAAGACTTTAGCGCCATTTGCTTCTCCTTCAGCATGTTAAATTATGACACATGGTCATTGGGTTTTTCAATAACGTGCCCCATAAATCCAGTTAGCATTTTCTTCTGGGTGTTGCACCTTGAGAAGCTGCTTAAGTACCTTGAAGGTCCTTACCCAGCTCTGGCCTTGAATCTCAAGGAGGGTCTGAGACACTTCAGACTCTTAACTGGGTATTACGTTATCTTTGTTATCTTTGTTATAGCCCTTTATGCCTGTCTGGAAGCTCTTCAAATGATAGATCTTAAAGCTTAGATGAGGACCTTCCCTCCCACGAGGTTCTGTCACTTTTATAAGGAGCCCTAGTGCTATGGGAGCGGCTCTATGTGTCATTGGTTGTTTCTGTTTGCTCAGTGTCACGTTCCTTTGCGAACTACCCCTTGTGTGTTGCAGGGCTGTGATGGGGCTGTCAATCATGAAACTCACCCCCCTTCCCCTCCCGGCCAGAGGGCTGGGTCCGTGAGCCTTACTGGTCAATCTAAGCTCTGTCTTCTGGGAATCTGAGTCTTGAGCCAGGACACACAGGGGTGGGAGGTGATTGAAGCAAAGTCATTTACTTTTGAGGCTGTTGATGAGTTTCTGCTCCTCTTCATTCCTTTAAATTTTTTTCTGCTTTATTGAGATATAATTAACAAATAAAATTGTAAGATATTTAAAGTGTACATCGTGATGGTTTGATTCACATATACATTGTGAAAGGAGTCCTTTATCTGGTTAACACATTCATCTACATCTATATCTATATCTGTATCTGTATCTTTATATCTTCCCTTCATTTCTGTGACCTTCCAAATATCTTTTCAATAAATATTAATTCTGCTTGAATGTGTTTGGGTAGGTTTTTCTTGCTTGCTTTTAAACACCTTTAAGTGATACAGATGTAAATAACACAAGATAGTTCATTTTATAATTTTTATTTTCCAAAATGAAAATATCTTTGTTGAATCTTCTAATAATGATGATGATGGTGATAAGAATATTACCTCCATTATTATATCTTCATGTTAACATAGAGGAATAGCAATAAAAGCTAAAGTGTTCGAAAGCTTCCTGCTTGCTGAGCTCAGTGTTAGTAGGCAATATAGAGGGGCCAAAAGCATGGACTTTGCCTGGGTTCTAATCTAGGCTCTGTCAGTTCCAGGCTGTGTGACCTTGGGCAAGTTACTTAACCTCTCTGAATCTTAGTAATCTCACTCATAATAGAAATAATAATAGTACTTCATAGGGATATTATGAAGCTTAAATGAGTAAATATATGTAAAAATATGCTTGGTGTATGGTAAATACTCAATTCATGTTATCCCCTTACTGTTAGATGTTTTGGCTGGAAAAAAAAAGGGGTCTGTTGAGCTGCTGTAACTTGCCCAAGGCCACACACTAAGGCACAGTGGGAGCTGGGCTTAAATAAAGTCATGCTCCTGAGTGCCTAGCATGGAGCCTGGCATAGAGGGAATGCTCTCTAAACTCTAGCTGCTCTTATTCTTTTAAATGGTTCATCAGCCCAGATGTGAAAGAGAAGTGTGTGAAAATCATGCCCCAGGATAACTGAAAGCAGAAATTAGGCACCCTCTCCTCTCTCTGCTGTCACCTGATACGCTTTCCTTTCCCCTCTCCCTCCAGAATCCCTATCAAGCCCCGTTTCAGATCATCCTTGCTGCTGTGCTAAGTGATAGCTCAGTAGCTATTAGCTGGTGTTTAAGATAAAGCCCTTCCTGGTCTGTTTGCATTTCAGAGGGGAATTCCCGAGACCCTGGTGGCTTCCACATGCAAAGCACTTAGGGGGCATTGGTCTCTCCCTCTGGGGCCACTCTGGAGACCTCTGTTCGGAAGAGTTACTCATCCCGGCTGGGGTCTCGTTAATTAACATCTAGCCTCAGGAGGCTCAGGATGCCTGAACAGTGCTTTCTACTGATCATTTTTACTGTGGTTTACAGGAGATGTATGTTTGCCACAGAAGGGGAAAGCATGAAGGTCAAGGGCAGGGCCTTATGAAATTAGAATATTGGAATACAGGTGTGTGTGCGCGTGCGCGCAAGTGCACACGCACCATAGATAATTTATTTAGTCCCATTTGTGCTGTTCGTGCCCTGCAGTACTACGTTAACACGTATTTAATCCTGTTCTCACAGAGATCCTGAGAGCTTGGTACCATTTTCCCATTTTGTAGACTAGGAAATTGGGGCTGGTAGTGGTCATCTGCTGTCTTTTCTTATCCAACATTTCCCTCTTCTTTTTTTTAAAAAAATATTTATTTAGGCTGCATCGGGTCTTAGTTGCAGCGCGTGGGGTCTTTCGTTGCGGTGAGCTGGCTCCTCTCTTGTGGCGCACGCACAGGCTTAGTTGCCCCGTGACATGTGGGATCTTAGTTCCCTGAGCAGGGATCGAACCCACATCCCCTGCATTGGAAGGTGGATTCTCAACCACTGGATCACCAGGGAAGTCCCCACCCGCCCCCCAACCACTTCTTTTGTTCTTAGCCCGAAGCTCAAGTAGAATTGACCCTCTCTTGGCTCCTTGTGCCTGAGAACTGGCCCATCTGAATATCCTACCCCTCTGGCCTCTGTGATTGGTTCAGGGATGGATGCGTGAGGCCAATGAGAGCCGATGTGGGACTTTCGTTGGAGGCTTCGGGAACATGCTGTCATGTTTCTTGTCTTAGGTGGCTCAGGCTGTAGAATATGAGCCTAGAGGAAATGGCAACATCCTGATCTACCAGAGGATAAAGCCAACACAGGGAAGGAAAGGTGGAAAATGGGAGAATGGTTCTAGCTGTTATCATTTGAGCCTCTGAGTCCAGACATGCCTCAAGCCAGAATATCTCTGGACTTTTCTGTTTGTGAATCAACAAAATCACTTTTTGTGCCTAATCCAGTTTTGCTCTGGGTTTTTGGTTACTTGCAGTGGAAAGAATATGATGAATACAGGCTCAGAGAGTGTTATGGACTGAATGTTTATGCTCCCTGCCAAAGTTCATATGTTGAAGCCCCCGTCCTCCCCTGTGGTGGTATTTGGAAGTGGGCCTTTAGGAGGTGATTAGGTTTAGATGAGATCATGAGGATGGGGTCCCCATGATGGGATTAGTGTCTTTATAAGAAGAGGAAGAGGCTGGAGCTTGTTCTCTCTTTACCATCTGAGGACACAGAGAAAGTGGCCATCTGCAAGCCAGGAGAGAGTCTCCCCAGGAACCGAATGGGCCGTTCGTTACCTTGATCTTGGACTTCCCAGCCTCCAGAACCATGAGAAATAAATGTCTGTTATTTAAGCCTCCTAGTCTGTGGTATTTTGTTATGGCAGCCTGAGTCTTGTGTCATGTCATACAGCTAGTGAGTGACAGAGTCCAGATTTGAACTCAGGTTTCACTGACTCCAAAGTCCATGATGTCTCAGTGGAAATATGAGCTCTGACAAGGAGAACAGATAGAGCAGACCCTGACTTCAGTTTCGGCCTGGAGAAGAGAGGTTGGGTCCTTGTAGGTTCTGTAGTGGGACCAGGGACAGGGAGGAAACATGGGGCCCTCAAAATATATCCAAATTGGGACTTCCCTAGTGGCATAGTGGTTAAGAATCCACCTGCCATTGCACAGGACATGGGTTCAATCTGTGGTCTGGGAAGATCCCACATGCCGTGGAGCAACTAAGCCTGTGCGCCACAACTACTGAGACTACGTGCCCTAGAGCCCACACGCAGCAACTACTGAGCCCATTTGCTGCAACTACTGAAGCCCTCGCGCCTAGAGCCCATGCTCTGCAATAAGAGAAGCCACTGCAATGAGAAGCCCGCCTACTGCAACAAAGAGTAGCCCCTGCTCGCCGCAACTAGAGAAAGCCTGCACGCAGCAACGAAGACCCAACGCAGCCAAAAATAAATAAATTAATTAAAAAATATATATCCAAATTCACTTCATTGCTTCACTGAGTCCATTGTAGCTTGAACTTCAGTTGCCAAACTAAATAAAAATGGTGATTAAAAAAAATGCGTGCTGGGGCTTCCCTGGTGGCGCAGTGGTTGACAGTCCGCCTGCCGATGCGGGGGACGCGGGTTCGTGCCCCGGTCCGGGAGGATCCCACATGCCGCGGAGCGGCTGGGCCCGTGAGCCATGGCCGCTGAGCCTGCGCGTCCGGAGCCTGTGCTCCGCAACGGGAGAGGCCACAACAGTGAGAGGCCCGCATACCACAAAGAAAAAAAAATGCATACTATGTGAGAGGTGCTGTGCTCCGCCTTTACACGCATCACCGCATTCAGTCATCAAAGCCATGTTACAAATTAGTACTGTTATCTCCATTTGAGAAGATGAGGAAAATGAGGCCCAGAGCAGTTGATTCACTTTCCCGGAGTCACGCAAATAGTCAGCTGGAGCTGGGATGGAACCTGCTATGAACAGAATTGTGTACCCACACACACACACCCTACCCCAATTCATATGTTAAAGCCCTAATGTGACTTGACTGTATTTGGAGATAGGGAGGTAATTAAGGTTAAATGAGGTCATAAGGGTGGAGCCCTAGCCTGATAGGACTGGTGTCCTTATAAGAAAAGAAACACTGGAGATCTCTCTCTGCCATGTGAGGACACAGCGAGAAGGCAGCTCTCTGTAAGGCAGGAAGAGAAGTCTCACCAGAAACAGAATTTTTTGGCACCTTGATCTTGGACTTCTCGCCTCCCAGAGCTACGAGAAAAAAATGAATTTATCTTGTTTAAGCCACGCAGGTTGTGGTATTTTATTATGGCAGCCAGAGGGGACTAGTACCGAACCCAAGCCTGCTTGCTTCTGGATCTCATCTTTTTAACCCCCATGCCAGCTGGCTTCTACCACTAGATGCCTCACCCACCATTGCACACAAATTTAACACATGAAAAAAAGAACCTTTACAGAAAGTGGCCTGAGGGTGGAGCTGTCTCCCCACCAGGGCTAGAATGAGTTCTGGAGTCATAAAGTTGGAAGGAGAGTGTAAGGTCACATCTACTTGGCAGGAAGAATCCAAACCCTTACAGCAGGTACAGATTAATATTTTCTGACCCAGGGCCTAGAATCCCATATAGCTCAGTCTCATCAAGAGAATACAATAAAACTCATTGCTGGGAAATGGGCAGCTTTATTTCTGTCTAAAAGGCCGAATTGAGAACATCAGTAGCAGCTCTCCTTGCAGGAAAAGTGAAGAATAATGGAGTGATGAATCAGTTCCTTACAATCCACTGAGAGACTGATGGATAAATGCAGTGACAAATGCCAAAATTTATCTTTCTGCAAGTATCCCCCAAAGAAAAAGGCTTTGTCCTTTTAGACATTCCCTGAAAATGGGATGAAAATATGGCAGAAAGTCCCACTGTCTGGGTGACATACATTATTATTATTATTGCTATTATGTAAGAGCCAGGATTCAGGTGTTAAAAGCCAAACATGGAGTAATTACGGTGTCACTGAGGCTCAGATAATATTCTTCCTGCACCTCTCCTGTTTTGATAGTTGACTGTATTGGCAAAAGCCATGCATCACTGGGGGCTTAAAAAAGTTCAGGGTTATACTTTTCTGATTACCCCCCTTTGGGGCCCAAATAAACGACACTATAAAGATAAACATAGGACACCTCTATATGTTTTTCTCTAAAAGCCCCTGCACAGAAGTCTTATTTTTCTGCCTTGAAAGTATTTTTTTTTTTTTTTTTGCAGTACGCGGGCTTCTCACTGCTGTGGCCTCTCCCGTTGCGGAGCACAGGCTCCGGACGCGCAGGCTCAGCGGCCATGGCTCATGGGCCTAGCCGCTCCGTGGCATGTGGGATCTTCCCAGACCAGGGCATGAACCCGTGTCCCCTGCATTGGCAGGCGGACTCTCAACCACTGTGCCACCAGGGAAAACCCCTGTTTTTTTCTTCTTGATCAGTCTGGCTAGGGTTTATTAAGTTTACTGATTTTTTTTAAAGACCAAACTTTTGGTTTCATTGATTTTTCCCTACTGCTTTTCTGTTTTCAATTTTGTTGATCTGCACCTATCTTTATTATTTCCTTCCTGTGCTTATCTTGGGTCTAATTTATTTTCCTTTTTTTCTAGTTTCTTAAGGTGCAAGCTTAGGCCATGATTTGAGACCTTTCTTGTTTTCTGACATAAGTATTTAATGGTACAGATTTCCCTCTAAACACTTTTATCTGTGTCCCACACATTTTGATATGTCAACTTTATTTTTTATTAAATTCAATATATTTCCTAATTTCCATTATACATTCTTTTTTGTTCACTGGGTTATTTAGAATGGTGCTGTTTAATTTCCAAGTATTTGGAAAATTTTCACATATCTTTATGCTATTGATTTCTGAGTAAATTCCGTCATGCTCAAAGAATGTACTTCGTATGATTTCAACTTGATAAAGTTTGTTTTATGGCCCAGAATGTCTTGTTGAATGATCCATGTGAACTTGAATAGTATTCTCTTGTTGTTGAGTGGAATATTCTGTGTCAGTTAGACCAACTTGGTTGATAGTCTTATATATTTTTACTGATTATCAGTCTACCTTTTCTATCAATTACTGAGAGAGAAACTGTAAAGTCTCCAAATGAACTTGTGGGTTTGTCTATTTCTCCTTTCAGTTCCATCAGTTTTTGCCTCCTGTGGTTTGAAGCTCGTCTGTTAAGCACATACACATAATTAATATATAGTTTAGAATAGTGTTTGCATGGTATATATTTTTTCATTTTAACCTACCTATGTCTTTATATTTAAAGTGAGTTCCTTGTAAACAGCATATAGTAAGGTCTTGCTTTTTAAAATCCAACCTGTCAGTTTCTTTCTCTTAAGGTGTATGTTTAGACCATTTACATTTAATGTCATTATTGATGTGCTTGGATTAAAATAGAACATCTTACTGGCTGGGAGTTATTCTTGGTGTTGTGCTTTTTTTCCATTACATTCAGATCTTCTGCAAATTCTCAGAATGGTCTCTGCTGAGCTGTAGTGAACAAAGGGGAAGGGCCTATTCCATTCTGGACAGTGGGGTCTCCATCAGAGGCCAGCTGTGCCCAGCTCATTACACTGTTATCTGGGCCTCGAAAGCAACAGAAGCAGCAATATGGCAGAATGACGAGGTGGCAGGTTATTCAGCAAAACCCTTGGAGAGTATTATCTCAAAGTGGTAGATATAATTGTTACACCTCCAGAGTACAGATGAGAAGATTGAAGCTTAGAAAGACTTATAAGTGACCTGACCAAAATTATGCAGTGGCAGAGCCAAGATTTGAGCACAGGTTTATCAGAATCCAGAGTTTAAAATCTTAATCACTATGTGAAAAGGTTATACATAAATAATTTCAAGGCATACACTATTGATCTCAATC
The DNA here is from genome assembly GCF_951394435.1 of Stenella coeruleoalba. Classification (NCBI taxonomy): domain Eukaryota; kingdom Metazoa; phylum Chordata; class Mammalia; order Artiodactyla; family Delphinidae; genus Stenella; species Stenella coeruleoalba. Next base: position 64,367,454 of record NC_137161.1, on the reverse strand, counting down.
CAAATTGTTATCAATATATATGTTGAAAGATGTAATAAAATTTTCATCCTTGTGAGTGTCTATCCCTTCAAGGCAAGACAATAAAAATTTGATATTATTTTGTTTGCCTTCATTAGAAATCCAGTAATTTACGGGAGACAAGGAAACACAATAGGGTTGAATACCATCAACTTGTACTGATGAATTGGCCAAGGGACACACCTGCTAATTTGCCCATTTTTGGGGTTTGTATTGAAGCAGGATACAGATGAGTGCTTCAGTGAAGAAGGAAATCTATAAATGAAGATAGTTAGTGGTGAAGCAGAGTGATTCTGACATCTGCTAACTGGATAAGCACACCGACTTCACCGACTCATTGCCGTGTCCTCGTTCTACCCTGTGGAATCCCCTTTTAGCCAATTCTTGATCAAATAATGAATGCATTGAAGAAATAAATTATGGGGAAGCACATCCATTGCTACCTCATCAGGCTTTTTTTTCTGTTCTATGCTGTTTCCTGTCATGCATAATATAGCAAACTAATTAGTGAATCTTGTGGCATTTTGCTAATACAATTTCTGTCCCTTGCTTGAGGTGAATTATGTTCATGCTTCAGTCACCTGAATATTACTCTTCCATGTTTGACGGAATTATGTTATCAGGTGATGATTGTATTGCACACTATCTGATTCTAATTAAACCAGAAAATAGCGATATTGTAAAAGAGGAGAATGTTTCACAGTCTATACTCTCCACCCCCTTGCCGCTGTATCACATCTTTAAAGCATTCCGGGCTGTGCTTGGGCTGTTTTCTGACGCTTTCTTCGTCTTACTTCTCTCCAGACACAATGCCTTCTTGAGTCTGCTTCATGTAATATGTAATTTGTGTAAATTGAGTCTTGGAAAGATGTAATGTTTACACTTGCCTTTTTTATCAGGAGCACGATGCACAGTAGCGACTGTGGTTATTTCAGATGATATCAAAGAAGAAAATGTGTTGTTTTGTCAAAACCATCCACATAACTTGAAAAAAAGATTCCTTGTTTGAGAGAAGAGAAACTAAAATTTTAGATGGGGAGAACTGGGCTGTCAAGATGAATGAGGGAAGCAATGTAATGTAGGAGTTAAGATCACAGGCTTTGAGAGCTGGGTTTGAATGCTGGCTCTACCTTCAGCTGACATTACTTCTCTCTTCTTGGCATAATAATAAGTGCTCCGTGAAACTGAGGTCCAGAGAGGTTAATTGACTTGCCAAAGGTCTAATGATGAAGTGAAAAAGCCAGTGCTGGGACTCCCACTCCTTCATCCCCATCGTATGGGACACTGCACCCTGATTCCACCAGGACAGAGAGTGAAGGAGGGCCCCTGGAGACTCCAATTAGAGCAGGTCACTGGATGGCAGAGTCTCTTTACTCATGAGGATAAAGATGTCCTTTTGAGTTAGACTGTATTCACCCTCCATGAACCTTGGACACATTGATGGCGGGGAGAGGTTTCTAAAGCCTTAGACAACTCCAAGGTGAAGTAGGCACCATGCTGCAAATGAAAGGCACTTTAATGGTTGACTGAAAAAGGTATATAGCATGCTGCTTTCAACTTAGAAAGCCCAAGTGCAAGGTACAGTCCAGTGTGGTCTGCAGGCTTTGGTCTTTTGTCCTGTTCAAAAGGTGGTAAGGCTGGGAGAGCTCATTGCTGAATGGGGCTTGTTCCTGTTGGGATAATACTCGTGGACCACAGGTCTGCTCATTTTCCAGACTATTTTTCTTTTGGAGAAACAGACTCATACTCTGCAGTAACAAACTGTGTAATTCAGGTTGAGATTGGCTGGCTTTCCCACTGATTTTTATCTTCCTCAGTGAAGGCCACTTGGCCTCAACCACCTTACTAGACATTTTTCCTGGCCTATATGCACAGTTGAAAGCCTGACTTTGTCCAGTGGGAAGTGGACTTCTCAGTAACTTCTGGACTGGTGGAAGAAAACGGCTGTTCCTTAGGCTGCTTGTAAGACACAAGGTGTAAGAGAAACTCTTTTTCTTTGGAGAATTTCTGCTGTGGGAGGAGGCAAGGCCAAGCAGTGGGCAGGGATACTTAATATATATTTATTGAACACCTACTATATTCCAAGTCATGTTCTGCGTGCTGGGGAGAGAGCAGCCAACAAAATGGGCAAAAATCTCTGTTCTGGGGGGCATCAGAAATAGGCATTTAATATGGTGTGGTAGAAAGAGCACTGGTGTCAGGGCCTCAGTCTTCTTTTTTTTTTTTTACTAATTTATATTTTAGTGGGGAGACATTGATGTTAAGCAAAACAAAAAAGAAAAGTATATAGTATATTGGAAGGTGATGAGTTCTGTGGAGAAAAAGTAAACAAGGGAGGGAGATAAGGAAAGCAAAGATGGAGTGGATACAACTTAAAAAATTTTTAATTGAAGCATAATCGACAGATAAAATTATAAAATATTTAAAATGTAAAACATGATGATTTGATGTATGTACACTTTGTGAAAGGATTCCTCCATCGAGTTAATTAACACCATCTGTCACCTCACATATCTACCTTCTCCCTTTTTTTTGGTGAAAACATTTAAGTTCTACTCTTATCAAATTTCAATTATAAAATACAGTGTTATCAACTGCAGTCACCCTGTTTCACTAGATTTTCAGACCTTATTCATCTTATAAGCAAAACTTAGTACCCTTTTACCAACCTCTCCCTATTTCCCCACCTCCAGCCCCTGGCAACCACTTTTCTGCTCTCTGTTTCCATGAGTTTGACTTACTTGTTTATGTAGATCCCACATATAAGTGATACCAGGCAGTATTTTATTTCTCTGTCTGACTTATTCCACTTATCATAATGCCCTCCAAGTTCATCCACGTTGTCGCAAATGACCAGATTTCCTTCTTTTTAAAGGCTGAATAATACTCCATTGTAAGTAGACACCACTTTTTCTTTATCCATTCATCCATCAACGAAAACTTAGGTTTTTGCTGTACCTTGGCTATTATGAATAATACTGCAATGAACATGGGAATACAGATATCTCTTCAAGATAATGGCTTCACTTCCTTTGGATATATACCCAGAAGTGGGATTTCTGGATCATACGGTAGTTCTGTTTTTAACTTCTTTTTTTTGTCTTTAAAAAAAAAATTGTTTTTATTGGTGTATAGTTGGTTTACAATGTTGTGTTAGTTGCAGCAAAGTGAATCAGTTATACATATATGCATATCATATCCACTCTTTTTTAGATTCTTTTCCCATATAGGCCATTACAGAGTATTGAGTAGTAAGTCCTTATTAGTTATCTGTTTTATATATAGTAGTGTGCATATGTCAATCCCAATCTTCCAATTTATCCCTCTCTGCCTTGCCCCCTGGTAACCATAAGTTTGTTTTCTACATCTGTAACTCTATTCCTGTTTTGTAGATAAGTTCATTTGTACCCTTTTTTTTTAGATTCCACATATAAGCAGTATCATCTAACATTTGTCTTTCTCTGTCTGACGTATTTCACTTAGTATGGCAATCTCTAGGTCCATGCTTGTTGCTGAAAATGGCATTCTTTCATTCTTTTTTATGGATTCTTGAGGAAGTTTTGGTTTTAAACAGGGTGGTCAGAGAAGGTCTCCTGGAGAAGGGGACTTTTGAGCAAAGTCTTGAAGAGGCAAGAGAGTCAGCCACGTGGACATTTGTGGGAAGAACATTCCAGGAAGCAAAACCAGCAAGCGCGAAGTTCTTGAGGCGAATGTGTGCCTAGTGTGATTGAGGAGAGCAAGCAGGCCAGTGAGTCTGAACAAGAGTGAGTGAGAGGGAGAGTGGTAGGAAGCGAGGTCATCTTAAATGGTTGTGGTTTCTTTATATGATGACTGCCAGAAAGAGGGAGGAAGCGACTAGAGGTATTCAACTAGCAAGGACTTACTAGGTATATGGCATCAGATTAGATGTTTTGCTGGACCCAATGATAGGAGGGTGGCTCTGCTCTCAAGGACCAAGTAGTCTAGTTAAAGATTTAATATTAAATCACATGGAAACTTAGAGAGCAGTGAAACCCAGGTGTGCTAATCTATGGATTTCTGAAAGGAGAGAGAAAATTTTAGAGTATTGAATGAAAGAAAAGGCTCTGGAGATAGACTACCTAGATAGAACACAGCTCCATCACTTATTTGTTGAGTGATCTTGGGAAAGCCGCTTCATTCTCTGAGGTTCAGTTTTCACTTTTAGAAAATGGAGTCCACGATGAAACCTACATTGCAGGATTGTGTGAGGACTTAACATAGCACATATAACATGCTTAGTAAATGCCACGTACAGACTAGGCCCTCCGTAAATATTGGCTGATGTTATTATTATTTGGAGTGCTTAGAGAAAGATTTTTTTCAAGGCTTGTAACTGTGGAGTTAGTGAGGGGCTAGAGGGAGGAAGGCCCTCAATGTAAGAGGCAAATTGTGATCACATGTGTCAGTAGGGAGATGGCCAGTGGCAGTGACGACAGTCATAGTTAACTGCCTAAATTAGTTAGCAATAAAAATGACGACTTACTGAGGCTTTGCACATAATATCTCACTTAGTACACATTACAGTCCTATGAGGTAGGTACTGATATTATCCTCATTTTGCTGTTGAGTAAGTGAAAGCTCAGAGAAGTGGAGTGATTTGCTAAAGGTCACACAGCTAGTAAGAAGCAGATCTGGGACTCAACCTGAGGGAATTGCCACCATACTGCCTATTGCCTAATTAACTTCTCTTAGATGGTATTTGTAGGGCTTGGATGAGATTGAGATAGCTTTTTGTCCCTAGGGGTATCATAAAGGAGAGAGGTTCAGTGTGTAAGAAATAAAGGGGTGATGTTTGTGCCTTTATGAATAGCATATTGAGCTGTGATCATTTATGCTCTTATGATCTCTTAGAAGCAGAGACTGGGTTCTTTTCTGGCTTTAGAAAAAAGATTTGACCACTGGAATGTGAGCATTCCCTAAAATATCTAAACAACACATCTATTTCCATTTTCCTCTCCTCACACCTAGGTGACAAGAAGTCACTTCTCTCATGAGGAGAATGGATTTTCCTTGATACAAGTCAGTTTTTTGACTTTGGGACAAGAAAATTCGGAGGCACCTCAATTGTGATGTGGGATTTGGTAGGCAGCTGGGCTGAGCCCAAGAACACCCCACGGGGAGGTAAAGCTGCTTGGTTCTTGGAGTGAGTATGTGGCCTGAGCAGGTGTCCTGAGCCAGGCTGTGAATTTCCAGAGCCCAGGGGTTAGAGTAACCTGACATTAACTTTAAGATGGATTATAGTGTCTTACATTCTGTTTTTCACTAATACTTTTCATATATAGAATATCTTCCAAGAATTTATTTTTCATGATATTTTGAATTCCTACCTCTTCAATGATTGAATTCATTGAGCATTTACGGGGTGGTAAGCGCTGTCCTTCGTACTGAAGATGGAAACCAAGATAAAGTTGCTGTATTCCAGAAGCTTTATATTTTAGAGAATGTCATGGTAGCAGGTGCGTTTTGAGTACTTGTTATATATTTCAATGACTTTTTTTTAGTGATAAAGATAAGTCATGGGTTTAAAATAAGACAGGTTCAAATTTGTCATTATACTGTCATTCAAAACATTTTGCTCTATCGCTGGATCAACATTTCCTTCAGTGCTTCTGGGATAATGAAGAAAGTTGGTGAACATGTTACATAAAACTTTATGCATTAGAAATCTTGGACTTCTTCTGAAGATAGGAGATTTTAAATTCAGGACTAGAAGCTCCTGGACCAAATTCTAGGGGAAATCTTGAGAAAGATGAAAGGAATTTACCAATGTCTGTCTGTGTGACCTTGGCTAGCTCTCTGTGCCTGTTTCTTCATTTACAAATGACAGAGTTGGTCTGGATGTTTATAATAAAGTCCCTTTCAGCTCTAAGAGTCTATGACTTTGGTCTAGATCTGAAATTACTCTGACAAGGAATTTTAATAGATGTTGCCTAATTGCCAACCAAGGAAATGTTTTCTATGAACACACCAATACTATTTTGGTATTTCATCTTTGTTAAGTAAAAAATGATGTGTGTTGTTTGTATTTTATTTCTTTAATTAATTGGAGAGGTTGGGCAGATTTTCGTATATATTAAATTTGAATTGTTGCTCTTTTCTTTAAAAACTTCTATGATTTTGTGATTCAGATAAGACACTGTAAAGTTACCTTGCCATCAGGTTCTTGGCTGATTTATTGGAGGCCTTATTATTATTACGTTCCAGTGAAATAGATTTCACTGTTAAAAAAGAAGGAAGCTACATGGAGGTGAAAAGCCTGTTCAAAAATAACTCTAACTTATCAAAAAGAAATAAAAATATAACTCATACAAAACTGCTGAAATACATGGAAACTAAAGCAATCTCGACATAAAACAAAGCTGAAGCTTTTTGTGATTCCCATACCAAGATGACTATTTGATCGAGAGTCTGAATTGAAATTCACCAATGTCATCAACTGTAGTCATTTTCCTTTCAAAATTTTAATGCCAACTACTTTTTTTATGCTCTAGAGAATGAGTGTGTTCACTTTATACATGTATTTATAGATGAAAATATCTTTTTGGGGATAAATTATTCCTTTACTGAAAAAATTAGTGGCTTCATTTATTATTACACGATGTCGCTGTTGACATCGTTGATTGAAAATGCTTTTGCTGGTTGTTTAGTACACTGTTGGTTATCAAACCCATGATGCCTTTTAAATATTTTTCAAAATTCACACAATTGTTATTACATCGTTTATGCTGTTGGTAACAACTTTCTCTTTATCCTTGGTTGGAAAGAGTAAAAGTGAATTTCCAAAGAGTAATTTTGATTTTCAGGGCTGCTGGGAATCCTAAGTTTGAGTCCAAATCTTGCCACTTGACTGCTTGTGTGACCTTCAGCAAACTACTTAATCTGATCCTCAGTTTTATCATCTGTAAATTGGGAATAATAATAAAATATACCTCAGAGGTTGCTGACAGAATTAGCTGAAATAATGCATATAAAGTACTTAGATTATTGCCTGGAAATGTATTCACAATTAATACATATTATTTATTATTATCTCACTAGAAAAAAATAATAAAAAATTCCACTGCATTGGAAAGCTATTTCACAACAAAATGATGATGATGATAATTAAAATGATAAGTCATTCTGTTTACTATAAATCAGTGGTATTGTTCTAATGATACTCAAATTTGAGCATGCATCAAAATTAGTTGGAGGGCTTGTTAAAACAGAGATTGCTGGGCCCCATCCCCAGAGTGGGTGTCTGGGGAAGGGCTTGAGGATTTGCCTTTCTAACATTCCTGGGTGATGTTGAGGCCAGTGGTCCAGGGACCACACTTAGAAAACCATTATTCCAAGCATCTTACCAGCTCATTTGATCCTTATCACAAATTCCTGTGACTGTGACTGATTTCCTCAAAGGAGAAAACTCTGCCCCTCCTCCCCACCCCTCCCGCTCCCCTCTGCCTGGCAGGAGAGATTACACCTGCAGACCCAGACTCTGCCCGGCCATGTTCCCTCACTCCAGTCTCTGAGGGTGTTTTCCCACTTGAGGGTTTGGAGTTAAGCAGACTCAGAATATTTTCTTGTTGTGTATGGGCCCTTAACAATGCCAGGCAGCCACATTGCACTTTCCTTGTCCATTCACTCTCCCACTTTCTTTTCTTTTTTAACAATTTTATTGTGGTAAGAGCACTTAGCATGAGATACAGCCTCTTAAAAAATTTTTAAGTGTGCAAGGCAGTATCGTTAACTATAGGCACAATGTTGTACAGATTTCTAGAACTTATTCGACTTGCATAATCGAGACTTTATGCCTGTTGCCGAGCAATTCCCCATTCCCCTCCTTCCTCCAATCCCTGGCAACCACCATTTTATTTTCTGACTCCATGAGTTTGACTAGTTTAGATACCTCATATGAGTGGAATCATGCAGAACCTGTCCTGTTATGGTTGACTTATCTCAGTCAGCGTGATGTCCTCAAGGTGCCTCCATGTTGCAGCCCATCGCAGGATGTCCTTCTTTTTTGAAGGCTGCATCATATTTCATTACATGTATAGACCACACTTTCTTTATGCACTCATCCACTGATGGATGTTCAGGTTGTTTCCATATCTCGGTTATTGTGAATAGTGCTGCAGGGAATATTGGAATGCTAATATCCTTCAAGATACTGATTTCAGTTCTTTTGGACAAATATCCAGCAGTGGGATTTCTTTGTCATATGGTAGCTCTATTTTTAACCTTTTTTTGAGGAATATCCATGCTGTTTTCTATAGTATCTCTCACTTTCTTAAACAACTGTTTTATACCTCTTCTCTCTTCTCAAACTCCATTTCTTCCCCATCCTCACTCTCAGCTGATGATCATGTTTCTTTTCTCATTGGGAAAAATGAATCAACAAGTGAGCTCACACTGACTCCCACAAGCTCATCTCCCCACATCTTGGCATTGGCACTCACCCAACAATGACTTCCCACATGTGCCCATAGGTGAACTATTTGTGCTCCCATCTAGAGACATTCCTTCTCCTAATGCACTAGATCCCATCTCCCTTTGACTGTTTAAGAACATCACTCCATCTATTCTTCCCTTTCCTCCTACATCATTATTTTTCTCTTTTCGGGATAATTCTCATCATTATGTAAACACACTATTATTTCTTCCATTTAAAAATAAAAACCCTTTTGAACCAGGCTCCTTAGAGATACTGATTCTAGGGCTTGGATAGGAAATATACAAGATAAGCCTGGAGTATCTTGTAGCGGCAGAAAGTTAAAAATATCGAAGAAAGAAAGAAAAGAAAGAAAGAAAGGAAGACAGAATCTCATAATGATGGGAGTATGTCAGAGGGATACAGAAGCCAACTGAAAGGGCTTCCAGTGGTCAAACCTGGAACAATTTGTGCAAGCAAATAAAGCTGTATTGGATTATAACCCGACGTATAAAAAATTAAATATCCATGAGTCTATATTGATATAAATTAGTAAGTGGATAAGTATTATAGATACATGAAGGAGAAGAGGCAAACCTCCCATGAAGAATGCCAAATAATTTATGTAAATACTCTGCCCTTAAAGAGATGGAGAATAACTCCCCATTTCCTAGATGCAGGTTGCACATAGTGATTTTCTTCAAAAGAGTACAGTATGGAAAGGGATAAAAAAGGTAACTTTATAGGGGAGAAATCTGACAAACACGCTGATAGTATGTCCCTTAATACGATATTATGAGAATGGCACTTTACCTCTGTGTTCTTCCTCCCCCCAAATACATTACCTCCATACATTCTCGTGAGAAAGACATGAGATAAATTCAAATTGAGGCTGTTTACAATAGCCAGGACATGGAACCAACCTAAATGTCCATTGACAGATGAATGGATACAGAAGATGTGGCACATGTATACAATGGAATACTACTCAGCCATAAAAAGAAACAAAACTGAGTTATTTGGAGGTGGATGGACCTAGAGTCTGTCATACAGAGTGAAGTAAGTCAGAGAGAAAAACAAATACCATATGCTAACGCATATATATGGAATCTAAAAAAAAAAAAAAAAAGGTACTGATGAACCTAGTTGCAGGGCAGGAATAAAGATGTAGACATAGAGAATGGACTTGAGGACACGGGGTGGGAGGCTGGGGCGAAGTGAGAGTAGCATTGACATATATACACTACCGAATGTAAAGTAGTTAGCTAGTGGGAAGCTGCTGCATAGCACGGGGAGATCAGCTTGGTGCTTTGCAATGACCTAGAGGGGTGGGATAGGGAGGGTGGGAGGGAGGCTCAAGAGGGAGGGGATATGGGGATATATGTATACTTATAGCTGATTCACTTTGTTGTACAACAGAAACTAACATGGTATTGTGAAGCAATTATACTCCAATAAAGATCTATTTAAAAAATTCAAATTGAGGGACAGTCTACAAAATACCGGACTAATAATAATAATAATAATCCTCAAAACTGTCAAGTTCATAAAAAACAAGGGAAGTCTGAGAAAACCATCCAACTGAGAGGAGACTAAGGGACATGACTACTGAATGTAATGTGGTGTCCTGGATGGGATACTGGGACAGAAAAAGGGCATTAGGGAAAAATGAGGAAATTGGAATAAATGGATTTTAGTTAATAACAATGTATCAATATTTGTTCATGAATTGTGACAATGTCTCATACTAAGATACGAGTAAGATATTAATAATAGGGAAACTGGGTATGGGGTATCTATGAACTCTGTACTATCTTCACAATAATTCTGTAAATCTAAAACTTCTAAAATGAAAAAACCCCACAAACATCCTTTTGTTTCTTGACCCAACTTTCTCTACCAGATACCACTTCATTTCTTTTCTTCCCTTTGCATCGAAACTCAAAAGATCTTTATATATTGCCTAATTTCAGTTCTTTCCCTTCCATTAAAAATAATCTTACTCCATCAGGTACTAGCCTCCTGCACTACACTGAAAATGCTTTTGTGAAGGTCACCAATGACCTCCATGTTGACCTTCATGTTGTTAAAGCCAATGGCCGCTTGACCCATCAGCCATACTTGACATACTTGATGAAACCCTTCTCTCCTGACTTCCAGGTTACTGTGTCCCCCTGATTTCCTCTTACTCTATTCACTGCTCTTTCTCAGTATCCTTGGCTGGTTTCCAAACTCTTAATGTTGGAGGGCAGTGAACTCAGTTCTTAGCCCTCTTCTGTTCTTTGTATTGTCTGCTGTGATGATCTCATCTAGCCTCGACTTTGGATATCATCTTCGTGGTGACAACTCTAACTTATTTCTCTGGTTTGGACTTCTCTCCTGAACTGCAGAGTTATACCTCCAAACTTCGCTTGCATATCCAATAGACATCTCAAACTCAACATGTTCAAAACCAAACTTCTGTTCTTTCTTCCCGCTCAAACCTACTCTAGCCTTCCCATGTTAGTTGATGTCAACTCCATCCTTCCAAATGATAAGATCAAATGTCTCGTTCCTTTGCATCCCATGCCCACCCTGCAGGAAACCCTCTTCTGCTCTTCCTTCAACATATATCTAAAATTCAACCACTTCTCCATCTCCATTGCCGCTGACCACTATCGTCTTTCACTTGGAATACTGCAGTAACGTCCTAACTGATTTTCTTGCTTCTACCCTGTCCCTATTCAGTCTATTCCCAACACAGCAGGCAGTGACTGTTCAAATGTAAGATCATGTCATTCATTTGCTCTACAACCTCCTCATTTTGACCACAGTGAGAGCCAAAGTCTTATAATGGCCCATAAGGCCCCCCAGGATCTGTCCCTACCACCTCCCTGACCTCATCTTCTATTACTCTCCCCTCACTCACTCAGTTCTAGACACTCGTCCACTCCCCTTCCATCTCAGGGTGTTTGCATGGATGGTTCCCTCTGACTGTAACATGTCTCTTCACTTTTTCTCAAACGTTGCTCTTTCCAGTGTAGTTTCGATTTGCGTTTCTCTAATGATTAGCGAAGTTGAACATCCTTTCATGCCTCTTGGCCATCTGTATATCTTCTTTGGAGAAATGTCCATGTAGGTCTTCTGCCCATTTTTTGATTGGGTTGCTTGTTTGGATGATATTAAGCCTCATGAGCTGTTTGTAAATTTTGGAGACTAATCCCTTGTCGGTCACATCATTTGCAAATATTTTCTCCCATTCTCTGGGCTGTCTTTTCATTTTGTTTATGGTTTCCTTTGCCATGCAGCAGCAACATGGATGGACCTAGAGATTGTCATACTGAGTGAAGTAAGTCAGACAGAGAAAGAGAAATATCGTATGATATCCCTTATATGCGGAATCTTAAAAAAAAAAGACACAAATGAACTTATTTACAAAAAAGGAAGAGACTCACAGACTTAGAGAATGAACTTATGGTTACAAGTGGGGAAAGATGAGGGGAAGGGATAGTTAGGGAGTTTGGGATTGACATGTACACACTGCTCTATTTAAAATGGATAACCAACAAAGACCTACTGTATATAGCACAGGGAACTCTGCTCTATGTTATGTGACTCCCCTCCTGGATGGGAGGGGAGTCTGGGGGAGAATGGATACATGTATATATATGGCTGAGTCCCTTTACTGTGCACCTGAAACTATCACAACATTGTTAATCAGCTATACTCCAATATAAAATATATACTCCAAAATAAAAAGTTTTAAAAAATGTTGCTCTTTCCACATCATGACCTGCCTCCACTGCACATTCTTAGCACTCTTGGTCCTCCTCCTCTGTTCTACCTTCTCTTTCTTTCTTTCTTCCTTTCTTTTGTCATCTAACAGGTCATAAATTTACTTATTTTCTGTGTTGGTTGTATCCACTGCAAAAATGTGAACTCTATGGAAGAAGAGTTGTTTTTCTGTTTTCTTCACTGATGCACCCCAAGTGCCTAGGGCAGTGTTTGGCACATAGTAGGTGATCAGTAAGTGGTTAGCAAGTAAAGAGTCAGTGAATCCTGCCATTTGTCACAACATGGATGAATCTTGAGGGCATTATTCTCAGGGAGATAAGTCAGACAGAGGAAGATAAATACTGTATGATCTCGCTTATATGTGGAATCTAAAAATATCAAACTCATAGAAACAGACAGTAGAACTGTGGTTACCAGGGGTTGGGGTGTGTGGGAATTGGGGATATATTGTTTAAGGGTACAAACTTACCACTAGTGGATAAATAATTCCTGGAGATCTAATGCAGAGCATAGCAGTTATAGTCAACAATACTGTATTATAGACTTCAAAGTTGTTAAGAGAGTAGTTCTTAAGTGTTCTCACTACAAAAGGAAATAATAAGTATGTGACATGATATTGCAATATATAAGTGTATCAAATTGACATGCCATACAGCTTAAATGTACATAATGTCATATGTCAATTATAGTTCAATAAAAAAATGATGGAAGGAGAAAAAAGTCCAAAAAAAAGTTATCTCCTCAAGTTTAGGATAAAGCAGGGACAAATGACTTCTTTGTCTTTAAAACAGTGGTTCTCAACCAAGGGAGATCTGGTCTTCCTTCCTTCCTCCCTCCCTCTCCCGTCCCACCCCTGGAACATTTGGCAATGTCTGGAGACATTACTGGTTGTCACATCTTGGGGGATACTACTGGCATCTAGGGATGCTGCTAAACATCCTACAATGCACAAATAGCTCCCCACAATAAAATTATCCAACCCCAAATGTCAGCAGTTCTGAGGATGAGAAACCTCGCTTTAGAGCCTATCTGAGGAAAACAAATACTGTATGCTAACACATATATATGGGATCTAAAAACAAAAAAGAGTTCCGAAGAGCCTAGGGACAGGACAGGAATAAAGACCCAGACATAGAGAATGGATTTGAGGACACGAGGAGGTGGAAGGGTAAGCTGGGACAAAGTGAGAGAGTAGCATTGACGTATGTACACTACCAAGTGTAAAGTAGATAGCTAGTGGGAAGCAGCCGCATAGCACAGGGAGGTCAGCTCTGTGCTTTGTGACCACGTAGAGGGGTGGAATAGGGAGGGTGAGAGGGAGGGAGATGCAAGAGGGAGGGGATATGGGGATATATATACACGTATAGCTGATTCACTTTGTTATACAGCAGAAACTAAGACAACAATGTAAAGCAATTATACTCCAATAAGCTCGGTGCTTTGTGACCACCTAGAGGGGTGGGATAGGGAGGGTGAGAGGGAGGGAGATGCAAGAGGGAAGAGATATGGGAACATAGGTATATGTATAACTGATTCACTTTGTTATAAAGCAGAAACCAACACACCATTGTAAAGCAATTATACTCCAATAAAGATGTTAAAAAAAAAAAAAGAAAAAAAGAAAGTACCTCGGTAGATGCCAGGGGGTAGGGGTGAAGGTGGGAGTGGGAGGTGGGGAGGGGAAATGGGGAGTTAGTGTTTAATGGGGACAGAGCCTCAGTTTAGGACGGTGAAAAATTCAGGAGATGGAGGATGATGAGAGTTGCATAACAATGTGGATGTACTTAATGCTACTGAACTATACAGTTAAATATGGTTAAAATAGTGTGTTTTATATTATGTGACTTTACCACAATAAAAAAACATTTAAAAAAAAAGAGCCCATCTGAGAAACTCCAGGATCACTTGGACATTAATTTCATCCACCACAGCCTTTGCTGACACAAAGGACCTTATTTACTTGTTTCCGACGGTGTTTCCTTTCCCAGGGGGCCAAGTCTGAGAGTGGGAGCAAATTTCATTTGCTCCCTCTTAAATCTCTGAAATGGAAAAAGGGTCTCAATATTTCCCTCTCTCTCCCAGTCTTTGAAGACCTCCAAAGTGGGCCGTGGCAGTTAGCTCCCAACAAATTCCCCAGACACCATTTAAATGTCATTTCAGGGCTGGGACTAGCACATGAATATTTAAGATGTAAATTGTTTGGGTCGTGCCTAAATCTTTTACGGATTTTATTCGATGAGAAAAATGTCACTACTTTTTGATAAAGTTTGCTTTCCCTCCATATTATCAACAAACCCAGCCAAGTGAACCAGACTGCATCTGCCAGAGAGAATAGGGCTGCTTGTTTGGGGGACAATATTAGATTCTGTTTCATTCCCAGCATGCCGTATTTATGGTTCAAAACCCAAAGAACGGGTAGGATATTTGTCCTAGGTCAGCGTGTCCTGGCTGGCAAAAGCATTTGACATATACCAAATACATCTGGGTGGAGGGTGGGAGCTGGAAGTGAAATTAAATAATCTAATCCTAGGTGGAAAATTAGGTACCTTGATAGTTGATCATATAGCAATATTGAAATTACCAGATCCTAACACCAGAGATTACTCCTTTCCCATTCTGCAGTTTGAATCCCAAAGGCTGGATATATATCTACATATCACAGGCAAAGAAAAAGGTACAAAAGAGGGAGGGGGAGGGAGAGAGACACACACACAGAGGGAGGGAGGGAAGGAAATATTTAACACTTTTAAATTCCACGGACTCCAAGAAAGAATATCTATTTTAATCTTTTTGGAAGAAATTATGCCTCCTACATCTCACTCCCAGCCCCTACCCAGAAATTAATTTTGAATGTTAATATGAAAGCAACCTCTCTCTTCTCTGAATGCCGCTTTTGATTTTGACAGGGTATCTAAAGGGCTGCTATTAGACAAATTTTCATTAAGTAATAAGCTAGTTCTTGGGCAAAAGATAAATTTTTTGTCATCTCATGTGAAAATTTTAAAAAGCCATAATTAGGAAGAAAATCACTAATTGTATGGCACAAAATTGCTAAGAGTAGTCATTAAGAGGCGAC
This sequence comes from Stenella coeruleoalba, assembly GCF_951394435.1. NCBI lineage: Eukaryota > Metazoa > Chordata > Mammalia > Artiodactyla > Delphinidae > Stenella > Stenella coeruleoalba. The sequence goes on along the minus strand of NC_137161.1, from coordinate 64,352,155 downwards.
GAAAGCATTAGCAACTTCAATACTAGAAAACAACAATTAAAGTGCAAGTGGAATTGAAGTATTTGCCCAGACATAATAATGGCTGTACATTTTACAGGTCTGTAATTGTGGCTTGATTTGAGGTATTGTTGGTACTTTTTAAGGAACAATGTGCAGTGGGCCTAAATACTTAAAAGTAACACGGCTTTTGGGTTCTAAATAACAGACTCAGGTTTTAATTTCTGGAAAACATTACCATAGAGAGAGTTGCTTAATTATACTGTCAATGCTGTTACTGCTTTAGGATTTTGATGAACTGGGCAAAATCAGGACAAAGAGTAATGTTTCTGTGGCCCAGACAGTTCATGATACCAGCTTTGCATGTAAAGTGCCCCACGTCTGACATCAGTGTGAAGTTTGCACATCACTGCCTGATATATTTCCTTTCTTAAGAAAAACTCTTGTTGTTTGTGCTTTCTGACAAGCATACTCTTTGGAGAAAATTGAGGAAATGCAGAAAGTTGTAATGAAGGGATTAAAAATTCTTCTTAATTCCATCAAGCAGAGATAACCAGTGTGAACATTTTTGTTGTACTCCCTCATCTTTTTATTGTATTTGAAACATTTTATTGAATCATAGCAATCATATGATAAAGCATACAAATTTTAAGTGTCCAACTTGTAATGAATTTTTACTTATACATCGATGTATCCACCACCTAGGTCAAGATAAATAACGTTTCCAACAACACCCCACAATTCCCTTTTCAATCAGTACTCACCTCTCTGTCTCCCTTATTTTGGTCCTTCTCGCAGTAGTTTCCATGATTTTGAACTTAAGGTAAATGGACTCATATGGAATATCCCTTGTGGGTGTAGCTTCTTTTATTCAACATTATATTTGTGAGATTCATCTTTCTTGTTATTGTATGTAGCTATATTCTTTGTTACTGCTATTCTATTGCTATATTGTGATTCCATTGTATCCTATCCCACAGTCTGTTTTTCCATTGATGAACATTTGAGTTGTTTCCAGTTTTTAGGTGTCATGAATAAAGGACACACATTCTTGAAAATGTCTTTTGGTGGACAGGCACTCATTTCTCTTGGATTCCTGTCCTTTTTGTGTGTGCATGTAAGTGTAGATTATATTTTATAGGAAGTTGCACTCACATCTGTTTCTCCATTTCCACATCTATCTCTGTATTCTTATCGACCATAGGAGTCCGGTGCCTCCCAGGAAACAGGCCTGTCTCATCAACCCTGGCAGGCACAGGCATTGGCTGGGGCAGCCTGGGGGAAGCAACATGGCTGTACATGCTGGATAATTCTTTCAATTCGTCAGGTGTGTAGCCTCTCTCCTCCCTTATCCAGCCAGCTTATCCTAGGATTTAGCCCTAGTTAGTGGCCTGGTATCCAGTAACGGAGATGAGGACAGCTCCTGAGGGGAACACCTGTTGCCTTGTCAGGGAGAAGCTTCTGCAGCATCTTCCAGCACAGTGGAGCTCTAACTGGGGAAGAGTGGGCCACATCTGCAAACCCAGAGACTCCAGGGGGGTTTGCAGAATCCATACCCTCCATATCCTGGTTGGCCTCCAGCCAGATGTCCTCATTCCATGTTTCTGGATGCCAGCCTTTCCCCACCAGGCCCCTATCCTTTGCATAACAGACCTACCGTGGCTGAGCACTCAACTGTCTCTGGGGCTCTGTAAGTTCTAGCAATTAGGTCATCAGCCTGCTACTCAGCTGTGTCTGCTCTTCCCTTATAGAAGATAAAGTGTCTCTGGGTCTCACACTTTGCCATTAACTATTTGTTGACAGCCTCTAATCTTTCCGTATTCTTCTGTAGGGCATCAGTACAACTTGGAGGTAACCAGCCAACTCTGCATTGCTAGCCCCCTATTTTTATTTTTATTTTATTTTTTTTTATTTTTTTAACATCTTTATTGGGGTATAATTGCTTTACAATGGTGTGTTAGTTTCTGCTTTATAACAAAGTGAATCAGTCATACATAAACATATGTTCCCATATGTCTTCCCTCTTGCGTCTCCCTCCCTCCCACCCTCCCTATCCCACCCCTCCAGGCTGTCACAAAGCACCGAGCCAATATCCCTGTGCCATGCGGCTGCTTCCCACTAGCTATCTACCTTACTACGTTTGTTAGTGTGTATATGCCCATGACTCTCTCTCGCCCTGTCACAGCTCACGCTTCCCCCTCCCCATAACCTCAAGTCCGTTCTCTAGGAGGTCTGCGTCTTTATTCCTGCCTTACCCCTAGGTTCTTCATGACATTTTTTTTCCCTTAAATTCCATATATATGTGTTAGCATACGGTATTTGTCTTTTTCTTTCTGACTTACTTCACTCTGTATGACAGACTCTAGGTCTATCCACCTCATTACGAATAGCTCGATTTCGTTTCTTTTTATGGCTGAGTAATATTCCATTGTATATATGTGCCACATCTTCTTTATCCATTCATCCGATGATGTAGCCCCCTATTTTTAAATTGCTTCTATCACTACACTTGCTACAGCATTTCCTTCCACGGGGACATTTCCCCAGGTCACCATCAGTGAAATTTTTAATAATTCAGCCACCAGCTTGTGACAGAGGCTATCCGTATTCACTTTTCAACCAGGAAGCCATCTTCTTCACCCGCCTGGCATTGGGTGAGCTAGTCTCAGATTCCCGTCCTACTGCCTGTTTTCTCAGTCCACATCTGGCCTCACTTGTGTTAGTTCCAGCTTTCTGAGAAGCAGACACCAAGACAGGATCAAGGATGGTATTAGGGGACATGCTTGTGAAAGGAAAAAGTGAGGGAGCCAGAGAAGGCTAGAGGAGCCACCAGGCCACAGTGCAGGTCTGACCTTGAGCGAAGGAGAGAGGGACAGAAGGTTGGGTGAAAGCATCCTAGACTGTCATGCAGTCTAAGGAAGGTTCACAAGGCCGTCAGGGAGATCTTGAGCCAACGTTGGCTGTCAGAGGAGTCTCATGTCTCCCAGGATGGCCCGTCTTGGTATCCTGCTGCTCGCAGACGTTGGACATTGGTTGGAAGCATCCTGTGGGTGCATGGCTTTCGTGCAAGTACAATGATAGCTTTCCGGTGGCAGCACTTGGGTTCTTGGGCATTTAGCTTGGGCCCTTTAGCTGCAGATCTGTGAGGTGCGTTCTCCAGGTCACCAAAAATGGGATAAGCACAGTGTCTGGAATAAAGTGTCCATAAGAGTTAGCTGTAGTTACTAACCATTTCCTTACATCCCTAACACTTAGAGTTTTTGATTTTTACTTTCATAAGCAATGCTGCTTTGAACATTTGATGTAACTCATTGTTGCCTTAGAATAGACTCCTGGAATTGGAATGGTGGGATGAAAAAGTATGAACATTTAACTCCCTTTTGAAAAATTTTAAATTTTTTATTGAAGTAGAGTTGATTTATAGTGTTTCAGGTGTACAGCAAAATGACTCAGTAGTATATATATGTGTGTGTGTGTGTGTGTGTGTGTGTGTGTGTATGTATATATTTTAGATTATTTTCCATTATAGGTTATTACAAGATATTGAATATAGTTCCTTGTGCTAAATGGTAGGTCCTTGTTGGTTATCTATTTTATATATAGTAGTATGTATCTGTTAATCCCAAATTCCAGATTTATCCCTTCTGCCCTTTCCCCTTTGGTAACCATAAGTTTATTTTCTATGTCTGTAAATCTATTTCTCTTTTGTAAATAAGTTCATTTGCATCATTTTTTTGAGATTCCACATATGTGATATATGATATTTGTCTTTCTCCAGCTTCATTTAGTATGATAATCTCTAGGTCCATCCATGTTGCTGCAAATGGCATTATTTCATTCTTTTTTATGGCTGAGTAGTCTTCCATTGCATATATATACCACATCTGTTGATGGACATTTAGGATGCTTCCATGTCTTGGCTATTGTAAATAGTGCTGCTATGCTGCTATGAATATTGGGGTGCATGTATATTTTCAAATTAGAGTTTTCTCTGGATATATGCCCAGAGGTGGGATTGCTGGGTCATATGATAACTCTATTTTTAGATTTTTAAAGAACCTCCATACTCTTCTCCCTAGTGGCTGAACCAATTTACATTCCCACCAACAGTGTAGGAGGGTTCCTTTTTTTCCACACCCTCTCCAGCATTTATTATTTGTAGACTTTTTTTTAAAACTTTTTATTTTATATTGGAGTATAGCTGATTAACAACGTTGTGATAGTTTCAGGTGCACAGCAAAGCAATTCAGCCATATACATGTATTCATTCTCCCCCAGACTCCCCTCCCATCCCAGCTGCCACATAGCATCGAGCAGAGTTCCCTGGGCTATACAGTAGGTCCTTGTTGGTTACCCTTTTAAACTATAGCAGTGTGTACATGTCAGTCCCAAACTCCCTAACTATCCCTTCCCCTCATCCTTCCCCCTTGGTAATCATAAGTTCATTCTCTAAGTCTGTGAGTCTGTTTCTGTTTTGTAAATACATACATTTATATCATTTCTTTTTAGATTCTGCATATAAGCAATATCATACAATATTCCTCTTTCTCTGTCTGACTGACTTCACTCACTATGACAATCTCTAGGTCCATCCATGTTGCTGCAAATGACACTATTTCATTTTTTTTTATGGCTGAACAATATTCCATTGTATATATATACCACATCTTCTTTACCCATTCATCTGTCAATAGACATTTAGGTTGTTTCTATGTCTTGGCCTCTGTAAATAGTGCTGCTATAAACATTTGGGTGCACGTATCTTTTTGAATTATGGTCTTCTCCAGATACACACCCAGGAGTGGGAATGCAGGATCATATGGTAGCTCTATTTTTAGTTTTTTAAGGAACCTGCATACTATTCTCCATAGTGGCTGCAGTAATTTACATTCCCACCAATAGGGTAGGAGGGTTCCTTTTTCTCCACACCTTCTCCAGCATTTATTTGTAGACTTTTTTTTTTTTTTTTTTTTTTTTTTTTTTGCGGTACGCGGGCCTCTCACTGTTGTGGCCTGTCCCGTTGCGGAGCACAGGCTCCGGACGCGCAGGCTCAGCGGCCATGGCTCACGGGCCCAGCCGCTCCGCAGCATGTGGAATCTTCCCGGACTGGGGCACGAACCCGTGTCCCCTGCATCGGCAGGCGGACTCTCAACCACTGCGCCACCAGGGAAGCCCCTATTTGTAGACTTTTTGATGATACCCATTCTGACTGGTGTGAGGTGATACCTCATTGTAGTTTTTATTTGCATTTTCTCTAATAATTAGCATTGTTGAGCACCTTTTTATGTACCTATTGGCTATCTGTATGTCTTCTTTGGAGAAATATCTAATTAGGTCTTTTGCCCATTTTTTTGATTGGGTTGTTTGTTTTTTTGATATTGAGCTGTATGAGCTGTTTGTTTATTTCAGAAATTAATTGCTTGTCGGTTGCATTGTTTGCAAATATTTTCTCCCATTCTATAGGTTTTCTGTCTTTTCATTTTATTTATGGTTTCCTTTGCTGTGCAAAAGTTTTTAAGTTTAATTAGGTCCCATGTGTTTATTTTTGCTTTTGTTTTCAGTAGTCTAGGAGATGGATCCCAAAAGATATTGCAGGATTTATGTCAAAAAGTGTCCTGCCTATGTTTTCCTCTGGGAGTTTTATAGTATCTGGTCTTACATTTAGGTCTTTAATCCATTTTGAGTTTATTTTTGTGTATGGTGTTAGAGAATCTTCTAACTTTATTGTTTTACATGTAGCCGTCCAGTTTTCCTAGCACCACTTGTTAAAGGGACTGTCTTTTCTCCATTGTATATTCTTGCCTCCTTTGATGTAGATTAATTGACCATAAGTGTATAGGTTTATTTATGGTCTTTCTATCCTGTTCCATTGATCTATGTGTCTGTTTTTGTTGCCAGTACCATACTGATTTGATTACTGTAGCTTTGTAGTATAGTCTGAAGCCAGAGAGTTGATTCCTCCAGCTCCATTTTTCTTTTTCAAGATTGTTTTTGCTATTTGGGGTTTTTTTGTTTTAGTACAAATTAAACAATCTTTTATTCCAGTTCTGTGAAAAGTGCCATTGGTAATTTGATAAGGATTGCATTTAATCTGTAGAGTGCCTTGGGTAGTATGGTCATTTTAACAATATTGATTCTTTCAATCCAAGAACATGGTATATCTTTCCATCTGTTTGTGTCATCTTCAGTTTCTTTCATCAGTGTTCTATAGTTTTTGGAGTACAGGTCTTTCCTCCTTAGGTCAGTTTATTCCTAGGTATTTTATTCTTTTTGATGTGATGGGAAATGGCATTGTTTCTTCAGTTTCTCTTTCTGATATTTCGTTGTCAGTGTATAGAAATGCAACAGATTTCTGTATATTAATTTTGTATCCCACAAATTTACCAAATATATTGACCAGTAGTAGTTGACTAGTAGTTTTCTGGTGGTGCATTTAGGATTTTCTATGTATAGTATCATGTCATCTGCAAACAGTGACAGTGTTACTTCTTCCTTTCCAATTTGGATTCCTTTTGTTTCCTCTTCTTCTCTGATTGCTGTGGCTTAACACTCTTGATGCAGGTTTGCCAATTGCCCTTCTGAAACGCAGGACAAATTCATACCCCCCACTTTGTAGTAAGAGAGGTCTGCTTCCTCTTACCCATGTGAGATACTTCTGTAGTCTGGGTATATAAATGGTCATGCTGCACAATGGAGAGCATATGCTGGGATTCATGACATGGACTAGTGGGAGAAGGAGGAGGCCAGAATGATTAGTTTAGTATGGGATGACTTGTGCGTGGACTTCCTTGACCAAAATGGTTAGGTTAAGAGGGGGCATGGATTATCCAGACTCATATCCTCCTCGTACCATCTTTGCATAGGTACTTAGTTGATAAACAGCTGTCCTTTATTTATACTTAATTTTTGGAGAAAGAGATATAGAGGTCAAGAGCTACTGACTGCACATTGTGTGAATGTCAGTGTGGAATAGTGGGAAATGCCCTGTATTTACAGCTTGGTGGACCTGGAGTTGAATTCTGGCTCTGCAGGTGGATTGTTGAACCGCTCTGAGCCCCCATCTGCAAAAGTAGTAGCAACTGGAAGTAGGCATTTCTTTCTTTCTTCTTTTCTTCCTTCCTTCCTTCCTTCCTTTCTTTCTCTTTCTTTCTGGCCTCCTATTTTCTTTTCTTTTCTTTTCTTTTCTTTTTTGCGGTATGCGTGCCTCTCACTGTTGTGGCCTCTTCCGTTGCAGAGCCCAGGCTCTGGACGCGCAGGCTCAGCGGCCATGGCTCACGGGCCTAGCCGCTCCGCGGCATGTGGGATCTTCCCGGACCGGGGCACAAACCTGTGTCCCCTGCATCGGCAGGCGGACTCTCAACCACTGTGCCACCAGGGAAGCCCAGGAGCCTTATTTTACAGATAAGAGATTAAGAGCCAGAGAGGGCAAAGGAGTTTCATCGGGTCACACAGCAGATTGGTGAGAGGCAAATAGAGAGAAAGACCAAGAAATAAAGAGAGACACACAGGGCTACAGAGGGAACTGAATGACAGAGCTAGAGGTGAGACACAAAGAGGTACAGAGCTAGAGAGAAACAGAGTTCAAGAGGGAAGGAGAGGGGAACAGTAGAGGTGGAAGAGAGAGCAAGTATGACACAGAGATGGAGAAGCAGAAGGAGTGGAAGAGAGGCCAAGAGAGACGGGGAGAGTGGTGGATGCAGACAGACTCTATAAGGTGCCGTCACACACACGATGTGGGGGGATGGGGTGATCGGGCCAGTGACATGTTTTTCCATGTTTGTGGTTTGAGCTGCAGAGGGCCAGTGGAGTAGACGGGACAATTAGGAGAAAGGCGGTTGGGATGGAGTGAGGGGGTGGGGCGGGCAGAAGGACTAGGACACAGCAGAGTCTTTTCCTGGCATTTGTGTGTCTGTTTGTTACAACGGGAGCAGATATGCAGACTAGGACCCCCCGTTTCAGCCCACTCGTTCCCACCAGCCTGCCGCTCTGCCAGACGGCCTCCCTACCAGGCCATTGCCTCTGAGCCTTATTTATTGCTCCAAAATCTGGGGCCAGGAGGAGTCCCTGCCGGGAAGCTCAGGCAGAAGCTTCCATCTAAATCCCAGACTTGGCCTCCAGTCACTGCAGCTGAACAGGAGGAACAGTGGGAGAAGAGACCTTGATTTGTACCAGGGCGGCTTTTTAACACATGGAGGGTGGTGTTTTTTGTGGCACCACCACAATCTCTGCTACCTAGAGATTTACCTCTTGGCCTTATTCTTTCCCACTAGAGAAACACTTTTCAAAACCCACACAAACTTCCTAATTCAGCTCTGGCTATTTTAACCAGAGTTAAAGAGCTCAATAACAAAGTAGCTCCCAATTATCAAGAACTTACAGAGTTAGTGTAAACCAGCTATGCCTCAACTAAAAAAATACAAGAAGAAATAAAAATCGATCAATCTGTTAAAAAAAGAACTTGCAACGAGGGTTATGTCATTCGATCCTTGTATAATGTTATGAGGAAGGCACTATAATTTCCCACTTGACAGGTGAGATCACTGAGGCTCAGGGAGGAGAAGAAACTTGCCCAGGATCCCATTTCTGTCTGCACCAGAGCCGATCTGTCTGCCTGCATTTCCCCATCATTGTGCCCTCCTGCCCACCCCAAGCCCATGATACAGATGAAGACATCAAGGCTTATCGGGTCTAACAACTTGCCCAAAGTCCCATTAATAGAAAGCTGCAGAGTGAGGATTGCACTTAGGTCTGCTTATCTTCGGACCTCTGCTCTCACCCCCTGTGCTTTGGGTTGAGTTCTTTCAGAAACAGAGACTCCCTCCTTCCAGATGTTGTGCTTCATGAAGAAAGTAAGAAAATTAAAAGCTCCAATAGAACTGTGTACACTTAAAAAATGGGCAAGATGGTAAACTTCATGTTATGTGTTTCTTACTATAATTAAAACTTTAAAAAAAAGGGAAATAAAAAGCTCCAATAGTCACCATCTGGGGATGGATAACGCACCCTTGAGTCCTGCTATTTTTATGATGGAGCTTCTGTTACACCCTCCACTAACCTTCCTTTTCCTCCAACTCATGGCTTCTGCATATTCATAGCTTCTATTGCCTTGTGTCTTCTGCCTCACTGCCTGTGCTTCCTACGTTCTCTGTGTGCCTCTGGCCTTCTATCCTATCTTCTGTCTTCTATCTATCTACCTATCTATCTATCTATCCATCCATCTGTCTATCCATCTATCTATCTATCTATCTGCCTGTCTATCTATCTATCATCTATCTATCTATCTATCATCATTTATCTATCTTTCAAGTCAACCTTCCTAAGAAGAAGATCAGATTGGATGGCATCTTAGGTCTGGTTCCCTGGAAGCAAGCTCTCAGATGGAGATTTGCCTGCAGGAATTTTGGGGGAGAGCTTTAAGGATTAGCACCATGGAGGAGTTAAGAAAATAGGACGGGGCAGAGGAGAAGTTGAACTGTGATGCAGTCATAAAGTAACGGAGCAGGACCATATGGGACCTTCCTGGGACAGACCCTTCCCCTATATCCTCTGCTTTAGCTCCTCTCTGAGGTCCCTAGATGATAGTATCTGCTACACATTTCCTGATTTGTTTTACAGATGTAAAAATCCTTACCAAATGGAAGATGTTAACTACTTGATGAACACAAGTATGTAGCCCTCAGGCCTCCTGGAGCCTAAGGATTGAAAATGTTAATCCCTGTGACACCTCCCTGTTACCTCACCATCAGCCAATCAGAGAATTGTACACAGGCTAATCACAAACCCTGTGACCGTCCCCCTCACTTGGCCTTGAAAAATGCTTTCTTAATAGATAACTAATAAAGACCCACTGTATAGCACAGGGAGCTCTCCTCGATGCCCTGTAATGACCTACGTGGGGAAAGAATCTAAAAAAGCGCTGATATATGTATATGTATAACTGATTCACTCTGCTTCACAGCAGAGACTAACACAACATTGTAAATCAGCTATACTCCAATTAAAAACAAAGCTTTCTTGCAACCCATCTGGGAGTTTGGGTTTTTTCAGCACTATGTCCCTGACTCCTTGTTTCGTGCCTTACAATAAATGCTGCACTTTCTTTCACCACAACCCAATGTAAATTGATTGGCTTTAATGCGTGTGGGTGAATGGACCCAAGTTTGGTTCGGTGACATTAACAAAGACCTCAGCGGATCCCATGGGTGCTTGGGGCTGGGCTGGGCATTCAGAGTTGTTCAGGCAAGCAGATTAAGCCTCTATACCTTGACATTGACCCGTCATTGGATGTGGGTTGCCCTCTGGGTTGGGCGGGGGAACATGACGTTGGGAGAGGTGGCTCTCTTCCACTGAGGGCGATTCCCAGGGAATGAAGCAGCTGAGATCTGTTAGTTACCAGTGCCCCATGAGGGAAGGTGAGAGGCTGAGAAGGGGATCTGGGTGGTGCCCCACAGCAGCTTCTCCTGATTAACCGCTTTCCAGAATACAGCAGCTCCAGCAGGCCCCCTCACCCGCCTTGTCTCCCCTTCTCCATCCTACAGAGGGCTATATTTGCCTCAGGTGCTATTCCTGGTCCAATCAGGTGTGACTAAGGCCTCAAGTCAGGTGATATGGAGCACAGCAACCAAGTTCAGGACCAGCCTGAGGCTTTGCTCTGTAGGGGCCGGGGGCACAGTGGGGTCATCGAGCATCCTGGACGGTTCAGCACAGCTGCAGTGCCTTTCCAGCTTCCCAGAGTCCAGGAGAACTCCTGAATTCCAAGTTATTTGTACTATTTAAGACAGGTTGACTCAGCTACGAGGAGCAGAGAGTGAAAGAGACTGATCTTCAAGTAGCATGATTTCCTTTCTGCCCCAGAAGCAATTCCCCTTGATGTCATCCAAGCCCAAAGCCCTGGCAATTGGACACCGAGGAGGTGTCCTGAGAGGGCAGGTCAGTCCCTACAGAGCCACAGCCTCACCTGAACAGGAGCCGTACTTTTGCCATCAGCCAAACTGCCCTTTATAATTCCCAGTTCCTCTGAAGTTTGCTTATGGACAATTATTTTTTTCTGCTTAGTCTATGTCTCTTTTTCCTCCCTATCGATTTCTCCCCATGAAGTTAAAACAGAGGTGGAGACACATATGCTACATGACATCAATATAGCCCTGCCATTCAAGCTGCACTCCCCCCCGCTGCAGCTGAGATGTGCCAGGGCTCCCATCCTCTCCTTCCCCCTAATTGATTTCCAAATGCAGCCTCCTGGGATGGTGCCTTGGCTGGCTTTCCAGCTTCATCCTGTCAACCTTAATATAATGCTTCTCGGGCGGCGAGAACTTATGTTTCCCACCTACTAGTTGGCATCCGGCTGATTTTCTCATCCTGAGGAATTTAGTTTGATTAATGTCGAGCCTTTGTACGTTGCATGGGGGTTGTCAAAAACGATGCGTCCTCATCCTGTTGCCAGTCCTTCTGAAGAGAGAACTTTCCCCTACTTCAGGCCAGTGTTGGCATTTGGAGGGCCCCAGTAGTGGCCCATACCAAGATTAGCGGCCACAGATTTGCTCCACTGAACTCAAGAATCAGAGGACCCTGGCTGGGAATAGCTGATAGATGCTCAGAGCAGTTTGGGTGATTCGAAGTCTGCTTAGCTTTGCCCAGTCAGCCTGGTGTGAGGTCTCGGGATTAAACTTTCCCACCTTCTCCTTCCAAGACTGAGCCAAAGAATCTATTCTTGGAGCAGATAACTTTTCAACACTGAGTTGGCAAGCGTTTATGATTGGTTTTTCACACATCCTTCTGGCAGGAGACAATTTTTGTTATAATTAAAATTTAAATATAGGGTTATAATAACCCAAGGCACCTTAGAAGGACAGGCTGTTGGCAAAATAGTGAGTGACATTATCAATTATATGTGACATGTTTCTTTTCTGTATCTTATTTCTACAACTCTACTCTTTTTAACCGACATTGATTATTTACTATGAGTAACCCAAATTACTTCAGGTAAGACGAATATCCCAGGCCTCACCATCTTGTTGGTACAGATAAAGCCACTTTAAGATAAACATCCATGTAAGAGAGGCTCATAGTTCTTTCTTCCTCCTGCTGGATCCCCACTGGCTTCCTGGAGCCCTCCAGGGTTGTGTCATGTGTTTGAGAAAAAGTCCCACTCAGGTTCTTTCACCCAAGTCGTTCTTTGAAATGTATCCTGCAGACCATTTGAGGGCAGCAACTCTCTGCTGTACTGCTGCTGGGGTCTTCTTGGACAAGTTTGATTCCCCGCCATTCTGCTGGGTGCAACGGGCACCTTGGGTTCTTTCACGAATGTGCCACAGTCCCTGCAGTGTACTGCTGTCGTGTCCCTCCGCTGCAATGCGGGGGAGGGTTTCCCTGTGCTCAGCCTTGCATCGAACCTGGCCAACGGGCCCCCAAAGCAGTTCTGCTGGTGCCCAGAGCCTCTCAGCTCAGACAAGTGTCAGTTTCTCTTCTCCCATCAGGGCTCAAGCCATTGGGACATAGAACAGTATTGCTTCTCAGGTCTCAAAGCTCATGAGAACTTTACTAAAAGGATAATTGGACCTCGGGATTTTTCTCCCTTGTGTTCAAGGATGAGAAGATGCCACATTACTATTAGAAAGGGCGGAGGGGACACGAGGGGGAAGATGTGCCACGAAACAGCTGCTAAAAATCAGATTTAGTGATTCACACTCAGTAACATCCATCATCAATCTCTCCGTGTTGTTTTTTCTAGTGATGTTGTATAAGCCACACGTGGTGGAGGGAATGGACTCAGTTCATGCCAAATGAACCACAGCAAAAATAATGACATCATGGACAATAATAAAATAATCAAGCAGCAACAGATGGAAAGGAAGAATTCCAGTTATGCTGTGGAACTACACAAATTGTTTCGGGTCCTAGCTGATCAAACCAAACTCAATCCCACTAGCCAAAGAGTAAAAAGAGACTATCCTCTAGCCAGAAACACTAGCCAATCAATCCCACCGTCCAGCAAAGTAGTCCTTCTGGTTGCGTGGGGGGCAGGGCAGCAATTTCAAAGCATCGCACTTGGCATCAAAGAGCCCTGTTTATTCACTGACACCTGATAAACCAGAACCAGGGAATCAGATGAATTTTTCTTTTGCCTTTTAGTTTCCTTTATTAATGGAACCCTTTAGAAGTCTGTTTATACTTTTTACTTGTACAAAATCACAATCCTTCACGCAAAGGGAGCAGGTGGTACCGAACGCTGGAGATTGCGCCAGAAAGCATCTCCTGTAACCGGCGCTAACAGAGCCTTGTCTTGGATATAAAAGAGCTGGAATCTAATTGTGGGGTTGGTTTTTCCGATTCTGTATAACTATGTGTTTCTCTGTCTGTGTTTCTTCCCCTCAAATTTAATGCTCCTCCTTGAGCTTCTGTCAAATGGACATCTGAGGAGAGTAACTAAGACTGAGTTTTAAGGCTGTGGTTTTCCTGGAACGGTGTCACTAATACTCCAAGGGCCTCTACATCCCCAGCTGTCTTTGGAGCCTTTTGTTGACGTGTCATATTTAGTGTCATGTGAACCCTCCACCTGACCGCAGGTAACTGGGCAGGCACTTGAGCCAAAAGCAGCCTATGGAGGCGGCCCTTTGTGAGAATCCTGCCTCTATATATAGGATTTTGATTAAATAGCCCAATTAGATTCTCTTTCTGAAAGATTTGAATATGTGACATTCTCAGAGGGGATGGGGTGTAAGTCCATGTGAGTGGGAACCTTGTCTCTTTACTGATTTATCACTGTTCTCTCTCATAGTATATGGTATGGCTACCCAGTGAATACTTGATAAATAAATCAAATGCATGGGCCCTTACACAGAAGTATTTTTTTTTGAAACATGAATCTGCATCCATTTCCCTATATTTTACCTTGTTCTTCTGCCTCCAGTGAGCTAGGTCCCCCCACCCCGTCCCTACCACACACACTTCTAATTATTATTTTAAATAGACTTTATTTTTTTAAGAGCAACTTAGGTTTACAGCAAAATTGAGCAGAAGATACAGAAATATTCCATATACACCCTGCCTCCGCCACCCCCCAGCCTCTCCTATTCTCAACATTCTGCACTGGAATGGAACATTTATTACAACTGATAAACGTACATTGACACATCATTATCACCCAAAGTCCATAGTCTGCATCAGAGTTCACTCTTGGCGCTCTACATTCCCTAGGTTTTGACGAATGTATAGTGACATATATTGCCATTATAGTATCACACAGGATAATTTCACTGCCTTAAAAGTCCTCTGTGCTCCACCAACGCATCGTTTCCTCCCTCCTAACTTCTGGAAATCACTTTTACTGTCTCTTACTTTCCTTTTAGTGCCTCTATAGTTTTGCCTTTTCCAGAACATCATGTAGTTAGAATCACACAGAATGTAGCCTTTTCATATTGGCTTCTTTTGCTTAGTAATATACATTGAAGATTCCTCCATGGGTTTTCACTGCTTAATAGCTCATTTCTTTTTAGTGCTGAATAATATTCCATTATGTGGATGGACCACAGTCTCTTTATCCGTTCACCTACTCATGGACATCTTGGTTGCTTCCAAGTTATGGCAATTATGAATAAAGCTGCTGTAAACATCTGTGTGCAGGGTTTTGTATGGACATAATTTTTTTGTTGTTTTTGTTTTTGTTTTTTTTTGCGGTACGCGGGCCTCTCACTGTTGTGGCCTCTCCCGTTGCGGAGCACAGGCTCCAGACGTGCAGGCTCAGCGGCCATGGCTCACGGGCCCAGCCGCTCCGTGGCATGCGGGATCCTCCCGGACCGGGGCACGAACCCGTGTCCCCTGCATCGGCAGGCGGATTCTCAACCACTGCATCACCAGGGAAGCCCTGGACATAATTTTTTTAAGTCCTTTGAGTAAACACCAAGCATGCAATTACCGGATTGTATGGTAAGAGTATGTTTAGTTCTGTAAGAAAATTCTAAGCTGTCCCAAAACATGGAAGCAACCTAAATGTCCATCGACAGACGAATGGATAAAGAAGATATGATACTTATATACAATGGAATATTACTCAGCCATAAAAAAGAATGAAATAATGCCATTTGCAGCAACATGGATGGACCTAGAGATTATCATACTAAGTAAGTCAGACAGAGAAGGACATATGATATCGCTTATAAGTGGAATCTAAAAAAATGATGCAAATGTACTTATTTACGAAACAGAAGTAGAGTCACAGGTGTAGAAAACAAACAAAGAAAATGCCAAGCTGTCTTCCAAAATGACTGACCAAACCATTTTGCATTCCCACCAATGATGAAGAGAGTTTCTGTGGTCCACATCCTTGCCAGCATTTGATGTCATCACTGTTCTGGATTTTGGCCTTTCTAATAGGTGCAAAGTGATATCTCATTGTTGTTTTAACTTGCAATTCCCTGATGACATATGATGTTGAACATTTCTCATGTGCTTATTTGCCATCTGTATGTTTCCTCTGGTGAGGTGTCTGTTCAGGTCTTTAGCCCATTTAAAAAATTATTATTTTTTTTATACTATTGGGTTTTAAGAGTTTTTGTATGTTTTGAATAACAGTCCTTTATCAGATGTGTATTTTGCAAATATTTTCTCCCAGCCTGTGGCTTGGCTTCTCATCCTCTTGCCTCTTCTTCTTTTTTATGACTCTTTGCTTTGATGGGCAGTACGGTGTAGTGTTTCAGCATTCGGATTCTGGAGGCATCTGCCCGAGTTTGAGTCCTGATTTTCCACTTGCTCAGGGAATCGATCATTCCTTTCTGACTCTCAGTTTCCTCATCTGTGAAATGGAGATAATAATAGTGCCAACTTGTAGGGTTGTTAGGAGTTAGGACTGTCCTGGCTTGTAGTTAGTAAGCACTGTATAAATGGTAGTCATTATTATTGAAATTTTTCTTTTTTTGCATAATTTGGACCTATCACTAATTTGGTCTCATCATTCACTTATTTGCTCCCTCCTTCACTCACTCCATTCAAGTCACACTGGCCTCTATACCCACCTTGGTGTCTTTTTCTTTCTGTTTCCTCCTTCTGAGGTGATTTCCTCTCAATATACTCAGGGTTTACTCTTTCATCTCATGATTCAGGAGTTTTGTCAGTCATAAGCAGAAGCGGTCTAAACGCAATGGGGTTTCTTATTGTTTATGAAGCTGAGACCGTTGATGCCCGGTGTCCCAGAAGGAGGGGTGTATTGAAGGAGCAGTGAGCTGCCGAGGAGAGTCCTTGAGGCTGGGAGGGAGGGGGGTCTCTGGTTCAGAGTGGGAGTCCTCCTGGGAAGTAGCAATACCTCCAGGGAAGACTGGTGGTGCTCCCAGGGGGACGGGGTGTCCTTAGCCTGCCAGGGATCCTCAGACCCCAGGTGTGGACTGTAAACCACAGAACCTTTAGAACTGAAGGCACCATGGAGACTGAAGCAGATGGTACCCTGGTGGTAGACACTCACCAATGCCTACGGCAACATGAAACTAGTTCTTCTGTATCAGCCTCGAGTAAGAGGCTAAACTTCCTGCCAGTTCACGGGGATGGGGGTTCAGAGCCTGAGGGATATTAACCATATAATATCAATTTATAATTTTAAGATATAGAAAGTCATGTTTCCTTCATCTCTGAGTTTGGACTTAAGAATAATATACAAAATAAATCTATTCTCAAGTTCATCCTTGCCCACTGTAACTTGAGAGAATCTGGTTACTGGTAAAGTTGCCTTTTAGACACCTTTTAACTCTGCTCTTCCCTGTGTCTCTCCCCCTTTCCTAGCCCCCCTCCTCTAATCCTGCAGGTATTGGAAGTAAGTTCCCTTCTCAGACCACACTTTTCTTTTTTTTCTAAATGCAAACTCTAAAAAAAAAATTGGTATTGAGTCAGGAAAGACAGGGCTGGGCCCAAAGACAGTCTTCCCATGTATAGACATTAAGCAGAAGGCAAACCACCTGCTTGTTTTGCACTTAATGAGGCCATGATGCATGGAAGAATGGCCTCTAAAACGGAAACTTTGTAGCATCTGAACAAGAAACTCTGACCATGAAAACTTGGAGCATGCGCAACGAAAATGCACAGGTTACTGATGACACTGTACGACCTTCCATTTGTGGTGCTTGACTAGTAAAGGAAAATTTAAGGGAAAACAGCTCTTAGAGTGCATGTACAAGACCATGCACTTCAGTAGACGAATGCACAAGACCAGGGGCTGATGCAACCTGGTGCAGTCCAGGCCACACCTCAGCCTTCCCCTCAATGAGCATTCCACCCCTAATCAAAAAGACCCACCCATTCAAAGGGCTAAAAATAAGATAAAAGGGGGATCAAAAAAGTCCCCGTTTTGTGAGGCCCCCCACACTCTTCTTTGTGAGTGTAACTTTTGTTTCTGCCCTAAATAAACTGCTTCTTTGTTCTCTTTGCTCTTCAGCTTCGGGTTTTTTTTTTTTTTTTTCCTTTGTGTTTGTCACCCAAATTCTTTTTGGACTAGTTGAACAAGAGCCTGGACTTTGGATAAAGCTTTTCCAGTATCAAGATCAAGATGCAAATTTTTTAAAAATTCAATATTTTCTATGTTTACCTAAAATTATTTTGCAAAAACAAGTTACATGTGTTTTTTCCTGCTGGGAAAAAGTGAAGAACAATGCTATGCAATTTATTTTGGAATACTACCGTCATTCGAGCTATGGTGTAAATTAAAAATTATACCTCAAAGTACAGTGAAGTTAGAAAAATGTTTTGGAAACACTGTAGCTTGGTTTTTGTTTCTGTTTTTCGTTTTGTTGTTGTTCATTTTTTTGAATCACACTTTTGAATGGCTCATCTGCCTGGGACAAAGCTTAGTTACTGTGGCGTCAGGCACATTGGTTCAGAGAGAGGTAGTCATTACCTCTGATCAGTGGAGATTTCTGATTCTCCTCTCTATTGCATACACGGCTGGAACACCTTTTCTGGCCTCTGGCGGTTGGGTGAGACCTGCTAAGGCATTCTGACCAATGACCAGTGAGTGGACATATGTTTGCTGATTCTGGCAAGGAGCCTTTAGGCCAACCTTTAGGCCAAGGAGCCTCTGGCAACCTTTCCTCCTCACTGGCATGGCAGCTGGCAATTTTTGGGATAGTAGCTGCTCTGTCAGCTTGCCCTTAATTAATGAAGATAAGCAGAGCCTCCCCTAGCAAACTGTGGGGTGAACTTTGAGCAAGAAACAAACTTTTGTTGTTTTAAGTGAGTGAGATTTGGGCATATTTGTTACCACAGCCTCAGCTAGCTTATCCTGACTGATACCCACATCCAGCTATCTGAAGACACTGTTGCCAAACTGTTAAAACCAAAAAAAAAAAAAAAAAAAAAAAAAAAAAAAAAAAATCAAAACATTGGAACTGGCGTATCTTTACAGACAAAATATTTTGGCTTGGCAAAAGTGTCCAGAAGGAAGTAGATGATGCTCTGTTTAGAGCATGAAGCAAAGGTACTGTTTTGGAATGTTCAGACAGACATACTCAAAATCATGTTCAAAATGCTCCACCTATCACCTGATTGGAAACATTAACAAAGTATACAAGTTGACAGTGTTTCCCTGTGTATGTTGCATGCCCTGTGCCCACGTGCACCAGTTGTTTGGTTGTAAGGAACAGAGAGCATTTGATCAAATTCAGAGATGTTGGATTAATCGTTCAAGATCCAACTATGACATGATGGAGGCCACGCAAAGGGCCAGCTCTTTGGACTTTCTATTGCATATTGTTATTTTGAGCCTTACAAAGTTTTGTTAAACCATGAAGAGTGTGAAAGATTCTCTCCTATCATCACAGTTGATAGAATTTTCACAGAGTTTGCATATCAGTTCCTTGCTGAATTTTCATTATTTTACCATCATCTGTCTTATCCCCTCATTCATTTTGATTATCTATTTTACCCTCCTGGGATATTTTTCTCCCAGTTTTATAATCTACTTTTTAGTGTTTGTATTTCTCTTATTTAGTTTCAGAATTTCTATAGAGGACGGATTCAGGAGTTGAGTTGGAAGGGAGGTCTGGGCTAGAGGTACATTTCTGTAGTACTTAAGAATGAGAAAATTTCAGTTGTGTATATCGAGGGATGCTGATACACGATATGGGGGAACAAAGCCTTCTCCCAGACCGTCCCCTGTCACCATGACTACTATCATCCTGTAGAATATTTATGCTGAAGCAGTGGTTCCCCACCTTTCTTCTGTCTGTTCTGTTGAACAAGACTCTCACAAGCTTGTTTTCCATATTGTTGCAATCAGTGGAGAGAATAATGGATTCGGTATCTGATCAGTTAGTTAACTGTGAGACTTTGAACAAGTTGCTTAGCTCCTTAGATGGGGAATGATGATACGACTTTATTGAATTATTATAAAACTTACACAAGATCATGTCTGGGAATGGTTCTTATGGTGAAGGCCCAAGAAACACTTAATTCCATTCTTTCCCTACAGTTAATGAGAGAAGCAGCACAGCCCAGTGGTTAAGTGTGCAAGCTCGGAAGTGACGCAGCTGGGTTCCAATCCTAAATTCTGCCTCTTGCCAGCTCTGCATAAACTGGTGGCAAACTACTTCACTTCTGCAAGCCTCCTGCGCCATGCCTACAGATACAGGGTAAGACGGGACCTGATAAATTGTGGGATTACATGAGATAACGAATAGACGGTGTTCAGGGGTGTTGTAAACACTCAAGAAATGATAGTTTTCGTTAGCTTCATTATTAGAAACAAGTTTCTCATATCCAGTCTCTGTCTCCCAATACGAGCCCACAAACGCTGACCTGGAACCCTTGAGGCCGTATGTGTTTTGGAATTCAGAATGCTCTGGAAAGTAGGAAGATAATGTGGTGCATATACCATGCATTCCACAATGTCCCGCCCCCATTGGGGCCTGTGGTAGCACTTCATGATCAGCTGATGACTGCAGTGAAATACATGAATGTTCATGCTCAATGGGACGTGGGAAATTTGATTTGAGCATGCAATTTGAATTGGGAAATGCTCGTATAAATAACCGGGGCAGCTGAATGTGGCAGGTTTGTGCTCTATAGATTTTTTTTTTTTTAATCTCAGGGTCTTTAGAATAGAAGTTCTGCTATAGCAGCTTAAACCATCACAGGCCTTTGCACTCTGGTTTTGTGCTAGCTAGTTTGGCATCATTAACTGCCTGTCTGGAGTTTTGTAAGTTGAAGTTGCCTAATTAACTTGTACAGTTGGAAAGGAAAAAAATGATTGAACCCCCAAACAATACTATAATTTAGAGAAGTGACAAAATCTTAACCAAAAACCCCACAGGTTTTTTTTTTAATGTTTCTAGTAGCTTTATTCTTTTATTTTTAACATCTTTATTGGAGTATAATTGCTTTACAATGGTGTGTTAGTTTCTGCTGTATAACAAAGTGAATCAGCTATACATATACGTATATCCCCATATCTCCTCCCTCTTGCGTCTCCCTCCCACCCTCCCTATCCCACCCCTCTAGGTGGTCACAAAGCACCGAGCTGATCTCCCTGTGCTATGCGGCTGCTTCCCACTAGCTATCTGTCTTACATTCGGTAGTGTATCTATGTCCATGCCACTCTCTCACTTCGTCCCAGCTTACCCTTCTCCCTCCCCGTGTCCTCAAGTCCATTCACAGTTTTTAAGTAGGAAGGAGTATGGAATTATCTAGTGCAACTTCACCAATTAGGAACCAGAGAGAGTAAGTCTCTTGCTGGAGGTCATTGAGACTTTGGAAATGTGATAGCTTTTCCTGCAGCAACGAACAACCCCCAATCCCAGAGGTGTAAGTTTCTAGCTTATATTCCCTCAGAGCTGCAGGTGGCCCATGGCTCTCCTGGGCTGGGCTGGGCTGGGCTGGCCCTGTTCCACATGTCTTCTCGAGGAACAGCCATCATCAGGGGCGTGCTGCTCTCATGCTGAGTGATGGAGGCTCAAGAGGGGCAGAACCGAACCACAGGGGTGTCCTTGTAGCTCCGACCTGGATATGGTGTGTGTCACATCTGCTTACCTTCCACTGGGCAAAACAGGTCTATCTGTGAACAAGATAGACAAAAGCCCCTTCCATCAGAGTACCCATTGACTAGTGGGAAAATGATGTCCAGTGAACCAACAAATGCACAAGATGGTTATCACGGAGTGAATGCTGTGCAAGAAACAAATAAGGTGGTGAGCTAGAATAACTGGAAGAAGTCACTTAGACAGCAAAGTCAGGAAAAACCTCTTTGAGGAAGTACTATTTCAACTGAAAGCTGGGAAGGGACTAGGCTTGTGCATAGACGGAAAGAGCAGAGCAAAGGGAACCTCAGGGCAAAGACTCAGAGGCAAGAAAGGGCTTGATGGGTCTAGAGCTTAGTCAGCAATCCAGAGTGAAGTCTGGATTGAGGTTACAGGGGTGGGTGGGGACAGAGCACGTGGAAACCTATAGGTCATCTCAGGAATTCTGGATTCCAATCGAAGAGCAGGGGGCAGACCGTGAAGTGTTGTCAGCAGAGCAATGGCATAGCATGATTCACCATTTGAAAAGATCACCCTGGTTGTTGTGTGGACTGCAATGGGAAGCAGGTAGAGACACAGAAGAAAAATCCCAATTTTTTAAGAGAGACCTTTGCTGAGCCTTGGACTGGCGGTAATGGCCGTGTGTCGGCAGAGGAGTGGATGGAATCAAGAGCGCTTTTGGCAGGAGAACCATCAGAACTTGTTGATATCATGGATGTAAGGTCTCATAGAAAGAGAGACTCACAGTTGACTCCATGGTTGTTGACATGAACAACTGGAAAGATACAGAGGCCTTTCATGGAAAGGTGGATGATGAGGGAGGGGCATGGGGTTGGATAAAACTGGAGTTCTGTTAGAATTAGTGTGACACGCCCATTAGTGGGCTAAGCCATCTATCTTCCACTAGACTGTGCTGTATCCTCAGTGTTGAGCCCGGTGCTTGGCGAGTATCGGGTGCTCAAAAAGCATTTGTTGAATGAGGGAATCTAAATGATATGCTTAAAAGCTACAGATGACTAATGGCTTCTAGAACAACAGATGATCCAAAGTCCATAGCAATAGCTAATTAAACCATTGCAATCCGATGTCCAAAATATTGTGTGCTAGAGACCCCCCTTCCTCTCCCCGTTAATTGAACAGGCCCTGTCTCTTTTGCTCTTGTAGCCCATTGTTCTTCAAATGTAATTAGCCTTTGTGTTTTGACAGTAAATGAGAAGCTGGTACTTTGATAAATGGCTTGTTTCTGGGAAAGGAGTATTTGTGAATACAAAACCCTGTCTTCTCCCCTTCTTTTCACACCTTTTCCTCCTGTGTTCAGAGGCCCTTGGGCTACACTAGTACCTTCAGGAGGGCCAGGTTTCTTAGGAAGGGATAGCAACACAGAAATAATAGTTATCATTTATTGAGCACCTGTTACATGAGCAGGTAGAAACATTATATGTGACAGAACAATCTTGAAAAGTAATTTTAAAAAAATCTTGGTGTTCCAGCTGAATAAACCAAAAAAAGCTCAGAGAGTTAAAATCTCATAGTAACCAGGAGGCTGAGTTGAGATTCAAATGTGTCCAGGTTTGGGCTTCCCTGGTGGTGCAGTGGTTGAGAGTCCGCCTGCCGCTGCAGGGGACGCGGGTTCGTGCCCCGGTCCGGGAGGATCCCGCGTGCCGCGGAGCGGCTGGGCCCGTGAGCCATGGCCACTGGGCCTGCGCGTCCAGAGCCTGTGCTCCGCGGTGGGAGAAAATGTGTCCAGGTTTGTCTGACCCCAAAGCTTGTGTCATTTCTGTGATTCTGTGTCTACCTTAATGGTAAGTATCGGCACCTTATTTGAGGCCCTCTATGTTCCTCATTAAAAAAATAGTTTATTGAGATATAAGTCCCAGGCTATATAATCAACCCATTTAAAGTGTACAAGTCTATGTGCCTCATTTGTTAATGGAACAAATAGTTTCAGTGCTCATTCTTAGCCAGGAACAGCATCCTTCTGATTACTCAAGTGTGTTATCTCCTGTGATCTGGTCTGGTCTTCTCGTCAACCCTCTGATGGGCAGTATGGGGGGATTATCACCTGCGTCTTACTGGTAGAGAAACTGACAATGTCACGAGGCTTGTGGTCAGCACATCTCAGTATGGAACCTAGGATAGTCTGACTGTCAAGTCTGCTGTCTTAGCTTTTACATGATCTGCTCTCTGAGAGCTGTATAGCTCTTCTCAACTGACAAAGATTATTTTTTCATGTCCATGATGTTATTTGAGAGCAATACGAAAGATCTTCTAAACCAATTCAGCTGGTTTGCCTTGTCCTGACCCAGAGAGGGACACTGAATTTCTCAAAACTGTCTGTAGCGACCTCACACACAATAGGATGGCCTCTTTCAAAAGAAGAGAAAATAACAAGTATGGTCAAGGACACAGAGAAATTGGAAACTTTGTGCACTGTTGGTGGGAATGTAAAATAGTGTAGCCACTATAGAAAACAGTGTGGAGTTGCCTCAAAAAATTTAGAAAAAGGATTACCACATGATCCAGCAATCCCACTTCTGGATACATACTACCCAAAATTCAAAGCAGGATCTTGACTTTTTTAGCTTCCATGGATAAGCAAGTTCATACTGTATTTGCTTCTCGGTGTCTGGGTTATTTCACGTAATATAATGTCCTCCAAGTTCATCCGTGTTGTTACAAATGGCAAGATTTCCTTCTTTTTTATTCCATTGTATATATTTAGCACATCTTCTTGGAATCTAAAAAAGTCAGACTCATAGAACCGGAGAGGGGATGGTGGTTTCTAGGGACTGGATGTGGGGGAAATGAAGAAATGTTGGTCAAAGGATACAAACTTCCAGCTGGAAGATGAATGATGTACAGCGTGGTGACTGTAGTTAATCATACTGTATTGTGTACTTTAAATTTGCTAAGAGAGTAGATCTTAAGTGTTCACAAAAAACGGCAACTATGTGAGGTGATGGATGTGTTAATTAACTTGACTGGGGTTATCATTTCACAATGTATATGTATATTAAATCATCGTGTACACCCTAAATATATACAATTTTATTTGTTAATTACACCTCAATAAAGCTGGAAAAAATAAAAAGAATAACATGGCATGAAAAACAAACTTAACATAAATAAAACACCAAAATGAAAAAAAGCACAGGATCTTGAAGAGATATTTGCATACCCATATTCATTGCAGCAAGAGTGGCAATAGCAAAGAAGTGGAACCAACTCAGATGTTCCATCAATGAACGAATAGATAAAGAAAACGTGGTACATACATGCAAAAGAGTATTCAGCCTTAAAAAATGAAGGAAATGCTGACTAAGTCTGACTAAATGGACTAAGCTGGAGGACATTATGCTCAGTGAAATAAGACAACCACAAAAGGAGAAAGACTATATGATTCCACTCACAGGAAGTATCTAAAGTAGTCAGACTCATAGGAACAGGAAATGGAGAGGTAGGTGCCAAGAGCAGGGGAAGGAGGAATTAGTGTTCAGTGGGTACAGACTTTCAACTTTGTAAGTTGTAAAAGTTCTAGGGACTTCCCTGGTGGTCCAGGGGTTAAGAATCCACCTTCCAATGCAGCGGACATGGGTTTGATCCCTGGTTGGGGAACTATGATCCCACGTGCTGCGGGGCAACTAAGCTGGCACGGTGCAACTACTGAGCCTGCACACCACAACTAGAGAGCCTGTGTGCTGCAGTGAAGAGCCCTCACGCTGCAACATAAGATCCTGCGTGCCACAATGAGGATCCCGCATGCTACAACTAAGACCCAACGCAGCCAAGTAAATAAATAAATTAAATTAAATTAAATTTTAAAAGATGTAAAAGTTCTAGCAATCTATTGCTGAACAATATGACTATACTTAACACTATTCAACTGGACACTTAAAAATGGTTGAATTGGTAAATTTAATGTTATTTTTTTGCCAGAATAATTAAAAAAAAATTCAAAAACTGTCTGTGGTGGACTTAGGACTTGAACCCATGTCTATGGAATCTCAGTGGAGTTCACTCTGAGGGAGAATGTTGTCCGCATTTCTTTTTTTGGCCAAGGTTGTGACTTTGTCTCAGGTTGGGCATGTTTTTTTTTTTGCCCTAGCGCCCTTGAGAAGTAAAAGGGTGCTTTTGCCAGCCCTCAGGGAGAACCAGATGAACGGGGTGGACCTGCCAGAGAGTACATTGCAAAATGCTTTCACCTCCCCTGGGATGGAGGCTGCAAATGGTGCTGCGAGATAACCAAGGGTGGCACTATTAGTCCCACATAGAGAATCCAAACTCAGCAAGATTCATTGAGAATTCAAGATCACTTGGACATCAGTGGCGGAGAGGAGGCTAGACCCCAGGAATTCGAGTGCTGGGTCCGGTGTTAGTGAAGTGGGCAATGCCGCTCATTTTTAAGATTAGAACTTAAGAAAGAGGTAGAAAACTTGGATGCTTTCCTTATTTTTACTATTTTATCTAAAGAAATTTCTAGAACACCAAAGTGCACAGTTTTGTTGAGTTGTCCAGCCCTGACCTCTGATCCCAGTGTGGATTAGTGACCTCATACTTGGGCTCCCTTGCCGGCTGCTGGGCCACCAGATGGGTAGGAAGGTACCTCCTCCAGGCTGGAGGGGGGCCCTCCGAGCCCTCTCCTTCCAGCAGTAGATTTTCCTTTTTCATGCTTGAACTCCAGAGGCCCCCAAGGGCTTCTGCCTTAGTTAAAAATTAAACTCACAAATCATTTCTTAAACTGTCTCATAGGCAGCCAAATAATCACCGTCAGTAGCGGGTGGTCTGAGTCACTTCTGCTTTAATGCTTTTGGAAACATGGGCTTAGTCCCAGCCGGTTACACTATCCTCTACCACCTCTCTCGCCTGTGGCGAGACCTTGCTCAGAGAACTCTGCTCAAACGTTGTAACAGAGAGGTCCGTGTTCCCAGTTCAGAGTGCACTGATATGTCCTGGTCTGCCCCATTCCTGTCCCGACTCCTGTCTCCTGGAGCTTGTTGGTGCCCTGGGGGCATTGCTGGGGAACACCCTCACTTGGGGACCAGCCAACTGGTGGAGAAGGTCTTGGAGCACCGGCAGAGTGAAGGCCCACCACAAGCTTGAGTAGGCGTCCCTGTGAGCCATCCCGGGCCCTGGCCTCTGCTCCTGGGAACTCAAAGGGGGCCCCTCACAGCTGTCCTTTCCCTAGCCCAGGGCTTCCCAACCTTGGCGTTACTGACATTTCGGACGGGATATTTCTTTATTGTGGGCGCTGTCCTGTGCACTGTAGGATGTTTGGCAGCATCCCTGGCCTCTGCCTACGAGGTGCCAGTTGCAGCCCCTGGTTGTGATAACCAAAAGTGTCTCGAGACTTGGTCAAACGTCCCCTGGGGGCACAGGCCCCCTGCTGAGAACAACAGCCCTAGTCTCTTGGCCTCTCTAAGGCCAGTCGTTTAAAGTCATTCAATGCAAAAAAGCTTATTCTACTGCTTTCCTCCTCCAACAGGGATTTAGATCCAAAAGGAAGGGTTCAGTCCTTGGAAACCGAGAAGAGCCTGTTTATTCAGTGGAGGGTGGGGCTGGCTGGCTGTGAAAAGTCAAGTCCCTTTCTTTCCTTCTGGAGCAGCTACCACTACACAGCAGTGAGGGTGGCCAGCCAGGATCTTGGACAAGGGCTGTGTGTCTGGAGCCCATGCTTGTAACCACCCTGCTCCCTGCGTCCTCCGAGGACTCACCTCAGTGGTGGTTTGGAGAAGGACGCGGGGGCCACTGGGCATAGTTCACTAACCAGCTGTGTTTCCCTGGGACAGTCACTCCTCCTCTCTGGGCCTGGCAAAGTGAAAGGTGTGAGTTAGATAATCTCTACCATTATTTTCAGCTCTGATGATTAGTTTGCCCTGTCTTCCGGGCCCCACAGAAGAGAGTCCTTGCTGTGTGAAGGCAGAAATCCATCCAACGAACAGGTCATGAGCTCCTCTTGGGGCCCAGGTGCTGTACTGGGTTACTAAAGATGAAGAAGAGAGAGCTCTGTGACTGAGGGTCTCCTAGTCTCAAGGTGGAAACAGACAGGCTAATGGGACAACAGTGGGTTATTGTTCCTAAAGTAAAGGTACAAGCAGAGTAAGGTGTGGCTCAGTTAGAAATCCTCTCCGCGTGGCTCAAAGCTAGTGTCCGGAGCAGCTTGTTTCTTAGGGCCGTGGGAACTGGGCAGTCTTACTGTCACGGCATCTATCTGCTCTGGCTACCTATTGCTATATCTATATCGATAACAAACCACCTCAAATTTAGTGGCTTAAAACAACTATTTTATTACATTGACAGATTCTGAGGGTCAGGACTTTGGGCAGGAAATATTGGGGCTACCTTGCCTGGGGCCTCAGTTGGGAAGGTTTGAAGAGCTGGTGATGACTCGAATGGGTGGGACCTGAAATCATCTGGAGGCTTCTTCACTCACAGGTCTACCATTTGGGCTTGGCTGGGACTGTCGACTGGGGTACCTGTAAGTGGTCTTTCCCAGTGGCTTGGGTTTCCTTTCAACATGGCGGCCTCAGGGCGGGCAGACTTCTTTCACAGTGGCTCATGGCTCCAAGAGCAAGTAGAAGCTGCCAGGTGGAAGACGCGTGGCTTTGGATGACCTGGTGTCGGAAGTCACATGGCAGCCCTTCTGCCATACTTTATAAGTTGAGGCAGTCATGAGCTCATGCGGATTCAAGGGGAGGGGACGCGGACCCCAACTCTTGTGGCAGGAACATAAAAAACTTTGCAGCCATGTTTTAAAACCACCACACCATTCTTATTTCCATGTTCAGAGGTCTGAATTTCTCCAAATCTTTAGTAGAGAATCCCACCTGGAAAAATCTCTCCAGGTGTATTTACACCAAAAGCCTACTTCAATTAATCAATTCTAACGCTCCAATTACTCAGCTTATATTTTCAGACACTCTAATAAGCACCACAAATGAATAGGAATTAAACTGATGGTGCATCACCCTCTGCTATTAGAAAGACCACACTTGATTTACCAAGCAGCCTTTCCCTTTGTGAGATGAGCTTCCTTCTCTCACCTCTGTTTAGCACAGGGAAGTGTTTCCCTGGGGCTGAGGTGGGGTTGGAGCAGGTGGGAAGGCTTCCAAGAAAAGGTAGCAATTGTAATAAAGGTAAGTTTTAAATGAAGACTGGAGCCTTTTTGGTGGGTGCCTTTTTCGTGTTGGGAAAGACCTGGGTTCCTATCCAGCCTTTGCAGTCAACAACCTGGGCCTCAGTTCACTCATCTGTAGAGTAAGAGGGTCGGGCTTCATAATTTCTAACTCTTCCAACTTTAAAAATGTCTATGACTATAGGAATATTTACCAAGGGCAATTTTCTAACATCAATACCCAGAGGGAACACCCGTGTCATAATCATATTCATTTGAATAACTTGCCTTCAAGAAATACCGTCACACTCCTGGTAACCAGACCTTTTCCTCTGTATTTGCATAAATACACACATAGATTTTTACATCGTGGTATTATAATGTAGATTTTCTTCTGCAATTTCCTTTTTTCCCCACCACTGTAATATATACTGAAAAGCTTCCATGTCAGTACATAAAATTAAACTTAATTTTTTCCCCTGCTATATAATAGTGCACCGTATAGATACACCATAAATTATTTAAATAGACCCCTTTTGATATAAATGCATGTCCCTTCCATTCTTTTGTCTTTATTAACAATGCTGCAATGAATAACCAAGTACATACAACACTTTTCTCCTATGCAGCTATATCTATAGAGTAAATTTCTAGAAGCAGATTTACTGGGTAAAGGCTATGGGCTTTTGTAATTTTGATAGATATTGACAAATTTCTCATCATAGACATTATACCAATTTATTCTTCCATCAATAATATATGAAAGTGCTTTTTCCCCTCACACAATGTATGATCAAACTTTATAATTCTTGCCACCCTGATAAAGTGAAAATGGCATCTCATTGTAGTTTTAAGTGACGTTTCTCCTTGGTGAGAAAGTCAGCACTTTTCTTATATGTGAGAGTCCTTTGCATTTCTTTTTCTCAGAAATGTCTCCTTGTAGACTTTTGGAAGGAGATGCACTTAGATCATTTTTAACAGATATTGTTGAACTTGTCTGATGGATCCACTAAATGGCATTGCTCTGTCCTCCTCTTTATACCAGTTTCTGATGTCGCCTGTAAACCCTAAGGCCGATGGAGACATCCTCAGCCTAGCAATCCACCCCTTTATATGAAGCTTTGCCTTTGGGTGGACTGGAGCAGGACAGCTGCCAGAGGGACCTCCCCCAGCCATGCACTGGTTTGTATCTGCGAGGACAACACTGGGGAGATGATGTAAAGCACCGAAGCCTCTCTCTGACCCTCCCATGCAGTCTTGTCCACCAGACTCAGGAAACGACTGCGCTCCCTTTTTGATGAAGCCTGTTTCTTCATAGTACATTTTGTTATCATTATGGGTTTTGACTTTTTTTTTTTCAGTTATACATATATATACATTCTTTTTGTGTGTGTGTTCTTTTCCATTATGGTTTATCATAGAATATTGAATATTCTGTGCTATACAGCAGGATAAACTTGTTCTTTATCCATTCTATACATAAAAGCTTACGTCTGCTGACCCCAACCTCCCACTCCATCCCTCCCCCAACCCCCTCCCCCCTGGCTACCACCAGTCCGTTCTCTATGTCTGTGATTCTATTTCTGTTTCATAAATAGGTTCATTTGTGTCATATTTTAGATTCCACATGTAAGTGATACCATATGGTATTTGTCTTTCTCTTTCTGACTTACTTCACTTACTATGGTAATCTCTAGTTGCATCCATGTTGCTGCAAATAGCATTATTTTGTTCTTTTTTTATGGCTGAGTAGTATTCCACTGTATATAGGTACCACATCTTCTTTATCCATTCACCTGTTGATGGACATTTAGGTTGTTTCCATATCTTGGCTGTTGTGAATAGAGCTGCTATGAACATAGCAGCATGTATCTTTTCTTTTTTTTAATTAATTAATTAATTAATTAATTAATTTTGGCTGTGTTGGGTCTTCATTTCTGTGCGAGGGCTTTCTGCAGTTGCAGCGAGCGGGGGCCACTCTTCATTGCGGTGCGCGGACCTCCCACTGTTGCGGCCTCTCCTGTTGCGGAGCACAGGCTCCAGACGCGCAGGCTCAGTAGCTGTGGCTCACGGGCCCAGTTGCTCCGCGGCATGTGGGATCTTCCCAGACCAGGGCTCGAACCCGTGTCCCCTATATTGGCAGGCAGATTCTCAACCACTGCGCCACCAGGGAAGCCCCAGCATGTATCTTTTTGAATTATAGTTTTGTTCAGATATATGCCCAGAAGCAGAATTACTAGATCATAAGGTAGTTCTGTTTTTAGTTTCTGAGGACCCTCCATACTGTTTTCCACAGCGGCTACACCAACTTACATTCCCATTAACAGTGTAGGAGGATTCTATGGGTTTTGTCATTAAAAACAAGAAAACCAACTTACAGTCTTTCTAGAAAAAGTCAAACATTGACCAGTTTCATCATTTATTGGCATCAATTTTTCTACTGGTGATGATGGTGATATATCTCTTTTTTCTCAGCAGCTCCTTCATCCTTGCTTTTCACGGTTTACATATAGAGATTGAAGGAAAGCCAGGTTTGACTGTAAGCCTAGGGCCACGCTCACCAACACAGTTAATCAGAATTTGAGGTCAATAGCCCCCTGCTCAGCCAGGGATAAAGAAGATACTCTACGTAGATTGTCATGTGACCTTAGTGTTTGGTACTTAGTGTCTGGTACTGGCCTTAGTGTCTGATACAGATAGAGTAGGGGGTACCTGGAGAAAGAGAACCAGGCCTAGCTTTCTTGACATAAGAGAAGCCATGTTAGGCCTAAGCCATTTTGTGTCTGAGCCTGGGCCTAGTGCTTGCCCTTGCAAAAGGATAGGCCTCAGTAGGAATCTTAAGAGAACGAAAGAATGTAAGAACAAACAGCTATTACCTGGCCAGCGAGATAACATAACCATATGGGGACAATATATCCGTTGTAAAGCCTCCCAGTCCTGTTTCAAAGGTAAGGATTAGCCTGAAGCACATTCTTGAGCTGTTTTGCAGGACCCCATCCCCCTCGAGCACTCGACCACCAGATTCACCAGAACCTAAGGAAAGATGATGCTGACCTTTGCTGACCCTTGTGACTTAAATCAACTAGAGCTCGGACTCTGTCAACCTTTGCCCCAGTTCTATGCTGAATTGTCATCTGCTCAAGCCCCTTCATAACTATGCATGCGCTCTTGGATTAAAACTTCCCCAATTTTGTTGTTCGGGGAGATGCTGCTTTGGGAAATATTTCTGGTGTTCTCCTTACTTGCTGCAAGTAATAAGCCTTCCTTCTCCTGCTCTTCAGCTTTGGTTGTGTATTTTGGCTCCGCACCCACCAAGAGGCAAATCCAGTTTAGGGGTAATAGTACCAGCTAGCTAAAATCCTAGAAGGAGGAAAGTTTGGACAGTCAGCCAAGTTCCAGCATTTTTCACGCACCACGTTCTGTGTTAGGGGTGCAGAAGTGAATTACCAAGATGCAGCCTTTGGGCTCAGAGAGCTCGAACGTCAGGGCAGGTCAATCCATAAGCAGCTATTTGTAATATAGCGTGGTAAGTTCCATGATTAAAAAAAGCTTTTCCCAATTTAACCCAAAGGATCCTGGAGGAGGTGCACCTTGGTCATAATATTAGTGTGCATTGCTTTTAGGGAGATAAGACTGTGTGATAAAATAAATGAAGAGAAATAAAAAGATGTGTGAATATGTAGAAAGTGGTTTGGTGTTTCTGGAGCAGCAAGTATGCCATGGGCAGTGGTTGAAGAGGTAGATAGAGGCCTGTTTGCTCTCTGGAAGGCTTATGATTTATTCCACAGGTTGTGTTTTCCCCATGGCCACGCAGATGGCATTCCACTGGATGGATTCTCTTGGGTGTGCCTAGGTTTATCCACAGTTACCAGCTCAATGGTTATATCTGCACCCCTTTCTCTATCCAACAAGTGTGTGAAAAGATGAAGTTTTTACAGTCCTTATAAAGCCTGGACCCATCAGGCTTGGAGCTTGAAGAGGAGTGAGGCCAAAGAAATACAGTCCAGCAACAGATATAACGTCTGAATAGCTCAAACCCTTTGCTGTGGAGTTGAATCATCTGTGCATCTTGACTTAGTCTAATTCAACTCTTCATGCTCAGCAAGGAACACAGGCAAGTGAGAGATGGAGACATGCAAGGGCGTTTGTGAGCACAATGCAGATGGTGCAGCAGCTCCATCCTCCATTCCCTGGCATAAAAGGGCACGAGAGGAGAGGACTGACATTCATGTCCCATGATCAGTCTCAGTTTCCCATGTAACTCTCGTAAATCAGGACACTAAACGCAAGATAAACAACTCATCAAAGAACCAGTGAATGACACAGCCATCACTGGAAGGAAGGCTGGCAGGGTTGGCCACATACAAAACCCAGCATATATGTGACTTTAAAGAGATAATTTAGTTAAAATGGGGTCATTATGGCCCTAGTCTAATAAAACTGGTTTTTTTTATAAGAAGAGGACATTTGGAAACAGACACACACTGAGGGAAGCCTATATGAAAGACGCAGAAAGAAGACAGCCGTCTACAAGCCAAAGAGCGAGAGGCCGCAGAAGAAACCAACCCTACCAACACCTTGATCTCAGACTTCTAGCCTCTAAAACCATGAGAAAATAAATTTCTGTTGTTTAAGCCACCCAGTCTGTGGGACTGTTTTATGGCAGCCTTAAGAAACTAATGCATTGTAGAAGGGGCCTGTTACATTAACTATGTCTGTCCCATCCCTCTCCAAACTGCTCAAATCTTTATACAAAAAGGGAAACCACTCACAAACATTGGCACATTAGTTGCTTTTGGTCAGAACTTACTTTGATGCCCCTCACAGCTCATCAGAGGAGTGTGAAAATATTGTTGTGTGTGATAGGGGCCATGGGAGAATTCAAAGCAGAGAAGAAGAGGATGGGTCTGAATTTGGGGTTGATCACACCAGCATCAATATTGAAGATAGATTGAAAGAGGGCAGGGTGGGAAATGGAGAGCGATTAACAAGCTTTCCCGTGCAGTAGCAGCAGGGGTGGAGAGTTCTGCAGGGGGTTGACAAATATTTAGGCATGAGAATAGTAGTATTGGCTAATAGGATGGGGAGTGAAAAGAGGGAGGAGAGATGGATGACTGCTATATTTATAGCTTGGGTATCAAGTATATGGTGACACCATCAATGGAAAAGGACTCTAGGAGAATGTACTTGTTTATTTGCATGCTGCCTCATTCCAGAAAGAACTAAAGTTGGCTTGCACAAATACTGACCATGCCATCATGAAGACAAGCAGATAAGGAGAGTGAATCAAGGACCAGGTGAAAGTAGGAAAGAAGATGAAAAGAGCAAGGTTAGTATACAGATCTTCACCCGAAGGTTCTAAACTCTTGCCAGAGATGGACTGTTTGTTTTGCTTTAGCCCTAATGAATGATATTATTCAAACTTGTCGGTTTGATCAATGTCCACCTCTTCCAAGAACCTAGAGTCTGAAAATTCTGCCTTGGTGTGAAAGTCTGGCTTTTGGGTTCTGGGCATCAGAGGCACCAGGAATATGGGGAGAAGCATAGATTGAATCTTTGGAGAGTCCATAGAGAGAGGGTCAAAAACTACAAGGTATCCCCAGACTCGTCCTATGGCAGAGTGGCATCTGGGCCCTGAGTTCAGAGACTGTGAAGACAGAGTGTCTGTAGTTTGATGTAACCGTGTAAAATCTGTTTATTTGGGAAATAGGACATGGATATGTCACATGCCTTCCATGATGCCACTTGACTGATTTGCGAGGCATCACTGTTCCTGCTACGTGAATATGCACGTTATATAAGCAATCTGGCAGCTTAAGTCTTGTTACTGTCATTTCCAAGGTGGCAGACGATTCAGAGCTAAGGGGACCTCTCCTGCCTCACAGTCGAGCGTGAGTGCATCACCATCCAGGCACATTTCTGTTATCCCTTGATGATCGTATGTTTAGAATACGCCCCAACCACCAGTTTGAAAGCTCTTGGGCTGGGAAAGGGAATGGCTGTCTCTGTGTTCTGTTTTCTAGAGAAACTGTCTTCTGCCAACTGTTAAGGTGAAAGTGAGCAGGGTGTTCAACAGGTTTACATTCCTGCTGCCTGTTGGTCCCTTTCTCTACTGCAGAAGGGACAGGAGAGGGACTTTTGAGAGTGAGTCGTATAGACTGGCTCTTGGCACTCATATACTCTACCTCACTGGGTCCAGAACTGGTTGGAGCCCGATTTGCTGATCTTTGCAGCTCATGAGTGAGTGTGTGTGTGTTCGTGCACATGTGTGCACATATGCATGTGTGAGTGTACATTTGGGATTGACTTGCTCTGTTCCCTGCCGTGAATATCTGTTGCTGCTGTCTGCCCACATCCATTCCCCCTTCTCCAGTGAAATCACCCTGATTTCCTCTTGGAGAGTCACCTTCTCCTACTTTCAGTCCAGAGGTGGTGGCATGACTCAGATCATCATCTTCCACCTTCCCGCCTTCTGTGACTGGTTCAGGGATGGACACGTGACTTCATTCAGGCCACAGAGAGCAATACTGGCACTTTTGATGGAACTGCTGGAGAAAAGATGTGCTCATTGCTTCTGGGGCTACTGATCTAGTACAGTATAAGCCTGGAGTTGCTGGCCGCCATCTTGTCATCACATGGAGATGGCCCACCTAAGGATGGAACCAACACAGAGGAGATGAGACCTGAGATTTGGGAAAAGACAGCCTGCACCAAGCCATAAATGAAGCCCAATGACATGTGGACCCCGTAGAGTTGTAAACCAACAAATTCATCGTTATCATTGTTATTTTTTATTTCCATCACTTCCAACTACAAGTCTTGCCTAAGACAGTCTCTCTCAGGACAATGCTTGATTGTCTCTAGGCAGGATCCAAGCTAGAGTGTTGAGACATTTAATCATAGGCGTGTTTAGGGGGCGTTCCCTGCCAATCCCCACGGATATACAAGGTATAGGGAATACGTTGTGACTTAAAATGAGGGAGGGGCTTTTACCTCAGTCTTTAGGTACCCCTGGAGTTCCTGATGCTCCTTCTGCTCTATACTCTTATACCACTTTGTCCCCCAGCCTTTGTCTTCTCCAAGGACCACGTCACTGCTATATTTTCGTCGAGCCAGAGGTTTGACCAGTTTTTTGCCTGTGCTTTCGAAGTCTCAGCACCTTGTCCAAGCTCCCTGGTATCCCACAGGGATCTGTATTCAAACAGGATACTAGTTCTATCACTTGTGAACACCTCAAACCTCCATAACCCTCCTGTTATGGAGAAGGCAATGCTTAATCTACCTCCTCACCACCAGTCCCCACCCTATCAGCCTGTTTTTCTATGCTGTCAATGAGCTTCCACCTCCAGAACAAAACTAGGGTGGGGGTTGCCTTCTGCATGTCTCATAATTTATGTTTTTGGCCCTTTGGCTGAGATGATAGTTGTCTCCACTATAGACTTGCTCCTCCTTTCATGCCGAAGGAATTTTTAGCTGTGTACAAGTAGATGTCACAGTAAGGCCGACCTTTACCAGCCTGCCTTGCAACTGGGGGCAGCTGTACAACTAAGTTCTGGCCAGAAGGATCTAGGAAGAAAGGGTGGGTAGAAACTTCTGAGAGCCTTCTTTAAGAGACAGTTCCTACTTGCCATTTGTTCCTTCTTCTTTTTCCCTTTTCCCATCCTGCTGCCTGGAATGTAGGTGGTGCCATCTTGAACCAAGAGCATGATGGTCATATCTTAAAAGATGTTAGAGCAGTGAGTTGGGAGGGGACTTACACTTCAATTATAAAAGATGTGCAGAGGAGGAATCCCCCTCTTCTTTGGCTTCATGTCAAGATGATTGAAATGACAGCTTCCATCTTGTGACCATCAAGGGGCAAGCTCAAGGATTAAGGCAACAACTGAGCATGACAAAATTGAAGGAAGAAGAAAGCTGGGTCTCCGATGACATCACCTTCCTGGACCCTCCTACCTCCAGACTTTTTGCTATGTGAAATGAGGTCTTTTGCCCATTGTTTAAGCCACTTTTATTTGGATATTTTATTATATAAAGTCACCCTAACTGATGGGACATGAAGGAGCACAGTCCCAGAACACCAAGGCTTGGTAACTTGTTCTTAAGATGAAGCAAGGAAACTCCCCCTTGATCTTTTTTTTTTTTTTTAACATCTTTATTGGAGTATAGTTGCTTTACAATGTTGTGTTAGTTTCTACTGGATAACAAAGTGAATCAGCTATATGTATACATACACCCCATATCCCCTCCCTCTTGCGTCTCCCTCCCACCCTCCCTACCCCACCCCTCTAGATGGTCACAAAGCACCGAGCTGGCATCCTTCCAAGACAAGAACAAAACACAAACAGATATCACAGTAAATTATCCCCCATATGTAAAAAGCACAGCATGGAACCTGACACATTTAAGCAGCCAGTAAAA
This sequence comes from Stenella coeruleoalba, assembly GCF_951394435.1. Taxonomy (NCBI): domain Eukaryota; kingdom Metazoa; phylum Chordata; class Mammalia; order Artiodactyla; family Delphinidae; genus Stenella; species Stenella coeruleoalba. Next base: position 64,315,639 of record NC_137161.1, on the reverse strand, counting down.
GGTAGCTATTTTTCTTTTTCTTATTAGCATAATGCCTCAATAAATGTTAGTTTCCGATGCTATCTCCTTGAATGTCTCTCCCTCTGCTGCTAAATTCCCCAGTACCTTTACATTTATCTCCCTTCTTCCCTATTAAACCTGACTCTTGAAATGACTGTCAACTCACTCTCACTGAGGTGTCAGTGATAGATAAGACTTAATGTATGACCTCATTCCCCAAACACCACTGGCTTGAAAGTAAGATTTACATTTAATAGAGGATTAAAGCCTTAAGCCAAAGGAATGAATCTTTAATGGTAAAATCTGAGGCATCAGAAAGCTTATGAGAAACTAATACTGCAGGGGAAGGGTCTCCCCTCTGATGATCCCAGTTTTCTCAGGGGTTCTTATAATGTTCTCCAAAGTTTCCCAGATTTAAAAACATCACGTCAAAGAACAATTCATAGTTAGTGGTTGACAGACAGAGATTCGTGATGAAGCTCTGCAGAACTGGAGTGGGAAGGGGACTTGTGAAATCAAAGGCATGAAAAGAGGGGGCCTCCGGTCCAGAGGGAGCTGTCTGTCGAGTGAGTCAGGCTGCCTGGCCGTGTGGATGGAGCCTCCCTGGGAGCTGGTGCTGTGTTGAACCACATTTGTTTTTTGATGTAGCAGTTTCTTGCTTCCTCTTGACATCAGCGCTTCAGGGGCTGTAGCACGTTATCTTCTTCCGCACCCCCATCCCCACCCTGCCCTGTTTTTGCACTTGAGTTTTCTCTCCTGGCCTCATCCTCGTCCCGAGTCCCCTCTCTGCTTGCCCTGACCTCCGAGGGCTTCTTTGGCCAGTCTCCTTGAGCTCTGTGAGCCTGACTTAGGGTCTCTCCTCTCCTTGGATCCACCTCTGAATCTCTGGGCAGCTCAGTTGGACCTCCAGCAGTGCAGATGTGACAGGCTGCCTTCCTGGTCTTTGGGATTTCCTCTCTGAGCCCCGCAGCCTTCACTTGGTTTCCTGCTCAACATCTCCTCTTGGATGTCTCTGACACTTTAAACTCAACATGTGTGTCCAAATATCTTCCATCTGCCCCCCAGATCCGCTGTCTCTGGGAGATGGAGTCATGTGAACCCCATCAGCTCTGGCTGGGTTAGATCTATGACAAGGGAGGAGGGAGGCTGCGGTGTTTCTTCCCAGCCCCCTTCCTGAGAGGAGCCTCAGCCCCTTTCAAGGTAGCCTGCTCTACAAGACTCCCTCTTTCCAGGCTCTGGCAGCCTTCCTTCTCCTTGCCCCTGCAGGTTGGGGCCCCTCCACTGCTGCCTGCCTCAGGTGAGCGCTCTCCCCCTCACGGTGGGTCCCCTGCCCCAGCTGTGTCAGCATCACCTGAGAGTTTACTCAAAATGCAAATTTGGAGGCCAGATCTCCATCCTTATGAGCTAGAAATAAGATGTATTTCTACATTTTCTACAAGCTGCATTTTAACTAGTTCTCTGAAAGAGCACGATTCTGATGCGTGCTGAAGTTTGAGAGTCACCTTTCCGCACTTTTGTGATTAGTAACAAACTCTTCAAAGTATGCCAAGTTGAGTGTTACCTCTGTTTTCTATTGAGATTCTAACTGAATAATAATGATGATGATAATGATAAAAACAGAATTCTGATCCTTCTTCACAAAAGTGACCCTCTTCTAGGGACTCTATTTCACTGGATGGAATACCAGGGGATTTGGTCTTACGCATCTTTTTACTCTCAGCACTTACCAGCCTGCCTAGTACATTGTAGGTGCTCAATAAAGGTTCATTTCAATGGAAGTTTTTTTTCTTCCTAGTTCTGTACTTTTCACGACACGCCGTGCATAGATTCAGCCATCCACCCACCCAGGCACCACCACATAGGCACTGGGCATGTAAAGCCAAGTAAATATAGCGTTTGGTGTCATGGGTCTCATGAGTTAGCAGGTGACAGGTCAGTTCCCTGAGCTTCAGTTACGTCATCTATTCACTGAGGAGCATCCCGTTGTTCACCTCATGGGGTTCTGGTGAGGATTAAATGTAGTAATGCATGTAGAATGCTTGGCCCCATGCCTGACAACATAATGTCCAATCAGTTTTAGTGTTATTTACTATGATCACAGTAGATAAATTATAATGTAGCTTAGGCAAGGCTCGAACAGAGATAAAAGCAGAGCTTTGTGGAGCCACTTCAAGCCATGAAGCCAGGTGAGCATTTTGCATGTTGAAGGATCATTAAAGTACTTTGTAGATTACTTGGAGTTCCATAAGTATAAAGGGTTTATTTACTGGTCCGGCTGTTATTCTTGCCCTGTGTGACATCTCTTCTCTGCTTTCCCACTTCAAGGCTACTCTTTAGTTTCCATTTGACCCAGTTTTATTCCTGTTAAAAAGTTAGCCAGCACACAGGACTAACCCAATGATTTATTCTGGGTCGAGACACCTTCAATCTCTGCACTTATTTTTTTCCCTCCAAAAGGAATATAATTTTATCATTTTCATTGGTTAAAAAGGCCTATGTTCATTGTTTTAAAAAATCATGTGATAAAAAGAAGTACATAGAACAAAATACAAATCACTCAGAGACACTACTTTTAGCTTATCACTCTTTGGTGAGTTATATATTTATCTGCACCTCTATCGAACTTTAAAATTTTACTTAAATGGCGTCATTTTATACTGGCAACCCACTTTTGAGATAGAGGCCATCCTCAGAAGCTCTTGCAAAATTTCATGGAGAGATGCTCCCTGGCTCTCTCTAATATGACCACCAGATGGCGCTGGTTCCGAATTTATCAGAAATTCCCATCCCAGGCGCTGGCTTCGGAAAATAAATGGTCAAAGTCCCAGGTCCCCGACAATGGTCCTTCACATCACTCTGGGCCAGTGTTGAAGATGGATTGATTTTTGTCTTTAGCGACACCTGTGGAGGGCAAAAGCCATACCCGCATTCTGACGTGGAGCAAATCTCTCGCCTGTGCCCCTCACCACGCCTCGGCAACTCGCTTGGACTGAACCATTTCTGAGTGTTAATTTGTTGGTGCCTGTCTTCTCTTCCTCTCCCAACCTCCTGTCCCTAATCAGATTGTGTGATCCCTGCAGGAAGAGACTGAGTCCCCTAACCCAGAGCTTTGTGCATAGAAGACATTCAATACCTGTTGAGTTTAAGTTTCTGTGAAGAATAAGGTGGTTTGGAAAATAGAGGTTAGAAAGAAAAAAAAAGTATGTGTTTCAGAGTAAAAAGAAAGAAGCATAAAAAGAATATCAGACTGGCGTCAGAAAATTTGACTTTTTGGCTTGGATTTGGTATTGACGGGATGGCTGACCTTGGACAAGCCAGTTGACCTCTGTGGGGGTCAAGTTGGCTTATGTGTATGAGGAGGGGTTGGACAGAACGATCCCTAGGTCCTCTTCAGCCCTGACATGTTTGGATACAAAGATCTCTCTATTTTTTTTTTCCCTTGGGTCAAACTTCACCTAGAAGTGAATCCCTCTGGGTGATGTCAGGAGCCCTGAGAATCAGGTCCAGCAGCGTCCAGAGCCTGCCCTGGCCTGAGCTCCACTCTCCAACCGCCCTCCTTGCAGAGCTGTCAGCGCCAGCCACCCCATACATCATTATTAGATTCCCTTCATCGTGCTAATTGACACAGGATGAAATATACCCAGCAAAGGAAACAGCAAATGCTTTCTCATTCAGCCGGAGTGGCTGGCAAATGGGAGAAACTGCTGTAAAAGTTAACTGAGATTGAAAACGGGCCTGCTCGCATCTTGTAGGGCCAATGTTTCCTGTTACAGGGAACCGGGTCCAATTGGCGGTGGGGATGGGGGGGTGGGGTGGCCTAGTGGTTCCACGTCTGAAGCCTCTCTGCCTGCTGGGGCCCAGATCCTTAGAGAACCAAGACAGAACAAATATAGGTGGAACAAGGGGAGAGAGAAGGGGGCTCCTTTGGTCACTCCCAAACTGCAGTGACCATCATAGCCCCTGCTCGGCTTGAAGTCTGCTGAGAATTATTTTGGCATCAGAGTCTAGTACCTACCGGGCAGAGGGGAGTGAGGAATTCCTAGTGTTGGCTTTAGAGCCATGCTTCTCTACTGGGAGATGGGGATGTGCCCCCCGGGGGACACTGGACAATGTCTGGAGGTGTCGTGTGTGGGGTGGGTGTGACACTCGCATCTGGTGAGTAGAGGTGGGGTGCTGGCAGACATCAGACATGCACAGGGCAGCCTCCTCAACAGAGAATGGTCCTGTCTCAAACGTCAGTAGTGCTGAGGATGAGAAACCCTGTTTTAAAACAGTTTGTGACTTTGGACAGGTAACTGAACCTCTCTGGGTTACTATTTTGGTAAGCTATGTTCCTAGTTTTAGACGGTGTGAAAGATGGCTGGCAAAAATGCCCCAATTCTCCAGCCTCCCTGCCCTGCCCATTGCAGTACGGCATCCCAGCTCCTGCTGTCAAGACCTGGAGTCTGTGTCTGTAGCCCTTGGATCGGGGCTGGCCTTGGGAATCGCCTTGTGATGGCTTGAAGCCTCGGCTTCAGAGGCCTTGAACAGTTCTTCTAGTTCCTTGGGAGCCCGGGTCTGCCGTGTGGGCAAGCCTGGGCTAGTTTGCTGGAGGATGAGGGGCCTCGTGGAGAACAACCAAGGTGCCCTATCTTAGGGCCAGCTAATCCCCCAGTGTGAGAGGGAACCCAGCCTACAGCAAAACCACCTACCTGACCCACAGCTGACCAGACCATGGAGCCCGGCTGAGACAAGAAGAACCAGCCAGCTGACCTGCTGTCTCACAGGCAGTAAGAGATTCTTACCCTTTTAACCCAGTGAGCTGCAGGGTGGTTTGTTATGCAGCCAGGGATAGCTGACACACATGGGCTTGAATGTCAGATGTAGTTAATGGGGAACTCTGAGGGCCGTGGGGGAACTTCTCAAGATTTGCTTTCTTTCCCAATATCTGATATTTTCTTAAGTTGGATAGCTTTCCATGGTCCAAGGTGCACACAGCTGCGTCTTTGACACCCAGTTAATGGAGCTGAGCAAGCTCTATCTGGAGATAGGTTTGCTTAAGGTCAGTTTTATCCACTTGTATCGTGAAATCAACTCCGACATAAACAATAGGCGAAGGTTATTTATGAGAAGGACTCAGGAAAGCTGATGAATGAACAATCCTCAGGGGCGTGAGGAGTCAGGGCCCCTCAGGGGATCTTGGCAGCAGGGATCTGTGATTCCCCTTCTGGAATGTGTCAAGGGTGACCACAGTGTCCTGACCGCCTCCATCCAGACTGAGGACCAGGACGAGAGACTCTGATGGACTTTCTTGTGCCCCTGCCCTGTTGATAGAGGTGAGATCATTTGATTGGCAGCCCAGCCAACCCCACACCGAGAGGGAAAGGGGCATCAGACAGGAGCAAAAGATGCCTTCCACCTTAGTCCTCCGCTTCCCCTGCCCCTCCATCCACAATGGTACAAACTGGGAGAGGGGAAGAGAGTATGCATAGGATTTTTGGCATAATGTCTGGCCATTCAGGACATCTCATCACAGCCTAGCTGGAAAATGAAAAAGCTTAGTCAGAAAGTTAAAAATCAAACTTAGCAGTACTGTTGTAACCTTCCCCGGTCACTCTCGCCTTGTCGTATGGATGTCAGAATTCAGGGTGATGTGTTGGAAGTCGATAGGGAGTGAGAAGGGGGCTGGTCTCACTCTGTGAAGACCTCACTCTTTGAGTCAGATTTGGACCAGGGCATTCTCCGCCACTTATGCCACAGCAGATACCACATATTAGCAGAACCTCCCAAGATTCTCTTGACCAGACATCAAGTTCTGCTGTCCATAAGTCGGCCCAAGATCTTCAAGCTGTCCCAGCAGTAGAGACGGATGAGTTCCCTATTTCCCATCTGTAAATTAGGAGGGCAGTGGTTTCCAACTTTTCTTTTAATCTTCTTGAATCCAACAGGTAAATGTGGAGCCCTCCTCATGGGGGCAGTTGCGTGTGTTGGGGACAGGAGAAGGGGGAGGGGGCAGCCTTGGACACACACTTGGCTTCCCCTCGGCGCCGCTGTGGCTCCAAAGACATCTCTATGGCCCCATCCGGGGTCTGGGGACCACTCTGAGAAGATTGTGGGGCCGCTAACCAAGCTTTGAGTCCAAGTCTCTGAGAGCAGATTTGGGGCTGGCCTTCCTCGGTGTTGAGCGTAGGAGATAAATGTGACAAAGGGGCCGTGGAGATGGCAGGTGCTGGACCAAGTTCCTGAGACAGTGAACCAAAGGCAATTCAGCGTTTTCACCAGAGATCAGCATAGGCTCCAGGGAGAACTTAAGAGTCTGAGAAGTTAAAGAGGAACAGTCCCAGGTTCTACTCCCCTCAGTTCCTAGAGTAGGAGGTAGATTTGAACATAATAATGAGGGGCCTGGCAGAGTGTTAAATAAGGATGAGTGCTTAGCGCTGTCTATATTACCGTGTCAGCTTGCAAGTTGATGGATAGCGGGATTGGCCACAAAGCCTTTGCTCTTTTCCTCTCACCTCACCGCCTCCTGCCAGAAAGATGATAAAGGGGGGAAGCCTCCCACCCACGCTGGGAGTTGGCTCTCCGTGCTCTCTCCACCAAGGCTGAGATCCAGTCTCCTTTCTCTCTCTTCCAGGGACCATTTTCTTCTCCTTTTGTCCCCGGTATTTGTCTCCTGGTAATCTCTAGGAATACCAAGAGAGGAATTGAAACAAAAAAGGACTGAACCGTCTGCAACAGGAGGACGGAGCGTGTGATAATGATATATAAAGCTAAAAGCACTAAGTGGGCAAAACTGGTGCTCCAGAAATGAGTAAAACCAAGATAAATCTGTCCCCTGGGAGCTATAACGTATAACTCAAATAACGGGAGCAGCAGGGGTCTTCAGTCCGCTGGAGGAGCAGGTCGCATTCCTGTGGAGGAGAGCCTCTGCCCGGCATCCGTAATTGCTCGTGTGCTCGGGGCTGGCCGCTACTCCCAGAACTGACGTTCCAGCTGGCTGGAGCAGGGCTTCTGCTGGGACCGGGTGCCTGCAGGCCAACCTGTCTGGCAGCAGAGATCCAAGGTCCAACCCCAGCCCCGCTAAGGAAGGGAGGGAGAACTGGATGGACCCCCAGAAGACCTGGATTTCAGTTCTGCCTCCACCCCTTTTGTGCTGTATGACCTTGATCAAGTTACTTCATGTCTCTGAACTCCAATTTTTCTCTCGTGGAAGCTGGAGATAGAAATGTCTGCAGAAACCCACTCAGCAGGGTGGCTTCACAGATGTGTTTTTAACAATCTATTTGAAGGAGTGGTTCTCCAGGTGGAGTCCCTGGAAGGAACAGCGTTAGCATCCCTTGGGAACTTGCTAGAAATGCAATTCTTGGGCCACACTCCAGACATACTGAGTCAAAAATTCTGGGGGTGGCACCCGACAGTCTGTGTTTGAACAGGGCTTCTGATGCATGGTAAAGTCTGAGTACCATCTCTTTGTAGGAAAGCATCCCCAACTTGTTTTCTTGTTCCCGAGCATTCTAGGTGCTAACTTAACTCATTAAAAAGGACAGCAGAGACTCAATGATCAGGGGTCCAGCTGGGCTCCCAGGCAGTTCCTGGGATTGGTAACGAGAGTCCCTGTTCCAGGAGACATTTGAGGAGGGCTGAGGGGTCTCCACACCTCTTGGTGGGGGATTCTCTGCAGGTGTGTGTGGTCCCTTCATCTCAGACCCAACCGACTTTCCTCCCTTTCACTGCCCTTGGCTTTAAGCTTTTCCTCTCCCCAGACTCAAGAAATGCTTCCAGTCAGGGAGCTAGGACTTTCTTCTGCCCCATCACAGTTTTTCTACCCCGATTTTCTTTAGAGGTACGCTTCTAAAGCTCAAAAGCCCAAGTTTTGAGATTCACAATATGAGCCTTTTGAAATTAAAGTCTTCTCTCTCTTTTCTGCAACCCATTCCTTAAATAAATAAATGTCATAAAATCTAGTTGCCACGAGAGTGGGGGAAAAAGATGAGTAACAGGACCATGTGGAAGGGATAGCACAGGTGGTGATTTTAATGGTAATGTCTCACCACACATACTTGTAAGACAGAGGGGCAGGCCACTCCACTGAGCCTTGCTGGACAATCTTACCCTTTATATAGGAAACTCTGCACACATCACTTTGTTGGGAGGACAGGGACCCACGTTGAGAACACCACTCACATGCAGCTTCTTATCCCACATCCATGGCCATTGTAATAACTTTCCATCATGTACATAACCTGGGTCTCTCTTCCTCTGACCCTATAGAACTCAGCTAGCTCAAGTGATCCATTCCCATCTTTCATGATCCCCATCTGGGTCCTCCTTTGATAAGAGCTCAATGGAGAAACTTCTTTGTGTCTATTATAAAACCTTATGATGCTGGTTTCAGTGTGGTTTTCAGTAGTTACATTCTGGTTCTGCACTTTTAAGTGTGATTTCACTTTTGTGTATCTAGTTGAGTGGGGATTTAAAGGTATCGAGCAAGGAGCCCAGCTTCCATGTGATTAGAGATGCAAAGATTTGAGGAGGCCACTCCTGGAAGTGTAAAACTCCACTTGCAGCAGGACTGAGAGGGTGTCAGGTAGATGTTTCAGTTTTATATTGGTATGATGAGTTGGCGTTTATAAGCGTTAGTACATATTAAACATTAAGATGTATTTTTGACAAGCAACTAGTATGAGCTGGGTTGGAGGAATAAGAGGGGTTGATAAGATTTAAGGACCAGTCAGAAAGTTACCAAACAGTAATAGAGTTTATTTCTCTGCATCATGCCTTCAACTGCATATGTTCTGTAGTTAAGAAAACTCATTGTGGATTATATTTAACTTTTAAATAAAATGTTCTGTTTTATGTTATATAGAAAAGACATATTAGAGCAGAATACTCTTAGTAATGGTAAGCCATGGTCAGCCCTGACTAATACCACTATCTAACTACTATACAGGATAAGCTTTCTAGGGGGTTTCCTTGTAAAGATTTAGCAATGCCATGAGGGTGAAGCCAGAGTGATTGCATGAAGTACAGTGAAGTCAACAAGATGATGCTTAAGATGACCTTGGTTCCAGTTTTCCTATGGCCCTCTGTCCAGTCTTTTTTTTTAAGATTAATTAATTAATTAATTTTTGGCTGCATGGGGGTCTTAGTCGCGGCACGTGGGATCTTCGTTGAGGCATGCGGGATCTTTCATTGAGGCACGCGGGCTCTTCGTTGTGTCGCGCGGGCTTCTTTCTAGTTGTGACGTGAGGGTTTTCTCTTCTCTAGTTGAGGTGCGCAAAGCTCAGTAGTTGTGGCTTGCGGGCTTCGTTGCCCTGTGGCGTGTGGGATCTTAGTTCCCTGACCAGGGATCGAACCTGCATCCCCTGCATTGTAAGGTGGATTCTTCACCACTGGCCCACCAGGGAAGTCCCTGTCCAGTCTTACCAATGGTCAGACAGCACATTTCTGGTTCTAGGTGTAGTTGTAGGTCTAGGTCAAGATCTAGGTCTAGGTCAAGGACTAGGCCAGGTCAAGGTCTAGTTCTGTATTTAGTTCTAGTCACTGCACTGACTTGCCCTTGCTCGTCTGAGAAGTAGTTACTCCTTTACCTGTGTGGTCGCACTCCTATTTAGCGGAAAGGGGATGAGGAGTCACAGGAGTTGGCAGCCTGGAGCCAGCGTGGCTTTTCCTGGACGTCAGAAACGCCAAGCTAGAAACGGTGGCTCACTAATGATAGAACTGGTACAAATAGCATCAACTACAAAGTGAAACTGACTTTAATCTACCTGTATTTCACTGCAATAGCTGTCTCTGAGTTGAATGGCGGAGGTTACGAAGTATATTTGCGCACTATAAATCATTCTGTTTTAGTTTTCCCACCTGTTTTCGTTCTTTTTCCCCAGCCCTTCCTTCTTTTCCCTCATCCCTTCTATGGGCCAATAAAGTTTATTCTTCCACCACTTTAAAAAAGAAAAGAAAAAAAGAAATGCCAAGTCAGGTCCCAAACTGACTTTAGTTCTTCGGTCCTGTGTCCCATTAGAGGCACACAGTCCTGTGTCCTGTGGACATACCCGACTGCCTTGTTTTGTGGAGAGAAATTAGAGCTTGGCTTTGGCTGTCATTTCTGAGTGGGATGAAAGGTTTGCCCTTCATCCTCCATGCTTTGCTATAACATACCAGCCAGAATGACCTGCAGTGTGCAGCCGTAATCAGACACCAAATAGTCACTTCCCTCTTGTCAGGTAGTGAACAGGCCAGATGCCACTGTGGAGGGTGGTTGGAATTCAGCGATCATGGGAAACTCTGCCTTAATTTCTACATGTGCTGACAGCAAGGAGGGCAAGTAGCAGGGTGCATCTCAGAATCCATTCTTTCCTGGCTCAGCAGGCGTATGGGTGGAGCCTGATTCAGGACTTGCTAGGAAATCCAGATAAATAGAGATTGAAGAAGATGAGAAAGGATTATTGACTGGAAGGGGTACCTTAGTAATTGTGACGATGGAGAGGGTTTCATAATGATACTGCTTCGGAACATTTCCCATGAGGAATGCTTTCCCACCTTGGACCTGCAAAGATGGCTTTAAAGTGGGGTGTGGGAGGGCTTCCCTGGTGGCGCAGTGGTTGAGAGTCCACCTGCCGATGCAAGGGACACGGGTTCGTGCCCCAGTCCGGGAAGATCCCACATGCCGCGGAGCAGCTGGGCCCGTGCGCCATGGCCGCTGAGCCTGCACGTCCAGAGCCTGTGGGGAGTGGGAGAACAAGCAGGGGACTCGGAGTCAGGAGGTCTCTGCTCTGTCACGTCCTATTCATGGACCCCAGACCCAACCCCTGAAACAACTGTGTCCTGGTGGTAAAACGCCAGTCATTGGCTTGGGATCTATGTTGTCAGTGGGTGTTCAGACTGCCCCTTCTGGTTCCTGGTTAACAGTTTCTTTGCCTTCCTGCTTCATGGGTATCAGAACTCATCAGGAGCAAGAAATAGAAAACTCAGCTCAAACTTGTTCAAGCAAAAAAGGTATTTGTTGGCTTATGTAACTGAGCTAGTTTTAGGCACTGCTGGATCTGGGGACTCCAATGGCTTCATCAGGACTCAGTTTCTTGCCATCTCTCATTTCTGCTTTCCTCTGTGTTCACTCCATTTTCAGCAGGCTTGCTCCTCCAGATGGCAAAACAGCTGCAAAAAAGCTCAGCTTATATCCTCAAAGCTTCGGCTTCAGTGTAGTAGAGCCTCTGTCCCAGCATTCTCAGCAAAAGTCTCCCTGAACTTCACTGGCTTTGGAAAAGTCACATGACGCTCCTCATTTGGGTCTAAGTCAAATGTTTCCTCACTGCAGGAGAAGAAGCCCCACTTGGATCACTTGGGCTAAAAGTGGGGGGAATGTTGATCCGAAATGAAAAGTGAGGGCTGTTGCAAGAGGAGGGATGGATGATGGATGGATGGATGCAATGAATGGATGCAGTGGTACCCACGCTACATCACCTCCCAAAACGTGGCCTGAAGGTTGACGCAGACTCTCTCCTTGACCAAACTTCATTCAGGCTCCTCTGAGCCCTCTTCTCAACTAATCCCCGACCTTGGCCTTTTGTGTTCACCTCTTCATTGCCCTGTTTTAGCAAGAAACCTGATTAGGTTGGTTTAGACTGAACCCCGAGCTCCAACATCTGATCACCCTTGATATCTGATCAAATTCCTCATCCCCCATGGTCCTCCAGGTGATGTCTGGTCACCCCAATCTGCCTTTAGCAAGAATCCTGTCAAATCGGTTTAGCCAGAAATCCCCCCTTACCCCTGATGTTTCTTCTTAGTAACCTTCCATCCACTGACCCCCACCCTGCTCCTTGGCCACAAATCCCCACCTGTCCATTCTGAATTCAGAATTGAGCCCAGTTCTACACTGAGATCTCTTTTCTCCTACTGCAATAGTCCTGAATGAAATCTATTTTTACGGCTTTAACTACTATCCAACTCTTTTTCTTTCACAAGTTTCTCCAAAGGCAGGGATTTTAGGAGACCCAAATGTCAGTTCCGGTAAGTGGTATGTTGTGAGTTTCCAAAATTAGCTAGAATTCGTAAGAGGTTTGTATTTTTTTAAATAAGTTAGAGTGTGTTCACTTACAGTGTTTCTCAGTGATGGGTATATGGACATTTATTATACTGTTGTTTCTCTTTTTGTAAAAATTTGAAACTTTTCATAACAAAAAAGGTATATCCCCCAAATCATGTCAATTTCACTCGCGTATTTCTCAAGACACTTCCTTGGATGGGGGTGGGGGAACCCAAGGCGCTTGGGCCTGCTGTGTAGACCTGCAAAGGCTTTCTGGCCAAGTGACAGCTAGACTGGGTCTTTAAGGATGAGGGAAGAGGGAACATGAAGGTGAGTGTGCATTTCAAATACAAAGTAGAAAGGGCTTTGCAAACTGCAAAATGCCATAAAATTATTGTACCTGTGTGGAGGGAAGAATATTTTTGAAACAGAAACATGTTTTTCCCTCATTCGCTTCCCCACTCTCATTGCCTTTGTTTTTCACCTCCCTCAGCCAAGCCCTCTGTCAGGGGAAAGGGTAGGACAGCAAAAAGAAGAAGAGAGTCTTTTCAATGTCAGAAGCGGAGACTTGAGGGGGATAGAAAAGAAATAGAGTTCCCCGGTCTTGCCCATCTCCAGGCTAGCCTGGGGAAGGGGGACACCCACAAGTTCTGTGCCTGATGCTTTCCAGTGGTAAAAAGCTGGGCTGGGGAAAAGACAATACCCGATGATGTCCCGAACTGTGGACCATTATGCAGCCATTAAAATGAATGCTGGGGACTTCCCTGGTGGTCCAGTGGTTAAGACTCCGTGCTTCCACTGCAGGGAGTACGGGTTCAATCCCTGGCCAGGGGGAAAAAAAAAAAAGGAATGCTGCAGTAAATCTATAAATTTATTAGAATGCAAGCACTGAATTGTGTTTTCTAGTTCATGACACATGCAAGACGTAGAAAATGTATGTGACAAAACCTCTTTTGCTAGAACAAATGTTTGCATATATCAATATTTAGATATATTTAGAACATGGACAAAGGTAGGAAAAGATACACCTTGCTTCCTGGCATTGTTTACCTGGGGAGAGGAAAAAGATGGAAGGGGAGGAAAGGAAAAAAAAAAAAGAAGTGTTCATTCTAACTGCTGAAAATATTCCTCTCTGGTTGGCTAATTTGTCCTAATGGCGATAGGAAAGCCTGCCTAAATCCAGGAGCTCTTACCAAACCGGAGGGGCGGAAAGGATTTCGGGAGAACTTTCATGTCCTACTTATACATTTCTATATTGCTTAATGCTCTACCAACATTAAGGCATACATTGTGCCTCTAATTATAAAAAGCAATACATATAATACACAGAGAGAGGCATGTATATACACAGATCTACACGTTAAGAAAGTGTGCACAATAAAAAAGCATTTGTGATAATTCCATTTATGTTAAATTATATATAATGTGTGTGTATATATATATATATATTATATGAGAGAGAGAGAGCTGTGAAAACATTACCACCAACTCGGAACAGAGACATGTAAGGAAACCCAAGATAAATAAAAGTAACATTTTTGGTATCGAGTTTCCTTCTACTTACCTAAATTGTTTCAATCATTTTGTACAAGGCTCATGGGTTTCTCCACTTCTAAGCAGGCACTAGCGGCACCCATCTGAAAGATAACACATGTAGATTTTCCGACACACAGTAGGCGCATGATAACTCGTTGAAAGGAAAGTAATATAATTCTCAGAATCCAATCAAGCTGTTGTCATTGTGGAGACAAAAAGAACATTCGCTTGGAGAAGCCAAAGGTAGCTGAGAGGAAGCTCACACACCACCCTCTTGTCAGGAAGCAAAGCAGACGCAGAGGTTCACGAGGTCCAAAAATGATGCAGGGAGAAGAGGGATTTTGAGCCTGCCACCTTACAACCAGAACTTGGCAGCAAGGGCTGTGGACCTCATGCATCGGCTGTGCTGAGAATTGACCTTCCCACCATGAGCAAAGTCAAAGACACGAGATGGGCCTTCAATTTCCTGCTACAGCTTCGAGTTTGCAGGACTTGGAGCCTGCAGAAATTAATAGCTAATAGTGCTACTTTCCTGCCGCCCTGGCTAAGCTGGGAGCCACTCTTTCATCATTCCTCTGTCCATCTGGGTGAGGAGAGATGAGGTTGTGTGCACCATTTTATTCCCAAGGCCCAAACGGAGCATCTGGCCCAATGCAGCTGCTCAGTAACTGTTGAGTGAATGCACAAATAACTGAGGGAATCGGTGAAGAGAGGATTGAATAAATAAGTGAATAGGTGAGACAATGTATGAATTCATGAATTTGTACCTGAGAAGAAACCCTGACACAGCTTTGAATTCTTCCTCCAGGCTCAGGTGGCTTTGTGAAAAGCCGTCCATCATCCTTGCCCAGTCTCCCCCTACACAAGGATCCACTTGAGGATAATGACCTCTTGGCTCTCAGCATGCAGATGGCAGCCATGGAAGGGAGCAAAATTAACTAGCCTCCATCACCTTCCTTGTCAAACACTCCTGAAACCTTATCATGGGCAAGGCGTTAACCAGAAATATTAAGGGAGAGATGGGAGAAATTCTAGAAACTCCTGACTCTCAAGGAATTTTCACACTTACAGGGTAGCTATTAGACAAATACATAAAAATATCCCCTCCTGGGCTTCCCTGGTGGTGCAGTGGTTGGGAGTCCACCTGCCGATGCAGGGGACACGGGTTCGTGCCCCGGTCCGGGAAGATCCCACATGCCGCGGAGAGGCTGGGCCCGTGAGCCATGGCCACTGAACCTGCGCATCTGGAGCCTGTGCTCCACAACGGGAGAGGCCACGACGATGAGAGGCCCACGTACCACAAGAAAAAAAAAATCCCCTCCTAAAATATACCCAGATAGATGCTGTAGATAGTCATCCCTGCAGAAACTCTGGGGAAAATGACATCGGAGGTCACAAATGGCTCCCCAGAGGAAAGGAAGAACAGTACAAACGGCAGTAAAAAGTGCAGAGTCTGAGGCCAGTCACTTGTCTTGAATTCCAGCTCCCACCACTGTCTGACGTGGGCAAACTTCAACTTTCCCCATCTGTAAAATGAGGGTCATGAAAGTAATGATCTCCCAACATTGTTGTGAGGGTGGAGTAAGCCAATACGTGTGAAAAGCTTATAACAGCACCTGGCACATCATAAATGTGACGTGTGAGCTATGAGCTTTATTCTTACTCTACCCTGAAGAGATGAGCTGGTTAGATGACATGGGGGACCCTCAGAGAGGGGACCATGGGGAGAGTCAGGTAGCACAGAGAGCTGGGAAGTTAAGTTAACCTGGTTCAAAGCCTGGTTCTGCCATTTTATACCTGGGTGACCTTGACTTAAACTCTCTAAAGCTCAGATTCCTCACTTAGAAAACGGTAATAACAACACCACTTTCATTGAAAACATATGTTAACCATGCCATGCTAAATGCTGGTTATTACTAATGAGAAGCACAGTGAAGAGGATCCCAGAGGGAGGTGAATAAATTAAGCCTGATGACACGCCTTGCTTCTTCCTCGTATTTCCCTTCTTCCCCCAGATCTGTCTGAGGCCTCATCATTACCGGTTTGCATTTCTATTTTAATCATGTTATAGGTTTACAGTATTTTTCCCCCTGCATCTTTATATGCTATAATTTGGGTACTATTTTTACCCAACGAGGCCATTTTTAACCAAGAACAGATTCAATTGTCTTTCAGCATATATCATTTTTTATCTTAATTAATGCTAAAATATTCTTAGGGGGAAAAACACATCCCACAGAGTATTATGCAAGGAAACTTAGCATTCATTTTTGCCTCCCTCTTGTCTGGCATATCAATTTATAAAGGTTTTAGCATCCTATGATTTCAGTGACAATAAGGCATACTCTTAAACGCAGACATCCATCTGTGGGAATTAAGTCACAAGGTGTCAACAGCAGGTTGCAGGATAAGCACGAGCCAGATGTGTGCTGGGAGGTGGAGGCTTGACAGCTGAAAGAAGAAGGGGACTGTGCTGGTGGGGAGAGTAATGCCAAGCGAAGACTGAAGCCAGGCTTTGTCTCTGATTGATCCACGGGACCATGTCTTGAGTAGAGCTGAGCCAATCCTGACTCTGGGCTCGGAGTGTCCTATGAGGTTGTTATAACTCCCAACCAGTTTGGGCATCTTTGTTTCTGTTCAGCATCCTCAGCATTCAGTCTTCTTCCTTCTAATCGGATGCCCACTTGACCCTCAGGGAATCAGCCTTTCCACACTCAGCCCAGGTATTCTGAGGGAAACTGACTCTCCCTCAGCTCCAGGGATGGACATGCAATGCAGATCTGATCAATCAGTACATACTGTCTCCCTGGCCACAGTGATTGGGTAAGGGATGACTGTGTTGTAAATGAGCGGGACCCTATGGGGCCTTCCCGGGACAGACTGGTGTCTCCTAGGAACTTCAGCCTCCTAGGTCCTCCTCAAATGGCACATTTAATCAGAGAAGTGAGAAAATGCAGCAACAAAGGAAAACAGTCAAGCAAGACAAAGTAATAAGTGTTTAGCTATTAAACAAAGTCAAGGACTTTGATATAGATATCAAAGTGCTATAGATAATATGATATAGATATCAAAGGGCTATAGATAATATTCTGAGCCATACCCTTGAGCTGTTTCGCAGAGACTGAAATCCCCATCAGGTGGAAGAAGTTAACTGCATGCTGCCCACAAGCCTGTAGACCCCAGCCCGGTTGGAACGAGAAGGTTGATGGTGTTGACTCTCGATTACCTAACCACCAACCAATCAGAAGAATGTCTATGAGCTGATCACGCACCCTGTCTTTAAAAATCTTTCCCTGAAATCTACTGGGGAGTTTGAGTCTTTTGAGCGTTAGCTGCTGGTACTCCTTGCTTGGCCTTGTAATAAATGCTACACTTTCCTTCACCGTAACCCAGTGTCCGTAGATTGGCTCTACTGCATGTAGGCAAATGGACCCAAGTTTGGTTGGGTAAAAATACGACCAAATCAGAGCCAAAGGGACTCCATTTGGGGACTTGAGTTGGAACCATTGGGAAAAGGGGTTCTCTTTCCACTGGGATATTAAGCTGGTAGGAGTGTTACCTGGAGCTGCCATCTTTACTATGAAAAGGGAAGGGCTTGTCTGAGAATGAAGCCAACAAGAAAGAAAGAGTAGAGAGATGGAGGTAGATTCTTGATGCTGTGTCTCCTGGACTCTGGATCAAGTCTTGCTCAAAGCCAAACTACCCTCTGGACCTTTAATGAAAGCCTTTTTGCTTAAGCTAAATTGAGTTGGGTTTCTGTCACTTGCAACCCAAAAAGTTCTGAGGAGTACAGAGTCTCACCAGAGAACTGTGAGAAGCCAGGATACTCTGCTAATGAGAGGGGAATGATGTGGTGTTGACTCAGGCTGAGGGTGTCTCTTGCCCCAGATCTGCTTGTCTTCCTAATAACATTGGACAGTCGTTTGGTACCTGGAAAGTTCTAAGCAGTCTTTAAATTGCACAGTCTAGAGGAACCAAGAGGCTGGGCGACAGTGAGATGTAAAATGTGGAAGCTTTACTGGGTTATGCAAGAACCTCTGAGGGGAGTTGACAGAAAGGGAGTATGTGTCAGGAGTATAAAGGACTCAAGCTGGGGAACTAACCTGGCATGAAAGAGATGCGGTGAACTTGAGCTGTATCTGCTGCAGATGATGTTCAAGGGGCTCGATCTGAGTGGGGATGTGAGGGTTGAGTTATGAAAAGTGTCCACAGGAAGTGACTTTTATTGACAAGTTACCATGAACCAGATACTGTCCTAAATGCTTTACATACAGTATTGTGTTTAATCCTCTCAACAGCCCCATAAGTTACAGGGCTTATTATTTCCATTTCACAAGTAAGGAAACTGAGGCTTAGAGAGGTGAAATGACTTGATCGGCCATAGTCAGGATTTAAACTCATGTCTGTTTGACTTAAAAGCACCTGGTGGGTGGTGACTTTGGGTTCTGGACTTCATATAGGACTTTGGCTAACAGCTCGGGGACATGGAAGAGGGGCCATGGTCAGAGGGCTGCTAAGACCAAGCTCTTGGTCATAGACTCAACAATACAGGGAGACGCTCATCCTCCTGGGGGGATGGAGTGACAGGAAAACAGGCATGGGTTTATTGGAAGGACTGCCCTGGGGGTCAACATGCATCCTGGACCTTGTGGCAAAGGACAGACACAGGACTCCAAGTTGAATTCCAGGCCCCCTGCCAGAGCTTGTTCAGGGTCAGCTCAGGGCTGGGAGAGGCCGAGGAATGACGGAGACTGACAGAGAAAGGGAAGGAGAGTCTTGAGATTAAAAAGAAAGATGTTGTGATAAACTATATGAAAAAGAATATATATATAAAACTGAGTCACTTTGCTGTATACCAGAAACTGACACAACATTGTAAATTAACTATACTTCAATTAAAAAAGAAAGATGCCTTTTATTCATTATAAACAAAGAGTACACATTACCTAACACATGGCCACCACTGGACTAGACTCTTCCTCACACACCTGAGGTTCAGAGAGGTCAACTGAGTTGCCCTGGGTCACACAGGAGCTGAGCAGGCATTAGAAGTTAGATATGCTTAAATGTAAAGATCTTTCCATGGAGCCAGACTGAGTCTACATCTCCTTGAGAATTAAAATAACAAACTAAGCATCAGTTCTGAAATATGAATCATAAAGACAGCTCATATGTACTGACAGGTACTCTTTGGGAGGCAGGATGCTAAGTACTTTTCTTGGATTATCTCATTTCATCCTTAAAACAATCCCATGACAATTAGATAGGTATCATCATGACCATCTTTATTTTACTGATGAGGAAACTGAGACTCAGGAAGGTAACTTGACCTCTGTTTGGTCAAGATCACAAAGCTAGTGAATGCAGAATCGGAATCTGAACTGAGGCAGCCTGCACTTATAGACAGACCCCAGCTTTTAACCATGACACCTCTACCTACAACTGAGCCTCAGTTTCTCCATCTGTAAAATGAAGATAGTGGTAATACCCACTTTCTGAGGCTATTAGAATGAACTAATACATACAAAGAGCTTGGAAGAGTATCTGGCACACACAGCTCAATCAACATTGGCTTTCACTGTGGTTATTTTCATTTTTGCATCACCGTCTTTAAAAGGGCACTTCTCCCTTTCCCAAGGCTAACCTGCAGTGTTCAAGTATGCTAGGGGAAAGGTGAGGTAGCATTCATGTGCACGGGCCTCTTAGGGTAATCCTGAGGCAAGAGATAAAAGAAGCTCTCTTGACATAACTTCATAAACACATTTTAATCCAAACATTGATTTTCCTTTGGAATAATCCCCATTCCGTTCACATGTGTAATCTCTCTACACCTCTAATACAGACGAGGGCATCGATAACATTATTGAGATAAAACAGTCACCTCTTTCTTCTTCCCTTTATTCATCAGCCACCCCGGGGCCGGTCTTTCTCTTTTTTCATCCTCTGCTACCCGGCATCATTAACGGGAGTGCCTTCCTATCCCCCACCAGCTGTAACTCAAGGTGAAGATTTCAAATAATGACAAGGAGTAAAATACGACAGATTTTAGCAAATTCAACTGGAAATAATCTGAAAAAATATTATTTGCTCTGGACTCATGCCTCTCTTTTGATCTTTCTTGTCCAGAATACATTTTTTAAAAATGCTCCTTTGATAGCACAAAGCAAGCAGATGCGAAAAGGAAATCTTATGTCTTTGTTGGGAAATAATTAGTCTGATCCAGTTGCTTGCTTTCTGATGGACAAAAGAGTTTTTAAAGAAAATCATTTGTGTTTTCTGAGCCCCTTTTGGCAGTACAGCCTTCTTAGATTTGGGCTTTTTGCTGAGAGCTGGGGAATGGAAAATTTCCCTGAATAAGAAATCAGAAAGTTTGACCTACACAGTTACATTTCTTTTAACATGACAACAATTGGCAATTACTTTTTGATCTGAAGCGTGAGGGTGAATACGGAGAGTTAGAGCAAATCATTCTCCTTCTTCTAAAACTCCTTCTTTCTTTAGCTCAGCACCTGAAGCTGATTTCCCGTTTTTCAGTTCCAAAGACTCAATATAATCTATAGCTGGAAATACCTATATCAGCTGCAGCTGGGGGGAAAAACAGTTGGCAAATCCATGAATCAGAGTTTCTTTTGTGAAGGGTATCTGTTCTGAGAGCTCAAGGATGCTTTGGAATCAAGTGTGAGCTGGTCCCTAGTGTTAGCACACTGCAGAGTTG